>NC_064931.1:150411454-151811351 GCF_023897955.1 Schistocerca gregaria | reverse complement strand
CACTAGATCGCGTGTTAAAATAAATGAAAGAATGTGGCAGAAAACAATGCTCTGAAGTATCCTATTACACTAGATCGCGTGTTTTTTTTCACACAGTGTGATACATCATCTCCTGTTCCCTTTTGCTGGCGGAATGGCATCAAAATCTCACTCACGGTGGAGAGTTGATCTTCAGCGTTTACAGAGCACGTTCAATTGAACACAGGTCTCAATACGCGTCAGTAGCTGTGTTCCTAACCACACAACTCCCTATTTCTTTGCCATACCAATCTTTCGTTGGAGCGTACCCAAGCACACAGCGCACGAACTGTCTTCAGTCCTCAGCACCATCATTATCTTTCCGCCTTCAAGCGCAGTTGTCCGTAATTTTGCAATTATTTGCCTGCCTCCTACCGTATAATTCGTCAACTATTCGCAATTATTTTGCCAAGGACAGGTACGTGTTAAGTGTGATCACGTCTAATTAATACACTCCGCATTCCTGCATTCCGGAAAACGTCTTCCCACTCTCAGTTACAGCTAACAATCTCAGGCGGCGGCCGATCACTGCAGCAGTATCCCACACGGGACTTCACCTGCAGCACATTCATTATACACTCCTGGAAATGGAAAAAAGAACACATTGACACCGGTGTGTCAGACCCTCCATACTTGCTCCGGACACTGCGAGAGGGCTGTACAAGCAATGATCACACGCACGGCACAGCGGACACACCAGGAACCGCGGTGTTGGCCGTCGAATGGCGCTAGCTGCGCAGCATTTGTGCACCGCCGTCGTCAGTGTCAGCCAGTTTGCCGTGGCATACGGAGCTCCATCGCAGTCTTTAACACTGGTAGCATACCGCGACAGCGTGGACGTGAACCGTATGTGCAGTTGACGGACTTTGAGCGAGGGCGTATAGTGGGCATGCGGGAGGCCGGGTGGACGTACCGCCGAATTGCTCAACACCTGGGGCGTGAGGTCTCCACAGTATATCGATGTTGTCGCCAGTGGTCGGCGGAAGGTGCACGTGCCCGTCGACCTGGGACCCGGACCGCAGCGACGCACGGATGCACGCCAAGACCGTAGGATAATACGCAGTGCCGTAGGGGACCGCACCGCCACTTCCCAGCAAATTAGGGACACTGTTGCTCCTGGGGTATCGGCGAGGACCATTCGCAACCGTCTCCATGAAGCTGGGCTACGGTCCCGCACACCGTTAGGCCGTCTTCCGCTCACGCCCCAACATCGTGCAGCCTGCCTCCAGTGGTGTCGCGACAGGCGTGAATGGAGGGACGAATGGAGACGTGTCGTCTTCAGCGATGAGAGTCGCTTCTGCCTTGGTGCCAATGATGGTCGTATGCGTGTTTGGCGCCGTGCAGGTGAGCGCCACAATCAGGACTGCATACGACCGAGGCACACAGGGCCAACACCATTGTGTGGGGAGCGATCTCCTACACTGGCCGTACACCTCTGGTGATCGTCGAGGGGACACTGAATAGTGCACGGTACATCCAAACCGTCATCGAACACATCGTTCTACCATTCCTAGACTGGCAAGGGAACTTGCTGTTCCAACAGGACAATGCACGTCCGCGTGTATCCCGTGCCACCCAACGTGCTCTAGAAGGTGTAAGTCAACTACCCTGGGCAGCAAGATCTCCGGATCTGTCCCCCATTGAGCATGTTTGGGACTGGATGAAGCGTCGTCTCACGCGGTCTGCACGTCCAGCAAGAACGCTGGTCCAACTGAGGCGCCAGGTGGAAATGGCATGGCAAGCCGTTCCACAGGACTACATCCAGCATCTCTACGATCGTCTCCATGGGAGAATAGCAGCCTGCATTGCTGCGAAAGGTGGATATACAGTGTACTAGTGCCGACATTGTGCATGCTCTGTTGCCTGTGTCTATGTGCCTGTGGTTCTGTCGGTGTGATCATGTGATGTATCTGACCCCAGGAATGTGTCAATAAAGTTTCCCCTTCCTGGGACAATTAATTCACGGTGTTCTTATTTCAATTTCCAGGAGTGTAAGTTGGTTGCGGGACTTCCCGCGGTAGAAATGAGTAAGTACATCTTGCCCTGTTTATGCGTGCTTGTAGTATGGCTCTAATGATCTCGATCTCGACTAGACAATAAACTGTGGCTACGTAGGCAAGGGCATTTGAAGAAGAAGGCATATGGCTTACTTCACATCATATCGATAAAGGTCACACCTAGCAAAACGAATTAAATTCAGCTATGGGTTAGACATAAGTGACAACTCATAACAAACAGACAGCATTACATGTGCTTAATTCTATACTTTTTCCTAAAAAAAGACAGGTATCGAAAATAATCTATGGTTTAAATTGTGTTTCAGCCCCAGTGTCTGATAATGAGGCGCATCAAACCCGACTAAAATACTAATCTATGACAGCTACCTCTTCATTGGACAGAAAACGTTTTGCAGCCAGGGGTATTCTGCCAGTACCGAACCGCACGTTGGAGAGCCAATGGTTTTAATGGCTTCTTCTTTGTCACATCAACCCTATATTTATGAGATTTTAATTTAATTATTGGGTACTTGTGAAATACATTATGGTGGATTAAAAATATTTAAAATGGGAAGACTCTCAGGCAAAAGTACATGTCAGAATATTTAACGTAATTTTGTGACGTACTGGAGGAAGAATTATTATCTGAGCCGGCCGCTGTGGCCGAACGGTTTTAGGCACTTCAGTCTGGAACCGCGCGACCGCTACGACCGCAGGTTAGAATCCTGCCTCAGGCATTGATGTGTGTGATGTCCTTAGGTTAGCTAGGTTGGAGTAGTTCTAAGTTCTAGGGGACTGATGACCTCAATGGTAAGTTCCACAGTGCTCAGAGCCATTTGAACCAATTATTATCTGGAATGAAACAATACCAAATAATGGAATGCTTATGCCTACTACCAAGTCCAAAAATTGGTTGGCAGCAGAATTTCTCCACTCCTCTGTGTTTGTTGCTAGTGTCTCTGATTCCTCATGTGAGTTTGCTCCTACTCCATCTCTGATCTGTCTGTACTAATAGTGGGACAAAGGTGGTTCTGTCGCATTTGTTTGTGCAGGTTGCATATGCTGAGGGACAATAATATATTCAGGGGCTAATTATCCCCTCCCCTTAACCTATTGTTCTCCTAATTGATTTATAAGCCTCTGGGGGGGTTGATTTATATTCCTGGGGATAATCCATCCTTCTGAGAAACTTCTCCCACCACTTTCTCTTCTCCCCCACCCCTCTGGGAAATCTTTTCCCCCTCACTAATATGAGCACATTTTTAATGTCAAATTAATTGACTAATTAATTAATTTGATCAATTAATTACCCCTCCACCTCTAGGAAAACCCCCAGCCCTGCCCTCCCTTCCCTCATGCCCACCCACTCCTTCCCCATCTGGAAATTGGCATGAAAAAGACTTAGTCTGTCCTGGAGAGGAAGAATCTCCTGATACGAAATTCAAATCAGAGTCTATCATTTACTGCTGCATATTCTTTATTTACTCAGTTTATGGGAGACAATGCTCACAGATGTAGGTAGAGCTCACATCTGCACCCCTCGCCCCCACTTCCCGTGACATAGCAATCATAAGCACCAAGGAAGGAACTGAAATATGGTATATTAAACAACGTTTCTGATACTAAATACCACCATCCATGAATGGCAGTCAGCATCCTTTTACATTCAATACCTGGAAACAATCTCTGCTCTCTCCCCCTCAAGTGCTACTTCCTGTTGTAGCACCTGCATCTCAAACCTGTAGGTTGAGGGACTTCCATTTGTTCTCGCAGTGGGGACAAAAGGAGAATTGATGCAATTGTTGTTGTTGTGGTCTTCAGTCCCAAGCCTGGTTTGATGCAGCTCTTTATGCTACTCTATCTCGTGCAATCTTCTTTATCTTCGAGCAACTACTGCATCCTACATCTGTCTGAATCTGTTTAATGTATTCATGCCTTGGTCTCCCTCTACAATTTTTACCCTCCACTAAACTGGTGATCCCTTGATGCCCCAGAACGTGTCCTACCAACTGATCCCTTCTTCTAGCCAAATTGTGCCACAGATTCCTCTTTGGCCCAGTTCTGTTCAGTACCTTCTCATTAGTTGCATGATCTACCTATCTAACCATCAGAATTCTTCTGTAGCACCACATCTCGAAAGCTTCAATTCTCTTCTTGTCGAAACTATTTAGCGACCATCTTTCACTTCCGTACATGGCTACACTCCAAACAAATACTTTCAGAAAACACTTCCTGACACTTAAATCTATAATCAATGTTAACAAACGTCTCTTCTTCAGAACCGCTTTGCTTGCCATTCCCAGTCTACATTTTATATCCTCCCTACTTCGACCATCATCAGTTATTTTGCTCCCAAAATAGCAAAACTCATCTACTACTTTAAGTGCCTCATTTCCTAACCTAATTCCTTGACCTTCACCTGCTGTAATTAGACTACATTCCATTATCCTCGTTATGTTTCTGTTGATGTTCGTCTTATATTCTCATTTCAAGACACTGTTTCCCTTACTGCTTGCTCAATATACAGATTGAATAACATCGGGGAGAGGCTACAACCCTGTCTCACTCCCTTCCCAACCACTGCTTCCCTTTCATGTCCCTCGACTCGTATAACTGCCATCTGGTTTCTACACAATTTGTAAATAGCATTTCGCTCGCTGTATTTTACCCCTGCCACCTTCAGAATTTGAAAGAGAGTATTCCAGTCAACATTGCCAAAGGCTTACTCTAAGTGTACAAATGTTACAGACGTGGATTTGCCTTTCCTTAATCTATCTTCTAAGATAAGTTGTAAGGTCAGTACTGGCTCACGTGTTCCAATATTTCTACCGAATCCAAATTGATCTTCCCCGAGGTCGACTTCTACCAGCTTTTCCATTCGTCTATAAAGAATTCGCGTTGATATTTTGCAGCTGTGACTTATTAAACTGATAGATCGGTAATTTTCACATCTGTCAGCACCTGATTTCTGTGGGATTGGAATTATTATATTCTTCTTGAAGTCTGAGGGTATTTCGTCTGACTCACACGTTTTGCTCACCAGATGGTGGATTTTTGTCAGAGCTGGCTCTCCGAAGGCCATCAGTAGTTCTAATGGAATGTTGTTTACTCCTGGCGCCTTGCTTCGACTTAGGCCGTTCAGGTCTTTCAGTACTCTGTAAAACACTTCACGCAGTATCATATCTCCCAATTCATCTTCATCAAAAATGGCGGAAAACCTTCCATTTGCACTACGGTGTGAAAATAATACACTACTGGCCATTAAAATTGCTACATCACGAAGATGATGTGCTACAGACGCGAAATTTAACCAACAGGAGGAAGATGCTGTGATATGCAAATGATTAGCTTTTCAGAGCATTCACACAAGGTTGGCGCCGGTGGCGACACCTACAACGTCCTGGCACGGGGAAAGTTTCCAACCGATTTCTCATACACAAACAACAGTTGACCAGCGTTGCCTGGTGAAACGTTATTGTGATGTCTCGTGTAAGGAGGAGAAATGCGTACCATCACGTTTGCGATTTTGATAGAGGTCGGATTGTACCCTATCGCGATTGCGGTTTATCGTATCGTGACATTGCTGCTCGCGTTGGTCGAGATCGAATGACTGTTACCAGAATATGGAATCGGTGGGTTCAGGAGGGTAATACGGAACGCCGTGCTGGATCCCAAATGCCTCGTATCACTAGCATTCAAGATGACAGCAATCTTATCCGCATAGCTGTAATGGATCGTGCACCCACGTCTCTATCCCTGAGTCAACAGATGAGGACGTTTGCAAGACAACAACCATCCCCACGAACAGTTCGACGACGTTTGCAGCAGCATGGACTATCAGCTCGGAGACCATGACTGCGGTTACCCCTGACGCTGAAACACGGACAGGAGCGCCTGCGATGGTGTACTCAACGACGATCCGGGGTGCACGAATGGCAAAACTTCATTCTTTCGCATTTATCCAGGTTTTGTTTACAGCATCATGATAGTCGCATCCGTGATTGGCGACATCGCGGTGAACGCACATTGGAAGCGTGTATTCGTCATCGCCATACTGGCGTATCACCCGGCGTGATGGTATTTGGTGCCATTGGTTACACGTCTCGGTCACCTCTTATTCGCATTGACGGCACTTTGAACAGTGGACGTTGCATTTCAGATGTGTTACGACCCGTGGCTCTACCCTTCATTCGATCCCTGCGAAACCCTACATTTCAGCAGGATAATGCACGACCTCATGTTGCAGGTCCTGTACGCGCCCTTCTGGATACAGAAAATGTTCGACTGATGTCCTGGCCAGCACATTCTCCAGATCTCTCACCATTTGAAAACTTCTGGTCAATGGTGACCGAGCAACTGGCTCATCGCAATAAGCCAGTCACTACTCTTGATGAACTGTGGTATCGTGTTGAAGCTGCATGGGCTGCTGTACCTGTACACGCCATCCAAGCTCTGTTTGATTCAATGCCCAGGCGTATCATGGACGTTATTAGGGCCAGAGGTGGTTGTTCTGGGTACTGATTTCTCATGACCTATGCACCCAAATTGCGTGAAAATGTAATCACATGTCAGTTCTAGTATAATGTATTTGTCCAATGAATACCCGTTTATCATCTGCATTTCTTCTTGGTGTGGCAGTTTAAATGGCCAGTAGTGTACATGCACATCAATCAACAGCTGCAACCAAGGAATAATGATTTATATAAATTCTCAGGTTTTTATTTATTTATTTTACCTGATTAGATTAGGGCCATCAGGCCCTCTCTTACATCGGACCAGTGTTCCACACATGCAGCATTTCACACATCAGAGTTACATCATGACCATAGTTTAAATGAGAATATTAGCTTACTCTAATAAGAATATGAATAAAGAGTAGTGTCTAAGACCTAATAAAGTAAATGAGGCAGTATTTTTACAACAGGTGCTATACATACAGATTATGATAAAAGCAATAATAATAACAGTAAAAAAATGTAATGATAAACATGACTAAGACTTAATAAATTAAATGCTGGCAGTATTTTACGTTTATAGATATAGAAATAAAGTAACGAAAACGTTTATTACATCGATAAGAGTACAAAATCATTCTGGCTAAAGTGAGAGCTATTTTATGACGGCATTACTACTAGAACATAGTTTTCTTAGAGAAATATAGTAGTTTACTTATGTTTACTCCACATTCAAGATCTGTTTTTTTTTTAAGTCCCCTGAACTTAAAGCGTTCGGAATCTTCACTGCAAGCTGTCCGAATTAACTGCTGTAAGTTTCTTAATTTCAAAACGCCGTAATAACTATGGTCACTAAAGGAAAGATGTGATGTGAGATTATAAGTTGCAAAAGCATTTAAGTTTTTAACCAGATCTTTTATTTGTGATCATGTGATAAAGACTGTGAATCTGACATTTTTCTTTACAATATTTTGTGCAGAAACTAAACCGTTTACCGAAACCTAATTTCAAGAGCAGATATACTTAAGCCTTATTCATATAATAAAATTGTATAGTGGCGCAAAGCAAAAATCACTGCATACCGGGCCCTTCATCCCCTTCCCTCCCGCCTTTGTGTCCTGCCCCGCACAGAACAGAGTCTGACAGTATCTTCTATTGGCCTGGCGACGAACTAAAAATATTACGGGGTAATCAGTTTCTTGCTTTGGTAAATACGAGTACTAGATGATAATATTTTTCATTTATATTTTATGTGTGGGCCTCTAGACTGGTGGTAAAGAGTGTATCTGGAAGTGTTCTTGTTGCCTTGGAAAGCAATATATTAGAGAAATCTCAAAAACTAAGATTAACTTCTCGTAGCTGGAGTTCACAGTGATGTAAAAATTTTGTAAATGACATCATGGTCACATTTTGACTCTAAATTATGTATCTGTAAAACTCAATATTGCAGTTTCGACGGTGTGGAGGTTATCAAGTGGAAATTATGATTCTGATTATGACCTTCTTGGGTATATTGCACTCTTTGAATTCGATTGTAAATATTTAGCTTATATTCAACTTAATTTTTGCTCCCGTCCATAAGGTTGGGTGGGGTAAATGATTACACGTTTGTTTTCGTTTCGTATTAAACAGACGCCGGTTTCGTCGCATGGTATTCTGAGGATTCGTGTCAATTTTTTTACTGTTTATGAATCCGTGTGTGCACTGCTCGAGTTAAATGCATTATAAGTATACTGCTCATATTCTCCGTTATGTTAGTTTCCATCCGTTTGTCGTACTCTCGCATTTAATGGAGGTTACTGAAATTTTGAATGACTTATGCTAAAATGTATTGTTTGTAGTGCCAGTTAACAGCGCGCGAAAACATTTGCGTCAAAACCGTAGCATTTTCAGCATTTAGAAGGAAGAATGCTCTAGCCACCAAGACTACAAAACATAGCCCTCTACACCTATATCTGTACTCTGCCAGCCACTGTGAAATGGATGGCAGCCAGTGGCAAGAAGCAACACCACTCAAAGCAGAATTACAGACTCACTCCGTGGAAAGATGTGACGAAGTTGAATACCAATGTTGTTAAAATCTCTTAACATGGAGTTTTCCATTAAATTCTGGAAAATACGGGAAACAGATGCAAACATTAATAAAGCAGAATAAAAGCAATATACTGAACATCCGTTTGGTCGAGCGGTTCACACCTAGAGTCGTAAGAGGTAACAAATACTCCTAAGCCCACTGAACACCATGTGACAATATCAGCTTCTGTTTCATATGAAACAGCCGGCCGCGGTGGCCGAGCGGTTCTAGGCGCTACAGTCTGGAACTGCGCGACCGCTACGATCGCAGGTTCGAATCCTGCCTCGGGCAGGGATGTGTGTGATGTCCTTAGGTTAGTTAGGTTTCAATAGTTCTAAGTTCTAGGGGACTGTTGACCACAGAAGTTAAGTCCCATAGTGCTCAGAGCCATTTGAACCATTTTCTCATATGAAACAAAAACAAATAGGCCCACGGAGTTCTTTCCCCATTCAATACTTTGGATACAAGCAGAATTCAATCGGAATGCGAGCAACATAGGTGCAAGGCAGTTTAAACACGAGCAAAACACAAGCAAGTTGCAATCACAAGCACAATGCTGTGAAACCAGATTCTGTTAACTAGCAAAAGAAAACAAACACGGAAGACTAAAATTCACCCAATAATAAAAGAAGATGGTGGGCTGATAAACTTGCAGCGTGCCAAGTGGGCTGGCAGCGAACCAAAGCCTTGTTACCAGAAGTCCCGATATCAGTCTCATCCCTGTGCTGCCCCGCCTGGCCTCTCCCAAGCCCTGATGGCCGCGTCATGTGGCAGCTCGTGCTCACAGAATAGACAAATCAGCGAACAGCTGAAGCTCGACGAGTTGCGATTGGCTGACGCCAGGCCGTTGCCACTCGACTCACTGAAACGTCAGTCGCAAAGTTGCTGTAATCGGAATACAGAGGCAACCAACTGCTTGAAGAGGTGGCCACTACGACCAATATCTCGAGGATGGCATGGGAGAGTGGAAGAGGGACTGGTCGGGTGTCGGCGTGCTAGAGAGCGGAGCGACCCGCTCCCTTCCCTGCGCGCCCAAGTACAGGGCAGAACGTGCCCTATTGCACAGAGGTGCTGAACGAAGTCCATTCAGGGCGTCCCTCGTGCAGTAAAGCTTGCTATGTGAACAATAACTAGTCAGCAGCACGTGCTGAAACCGTCGATAGTCTGCGTCCGAACTGCACAGCGGCCATGCTTGTAGCAAGAGAATAAAAACTGTCAATAAAAAATTTAAAAAATATACTGTGTACTTATTCTCTCCAAGCAGGTGGTCCCTGAACGTCCTTCCCTCTTCCACAAGAGACTGCTACCGACATTAACAAAATAATTAAATGAGAAGACGCTTTTGGTTGCAAGTGCGGGAGTGGGACATTAACTGGGCGGGGGTGGATTATTATTATTATCATTATGATTATTAGTAGTATTATTATTCATCTACATCTACATTTATACTCCGCAAGCCACCCAACGGCGTGTGGTAGAGGGCACTTTACGTGCCATTGTCATTACCTCCCTCTCCTGTTCCAGTTGCGTATAGTTCGCGGGAAGAACGACTGCCGGAAAGCCTCAGTGCGCGCTCGAATCTCTCTAATTTTACATTCGTTATCTCCTCGGGAGGTATAAGTAGGGGGAAGCAATATATTCGGTGCCTCATCCAGAAACGCACCTTCTCGAAACCTGGACAGCAAGCTACACCGCGATGCAGAGCCCCTCTCTTGCAGAGTCAGCCACTTGAGTTTGCCAAACATCTCCTTAACGCTATCACGCTTACCAAATAACCCTGTGACGAAACGCGCCGCTCTTCTTTGGATGTTCTCTATCTCCTCTGGCAAACCCGACCTGGTACGGATCCCACACTGATGAGCAATACTCAAGTATAGGTCGAACGAGTGTTTTGTAAGCCACCTCCTTTGTTGATGGACTACATTTTCTAAGGGCTCTTCCAATGAATGTCAACCTGGCACCCGCCTTACCAACAATTAATTTTATATGATCATTCCACTTCAAATCGTTCCGTACGCATACTCCCAGATATTTTACAAAAGTAACTACTACCAGTGTTTGTTCCGCCATCATCTAATCATACAATAAAGGATTCTTCTTTCTATGTATTCGCAATACATTACATTTGTCTATGTTAAGGATCAGTTGCCTCTCCCTGCACCAAGTGCCTATCCGCTGCAGATGTTCCTGCATTTCGCTGCAATTTTCTAATGCTGCAACTTCTCTGTATACTACAGCATCATCCACGAAAAGTCGCACGGAACTTCCGACACTATCTACTAGGTCATTTATATATATTGTGAAAATTTATATATATTGTGAACACACTCTCCTGTTTCACGCCAGAGGTTACTTTAACTTCTGTAGACGTCTCTCCATTGAGAACAACATGTTGTGTTCTGTTTGCTAAAAACTCTTAAATCCAGCCACACAGCTGGTCTGATATTCCGTAGACTCTTACTTTGCTTATCAGGCGACAGTGAGGAACTGTATCGAACGCCTTCCGGAAGTCAAGGAAAATGGCATCTACCTGGGAGTCTGTATCTAATATTTTCTGGGTCTCACGAAGAAATAAAGCGAGTTGGGTTTCACACTATTGCTGTTTCCGGAATCCATGTTGATTCCTACAGAGTAGATTCCTTGGTTTCCAGAAATGACATGATACGCGATTTAATTTCTAGAAAGTGAGGAGGCTGTTTCTTATAAATTTTATAACAAGACTTGACTGAAAATTGATGAGTGTTTTGCAGTGCTTCTTCCCTTTTACTTATTTTCTGTGCTCTTTTTGTTAAGGCCCAGCTGGAGCGTTTATACAATGAAAAACGTTGGCTGCAATAGAGATTTTTCCCTTTAAGTTACATCACTTCCACGAATGATGGATCAAAGATAGTAATACGCAGATTGTAATCTAGTCTTTTCCCTGCTGTCTACATTTGAAACAGATTTTTGTCCACCACGAACGAGGGCGTTCAATAAGTATGGAAATTTTTTTTTCTCGACTATTTTCGGTTGAAAAAATGCGGAATTTGTGGTGGTACATCGTGGGATATTCCTTCTTCAGCCCCTGTAGTTTTATGAAGTTCGGACAGGTGGCAGCGCTGTACGTAGCATTAGAAATGGAGTCTGTATCAGAGGCAAAGACCTCGTAAAAATAACCAGACTCACCGAGGGCGCTGCTCGCGTGGAATATTTTGAACCAGAGAACGCCATTCTGGTGGTAAGAGTTTGGAAGGTTGAAGTGTCTTGTGACTCGTAAGGACACAGATCGATCACTGTGTGATTGCTGATGCGTAAGTACAGTATCTGTTAGTCGTAAAAGTACTGCCTACATATCCTAGCGTACGTGAAGGTTAAAACTGAGCAGCGTTTAATTTCACGAATAAATTCATGAAAAGAACCAATATCACTTTTCACTGATGCGTGCATATGCTTAGATGTTTTATGTTATGGACTTCCAGTCACAGCATTTACATTTACAGGAGGATACATCACTGACTTTGCATTTTTTTAACAGTAGCTGCTATTAAATGAGATTTTCACTCTGGAGCGGAGTGATATGAAACTTCCTGTGCACATAAGTTTTAATCTGCAGGAAGTTTCAGTAGCTGCCGTGTTTGAAGTACTGATGGACGTGAGGTTCGAAAATGGATTCCTTTCAACTAAAAAATTTGGAGCACTAAACAACGACATGGTACAGTTCGCGCTCGAGCTAACATAATAAGCTGCATTTGGTTGTGAAGAAACCGTTACAACTTTCCTGTAGTACGTAAGCAAGAAATCGTTTAACAGTGACTGGCTGCCGTTTGATCTAAATGAGGCATTATGCTTACCAAATAACGCAAAGGAAGAAACGTTATAACCAAAGGCTCGTAAGTTTACCACCACAATGGCCGCCTCTCAAACTCTCCGCTGTTCACTGCAGACCACATACAGGATTATGGGGCCTCGAACGGAGGTTTGTTCCAAGCAGAGAGGTGACATTGAGTTTCTTTTGGCGGAAAACCGGAGTATCGCAGATATTGACAGGTGCTTGCAGAACGTCTAGGGAGACTGGGAAGTGAACAAAATCACGGTGAGTCATCGGGTGAGGCGCCAGTCACCGAAACAATGTCGCGCAAACCTGTCGGATCGGTCGCGTGCCAGGCGGTCGCACACAGATGTGACTCCTTCAGTTCAAATGGTTCAAATGGCTCTGGACACTATGGGACTTAACATCTATGGTCATCAGTCCCCTAGAACTTAGAACTACTTAAACCTAACTAACCTAAGGACATCACACAACACCCAGCCATCACGAGGCAGAGAATATCCCTGACCCCGCCGGGAATCGAACCCGGGAACCCGGGCGTGGGAAGCGAGAACGCTACTGCACGACCACGAGATGCGGGCTGACTCCTTCAGTATTGGAACGTACTCTCATTCGAAGTGAGCGACGGATCGCAGTCAGACACCTCGCAGCTCAGTTAGGCGTCTCTGTTAGTACTGCTGACACACTTGTCCACCAGTTGTTGTACTCAATGTTGTGTGCCGGCTGCGTCCCTCGCTGTCTAGCACAAGACCATAAAAAGCAAGGAAGGACTATCTGTGCGGAACTTCTTACGCGTTACGAGGCTGATCGGGAAAATGTTTGCCGGCCACCGTCATAGGCGATGAAATATAGATTCATCACATCGATCTGGAAACAAAATGGCAATCCAGGCAGTGGAGCCACACCATCTCTCCTCTGAAGAAGAAGTGGGAAGCAGCGCCCTCAACTGGCTAAGTCATGGCAACGGTGTTCTGGGACTCTGACATGTATTGTACTACCCTCAGGAAATGGAAGAAACGACTTCAGCGTGTTCGTCGCCACAAAAAAGCAAACAAACTTCTCAATCTCCATGACAACGCAAGGCTTCACACATGTCTGCTGTCCCGAGAGGAGGTCACAAAACTTCATTGGACTGTTCTTCTTCATCCAGCCTACAGCCCGGATCTCCCACGTTCCGGGCTCCATCTGATTGGCCCAATGAAGGATGCATTCCACGGGAAGCAATACGTGGGTGGGTGATGCAGCAAGACGTGGGTACCTACGTCGGCTAGTGGAGTGGTACCATGCGGGCATACGGGCCCTCCCAGTAAGGTGGTTTAATTCCGCCCGGTCTAACGCACGGCTTTCCGGGGTGGGAAGGAGCGCCTGGTCCCCGGCACGAATCCGCCCGGCGGACTTGTGTCGAGGTCCGGTGAACCGGCCAGTCCATGGATGGTTTTAAGGCGGTTTTCCATCTGCCTAGGCAAATGGGGGCTGGTTCCCCTTATTCCGTCTCAGCTACACTATGTCGGCGATTGCTGCACAAACAAGTTTTCCACGTGATTAGTGATTACATAAGTCTGGTGTGAGACGTTCCCTGGGAGGTCCACCAGGGGCCGAACCACACAATAACCCTGAAAGAGTGGTTCGTCTCAGCTACACTATGTCGGCGATTGCTGCACAAACAAGTTTTCCACGTGATTAGTGATTACATAAGTCTGGTGTGAGACGTTCCCTGGGAGGTCCACCAGGGGCCGAACCACACAATAACCCTGAAAGAGTGGTTCGTCTCAGCTACACTATGTCGGCGATTGCTGCACAAACAAGTTTTCCACGTGATTAGTGATTACATAAGTCTGGTGTGAGACGTTCCCTGGGAGGTCCACCAGGGGCCGAACCACACAATAACCCTGAAAGAGTGGTTCGTCTCAGCTACACTATGTCGGCGATTGCTGCACAAACAAGTTTTCCACGTGATTAGTGATTACATAAGTCTGGTGTGAGACGTTCCCTGGGAGTTCCATCAGGGGCCGAACCACACAATAACCCTGAAAGAGTGGTTCGTCTCAGCTACACTATGTCGGCGATTGCTGCACAAACAAGTTTTTCACGTGATTAGTGATTAAATAAGTCTGGTGTGAGACGTTCCCTGGGAGGTCCACCAGGGGCCGAACCACACAATAACCCTGAAAGAGTGGTTCGTCTCAGCTACACTATGTCGGCGATTGCTGCACAAACAAGTTTTCCACGTGATTAGTGATTACATAAGACTGGTGTGAGACGTTCCCTGGGAGGTCCATCAGGGGCCGAACCACACAATAACCCTGAAAGAGTGGTTCGGTGTGGGGCGACGGAGGGGTGAAGTGGACTGCGGTAGTCGTCGTGGGGCTGTGGACCACTGCTGCTGCAGCGGGGACGGAGCCTCTCTGTCGTTTCTAGGCCCGCAGTTAACATACAATACAATACAATACGATGCAATACAAGGTGGCGTAAGGTCGTCGCATTGAACGGAGATTATGTTGAAGAATAGGGTTTTGCGGCTGAAAGAGTGGGAAATAATATGGTGTATTGAAATCCTGAATAAAATCAACCTTTTTCAGAAAAAAAAATTTGTTGCATTTCTTATTGAACGTCTCTTGTACAAAGGAGTTGATACAAAACCTGAGAATCCCTTTAAGAAAAGTCACTTATCATGAATAATCTTATAGCTGTGTATAGATATCGAAGGGCGAGTGGGAGGGGTGGATGTGCATGCTTCACTGATTGTTATAGTTGTCTGGTGGGTGACACTCAGGTACAGCTGATTGAGGCGATTTGCAGAAGCGTTAACAAGAACCATGTAATGACACCAAGCAGAACTAGGACTAGAAGAGTGGAAATGGTGCTAGGCCAAGTCCCAATTCTGAATGTGCGATTCACACTAATCTGTCCTCCTTCTTGGGAAATGAGTTTATCCAAGGATAGTAATAACTGTCCGTCGGTAAGGTTGTGCACAGCCATTAATTTATTGTCTCGGGGGCGCATCGACTCCAGAGGTAAAACTAGTAAATAAAGCAGAAATGGTTTCAAACTAGTGTTAAAGTGGTATTTCAACTTAGTGGATAATTTAAAAGGAGTGATAATATGACATCTGAAGCTATATTATCCTTACTGCTCGTTCTTGTTCAATTAATAATTTCTTTCTGAGTGATGAGTTAATCCAGAAAGTTATTCCATAAGACAAGTTAGCTGAAGTCAATTGTTTCAGATCAAGTATTTTATTATTTCCGATCAAGTATTAGTCAGTATTTCAATCCAACAGTTTGAATACGTCTACCCTGGTTGCTGACTCCTGATCATATGCTATGTAAACTGTTTGTATGACTGTGTTTGTTTTGCAGAAACCACATGTAGTTCATTTTTCCAAAGGTAACAGAGGTTCTTTTTCAGAGAATCACTTTATAATTATTTCAAAACTACGTTAAGGATATCTCATGCTATTTTCTTTCTAATGGCTCATAGTCTAACACTAGTATAGGAATTGGTGGCATAATGCACCCCCACTTTGTTTTTTTGGTCATTAGTGCAATAATTACTTTTCTACTTTCAACTTGTTGAGCATATATTATGAAACGTTTTCTTAATTTGTTTATTACATAGTTCTGAGGTATTATGCATGATACAAAAAGTAATTTATTTTGTAGAGTCTTAAACAATATGCAAAAAATGGGTTTTTAATGTGAGAGCTATGGGAAAAATTCAAAACGTTAAACAACAAAATAACAAGAAAGACACTGATATTAAATCAAAATTTGTTATAACAGTGTACAATTTATAAATCTCCTTGAAGACCGTCCCCATATTTTGCTGACTTTTTTCCTTTGCTCGATAGCACTATTAAAGCTGTTATTATGCCTTGCTTATCCCAAGTCTCTCTTCTTAGTTTTTTCTTTGGCGTTAACTCTTTATGAGGTTTCTGCAACACAAAATTGAACTGAAGTTCTATAGTGATTTTATTTGTGCCTTTTTATACACTTATGTTCGTAAGAAACAGAACACTTTGAACAACTAGAGATAGTACGTTGATATTCACAGGACATGTAGATTTGTATGTTCAGCAGAAATGATTAGCACTTCAGTCACGTCGCTTCGGCAAATGTCTGTTGCCTCGTAGGCAGAGGGACCGCCACGGGTTCTGATAACTTGTTCGACGTGTATAAGGCACGAATGGGGTCCTGTGGTATAGCCATCAATGTTGCATTCACCTGGTTCCATAGTTCATCTGTGCCGGTTGACATTGGGTCAAAAGACGGCACCCGTCGTTTCACCATCTCCCATACTTTTTCGATTGACGACAAGTCTGGTGATCTGGCACGCCAGGGCAAAAGGCTGACATCCTGTGACGCCAAGACGGCACGTGTTCGTGTAGCAACATGTGGTCGTGCATTGTCTTCCTGAAAAATGACGTCTGGGATGTTATGCAGAAAGGGTACGGCTACGGATCGCAAGATGGCTGGCGCTGTACATCTTGTACAAATGCAGTCACTAAGACGCCGCTGCCCCTGTCTGTGGCAAACCAAAATGTGGTCACCATTTTCAAACAGATAAATCCTGGATTCGTCCGAAAACACTTTCTGGTGCCATTCCTTCTGGCAATGACGTCGTTCCATGCGCTACTGCCGTCTAGCATGTTTCTGCACATTCGTCAAAGGTAGGCGGAGAAGTGGGCGACGCGCATGTGACCCACGCTGCAATAAACGGCGACGGACCGTCACCCCTGGTAGTGTGCCACGTGTTACACTGTTGCGCCAAAACTGAGGAGGACGCAGATTTGTCCTGCAATGCCATTCGGTTGAGGTGTCGAGCTCCTCCGAGTGTGGTCTGGGTAGTGCGAACAGACGCATCATGTCGTGTTCCACGACCTTCTGTGAATAATTCTACACACACCCGTTGCACTGCCGAAACACTTCGTCCCACACGAGTAGCAGTTTCCAGGATGGACGTAGCACATTCTCTCATGCCAGTAATGAGCTCTCTTTCAAACTCTTTGATCTGACGGTACGGTCCGCGCATACGTCTTCGAGGCATCCTGCACGTCCGCTCAAGTTACACCGATACATAATCTTCGATTTATAGCGACAACGAGAGCCGCAGGCACACATTTCCGGTAGGTGGTGCTGCGCCGCGATATCGATGTTGATCCTGAACCCGCGGGCCGACATGGTTCAAATGCTAATCATTTCTGCAGAACATACTAATGTAAATATCCTGTGAATACATCCTATTTCTAGTCATTCAAGGTGTTCTGTTTCTTTCTGAACATGAATGAATTTGGAGTTCAAACTGAGAGCACCAAAGACGCTGACGATACAAATACCGCCATCTCTCTATTTTTTGTCCTTGTCTAACGTTTAGTATAAAGTACTGTGTTAATACTGGAAAATAACACATGATACGTGAGTAATACAAGGAAAATATATTCATGAGTATTTACAAACACTCTGTGATCAAAAGTATCCGGAAACCCCATAAAAACATACGTTTTTCATATTAGGTGTATTGTGCTGCCACCCACTGCCAGGTACTCCATATCAGCGACCTCAGTAGTCATTAGACATCGTGAGAGAGCATAATGGGGTGCTCCGCGGAACTCACGGACTTCCAACGTGGCCGGGTGATTGGGTGTCACTTGTATCATACTTCTGTACGCGAGAGTTCCACACTTCTAAACATCTCCAGGTCTATTGTTTCCGATGTGGTAGTGGAGTAGAAACGTGAAGGGACACGTACAGCACAACAGCGTACAGGCCGACCTCGTCAGTTGACTGACAGAGACCGACGACAGTTGAAGAGGGCCGTAATGTGTGATAGGCGCACATCTATACAGGCCGTCACACAGGAATTCCAAAGTGCATCAGGATCCACTTCAAGTACTATGACAGTTAGGCGGGAGGTGAGAAAACGTGGATTTCGTGGTCGAGCGGCTGCTCATAAGCCACACATCACGCCAGTAAACGCCAAACGACGCCTCGCTTGGTGTAAGGAGCGTAAACATTGGACGATTGAACAGTGGAAAAACGTTGTGTGGAGTGACAAATAACGGCACACAATGTAGCTACCCGATGGCAGGGAGTAGGTATGGCGAATTTCCTGTGAACGTCATCTGCCAGCGTGTGTAGTGCCAGCAGTAAAATTTGGAGGCGGTGGTGTAATGGTGTGGTCGTATTTTTCATGGAGGGAGCATGCATCCCTTGTTGGTTTGCGTGCCATTATCACAGCACAGGTCTACATTGATGTTTTAAGCACCTTCTTGCTTCCCACTCTTGGGAGCAATTGGGGAACGTTGACAAGAACATCCCTGTAATGGACTGACCTGCAGAGAGTCGTAACCTGAATCGTATAGAACACCTTTGGGATGTTTTGGAACGCCGTCTTCGTGCCAAGCCTCACCGACCGACATCGATACCTCTCCTAACAGCAGAGCTCCGCGAAGAATAGGCTGCCATTCCCCAAGAAACCTCACAGCACCTGACTGAACATGTGCCTGCGAGAGTGGAAGCTGTCATCAAGGCTAAGGATGGGCCAACACCATACTGAATTAAAGCATTACCGATGGAGGGCGCCTCGAACTTGTAAGGCATTTTCAGCCAGGTGTCCGGAAACTTTTGATCACATAGTGTACTTATAGCTGTAGCGATATTTGGACAAAATGCTACGTCTAAAAGATTCTTTCGGCGGTGAAAACAATGTAAACCCACTGTCCACTGGTAACACTAACTACGCTTTCCGGTCACTCTACAGATGCGGCTTTGATTTTTAAATAATGAGGGGGCCCGAAATACTATGAGGGGCGAATGGTACCACCCCTGTTCTATGGTCTATAAAAAGTACCAATTTTGCTAGATGGTTGTTAAGTCGAACGTCATTCACGTAAACTACTGGCCATTAACATTGCTACATCAAGAAAAAATGCAGATGATAAACGGGTATTCATTGGACAAATATATTATATTAGAACTGACATGTGATCACATTTTCACGCAAATTGGTTGCATAGATCCTGAAAAATCAGAACCCAGAACAACCACCTCTGGCCGTAATAACGGCCTTGATACGCCTGGGCATTGAGTCAAACAGAGCTTGGATGGCCTCTACAGGTACAGTTGCCCATCCAACTTCAACAAGATACCACAGTTCATCACGAGTAGTGACTGGCGTATTGTGACGAGCCAGTTACTCGGCCACCATTGACCAGACGTTTTAAGTTGGTAAGAGATTTGGAGAATGTGCTGGCCAGGGCAGCAGTCGAACTTTTTCTGTATCCAGAAAAGCCCGTAAAGTACCTGCAACATGCTGTCGTGCATTATCCTGCTGCAATGTAGGGTATCGCATGGATCGAATGAAGGGTAGAGCCACGGGTCGTAACACATCTGAAATGAAACGTCCACTGTTCAAAGTGCCGTCAATGCGAATAAGAGGTGACCGAGACGTGTAACTAATTGCACCCCATACCATCATGCTGGGTGATACGCCAGTATGGCGATGACGAATACACACTTCCAATGTGCGTTCACCGCGATGTCACCAAACACGGATGCGACCATCATGGTGCTGTAAACGGAACCTGGATTCATCCGAAAAAATGACGTTTTGCCATTCGTGCACCCAGGTTCGTCGTTGAGTACACCATCGCAGGCGTTCCTGTTTGTGATGCAGCGTGAAGTGTAATCGCAGGCATGGTCTCCGAGCTGGTAGTCCATGCTGCTGCAAACACCGTCGGACGTTTCGTGCAGATGGTTGTTGTCTTGCAAACGTCCCCATCTGTTGACTCAGGGATCGAGACATGGCTGCACGATCCGTTACAGCCATGCGGATAAGATGCCCATCATCTCGACTGCTGGTGATACGAGGCCATTGCGATCCAGCACGGCGTTCCATATTACTCTCTTGAACCCACTGATTCCACATTCTGCTAATAGTCATTGGATCTCGACCAACGCGAGCAGCAATGTCACGATACGATAAACAGCAATCGCGATCGGCTACAATCCGACCTTTTTCAAAGTCGGATACTTGATGGTACCCATTCCTCCTCCTTACACGAGGCGTCACATCCACGTTTCACATGGCAACGCCGGTCAACCGTTGTAGGTGTATGAAAAATCAGTTGGAAACTTTCCTCATATGAGCACGTTGTAGGTGTCGCCACCGGCGCCAGCCTTGTGTTAATACTCTGAAAAGCATATCACAGCATCTTCTTCCTGTCGATTAAATTTCGCGTCTGTAGCACGTCGCCTTCGTGGTGTAGCAGTTTTAATGGCCAGTAGTGTATAAAGGTAAAGGAGCAAACCAAAACCTGAACCTTGTGGGACTCCGTGATTTGCACATTGCAAAATATCCGGCAATAAAACATACGAGCCGAACAATTATGTGTAATAACGGTATGCACGAATGGGAGTTGGACCTGAAACCTTGCGAGAAGTAGTCGTACGGACTTACGGACGACTCACGCCCAGTCAGCAGACACGCACTCTGAGATACTGGAGGCCGGTGGACAGCAACGGCGCGGAGGGGCGTTCCCGCCGTGTCAGGAGCCGTGTACCGTGTGCCGTGTACGCCCAGAAAGTACGCGCTCAGCAAATGGATTGTCATTTCCATCGCGCCGCGGCTCGGCACTGATGACCCATTGTTCTGCGTATCACATTGTTACTTCCACGGAACATGCAAATCAGCGCAGGAAATAGTTGTATTCTGCTTGTAGCTTTCACTGGCCCCGCGACCAACGGCCGTGTCACGCGGCAAATGTACGTTCACTCGCCGCACGCTCGCCTTTTACACGTAACAAAAATGACGAAGCCTTACACGCTGTGCGTGGCTATCTCCGTCGTGCTACGACATTCGTATCTCTGCCGAGGAGAGACTGTCAACGATTTATCCAGCAATCTGTAAGAGGTCTTACACTGTTCACAAGAGTTAGAGGAGCGTGGATTCGAACGCATGGTACGTCATCACTCTTTTGAAACTGGAGGAAACAACTCTCTGCACTGCGTCACTTTGAGATCACGCAGCTTACGCAGAGACACAGCGTACTCCGTTTGCCCCCTATTAGTGTCAGGCGACCTTTCAAAACAATTCTTTACTAGTATATGAAGTCTTCAGGGGTTGTCAGCCCAGTAGCAACGTTTCGATGGAATGCGTCTTCATCATCTTCGCCTGGACCGAGCGAGATGGCGCAGTGGCTAGCAAACTGGACTCGCATTCGGGAGGACGACGGTTCAATACCGCGTCCGGCCATCCTGATTTAGGTTTTCCGTGATTTCCCTGGATCACTTCAGGCAAATGCTGGGATGGTTCCTTTGAAAGGGCACGGCCGATTTCCTTCCCCATCCTTCGCTGATCCGAGCTTGTGCTCCGTTTCTAATGACCTCGTTGGCGACGGGACGTTAAACACTAATCGCCTCCTCCTCCATCTTCGCCTGAAGATGATGGAGTCGCATTCCATCGAAACGTTGCTACGAGACGACGATGCTACTCGGCTGACAACCCGTGAAGACTTCATATACGAAATTCGCCGCGAAAGCCTCCACTCGCATATAAAATTCTTTACTACGTGTGTCTGTGTCACCTAGTGCAGAAACTGAAGATTTTATATGTGGAGAGCGTATTCAACTAAGCCCATGCATTGCAGCGCCAAAGAAACTTGTGTAGGCATGCGTATTCCAATACGTACATATTTAAACAGGTGGAATACAGCGCTGCGGTCGGCAACGCCTATATAAGACGACACTTGTTAGATCGGTTACTGCTGCTATAATGGCACCTTATCAAGATGTGAGTGAGTTTGAACGTGGTGTTGTAGTCAGTGCACGAGCGATGGGACACAGCATCTCCGAGGTAGCGACGAAGTGGGGATTTTCACTTACGACTATTTCACGAGTTTACCGTATCAGGGATCCGGTAAAATATCAAACCTCTGACATCGCTGCGGCCGGAAAAATATCCTGCAAGTGTGGGACAAACGACTGAAGAGAATCGTCCAGCTTTACAGAAGTGCAATACTTCCGCAAATTGCTGCAGATTTCAGTGCTGGGCCATCAACAACTGTCAGTGTGCGAACCATTTAACGAAACTTCATCGATATAGACTTTCGAAGCCGAAGGCCCACTCATGTACCCTTGATGACTGCACAACACAAAGCTTTAAGCCTCGCCTGGACCCGTCAACACCAAAATTGGACTGCTGACGACTGGAAACATGTTGCCTGCTCGGACGAGTCTCGTTTCAGATTGCATCGAGCGGATGGACATGTACGGGTATGGAGACTACCTCATGAATCCATGGACCCTGGATGTCAGCAGGAGACTGTTCAAGCTGGTGGAGGCTCTGTAATGGTGTGGGGCGGTGCGGTTGGAGTGATACGGGACCCCTGGTACATCTAGACACGACTCTGATAGGTGACACGTACGTAAGCATGACTTTGCTCATATGCCTCTGTTCATGCCCATTGTGCATTACGGCAGACTTTGGCAAATCCAGCAGGACAATGCGACACCACACACGTCCAGAATTGGTACAAAGTGGCCCCAGGAACACTCTTCTGAGTTTAAACACTTCGGCTGGCCAGAAAACTCCCCAGACGTGAACACTATTGATCATATCGGGGATGCCTTGCGGCGAGTCGCTCAGAAGAGATCTCCAACGCCTTGTACTCTTACGGATTTATGGATAGCCCTGCAGGGTTTATAGTGTCAATTCACTCCACCCCTACTTCACACATTAATCGAGTACATGCCATGCCGTGTTGCGGCGGTTCTGTGTGCTCGCGAGTGCCCTACACGATCTTAGGCAGGTGTACCAGTTTCTTTGGCTCTTCAGTGTACATTAGAAACAAATTTCTATTTCCTTGTATTTGGGTAGTATAAACTGGAGCATCCAGTAGTATAAACTGGTGCATGCAGTGCAACACTCTCCTCCTAAACTTACTTATTGCTGGTTATAATGTATTTCGCAGTATAATAACTGTTCTGTCAAAGACGACTTTACTCTGCGAGTTTCTGTTTTTCCAGTCTTCTCCAAAGTTGATAAACGGCTTGCTGTCGTCTTTGACGGTAGATATTAATTGTCTGTCGATGGGCTTGTACGCCAGGAAATGCAAAAACATGATAAATAAACCCTGTAGAAATTCACGGTGTATAATACCTAAAAGTCTGTAATTTCCAAAATTACAAGCGTTCTAGGAAGAGTGGAACGATGTACCAGAGAAGATCGTAAAAGAAATGAGGCTATAAGGAAAGATTTAGCCGGCCGCGGTGGTCTTGTTGTTCTAGGCGCTGCAGTCCGGAACCGCGTAACCGCTACGGTCGCAAATTCGAATCCTGCCTCGGTAATGGATGTGTGTGATGTCCTTAGGTTAGTTAGGTTTAAGTAGTTCTAAGTTCTAGGGAACTGATGACCATAGCTGTTAAGTCCCATAGTGCTCAGAGTCATTTGAACCATTTTTTGAAAGATTTAGGATTATTTAACACAAACGGAAAAATAAAGGAATGCTAGAGAGAATGAACAGAACGTGTAGACTGCATGGGCGATGAAAGATTGCCGGTAAAGGTTCTCAGTTATAAATGCACTGGAGGTAGAGATGTAGGAAGACTGTACAAGACGTGGACTAACGCAACAAGCAATTTGCCTAACATATGAAGCGAAGAAGAAAAATAAGCAGAAGCCTGTAATACGAAATGGGGAACGCCGTCTATAAATGTATGTATGATCCGACTGATAATATCTGTGCTCGCACCGTCACAGCGGATGTTCATGGACGACACAGTTGTGTACAAGTAGATAACTACATAAAGGTATGCAATGTAGAAGAAACTTTAAACTATCCAACAGCTGACGCCAAGAGCACCAATACCAGCGTCACGAAAAAGACAAAAATGGAGTGTAGTCAGGTGTTTTTCTTTCAAGAAAATGATTTAAAAGTCGGTATTATGCAGATTTTTAACGTAGTCAGAATGAAACTTTTTTAAAGCTGCTTAGAAGTCGGTATTTATCTTCCAAAACGTGAAAAATACTCCTTAAACACAGGTCTCTCTCGCTTCCCACCCCCCTCATACAAACCATGGTTGGCTGCTCTTGCTGATACCAACAAAAATGAAAGTAATATCATGTAATACACGAAAAAACCACACATCTAGAAGAATCAGTGAATGGCGACGTAACGTGGAAAGACAAAATAACTTTAACTACAGTAAATAGCCTGTGGTGGCTTCAGTGTAGATTCTGATAGAGAATATGATCTGGAAATCTTATTTGGATCCTAAAATTTGGTCTCAGTAATTAACTTTCCAACACAGTTGTATAAAGACCGTAGGACTCTAATTGATAATGTTTTCTTTGATGAAGCACAAATTAAGAAAATAACTGTTTACCCAATAACAAATGCTCTCCCTGAACATGATGAACAGATAGGAAGGATAAATAACACAGTGCCTTACGGTATGGAACTCCTCACTGGAAATGACTTAGAATAATTAATGACTCCAAGACAAATGTTTTTAAAACAGTTTACAGGAGATGATATGGAATGTAACTCATAATGAACCACAGGCTAGCACAAAATTTAATCTATGCCATGATAAATTGGTATCATTATTTGGAAACAGCTTTCCGCATAACGTAGTCAGAAAGGTCACAAACGGACTGGTAAAAAACCATGGATCACTGGAGGGATTACAGTATCTTGTGGAGGCACAAGGGAAATGTATCTTCTGGCAAAAAGAAGTAGGGATGCTGTAGTAGCTACACACTATAAGAAATACTCAAAATTACTAAGAAGGGTTAATAAAAAATCAAAGAACATGTACATAATGTCAGAAACCAGTACTTTCGGCAACAGACTTAAGGCAATATGGAAAATAGTGAAGATAGAGACAGGTCAACCTACCACCATACAACACAACAGCACTGTTGAACTGAATGAAATAAATGATGAGTCACAGGTATAAAATACATTTACTAATCATTTCTTAAATATCGTAGAAACCATATGGACAAACAGTTCAAGAGCAAAATCACAGCAGTATGTTGAAAATGTAACTTTCACAAAATTCAACCATATGAATGTATCACCACCGCCTCCTTCTGAAATTAAGAAAATTATACATTCTCTCAGAAATAAAAGCTCATCTGATTTTGATGGTGTTTCCAGCAGAGTACTGAAAATCTGTTCCCATGTAATAAGCCCAGTCTTATCTGACACATGTAATGTATCACTAACTCAGGGCGTTTTTCCAGAGACTCTGAAATATGGCGTTGTAAAACACTGTTTTAAGAAAGATAATAAGAGAGATGTCAATAATTACTGACCTGTTTCACTGCTGACATCGTTCTCCAAAATTTTTGAGAAAGTGATGTATTCTATAACAGTATATCACCGTATCCTTAGCAAATCACACTTCGGGTTTCAGAACGGTTGCTTTACTGAGAATACCGTTTACACGTTTACTCACCAGATTTTACAAGCGTTAAGTAATAAAATAGCTCCGGTTTGTGTTTTCTGCGACATCTCTAAGACATTTGACAGTGTGAATCACAGTATTCTTCTGATAAATTAACATTTTATGCGACTGACAGTATAGCCGACCGATGGATAATGTCATATCTAACCAAAAGAATCCAGAAAGTTGCACTTAGTAATTCAAGCAGTATAGTCCAAGGGCATAATTCTGAGTGGCGACATATCACGTATGAGGTTACAGAAGGTTCAAGCCACTACTGTTGCTCATATATGTAAACGATCTTCCGTCTAGTATGCAACAAGCAGAATTAGTTCTTTTCCATATGACACTGGTATTGTTATCAGTCCAAACATCCATCCAAAAATAATCCAAAAACAGAAGAAATGGTAAACAAAGTTCTTAAAAGTATCGTTGACTGGTTTTCTGCGAATGGCCTCTCACTCAGTTTTAGAAAGACCCAACATATTCAGTTATGCACATCTAGAGGTACTACACCAATAGTAGGTGTAACACATGGTGGGGAAATAATAAATAGGGTGACAACTTCAAAATTCTTAGGGGTCCAAACTGACGAGAATTTAAATTGGAAAAACATATTTTGACATATTTTGCGTATTTTCATTCAATAATGTCATCTGTAATAATGTTCTGGGGTAGTTCGCCTATACGAAAGAAAGTCTTTACCGTATAAAAACGAGCTGTGAGAATAATATGCGGTGCTCACGCACTATCATCTTGTAGAACTCTGTTTAAGGAGTTGGGCATTCTGACTACCACTTTAGAGTATATTTATTCGCTCATTAAGTTTGTTGTGGATAATCCACTATAGTTAAAGAGGAACAATGAGGTACATAATTACAACACCAGAAGGAAAAATGACATTCATTATTGTCTTTAGCACAAAAAGGGGTGGGTGCACAGTGCTGCAACAAAAGTTTTTGGTCATTTACTCAGTGATATATAATGTATGACAGACAGCAAAGTAAAATTTAACAACGAACTGAGACTTTCTCCTTGATGACTCCTATTTCTAAGAAGACTTTCTATTACTGTAATGTGTAAAAGGTGGTGAGCAGGAATTAATAACTCACTTCTGTACATATTTCTTTTCTTTGTAAAAAAATTAAAAATGTTAAGAATGTAACCGTATGTACTAATTTATTTGCGATGTGAGTGTGTAATGACTCGTTCAGCATCATTACGATCTATCGTGCAAAGTGATCCATGGAACGTGTTACTAACCAACCACGGGGCAGATAGATGCCATGTAGATAACCCGTAAAAAGACTAAAGGCATATGATTCATTGGAGAAGATGTTGTTTTCAAATACGTCGTTGGACTAATGCTTAAGATTTGGTAGGTGATCGGTAACCTTTGTACTGTGGGTTAGTGAAAGAGACAAGGAAGAGTAAAATAATAGCCTTACGATTCTTTTGGGGTAGTTTAGTCAGGACCACCGAAATGCTCAATTTCACAGTATTAATTAAGAAACACACAAAATATATATTGCACAATGAGTAAAATGGTAAAATTTCACAAATACTGGTGTATAGAAGGAGGCAGCGACATTCTTTACTTTGTTCCTGATAAGGTCTTCATTATTTTAAATCTTTTGGTCGGAGTCTACAAATATTACTGACAGATCAAGAGATACCTGTCTTGCAACCTCGAGAAAAGCATTGTGATTTTATTTCCACCTGTATGAAAAAACTGATCTGAAATCAATACTACAACAGAAAGACAAGTCCATGTTCCAAGTTATTACCAAAAACTCTCACGAAGATTACTTCAATACTGATGTGATGCTCTTTAGACCTTCTGAGAGACATAGCCTAGATAATTTTAAAAAATCTATGTCGTACATAAACATAGGACAACGTATTGAACAACATCAAATAAGCATTTTATTTCACTTTCAGACTAATAATTACATACGTGGCAAGAACAAGCTATTAATTCTTATTTTTGTCCGTGTAGCAAGTCATATGTTGAAGTGTAGACGTGTGATATCAAAATCATTAGCTTATACTGACAGGAGTAGTCCACGTAACGGTGCAGTTTATGAATGTGCAGAAAATATCGCGTAGATTATGTGATATGATTGTGTGAAGACAGCCAACACACTGATATGTGTACATATTAAGGTAGTTCATATAAAAATATTTGCGCTACTTCCCCTTACAACCTGTATATATAAAGCGGAAAATTGATAGCAAAATCTCAAGGTTCTTGAATGATTTCCTTCAATTTTTTACGGAATGCGCCAATAAACGCTGGGACGGACATTGGATACAAAAAAATCTCGAAAGATTGTTCACCGATTTACTTCAGATTTTTATAAGACTCTCCAGTGAACATTCAGACAGACATAGGCTATTTATATATTTAAAACAAGGCTGTACAGATATTCTCTTACAACGGATTGCGAGATAGAAAATGCCATGCTATGAAAATGTGCGGTATCGTTTTCCTTCTTGCAATGAGTTTTAACGAGATAACAGGACAAATAAATTATTAGACGAATGGTTTCTTTCATGTACTGTATATTCTTTCCCCATGTACTTAATTTTAAAACAAAAATTGTAAACACAATTTTGCGTTTTATTGTTTTCTTCCTCGCGGTCGGTATTAATAAAAAAAAAAACAGGTAAAAAGGGTATATGATTTGAATACTACTATGGTATCTGAATCGTCCGCAACTCCGTAATCCTACCTGTCTGCAGATTAAAGCTATGCAAAATGCTGTCATTGAAGCTACTATTCTGAAAGATAAAGCAGCAAGAGAGGTCCTTCATACCCCGAATACCAATGATCCCAACCGCTTTAACCATTTATTTTAAGGGACTTCAGTTCCCGATCAAGGTTCGTCGGCAATAAAAATCAACAAAGCTCAAGTTCAGTGAGAGGGGTGAAGAGGAGGGGTGGACAGTCAGGGAAAGGGAGTGGGGAGGAAATTGACATGGAGAGGGGAAAGGAGGAGGTGGACAGAGAGAGGAGGAGAAGGTGATCAACAAAGAGAGGTAGGGGAAGGAGGAGATAGACAAAAAGAGCCATGATGAGGAGGTTGACAGAGAGAGTCGGGGGAAGAGATTATCCAATAGCCACACATATGAGGGCTATTCAGAAAGTATGGTATGATCGAGTGCGAAATTGAAACCACAGTGAAAATCCGATGAATCTTTGCACTGATGTGTTGGACACTGTCTCTAATACTCCCGTCGGTCATGTCACGTTGGTCATTTCAGTTTTTAGCACCCAGTGAGCGTGTAAAGATACCTAGAAAATAATGTCAGCAGCCAGGTTGAGGGCCTGATGAGAGATTTCGCCTGATGCCACGCAGCCCACATAACACAAGTGTCACGCATTTCTTTCTTCGTGACAATTCTCGGCCACACTCTTCAGGGGCAATGAAGATGCTCCTGCAGCGTTTTCGATGGGAAGTGTCTGATCAACCACAATACAGCCTGTAATTGGCCGCCCCTGATTTTCAACCACAATACAGCCTGTAATTGGTCGCCCCTGAATTTCATCTCTGTTCATATGAACTGCCGGCTCCGAAGACAACGTTTTGGCACAGACAATGAGCTCTACACCAGAGTAGAGTTTTTGCGGAAAGCACAGGCGGCTGCCTTCTATGACGAGGGTGTTGGAAAGTTGGTACAGCGCTATGACAAACGTCTAAGTCGGTTTGGAGACTATGTAGAGAAATTGCTGGAAAGGTGTAGTGAACTGCAGCAAATGAAACATTGTAGATTTTCACAGTGGTTTCCATTTTGTCACCGATCGGACATTACTTTCTGAATAGCCCACGTATTTAATAACTGCGGAGCGTTGCTGGGTTTACTAGTGTTTTTATAATAGCTCACATATTCATATTCAGAAAAAAGATAAATACTTTCATTTCGAAGTATTAACATTCTATGGCAATGCGAATTCACTGAACTGTTGTAAGATGGCTGTATCTACTACTGGAATGTCGGAATTAACCAGGTAAAAACGATTGCCATGGACGCGTTTTTCATCGGGTCCACGAGCTCCTTTTTGGGAAATTCATAAAAATGGGTTATAGAGCAATTACGTGTTTACATGGAGAAAACGACGGAAATCCAAATAACATTAAGCTGACTGGGACTCAGAGCCCCTATGACAAAATATCTCTATGACTAATTGTACATTTTCTGTTGTGTATATAGTTCCGCGTAGTCAGCGCGTACACAACTTTCCCACTAGAGCGCGCCCCGCTAAGCACAGCAGCGCAGGCGCAGCGCTCGTCTGTCTCCGCTCTACGAGATGGCGCTGCCATAAAGACGGACCAAATTCTGCTTCCGCCGATCCGCGTATTAATATGTAACGCAGCCAATGAGATTGCTGCTAACGTAGAAGCTTATCTCCTCGCGTATCACACTCGCGCAGTGATACCTGAACGCTCGAGGTATTATAGCGAGTGTACAGACCTCCGATTAGTCAGTCTGCATTTGTCTGCATTTGTCTGTACCAGTCGGTAGTCAAGTTTCAGTCTGTGCCTAATAAGATTATCATATTCCTGTACATAGCCATGAAGAGAAATGCATAGACACTTTGTCAAGTATCAGATATATGTGAGAATAAGATTAACGTACCAAGACCATAGGAACTTCAGATTGTCAATTGTAAACAGCATCCAGAATCAAGTTACGCAATGTCCATGATTTTTATTATTTTAATAAATGTGTGTGAAAATTAATCAAGTTCTGTTTAAAGTTGTCACCGTTCATTTGCTACTCTAAGCGTGCAAGTGGCATTTCTATCGTCTGACCTAACGACAGAATATAAACACGCCACAATAAGACCACGAGACATATTGCTGACACTCGCCTACTTCGTTAGAGCGACAAGTCAAATAATCTGATGGTGTGTGTACCGAAGGTCTTACAGTACGCACACCACATTTTCAAAGACCTGTAATTAATCTATTATAAAACTAGGGACACACTGCAGCTTTTACAAAAGTTTTCATAAAAACATGTCTTCTAGAAAATATAGACTACCAAGTTATACTACTCTGTAATATAGGCCTAACTCTGTTGATGAAACAAGCCAGAGTGAGACGTTCCACACAGCTGCTGGCGTAGAAGGTAATTACGAACTTTCTACTGACTTGGGGAGACCTGGGAGTGCTGTGGCAACTGGATGCGTTGAAGAAACGCTGCGACTGCGTCATATCCTGCTCTCTCATTGCAGCTGCCGGCCGTTGCTAGGGAAGCCACAAAGTCTCGACAACGCTTCAGTCGTTAATTATGCAATGCCTTGAAGGCAGTTAGGCCGACGCCAAAAGGCGAAAAGGTATAACTCACTGAGCGCCATGTGGCCTCCTTCTATCAGAACCAGAACGACCATCTGCTTCTACGTAAGATCGTTTTCCTTCCATTCCGCATTTAGCCGAAAAAATCAGAGTAATTTCTGACATAATAATGGCAGCGTTGCAATTTATGAAGACATTAAGTAGTAAGAAAATTGCTGTGAAATTTGAAGAGACTTTGGGAAGGTTGCCAGGTTACTCGCATTAAATAACACGGATAGCAAGGTCGTACGCATAAGTAAGAGGAAGACAGACCTTGAGTTCGCCCCTTGCGCTGCAGAAGAAAGTACGCTAGTTAATTTTCTAGAAACCGAGCAGCAGTGTGTTGTAAGGCTAGAGAATAAACTTGTAACACACAAGAACTGCAGATAATATTATATTATATGGAAAACTTGCTTCAGCGAAACTGTAAAAGGAAGAATGTTAGTGATAAACATCTCAACGTCGAGGTCATTAGAACAGAGCACCGACTCACAAGGTGACCGCGCCTACTCGTCATCACCAATTTCGTCCAAATTTACGGTATATGCGAGGCCTTGCCGGAAGTGAAAGTGACAGAAGGCGGCGCTCCAGATGGTCAAGCATTTAGAAAAAAAAATAGCATTTTTCGCTCAGGTGGATGTGGCATAAGCCATTTATGTTACCGCGATTTCCAGTCGGCAATTAATGCAGCGGAAAGAGTATAAAACGATAATACGGAGGTCGGTGGGTGAAGTTCTTGCAAGGAATACTTTTTATTTTTACGTCACACCTCTACTACAACAAAATAATGCTCAGTATAGGTGGCAGGAGTAAAATACAGGGAGCGAAAGGCTATTTACAATTTGTACAGAAACCATATGGCAGTTATAAGAGTCGAGGGGCATGAAAGGGAAGCAGTGGTTGGGAAGGGAGTGAGACAGGGTTGTAGCCTCTCCCCGATGTTATTCAATCTGTATATTGAGCAAGAAGTAAAGGAAACAAAAGCAAAATTCGGAGTAGGTATTAAAATCCATGGAGAAGAAATAAAAACTTTGAGGTTCGCCGATGACATTGTAATTCTATCAGAGACAGCAAAGGACTTGGAAGAGCAGCTGAACGGAATGGACAGTATCTTGAAAGGAGGGTATAAGATGAACATCTACGAAAGCAAAACGACTATAATGGAATGTAGTCGAATAAAGTCGGGTGATGCCGAGGGAATTATATTAGGAAATGAGACATTTAAAGTAGTAAAGGAGTTTTCCTATTTGGGGAGCAAAATAACTGATGATGGTCGAAGTAGAGAAGATATAGAATGTAGATCGGCAATGGCAAGGAAAGCGTTTCTGAATAAGAGAAATTTGTTAACATCCAGTATAGATTGAAGTGTCAGGAAGTCGTTTCTGAAAGTATTTGTGTGGAGTGTAGCCATGTATGGAAGTGAAACATGGATGATAAATAGTTTAGACAAGAAGAGAATAGAAGCTTTCGAAATGTGGTGCTAAAGAAGAATGCTGAAGATTAGATGGGTAGATCACATAACTAATGACGAGGTACTGAATAGAACTGGGGAGAGGAGGAGTTTGTCGCATAACTTGACCAGAAGAAGGGATCGGTTGGTAGGACATGTTCTGAGGCATCAAGGGATCACCAATTTAGTATTGAAGGGCAGCGTGGAGGGTAAAAATCATAGAGGGAGACCAAGAGATGAATACACTAAGCAGATTCAGAAGGATGTAGGTTGCAGTAAGTACTGGGAGATGAAGAAGCTTGCACAGGATAGGGTAGCATGGAGAGCTGCATTAAACCAGTCTCAGGACTGAAGACCACAACAACAACATATTGTATTTTTGAATAATTTCGTGAAATGCGTGAGAAAGAAATGCAACGGAAAATTTGAAATTACAGCTACTGTTCCAGGATGGGATTGTATGACGTACACGAGAACTCCGTGTATGAAATTACATACTTGTTTTATTTTACAGTTGAACGATTCACACGTGATGGGATTATATTCATTGTAAAAAAAGCAATAATTTTTTCGTCATCTTGCGCACGTTATAAACGCCACATTTTTAGAATAACATGCTTGTTCTAAAGTAGAAAAACAAGCTTAGTTTACACTCATGGGAGGTCCTCTCCCGTTGCTCAGTCTGGGGGCAGACCACTCGAAACGCATCATGTAGCCAGATGTTGGCGAGGATAGTTGGTGACGTACATTGAAATGTATTTTGATGCAGCTTTCTCGGGAAGTGATTCATTTTTCTCTCTCTATCAGATAAACTTTTTGATCAAACTCTTTACCTGCCGATAGAAAGATACATTGTAGGCTTCCATTAGAGGAATGGAATTGGGGAGAGGGGAGGGGAGGGAAGGCGACTTTAATACTGCACGATAGTAATTCTTCTTCATCTTGAAGTTTCTGGTCTTATAATTTTGAACATCTTTGTCCTCGCCAAGAGTTGATTAACAGAATAAATTTGTTCTCCTACACCTAGGGCTTCATCACTCAGTCAAAATTTTTTTTTTATATGTCTGTTCGTTTCTTACGTCCCCCATGATAGCAGTCAAGACCTTTTGTAACGCAAATTTCCTCATATAGTAGAGACAGAAATGGTCTCCTTCGAGTTCCTTATCGTTGCTCCCAGCGAAGCCAATCGGCGACTGAGACAAGGCGCCAGGAATGATGTTCGTACTGCAGTTTATATGACGATCGGAAAATCAAACTCCTGAAGCAAGAGCACCCATCTCACTAGTCGCTTGTTTGTCAGTTTCGCCGATAGCAGGAATTCCAGAGCTTCGTGGTCCGTGTAGATGCTTGTCCTCCGATCATATAAAAAATATCTACATTTCTGGAATCCCCACACCATGTCGAGCGCTTCAAGCTTGTTTACGGAGTAGTTTTTTTTCTCTCTTCCTGAGGACGCGACCCCCAAACGCGATTGTTTTACATACCGTATTTCCAGCATCCACATAATTCTGTAAATCCATCATACCAGTTCCGAATTAGGCGCTATCTGTCACCATACAGAAACCCTCTGTGAGGTTTGGGTGTGACAGAATAGGCGTTTCCAGTAAGGCCGATTTGAGCACCTGGAATTGAGGTTCGGTCTCCTCGTCCAATCCGCACGGCGTTTTCCGACACCTAAGGCTTCATCACTCAGTCAATTTTTTTTATAAGGCTGCTTGTTTCTTACGTCCCTCATGATAGCAGTCAAGTATTTTTGTAACGCAACCTTCCTCACATAGTAGAGACAGAAATGGTCTCTTTCGAGTTCCGTCGCTGCAGTAGGACGTGGACAACTCAGTGTTTCAATGTGTATGAATCGTTGATAGAAACTGATGAAGCCAAGAAATACCCACAATTATCGCTATGTCGTCGATCAGGGTACTTCACAACGGCCTCTATTTTTTCTAGATTCGTTGGTATTCCCTCCCCCGTAATCACATGTCCATAGACGTTAAATTTTGTTGATCCGAAAAACGACTTTGCATTCTTGATTGTAACAACGTGTTCCTCGAAGGTGTTCAATAGCTCTTGTAGGACTACACTGTGTTGCTGCCATTTCTCTGCTGTGAGTAGGTCATCAACATATTTTGTGACTCTCTAATTGAGGAAATCACTGAGAATACCATGTAGACCTCCGATAAAAGCGGCAGACGAGATATTCAGACCGAACGGCAGTTTCCTGAACTGATAACACTTCCAGAATCCGAAGAAGGCTGTGTACTGCCTACATTTCCGAGTGGAGTTCAATTTGCCACAAGCTACTGTGCAGATCAATCGACGAGTAAACCAACACACCGCGGAAATTCCGGAACAACTTTTCCAGCCTCTCTGGTCTCTCGGTCTCTACATCGATTATTGTGTTAATTTTCCGGGAGTCTAAAACATGGCGAATCGACCTTTTTTCTTTTCCACTGCCTTGATGGGGTTGTTCTAAGTAGATGGTTCAAATGGCTCTGAGCACTATGGGACTTAACGTCTGAGGTCATCAGTGCCCTAGAACTCAGAACTGCTTAAACCTAACTAATCTAAGGACATAACACACATCCATGCCCGAGGCAGGATTCGAACCTGCGACCGTAGCGGTCGCGCTGTTCCAGACTGAAGCGCCTAGAACTGCTCCGCCACTCCGGCCGGCTGTTCTAAGTAGATCTCGCCGGTTCCATCATCCTGTCTTTCAACATCTTTGAGACTTCAGACGCACCTTTTTCCAATCCACATGCGGAATGACGTAAGGCGAAACGAAGAACTTTGTGTGCGGTTTCACCCTGAAATCATACACACCACTTTTGATCGCGTCTGGCTTTGGCATAAGCACTTCAGTGTTTGCCACAAGCACACTTTCGAGTTACTTTCTTCTTCTTGATCTCCTCTGTTTGTCGTTTCATGCGGACGTTTTCTTCCTCATGGACGTATACGGGTTGGATGGCTCAAATGGCTCTGAGCACTATGGGAATCAACTGCTGTGGTCATCAGTCCCCTAGAACTTAGAACTACTTAAACCTAACTAACCTAAGGACATCACACACATATCCATGCCCGAGGCAGGATTCGAACCTGCGACCGTAGCAGTCACACGGCTCCGGACTGCGCGCCTAGAACCGCGAGACCACCGCGGCCGGCACGGGTTGGATGGCCACTCTGTCAAATTTATTTTTGTTAACCTGAGTGACATATATAATGAGATTTTCACTCAGCAGCGGAGTGTGCGCTGATATGAAACTTCCTGACAGATTAAAACTATGTGCCGGACCGAGACTCGAAAGGCAAAGGTCCCGAGTTCGAGTTTCCTTCCGGCACACAGTTTTAATCTACCAGGAAGTTTCTGAGTGACACATAGTTTGACACTGTCAGCCTGTAGCTGAGCTCAAATAGGCTATTCAAATTTTATCCTCATCTCGGTTTCCTTATTTAGGATAACCAGGCTCCTCCCCACGTCAATGTTTGTTGGTCCCACAGAAAATTCACCCTGTGACGACTTCAGTCGAGAGATTGGGAACCACTAAGGATCTTGTCTCCAGACGGTGCTCCTGTCACATAAATTCGAGTTTGTTCTGCAGGTTCACGTTGGTCCGTCTCCCTGCCATTGCACCTTTTGTTTTTGTTGTTTTTGCATTGCGAGAGTCGGCCACTTCCTGTTTGCAGCACATCCACGGAACGCGGTAATATTACTCCCGCTGTTAACAATCCCGCGTTGCTCAGCATTCCGTATGGTTACCGCAATTATTGGGTACCGATCAACCCTGCTGGCCGCCTCTTTTTCTTCCATAACCACGTATGTCCTCATAACCGATAACATTCATTCAGTTGTGACCGAATCTCGACTTAGAGTTATTCTGAACAGCCTCCGCACGTTTCTGACGTCAGCTGTGACTGTTACTGCGCTGTCGGCCACCGGACGGCTTCGCACCCCTAATTTCAGTTCCTGCACCGTTGTCTTTTTTCTCTGAAAATGAGCAGTCGTAATCGCAATAATATTTCTTTATTAATCGGCTTCAGCTTATCTACAAGCCATCTTCAGAATTTTTTGGCCCCCTATCGCTGGTTCTGGCTCCTCCTCGCGAAATATTCTGAATATGGCTTGTAGATAAAAGAAATATTATCGCGATCTCGACTGTTCACTTTTATACAAGGTGGCCCATTGATCGTGACCGGGCCAAATATCTCACGAAATAAGCGTCAAACGAGAAAACTACAAAGAACGAAACTTGTCTAGCTTGAAGGAGGAAACCAAACGACCCTATGGTTGGCCCGATAGATGGCGCTGCCATAGGTCAAACGGATATCAACTGCTTTTTTTCTAAGTAGGAACCCCCATTTTTTACTACTTATTTATGTAGTACATTAAGAAATATGAGTGTTTTAGTCGGACCACAATGGCGCTGTAATAGTCACAAACATATGGCTCACAGTTTTAGACGAACAGTTGATAACAGGTAGGTTTTTTAAATTAAAATACAGAACGTAGGTACATTTGAACATTTTATTTCGGTTGTTCCAATGTGATACATGTACCTTTGTGAACTTCTTCTCATTTCTGAGAACGCATGCTGTTACAGCGTGATTGCCTGTAAATACCACATTTATGTAATAAATGGTAAAACTGATGTCCATCAACCTCAATGCATTTGGCAGTACGTGTAACGACATTCCTCTCAACAACTAGTAGTTCGCCTTCCGTAATGTTCGCACATGTATTGACAATGCGCTGACACATGTCGTTAGGCGTTGTCGGTGGATCACGATAGCAAATATCCTTCAAATTTCCCTACAGAAAGAAATCAGGGGACGTCAGATTCGGTGAACGTGCTTCTACGACCAAACCAACTGTCATGAAATATGCTATTCAATACCGCTTTAACCGCACGCGAGCTGTGTGCCAGACATCCATCATGTTGAAAGTACATCGCCATTCTGTCATGCAGTGAAGCATCTTGTATTCACATCGGTAGAACATTACGTAGGAAATCAACATACATAGCACCATTTAGATTGCCATCGATAAAATGGGGGCCAATTATCCTTCTACACATAATGCCGCACCATACATTAACCCGCCAAGGTCGCTGATGTTCCACTTGTCGCACCCATCGTGGATTTTCCGTTGCCCAATAGTGCATATTGTGCCGGTTTACGTTACCGCTGTTGGTGAATGACGCTTCGTAGCTAAATAGAACGCGTGCAAAAAGTCTGTCATCGTTACGTTTTTGAGATTCTCGAGCAGTTTGCCTGGGCATCATTATTTGTTGCAGATCGTGGCTGACGTTTCACATGTGGCTGAACACTTCCTGTTTCCTTAAATAACGTAACTATCCGGCGAACGGTCCGGACACTTGGATGATGTCATCCAGGATACCGAGCAGCATACACAGCACACGCCCGTTGGGCATTTTGATCACAATAGCCATACGTGATACCATGTACTTATACGTTTGTGACTATTATAGCGCCAGCTATCACAAAGGTAAAAAAGTGGTCCAACTAAAATATTCATATTTCTTTACGTACGATGTAATAAAAATGGGGGTTCCTATTTTTAAAAAACGACATTGATATCCTTTAGACCTATGGCAGCGCCATCTAGCGGGCCAACCATAGCGCCAGCTGATTTCCCCTTCAAGCTAGACGAGTTTCATTCCTTGTAGTTTTTTCGTTTGATGCTTATTTCCTGAGATATTTGGCCCGGTCACTGTCAATGGACCACCCTGTATATAGAATCAGGTCGTTGCTCTCCGTAGACCATGTTGTCAAAATTCATGACCGTAGTTTCTGTATGGTCCCCCCTGGTTATGCCCTGCTCACGCCAGTTTCTGTCGAACCAACAGGCATTCTCAGCTTCGTAGCCGTTTTCGCAGTAGTTCCTACATTCCAGCCGTACTACTCTCGGCTGTCGCACATCTTGCGCCTCATTTCGAAAATTCTTCCTTTCGATATTCTTGAGGGGTTGATGATTATTTCTTTCGTTTTCCCTTCTTCTTTCCCATGCATTTTGTTTGTCAAACACAAATTCTAGTTTGGACAGCAAACATTTAAACGATTCATTGTAGTCGCCGAATCTTCCAACTTAAGTTTTCTTGTAGTGGGTGGGGTGTTTACTAAAGCAAAGCCGAATTATCTCAGACGCGCTAAACGGAAAGTCTAAGAACTAATTTTTTCGAAACAATGTGTCGAACATTTTTAGAGGGCATTTCTGTCTGGATACTTCTAGACCTGCCACATCAGTATTTCTTGCTTAATGCGGTCTCGCATTTCTCACGGCCAGTATATGGCGAGAAACGCGTCTCTAAACTCGTCGATGGAAGTGCAGCGTTCTGTAACGTCTCCCATTTTTTTTCGCGGCAACACCATCCATGTGAGCACAAATAAGTTCCAACTACGAAGTGCTCGCGCTATTCGTCAACGAGACTCAGAGCCATAGACACGGGTTCCCAGGTAGATGCCGTGTTTCTTGACTTCCACAAGGCGTTTTATACAGTTCCCCACAGTTGTTTAATGAACAAAGTAAGAGCATATGGACTATCAGACCAATTGTGTGATTGGATTGAAGAGTTCCTAGATAACAGAACGCACAATGTCATTCTCAATGGAGAGAAGTCTTCCGAAGTAAGAGTGATTTCAAGTGTGCCGCAGGGGAATGTCGTAGGACCGTTGCTATTCACAATATATATAAATGACCTTGTGGATAACATCGGAAGTTCACTAAGGCTTTTTGCGGATGATGCTTTAGTATATCGAGAGGTTGTAACAATGGAAATTGTACTGAAATGCAGAAGGATCTGCAAAGAATTGACGCATGGTGCAGGGAATGACAATTGAATCTCAATGTAGACAGTGTAATGTGTTGCGAATACACAGAAAGAAAGATCCTTTATCATTTAGCTACAATATAGCAGGTCAGCGACTGGAAGCAGTTAATTCCATAAATTATCTGGGAGTATGAATTAGGAGTGATTTAAAATGGAATGACCATATAAAATTAATCGTCGGTAAAGCAGATGCCAGACTGAGATTCATTGGAAGAATCCTAACGAAATGCAGTCCGAAAAAAAAGGAAGTAGGTTACAGTACACTTGTTCGCCCACTGCTTGAATACTGCTCACCGGTGTGGGATCCGTACCAGATAGGGTTGATAGAACAGATAGAGAAGATCCAACGGAGAGCAGCGCGCTTCGTTACAGGATCATTTAGTAATCACGAAAGCGTTACGGAGATGACAAATAAACTCCAGTGGAAGAGTCTGCAAGAGAGATGCTCAGTATCTCGGTACTGGCTTTTGTCGAAGTTTCGAGGAACATATCTTCACCGAGGAGTCAAGCAGTATATTGCTCCCTCCTACGTATATCTCGCGAAGAGACCATGAGGATAAAATCAGAGAAATTAGAGCCCACACAGAGGGATACCGACAATCATTCTTTCCACGAGCAATACGAGACTGGAATAGAAGGGAGAACCGATAGAGTTACTCAAGGTACCCTCCGCCATACACCGTCAAGAGTATGGATGTAGATGTAGAAGATGGGAGTGACATGCTAAACTGTCCCATCCAAATCTTGTAAAATACACCATACTTATTTAAAATTCTGAAATTCCAGGACGGACAGGAAGTGTTTGTGATGGAATGCGGTTTTTCCTTCAGCGCTTGAATATCTCATTGACTCCGATATCTGAACACATTTGACATGATGTGCTAAATGATGTCTGCAGCGACCGTCGTACTGTCCCGTATTACCGCTGAGGATATCCAACGTTGCTTCTCACGTCCGTCCGAAATGGATTTCCGAGCGCACTTTGATTGCGTCTCTGCTCGAATTAAGCGTGCCCTCGCTTAGACCGGAACCCATCGATAAAGACTGAACTGACGGTGAGCAACATGCTCCTGTCCATCTTCCCTTTCAGTGTTTGTTTTGAACGATTTCTCACGATGAGGCACCCGGTCAACTATGTTTGTGATTTAGCTCGAGATACGCTCGAGAGGAGGAAGACTATTTGAGTTCTGTAACAAGTTTCAGCTAGTAATAGCGAATACCCTGTTCAAGAATCACAAGAGGAGGAGGTATACTTGGAAAAGGCCGGGAGATACGGGTAGATTTCAATTAGATTACATCATGGTCAGACAGAGATTCCGAAATCAGATACTGGATTGTAAGGCGTACCCAGGAGCAGATATAGACTCAGATCACAATATGGAAGTGATGAAGAGTAGGCTGAAGTTCAAGACATTAGTCAGGAAGAATCAAGAAGTGGGATACGGAAGTTCTAAGGAATGACGAGATACGTTTGAAGTTATTTAACGCTATAGATACAGCAATAAGGAATAGCGCAGTAGGCAACATAGTTGAAGAGGAATGGACGTCTCTAAAAAGAGCCATCACAGAAGTTGGGAAGGAAAACATAGGTACAAAGAAGGTAGCTGCGAAGAAACCATGGGTAACAGAGAAAAATACTTCAGTTGATTGATGAAAGGAGGAAGTACAAACATGTTCCGGGAAAATCAGGAATACAGAAATACAAGTCGCTGAGGAATGAAATAAATAGGAAGTGCAGGGAAGCTAAGACGAAATGGCTGCAGGAAAAATCTTAAGACATCAAAAAAGATATGATTGTCTGAAGGACAGACTCAGCATAAAGGAAAGTCAAAACAACCTTTGGTGACATTAAAAGCAACGGTGGTAACATTAAGAATGCAACGGGAATTCCACTGTTAAATGCAGAGGAGAGAGCAGATAGGTGGAAAGAATACATTGAAACCCTCTATGAGGGTGAAGATTTGTCTGATGTGATAGAAGAAGAAACGGGAGACGATTTAGAAGAGATAGGGGATCCAGTGTTAGAATCGGAATTTAAAAGAGCTTTGGAGGACTTACGGTCAAATAAGGCAGAAGGGATGGATAACATTCCATCAGAATTTCTAAAATCATTAGGGGAAGTGGCAACAAAACGACTATTCACGTTGGTGTGTAGAATATATGAGTCTGGCGACATACCATCTGACTTTCGGAAAAGCATCATCCACACAATTCCGAAGACGGCAAGAGCTGACAAGTGCGAGAATTATCGCACAATCAGCTTAACAGCTCATGCATCGAAGCTGCTTACAAGAATAATATACAGAAGAATGGAAAAGAAAATTGAGAATGCGCTAGGTGACGATCAGTTTGGCTTTAGGAAAAGTAAAGGCACGAGAGAGGCAATTCTGACGTTACGGCTAATAATGGAAGCAAGGCTAAAGAAAATTCAAGACACATTCATAGGATTTGTCGACCTGGAAAAAGCGTTCGACAATATAAAATGGTGCACGCTGTTCAAGATTCTGAAAAAAGTAGGGGTAAGCTATAGGGAGAGACGGGTCATATACAATACGTACAACAACCAAGAGGGAATAATAAGAGTGGACGATCAAGAACGAAGTGCTCGTATTAAGAAGGGAGTAAGACAAGGCTGTAGCCTTTCGCCCCTACTCTTCAATCTGTACATCGAAGAAGGAATGATGGAAATAAAAGAAGTTTCAGGAGCGGAATTAAAATACAAGGTGAAAGGATATCAATGATACGATTCGCTGATGACATTGCTATCCTGAGTGAAAGTGAAGAATTAAATGATCTGCTGAACGGAATGAACAGTCTAATGAGTACACAGTATGGTTTGAGAGTAAATCGGAGGAAGACGAAGGTAATGAGAAGTAGTAGAAATGAGAACAGCGAGAAACTTAACATCAGGATTGACGGTCACGAAGTCAATGAAGTTAAGGAATTCTGCTACCTAGGCAGTAAAATAACCAATGACGGACGGAGCAAGGAGGACATCAAAAGCAGACTCGCTATGGCAAAAAAGGCATTTCTGGCCAAGAGAAGTCTACTAATATCAAACATCGACCTTAATTTGAGGAAGAAATTTCTGAGGATGTACGTCTGGAGTACAGCATTGTATGGTAGTAAAACATGGACTGTGGGAAAACCGGAACAGAAAAGAATCGAAGCATTTGAGATGTGGTGCTATAGATGAATGTTGAAAATTAGGTGGACTGATAAGGTAAGGAATGAGGAGGTCCTACGCAGAATCGGAGAGGAAAGGAATATGTGGAAAACATTGATAAGGAGAAGGGACAGGATGATAGGACATCTGCTAAGACATGAGGGAATGACTTCCATGGTACTAGAGGGAGCTGTAGAGGGCAAAAACTGTAGAGGAAGACAGAGATTGGAATACGTCAAGCAAATAATTGAGGACGTAGGTTGCATGTGCTACTCTGAGATGAAGAGGTTAGCACAGGAAAGGAATTCGTGGCGGGCCGCATCAAACCAGTCAGTAGACTGATGAAAAAAAAAAAAAAAAGAAAATCGCTCGACCACGACTTCCCCTTCTCTTAGTGGACTGGTGAAGATCCGTGCTCTGGTTGTCTGTTTTATTCGCGTGCTTAGCTTTGCCAGATGTAGTGACAGCTATCTTCGTGGATCCTGCCGCTTTTAATTTAGCCGGCCGTGGTGGCCGTGCGGTTCTAGGCGCTGCAGTCCGGAACCGCGAGACTGCTACGGTCGCAGGTTCGAATCCTGCCTTGGGCATGGATGTGTGTGATATCCTTAGGTTAGTTAGGTTTAAGTAGTTCTAAGTTCTAGGGGACTGATGACCTAAGATGTTAAGTCCCATAGTGCTCAGAGCCATTTGAACCACTTTTTTTCTAATTTAGCTAAACGCGCGTATCTTTTTGCGCTAGTTGCGGTTTGCTTTACTTCTGCACAAGTTTTGTTATGTTTTTTCAACATCTTTTCTCCGCGTTCAAAAATTTCAGTGGAAATTCGCTTCGTAAGTTCTTTGAAATTTGCATCTCGCTCCTTTTCAGCCTCCTGCCATCTTTTATCTGCTTCCTCTCTTTTCTTTCCATGTCTGTAAGAAAAGCCGAAATAGGATCCTGCGGTAGCTCGCATGCCGTATTGGTAACGGAGGATGCAGCTCCGTAATCTCGTACTCTATTATGTTGGCACCGACTGTTTGTAACGGGTCCTGGATTGTTACAATGGCTTCATAAGATCCATACGGTGTGGTTCAATGGAACGCTTATCATCTTGAATGAAACATGTTCCCCGTTCATGATTAGCCTCAGAACGAACAAAACACTAGCATCTGGACCTGGTCTTTAATATTATTAAGCTATTGATTTTACGTGTAAATTCAACAACAATAGCAGCAATGGCACTAGGTCATTCTATAATAAAATAAATTAAACGAAACATTAAACATGAATTGATAAATGTACGATTATAAACAAATGCAATGAATTTACGTTGGCCAAGTGTAAGACATGAATATCTCCTTTAAGGTGGCAGGCAATAAAGTAAGGAAATCGTCAAGACAGTCTTGGGATTCGGTACAGATGCAGCAGGCTACAGATGCTGTTGTCAGCGACTAGGAGGATTGGCTGCGGATGTGGAGAGCATTCGGCGTACGCCACGCTACACTTAGAGGACGAACTAGGAATACCAACAAAATCTCCAGTGGTGTTCAGAAAGGACTGCGTAGATTCCAGCCTACTTGCAACCCTGAATTGGAGCGTGAACTGGTACAACAAATGAAACTATTGGAGTCGCGCATGTTATGTATGGCTATGAAGGAGGTGAGACAACTTGCATTCCAAATACCCGACAATGGCAAAGAGGTAACTTAGTTTTGGGAAATAAATGTACGAAAAAGACCTTTTTGGCGACAACAGTCATGACTCCAAAGTTTATCACTGTTTGTTCTACTTAGAGCTACACTATGTGCTCAAAAGTATTCGGACACCCCCAAAAACATACGTTTTTCATGTTAGGTGCATTGTGCTGCCACCTACAGCTACGTGCTCTATATTAGCGACCTCCGTATTCATTAGACATCGTGAGACAGCAGAATGGGGCTCTCCGCAGAACTCACGGGCCACGAACGTGGTCAGGTGATTGGGTGTCACTTGTCATACGTCTGTAAGCGAAATTTCCACACTCCTAAACATCCCTAGGTCCATTGTTTCCTATTTGATAGTGAAGTGGAAAGGTGAAGGGACACGTACAGTACAAAAGCGTACAGGCCGACCTCGTCTGTTGACTGACAGAGAGCGCCGACAGTTGAAGAGGGTCGTAATGTGTAATACGTAGACATCTATCCAGATCATCACACAGGAATTCCAAACTGCATCAGTATCCACTGCAAGTACTATGACAGTTATGCGGGAGGTGAGAAAACTTGAACATCATGGTTGAGCTGCTTCTCATAAGCCACACATCACGCCAGTAAATGCCAAACGACGCCTGGCTTGGTGTAAAGAGCTTAAATACTGTACGATTGAAAAGTGGAAATACGTCATGTGGAGTGATGAATCACGGTAGACAAGTGGGGATCCGACCACAGGGTGTGGATATGGCGAATGCCTGGTGAACGTCACCTGCCAGCGTGTGTAGTGCCAACAGTAAAATTCGGAGGCGGTGGTGTTATGATGTGGTCGTGTTTTCCATGCCTCGGGCATGGATGTGTTTGGTGTCCTTAGGTTAGTTAAGTTTAATTAGTTCTAAGTCTAGGGGCTGATGACCTCAGATGTTAAGTCCCATAGTGCTTAGAGCCATCTGAACCGTTTTTGACTTTTGTTGCATGCCACCTCCATGGCGTCGCAGTGTCAAGGGACAGCGATGTTTTATCAGAAAAATTAAAAGATTCAAATTTAGAATTTGTCATTTGAGCATCAAATCGATTGCTGTTGGGATTTATTACCAAAATCTGATAACTGTCACGACGTATAACTACTGCATCACCTCAGTAACGGATGAAAGTGGCACAATTCCAAGCTCGATCCCGATCTTCGAAAACAATTTGCTACAGATAATTGAACAATGAAAGGGTAGATTTTTACGGTCCGACGCCTAGGAACAATCATGTCAGAAGTGTCGTACCTAGTCAGCTGTTCGTGTGCCACTGTCCTCAGTATATTCGGAAAGTGGTGGAACGGTGAACCCACGAGTAGGCGAAAAGGTGATGAACTTTCACAACTCATCACAGAGGCTTGTCCGCTCTGTACAGACTTTGTTTAGCAGGCATGAGAGTGTTACAGAGACGCTGAACAAACACAGTGTGGGAAGTTACAAGAGAGGCTTTGTGCGTCACGGAGAGGTTTACTATTGAAGTGAGCACTTTCTAGGAAGAGTCAGACAACATATTATTTCCTCCCACATACACTATGTGATCAAAAGTATCCAGGCACCTGGCTGAAAATGACTTACAAGCCCGTGGCCCCCTCCATCGGTAATGCTGGTATTCAGTATGGTGTTGGCCCACGCTTAGCCTTGATGACAGCTTCCACTCTCGCAGGCATACGTTCAGTCAGGTGCTGGAAGGTTTCTTGGGGAATGGCAGCCCATTCTTCACGGAATGCTGCACTGAGGAGAGGTATCGATGTCGGCCGGTGACGCCTGGCACGAAGTCGGCGTTCCGAAACAACCCAGAGGTGTTCCATAGGATTCAGCTCATGACTCTGCGCATGCCAGTCCATTACAGAGTTACGGGGATGTTATTGTCGTGCAACCACTCCGCCACAGGCCGTGCATTATGAATAGGTGCTCGATCTTGTTGAAATATGCAGTCACCATCCATGAATTGCTCTTCAACAGTGGGAAGCAAGAAGGTGCTTAAAACATTAATGTAGGCCTGTGGTGTGATAGTGCCACGCAAACCAACAAGAGGTGCAACCCCATCCATGAAAAACACGACCACACCATAACACCACCACCTCCGAATTTTACTGTTGGCACTACACACGCTGGAAGATGAGGTTCACCGGGCATTCGCCATATCCACACCCTGACATCGGACCGCCACATCGTGTAACATGATTCATCACTCCACACAACGTATTTCCACTGTTCAGTCGTCCAGTTTTTACGCTCCTTACACCAAGCGAGGCGTCGTTTGGCATTTACGGATGTGATGTGTGGCTTTTAAGTAGCCGCTCGAACATGACATCCACGTTTTCTCACCTCCCGCCTAACTGTCATAGTACTTGCAGTGGATACTGGTGCAGTTTGGAATTCCTGTGTAATGGTCTGGATAGATGTCTGCCTATTACACATTACGACCCTCTTCAACTGTCGGCGGTCTCTGTCAATCAACAGACGAGGTCGGCCTGTACGCTTTTGTGCTGTACGTGTCCCTTCACGTTTCCACTTCACTATCACATCGGTAACAGTGGACCTAGTGACGTTTAGGAGTGTGGAAATCTCGCGTACAGACTGATGACACAAGTGACTCCCAATCACTGGACCACGTCCGACGTGCGTGAGTTCTGCGTAGCGCCCCATTCTGCTGTCTCACGATGTCTAATGACTACGGAGGTTGTTAATATACGGTACGTAGAAGTAGGTGACAGCACAATGCTCCTAATATGAAAAACGTACTTTTTTTGTGTTGTGGGGATACTTTTGATCACATAGTGGACATGTCACGAACTGACCACGACGAATAATTCGAGAAACTATAACTAATGCAGAACAACCATTATTTTCACGCGCCATTCGCAAGTGTAACGAAAAAGGAGGTATCAGTTACTCGTACTAGAAGTACCCTACGCCCCACGCCTTTAGGTGTCTTGAGAAGTACGATGTGGATTTATATGTCCCATGCTTGGCTAGCACGAGGTGCCTTATCTGGGGTAATATATACTTAATCCTGATTTTCTATGATTTTATAACGAAGTACTGTTTTATAGATGTGATTTCAATCTTTAACTTTTTATACCCGTTTTCACACAGTGGTATGTTTTACTTTTTAGTTTTCGAGGCTAGGAGCTTCACATTTGTAGTATTTGCACTTTTCATGTGGATTTTAAGGATGGATCTAACTGCACGTAGAATATGTCAGTACATGTTTTATTGTCAGACGCTCGTTTTGCCATGTGAAGTAATTGTAATTAATGACTATGCACACCGCATTTTAACCATTACATTTACGATACTGATTAATGATGCACCCTTGATATAGTGCTCTCTGCTGACCTCAGTTTTTTGTATAAATACCGGACGGATTGTAAACATCACCAGTACTCACTATGTACCTACGTGTTTAGTTTGACGTTGATACTACATCAGAATATTTTATGGTATGTACGGCTGGTATACATGGCTGTTACTCATGTAATCATGTAAACACTTTTTATCTTTCTTATGTAGCACCATGCTGTTATAGATCTAGTGTCAGCCAACTGAACTTAGTTGGTTACACCCTGTTTTTGTTTGTAACAGATCTGAAGATGGCAGTAGCCGAAACCGGTAATAATGAAGTGTAAAAGTTTGTGTGGTCAAGACGAATCTCTAAAAATAAGTAGAATTTGAATTCATCTCACAGTGTATGAGTATGAAAGTGTTGCTTCACAGCGGTGGATTGTTCATCTGTGAATAACAACAACAATTCAGTACACCAACATTCCAGAATAATAATTAAATGCTGTAATGACGACTGTTCCATTATAAACACCTTTTACACTCTGGGTCCAAGGATTGAGTGGTTAGCTGGGATTTCTGGTAGTTCACGAACCCGATCCGGTATTTCCTACTCATTCAAAAGTGCGAGATGGTGATGCCTCTCAGCATCTTCAGCAGACGCCATCTCATGTAGTCACTCAATTTCGCCCTTTCCTTGGAGCCATCTATCTATATCACTGACGCTCCTACAACTATAAATTATTGAACGTAATTACTTCTTGAAAATGTTAGAGGCATACACAGAAAATCGTACTCAAATGCAAACATAAAATCTTATTATTTAGCTCACTGAAATACCAACAGAAAATATTCTCTAGTTCACTGAAATTGAAAATCGTATTCTGGTACTTACAAGACTGAATCGATGGTCCTGACTTTCGGCCTGGACTAACAGCCTTTCTTCTTTTTCTGTTGTGTGCTGGAGTTAATGATTTAGTAATGCAGTAATGATTATGTTTCTCTGTATAGCTGTTTGCTTATCTTAGTTTTGTGTATAGTTCATGTCTATAAGCCGAAGTTTTTATGTTCCTTGCAATGTGCTGCCTTGTTCACCCGTGTTGCCGTTTTGCCGTTCAAGCTTTTTCATTATGTTTCATGACATGTCACAGTGAGCTGCATAGTTGGTTTGTAGTTAGTTTGTAAATGGTGAATAATGTAGTGTTTTTAGTCAGTGGTGCTAAAGGTCTAAAAGCGATGGATATTCATCGTGAGATCTGTGCAGTTTACGGAGAAAACATTATGAATGATGGAATGGTAAGAAAGTGGGTGAGAGCATTTAAAGATTGCCGCACATATGTGCATGATGAACAACGGAGTGGGTGTCCTTCGGTCGTTAATGAAAGTTTGGTGCAGGAAGTGGACAATAAGGTGAGAGAAAACAGACGCTTTACGGTTTCCTCCTTGCGGGATGACTTTCTTAATGTTTCTCGTAGTGTTTTGTATGGCACTGTGACAGAGCACTTGAATTACCGAAAATTGTGCGCACGTTGGGTACCGACAGTGTTGACGGATGTGCACAAAACCAAACGTTTAGACAGTGCATTGACTTTCCTTGAGCGGTACCACAAAGACGGTGATGATTTCTTAAGCCAAATCGTTACGGGCGATGAAACATGGGTGGCGTACGTCACACCAGAATCAAAGCAACAGTCCATGGAAGTTGAGCAAGGGCATCGTTTTGCTGCAAGACAATGCCCGTCCGCATGTGGAGAATCATACCAAAGATCTCACCACATCTTTTCGATGGGAAACTGTAGATCATCCTCCGTACAGCCCCGATCTTGCGCCCAGTGACTACCATCTGTTCCTGCACTTGAAGAAACACCTGGGCGGTCAGCGTCTTCAAGACGATGACGAAGTCAAAACAATGGTGATGCAGTGGTTAACAAGTCAGGCAGCAGACTTCTATGGGAGAGTATTCAAAAACTGGTACAACGTTATGACAAGTGCCTCAATATTGTCGGAAATTATGTAGAAAAGTAGATTAAGGTACAGGCTTTTATGTAAAAATAAAAATACTTAGATATCTTAGACCGTCTTTTTCTAATTTCAAACCGGTACTTACTTAAAAAAACACGCCTCCATTGCATTTTGGATAAACGCGTATTGTGACATATTCGGTTGAAATTTGAATGAGGTGTATATCGAGAAGTGTTCTTCTTACTAATCCCTGACGGATAAATAATTGACAAATTGTGAAGCTAAACACTGTTCAGCCACCAAATACTGACTTGCAGGTCCCCACATACTTTAGTACTTTAGCATGAATAAAAAAATTGGAAAGTAAGAAAAAATTCCGTTTACAGAGCCTCCATGATGTATGGTTGGATTTCAGAAATGTTGGCTACATTTTTGGCCAGCGACTAACCAATTCATCTGTCGCCTTAACCCTGAATAAATTCAGTTACAAGTTCAATATGTGCAGGCAGAAAATCTGTGGTGAAATAGTGTTCACCTCTACAGCATTTTAATTTTTAACAATTCAGTTTATTGGTGAAAAACAAGCTTTCACTTTTCACAATTCAGAATCGTTTATTATTGAAATAATAACTGTCTGTGTGACAGTTTAAATAAACGGACCAACATCGCACATTCAAATAAACTTGTATGAAAATTAATTCAAGTTCCCTTATACCAAGTCTAAAGTGGAAGTTCGGCAAACGCGCACCAACGAAATTCTAACTGCGTATCATCCTCAAAGTTGACTGCATAAAAGTTTTTTTAAGTTTAGACTAAGTAACCTAACCCAAAGTATTCAGAGTCCATACACTGCAAATGTTTCAGAGTATTCGCAATAGACACACGCAAAATATTACAAGTTCCCAATGCCATAAGTTCGTTTGACACAGAATCTTCTAAGTTCACACAAGTTAAGAACGTTTGAGAGTATTCACGGTGGACGCATGTGAAATATAGTACGTTCACTATCAAATACTTGGAAATATTTTTGATGCACACACGTGAGGTGGCTTACTGCTTCACTTACATCCTGTCTCTTCAAGACCTCAACCCTCACTGCCGGACAAATGCAAAGTGCCCATCCGGCGCGAAAATGGCCCCCGTTTTCTATAACCTTGGAGTGACGTGAGTCAAAATCGCACATTTCCAACTTACAAAAGTGGATTTAAACTATAGCTTTAATGGTTTGGTAACAAATAGTATTTTTGTCCCTGTGGGCGCTATTTTGCACCGTTATTTCTTCAACAAAAATAAACAGTTAAAAGTAATTGGAGTCATACAGCCCTGATTATACCTATCCACTAATGCTGCCACTGCTTTCGCTATTTCATTTTCCAAGAAAATTCACTTTTTAGTACATGGAATATACATACTGGTCTGTAATTTGAAACATGTAATATTCGCTAAAAATCTAATGTAACAATTCGATAGTACCCTCTGACCAATTGACAGGTATTACATTTATATGCTTCGCGTAAGGCGTCATTGAGTATTTTTAAAGATAATTTTATATCTAAAACATTTGTAGGCATCGCTTAAGGCGTCATTGAGTATCTTTAAAGATAATTTTATTTCTAAAACAAGTTAAAATTATATAACTTGAAAACTAAATCTCGTACCAAGGACGCATCTTTACTCAAGCACGTATCTGAATTTTCTCTTCGAAATCATGTTACTGGCTTCACTGTCGATGGCTGGATTTAATTTGCCCTTATTTCATAGTTTTTTCTATTCTTCGAAGTTCACATTAACCGTCGGGTTTTTCCCACCTCGCGGTCAGAGCCTACGGCTAGCTGGCCTGCACTCTAGTTCTCATACTTCACTCGCCGATTCGGCTGCTAGTGTTACAACAGGACGCTCGTGCACGGCAGCGTTTGTTGTTAAACGGTTCCGTAATGTATCGTCTCGGTATGGGTATGTTGGTGGTCCATGCATGCGAACACCCACGGCGAACGGCCACTATTTTGCACAAACTGCGGGAACTAACGTTTTCGCTGTTCACCAGTTTGCCAAGTTTTAAAAAAGAACACGAGATCTAGGATTACAAAGCCTTTAGTATCACGTAATGTAGCATGAAGATTGGAAAAAGTATGACTGCCTCTGTAGTGCTTAGGTGACAGTAAATATTACGCAGACTATACATAAACTACCTTTTATACTTACGACGAATGCTATTCCGTGAGATTTCGGGATCACAGGTGAACGGTATCGACATTTTTACAAGAATGGTCTCTTTCTCAACTCGACGCTGAGCCCTATTGCTACCCAAGCAATTACCAATTACGCCTGCTCGTATGACTTAGGTAGTGACTGCTCTCCCTATCACCTTACCCACTCTACATTTTCTAAGGAGACCCTTTCCCAAAGGGTTAACTCCGCCCCCCCCCCCCCGCACCCCCACCCCATCTGGAAGGTTGTCCCCACGTCCAAAACTACCTTCGCTCTCTGATGACATTTTTCACCATGAGCTAAAATTTCACAAAAAAATGATAAAAAAGATAAGATGATCTAGCAGTCCCGGCTGCAGTGGAATGGCCGTTCATTGTTACGGAATCTATGCAACTTGACGTCAACAGCAATGAAAAGTTCACTCATACCGGTACAACATGTTCTGTAACAAATAAGATTTTTCTGCATCATCCACTGATACACATCTGTGTACAATCCAGTGGATTTGTGTCGCTTACTTTAGCTTCTTTGCCGAACTCCAACCTTAACTTCCCCTTTAGCCAGCAGTTTCTATAGCCCTTCATCAAAGTCAGCTCCGTACAGCCCAGTTACCCATTTCACATATCTACCGAGCTTATTACAAAAATAGAGATGATCATGGATTAGCGTTAATCGGAATTAGAATATTGGTTCTAGAGGCTCATTTTAGTGAACAAGTACTGTCTGTTAACATATAGGAAACGGTAGTCGTTGTAAGGGAACTGAGCAATAGCTCATTTTTCGCAACGTATAGTACTTGTCGATACTGTTAACGGAATGAAATATTCGATACACTTCATATATTCTCTGTAACATGCACTCAAGGTCAACAGTGTCATTTCAGAGTTCGTATAGTTTGAATGACATCAGTACTCCAGTTTTGTACACTTACACAGAAAATATGTATTTACATGACTGATCTGACACAAATAATGTAAATTTTTGTTACTTTTGAGAAAACGTATTTTTTCATATATTGGATTTATTTTGAAATTTAGTTAGTCAATTTTATTTCTGTTTGAAGTGACTGAGATTAAAATGGTTAATTACAAACTTTTGAAATATCTGAAAAGGAAAGAATATCGATCATTTGTTACGTAAAAGAATTTTTTTGATACATACATAATCTATGTTCTTCTTCAATAGTAGTGGGAAGACGTATGCTGGCCGGAAATAGATCTAGTTGCTAGCGTATTGCGCAGTCTTGAACATTTATCATTTCATGATTTTATACTTGGAACTTAATTCAAACGAATCTTTCTGATGAAAACTGCGAGTCTAGATGCGTACTGATGTACTGTTTTAAACATATAAATTTTATAAGTGAAAATATAATTTTTCATTCGAGGAACCATTCTGACTGACTATAATTAAAAAGTTCTAAATTTGAAGACGTGGAAACATGAAAACTACTACTGGTGAAACGAAGATAAGAAACAAACACATCAATACCTCTTAATCACATGCTGTTCTTATCTGAAAATCAAACCCTGGACCATACTATTTAGATGCAAATTAGTATTTCAGAGAGCCACCTTTTTCCTAAGGACCCAGAAAAAAAACAGATGATATTTTTAATATGTGGTCTTCTTTCTCAGACATTTTGGCTACACTACACTAGCGTTGCCACTGTTTAAACAGTACACTTGATTTAAACAACAATTAAAGATACGTCTTAAGCGCATTCATTTGTTTTATGCATTAATAAGGAGAAGGTCGTCGTACCATGCGGGCAAATGTTGATTCCAGTTATAGCATCGCGTTTCTTCCTCTAGAAGAGAAGTTGATGCAGCATGAGGTTGCTGACTTGGTTTACCATAATTCCTCGTGTTGGTTGACTTCTTTAACATCCAAAACCCATTATGTGGCAGCCCTAAGATTAATAACCAAGGAAACTTACTGGAATAAGTATTTTCGTTTCTTGATCTCAGTACACTGAATAATAGTTCGCCGATTCATTTTGGTTCAGTATACGGATCTTTTGTAGTAATTGATCTTGGTCTGACCCTTCAGTGCTTCTCACCCACCTACTGGATGATACATAAATTACGTGATAGTGACTATTTTTGTGTTGTTTTGTGTTTTTCGCACAAATACCTGATTGGGCACTCTCCAGATTGGATTCTTAAGAATGCTGATCAGTACATCTGTTGTATTTCTGTAATGCTTGATATTCCCAGGCATCTGACAACTTACGATACCCTAAGAGGCAGAACTTTTGGTATATTACACGCGGCAGTATTAGTAATCCCTCGATCCTCAGGGCTCCTCTTTCGAAACTAAGTCATCACAATGCCCTTCAAACATACCGACATGGGCTCCAACAAGGCAAGCACCATCTGTCGAAGGACACTCGTATTATCTTCAAAAGGCAATGATGCTGTCCTGCTATGTGATAAAATCACAGAAGAAGAAATGCTGAGAAGGGTTTGTAGCTGCCATTGGGACCTGTAGCTCTTCTTCAAGTCTGATCACTGTTAATATTTACGACAGTATCGTTTGTTTCCTTCGGGTTTGCTATTAATAAAAATAAAATCCAGTGAGACGTCCCTGCTTCCTGGAATTTTAGAGCCCGCCTACGGTGACGGTATTGTTTTATATCTACATGTACATCGACACTCCGTAAGCTGCCGTACGGCGGCCTTTTCTGTTCTATTCGCAAATAGAGCGACGGAAAAACGAGTGTCTATATTCGAGTCCCGGTCGGAGCGCACATTTTCACTTGTCGCCGTTGACATATATCAACGCCCGTCAGCAGCTGAAGTTGTTAATATAATTCTAATTTCGTTCCATACGGCTGCAGGTCATCAATGGTGTCTGTTCTTTCGAACATGGCCGAAAGAACACACACCATATCCATATAAGTATATAGTTCTGGCAATACCGGCTATGACCACCTTCTTCTGTGCGGATGCACACATATTCCCCGAACTCTTACGGGACTTGGTAAGAATGTCTTCCACGAGTAATGAGTGTGTTGGGATGTGACACTACGAATGTAGTGTGTGGCATACAAATGTGGGTCTCGCGGGAGGCGTGCGCGAAATAGTCCCTGCAGTCGCACTATCCTCTATGTCCTCGGTGGCTCAGGTGGATGGCATGTCTGCCATGCAAGCAGGAGATCCCAGGCTCGAGTCGCGGGCAGGGCACAGATTTGCACCTGTCCCCATTGATATATATCAACGCCCCTCAGCAGCTGAAGGTATGAATATAATTCTAATTTCGTTTTATACGGCTGCAGGTCGTCAATGGTGCCTCTTCTTTCGAACATGTCCGAAGGAACAGACACCATATACATATAAGTATATTGTAAGGTGTCAGGCAAATCCAACACCTTCCATGGAAATCCTGACATGATAAGCAAATCCAGTAGTATGTCACATAGCTCAGAATAAATCGTGACATTAAATTAACCAAAGTAATACGAGTAACGAGTGAGCAAATGGAATACCACAGACTAACACAAGAATGCCTAAATGCATGTCATACCTTCCCACAGTGAGACAGACGCAGTTCCGAGGGGAGAAACGAGAACAGAAGCCGAGAGCAGAACCGTGTTAAGCTAGAAGGCCCTACGATAAGGGACGGACTGGACACCCACGTCGCCAGCTAACCACTAGGACAACGCCAGCTGCAAGTTTTAGCGTGAGACGTTTTCGCGTCTCTGTTACGTCAAGGACTTTAAAAACATTGCCCCACCACGAAAAGTATAACGTTTCTCATTGGATAGCCAGAATTTTTGTACGCGGAGCTTAAGGTCAACATTGAGACCCTGATTGGTCAGATGAAAACGCAGCCAGATAATTTTTTTAAACCAACTTCGGTAAACTGTAGTAAGGAGAAGTTAGGTGCGAGTAGCTTCAGAGACGGCGAGGTGAGCGGAGCTGTGCTGTCCGCCGCCGCCCTACGAACACCGACAAGGTAATGATCGCACGCGATGCCGCATAACAGCGCATAAAGCTTCACTCAGAACTGCAGAATTCTCATCTGTTACACCCCCTTTTTGCGTAATACTAGTGTCGATCGTCAATTAAAGCTCATTGTGTTCACATTTGCCACTTGAAGTAAAAATCTGAAACGCGATGATTTTTCTGTTATATAGATATTGAGAAGCCACATCAGCCACTGTAATTTACGACAAGTTAGATAAGTAATTGAAGATAATTTATGGTCACTGTAGACCATTTTGATAGTTTTCTCTTTTGTGAAACTTAATTTAAACCTAGATTATAGATGTGATATGGTGTAGGTCAACCTTCGATCCATTGTAGAACTTGGAAACCTATTCAGGGAATATTCTTTCACATTTTTGTTGAACACAGTTGGTTTTTACCATCCTGTATTAAAACATTTCCTTTTATCAATAGTGCAATTTATGAACAATGTTTTGTGAGTAGAATAAAATTTCCAATGGTAAACTTAACTGCTTCTTCGACGTTATTTTACCAGCTAATTAAAAATAGGAATGCCTTGAATCCCTTCCACTAAATTTAGTTAGTATTAAGATTATTTTACAGGGAGTGCAATGGAGCTGACACTGAAATCATTAAGTATTTGGTTATATCATCGCTAGTCTCACTGAACTCTTCTGAACTCTACATGTCATGTGTGGTCTGACATCTCCTTACCAGCAACAGGCCCCAGGTTCAAACTAGTAAATTCCCTAAAAAACACGCTCAGAGCGTCGTTGCGCGATAGTGGTAAGGGAGACACGATATAGAACAGACACCATGCAGAACCTTAGAATATAATTAATGATCTGTGGTCCAGTTATTCAGCCCAGCTTTTCCTTGGTCTTCCTAAACATATTTTGCCTATCGGTTGGTATCCAATAGCTTGTTTTGATAGCCATTCATTGTCCACTTGAAAGACATGGTTTATCCAATTTTACAAGTGTTCTTCGACTTTTTCTACTGTTCAGAACCTCTCCAGTTCTCTTCTGATATCTTCAACGCGTATGTGATCCAATCTGCAATAACCATTGATAAGTTTTGGAAACATCATTTCTGTGGCTTCATTCCATTCACATCGTTGGACTTACGGATCCATCCTTTGTTGCCAAGAGACTACCCTGTATTGCAGAACTTCATCTAAGATTCAATATGATACGTTTTAGGCACTGCACTTCTGATTGCGCCGAATATCCGTGAGAAAGTAGTTAACGTTCTGTCCATGTCTCCATTGTATTCATATGTGCTATTGAAGCCAAGTGCCATCTAAGCATAATTTTAATCTTATAACTCCTTCCTCCCTACAAGCCACAACTTTGGTTTCAGTTTACGAGATTTTAAAGTTGTATGATTGTGTTTTAGTTTTTGAGATTTTGCAGTTGAAGGATGTTTGGCTGTTTTATGCATCAAATAGACTGCTTTCTGGAAGTTATCTTTCGAGGATTCAACAGAAATTTTTAAAAGCTCTATGTGTTGGATTTGAATACCAGGTGGAGATATGGCTTTCCGTTGTTTCATCTAGGTGACTAAGGTTGAGGACAGAAAGAAAATGTGACCAACAGCATTACTGATTATTACAAGCTTCATTTTGTCGGAATTACCTAAGAGAATGGAGATTTTTGAGAACTTGAACCAAATATTCCGCAAAGCGCTTACTGTAAAGTATTAACCACAACATACGTCCTTTCAACCTGTCCATTATCTTCGATTAGTCGATAGCGCTTACTGTAAAGTATTAACCACAACATACGTCCTTTGAACCTGTCCATTATCTTCGATTAGTCGATAGCGCTTACTGTAAAGTATTAACCACAACATACGTCCTTTCAACCTGTCCATTATCTTCGATTAGTCGATGGATGAAATGTGTGTTTGAAAACTAACTTCTTTTTTTGCTTTCAGCTGTTGTATGTTAAAAACAGCATCTATACATGGACGAAGTTTACTGAAATCGTTTCGTTTTTCTTCAAGGAAGTGTTGTGCTTTCATTCTAGCAGCACTGATCTATTGTAGTTAGGATATTTGGACGTATTTTATACCCAAGAGCTGTCATTATTGTTAAACAAGAAACTCGGCGTGCCAGATTACATTTTGCTGTCGCATTCTGTAGTTTACAAGACTCCACAACAGGCTTCAAATTTCATGTTGTTCTAGAATACGCCCAAACAAAACGCTGCGAAGAATATACAGTGTAGTGGCTAAAACTAATTAATGGAGCCGGTGGGGAGAAACAGTTATAGTGCCAATAGATTGTTAAGACAGCTATCTAACTGAGCGAGGTATATTATAGTCCATTCTGAAGTAACACGACTGAAGCAACTTAACAGCCGGTAATGAATGGAAAATACAGCCGTAACGTAAAAAAGAACAAGACAGAGGCGCAAAAAGAACTGGAGAGCAACAAGCTGTCTGAACCTTTCACCCCAGATGAAATATATGCAGCAATCATGGTATGCAAAAGCGGCAAGGCAGCTGGCCTCGATGATGTAAACATGGCGCCGTTGAACAGGTCAAGCCACCAGGAGGTGGGTGATAGGATTTATAAATAACCAGGTGGAGGGCTGTAAAGTTACAAAAGTACGTCGAAAAGCACGAGTCATGGTCGGTACTAAAAAATATCTGAAATAAAAAATTATACAAAAAGCAGCAGAACTTTTATTCTTTCCTGAGACTTGTGCAAGACAGATTGATTTTAGCATTATTTGTGTGACACAAAATCTTTACCTTTGACTGCTGTTTTACAGCGCTTTCGATTCACAGGTTTTTCTAAAATAATCAAAGAAAAAAAAGACACCGATGATGTACCGGCCTTCATAACTTCAGTCGTTGCATAATTCACCGAACACATGAGAAGAAACTAGGAGTGAGCGACTAAGTGGAAAAGAACAAGACAGAGACGCAAAAGCACATGAAGCCTGATAGTTCCAGTATTTCGTTAAATACCATACTTACCTTACAATTTAGGTACTTATTCTACAGTGATTTAAATTTGGAATTCTGTTTGAAACACAGCAGGAGTGACAAGAGAAACTGACGCAGCAGTCGGGTTCATCGCTTAGCAAACGATTGGCCTCGGAAGACACTTACATTTGCTTTTGGTATAGACATCCCCCCCCCCCCCCCTCCCAGTATAGGATCAGTATCACTGTATAAATGCCGGCCGCTGTGGCCGAGCTGTTCTAGGCGCTTCAGTCGGGAACCACACGACCGCTACGGTCGCAGGTTCGAATCCTGCCTCGGGCATGGATGTGTGTTATGTCCTTAGGTTAGTTAGGTTTAAGTAGTTCTCAGTTCTAGGGGACTGATGACCTCAGATGTTAGGTCCCATGGTGCACAGAGCCATTTGAACCATTTTTGAATTTCCCTAAGTCAAGTGTAGATATCCTTGAGAAGAGTTCCAGTACTGTCAAAATGCTAGAGCAGGCGTTTATGGTGTGGCATGAACACTAGACGGTTTTCCGTTATACAGGATGTTTCAAAGTGTACGGCATCTGTTAATAATCAAGTGTACTCGTCTATGTACCTGACTATATGCAAGCACGTTTAAACACACGTTGGTACTTACCATGTGCAACAGCTCAATCTGTCACTACTTTGAAGATATTCTGCTGTTGCTCAACCAATAAACAACCGCTGTATGCCACTAACACCCGGTTCCTATCCTTAGATATGGGATAAAAAAAGTAAATCATGGATACGTTTACTCAAATAGCGACAGACGTTGCCGCAGTATCTGAAAAGAATAACAAAAGAGTTCGGTAGCCTCATTTTCGGCGTTCTGCAGCGTTACTTACCATACATTTACAAAATTGACCCTGTTATACAACAGTGACACTACACAGACATCTTACTTAGCTAGAAATAAGTTAAAAATCGCCACTAGCTATTTGTTATTACTTCAGAAAGACATGAAATGGGAACATTAATCATTAATGAAAATGGAAATTTCTGATAAACTTCTCATTCATTAATTATATTATCTTGAAACTCTTACACTTGGTCAGCGTTTGCATAGAAAAACAGTAATATCAGAAATTGAGTCAGTCTTGATGCAAAACACCTTGTTATTCGTTTATTTCTTTATTATCCCAAACTAGTTTCGGCGACAAATATCACCATCATCGGTGAGGTTTTTTAATCTAAAACATGAAGAAAATGGCATAGTGGTACAAACACAGTAAAAAATTATTACATTTTTACAATTCGTCTTTTGAAATATAGTTTTATATTGATGCTTTCATACTACCTTATTTATAGTATGTTACAGCATGTTTTAAGCAATTATTGGCGCTGTTTGCGACATATTTCCTGTGCTCTTTTTTTTGGTGCCGTCTTTTTACTTAGCGAACATCATGCCATCTGCAACCATGTGAGCGGCTGTTAGTAAACAAATACTAAAAGGTGAACTTCGTACGTCAGCAGTATATACTTGGGGTTGTGTTAGTGTTGCGGAAACTTTTATTTGGTGTGTACTGAGCTGTTGCTTAGATATTCGTGTACTCATGTTCGTTGGATGGTATGTGGCTGTTTTTCTGTGTATAAAAACAACGTTTTTTCTTCAGAACGTGTTGCATACATGCCCCTTAGCAATGTTGTGTGTTTCTGAGAGTTTTTGAATCAAGTTGACGTTTGCTGCAAACGTTTTCCACAACTGTGAAAGAAGGAACATTGAAGTTTGTACCAAGCGTCAGCTCTTTCAGCAGCGGTAGAACCCTTACTATGCATAACACTTCTTAATACGCCTTTGTCGCTACAGTTACTACAAAGCAACCTCTTTCAGCCACTTTATGTAGTTATCTTCAGGCCTTATAATACTTACAACAGAGACTCGGCACATTTTTATAATCACAAATTGCAGTCCAACAAAATGCAAGGTAACGTGTGATTAAACAAATGTACCGTAACGAGTTGCTGCTGTAACTGCGGTATGGCCTGCAGATGACTGAATAAAGCTGTTGATACCAGCTGTTTTGTAGTAATTGAAACGATCTAGACATATTAAGAATTTTCGAACATCATACGGCGATCGCGAACTGCTTAATTTAGCCATCTCCATTTCCATGGTATTCTTATCTGCCAATAAAATAGTTTGGAGCCATTAAATTAGTGAAAATCTGGACAGCTCATTATACTTGACGGGCAAAATATTTCAAAGGCACCGCACGTAAAACTGGACATGTACTGAAGATATAGTATGCACTCAGCGTGGTGTTACGACAGGATAACACTAAATCTAACATTTGTCAAACATAAGAGGACTTGAAAAAAATTAGCGTCCTGCTCAACAACCAGTGTTATCAGTCGTCAATATAATCACAACTTTCTCCGTTGAAAACCCATCCGATCGCACTCTTATATGCTTTACTTGAGCAAGAACTATGGGTAATATTGCCCTACACAGAGCTATATCACTGCTACAGCTATAAATGTTTTGAATTAGGGGAGAGTGTTGTACATGGAGGATAGTGAACCTGGGAACTCACAGTATCTTTTGATCGGTAGTTTGATTTAGAGAGTGATTTTGGAATTACACAAAGGAATGTGCAGTAGAGACCACCGTAAGCAGTTATCGTCATTTTCTGCAGTTTTTATTGTTATTAGACGTGAAGTTGTGATTTGCGCAGCATTTGTAAATACACTACTGGCTATCAAAATAGCTACACCACGAAGATGACGTGCTACAGACGCGAAATTTAACCGACAGGAACAAGATGCTGTGATATGAAAATGATTAGCTTTGCAGAGCATGAACACAAGGTTGGAGTCGGTGGCGATACCTACAACGTGCTGACATGAGGAAAGTTTCCAAGCGATTTTTCATACACAAACAGCAGTTGACCGGCGTTGCCTGGTGAAACGTTGTAGTGGTGCATCGTGTAATGAGGAGAAATGCGTACCATCACATTTACGACTTTGATAAAGGTCGGATTGCAGCCCATCGCGATTGCGGTTTATTGTATCGCAACATTGCTGATCGCGTTCGTCGAGATCCAATGTCTCTTTGCAGAATGTGGAATCGGTGGGTTCAGGAGGGTAATACGGAACGCCGTGCTGGATCGCAACGGCCTCGTATCACTAGCAGTCGAGATGACAGGCATCTTATCCGCGCGGCTGTAACGGATCGTGCAGCCACGTCTCGAGCCCTGAGTCAACAGATGGTGACGTTTGCAACACAACAACCATCTGCATGAACAATTCAACGACGTTTGCAGCAGCATGGACTAACAGCTCGGAGACCATGGCTGCGGTTACCATTGACGCTGCATCAGAGTCAGGAGCACCTCCGATGGGGCACTCAACGACGAACTTGGGTGCACGAATGGGAAAACGTCATTTTTTCGGACGAATCCAGGTTCTGTTTACAGCATCATGATGCTCAAAAATGGCTCTGAGCACTATGGGACTTAACATCTATGGTCACCAGTCCCCTAGAACTTAGAACTACTTAAAACGTAACTAACCTAAGGACCGCAAACAACACCCAGTCATCACGAGGCAGAGAAAATCCCTGAACCCGCCGGGAATCGAAACCGGGAACCCGGGCGTGGGAAGCGAGAACGCTACAGCATCATGATGGTCGCATCAATGTTTGGCGACATCGCGGTGAACGCACATTGTAGGCGTGAACTCGTCATCGCCGTACTGGCGTATCTCCCGGCGTGATGGTATGGGGTGCCATTGGTTACACGTCTCGGTCACCTCTTCTTCGCATTGACGTCACTTTGAACAGTGGACGTTACATTTCAGATGTGTTACGACCCGTGGCTCTACCCTTCATTCGATCCCTGCGAAACCCTATATTTCAGCAGCATAATGCTCGACCGCATGTTGAAGGTCCTGTGCGGGCCTTTCTGGATACAGGAAATGCTCGACTGCTGCCGTGACCAGCACATTCTCCAGATCTCTCATCAACTGAAAACGTCTGGACAATGGTGGCCGAGCAATTGGCTCGTCACAATACGCCAGTCACTACTCTTGATAAACTGTGGTATCGTGTTGAAGCTACATGGGCATCTGTACCCGTACACGCCATCCAAGCTCTGTTTGACTCAATGCCCAGCCGTATCAAGGCCGTTATTACGGCCAGAGGTGGTTTTCTGGGTACAGATTTCTCAGGATCTATGCACCCAAATTGCGTGAAAACATAATCACGTGTCAGTTCTAGTATAATATATTTGTAACATGAATACCCGTTTATCATATGCATTTCGTGTTGCTGTAGCAATTTTAATGGCCAGTAGTGTATATAGAAACTCATTGAAAATACAGCTGATACTTGAAAATTATATCCAGGACAGCACAACGTTAGCGGATTCCCTGTTGTTGTTGTGGTCTTCAGTCGTGAGACTGGTTTGATGCAGCTCTCCATGCTAATCTATCCTGTGCAAGCTCCTTCATCTCCCAGTACCTACTGCCACCTACATCCTTCTGAATCTGCTTAGTGTATTCATCTCTTGGTCTCCCTCTACGATTGTTACCCTCCACGCTGCCCTCCAATGCTAAATTTGTGATCCCTTGATGCCTCAGGACATGTCCTACCAGCCGATCCCTTCTTCTAGTCAAGTTGTGCAACAAACTTCTCTTCTCCCCAATCCTATTCAATACCTCCTCGTTAGTTACGTGATCTATCCATCTAATCTTCAGCATTCTTCTGTAGCACCACATTTCGAAAGCTTCTATTCTCTTCTTGTCCAAACTAGTTATCGTCCATGTTTCACTTCCGTACATGGCTACACTCCAAACAAATATTTTCAGAAATGACTTCCTGACACTTAAATCTATATTCGATGTTAACAAATTTCTCTTCTTCAGAAACGCTTTCCTTGCCATTGCCAGTCTACATTTTATATCCTCTCTACTTCGACCATCATCAGTTATTTTGCTCCCCAAATAGCAAAACTCTTTTAGTACTTCAAATGTCTCATTTCCTAATCTAATTCCCTCAGCATCACCCGACTTAATTCGACTACATTCTATTATCCTCGTTTTGGATTTGTTGATGATCATCTTATATCCTCCTTTCAACACGCTGTCCATTCTGTTCAACTGCTCTTCCAAGTCCTTTGCTGTCTCTGGCAGAATTGCAGTGTCATCGGCGAACTTCAAATTTTTTATTTCTTCTCCATGGATTTTAATACCTACTCCGAATTTTTCTTCTGTTTCCTTTACTGCTTGCTCAATATACAGATTGAATAACATCGGGGAGGGGCAACAACCCTGTCTCACTCCCTTCCCAACAACTGCTTCCCTTTCATGCCCCTCGACTCTTATAACTGCCATCTGGATTCCGTGCAAATTGTAAATAGCCTTTCGCTCCCTGTATTTTACCCCTGCCACCTGTAGTATTTGAAAGAGAGTATTCCAGTCAACATTGTCAGAAGCTTTCTCTAAGTTTACAAATGCTAGAAACGTAGGTTTGCCTTTCCTTAAACTTTCTTCTAAGATAAGTTGTAAGGTCACTATTGTCTCACGTGTTCCAACATCTTCCCCGAGGTCGGCTTCCACCAGTTTTTCCATTCGTCTGTAAATAATTCGTGTTAGTATTTTGCAGCCGTGACTTGTTAAACTGATAGTTCGATAATTTTCACAACTGTCAACACCTGCGTTCTTTGGGATTGGAATTATTATATTCTTCTTGAAGTCTGAGGGTATTTCGCCTGTCTCATACATCTTGCTCACCAGAGGGTAGAGTTTTGTCAGGGCTGGCTCTCCCAAGGCCGTCAGTAGTTCTAATGGAATGTTGTCTACTCGCGGGGACTTGTTTCGACTCAGGTCTTTCAGTGCTCTGTCAAACTCTTCACGCAGTATCGTATCTCCCATTTCATCTTAATCTACATCCTCTTCCATTTCCATAATATTGTCCTCAAGCACATCGCCCTTGTATAGACCCTCTATATACTCCTTCCACCTTTCTGCTTTCCCCTCTTTGCTTAGAACTTGGTTTCCATCTGAGCTCTTGATATTCATACAAGTGGCTCTGTTATCTCCAAAGGTCTCTTTAATTTTCCTGTAGGCTGTATCTATCTTACCCCCTAGTGAGATAAGCCTCCACATTCTTTGTCCTCTAGCCATGCCTGCTTAGCCATTTTGCACTTCCTGTCGATCTCATTTTTGAGGCGTTTGTATTCCTTTTTGCCTGCTTCATTTAATGCATTTTCATATTTTCTCCTTTCATCAATTAAATTTAATATTTCTTCTGTTACCCAAGGATTTCTACTAGCCCTCGTCTTTTTACCTACTTGATCCTCTGCTGCCTTCACTACGTCATCCCTGAGAGCTACCCATTCGTCTTCTACTGTATTTCTTTCCCCTATTCCTGTCAATTGTTCCCTTATGCTCTCCCTGAAACTCTGTACAACGTCTGGTTTAGTCAGTTTACCCAGGTCCCGTCTCCTTAAATTCCCACCTTTTGCAATTTCTTCAGTTTTAATCTACAATTCATAACCAATAGATTGTGGTCAGAGTCCACATCTACCCCTGGAAATGTCTTACAATTTAAAACCTGGCTCCTAAATCTCTGTCTTACCATTATATAATCTATCTGATACCTTTTAGTATCCCCAGGATTCTTCAATGTATTCCCTAACGACAAAAAAAGAATCGCTCAAAGTTACATCCAGCAGGCGTAGTTACATAACAAATTTAAGAATACTAACGGAGCGCAGAATATTTGCGTACCCTTTGCTAAGAAATGAAAAGAATTAACTGTAATATCAATTTAAAGTAAGTTAACCAAATCTGCATCTACATAAGTACTCCGCAAGCCACTTTACGGTGCGTGGCGGAGGGTACCCTTACCACTACTTATCATTTCCTTTCCTGTTCCACACACAAATAGAGTGAGGTAAAATTAACTGTCTGTATGTCTCCATATGAGCCCTAATTTACCGTATCTTATCTTGGTGGTCCTTAAGCGTAATGTATGCTGGCTGCAGTAGAATCGTTCAGCGGTCAGCATTAACCGCTGGTTCTCTAAATTTTCTCAATAGTGTTTCTCGAAAAGAGCGTCGCCTTTCCTCCAGAGATCCCTATTTGAGTTCCTGAAGCATCTCTGTAACATTTACGTTTGGTTCGAACCTACTGGTAACAAATCTAGTAGACCGCTTTCTGTCCAGTCTGATAAGGGTCCAATTCAGTGGTGCAGTAGTCAAGAAATGTTCGCACCAACTTCCTACATGTTGTCTTTTTTACAGGCGAACCACCCTTTCCTAAAATTCCCCGAACAAACTGAAGTGAATATTCGCCTTCCCTACGCAGTTCTTACATGCTCGTTCCACCTCATATCGCTTTGCATCAAAAGGAGTTTTGCATCACTCTGGTTCCCAGAACTGCTGAAGAGGGGCGTTGACTGTGGACATTTTATCACAGACACACTCCCTTCGACTGTTCAGAGATGTCACTAAGCCCGCCTAAAGATGTAAACAACCATGCTCGAATAGCGCCTATTAGACAGAGGGGGTCCGACAGCCGATCAGTTCCAGTCATTCCACCAGGAAGGAGGTACACGGCTCGTGTTGTCTGTAGTTCAACTAGACGGTGAGTATCGCGGTTCGCTCGCTTCTGCATTGTTACTTTGTGCCAGAAAGGCCTCTCAGCTAGGGAAGTGTCCAGGCGTCTCGGAGTGAACCAAGCGATGTTGTTCAGACATGGAGGAGACACAGAGAGACAGGAACTGTCGATGACATGCCTCGCTCAGGTTGTTCAATGGTTACTACTGCAGTGGATGACCGCTACGTACGGATTATGGCTCGGAGGAACACTGACAGCAACGCCACCATGTTAAATAATGCTTTTCGTATAGCCACAGGACGTCGTGTTACGACTGAAACTGTGCGTAATGGGCTGCATGATGCGCAACGTCACTCCCTACGTCCATGGCGAGGTCCATCTTTGTAACCACGTCACCATGCGGCGCGGAACACATGGGCCCAACGACATGCCGAATGGACCGCTCAGGATTGACATCACGTTCTCTTCACCGATGAGTGTCGCATATGCCTTCAACCATACAATCGTTGGAGACGTGTTTGGAGGCAACACTGTCTAGCGAGTGCAGCAAAGTGGAGGTTCCCTGCTGTTTTGAGGTGACATTATGTGGGGCCGATGAACGCCGCTGGTGGTCTTGGAAGGCGCCGTAACGCCTGTACGATACGTGAATGCCATCCTCCGACCGATAGTGCAACCATATCGGCAGCATATTTGCGAGGCATTCATCTTCAAAGACAACAATTCGCGCCCCATCGTGCACATCTTGTGAATGACGTCCTTCAGGATAACGACATCTCTCGACTAGCGTGGCCAGCATATTCTCAGACATGAACCCTATCTAACATGCCTGGGACAGATTGAAAAGGGTTGTCTATGGACGACGTGACCCACAAACCACTCTGAGGGATCTACGCCAAATCGCCGTTGAGGAGTGGGAAAATCTGGACCAACAGTGCCTTGATGAAATTGTGGATAGTATGCCATGACGAATAGAGAGGCATGCATCAATGCAATAGGACGTGTTACTGGGTATTAGAGGTACCAGTGTGTACAGCTATCTGGACCACCATCTCTGAAGGTCTCGCTGTATGGTGGCACAACATGCATTGTGTTGTTTTCATGAGCAATATAAAGGGCGGAAATGATGATTATGTTGAACTCTGTTCCAATATTCTGTACAGATTCCGGAACTCTCGGAACCGAGGTGATGCAAAACTTTTTTTGATGTGTGTATTTAAGCGACCTGCGTCAAACAGGGCACCAGTAATACTGTACTGGAACATTTCAGGTGTGATCTTCCTACCCATGCTCATTAACTTACAGTATTCCACATTTAGGACTAGCCGCTATTTACCACACCAACTGAACGTTTTGTCTAAGTCGTCTTCTATCTTCCTACAGTCACACAACCTCGACACCTTACCGTACACCACGGCATCATCAGCAAACAACCGCAGATTGCTGCCACCTTGTCCGCCAAATCATTTATATATCAAGAGGACAACAGTGGTCCTCTCACGCTCACCTGGGGTACTTCTGATGATACCCTTGTCTCTGATGAACACTCACCGTCGAGGACAACATACTGGGCTCTATTATTTAAGAATTCTTCGAGTCACTCACATATCTGTGGATTTATTCCACATGCTCGTACCTACATTAACAACCTGCAATGGGGCACCGTGTCAAATGCCTTCCGGAACTCTAGAAATGTGGAATATTCCTGTTATCCTTCATCCATAGCTGTCAGTTTATCATGTGAGAAAAGGGCAAGCTGAGTTTTGCTCGAGCGATGCCTAAAACCATGCTGATTCGTGCACATAAGCTTCTCGGTCTCAAGAATGTTTATTATATTCGAACTTAGAATATGTTCAAAGATTTTGCACCAAACGGAAGTTAGGGATATTGGTCTGTAATTTTACAGGTCCGTTCTTTTACCTTTTTATGCACTGTAATTACCTGCTCTTCCTTCCAGTCGCTTGGGACTTTGCGCTTGGCAAGAGATTCACGATAAATGCAAGCTAGGTAAGGGGCCAATGCCTTAGAGTACGCTTTGTAAAATCGAACTGGGATTCCATACGGACCTGGTGATTTATATGCTTTCACGGTCTTTCAGTCGTTTCTCTACGCCAGGTATGCTTATTACCAAATTGTGCATACGGCGGTCTGTCCGGTGGTCAGCTGACGGTATGTTTGTACGATTCTCCTGCGTGAACGATTTCTTGAACGTGAAATTTAAAACTTCAGCTTTCGTTTTGCCATCTTCAAATGCCACACCAGACTGTTCAACAAGGGCCTGAATGGGTTTATTAGACCAGCTTAGCTATTTAACGTACGACCAAAATTTTCTCGGGTTCTCTGCTAGATCTTTTTCTAAGGTGTGACCATGGTAGCTGTTGTATGCTTCACGCATAGGTCTTTTCACAAACGTACGAATCTCTACTGACCTTCGCTTGTCGTCATTTATGAGTCCCTTTTGAACCGAGGGTGCAACAGCTTCTGCTTGCTCAGCGTCCGTCGAATTTCGCTATTAATCCGTGGTGGGTCTTTTTCATCCTTACCCAGTTACTAGGCACATAACTCTCCAGTACACGATTTACAGTCTGGTAAAATTTTGCCCATAATTCCTCTACATCCATCTTTGTGGAACTAAGTGATGCCAGTTCCTTCGGAATACCTTTGTACAAGATACAAGACGAACACTTCAAGGAAGTGTCCAGCACTTACCAGCAGCAACGGAACAGTGCCCAAAGTTCCCTAGCTGGAGGGTATCCACCCAACAGTCAGGGGAGGAGAAGTTCCCGCTACCAGCAGCGCTCTGTATCGTGCAAAACCCGGACCTCTGCCCCATGTCACCGACTGGCTACTCTGGTTCCAGCTCTACCTATCTACAAGCTAAGTTGGCACTACAATTACACCATTGTTTGGAAATTCTAAACGCACTGGAGGGAACTTCAAAACACATCCATTACCACGTTTACTACCTCACAAAGGACAAAGTGAGAAACAAAACCGACTCTACGAGGCGACATAAATAAACACGGTTGCTCTTCCCTTTTCCAGATACATGTTCTGCGACAGAGTGAAATACCAGGAAAACTTCTGGCAGCATTCCAGGGCGCCAGCCACACTTAACACTTACGAAAAGATTTCTGTCGACCCGTTTCAAGAATAATAATACCATGGTAAGTAATTTTCAATGACGATCCCTTTCCATTTTTCAGAAACCTTCGTCACACCTGATACTAAATGTCTTTCGTACCGAGCGCGGTGGCGCAGTGGTTAGCACACTGGACTCGCATTCGGGACGACGACGGTTCAAACCCGTCTCCGGTCATCCTGATTTAGGTTTTCCGTGATTTTCCTAAATCGTTTCAAACAAATGCCGGGATGGTTCCTTTGAAAGGGCACGGCCGATATCGATCCCTAATCCGAGCTTGTGCTCCGTCTCTAATGACCTCGTTGTCGACGGTACGTTAAACGCTAATCTCCCCCTCCTCCTCTATCTCTTTCGCGACATGCCGTCGAAAGTTGTGCAATCTTAAAGTATAGGAGAGAACAAATAAAATATTTAGGTTTCTATTTTACGAAAATGTACCAGTATTAGCTTATTTTGCAATGTTTGGTAAGAAGATTACATTAAAACGGATCGATTTCTAAAGTATGAATATTACTTCTTCCTCATCCTTTCCCTTTTTAGTTCACAGTGAATAGAAACTCGTCTAATCAAATGGCTCATTGTTTGTGTGCTATTAAATACTTGCATTTGTTGCTCAGACCAGGATACCAGTACGAAATAAAACTACTGATTTTCTTCCAGACAAGATCAGAATGGTCCGTTGATTCGACAATAAACTCTCGTAATGGAGAGATTTATTAACATGAATATTATCGTAACTGCGACGGGATTTCCTTCTGTTGTATGAATGGGAACCATGTTTTTGTTAGTATAAATGTAAGTTAATGCCTTTCTGAAATTTAACTTTTATCTGTCTATGGGACCATCTACTTGTTGATATTCCGTCACCAAATTTATTCCTGTATAATCTTTCTGACTTCATTCAATGTGTTCGTAATACCCATGGGAGCGAATCATAACGTCTCCGCCATAAATGAATCACGTTGCTTGTTGCTCACTGACCGTCGTCTTCACTCGTTTGCTCACTCACCAAATAGCAGGAAAATCTATGAAGTGTTGCGGCTGGCACTAAACGGCTGTATTACTTTAGGAAAAAGTGCACTTTTGTTTGGACGTAGTGCTCTTAAGGACATTGTAATTTCTCCCATCTTTCTCCACGAAGTAGAATACATCTCTGAAGTGCGATCCTGGGAGGTCTGCAGAATACACAAATGCGGCAGCAACAATGACTTCATTGGAATACAAATTTTTTCTGTCGACACACACTTTTGAAGGCTCCATTATCCTCAGTCAGTCCATAAAATAAGAAACTTTTACGATTTCTTTTGGAAAACCTAAGGAAGCAATAAACGTAAATATTTGTGCACATCCTGCTTTTTTTTTACGAAATTCGGTCATCATGAAGACCCCCATCCAAGCATTTAAAGTTTATCTGTCCAAAAGGAGGTGTGTCCATGACGGAAGCGACACAGCCGGCAAATCTATCTGAAATTATGGAAACTAACGATTTTCTTAATCTATAGAATATTGTGCACTGAGTAATACCGCAAATTTTTTAAGCTTGACAAAATAATAAAATGGAGGACGCTTAAAAGAAAGGTGTAGTTTTGTCATGTTTTTTTTTTGCAAAAACTAATGATTAAATTAAATTTAAAAAATTACCTTGTTACTCCTTATGGACATACCCGAGGAGCAATTCAGCCAATTTTCAGAAAGATATCTTTATTAAAGTTTCCGAAATCCATTCCTTCAGTTTGAAATACTCATTTTTTTTTTAAATTTTAATGTGTTCATTAGTTTTTCTTAGGGTTTCAGATGAAATTTGCAGAATTCAGGATTTCCGCCATGGACACACCTGACTTTGTAAAAAGCAATGATAACCGAATTTATTACAAAATCAGAACATGTTGTTCAAGAATCAATAACTAATGTACAAAAAGATTTACGTCGACTGATTCACTATTTTCTCCTAAAAAGTCGTATAGATCTCTTATATTATAGGGTGACTGAGAAGAATCTGGCCGGCCGGTATGGCCGAGCGGTTCTAGGCGCTACAGTCTGTAACCGCGCGAGCGCTACGGTCGCAGGTTCGAATCCTACCTCGGGCATGGGTGTGTTTGATGTCCTTAGGTTAGTTATGTTCAAGTAGTTCTAAGTTCTAGGGGACTGATGACCTCAGACGTTAAGTCCCATAGTACTCAGAGCCATTCTTCTTTTAGAAGAATCTACCCTTAAGGGGGGAATAGGTAATAAGAAAACTAAGAGGTGCTCAGCTAACAATTCACAGATGGAAGTTTGAATTTCAAGGAGAGACATGAAAGAAAGTAAATTGATCACGGGACCGATTGGAGTGGAAGACGTAGTTGTGACTTTAATAGAAATGAAATGGAGGTGAACAGGGCAAGTCGCCAAGCGGCTCGACGGTAGATGGACCAAGGAAGTCCTCTGCTGGATTTCGAGAGATCAGAAAAGCGTGAAACGACTATGTTGTGTAGATTAGTTAAACGACACACAAGAGCAACATGAATGAGTATTGCTGAAAACCGTGTTATGCGAAGTGTACACACACGGGTAGCTGCGCGAACCAACATGACTTCCAGGATGAGGAGATATGACGTCCCCACATAGAATCCTGCCGGCTGGTTAACGACGAGGGGCTGCTGTGCCTACCAGCCTGGATCCTGGATGAGGTTTTTAGACGATTCCCCTCTTCTCATATGGTGAATACTGGGCTGGTTCCAATGTTCTGCCTCAGATACACACTGCGCAAACATTGCGAATACTTTCTCACTTAGGCACGCAGAATTTACTCTGTACGTAAACAGACAGGGTGCACTGCTTCGATCTTGGGTGGAAGAGGGGGGGGGGGGGGATGAAGAGAATAGGAAACCAATGATCTTAGCTGTTTGTTCTCCATAAACACTTACTCATCTTCAGAACCCAAAGCATACAGGATTCCTTTATCCAGCGCTGGTATCAAGTTGTGATCGTTGATAACTGATGCTGACGTGGAAGCCAAGCAATGTCAAATATAATCGAAAGAGCAGAAGTTCCAACAATTCCTACTTCTAATCCCTCAATTGCACTAGTGTAGAAGCAACTTCTCGGGCAGCTGCATTGCCCAAAGTTTTTCATTCCGTTGCGTTGCAGGCAACTTAAGATTTTTTTTTTTTGTACAGATTGTCCAAGAAGGCGTTTGCTTAGGCGGCTACTTTTTGTCCACTGAGGGGTAATCAACAATAAAAAGCCCTTTTGCATTTTATAAAACGCTGATGGTAGCTTTTCCGGTATAAAAAGCTTTGTAAAGAAAACTATCCCGTAGATACCACTGACACTCGATCTGAGAGATCGCGCAACATGTACCCACAAAATTGAAATATAATTATCGCTGATATAAACTTGATCTGTGTTCCAAGAAGGAAACTTTCACTTTGCCTCTGGACGTATTACTGATCGTGGCCCTAGTTATGCAGAAGGAACTGTCGGTCTGGTTTCACCTTAAGGCCACCGCTTCTAGTGTTACATCCACAGAGGTAAAGAGAGATATTAATTTTGAATCCTTCAGTTTTGCATATCGTGTTTTGTGTTTCAAGACGAATGAGTGATGGCAGTTACCTCTTTACATTCCGTTAGTACTGAAGTAAATTCGGATATTCTACATTACTCGCTATGATTCTACATTTACGAAATGTAATTTTTTCGGGTGAACATTAAAGACACATCTTTGCGAAGCAGAGGTCACTCTTGTGCTCATTGACACCTCAGCAGAGAGGTGTTTTGGTGGTTGAGCAAAGTAGATGATGGAAGCTGACGATTTTTTCGTCTGATCTTAAATCGTTTTGGGTGGAATTAATTTTTTTAATATAGCCCCTTTTCACTAAGTAGGTATAACAGAGCCAGTTTCATTATCTCTTGTTTTCTTGCTGGATCTTAGACTTTTCTTTCTGAGACCAAATAACGACACGTACTATCGCTCTGGTCATTGGAATTATATCCCACGACACGTTTCACACTGTCTAGCACAGTCGTTAGCCATTCACAAAATGCTTCGAGTTAGACTCCCTGTTGGATGAAGTATTGGGCCCAAATGGCCCTGAGCACTATGGAACTTAACCTCTGAGGCCATCAGTCCCCTAGAACTTAGAACTACTTAAACGTAACTAATCTAAGGACATCACACACACATGCTCAAGGCAGGATTCGAACCTGCGACCGTAGCAGTCGCGTGGTTCCAGACTGTAGCGCCTAGAACCGCTCGGCCACCACGACCGGTGGATGAAGTATTGTTATGAAGCTTATGCGCTCAGTAAATCAGTGAGGGCAAAGCAAGTCGCCTGTGACACGGACTGATACGGTGCAGCGAAATGTGCAGGCTCGTTATAATTACACTTCCGCTACTTTGGAGGGCTCCCATAACAAACGAGTAATTGTAGGACAATGAAACTTTGTGGAAGCATTTTCAAGGACATGTGGAAGAGAAATACCGAATCAATTGTTGAAAGAAACACAATTTAATTTCCACATGAGAGAGTAACATTTGTTAATTGAGGACCATGCCTACATTCCAGGTTACAAAGGTTGTTCAATGTGACGAACATCTGCATGCGCGACAGCCTGGAGCGACACTAGAGGTCGCTCTACTGCTGCCCGAAAGAATGGTGAACCATGCAATGTTTAGCTGTCGAGACCCAGCCCGTATACTACTTGAAGATCGCACATTGCGTCCAGCATCCTCAACCAACCCCTCCCCCCCCCCCCCCCCCCCCGCCCACCAGCAGGAGCGATTCCAAATCGAATTTCAGAATATTAAAATGATGGAGCTCACCAATCAGTAGTCCTTTCCTTTCAGGTTTTATTAGGCAAACATAGCATTGCATGGTTCTCATATCTCCTGACCTGACAGCGTATGATTTTTTCTTGTCGGGCCACCTTAACAGCACGGTTTACCGTACTCGACCTGCAAACATCAAAGAACTTAAAGCAAGGATATGAGAGAAAATCTTCAGGATTCCTACTGAAATGTTAGGTCGAGTCGCGCATAACGTTCATACGTTCCTATCAGGCTGCAGGAATGTATACGCCGAGGGGGAGCTTATAGGCAGGGTGTAATACTGAAGAAATAAAAAGGCTTATGACATTCAATAATGGCATACTCTGTGCTACACACTGACATAAATAAATATGGGCAAACTAATTGAGCTCATCCATTAATCTCCATTCCAAAATTTCCCGTTCTTTTGAGTTACCCTGGCAACGGCCTTGCCGCAGTGGGCACACCGGTTGCCGTGAGATCACCGAAGTTAAGCGCTGTCGGACGTGGTCAGCACTTGGATGGGTGACCATCCAGGCCACCGTGTGCTGTTGCCATATTGCACTCAGCCTCGTGATGCCAATTGAGGAGTTGCCTCACTGAATAGTAGCGGCTTCGGTCAAGAATACCATCATTACAACCGGGAGAGCAGTGTGCTGATCCCACGCCCCTCCTTATCTGCATTCTCCTCTGAGGATGACACGGCGGTCGGATGGTCCCGATGGGTCACTTGTGGCCTGTAGACGGAGTGAGTGGTTTGAGCCACCCTGTACTACTTGCAGCGTCTCATTTCCACAGTATCGCTTCAATTAATTATACTATATTTCATTACCCTTACGTTTCTTTTGTTCATGCTCAACTTATAACTCTATTCAAGACCCTACCAATTCCGTTCAAATGCTCTTCCAAGTTCTTTATCGCCTCTGACAGAATTACGATGGCAATGGCAAACACCGAAGTTTTTATTTATGCACTCTGAACTTTGATTTCCTTTCTAAATTTCTTCTTGTTTTCGTTTAACTCTTGTTCCACAGATTGAATAATATCGAGGTTACACTACAAACCAATCTCAGTCCTGTTTCAACCACTGCTATCCTTCATGTCTTCCGACTCTTTAAATTGCGGTCTAGCTTCTGTACAAGTTGCAGATAACCTTAAGCTCCCTGTATTCTTTTCCTGATAGTTTCAGAATTTTAAAGAGTGTATTCAGCCAACATCGTCAAAAGCTTTCTCTACATACAAATACCATAAACCTAAGTTTACCTTTCCTCAGTCTAAGTCAAGCCGAGGTTCAGTATTGCCTCGCGGCTTCCTGCGTATCTCCACAACCCAAACTGGTCTTCCCCGAGGTTTACGTCTGCCAGACGTTCTATTCTTCTGTAAATAATTCAGGGTATTATTTTGCAACCATGACTTGGTTAACTGACTTATTTAATATTCGCACCTGTCAGCACCTGCATCATTTGAAAATGTGATAATTATATTTTTATTCAAGAATGACAATATTTTACGTTTCTCGTATATTGCGCATACCAGATGAAATAGTTTCGCTATCATAAGGTCTCTCAAGTCCCTCGATAATTCTGAAGCAACGTCGCTTTCCGTATGCCTTATTTCTACTTAGGTCTTCCAGTGCTCTATCGAGTTCTCCTATTAATACCACATCTGCCATCTCATCTTCGTCTCTTTCCTCCTCCAATTCCATCATATTGTCTTCAAGTTCGTTTCTCTTATATAGATAGCCCTTCTATATATTCCACCCAACTTTCAGATTTCTCTTCTTTGCTGATTGATGGTTTTTCATCTGAGCTCTTGATGTTCAAACTGGCAGTTCCCTTTCTTTCCAAAGGCTTTATTTTATTAGTATTTTGCTATAGGCAGAATCCATCTTTCCGATGATCATTGCATTTCTCCAACTGTCATCCTGATTTTCCACTTTGCATTTACAATAAATTTCATTTTTTAGAAGTATGTATTTCCTTTAGCCTACTTCTTCTGTTGTATTTTTGCATTTTCTCTTTCGTCAGTTACATTCAGTACCTGAAATGTCATTCAAGGATTTCTACTATATTGCGTTGGTTTACTTATGTAGTTGGGTGGTAACGTGCTCGCCTCCCATGCAAGCGGGCCCAGGTTCGATTCCCGTCTGTGTTGGAGGTTTTCTCCACTCAGGGACTGGGTGTTGTGTTGTTTTCATCATCATTCCATCCTCATCACCGGCGCGTAAGTCACCCAATGTGGTGACAAATGAAATAAGACTTGCACTTGGCGGCCGAACGTACTAGAATAGGAGCCTCCCGGCCAACAATTCCATACGCTCATTCCATTTCATTTACCTATCTGATGGTCGACAGCTCAATTTCGTCTTCTTCCGCATCGTAATTATTCTCTTCTTCATCTTCCTCTTCGTACTCAAATTCTTCTTCTTCTCCACATCTGCTTTCATAAATACACTCCTGGAAATGGAAAAAAGAACACATTGACACCGGTGTGTCAGACCCACCATACTTGCTCCGGACACTGCGAGAGGGCTGTACAAGCAATGATCACACGCACGGCACAGCGGACACACCAGGAACCGCGGTGTTGGCCGTCGAATGGCGCTAGCTGCGCAGCATTTGTGCACCGCCGCCGTCAGTGTCAGCCAGTTTGCCGTGGCATACGGAGCTCCATCGCAGTCTTTAACACTTGTAGCATGCCGCGACAGCGTGGACGTGAACCGTATGTGCAGTTGACGGACTTTGAGCGAGGGCGTATAGTGGGCATGCGGGAGGCCGGGTGGACGTACCGCCGAATTGCTCAACACGTGGGGCGTGAGGTCTCCACAGTACATCGATGTTGTCGCCAGTGGTCGGCGGAAGGTGCACGTGCCCGTCGACCTGGTACCGGACCGCAGCGACGCACGGATGCACGCCAAGACCGTAGGATCCTACGCAGTGCCGTAGGGGACCGCACCGCCACTTCCCAGCAAATTAGGGACACTGTTGCTCCTGGGGTATCGGCGAGGATCATTCGCAACCGTCTCCATGAAGCTGGGCTACGGTCCCGCACACCGTTAGGCCGTCTTCCGCTCACGCCCCAACATCGTGCAGCCCGCCTCCAGTGGTGTCGCGACAGGCGTGAATGGAGGGACGAATGGAGACGTGTCGTCTTCAGCGATAAGAGTCGCTTCTGCCTTGGTGCCGATGATGGTCGTATGCGTGTTTGGCGCCGTGCAGATGAGCGCCACTCAGGACTGCATACGACCGAGGCACACAGGGCCAACACCCGGCATCATGGTGTGGGGAGCGATCTCCTACACTGGCCGTACACCTCTGGTGATCGTCGAGGGGACACTGATTAGTGCACGGTACATTCAAACCGTCATCGAACCCATCGTTCTACCATTCCTAGACCGGCAAGGGAACTTGCTGTTCCAACAGGACAATGCACGTCCGCACGTATCCCGTGCCACCCAACGTGCTCTAGAAGGTGTAAGTCAACTACCCTGGCCAGCAAGATCTGCGGATCTGTCCCCCATTGAGCATGTTTGGGACTGGATGAAGCGTCGTCTCACGCGGTCTGCACGTCCAGCACGAACGCTGGTCCAACTGAAGCGCCAGGTGGAAATGGCATGGCAAGCCGTTCCACAGGACTACATCCAGCATCTCTACGATCGTCTCCATGGGAGAATAGCAGGTGGATATACACTGTACTAGTGCCGACATTGTGCATGCTCTGTTGCCTGTGTCTATGTGCCTGTGGTTCTGTCAGTGTGATCATGTGATGTATCTGACCCCAGGAATGTGTCAATGAAGTTTCCCCTTCCTGGGACAAAGAATTCACGGTGTTCTTATTTCAATTTCCAGGAGTGTATATTGTTTTCTTTGGCTTCACTGTCTTCTTTCGGAATGGTTGTCCCACTCTCAGTAGCGGTTAAGAAAAGGGTTTAAATTCATTTTCAATTACATAGTCAACTTCAGCTTGCGTTTTTTTTTCAGTAACGACAGTTTCTTGTGAAAGTTTCGTCGAGATTTAGACGAAGTATGAACAGATCTTTTGTATCCAACATTGGGCACAGCTGTATAAGGATCTGAAATTGAGAATAATACATGTGAAAGTATTAAGTAACGGTAAGACACTAAATAAATAATGTTGTTTTATATATTGATCTTCTGCGTTTGGGAAACGGTCTGGCTCGAATTTGTAGGGCACGCTTCCTGAAGCGCTTCTTCAAACACACTGTAGCTTCAGGTGTTTAAACACGGTGAGCACATTTCCACTCTTCAATCTGGTGTATAGTGTGCTTCAAAATAGTGTAAAATTTTTGGCAATTGCTTGCTTTACTTTTTCAAACCTTTCGAAGTGCATTTGGCTTTGACTACCTACCTTATATATTTTCTAACAATCTGAAACATAAAAAATATATAAAATTTTTGCTACTATTGCAATTATGGTCAGTTTACAGAGCGTCTGACATTAGCCCTCGATCATGGTGACTACTACTACCACTGGTCGGAGTGGCCGAGCGGTTCTAGGCGCTACAGTCTGCATCGCGCGACCGCTACGGTCGCAGGTTCGAATCCTGCCTCGGGCATGGATGTGTGTGATGTCCTTAGGACAGTTAGGTTTAAGTAGTTCTAAGTTCTAGCAGACTGATGACCTCAGAAGCTAAGTCCCATAGTGCTCAGAGCCATTTGAACCATTTTGAACTACCACTACCCAAAACACACGGTTTCATTCAACAAATACAAAATAATGTGGTGAAAATCCTTAATCAACAACTGTGTGCTACAAAAGTAGTCCTTACCTTGAAGCTGTGTCATCATTTGTATGTAAGAAAGAGCACTGAAACACACAATTTACTGTGACCTGTACTATGACTTCTCTTATAACAAACACTCGATCTCCCTCCATATCAACCAAAAACTGTCTGTTATATTTAAAAGGCTGCTGGGCTGCACCTGTCATCGTGAGTATTACGAAAAGAGAGGAGAGAAGAAGAAGAAGAAGAAGAAGAAGAAGATATGAGGACTGACACGGCTCTACTGCCTGCGGCGTACATTAGGATGTAAAGTTACAGCTGGAATCTAGAAACAAAACAATATGCTAAGCAGGGCAGGCAGTGGTAGTTGATACACACATCAGAGGCTGACAGTGAATGTGGTCATAACTTCACCGTGGCTATCAACTACTAGAGATCACCCTCATTTCGTATTCGCTTACAGATAAGCATCGGACAAAATGTCTCATTTTATATTCAGCTCGTTTTGTGGACTCATAAACGCCGCTCAAAGTCTATCGGAGTTTGCGTAACAACTTAAAGTTGCAAACTATCGCCTGTTATCTTTTTTTCAGTTTTTTAAACTATCCAAATCGCGTAGGTACACCTGTAAACATTGTAGCCATATTTTAAAGTTTTCACTTGAAATTACACTTGTTTCCACAGATTTAAGTAATCTGTAACTGTGTGACAACATTCCTCAGAAACACAACACAATGCAGAATAGGAACAAGACCCACGACAAGTTGCCACCTTTAATTTATAAAGTATATTTACACAGCACGTAAAGCTACTGACACCACCAGATACAACTGTCAAACTCACAGACTGATTTTATCTTTTCTTATCTGGGAGTACGCATTAGGAGTGATTTAAAATGGAATGATCATATAAAGTTGATCGTCGGTAAAGCAGATGCCAGACTGAGATTCATTGGAAGAATCCTAAGGAAATGCAATCCGACAACAAAGGAAGTAGGTTACAGTACGCTTGTTCTCCCAATGCTTGAATACTGCTCAGCAGTGTGGGATCCGCACCAGATAGGTTTGATAGAAGAGATAGAGAAGATCAAACGGAGAGCAGCGCGCTTCGTTACAGGATCATTTAGTAATTGCGAAAGCGTTACGGAGATGATAGATAAACTCCAGTGGAAGACTCTGCAGGAGAGACGCTCAGTAGCTCGGTACGGGCTTTTGTTAAAGTTTCGAGAACATACCTTCACCGAAGAGTCAAGCAGTATATTGCTCTCTCCTACGTATATCTCGCGAAGAGACCATGAGGATAAAATCAGAGAGATTAGAGCCCACACAGAAGCATACCGACAATCCTTCTTTCCACGTACAATACGAGACTGGAATAGAAGGGAGAACCGATAGAGGTACTCAGGGTACCCTCCGCCACACACCGTCAGGTGGCTTGCGGAGTATGGATGTAGATATAGATGTAGATTTTAGTTAAGAACGGGACAAAGTATTAGGAGTGACATAGTCACGTCGACTAAATATCCAAGCATGTAATACAACGGTACGTAAAACTCTACAGAGTAAAAGACCACGAGCAAATAATCTCGTGAGCATTACAGAAATGGAGAGAAGAAGTTATGCTCCATGCTTCAGCCACAGTTTATCATCGTGACGCTATCAGAAATGTAATATAAAATTCAGCTCAAGTCTCGACAGCAACGAATGTTTCCTTTGCCGGCAGCAGGAAATGGGCAGCAGCAAGCAATTAATGAGTGATGTGGCCTTGTTAGCAGAGCACAAGAATTGCTTATCATTATGCGCGAGCCTGCCAATCAGTAGCAGTTAATTTCACAGCAAAATTGTAGTCGTTGCTACAAAACCAGCCATTGTAACTATTTTCGTTTGTTATGCAAGGTGATGAGGCGAACGTTACTGGTACATTCATTTGTGATTGTGTTACAACCTCCTAGAACCTTCAAGTCCAGAGAGGACACCTGCACTCGAGATTACATTTCCTAGTCCTTGAATATACGTTGTGGACATACATGTGTATTCTGGTTAGATCAGCAAATTATGACTATTCTTTGGCAGACGTCGACGAGCCAAGACTTGTTTTCCATGCCACAAGTTACTGACTAAGTACTTTTGATTTTTGGGACAAGGCTGAACTATTTATTCTGAATCAGTCTGAACTCGCTGGAACTAGCCTGAACTTGTCGAATCAGGAGGTGCGTTATAAAACCCTTTGCTGCCACTTGGAGTTTGCATGTTACCGATGCCGTGCCAACACAGTCATCCTTCTACATCTACATCTACGCGGATACTCTGCAAATCACATTTACGTGCCTGGCAGAGGGTTCATCGAACAACCTTCACGATTCTCTATTATTCCAATCTCGTATAGCGCGCGGAAACGTCGAACACCTGTATCTTTCCGTACGAGCTCTGATTTCTCTGCCGGCCGCGGTGGTCGTGCGGTTCTAGGCGCTCCAGTCCGGAGCCGCGCTGCTGCTACGGTCGCAGGTTCGAATCCTGCCTCGGGCATGGATGTGTGTAATATCCTTAGGTTAGTTAGGTTTAAATAGTTCTAAGTTCTAGGGGACTGATGACCACAGCAGTTGAGTCCCATAGTGCTCAGAGCCATTTGAACCATTTTTCTGATTTCTCTTATTTTATCATGGTGATCGTTTCTCCCTATGTAGGTCGGTGTCAACAAAATATTTTCGCATTCGGAGGAGAAAGCTGGTGATTGAAATTTCGAGAGAAGATTCCCTGGTAACGAAAAATGCCTTTCAAAAAAATGGTTCAAATGGCTCTGAGCACTATGGGACTTAACATCTATGGTCATCAGTCCCCTAGAACTTAGAACTACTTAAACCTAACTAAACTAAGGACATCACACAACACCCAGCCATCACGAGGCAGAGAAAGTCCCTGATCCCGCAGGGAATCGAACCCGGGAACCCGGGCGTGGGAAGCGAGAACGCTACCGCACGACCACGAGATGCGGAAAAATGCCTTTCTTTTAATGATGTCCAGCCCAAATCCTCAATCATTTCAGTAACACTCTCTCCCATATTTCGCGATAATACAAAACGTGCTGCCCTTCTTTGAACTTTTTCGATGTACTCCGCCAGTCCTGTCTGGTAAGGATCCCACACTGCGCAGCAGTATTCTAAAAGAGGACGGACAAGCGTAGTGTAGGCAGCCTCCTTAGTAGATCTCTTACATTTTCTAAGTGTCCTGCTAATGAAACGCAGTCTTTGGTTAGCCTTCCCCACTACATTTTCTATGTATTCCTTCCAATTTAAGTTGTTTGTAATTGTAATTCCTAGGTATTTAGTTGAATTTACGGCCTTTATATTTGACTGATTTATCGTGTGATCGAAGTTCACACTCATGTGGATGACCTCACACTTTTCGTTATTTAGGGCCAACTGACAATTTTCGCACCATTCAGATATATTTTCTAAATTGTTTCGCAGTTTGTTTTGATCTTCTGATGACTTTATTAGTCGATAAACGACAGCGTCATCTGCAAACAACCTAAGACGGATGATCAGATTGTCTCCCAAATCGTTTATATAGATAAGGAACAGCAAAGGGCTTGTAACACTACCTTGCGGAACGCCAGAAATCGCTTCTGTTTTACTCGATGACTTTCCGTCAATTACTACGAACTGTGTCCTCTCTGACAGGAAGTCACAAATCCAGTCACATAACTGAGACGATATTGTGGTGTTACCGCCAAACACCACACTTGCTAGGTGGTAGCCTTTAAATAGGCCGCGGTCCGGTATTATACGTCGGACCCGCGTGTCGCCACTATCAGGGATTGCAGACCGAGCGCCGCCACACGGCAGGTCTAGAGAGACTTCCTAGCACTCGCCCCAGTTGTACAGCCGACTTTGCTAGCGATGGTTCACTGACTTCTACGCTCTCATTTGCCGAGACGATAGTTAGCATAGCCTTCAGCTACGTTATTTGCTACGACCTAGCAATGCGCCAATATCAGCACTATTGATATTGTAAACCATGTATCGTCAAGAGCGACGTTCGTCATTAATGGAATAAAGTTAAGTATTCCACCAGGTACGTCCGTTTATCTCAATTCTAATTCCCTTGTCATGTTCCATACCTCACGCCAGCCTGCGTGAGCAGAGACGGGTGCATTTCGGCCTCCTTTAGCAATACGGTTGGCTCTCCTGCCAACCACAACAGATATTCCATAGCACGCAATTTCAATAAAGCCGCTCGTGTGGTACAGTGTCAAAAGCCTTCTGGAAATCCAGAAATACGGAATCCATCAGAAATCCCTTGTCAACAGCACTCAACACTTCATGCAAATAAGGAGCTAGTTGTTATTCAACATTTTTCTTCTTCTTGGACATGTGTTTTCAACTCTCCAGAAAAATGAAAAACTGAAATGCATTAGTACGACAGGCGTTTCATGTTGATTTACGCTTAATTTTTCCCATCACTGCTGTTGCGCCATTTGATTCAAAACTACAGCTGCCAGTATGTAGCACTTTGGTCTAACTGCAAGACAATCACTAGAAATGTAATCTCTGCAAGTTCAACTTAATTTCCCAACTGCTGTTATTACGAGGGCGGACAACGTGTTGTGTGATCATCAAGGACAACGCTGGACGACATGGTTTCAGAGAAAGGAGGGTGTAAACACAACGGATATTCACAAGCAATTGGTTGCAGTGTGTGGTGAGTGTACACAGCCACAAAAGTGGTCTTGCAACATGACAACGTTCATTCCCATACGAGCTGGAAAAACTCGGTTGCCCTCATTGAATGCAGTTCCAGGTAATGCCACACCCGTCGTATTCTTCTGACTTGACCCCACCTGGTAACCATCTATTTGTGGCTGTGAAGAAACCTCTGCAGTGACGTCATATAGCAGACTTCCAGGAAATGCGAGCAACAACTGTCCTGTAGTGTGTGCAACAGACTCCAGAAAAGTCGTTCGAGGAGGGTCTTCAAAAGTTAAAGGGGCCTAGTCAGAATAATACAGTAGATGTGACAGTACGTGGAACCCAGTTTCATTGGTGGCAGCCGGGGTTGTCTGGCTCGTACGGGGAGAGCACTGTCGTGTTCCCGGTGCACTTTTTGATGATGCACACTCCACAGACTGTCACCAGTCGCTTGTCAATATCCGCAGTGTTTACATCTTCCCTCCACAAAAACAAATCGTGTAGCACTGTCACTGATGATCAGACACCATATTTTCAACTTTTCGCGGCGTAATGAACAGTCAGTTAAATTTGGGGCATACTGCCGTGCGAATAAAATTCCTTGCGACTCACCCTGACAAAGGCCGGACGACACGCGGCCGAAATATCATTCCGTCCTGAGGCTACAAATGGCCCATCCTCATTGAGGATGCAAATGGGAGGGGCGTGTGGTCAGCACACCGCTCTCCCGGTCGTTTATGGTGGTTTTCTTTGACCGGAGCCGCTACTGTTTGGTCGAGTAGCTCCTCAATTGGTATCACGAGGCTGAGTGCACCCCGAAAAATGGCAACAGCGCATGGCGGCTGGATGGTCACCCATCCAAAAGCCGGCCACGCACGTCAGCTCTTAATTTCGGTGATCTCACGGGAACCGGTGTATCCACTGCGGCAAGGCCCCGCTGCCCGGCCCAAATATCAGTGGAAGAAATTTTATTTCCTTGGCTGCATGCCCGAAATTTAATGGCCTAGACTCCATAATGTCTGCCCACGTAATGACAGCAGCAGGGGAATTGTGCTGTACCGCGCTGGCATTAAACTTCTATTGATTGTCCTTACACCTATGGTTAGACCAAAGTACTTCGTAGTTGTATCTGTAATGAGGAATCAAATGTCACGCCATGAATTATGGGAAAAAATAAAATGTGATTCAATATGGAACGCCCGTCGTATTAACAATATTCCATCTTTCACCTATTGATTATTTGCTATATCTCAGTCTACGAAAAATACCTGATCATGACGAAATTCGGAGCAGTGGTCAAAGGACTGCAAAAGGCCGAAGACCGACTTGACTTTTCGGAAAACGATTGGTATTCTGAACAACGTGGACACTGTCGACTGTTTACATTTAATACACACGTCAAAAAAAGTTTTGCATCATCTGCGTTCCGAGAGTTCCGGAACCTTTACAGAAAATTGGAATAGAGGTAAACATAAACATCATTTCCGCCCTTTTTATTGCTCATGAAAACCACACATTGCATGTTGTATCACCATACAGCGAGACCTTCAGAGGCGGTGGTCTAGATTGGCCTACACACTGGTACCTCTAATGCTCAGTAGCACGTCCTCTTGCATTGATGCATGCCTGTATTCGTCGTGGCATAATATCCACAAGTTCATGAAGGCACTGATTGTCCATATTGTAGACTCATCAACGGCGATTCGGCGTAGATCCCTCAGAGTGCTTGGTGCGTCACGTCGTCCAAAACCACACATTGCATGTTGTATCACCATACAGCGAGACCTTCAGAGGTGGTGGTCTAGATTGGCCTACACACCGGTACCTCTTATACTCAGTAGCACGTCCTCTTGCATTGATGCATGCCTGTATTCGTCGTGGCATAATATCCACAAGTTCATGAAGGCACTGATTGTCCATATTGTAGACTCATCAACGGCGATTCGGCGTAGATCCCTCAGAGTGCTTGGTGCGTCACGTCGTCCATAAACACCCCCTTTTCAATCTATCCCAGGCATGTTCAATAGGGTTCATGTTTGGAGAGTATGCTGGCCACTCTAGTCGAGTGATGTCGTTATGCTGAAGCAAATCATTCACAAGATGTGCACGATGGGGACGCGAAGTGTCGTCCATGAAGACGAATGCATCGCCACTATGCTGCCGGTATGGTTGCATTATCGGTCAGAGGATGGCATTCGCGTATCGTACAGCCTTTACGGCGCCTTCCATGACCACCAGCGTAGGTAGCGACCACCCACTGCAGTAGTAGCCCTTCGGCGGCCTGAGCGAGGCATGTCATCGACAGTACCTGTCTCTCTGTATCTCCTCCATGTCCGAACAACATCGCTTTGGTTCACTCCGAGAAGCCTGGACACTTCCCTTGTTGAGAGCCCTTCCTGGCACGAAGTAACAATGCGGTCGCGATGGAACCGCGGTATTGACCGTCTAGGCATGGTTGAACTACAGACAACACGAGCCGTGTACCTCCTTCCCGGTGGAATGACTGGAACTGACGACGGTTGGACCCCTCCGTCTAATAGGCGCTGTTCATGCATGGTTGTTTACATCTTTGGGCGGGTTTAGTGACATCTCCGAACTGTCAAAGGACTGTGTCTGTGATACAGTATCCACAGTCAACGTCCATCTTCAGGAGCTCTGGGAACTGGGGTGATACAAGATTTTTTAATGCGTGTAGTAACCTATGGATATTACTGTGTTAATGAAATGCCTTGCAAAAATAGTGAAAGAGCATTGATACTATGTTAGTGACGACCCCTACAAAAAATAGTGCGAGTACATTGGAGGAAAAAGTTTAATAACTCTGTTTGCAGCCTACAGTTGCCTAGTATTTAGAATAATTGGTGAACTGTCACCAAATCACATTTAATTATATCCAGCCAATGAATCTGGAAAGGGTTTCTGTTAAACGTGCACATAAAAGTCAAATGTGTACAGGTGTGATAGCTAAGGGTCCTTAACCCTTCCTAAGTTCCTGTTTTTGTATCTTTGAGATCAGGGTGTGTCAAATTATCCAGACCCCTAAAATCAATTCTTCACTAGTCTGCCACTTTCTCTTTTCCAAGTCAGGTGAAATGAAAGGAATGTACCTAAGCGTGGAAGACGAAGGTTTAATGCCATCTGAAGTTAGTGGTAAGTAGTACTCGACTAATGGTAGTGATAAACTGTTAAATAGACTAAAGACTATTTAAGAGCGATAATCCGATTGGTTGTTGAAAGAAACAGTTTAACTGTAGACTAATGTAAACGGCAACAAAGGATTTTATGCAGGACTATACACGAAACTGATAGCAGACAAACACACAGTAATAATCGTTCAGTAATATTAAAATATCCACTTTAAGTGGCATACTTTAACTGGTTTGTATAGTGCAAATAACAATGCATAAGATTTGTCTAAATATTTTGCAAATGCAAACAAATTAAAAGCAGCTAACATACCACTTGGGACTGAGCTGAAAGGTGTTTACACATTCGAAAAACAGAATGAAGACACCTCTGCTAACGTCTATGGCATTCGGAATCCTCATTACAATGGATACTTGTAGAAGATAAGAAAGATGAGAAAGAATTTCGAGCTATACCAGTATACGTCTGGCACAAAATCATCATCACAATAAAAACATGACTCTATTAATGTTGCAAGTTGCTAATACATGTACACAGTATTTCTGTTGCATAAAAAAACTTTCAAGGCTAGCACGCAGCCGTATTACTACTTATAAGCATTCAACTGAAATATCTGAGGGCTGTATATGCCATTTTTATTCCAAAGAAAAGTTACATGTACCGGGTGATCAAAAAGTCAGTATAAATTTGAAAACTGAATATATCGCGGAACAATGTAGATAGAAAGGTACAAATTGACACACATGCTTGAAATGACATGGGGTTTTATTATAACCAAAAAAAAAAATACAATCAGAATAGCAATGATTAGCATAACAAAGTAAGACAAAGCAAAGATGATGTTCCTTACAGGAAATGCTCAATATGTCCACCATCATTCCCCAACAATAGCTGTAGTCGAGGAAAAATGTTGTGAACAGCACTGTAAAGCATGTCCGGAGTTATGGTGAGGCATTGACGTTGGATGTTGTCTTTCAGCATCCCTGTAGATGTCGGTCGATCACGATACACTTGCGACTTCAGGTAACCCCAAAGCCAATAATCGCACGGACTGAGCTCTGTGGACCTGGGAGGCCAAGCATGACGAAAGTAGCGGCTGAGCACACGATCACCACCAAACGACGAGCTCAAGAGATCTGTAACATATCGGCGTACATCTCACCCGTCACGGTAGCAGTTACAAAACCAGAATCACGCATTTCCTCGAAGAAAAAAGGCCCGATAACGGTAACAGATGTGGTAAATCCAACCCATACCGTGACTTTCTCGTCGTGCAATGGAGTTTCCACGACAGTTCTAGGATTTTCGGAAGCCCAAATTCTGCGGTTGTGGGCGTTAACAGACCCTCGGAGCGTGAAATGAGTTTCGTCGGTCCACAACATGTTACTCAAGCAATCGTCATCTTCCGCCATCTTTTGAAATGCCCACACCGCAAATGCCCTCCGCCTCACTAAATCGCCAGGTAACAGTTCATGATGCCGATGGATTTTGTACGGATAGCATCGGAGGGTACGCCTCAGTGCGAACCAAACAGTAGAGTATGGAATGCCGGTGCGACGTGCGACTGCACGAGCGCTGACTTCCTCGTGCGTAGATGAACCCGCTACAGTCTCCATTTCTTCCTTAACTGTCTTAGCAGCATTACGCCTTGTGCTCGGTCGACCACTACGGGGTCTATCGCCTAAAGAACCCGTGGCTTCGAACTTCGAAATCATTCTCGCCACAGCTGCATTTGTCAACCGACCTCCCGTTCGAATCCCCTTCCTATGGCGGTTGGATCGTAACGCTGAACTAGCACATTCCCCATTCTGATAATACAGCTTCACTAACGTCAACATGCTGCGACTGCTGGCGCATCTGATTCTCTCCCTTATTACAGCTCCTTTTATACATGATTGTCATTCGCAGTCACTGACATTTTGCTGTCCCGCGCCATCTGTCAGACATTTTGTGAACTGTGGTTTTTTTTTGGTTCTAATAAAACCCCATACCATTCCAAGCATGTGTGTTAATTTTTATCTCTCTATCTACATACTGACTTTTTGGTCACCCGGTATTTAAGTAATTAACATTGCAAGATCAAAGGTTGACGTAAGCGCAATACAAGCCGTTGCAAACGTGAAATGGTGGTACATTAATAACCGGTATAACCGAAAGAATATGGAATGCATGAATGCAAACGTGCATGCATTGTGCTGCAGAGGTGCCGGGTGTCCATTCGTGGGATGGAGTGCTATGCCTGTTACACTTATCCGGTCAATACAGGGACGGCTATTGCTGTTTGTGGATGACACTGGAATTGTTGTTCGATGATGCCCCACATGTACTCAATGGTGACAGATCTGGCGATCACGCAGGCCAACGCAACATGTCAACACTCTGAAGCGGTATGTGGGCCGGCGTTATCCTGTTGGAAACACCGCCTGGAATGTTGTTCGTGAATGGCAGCACAACAGGTCGAGTCACCAGACTGACGTACAAATTTACAGTCAGGGTGCGTGGGCAGCCACGAGATTTCTCCTGCTGTCATATGAAATCGCACCCCAGACCACAAAGCCAGGCATCGGTCCAGTGTGTCTTGCACGCAGGCAGGTTGGTTGATGGTCCTCAACCGACCTCCTCCTAACCGACAAAGAGCCATCACTGGCACGGAGGTCGAACAATCTTTAATCAGAAAAACAATAGAACTCCACGCTGCCCTCCAGTGAGCTCTCGCTTGAAGGCACTGAAGTTACAAATGGCGGTGGTTTGAGGTCAATGGAATGCACGCAATAGGGCGTCTGGCTCGGAACTGTCCTTGAAGAAACCGGTTTGTAATAGTTCTTTGTGTCACTGTGGTGCTGGTCAGATTGGTGCTGCAGATGCAGTACGATGCACCAGAGCGATCCCTGAACACGATGTTATTCCCTCTCGGTAGTACCACGCAGCCGTCCGGAGTTTGGCCGTCTTGCGACCGCGCGTTCTTGTGCCCACTGCTGCTGGCAATGATGTACAGTGTGAAACGTCCCCTTAGAAAAATTGTACACGACTGTGCTTAAACTGACACACAATAGTTTTAGTGCAACGCAATCTGACTTTCAAAAATCCCTACAAAAGAATGGCCCTGACTAACATTAACCTATACCTTTCACAAATCACTTACCTCACAAAAATCTTGGTTACTCGAACTACTGCAATACAGCTAGTGCCACTACTGCCAGCTAAATAAAAAATTCTAACTACTGAAGGCACTAACTACTGATAGGCATAGTTAGCGAATGAAAGATTTTAATAGAGTACAAACAATGTATTTACCTTAATAGTCATAATATATATATATATATCAGTTCATGACACCAATTCTCACAAATTTCAAAACTCCGCCATCTCTCTCCCCACGTCCACCACTGCTGGCGGCTCACCTCCAACTGAGCAACGCTACGCGCTGTTAGCATCAAGCTGCCGCTGCCCGACACTACAATGGCAGACAACAATGCAAACCAGCCACAGACTGCACACGGCACAGCCAGTGATTTTTATACAGAGCGCTACGTGGCGGCGGCGTTACCAATAAAAAAACCTAAACAGCCTACTTACAAGTGGCTACATTCCTGCCAAGTCTTTCTGCGATATCGCAAAAGGAACATGATATGAAACTTCCCGGCAGATTAAAACTGTATGCCGCACCGAGACTCGAACTCGGGACCTTTCGCGGGCAAGTGCTCTACCAACTGAGCTATGCAAGCACAAATCTGCCAGGAAGTTTCATTTCGGCACACAATCCGCTGCAGAGTGAAAATCTCATTCTGGAAATATTCCCCAGGCTGTGGCTAAGCCATGTCTCCGCAGTATCCTTTCTTTCATTAGTGCTAGTTCTGCCAGATTCGCAGGAGAGCTTCTGTAAATTTTGGAAGGTAGGAAACAAGGTACTGGCAGAAGTAAAGCTCCGTTGGTAGATCACTTGCCCGCGAAAGGCAAAGGTCCTGAGTTCGAGTGTCGGTCCGGTACACAGTTTTAATCTGCTAGGAAGCTTCAAGTTACACAGTAAACAGAAGATTTACTTGACTTATTCTCTAAGTGTACCAAGACTCATTACAAATAATGCAGCTACCAGTGTGTCGACAAAGAAAAGGCTAGCTCTACTAAGTATGAACGATGATTGTGTCGTAGCGGCTGTCCTATATTGTGACAGCAGAGAGCGCTTGTAGTCCAAAGCTGCTGGAGGCGTGGCTCAGCGGGCACTCACCATTGGGTCCGCCGGATCCCGCGCGACAGCTATCGGTGTCTGACGGAAACTTGACGTTCCATTGTTAGCTGTGATTTTTGTGGGGCAGTATCAATATGTGACACCACAGTTTTTCTCTTGGAGCCCGTGTAAACCTCCAATTTTTTCTGAGTGCAGGAGAAAAACAATCTGCAGATGGAAACCCATGTCCGAAATCAACATTCACCGAGGCAGTAGCATTGCACTGATAGGAGACAGAGCCTGTTTACGCAGTTGCTACCTCCATCTTCCCCACTGGCAGTCATGAATAACAAACAACATTGCGAATTGTTTCATCTATGTTCTGTCAGCGTACAAAGTCATGCTGGCTGACGACAGGGTGGTCACGTAGCAGGCTTTGGGGCATATAACTTCGACGCTCTGCAGCGTTGTTGGATGTCTTTTCCAGACACCAGTTCTTGTTCTCGATCTTCCTGAAGACACACTCTACAATCCCTCGCAGTTTGTCGCAACATTCCTGGGACACCGTGTACATAAACTGAAGTCGCCTTTTCGTGTTCGTCTGTATATGCAGGCTCATCTCAGGAACTGATGTAGAGATTTTGATCCGGTTTTCACTTAAAGCTACAGTGGTTTACGAGGAAGGTTTGTGTATACAGGCTGTTTCAGAAGTGATGGTCAATATTCCGCGATACGACAGGAATGATCATTTGAAACGAAAAAGTCCAGTAGACGTGGGCTCTGAAACGCGTACCTGAGGAGCTATGAGCAATTCTTGATCTTTGACATTGTTAAACAAATTCTTCGACTGCAAGCTCATTGCTTTCCGTATTCTGGGAAGCGGTTGTATGAACAAAAACAAGAAAAATTGTTCAGTAAACATGTATTCTAAAATGGGTACCGGTACCTTCAGAGCTATGTGCACTTGTTTGTCTTCGCTGCTTTGAAACACAACTCTTCTGATGAACACTTATTCATAACTTTTGAGGAACCCATTTTCGATTCAAATGGGACTTAAACCAGCGAGCCAGCTGGAACTTTAACAATTCTCATATGATAGGTGATTTGCAGTGTTCAACACTGCATATTTTTGTCTACAAACCTAGAAATATTATTGAATAAACTGTGGATACAAAATCGTGATTACACGAATTTTGATAAGTTGATTTTATTATTATTATTATTGTTCGTGGACCAGTGATATTATGATACTTGATTGGGGAATCTGCTACAACTTTAAAATATGCAATCATACAAGCTTTACTGCATTTGGTTATTACTGAAACCTTATTTCGTCGCTAAACAAATATTGGCCCACCATTTTGTGTTTTTTTCAATATTAACTGATTGAATAAATAATCTGTTTTTTACTGTGTAAAATCTTTCGCGTTGGGTACATCAGTTATTCAGCAGTTTTATAATTATTATAGAAACAAGAAACTAGCGAACACTTTTATCGATATTAAAAAAGCCTACGATATTATCCATCGTGAATCTCACTGTCAATTCTTAAAAAATTTGGTTTACATCAGAAACTTGTCAACCTCGTTGCAGTCACCCCTCAAAATACCAAAGCTAGATTAAGGTTCAGAAATGAATTGTCTGAATCTTTTGAGATTCATACTGGCCTTCGACAAGGCAATGGATTGTCTCCATTATTGTTCAGTTGCGTGCTGGAGAAAATCATGTTTGAATGAAGCAAGATATGTCCACCGTGTGTTAAGATTGGAAGAAAGATTCGACTTAACTGCCTTGCATTTGCAGATGATTTGGCGCTGTTAGCAAACAATATTAATGAAGTGCAGGTTCAGATAGAACAACTAGAGCGTTTAGCGGCAAACGTTGGATTAGAAATTTCGTTTGAGAAAACAGAAATGATGCCCAGTTTCCCAGTTGACACATCTCATATCATACGCCTTAATGAGCAAAAAATTAAAGTTTAAATATCTTCGTGGGATTATTACCTGTAATGCTAATGAAAGAGCATCAATAGATAGTAGAACATTACAACGAGCGCAGAGAACCACATGGCCAAAATGCAAAAAACGATCTCTCTCAATACATGGCACATTTCGACATTTCTCGTCCGTCGTTCAACCGGAAGCAACATATGCAAGCGAAACACTATTCAAACTAAATACTCAAGAAACAACTGATAAATTGCAGAAAGTTGATAGAAGAATACTCCGTACAATTATCAATGCAGACTTTTACCCAACTGAGTAGTGTATAAAGAAAGTGAATCATTATTGACAATGCAGAAAACAAGGATTGCATTTTTCGGTCACATATCTCGCCTAGTAAATAATATAATTCTGAAGCAACTTTTTGACTGCTTCTGTAACAGTAAAACCAAAACATCTGCTTTAAAGAAGTACAAAGTGATGTGGATGAATTGAACATCACCACACACCAAATTCAGCACAGAGAAGAGAAACTGCTTCTGAAGAGCAGGGAATGAAGAAGTTCTGGGAAACGAAGAAATTGCTGACTGCTAAGACCTAAACTAAATCATTGTAGACTCTGTTGTATTATATTTGATCTTAGTGCTCCAATGTGGGCGTAAACTACGTAAATAAATAATAAATATATAAATTACTTATGACACTGCGATTCTTTTACTTAAATTTGTATTGCTTGCCAATGCTTAGGTAAATGTGACCAAAGGATCCAAGGTTACAACTGCCTCTGCAGAGGGTTTAGCTGCTGGGCAAGAAAGTAGATAAGTACAGAACAACCCCATGACGATAATGAACCATTATTCCAAATAGAGCCATGCATTACTGAGCAACCTCTAATGTTTGATCTTGTCTCAGAGATTTTTATCTTAGTGTTAGTGTAAGTCCATCACACCTTCAATGTGTGCTGAATAATGAAATTAAATCAACTGTACAGCATGTCATTCAGCCTAAGCACCATGAAATTTGTACCGTTAAACAGTGCAAGTTACATTCATCAGCACAAGATGACAAAAGTTTTATACTTCCAGATAAAGTCAATACCTTAGCTTGTGATGACTACTAGCTGAAAAATGAGGATATTGTAGGTGACTGGTTTTTGTGTATGTGTGAAAATGCAAAAAGGTAAAACCTGTTTCGTAACTGACGTAAATACTTCAGCTTGCGGTCGTTAAAACCTGAAAAATTATAATCAGTTATCTTAGTGGTATATGTGTGAAAATGAAAAAAAAAACATTAAACGCTATTTCTAACTAAGATGAATACCTTAGCCTGGGCTCGCTACTGTTTGAAAGATGATGGCTAATATTAGTGTGTACATGAGAAAATATAGGTTGTAATTAATTTAATGTGTGAAAATGTAAAAACCTAATATGTGATTTCTAACTGATTTATTGCATGGAAGTAAATACGCACAATGCATTAATTTTAATTATTTCATCAGAAAGTGGCTTCAGTTTAATGGAGAGTGAACCATTAATCTGACCCCTTACAAGATTTGCAACACTTGAACTAACTTTTGTGAAATGATACTACACAAACACTAGGAGGTTCTGCAAAGCAATGACATTTACTAACGAGTCTGTACACCATCCTTACATATTATACAAATTTGTGCATGATTCTATGTCTGTATGCCAGGTATTTCTCCCAGGAGTCGTCAGACACATTTTCTCTGCTGTTTCGGTAGATATTTGAAATTTTGTTTTGCACTGTGTAGCTGGACTCAGCCCAAATAATTACTGCTCGTCACATTTTTCATGCAACCCTCACTATCAACAGAAAGCGTCGGTTTGCTTCCCATTACAAATGCACAGGGTGGTCCATTGATGGTGACTGGGCCAAATATCTCACGAAATAAGCGTCAAACGAAAAAACTACAAAGAACGAAACTTGTCTAGCTTGAAGAGAGAAACCAGATGGCGCTGTGGTTGGCCCGCTAGATGGCGCTGCCATAGGTCAATCGGATATAAACTACGTTTTTTTTAATAGGAACCCGCATTTTTTATTACATATTCGTGTAGTACATAAAGAAATATGAATGATTTAGTTGGACCACTTTTTTCGCTTTGTGATAGATGGCGCTGTAATTAAATTCTAATTGGGGAATGCCCCTGTAGTTACTGACGTCGGTTTTATCCTTTTTCCTATGTGAGGAGTGGACTAGAGTACATTTCCAGGGAAGTAGTAGGGCAAGGCGGGCACCAGCACGCAGTGTGGGTTGCCTACATTAGGGGAAAGTAAACATTCAGGGGCCAGCTTGCTGTTTTCTTTGGATCGACAGGTCCTTAACCTATTGTTCTGCTAAGTGGATTATGACCCCTGGGGAGAATCAGTCCTTAACCTATTGTTTGGTTAAGAGGTTTTCCATGTCACCCCTTCACTTCCCTCTCCTCATCCTCCTTCGCAACGCCATCCCCCTCTCGGGAACCTGGCACCACTTCTGACATCAAATTAATGCAGAATTAATTAAACTGATCAAAAAAATTGCCAAGTAATAGATCAATTGTGTCACTTTCAGTGTTCATGAGCTGCTTAAGGTTACTAGAATAGCCTCCCTCCCTCTAGCACTGTATCAATTTGACTGACTAATTAATTAAACTGATATCCTTCAGTTTTCTTTGCCCCTCCCTTCTGGAAATATTGATTGGTGGATATCGATTGCAGTGTATGGAATATTGTTTAAACAATTTAGACAACCCATGGAACATTGTTTATTTAAAAAATTTATAGGGTACAAGGCTGTGTATGGAATATAGTTTATTTACAAAAATTGTCATGAAGTCGATTGCCATATGTGGAATATTTAAATAATTGCAGCGCATTTTTCTCTCCAATCACATAAGAAAACACTTAATTAAACTGTCAGAGACTGCTTAAAAATATCTGAAAAACTTTCTCACATCTCACCACTCACATAGACTGTCCTGGATGTGCGCCACAGGGCCCATGACAGTTGTTAGCTACCTCACTGCACAGGCCTGTGAAAGTAGCAGGGCACTCAGGCTTGTGAGGCAGGGGATTTGAAAGCGGCTGCGTCAATGCTGGCCGCTGCAAGTAGCAGCCAGCTAAACCCTGGGAACAAAAGCACACTTCCTGTCAGCATCCTCTGATGTCTCAAGCGACCTGTATGTATGAACCAACCTGTCGGATAACAGTGCGTGCGCGATGCCTTCCATCCAAAGCAAATGCCTGCCATGGGTGACAGGGCGACACTCCCTCAGGCAGTCGGCTTAGGGCTGCTGCAACCGGGCTGCTCACATGGACCTGATTCGGCAGGATCTCTTCCTTCTCTTTCACCATCTCATCCTCGTTCTTCTCGCGAGGTAAGGCACATACCTCTCAACATATCACTGCAAGCAGCTTCATCATCTAGTTGTTATAGTATTAGTAATAGAGATGATCGCGTGGCTAGCGGCAGTTCCCTCCCCCTACCTTTTGCTGAACGACATCATACTGCAGTTAGAATATTCTGTGATTGCAGATGCCATTGAGGAACGGATCTCTGTCACAAGGATAGAGAATCCAGCAGGAGGGTCCCACGATCGGGTTTCTAAGAGCGTGCCTTCCTGTCTTGGAAATGGAGCCCGTCAAAAAAATTAATGATACACGGTCTCTCGCCATTAAATGCAGTGCAATGGTGTGCACCAAACAGTCGCAAACCGCCCCCCCCCCCTCTAAAAAAAGGATGCCCCTAACGTTCAATTTTTTTTTTTTTTTTGGAGGAATAAGGAAATAGTATGGTCATGCAGACCACATCAATCACTGAGTAGCATCGTGAATCCACAATGAGTGCTATAATGGACCAGTTTTCCAAGACAGACGGGATCAGTTAAAGCACTCAGCCGAATACTACATCCGCTATATAGAGGCATGCATTAATGTCGAAAATAGAAAGGATCAGACTTGTTTTGCATGGTCAATCTTGGCTTGTGAGAGAAATTACACAAAAGATCCTCAGCGTACAGGTAAATAAAATGTACCTGAAGATACTATCCCCGCAGAGTATAACTTTTATGGTATCAAGTCCCCATCAAGATCCAATCTCAGTGGCAGAATATCAGAATATCAATTCATGTTCATGGCATGGAGAAGAAAAGCAAGCCAGATGAGCAGGAAAAGAATATAGCCGGCAGCTCCTTCCATTTCTAAAAAAATTCTGGTGAGTGTAAGAGGCGTGTAAACATGCTCCCATTCTCTGATGAGAAAAATATGGAGAAATGCAGTTATGATTATTTTTGGTTCAAAGATATGTCGTAACTTCTGTTCTTTCATTGAATAACCACAAGTGTAAAAAGTGTATTTGGTTAAGGTCCCTCAATGGTTGCTTTTCCCTCAGACAAATTATTAGCAAAGCATATAGAAGATTGCACTTCAAGAACCCAGGAAGTGTTATTATGCCTACTGATGAAGACAAATTCATAATGTTTAGAAATGCTGACCATCAGCAGAGCTACCCTTTTGTAGTGTATGCCGACTTTGAATGCCTCCTCGCTCCTATGACCCACTGTGAAGGTGACCGTACGATCTCACATACCATCTTTACAGGAAAACTTGCACCATATGCGGTAGCGTACCAAATTGTATCATCCTATGATTCCAGTCCTAGCTGCTACAAATCTTATTTCGGGGATAATCCTGCAATTTGGGTGCTCACTGAGCTGGAAAAACTTTCATGGAGGGTTGATAAGCATTACAGCGACAACGTCCCTATGACCAAATCGAAGGAGAATGAAGATTTGTACAATACAGTGGTTGTCTGTCATATTTGTGGGCTGCCGCTAGATAGAAAAGCGGAAACTGCTCTTAGAGACCACTGTCATCTTACAAAGAAGTTTCGTGGTGCAGCTCACAATACATGCAATTTGAAGTACCAGCTACCAAGGTACATTCCCGTTTTCTTCCATAATTTAAGTGGGTACGACGCTCACTTCCTTGTTGAGCACTTGGCTAATTTCGGCTGAGAGAAAACTGAGGTCAGTGTCCTACCTGAGGCTGTCGAGAAATACACTTCATTCTCCAAAAACGTGACGCCAAGAATTATGCTCCGCTTCCTTGATACGCTACATTTTATTGCAGGTGGTACTCCAGAAGCTCATTGAAACTCTACCTTGAAAGGGTATCATATCACTGGAGATGCATTTCCCAACAAGGAAAAGTTTCAACTTGTGATTAGGAAGGAGGTTTTCCCATACGAGTATGTGGATAGTAAGGCAAAACTCTACGAAACCAGGCTACCCAACATAACTGCATTCTCCAGCAACCTTACAAGTGATGCCGTAACGTATGCAGAGTATCAGAATGCCATTAATGTCTGGCTGGAATTCAATATCACCATTTTAGGAGAGTACGCACAGCTTTCCATGAACACAGACGTGTGCTTGCTTGTGGACGTTTTCGAGAAATTCCAGAGTCTATTCGTGACCACACAATCTCTGGATCCTGCCTTCTATTACTCAGCACCTCGGCTGTCCCGGGTTGCAATGCTCAAGAAAACGAAGAGCATCATTGAATTATTGACTGATGCTGACATGCTTCTTTTCTTTGAGCGAGGATCCATGGGGGACTTTGCCAATGTGTCCATACACATGCTGAGGCAAATAACCCAGGGTTGTGTGACAGGTTCCACGCATCCCTTGATTTGAGTTACTTAATGTATTTGGATGTAAATAACTTATACAGGCACGCCATGCAACAACCACTGCCGATTGGGGAGTTTAGATGGGTGCCCAAAGACGAATGCAAGGGATTAGGTGGAAAAATCATGGGATATGGCACCTGAATCTGATGAAGGGTATGTGTTCGAGGCAGAGTTCTCATACCCTACTAGATTGCATGATGCAGACGCCGATTTGCCGCTGTGTCCAGAGCCACTAGTTCCATGAAGAGGCTCCACCCCAAAATTGATGACAGCACCAGAGAATAAGCGAAGGTCATTATTCATTATCATAATCTCCAGCAGTGTCTTAGCTTGAGGATGGAGCTGGTTAGAATCAACCATACTATCTCCTTCAAGCAGTCCCCCTGGTTGAAGGAGTGTATTGATTTGAATACGGGACAGAGAGCGTCCATGACGTGTGACCTCGAGAAAGATTTTTTTAATTTAATGAAAAATTCAATTTTTGGAAAAACAATGGAAAATTTGAGGGAACTACATGAAATTTTAATTAGAAGCGAATGGGATGGGCGTTATGGCGGAAGAAAATGCATTGCCAGACCAAATTGTAAGCGGGTCATCATATTCAATAACAACTTTGTTGCTGTGGAGATGATGAAGACTGCACTAGAATTTACAAAACCTATGTGGGGATCTGCATACTAGACATATCCAAACTCCACATGTACCACTTTCATTATGAATCTGCGATCACTCATTTCACAGATCGTGAATTACTTTAAATGGATACAGATAGTTTCATCTAGTGGGTGAAGGATTGCGATCCATATGAAGTAATGAGGTACCACGGTAATGAATTCGACATGTCCACTTATATGACCCATAATCCTTGTGATATTGTTCCACAGAACCTTATGAACGACAAGGCGAATCAATTGCCGATTGTGAAGTTCGTATGTCTTCGATCAAAATTGAATGCGCATCGCACATTGGAAGGTGACACACAGAAACTAGTATTCTATCAAGAGTAAATAAGCTGCTCTCTATGCTATAGGCTATTTATTTATATATACTACGTACATGTGATGCGCGTGCACACACACACAACACACACACACACACACACACACACACACACACTCGCTCTGTGGGAGGAAAAAAAGCATAAAAAGAATATACACTCCTGGAAATGGAAAAAAGAACACATTGACACCGGTGTGTCAGACCCACCATACTTGCTCCGGACACTGCGAGAGGGCTGTACAAGCAATGATCACACGCACGGCACAGCGGACACACCAGGAACCGCGGTGTTGGCCGTCGAATGGCGCTAGCTGCGCAGCATTTGTGCACCGCCGCCGTCAGTGTCAGCCTGTTTGCCGTGGCATACGGAGCTCCATCGCAGTCTTTAACACTGGTAGCATGCCGCGACAGCGTGGACGTGAACCGTATGTGCAGTTGACGGACTTTGAGCGAGGTCGTATAGTGGGCATGCGGGAGGCCGGGTGGACGTACCGCCGAATTGCTCAACATGTGGGGCGTGAGGTCTCCACAGTACATCGATGTTGTCGCCAGTGGTCGGCGGAAGGTGCACGTGCCCGTCGACCTGGTACCGGACCGCAGTGACGCACAAATGCACGCCAAGACCGTAGGATCCTACACAGGGCCGTAGGGGACCGCACCGCCACTTCCCAGCAAATTAGGGACACTGTTGCTCCTGAGGTATCGGCGAGGACCATTCGCAACCGTCTTCATGAAGCTGGGCTACGGTCCCGCACACCGTTAGGCCGTCTTCCGCTCACGCCCCAACATCGTGCAGCCCGCCTCCAGTGGTGTCGCGACAGGCGTGAATGGAGGGACGAATGGAGACGTGTCGTCTTCAACGATGAGAGTCGCTTCTGCCTTGGTGCCAATGATGGTCGTATGCGTGTTTGGTGCCGTGCAGGTGAGCGCCACAATCAGGACTGCATACGACCGAGGCACACAGGGCCAACACCCGGCATCATGGTGTGGGGAGCGATCTCCTACACTGGCCGTACACCTCTGGTGATCGTCGAGGGGACATTGTGCATGCTCTGTTGCCTGTGTCTATGTGCCTGTGGTTCTGTCAGTGTGATCATGTGATGTATCTGACCCCAGGAATGTGTCAATAAAGTTTCCCCTTCCTGGGACAATGAATTCACGGTGTTCTTATTTCAATTTCCAGGAGTATATATATATATATATATATATATATATATATATATATATATATATATATATGTGTGTGTGTGTGTGTGTGTGTGTGTGTTGTGTGTGTGTGCACGCGCACAGGCACAATAGACTACTGGCCATTAAAATTGATGCACCACGAAGATGATGTGCTACAGACGCGTAATTTAACCAACAGGAAGAAGATGCTGTGATATGCAAATGATTAGCTTTCCAGAGCATTCATGCAAGATTGGCGCCGGTGGCGACACCTACAACGTACTGACATGAGGAAAGTTTCCAACCGATTTCTCATACACAAACAGCAGTTGACCAGCGTTGCCTGGTGAAACGTTGTTGTGATGCCTCGTGTAAGGAGGAGAAATGTGAACCATCACGTTTCCGACTTTGATAAAGGTCGGATTGTAGCCTATCGCGATTGCGGTTTATCGTATCGCGCATTGCTGCTCGCGTTGGTCGAGATCCAATGACTGTTAGCAAAATATGCAATCGGTGGGTTCAGGAGGGTAATACGGAACGCCGTGCTGGATCCCAACGGCCTCGTATCACTAGCAGTCGAGATGACAGGCATCTTATCTGCGTGGCTGTAACGGATCGTGCAGCCACGTCTCGATCCCTGAGACAACAGATGGGCGTTTGCAAGACAACCATCTGCACGAACAGTTCGCCGACGTTTGCAGCAGCATGGACTATCAGCTCGGAGACCATAGCTGCAGTTACCCTTGACGCTACATTACAGACAGGAGCGCCTGCGGTGGTGTACTCAACGACGAACGTGGGTGCACGAATGGCAAAATGTCATTTTTTCGGATGAATCCAGGTTCTTATAGCATCATGATGGTCGCATCCGTGTTTGGCGACATCGCGGTGAACGCACATTGGAAGCGTGTATTCGTCATCGCCATATTCGCATGTGACACGGCGTGTTGGTATGGTGCCACCTCTTGTTGGCATTGACGGTACTTTGTACAGTGGACGTTACATTTCAGATGTGTTACGACCCATGGCTCTACCTTTCATTCGATCCCTGCGGAACCCTACATTTTAGCAGGATAACGCACGATCGCGTGTTGCAGGTCGTGTACAGGCCTTTCTAGATACAGAAAATGTTCTACTGCTGCCCTGGCCAGCACATTCTCCAGATCTGTCACTAATGGAAAACGTCTGGTCAATGGTGGCCGAGCAACTGGCTCGTCACAATACGCCAGTCACTACTCTTGATGAACTGCGGTATTGTGTTGAAGCTGCCTGGGCAGCTCTACCTGTACACGCCATCGAAGCTCTGTTTGACTCAACGCCCAGGCGTATCAAGGCCGTTATTACGGCCAGAGGTGGTTTTTCTGGGTACGGATTTCTCAGGGTCTGTGCACCCAAATTGCGAGAATAGGATAATCACATATCAGTTCTAGTATAATATATTTGTCTAATGAATACCCGTTTATCATCTGAATTTGTTCTTGGTGTAGCAATTTTGGTGGCCACTTGTGTATAAGTGTATGCATCATGTGCTTCTTGTAAATAAAATAGTTTTTAAATTTTTCGCTTCCTGTTAGTCATCCAAGTCAGATTAGTTTTGAATTATTGTAAAATCTTTGCTACTCGAAATTAGTCTCTAGGTGTAATCGTGGATTATTTAATTATATTACTCGTCAGAACCATAACAGTATTATTTATGCACGCAAACCACTGTGCCGTGTTGATTTTTTTTTCTAAGCTCTGTGTGTATGTTTGAAGCAAATTGTTTAAATGCCTATACTAAGATTTAATTAAAATTTCCTTTGGCACATCTTCTGAAGCAACATTTGTGACATCTTCAAGATAAGATATTTCTCCTCGTGAAGCAGTTCACGAAGTGGACCACAAGAAAGTGCACCAGGAAGGCTGGGGAAGTTTTGAGTCCATGGCAGAATGTAATATCCTGTGCTTGTTCCTATGTCACCTGCAAAGTAAACTACGACTCTCTCTCTCTCTCTCTCTCTCTCTCTCTTTAAACGGTCTTTCTTTTTAAAGTGTATTTCGAGACAGCCTGCAACTAGTTTTGTGACATCGTCAATTTGTGTGTGTGAAATAGCTACCACATCTGCCTTCTATCCCCTAATCACGATCATGTGACCAGAAATTAATTATTCATTGACTTCAGCAGCATTTCTGGATCGATCCCAAGTCAGGCATTTGCTTTGGATGGAAGGCAACTCGAATGCATTGGTATCCGAGAGAAGTTGGTTCATACATACAGACCGTTTGAGATGGCACAGGATGCTGACAGGAAGTGTGCTTTTGTTCCTGGTGATAGTACGGACACTGGCGGTTCCGCGTTACCTGGCTCACAAGCCCGAGCACACTGTCACTCTCACAGGCCTGCACTGTGAGGCAGCTGACAGCCGCCGTGGGATCTGGGGTGCACGTCCGGGTCAGCCTGTGTGGGTGGTGAGATGCGAGGAAGTTTTTCGAGATATGTTTAAGTAGTCTAAGAGAGTGTAATTTCGTGTTTCCTTACGTAGTCGGAAGTGCTGCAATTTTTTAAGTATTATACACACTGCAATCAATTTCCTGACAAATTCCTTAAGTAAACTATATTCTATACACCACCTCCCATCCCGTAAATTGTTTAAACAAATAATTTTCCACACATTGTCTAAATTGTTTAAACAATATTCCATACACTCATTCGATATCCACCAATCAATATTTCCAAAAGGGAGGAGCAAGGAAAGCTGTAGGATATCGATTTAATTAATTAGACAGTCAAACTGATGCAGTGGTAGTGGGGGGGGGGGGGGGCGGCATTCGAATAACCTAAAGCACCTTGTGAATACCGAAGTCGCACAATTGAGCTATTTCCCGCCAATCGTTTTCAATCAATTAAATTAATTAGTCAATTAATTTGAAATCAGAAGTGGTTCCTGGGTTTCTCAGAGGGAGGCGCGGGAGGGGGAGGGGGTGGAGGAGGGGTGACATGGAAAACCACTTAACTGAGCAGTAAGTTAAGGATAGAGTATCCCCTCGGATCATAATCCTCTTAGCAGAACAATAGGTTAGCGACCTGTCAGTCAAAAGAGAACAATAGGTTTGCCCCTGAATGTATACTTGCCCCTAATGTAGGAAACCCCCAATGCGTGCTGATGCCCCCTTGAACTACTACACAGGGATTGTCACTATGGGCTAGACATATGTTAGAGTCGATGAATTTTCTGAGTATGGCTTTTGCCACCTATTTTTACATGTCGGCAGTTATACCATCTTCATTTGATATTTCATTATTTTTGAGATTTTGGACTGTTTCCTCAACCTCTTCTAATGTGAAGTAATCTGATTCTGAATTTGGTTCTGTTTTTACGAAAGCGAGTGTATCTTCAGGGGACCAGCTCCAAAGATACTGACATAATTTCCTAAAAGCTTACAGTTTTCGTCAGTATTTCTTTCCAGAATCACATTTAAAAAAACATGGAGAGGATATGTAGTAACCCGATAGGTTTTCCATAAATTCCCTGTAGAACTTCTGTTTATTGTTTTTCTAAAAATCTTAATCGATTTCTGCAGCCTGTTTTGGCTGTGATGTCATTATTCGGATGTCATGATCTTTGTAGCCTCTTGATAGATTTTGATGGATTCGTGTCATTTGGTGTGATCTGGTGTTAATTCTGATTTTTCTAGCCTTTGATTTAGTTTTGTATGGCCTTATCACATAGGATATTTAACGAATAATGTTTGAATTATTATAATTTTATTTAGAGGTGACATTTGTCAAGTATTTCACGTTCATACCTCTTTTCACGCAACAACGACAGATTGCACACACCTTATTAACACACAACCATTTGAATTCATGTATTGTTTCAGCTGTTTGTATAAAATCACCCAGAAAGTGTTCCAGGGTGGCTATAAGTGGGACACATCGGTCAGTATTGTTACAACTATATTCAACACAGCGCCTCCTCTGCCTTCTCAAAGCGATGAGTAGCATCTGCTCTCAAGTTTTTTTTGCGTATTCGATCGATTACCTTGGTTTCTTCCGGTGGATATACGGTAGTTTAAGTGAAGTGCTTGAAGATCGCCTATCTCTGCTTGTCTGGGAGAAAGGGGCTGTTTAAACTGTAATATGTAGTTCGTGCAAGACCGTTTCCGGCAAGTAATTATAATAATGCCATTCGACCTTTAAAGAGGAAGAAACCTGAGGTTTCAAAATTGCCGTGTCAGAGCTGCAAAACCCTGTGACCGAGCACAGGGATGGAGTTCAGGAGGAACGGACCATCCACATTTCCGTTGTCTTCCAAAATAGCATAAGGTGATTGGTTTGAAAGTACAAGGTCCATTTCCCTTCTTTCGCTTTTCTATTCTGAGTAGGTGCATCGTCCCTAATCATCTCCTAAATCTTTCTTTTTTTCTCTGACTACAAGTTGTTCCGTGTCGCAGTTGAGTTACTTTGTTTTGTTCTCAAACAAAATCCTCGGTATTTGACACTGCATTTAGACCTTGAATGTTTTTATTTCATTTCTGAAATGTTGCAGCTCTATAACTGATGTGTAAGAAATTATGCAGTAAATTGCAGACAACCGCCAAGGTTGCAGTATTGATTTTCGTTATTACTTGATGACTAGTTTCGAGCCTATGCTCATTATCAAATCATCCACTAAGCTATGCAATAACAGCCACATGACTATTCATTCCGGTTAAATACTTCACTGGAATAAGTAATCATGTGACTGTCGTAATGGATGTTATTGCATAGTTTAGTGGATGACTTGCTTATGAGCTTGGGCTAGAAGCAAGTCATCAAGTAACAAAGAAAATTAATATTGCAACTTCGACGGTTCTCTGCAGTTTATTGCGTACTTTGGTAAACTGTAGAGTTGCTGGCTTCATTTCTTCCAGAATTCTGGAAATTAGTAAATAACTGATGTATGCTGTCTTAATATCTCAGTGTGTGTAATAGGGAGAATTAATGGGTCAGACTGGTTGAAACTAGGGTCTAAAGTGGAAAGCAGGGTGATAGAACGAGGTATGGTCGTGGATAGGTATGAGTAAGCTTGAGAATTAAGGAAAAAGGAAGAATGAGGAACTCTCATTTGCGAGAGTTATAAGAAAGAACGTTAACATTTTATAGCTATGATAACATTTGCTTTAAGTATGACAGTAGGTTGTACACGTGGAAGAGACCTGCAGAGATTTCAAATAAATCTGATTTCACTGTCAGATTTTAAACCGCAACACGTTTCAGTGGTGGATGTTGACGCCAACAATAAGCCAGATTAAAACTGGAAAAGTAAAGAAAGGTAGGAAGTTAAGAAGATGAGACGTGAATGAATTGAAAGCACCAATGGTTGTTGAAAGTTCCAAAGAGAGCTTTAGGCAACGATAAAATGAAATACGGGAAAGGAATATTATAGAAGACGAGTAGGTAACTTTGAGAGATGAAATGATGAAGGAAGCAGAGAATGAAATATTCAAAAAGACAAGGCCCAGTAAAAATATTCAGATACTGAAGTTGAATCAGGAAGGAAGAAAATTTAAAGAATGCAGCAAACAGAGTAGGCAAAATGGAATACAGACTTCTAAGAAAATGAGAGAAACAGGAAGTGCAGAATAGCAAAGCACGACTGGCTAGAAGAGGAATGCAAAGCTTTAGAAGTGTCCGTGACTATGGAAAACATCGATACTGCCAATATAAAAACTAAGGAAATGTTTGGAGGAAGAGACGCACCAGTACGAATATTATGAGCTCAGGTGCCAAGCCCGTACTGAACTCAGAAGAGAAAACTGAATTGTGGAAAGATTGTGTAATAGGTACACACTGCAAATATAGTTGAAGATCATGTTATACAATTGAAAGGGGAAGTAGACGAATAAGAGCTGGAAGATATGATATTGCGGCAACAATTTGACTTAAAAGACCTAAGTAAAAATAATGCAGCTGGAGTACCATATATCCTCAGATTTATCGAGTTCCTTGTGAATGTCAGCTGTAGCAAAACTATTCCATCTCATATGGAAAATATGTGAAACAGGGAAAATACCCTTACATTTAAAGAATATTGCAATAATTCTAAATCCAAAGAAGGCAGTTCCTGACAGGTGTGAATATTACTGAAATATTAGTTTAATCAGTCATGGTAGCAAAATACTAACAGGAATTATTTTCAGAAAATGGCAGAACTGGTAGGAGCTGAGCTGGTGGAAGATCAAGTAGGATTCCGGAGAAATGCAGGAACATGGGTTAAGCAATACATACCCTACGACTTGTCCTGAAGAAATGCAAAGCTTTTGTAGAATACACTCTCTGAAATTCCGGAGGTAGCTATAAGAATCGAAGGACATGAAAGGCAATCAGCGGCCGAGAAGTGAGTAGGATAATTTTGTACCCATCTCCGACTTCATTCAAAATGCGCATTTAACATGCTGTAAAGGAAACCAAGGAGAAACTAGGAAAGGGAAATAAAGTTCAGGGAAACGAAATAAAATCTTTGGCTTTTCTTGATAACATTTTAATTCTTTCAGAGCCTTTGAAAGGAATGGATAATATCTTGAGAAAGAGATTATAAATGAAAATAAAGAAAACTGAAACAAAGGTAATGGAATTTGGTCTAATTAAATCAGGTGATACTGAGGTGATTGAGTAGAAAATGAAACACTTGCAGTAGTCAATAAGTTTTGCTACTTGGGAAGTAAAATAACTTATAACAGCCGAAGCAAAGAGGATATAAAATACTGACTGACTACTGCAAGAAAAGTGTTTCTGAAAAAGAGTGTCATCAAATATAAATTTAAGGGTCTGGAAGTCATTTCTGAAGGTATTTGTCTGGAATGTAGCCTTGTACGGGAAACAATCGTAAACTATTAACAGTTCAGATAAGAAGAGAATATAAACTGTCGAAATGTGATGCTACGAAATAATACTGAATACTAGAAGGGTATATCGAGTAATTAATCAGGAAACACTGAATAGAATTGGGAAGAAATTAAATTTATTGCCGAACTTGACTGAAAGAAGGAATCTTTTGATAGGACACATTATGAGGCATCAAGGTATCGCCAATTTCATAACGGAAGAAAGTGTGCGGGGGGAGAAATTTGCAGACGAAGAGCAAGATTTGAATACGGTAATGAGGACCATGTAGTTGTAGTTATAGAGAGATGAAGGTGCTACCACAGGGTAGGTTAACGTGTAGAGCAGTATCAAAACAGTATTCGGGCTGAACACCACAACAACAGCAGGAGTGATAAATACCAGGGTCTCTTCATTCCCTAGATACGAGAGCCTGATAAAATAATGGTGAGATACGTTAGGACGCTGGTGTAGACGTAGAGTCGATAGGATGAGTGCTTATAGATGCGGAAATTATTTGGTAAAAATAGAGAACAGTTAAAATGTTGGTTGTTTGTTGTTTGATGTGTTCTACATGATCCCCCTCACCCCCCCCCACCCCCACCCCCCACCCAGGTACAATACTGAATATCAGCACATTGTCATTTCCTGATGGGTCTTGTCAACGATTGTGACTTTCTTTCTCAGGAAAGAATTGTCCGTGTTTTGCACTGTAAACAAGGCGCAGAAGACATCCAGGGGCTGTTGCTTTTATTCGGGAGTCGAGGTGGCAGAATCTATATTTCGGAGGATTGGAGGGAGGCATTTAAATGCAGAGGATTGACTTAAGGCTTCGTTGGCGCTGAGCATTGTAGAAGGATGCAAGCCCCATGTTTAGGCAGTTACTAGATTCAGTGGTTTCAGTCTTTTCTAGGATTTTGTTAAGTAGTTAATAGGTTAGGTTTTCATATTAGTTGATGATCTAGGGTTCATTTCGATGTGTTAGTTAACTGAACAGCATGGTCTTAATATTTTAGGTACAAATCACGACAGTGAAAGCCATGGGCGGTTCGGTTTATATTATTGCTTGGTTTCGCAAGGATCTGTCTTAAGGAATCAATGCTTCTCCCAGCTGGTGAACTAGTTTAGATCGAGCTGAAGGGAGTGTAGAGCTGTCTGAAACGTAAGGTAGAGGACTGGTTATGTCATCGGCGTACTGGAGCAAATCGCCATAAGAAATGGGTTTCGTCATAGCAGCGGTGCAAAGGGTATGTAGTAGCGAAGAGACTGCAGAGCCTTGGGGCAAACCTCTAGTGGAACAGGAGGTATGGGGACAAAAGATGGTTTCTACTGAATAGAAAGAACGTCATGAGATGGAGGTAACTAAATGGAAGTGCATAAATCTGGAGTTTAAAAAAAATACCAGAATGCTGTACGCAGCTATGAGCTTTATTGAGGTCAGTCCACATTAAGATAGAGGATTTTCGGATACAGAGCTCTTGGGTGTATGAGGTGGGTAAGGGACAGAGGTTGATCATAGAATGAGAAGTTGTGGCCAAATCCAAACTGGCTAGAAGAAAGTATTGGTTCAAATGGCTCTGAGCACTATGGGACTTAACTTCTGATGTCATGAGTCCCGTAGAACTTAGAACTACTTGAACCTAACTAACCTAAGGACATCACACACATCCATGCCCGAGGCAGGATTCGAACCTGCGACCGTAGTGGGCGCGCGATTCCAGACTGAAGCGCCTAGAACAGCTCGGCCACACCGGCCGGCAGAAAGTATTAAGTCTGGTTCAAGTGTGTATGTGTGCATGGGACAGGATAGATTTATCTCGGTAAGCAAACTGATGAGGCAGAACAAGAAGGTTTCGCCATGTGGTTTATTTGGTTTATGTTGTCCTTTAAGATAGTCACTATTTAGAGGCGCAGAAAATACAGAAACCAATAACGTGAGCGCTACAATACAATGTGCAAACCAAAGTACAGCTATTGCTAGGTCAGAGTCTGAATGCTAAAGACAGTCCTAACCCGATGCTGCTCCAGACTGTGTTCAGTCACGAAACCGTCAAATAAGGTTTGAACTGAATCAATTCATTAAGCATTAGTCGATACACCTTTGAATTGCCGTCGGTTTCCAGTGCATCGTATATTAAACATGCTGGCTTGTCTCACTGTCTATGGACTGATCTAACTGATTTCTGGTCCGCCTATGTGTCTGTCGCTCGCTGCCCACACCTCTGATGGAAAGTGCCAAATGCTCACCGGGATCCGCAACCCGATTTGAAGTTCGAGAAAAGTTTCGTCTCTCGTACATATGAAAGATACGGATGATAACGGCGAAGTTGATGTCGGTTCCATTGTGGGCGAGAGACGAAAACCGTCGGAGGCGTGGCAGTGCATCTGCCGGTGATCTAACGTAGTGAACGTTGCTCGTCGTTATAACTCCGGTCTGCTGCAGTGCGGTTCGGTGTCCGATGGGGCGAGGAAAATGGTGTTCAGTGCATAAATCGGAGCAGCGTTCCACTCAGTGTTAGCTAGGATCATCGGCACAGCTTGCTGGAACGTAGGCTACAACGTAAGATGACACTCGCCAAGCTTACACCTCACATTGACACAGGGTAAAGCCCTTCTTAGGTGGTAAAGTGACACTTGCAACAGGAGCAATAAATTTAACAAAGTTGCACTTAATGCAGCGTCAACCATGATTACGGTAACTAAAAGAGGTAGACAGCTGGCCAATAAAATTACAATACCATAAAGGCGGCATGGAGAAAACATCGTACTGGCATGATAAGCAAATGATTAACGTTTCAGCTCAGACCCCAAGGTAGGTAAAGTTCGCCAACTACAGTCTATAAACTATGTGATCAAAAGTATCCGGACACCTGGCTGAAAATGACTTAAAAGTTCGTGGCACCTTCCATCGGTAATGCTGGAATTCAATATGGTGTTGGCCCACCCTTAGCCTTGATGACAGCTTCCACTCTCGCAGGCACACGTTCAATCAGGTGCTGCAAAGTTTCTTGGGGAATGGCAGCCCATTCTTCACGGAGTGCTGCACTGAGGAAGGGTATCGATATCGGTCGGTGATACCTGGCACGAAGTTGTCGTTCCAAAACGTTTCAAACATGTTCTATAGAACTCAGGTCAGGACTCTGTGCAGGCCAGTCTATTACTTGGATTTTATTGTCGTGTAACCACTCCGCCACAGGCCGTGTATTAAGAACAGGTGCTCGGTCATGTTGAAAGATGCAATCGCCATCCCCGAATTGCTCAATAACATTGGGAGGCAAGAAGGTGCTTAAAATATCAATGTAGGCCCGTGCTATCATAGTGGCACGCAAAACAACAAGGGCTGCAAGCCCCCTTCATGAAAAACAGGATCACACCATTACAACACCGCCTCCGAATTTTTCTTTTCGACTACACACACGCTGGCAGGTGAGGTTCACCGGGCATTCGACATACCCACACCCTGCCAAAGGATCGCCTCATTGTGTACCGTGATTCGTCACTCCACACAACGTTTATCCACCGTTGAATCGTCCAATTTTTACGCTTCTTACATCAAGCGAGGCGTCTTTTGGCATTTGCCGGGGTGATGCGGCTAATGAGCAGCCGCTCGACCATGAAATCCAAGTTTTCTCACCTCGCACCTAACTGTCATAGTACTTGCATTGGATCCTGATGCACTTTAGAAATCCTGTGTGATGATGTGGATAGATGTCTGCCTATTACACATTACGACCCTCTTCAACTGTCGGTGGTCTCTGTTAGTCAACAGACGAGGTCGGCCTGTACGCTTTTGTGCTGTACGTGTCCCTTCACGTTTCCACTTCACTATCACGTCGGAAACAGTGGACATAGGGATGTTTAGGAGTGTGGAAAACTCGCGTATAGACGTATGACACAAGTGACACCCAATCACCTGAACACGTCCGAAGTCTGGGAGTTCCGCGGAGCGCCCCATTCTTCTGTCTCACGACGTCGAATGTCTACTAAGGTACCTGGCAGTAGGTGGCAGCAGAATGCACGTAATATGAAAAAAATATGTTTTTGGGGATGTCCGGATACTTTTGATAACATAGTGTATTGTTCACTCGGCAATGCGGTATTTAACAGCCACGACATGTGCCTTGAGTGGCGAGACGGGCTTGTTGGCTGCAAGACAAGTATCCACACGGACAATACGACGACGTCTGCTGCTCCGCGGACTGACAGCATGGCGGTTATTGTTGCAGGTTCAAATGGTTCAAATGGCTCTAAGCACTATGGGACTTAACATCTGAGGTCATCAATCCCCCAGAGTAGCCGTCAGTCCGGCTTTCGCCGCCGTGCAGTGCGGACGTGTTGTTGTTTCCGCCTGCGGAGCGCGCGCGCTCGCTGTTGTTTACATTTCAGCGGCCGTCACTTACGTGTCGCTTACGTGCACTAGAGCCATGGCCAATCGTTTTCGAACATCAACTTTACGATTCAACTTCTGCAACGATTACGCACGACCAAAGGCCTTGGAAGTGGAACGCTTCCTACGCGACGTTGCTAAGATCCCAGCTTCCGACATCTTGGGCATCCATTTGTCCATGTTAAGCAGTACTGTGTACGTGAAAGTTGTCAACGACGCGGTGTGTGAAAGAATACTTCGTGACACCAACCATGGATTACGCTTTTGCCACGCCGACGGCCATGTCGGAGCGGTCACTGTCGACCATGCCGGCTTAGGAATGCGCACCATACGAGTTTTCGAACTCCCGTTCGAGCTACCGGCGGAAGACGTTATCGCGGCTTTCCGCCCCTATGGTACAGTACATGGCCACACTGCCGAAAGCTGGGCGCAATTCCAAACGTACCCCGTTCTTAACGGTGTACGGCAGATCACCACCGATCTCCATCGCCACGTGCCATCTTACCTGCAAATTAGCGGGTGCCGAGCGGTTGTCATATACGACGGCCAACCCAAGACCTGTTCCGGGTGCGGAAAAGAAGGCCACCTCAGATCTGAGTGTCTTCAGCGACGGATCACCCAATTGCCAGGCGCTACCGTGGCACCTACGGCTCCGACGACGATTTTACCGATCACCTACGCATCGGCACTCTCTTCTCCTCCCACCGGCCGCCGCTCATCGGACCATGTACCGGTGACCCTTCCAGCTGCTATGGATACCGCCGGGGCCGACACGTCGCGCTCAAAGCCAGACGCTACTACGGCGCCACTACCAACAGCGACGACTTCCGACACCCACCAGCCTGAACATATGGACACCCCTTCAATTGACGTTCCCGCGACGGCCTTCCTCTCAGAGCGACGCGACTCCCTTCCATCTTCCGACACAGAGGGACGAACCCGCAAACAACGTTCACCTAAGAGGCGCAAGAGGAGGCGTCGTACGGTCTCGGAATGAGACGGATCACCTCCCCCTGATGCTCCAGACGCCGTCCGACACGACGAGGCCTCAGAGAACCTACACGACGATACGAATGACGACAACATGACGCCGACTATGGATGTTTCGATGCCAACTCTACTGGCTCGCTCAGGTGCTCCTGAACCAATGGACTCCACCGATGCTACTGCTGCCGAGACGTCCTCCGCCCCTACGACCGAAGTGGAACGTACGACCATCACAACGACAGCGCCCTCAATGGTGTGGAGTGAGGACGTCGATGAGGACCCGGACCACACGCTGGGGACAGAGTTACCCCAGACGGAAGCATCGTTACGCCGTTGATAACGCCGTCAGGTGGCGCACGGCACGACTCGCCGTTGCCTCGCCCCTCTTCATCCTCCGCCGGTGGAGTTCCCCTTCACGGCGGGGGACGGCTCCAAACCTACCGAATAGCGACGATCAACACTAACACCATCAGCTCACCCGTGAAACTTCAACTGCTGCGAGAGATGATATGGGCGTCGGACGTCGATACAGCACTACTACAGGAAGTACACTTGGCCACACTTCCAGACGTCGCGGGATGTAACACTTATCCTTCTCCTGGTGACCACCTGGGACGCGGCGTAGCCATCTACGCCAGAGAAGGCAGTCCAGTGGCCGATATCACATACCTTCTATCTGCCAGAGGCATGGCCGTCACTGTCATGGGGACGCGTATCGTCAACATTTACGCTCCGTCGGGCTCCACCCGCAGACGCGACAGGGCACTCTTCTATTCAGAAGAAATCGCTCCTCTGTTTCTTGGACGCTGCGACCATTACTTGTTTGGGGGTGATTTTAATTGTGTCTTGCACCCTAAAGATCAAGTGCCCCACTACAACACCTGTCAAGAACTGCGTCTTGTCATCCGAGATCTGTTGCTCCGCGACACTTAGGAAGTTCAGCACGGCGACGCCCCTGGACATACTTACCAGACGAGTCACTCCGCGAGCCGCCTGGACAGAATTTACGTCTCTCGGGAGCTCACACCTGCAGTCCAAGGTGCAGAACTTTGGCCCCTGGCCTTTTCGGACCACTGTGCCTACATCTGCAACATTCTCTTCCCCAAGCAAGTGGTCTGGCGTAGTCGTGCACCGTGGAAGCTAAACACCTCCCATCTTCATGATCCTGAATTTCTTCAACGTGTTACCGAGACATGGACCACCTGTGAACGTCGCTTACCTAAATACTGCACGACCTTGACCTGGTGGCTGGAATGTGCCAAACCTGCCATTCGACGTACTTTGATTCAGTATGGAAAGGAAGTTGCTATGTGGCGCCGGCACACTACCGACTATTTCTACGCCGTTCTCCGCGGCCTGGACGCCCAACCGCCCACATCCGACACCTCACCTAGAGGGAACGCAGCAGGATTAAGGCCCAAATTGTAACTTTGACACGCCGTCGACTGCAGGGGGCTATGGTGCGAACCCGATATCAAGATTCGGCGGAACAGGAACATCCGACCATGCATCATATCGCCTCCGATAGGAAACATCGGCGACAACAACTCATCACCGAGATCACAACCTGTCGCGGCCAGCACGTCACTTGCCAGGCCGAAATCGTCAGTGCCTTTGTCGACCACTACCGCACAATGTACCAGGAGGAGACTACCAACAACCACGCTGAGGAGTCTGTGTTACCACACGTAACTCGCACCCTCACCAGCGACGAAGCGGATGAGCTGATGGAGCCCATTACGCGTGACGAAATCCACGATGCAATCAAAAAAAGTGCTCTGAATAAGTCACCTGGTGTCGACGGATTGCCGATAGAATTTTATCGCGCTTTCTTCACACTAATGGCGTCACGGTGGACAACGATGTTCCATGAACTGCTGACGATGGGGAACGGCGTACCGCCGTCCTTCGTCACGGGAATTATTATACCCATCCACAAACCGACACCAGGTGTGACGACAGCACATTACCGTCCCCTGACTCTGCTTAACGCAGACTGTAAAATTTTTCCACGCCTCCTGGCAACGCGATGCCGCAAGGTCCTGCCTAGCATTCTATCCCCGGAACAGACAACTCCGGGCGGCTCGGTTAATGTACAAACGGCCACAGGAGAATGTCGCGATTTAATTGCACTGGCAGCGGCGTGAAGACTCCGCGCCGCAGTGGTTGCCATTGATTTCGACAGCGCATTCGACAAAGTGCGGCATCCTTTTCTGTTCTCCGTGATGAACCGCATGGGTTTTCCACCAGCCTTTATCGACGTACTCCGGCGCCTGTACGGCACCGCCGAATCGCTGATTCGGGTTAATGGCCGTGTGGCGGGAGCAGTGGCGATCCGACGTTCCATACGGCAAGGCTGCCCACTTTCGACCCTACTCTATGCCATCAGCCTGGAGCCACTCATCGGGAGTCTGACGAGCCACCCTTCTGGTCTCACTTTGCGACAGCACAGTTTTCGATGTCGTGCGTATGCGGACGACCTCCTCCTCTTGATCCGCTAACGGAGTGAAACACACACGGTACTTGATTTGATATCAACGTACGGCACTGCAGCGGGCAGTAACATGTATGTGACTAAATCCGCGGCGATGCCCATTGGACGCGGCCTCTCACACGACGACTTAGCACCTCTCCCGTGTGTACAGAAACTACGATACCTTGCTATCATTTTCACCTCCACCGTGCGCCGCTCCGCTGCCATCAATTTTCGGCGTGCTCTCCAAACCATCCGCACGACGGTGCGACAAAATCTTCTCCGACGACTCGATTCTTTACAACGTGTCCAATACCTCAATCAACATGTGGCGTCCAGAATGGTCCACATTGCACAGGTCCTCCCGCTGCCATCAACTATTGGACGCAGCCTCCAGGCTGCCTTCGGATACTTCCTTACGACTGGTACGCTCTTTAAGGTCCGCTACGACGCGCTCACCCTTCCCCCGCGAGCGGGAGGCCTCGGTCTTGTCAATGTGCGACTCCGCGCGGCGTCCTTGTACATGTCCACCATGCACAAGCAGTGGCACGGGGGCACCTCCCTTACGCGCAGTTTGCTGGAAATTCTTGTGCCCGCGACCATAACACTACCAGTACCAGTCGGACACATCAAGCACCATCTGGCGCACATTTCTGATTTCATCGTCGACTTCAGTTATGCTCACACACACTTACCGACCACGCGTTCTCCTCGACCTAAAGATTTTTACACCCCACTCCTTCGTTCCATATCCAGCAACAATATCGAACTGCGACATCCGTCCACGCGGTGGCCCACGGTTTGGGGTCACATCCACCAGCCTTTTCTTCCCTCCAAAGTCCGGACAACATGGTACCAGGTCGCAAATGAAAAATTCGCCACAAATCATCGTCTTCACGCCATAGGACTAAAGGACTCTCCACTCTGCTCCATGTGCCACCTCATGGATGACGATGTCCATCAACTGACTTGTGCTGCCACCAGTGACGTCTGGAAACTTGCCCAACAGTTCGTTGCCTGTTACCTCCGTGTTCCGCCGGACTCGATTGACCCATGGACTTTTATCCATCCTGAGAATACTTATTTCCCCGCCACCAAAAATCATGCGATTGTATGGGTCAAGGGATGGACCATCACCTACATGTATAATGATGGCGACAAATCACGCCTTGATTTCTGGCAGTACTTACAAACCGCCCACAGTGAAGTCGAACAGCGACCGCGCTACCGCGCCTTCTTCGCTAATTACCTACACGCGATCTTTACTTCACCCCCGCTCAGTTGGATGGTACCACACGCCGACAGCACTCCCGCCCCCCCTGCTGACATCTGAGACCCCTCGCGCTGCTTTCTACATTGTAACCCATAGTGGAGTAGGCGCATGGACACACGCCTCCTTTCTTTTATGCACTACACCAGATAAGCACTGGTTTTTCCCTCACTCCACTGTAAATTGCTTTACACCTCTTAGCTTCCATCAGTATTATTAGTTTTTTTTTCCTACACCTTGTTCATACTAAAAAAACTTGCTCACCTTATACGAGTATCATGTCTTGTGTTATTTTCGCCGGAAGGATGGCATTTTTCTTGTATTTAAGTTTGTACCAATAAAGATCTTTTGTTCATTTACCCTGTTCCTGGTGAAGAAAAAAAAACATAATAAAAATAATAAAATAAAACAAACATAAATAACAAAGCTTGTTTGAGGGAGTGATTCAGGGACGGGACGGGGGAGGCATTGCGGCCAGGCCTCGGGTTCCGACCCCTGCCCGCCTTGTCTCCACCTACTCATAACTGAACACTCTTAAAAAAGGGCGCTAACGCGCTGCTTCCTGGACTCGGTTAGGAGCGCTGGCCGCGGATCGAACCCGCCTGTCGGATTAACGAAAACGGCCAGCCTGGATGTAGTTTTTAGGCGGTTTTCCACATCCTACTAGGTGAATATCGGGCTGGTCCCCACATCCCGCCTCAGTTACATTCACACTATTTCACGATTTACACTAGATGCAGACAGCTGGGGTACACTACTTCCGTCCCGGGAGGTATGGGGTGGCGGCAGGAAGGGCATCCGGCCACCCCTTAAAATTAACCATGCCAATTCCTTACTTAACCCTGCCGACCGTGCGCACAATGCGGGATAAAGGGGGTAGCAAAAGAAAGAAAAAGAAAGCCATCATTCCCCTAGACTTGGAACTACTTAAACCCAACTAACCTAAGGACATCACACACACCCATGCCCAAGGCAGGATTCGAACCTGTGACCGTAGCGGTGGCGCGGTTCTGCACTGAAGCGCCAAGAACCGCTCGGCCACAGCGGCCGGCTGTTGCAGGTTCCCACCACGCTCCAGCAGACAGAGCTGTGCGTCCAACAACAGCAGCAGACATAAGAGTGGCTCCATATCTTCTTTTCAGACGAATCCCAATGGTGGATCGCTGTATAGAGCCTCAGAGGAGAACGAACGTTTCTCAACTGCATTCGTCACCGTTGTACTGGTCCAGCTCCTAACATGATCATATAGGCCTAGGATATCATTGCGTGCACAACACGATCACCTCTGGTTCTCATAGCCGGCAATTTAGGCAGCAGTCGATAAATTTCTAACCAGTTATGGCCGGTGGCTCTGACATACCTTCCAAGTCTCCGAATATTCTTTTCCAACGAGTAACTCAAGACCGCAAGTTACCCATGGCGCCCTGCACCATTTCTGTAGAGACGGTTGCCCTGGCAATTCACGTTTTCCAGACTTCTCACCCATTGAAAACTTCTGGTCATGGTATGTTCGCTACCACTCGCCAGTCACTGCTGCTGATAAACTATACCTCAGAGATGAAGCAGCATGGAATGACGTACGTATGTTCAAGCTCAGACTGATTCGATGGCAAGGGGGCCTTAGAGTCATTGGTGTTAGCAGAGGTGGCAGCTCTGTCTATACTCCCAAATCAAACACAATAATGTGTTCATCGTACTGTATTGCACGCAGGCAATAGGTAAATTTTCGTTAGTTGCTATCCCTCTTGGTGTTACAGGTTCAATTGTTGGTAGTGCACCTACACGTCCATCCCAGGCATCATGGTCTGCAATGCTCTTATAATTATTTAATTTATTTACACTGATCTGATTGGGGCCATCAGGCCCTTTCTTACATGGGACAGGGTTTCACACATACAGTACCTTCTTTACATCACATTTACCTAAGAAATAACAAATTTAATATGACAACAGTATTAAAATGATTTGAGTGTCTGTAGTGACAGTCTTTGCTTTTGCTACTGCCTTTATATCGCAGTGTGCGCAGGGTCGGCAGGTTTAAGTACGGATTTGGCAGGGTTAAGGGAACCCGGAACCTAAAAATGATGCAATTTTGGGTTTTCAGTTTATTGTGAAATAAAATACTACAGCTCTTCCTCTTTAAAATGACATATTAATCTTACCTGTAGCTCAACTCCGAGTATTGAAAATATTATTTTCAATAATGTGCTGTAGAGGACATGTCGCGACATTGAATTTCCATGTATACATGTTCATTGAATACATTGTTTTTCAAAACTTCCGGTCTTTCCGAAGACTTTATATTATGTTGGCAACGCGATTTGATAGGCAATTGTTTTGTCTGCTTATTGTAGTCTTTGGATACTGTTGTTTACATTGAGCATTTGGTGGTTATTGCACGATTTGTGTTGTATTTCTATTGCGTAACTGGAACTTATCAAATATGCCTCGATTTATTAATTAGAGTTTAAAAGAGGAAGAAGCCTCCTCCGAGGTACACTAGCGGAACTGTGACAATTTCTCCGACCTTGGGTAATGATGCTGAAAATAGTGAGGTTATACATGATGTGAAATCTACTCCTGTCTCTAGCACAAGCAAGAAGTTGCATGGATCGACTGAAATATACTGCAGTTTATTGGGGAAGTGTAGTGAGGATAATGTGAACGAAATAATTAACATTTCATTGCTCTCAAAGGTGATTGAGAGTTCAGTACTGTGTAAGGAATGTTTCAAATTAAGTATGTCAGTAAATGTCAAGCGATACATAGGACTTGCAGCAGAAATTGTACTAGTTGTCATTACAGTGTTTCATTTTGGAACTTAGAATATGTCTAAAAAGGCCAAGGTGAAACTGATAGTGAGAAAAGCAAGTACTATTTGTAAATATTAGCTGTGTTTATGCTCTAATGTCAATCGGTAAGAGATACTCTGAAAGTTCCTGGCAGATTAAAACTGTGTGCCCGACTGAGACTCGAACTCGGGACCTTTGCCTTTCGCGGGCGTGAGTCGTGCTTCGGTAGCTCAGATGGTAGAGCACTTGCCCGCGAAAGGAAAAGGTTCCGAGTTCGAGTCTCGGTCGGGCACACAGTTTTAATCTGCCAGGAACTTTCTTATCAGCGCACACTCCGCTGCAGAGTGAAAATCTCATTCTGGAATGGATACTCTGCTGGTCAAATGTTTCGTGGTGTAATGAATCTACCACCACCACCAACGAAACTCTCAAAATATAACTCGGTTGTTGGATCCTGTGTTGAAGATATTGCCCAAGAATCCATGAAAGAAGCAGTGGAGGAGGCTGTGGCGGTGACTGAAGAAATTCCAGATGTTCTGAATCCTCGGGACCTGACTGTCGCACTAGATGGTACGTGGCAGAAGGGCGGGCACACTTCACATAATGGGGTAATAACGTTAACAAGTGCTGATACTACAAAAGTTATAGATGTTGTAATTAAATCCAAGCACTGTAGGTGTCCTAAAAGAGTGAACGGTGAGCATGCAGAAAACTGTCGAAGGAATTACAGTAGGTCTAGTGGGGCCATGGAAGTTTCCGGTGTGAAAGAAATTTTCAGTCGCTCTCTTCTGTGGTACAAGGTCAGATGCCTACAGTTCCTGGGTGATGGTGTTTCGAAGTCTTTTGCTGCTGTATCTGAGCTGAAACCTTATGGAAATGATGTTACCACTACTAAACAGGAGTGCATAGGTCACGTTCAGAAACGTATGGGAACAAGCCTGCGTCGACTGAAGACCACAATGAAACGCCAAGTACTCAGTGATGGAAAACCTTTGGGTGGAGGTGAAAGATCGTCAGACGAGGTAATCAACAGATTGCAGAGAGACTATGGACTGGCAATAAGACAAAATACCCACAGTGTTGATGCAATGGAAAAGGCTGTAATGACACTTTACTACCACACCTTGTCGACTGACGAGGAACTACTACATGGACTATGCCCACAGGGACCCAATTCCTGGTGTAAGTACAACAAATATCAGGGATCTGAACGTGTATACAAGCATCATCACAGTCTACCAGAAACAGTCATGAAGGCTATAAAACCAGTTTTCAGAGATCTTTCTGCAACTGAACGATTGAAGAAATGTCTCCATGGACGTACACAAAATCCAAATGAGAGTGTGAATAATGTAATTTGGACCAGAATCCCATTTTGGAGTATATGATGCCATTGCTACGTACAACAAAGGTAACATTATAAAATGCAATGTGCTGCAGAAGTTGGATGTGATGCCCGGAAAGTTCATGGTGAGTGCAATGATGTCGATAGACAATGAGAGGAAACGGGATGCTGAAAGGAAAGAAAAGGGGTGTGAGAGGCAAGCCAGACGAAGAATTAAAGGTGTGAAAAGAAGGCTAGATGGGGAGATGTCTAGCGACAGCGAAAACCCCTCTGATGGTGCTGGACTCCTCTAAAATGTTAGTGAAACTTTGAAACTCGTTTTCCACAAGTTCACTTTTTTGCTATATAAGGAACATTTTCTGCTAAACTATTAAAGACTTAAAATTTTCAAGGAATGTCAACAGTGCCAATATACACCTTGTTTCATAGCCTTTTTGTGATACATAATTGATAACAGATTTTATTTCACAGACACTATGCCAAAAAATGTGTTAATTATTTTCAGAAACAAATGTTTCAAATCTCTGCGATTCGCGTAACTGAGGCGGGACTTGAGGATCAGCCCGGTAGTCACCTAGTAGGATGTCACCGCCTAAAAACCACATCCAGGCTGGCCGGCACACCGGCCGTCGTCATTAATCCGCCGGATGGATTCGACCCGGGACCGCCGCGCTTACCCGACTCCAGGAAGCAGCGCGTAAGCGCTCTCAGCTATACTGGCGGGTCAGTCTCTGTAGTGACAGTGTGAGAAAATAATACTGACTATGAACTAACGAAGCTAATACTGGCAGTAATTCTGCTGCTGCTACTGCTGCTGCCACTAATAATGAAAACAGCAATAACAACAATAATAACATTAACAACAACAATAATAAAAAAATAATGACAGTAATAACAATAATGATAGCGACACACATAAAAATGATTTACAAGATTACAAAACAGATGTTTTGTGACATAGCGAGTTCTGGATAAAGGAAATTTAAGAAGAATGCACCAGAAAAGAACGTGGGATAAGCTGAAGATCTGGTTGGAAAAAAAATGGTTCAAATGGCTCTGAGCGCTGTGGGACTTAACATCTATGGTCATCAGTCCCCTAGAACTTAGAAATACTTAAACCTAACTAACCTAAGGACAACACATAACACCCAGCCATCACGAGGCAGAGAAAATCCCTGACCCCGCCGGAAATCGAACCGGGGAACCCGGGCGCGGGAAGCGAGAACGCTACCGTACGACCACGAGATGCGGGATCTGGTTGGAAAGAAAGACGTACAAAGGTAAGGAGCGTGTACAGGGACGTGGTAATTATGATTGTTGCTTTAGTAGATATGTCATTAGCTGTCTTCTGGAGCTGGAGATGCTATTCCGTTCTCTAAGATAATGAGGGAGATTATTCCAGAGTCGGGTTCCTGCTACTGAGAAGGGCTTCGAGAAATTGGCTGAACAGTGGAGTGGGACAGATGGATTTATCTTGGATGAGAGTCAGTGTTTCTAGCACGGGGGAAAGACCATTAAGGTCGAGGAGAGATATGAGAGACAGTGTACGTTGTTAAGACAGTAGAGAAGACAGACAGTATGGAAATCTCTGCACTTGTCTCCATGCAGCCATGATGGTGAAATACCGTGTGTCTGTAACTAAAGTGCAGCTACTCACAGAGGTCCAGTGTGAATTATAATTATCGTATGGCAGCGAAACCTGGTAGATATTCTCATGTATATTAATGTGGAACCGATTTACGATGGAAAAAAATCAGTTCCAATTTTGGACAAGTACAAACCTGACGCTTGAATGCAAGAAAGAAATGTTTCCATAAGTAATGGTTAAGAAGGAATGTGGGCAGAGAAGGTCGAACAAGGCTTAATGTTGTTTTTATTATTAATTTATTATTTATTATTTATTATTTTTTATTATTAATGAGCACCGGACGTGGACGAGATGCTTACAGCGCCAGATTTGCACCTGGTGGCCTAAATTGGAACTAATTTTTTCCAGCACAAATCGGTTCCGCATTAACGCAGGGGAGTGTCGTTGGACCGTTGTTATTCACAATATATATAAATGACCCTGTGGATAACATCGGAAGTTCACTGAAGCTTTTTGCGGATGATGCTGTAGTATATCGAGAGGTTGCAACAATGGAAAATTGTACTGATATGCAGGAGGATCTGCAACGAATTCACGCATGATGCGGGGAATGGTAACTGAGTCTCAATGTCGACAAGTGTAATGTGCTGCGAATACATAGAAAGAAACATCCTTTATCATTTACCTACAATATAGCAGGTCAGCAACTGGAAGCAGTTAATACCATACATTATCTGGGACTAGGCATTAGGAGTGATTTAAAATGGAATGATCATATAAAATTAGTCGTCAGCAAAGCAGATGCCAGACTGAGATTCATTGGAAGAATCCTGAGGAAATGCAATCCGAAAGCAAAGAAAGTAGGTTACAGTACACTTGTTCGCCCACTGCTTGAATACTGCTTACCGGTGTGGGATCCGTACCATATAGGGTTGATAGAACAGATAGAGAAGATCCAACGGAGGGCAGCGCGCTTCGTCACTGGATCATTTTGCAATTGCGAAAGCGTTACGGAGATGATAGATAAACTCCAGTGGAAGACTATGCAAGAGAGACGCTCAGTAGCTCGGTACGGGCTTTTGTTGAAGTTTCGATAACATACCTTCACCGAGGAGTCAAGCAGTATATTGCTCCCTCCTACGTATATCATGAGGATAAAATCAGAGAGATTAGATCCCACACAGCGGCATACCGGAAATCTTTCTTTCTACGAGACTGGAATAGAAGGGAGAACCGATGGAGGTACTGAAGGTACCCTTCGCCACACACCGTCAGGTGGCTTGCGGAGAATGGATGTGGATGTAGATGTAGAACTCATTAGCATATCTTAGTTTCGCTACCACACCATAATGGCAGCCCACAATGGTTCTCAGTGAGTAGCTGTGCTTTAATTATATCCACCCAGTATCGAACATTACAGACATAACGATCACAGGCATCTGTAACCAGTTCTAGGCGTCGTGAGCTTTCCTGAGAAGACCTTGCAGAATAACATCGCTGTTATCAACAACTAGAAGTATACGTGCCTGTACAAGGTTTTTTTCAGGTTAAGAGTGAAGAGCGTTTTTATATTTTTGTAGGGCGTGGTGAGATGCAGATGCCGTCTTGTGCAATGCAATTACGTCCTCATTCTAATTTATATTTTCGTCTATTATTACTCCTACACTCTCTGCTGAGGGAAAGAAGTTGATGTTTGTCCCATTTAGAGGGCTAATTGCCCTTGAATGACGAACAAGTATAAAATGGGCTTTCAATGGATTGAGTCTTAGACCTAAGCGCTGCGCCCATTTCCATAGTGCACACTGGTTCCTATTTACATGATCGATAACTCTCCTCAGGTTTTGCACTTAGTTACAACTGGGGGTCATCAGCTTGCATGAGGTATTTGCAGTAGAACAATACTGATCATATATCATTCACATACAATGAAAATGGTATTGGACCTCATATGGAGCCCTTGGGGACACCTGATACTCCTTGTCTCCATTTTGACCTTATCGTGCCGGAGATGATTCATTGGTGGAAACGTCAGATATGAACAAAACCACTGCGCTGCACTTTGCGAGAAATTTAAGCAGCCAAATTTCGTAGATAAACTGTCGAAGTCGACACTATCAAAGATTTTACTGAAGTCTAAGTAGCACGTGATAGTCATCTCTTGTGCGTCCACGGAAAACTTTAGGTCATCTGTTACCTTTATTACGGCAGATGCGCTGCGATGTTTACGTAAACCTGATTGGTGTTTGTATGAGGGTCACTCCAAAAGGAATGCAAACTATTTTTGTAAAAATACAGTTTACATTCTGCATGTGTGAAAGTTTTACAGTGTGTAGATACATCCTTTCCGCTTGTTTTCAAACTTAGTTCAACCTGTTCCCGTGAGTGGCGCTGTCACAGAATGTCTTCAAGATGGCTGCTACACTTGACGTTCGTCAGAAGCAACGTGCTGTCATACAATTCCTGTGCTGTGAAAACGAGACAGTGGGAAACATCCACAAGAGGTTGAAATTGGTGTAGGGAGATGCTGCTGTCGATCGCAGTATAGATAGTAGGTGGGCAAGAAGGTTATGTGATGAAAGCGGGCACGGCAAAATGGAGGGCAATGTGCAGAAAGTTAACGAACTGGTGACTGCTGACACACGCATCACAGTGAACGAATTGTCACGCTACGTTGGGATAGGGGAAGGAAGTGTTTGCAGAGTACTGAAAGTGTTGGCGTTAAAAAAGATTTGATCGAGGTGGGTTCCCAGGATGTTGACAGTGGCTCACAAAGAAACAAGAAAAACGGTATGCAGCGAACTTTTGGAACAGTACGAGAATGGTGGAGATGAATTTCTTGGAAGAATTGTTACAGGTGATGATGCATAGCTCCATCATTTTCCATCAGAGACAAAGAGGCAATCAATGGAGTGGCATCATTCAAATATACCCAAGAAAAAAATTCAAAACCAAATCTTCTGCTGGAAAAGTTATGGATAAGGTGTTTTTCGATTCCGAAGGACTCTTGGTTGTGGACATCATGCCGAGTGGAACCATCATAACTTCTAATGCATATGTGACGACACTGAAGATACTTCAAGCTCGACTGAGTTGTGTTCGACCGCATCGGCAAAAGCAGGATGTTTTGCTGTTGCACCATAATGCATGAGCACATGTCTTTCCAAAAAAGCATGGAAGCGCTCACAAAACTCGGATGGACAACACTGAAACACCCACCTTACAGTCCTCACCTGGTTCCATGTGACTGTCATCTCTTTGGGAAACTGAAACACTCTCTTCGTGGAACAAGGTTTGAAGATGATAACTCCCTTGTGCACGATTCCAAACAGTGGCTCCAAAAGGTTGGTCCAAAATTTTCCATGCAGGCATACAGGCGCTGTTTCCAAGATGGTGTAAGGCAGTTGAGAGGGATGGAAATTATGGCTGAAATGAAAATATTGTTCCTAAGGGATATGTCTAATATGTCTACACACTGAAATACTTTCAAACATGTAGAATAAAAGATAGATTTAAAAGAAAATTGTATGCATTTCTTTTGGCATGACCGTAGTATAATACACTACTGGCCATTAAAATTGCTACGCCAAGAAGAAATGCAGATGATGAACGGGTATTCATTAGACATATACACTCCTGGAAATGGAAAAAAGAACACATTGACACCGTTGTGTCAGACCCACCATACTTGCTCCGGACACTGCGAGAGGGCTGTACAAGCAATGATCACACGCACGGCACAGCCGACACACCAGGAACCGCGGTGTTGGCCGTCGAATGGCGCTAGCTGCGCAGCATTTGTGCACCGCCGCCGTCAGTGTCAGCCAGTTTGCCGTGGCATACGGAGCTCCATCGCAGTCTTTAACACTGGTAGCATGCCGCGACAGCGTGGACGTGAACCGTATGTGCAGTTGACGGACTTTGAACGAGGGCGTATAGTGGGCATGCGGGAGGCCGGGTGGACGTACCGCCGAATTGCTCAACACGTGGGGCGTGAGGTCTCCACAGTACATCAATGTTGTCGCCAGTGGTCGGCGGAAGGTGCACGTGCCCGTCGACCTGGGACCGGACCTTAGCGACGCACGGATGCACGCCAAGACCGTAGGATCCTACGCAGTGCCGTAGGGGACCGCACCGCCACTTCCCAGCAAATTAGGGACACTGTTGCTCCTGGGGTATCGGCGAGGACCATTCGCAACCGTCTCCATGAAGCTGGGCTACGGTCCCGCACACCGTTAGGCCGTCTTCCGCTCACGCCCCAACATCGTGCAGCCCGCCTCCAGTGGTGTCGCGACAGGCGTGAATGGAGGGACGAATGGAGACGTGTCGTCTTCAGCGATGAGAGTCGCTTCTGCCTTGGTGCCAATGATGGTCGTATGCGTGTTTGGCGCCGTGCAGGTGAGCGCCACAATCAGGACTGCATACGACCGAGGCACACAGGGCCAACACCCGGCATCATGGTGTGGGGAGCGATCTCCTACACTGGCCGTACACCTCTGGTGATCGTCGAGGGGACACTGAATAGTGCACGGTACATCCAAACCGTCATCGAACACATCGTTCTACCATTCCTAGACCGGCAAGGGAACTTGCTGTTCCAACAGGACAATGCACGTCCGCATGTATCCCGTGCCACCCAACGTGCTCTAGAAGGTGTAAGTCAACTACCCTGGCCAGCAAGATCTCCGGATCTGTCCCCCATTGAGCATGTTTGGGACTGGATGAAGCGTCGTCTCACGCGGTCTGCACGTCCAGCACGAACGCTGGTCCAACTGAGGCGCCAGGTGGAAATGGCATGGCAAGCCGTTCCACAGGACTACACCCAGCATCTCTACGATCGTCTCCATGGGAGAATAGCAGCCTGCATTGCTGCGAAAGGTGGATATTCACTGTACTAGTGCCGACATTGTGCATGCTCTGTTGCCTGTGTCTATGTGCCTGTGGTTCTGTCAGTGTGATCATGTGATGTATCTGACACCAGGAATGTGTCAAAAAAGTTTCCCCTTCCTGGGACAAAGAATTCACGGTGTTCTTATTTCAATTTCCAGGAGTTTATATTATATTAGAACTGACATGTGATTACATTTTCACGCAATTTGGTTGCATACATCCTGAGAAATCAGTACTCAAACAACCACCTCTGGCCGTAATAGCGGCCTTGATAAGATTGGGAATTGAGTCATACAGAGCTTGGATGGCGTGTACAGGTACAGCTGCCCATGCAGCTTCAACACGATACCGCAGTTCATCAAGAGTAGTGTATTGTGACGAGCCAGTTGCTCGGCCACCATTGACCAGACCTTTTGAATTGGTGAGGTTTTGCCATTCGTGCACTCAGGTTCGTCGTTGAGTAACCCAACGCAGGCGCTCCTGTCTGTGATGGAGCGTCAAGGGTAACCGCAGCCATGGTCTCCGAGCTGATAGTCCATGCTGCTGCAAACGTCGTCGAACTGTTCGTGCAGATGGTTGTTGTCTATCAAACGTTCCCATCTGTTGACTCAGAGATCGAGACGTGGCTGCACGATTCGTTACAGCCGTGTGGATAAGATGCCTATCATGTCGACTGCTAGTGATACGAGGCCGTTGGGATCCAGCAAGGCTTTCCGTATTACCCTCCTGTACCCACCAATTCCATATTCTGCTAACAGTCATTGGATCTCGATAAACGCGAGCAGCAATGTCGCGATACGATAATCCGCAATCGCGATAGGCTACAATCCGACCTTTATCAACGTCGGAACGTGATGGTACGCACTTCTCCTCCTTACACGAAGTATTACAACAACGTTTCACCAGGCAACTGCTGCTTGTGTATGAGAAATCGGTTTCCTCATGTTAGCACGTTGTAGGTGTAGCCACCGGCGCCAACCCGGTGTGAATGCTCTGAAAAGCTAATCATGTGCATATCACAGCATCTTCTTCCTGTCGGCTAAATTTCGCGTCTGTTGCACGTCATCTTCCTGGTGTAGCAATTTTAATGGTAAGTAATGTAGATTTTTTTTAGTTAGGTAATTTGTTAGCTGGTCGTGGACTAAATATTCTAAGGACTTGGACAGTACAGGAAGAATGCAAATAGGTCGCTAATCAGAGAGTGCTGTGGCAACGACGTTTTTTGTTAGTGGCTTACCTAGACTCTGTTTCCAGGCCTCAGGGGAAACAGTTGTGATTAAGGGTCGGTTGAAGATATCTGTTATTGTAGGCAGCAGGAGCCAGTAACAAGCTTCATCATTTGGACAGTGATTTCATCATGTCCAGCAGATTCTGGTTCACATGATGGCTTTTCTGACTGTATTGCAAGTAACATGCTTTAGGTAGAATTTTTCGTAGCTACACTGGGCAGTGAAGAATATACGAACAACATCATAACGTCCATTGATTCCGATTCCAGAACGTCAAGAATATGAGCAGTCGCAGAGAAACAGTTCTCACGCACACACTCCATGGTGGTCGCCCTGTCTCGTCCAATTAGGCTTTTACACTAGGATCACCAGGACCTTCCCCACTGAGCAGCGGACAGTGTGACAAGAGTGCATCTGTCATGTTCTGGATCACCAGCTAGGTGGACACGATGCTCGAGGAACGTTTGTGATCTCTCTACTCATGACTCTAGATCTGCATTTTCACTGGAGGAGTCTATACTACGTACTGAAAATTTTCTAAGCAATCTGTCCATAAATGTATGACTACCCGACTATTGTGATATGCAGTGCACAGCCTCTGCCATAGGAAAGTACAGCATTGATTCTGAAGATTTATTTTTCATTCTGCACTAGTTCAGAAATCATTGCGAGTTGAATGTCATATACCGAAAATTTTGGGTATCAGGAACAAAACTTAGTCACATTGCGGCTTAAATGCAGAGAGGACATTTTTCCCAGTGTTTATGATAAACAAAGTAAGAGCATACGGAATATCAGACCAGTTGTGTGGCTGGATTGAAAAGTTTTTTGCAAACAGAACACAGCATGTTGTTCTCAATGGAGAGACGTCTACAGACATTAAAGTAACCTCTGGCGTGCCACAGGGGACTATTATGGGACTATTGCTTTTCACAATATATACAGGGTGTTACAAAAAGGTACGGCCAAACTTTCAGGAAACATTCCTCACACACAAATAAAGAAAAGATGTTATGTGGACATGTGTCCGGAAAAGCTTAATTTCCATGTTAGAGCTCATTTTAGTTTCGTCAGTATGTACTGTACTTCCTCGATTCACCGCCAGTTGGCCCAATTGAAGAAACGTAATGTTGACTTCGGTGCTTGTGTTGACATGCGACTCATTGCTCTACAGTACTAGCATCAAGCACATCAGTACGTGGCATCAACAGGTTACTGTTCATCAGGAACGTGGGTTTGCAGTCAGTGCAATGTTTACAAATGCGGAGTTGGCAGATGCCCATTTGATGTATGGATTAGCACGGGGCAATAGCCGTGGCACGGTACGTTTGTATCAAGACAGATTTCCAGAGCGGAGGTGTCCCGACAGTACGACGATCGATCTATTGATCGACGTCTTAGGGAGCACGGAACATTCCAGCCTATGACTCGCGAGTGGGGAAGACCTAGAACGACGAGGACACCTGCAATGGACGAAGCAATTCTTCGTGCAGTTGACGATAAACCTAATGTCAGAGTCAGAGAAGTTGCTGCTGTAGAAGGTAACGTTGACCACGTTACTGTATGGAGAGTGCTACGGAAGAACCAGCTGTTTCCGTACCATGTACAGCGTGTGCAGGCACTATCAGCAGCTGATTGGCCTCCACGGGTACACTTCTGCCAATGGTTCATCCAACAATGTGTCATTCCTCATTTCAGTGCAAATGTTCTCTTCACGGATGAGGCTTCATTCCAACGTGATTAAATTGTAAATTTTCACAATCAACATGTGTTACACTTGCGCTCAATGGAGCATTTTATCATGATTTCATGCGGGATACTCTACCTGTGTTGCTAGAACATGTGCATTTACAAGTACGACACAACATGTGGTTAATGCACGATGGAGCTCCTGCACATTTCAGTCGAAGTGTTCGTACGCTTCTCAACAAAAGATTCGGTGACCAATGGATTGTTAAAGGCGGACCAATTCCATGGCTTCCACGCTCTCCTGACCTCAACCCTCTTGACTTTCATTTATGGGGGCATTTGAAAGCTCTTGTCTACGCAACCCCGGTACCAAATGTAGAGACTCTTCGTGCTAGTATTGTGGACGGCTGTGATACAATACGCCATTCTCCAGGGCTGCATCAGCGCATCAGGGATTCCATGCGACGGAGGGTGGATGCATGTATCCTCGCTAACGGAGGACATTTTGAACATTTCCTGTAACAAAGTGTTTGAAGTCACGCTGGCACGTTCTGTTGCTGTGTGTTTCCATTCCATGATTAATGTGATCTGAAGAGAAGTAATAAAATAAGCTCTAACATGGAAAGTAAGCGTTTCCGGACACATGTCCACATAACATATTTTCTTTCTTTGTGTGTGAGGAATGTTTCCTGAAAGTTTGGCCGTACCTTTTTGTAACACCCTGTATAAATGACCTAGTAGATAGTGTCGGAAGTTCCATGCGGCTTTTCGCGAATGATGCTGTAGTATACAGAGAAGTTGCAGCATTAGAAAATTGCAGCGAAATGCAGGAAGATCTGCAGCGGATAGGCACTCGGTGCAGGGAGTGGCAACTGGCCCTTAACATAGACAAATGTAAAGTATTGCGAATACATAGAAAGCAGGATCCTTTATTGTATGACTATATGATAGCAGAACAAACACTGGTAGCAGTTACTTCTGTAAAATACCTGGGAGTATGCGTACGGAACGATTTGAAGTGGAATGATCATATAAAATTAATTTTTGGTAAGGCGGGTGCCAGGTTGAGATTCACTGGAAGAGTCCTTAGAAAATGTAGTCCATCAACAAAGGAGGTGGCTTACGAAACACACGTTCGACCTATACTTGAGTATTGCTCATCAGTGTGAGATCCGTACCAGGTCGGGTTGACAGAGGAGATAGAGAAGATCCAAAGAAGAGCGGCGTTTTTGTCACAGAGTTATTTGGTAAGCGTGACAGCGTTACAGAGATGTTAAGCAATCTCAAGTGGCAGACTCTGCAAGAGAGGCGTTCCGCATCGCTGTGTAGCTTGCTGTCTAGGTTTCAAGAGTGTGCGTTTCTGGATGAGGTATCGAATATATTGCTTCCCCCTACTTATACCTCCCGAGGAGATCACGAATGTAAAATTAGAGAGATTCGAGCGCGCACGGAGGCTTTCCGGCAGTCGTTCTTCCAGCGCCGGCTTTAGGGTGGGGCGACCCGGGTGGTCGCCCAGGGCGCCGGGGCCCAAGGGGCGCCACGTACTAAACGCATGAAAAAAAAATTACAATTTACAATCACCCATTTCGCGAAACTAAAATATTATTCAGTCTCATTGAACATACGTCGCTAATCTCACGAATGCGCGATGAATTCGGGGTAGCAGAAGAGAAATCATGCTGAATGCAATCTTCGTATTGTCTGCAACCATCCATGTTTGACGCAGGCTAGCACGGGCTCTACCAAAGCGCCTCTCTTATTTGTTTCAAGAACTGCAACAAGGAAGAGCCCATGCAGCCGCACCATCTCTCGTCCACAACAGAAACTACCGGTCGCTCCAAATAAAAGAAAATACAGACTGTGAAATATACATTACATTATGATTTAATTAATACCAATGTATTTATATCGAATATTTGTGACTTAATGACTCATTTACATTAATTAATAAATCATGCAATGCGTGCACTGCATTCATATAGAATTCTCCCCTTACGTACTGAAATAATACAGCGCCACACAATGTTTGTTAGACTGCATATGTTGGCAGCGCTACGATTTGCACCCGCATGTCAGTAATTGTCAGTAATAGTCGGAGGCAGCGGTCATGTTTTCGTGGCTGAATAATTGTGAGTGAAACGAGTGTCGTGACTGTATCAACATTTTAATTTTCTGGTAAGTGCGAAAAACATTTTTATCTTTCAGTTCAGGTTTTTTTTCTAGTTACGTCTACTGATAGGTGAATTTCTTTATTTGTTATAGACCGAATATTGTGGTCGAGAAATAGAGCAGTGTCCAAGCAATAATTTGTCAAATTATTAAATCATGCCAGAAGAGCAGGAAATGATTAAAAAAAAAAAAGCTTTCTGGTTCAGAAAATCGGAAAAGAAAAGCTGAAAAAGAAAAAGTTCTTGAAGAAACTAAAAAGCACATGAATATTTATAAGTACCTTAAAGGAAATTCTAAGGAAAATACTGCAGATATTGAATCAAAAGTCCATGTATCAGCAAATATTTCTTCAGACTGTGAACAATTATACACAAAAAATATACAATCACCTATTGAAGGTGATCAAACTGACCAGCGCAGTACATCTTTGCATGAATCCTCTGATATTTCTCCACGTCAAAATCAACACATGACATCTGTGGTCGATGAAAGTATCAACGTTCTTGCAATAAAATAATACAATGTTTCTGATGTAAGTACGTGGCCAAAAGTACTTAATGCTAGAGATATAGATCGCATTATAATATGTGGACCCAAACAAGTATGTCTAAATAACTTTCCAAACGATAAAAATGGGCGTCATTTCTCTTCAACTCATTACACAAGAAAACTATCAAACGAAGAAACTATCAGACGACGGTGGCTAGTTTATTCTGTATCAAACGACAGTGTCATGTTAGCACGTTGTAGGTGTAGCCACCGGCGCCAACCCGGTGTGAATGCTCTGAAAAGCTAATCATGTGCATATCACAGCATCTTCTTCCTGTCGGCTAAATTTCGCTGTCGACTGTTTGATTTAAAGTCAACTACTAATTTGACTACCACTGTGGGTTTCAGAAATTGGAAACATTTAAGTGAAGCTCTGAAACTGCATGAAAATAGTCTTAACCACAAAAAAGCATTTACTCAATGGACTGAAGCTGAAATCAGGTTTAAAGCTGGATTAACTATTGACAAGGAAGAACAAAAGCTAATTTCTAAAGAAAGTTTACGATGGAGCAATGTGCTTCAAAGATTGATGCACATTACTTTGTATTTGGTTGAAAATAATATGGCATTCAGAGGGTTATCAGATAAACTATTTACCCCAAATAATGGAAAATTCTTAGGTCTTGTACAGTTATTGGCAAAGTTTGATCCAATCATGGAAGAGCACGTCAGACTGGCATTGAATGGTGATTTGGCTGACCATTATTTTGGCAAAAATATACAAAATGAATTAATAGAACTCATGGCATCACACGTTATGTCTGCAATCGTATCCCGCATAAAGGGTTCAAAGTATTATGCAATCATAGCTGACTGTACTCCAGATATAAGCCACAAACAACAACTTTCGATAACTTTAAGATGCGCCGACATAACAGAGGATGGCGTAAGTGTAAAAGAACATTTCATCTCATTTCTGCAAATAGATGATACAACCGGTGAAGATCTCACAGAAAGCATTTTAAAAACATTGAGTGATCTTGACCTTAACATTAGTGACTGCAGAGGACAGGGCTACGATAACGGTGCGAACATGAAGGGGAAAAATAAAGGCGTCCAGAAAAGAATTAAGAAGTTAAATCCACTAGCTTTTTTTGTGCCATGTGGATGCCATAGTTATATTTTGGTATTGTGTGATGCGGCAAAATCATCAGTAAAATCCGTGACACTGTTCGGAATGTTACAAAAAATGTTTAATCTATTTGCTGGATCGGTAAATAGATGGAAAATTTTGACCGACCATTGGAAGATATACACCCTGAAAAATGTAAGTGACACACGCTGGGAAGCTCGAATTGATAGCGTCAAAGCGGTTCGTTATCTATTATGCGAAATGCATGACGCTTTGGTTTCCTTGAACGATGCTACTGAACAAAGCGATGCTGCGGTGTCACACGAAGCAACAACACTAGGAGGACAATTAAAAGACTTCAGCTTCATTGTTTCTCTCGTGACATGGTATGATGTTCTGTTTCAAATTAACGTTGTGAGTAAAGCAAGTCAGTCATCCACAATCAACTTTGTCGAGTTTATGGGAATCCTTGACAAATGTTGCTCTTATTTGGAAACATATAGACAAACAGGTTTCGAACAAGCTATTGTAACAGCAACTGAACTAGCTTCGGATCTTGATACGCAGCCATTATTTAAACCACAAATGCGATTAAGACGTATTAAACGCAGGCCGGGTGAAGAGGCTGTTGATTATCAAATAACTGACCCAAAAAGAAGTTTAAAGTAGAGTTTTTTAATGCACTGTTGGACACCGTGCACATATCCATGAAAGAAAGATTTGAACAGATGCAAGAATTTTCTGCGACGTGGAGTTTCTTGTTTGACATTAAAAAAAATCAAAATAAAGAAGAACTAATACAATGCTATTCTAAATTACAAGAAAGTTAACTGTCAACATTAAGTCAGATATTGATGGAAATTTGCTGTGCGACGAAATTTTAGGCCTGCAACACTATCTCGAAGACAGCCAGGCAACGCCTATTGAAGCCTTAAACTTCATAAAAAAAGCATAATCTTCAAGAGTTATATCCCAACATCTGGATAACGTTACGTATTTTGCTAACAATACCAGTGACTGTCGCAAGGGGCGAACGCAGTTTTTCCAAACTGAAGTTGATAAAAACGTACTTGCGGTCTACAATGTCTCAAACAAGACCAACCAGTTTGGCCTCACTGTCCATTGAAAATGAAGTTTCAGAAAACCTGGACTTTGCTAATCTGATCAGAGACTTTGCCGACAGAAAAGCAAGAAAAGTAAAATTTTAGTTGTTTATAATTGTTTTTCATTAGGCGTAATATGTTTTGTGTTCAGATGACTGACAGAAAATATAAGTTTATGGCTTACAGTTATATTAAATTCAATAAAAATATGGTACCCAATTCAAAATAAGTGTTTTTTCGTTATACATATTACCTCCTATATACAAAAATCAATTGTTGTGTGTTAGTCTCACCAAAACAAAGAAATGGCTTGACCAATTTGAATAATTTTTGTTTTGTTTTGTTCGCTTTAGTACAGGGGTGCTTCAGAAAAGAAAAGAAATATTTGGGATATACGAGCCTGTTTCAACCACATTTTACGCATCTTTTCTTTGTTTGGAACACGCAAAAACAATTTTCTGGAGTTTTTGTAGATGTACAGTGCAGTACTACGCAATATTTTTAGACAATTTCCCAAAACGTGAATGCCCAAACAATATATCACTGCTATACTGACTGATACGGCACCAACAGCAGCATGCTGGACTGGCGTCTCAGGCTACACAAGACTCACATGGAGCGTCTTAGCGGGCTTTCAGATTATTTGGATTTCATTTCCATTTAAAAAAATAAAATACTCAAATTTACGATGGAAAAAACCATGTTATGATCATAAGATGACGCCATTAACCACTTAAGACGATTTCTAGAAAACAGTCAAATATCGTGTTGCAAAGCACTGCCAGGTTCGCTATTTATACAATAAAGGGCGCCAACTGGACGACTCGCCCGGGGCACCTGGATGGTTAAGGCCGGCGCTGCGCTCTTCCCGCGTACCATAGGCGACTGGAACAGGGAAAGGAAGGTAATGACAGTGGCATGTAAAGTGCCCTCCGCCACACACAGCTGGGTGGCTTGCGGAGTATAAATGTAGATGTAGATGTGTGTAATATTTAACGCCGGAAAAGGAAGTAATACGGTGCAAACTTATTTTTATTAAGATCTTGGGAAACGAAACAAAAAAAGAATTATGAGGAATAAGAATCAAGATATGAAAAGAGATTTGTATAAATGACGGAATGAAGGTGACTTGGCAGTATTTGTCAGCGATAAGGTAAATTACACAAATAAATGGAAACAAGCTGTGGCGCAGTTCCCGAGAAACTATTTCCTGCTATTCAACTCGGCAGGAAATGCACTCTCTTGTTGTGAAACCGGCGGACACTCTCCAAGCCTTTCTCAGTCGCTTGTTGCAGCACCTCGGGAAAACATTCAAAATTATTCACACGTTAATACCGTCCTGCGGAGACAGTAGTGTTTGGGTACGGGGCGGTATCTCTTACAAGCTATAGGACGCCGGTTGGTATCAGGCTACCAATTAGACAATTTTAAATTACTTCCCGTGAATGTGTCTTCAAATCTGTAGTGGCTGAATTTCAGCCGCTTGCATGTAAGTAGAGCAGGGCGTTTACATGATGATAGGACAGAATTTCGTGTGTGACGAATGAATATGAAAGTAGTCAATGCGGTACAGAACAACACCTGACACACAGGTATTGTCATTATCACAGATCACTCTTGTTTACTTGAATTTCATGGCGTTGTCAGTCAAAGTAGTCATTAGGGCCGGCCGGAGTGGCCGTGCGGTTCTAGGCGCTTCAGTCTAGAACCGCGTGACCGCTACAGTCGCAGGTTCTAATCCTGCCTCGGGCATGGAAGTGTGTAATGTCCTTAGGTTAGTTAGGTTTTAGTAGTTCTAAGTTCTAGGGAACTGATGACCTCAGAAGTTAAGTCCCATAGTGCTCAGAGCCATTTGAATTAATTAGGAAAATGACACCTCCATCTACATCTATACATACATCGTACTCCGCAAGCCAATGTACGGTGAATGGCGGAGGGTACCTTGTAGCACTTCTAACCTTTTACTGTCTTGCTCAACTCGCAAATGAAGCAAGGGGAAAACGACTGTCTGTATGCTTCCGTACGAGCCCTGATTCCTGTTATTTTGTCTTCGCGATCCGTAAGCGAGGTGTATGATGGTTATAGTACAATCGTTCCGCAGTCTATCGGCAAATGCCTGTTTCTAAACTTTCGCGATAGTATTTCGCGAAAAGAACGTTGTCTTCCCCCCAGAGATTCCCATTTGTGTTCGCGGATCATTTGGGCAATACTGAAGTTTTGATCGAATCTACGGGTAACAAATCTAGCAGCACGCCACGGAACTGTTTCGATGTCTTCCTTTAGTTGGATTTGGTAGTTCTCCTATATACTGCAGTTTCCTAGAGTTCTCGCAATAATCCAAGCCTACAACTCTCCTTCCCTACCATCATCTTTGTGTTTTCGTTCCATTTCGTATCGCTTTGCAACGTTACACCTAGATATTCAATCTACGTCATCAACGCCTGTACGAGAGCATTCTTCACACCATTGACATATCGTTTGTCTCCCTCATCCTCCCTCTTTCGTTCGACTTTCCGTAAGATCTTTAACAACAAATCATCTAAGCAGAAATGACAGCTCCACTAATACACTGTCCTTTTATGCCTTATGTATGCGTACTACCGCTATCTGTATAAGTGCATGTCGCTGTCCAATGACTTATGTCGCCTCAGTGTATGTCACGAGAAGAAACTGACGTTAACGAGAGGAACACGTAGCTGACTGATCAACAACAGCAATTTAGAACAAAGTAATAAAATAACTAAAATTTGTTTCTATACAATGAAGAATGGTCCCAGTTATTCCATACTGCCACAGTTTTCCTGTATTCACTTTGATTCATCTGCGCTCAGCAATCGTTTGCTAAATATCAGATGTGAGATGTTGATGATTTAGAACTTAATCTACATGGACATCTACATGGATACTCTGCAAATCACATTTAAGTAACTGGCAGAGGGTTCATCGAACAACCTTTGCAATTCTTTATTATTCAAATCTCGTATAGCGCGCGGAAAAAATAAACACCTATTTTTTTCGTACCACCTCTGATTTCCCTTATTTTATCTTGGTGATCGTTTCTCCCTATGTAGGTCGGTGTCACCAAAATATTTTCTCATTCGCAAGAGAAAGTTGGTGATAGGAATTTCGTGAGAAGATTCCGTCACAAAACGCCTTTCTTTTAATGATGACCAGCGGAAATCCTTTATCATTTCTGTGACACTCTCTTCCATATTTAGCCATAATAAAATACGCGCTGCTTTTCACTGAACTTTTTCGATGTACTCCATCAGTCCTATCTGGTAAGGATCACACACCACACAGCAGTATTCTAAAACAGGACGGACAAGCATAGTGTAGGCAGTCTCCTTAGTAGGTCTGTTACATTTTCTAAGTGACCTGCCAATAAAACGCAGTCTTTGGTTAGCCTTCCCCACAACATTGTCTATATCTTCGTTCCAATTTAAGTTGTTCGTGATTGTAATACCTAGGTATTTAGTTGAATTTACAACTTTTAGATTAGACTGATTTATAGTGTAACCGAAGTTTAACGAGTTCCTTTTAGCACTCATGTGGATGACCTCACATTTTTGTTATTTAGGGTCAACTGCCACTTTTCGCACCATTCAGATATCTTTTCTAAATCGTTTTGCGGTTTTTTTGGTCTTCTGATGACTTTATTGGTCGGTAAGCGACAGCGTCATGTGCAAACAACCGAAGACGGCTGCTCAGATCGTCTCCAAAATCGTTAATATAGATAAGGAACAGAAATATGCCTGTAACACTACCTCGGGGAACGCCAGAAATCACTTCTGTTTTACTCGATGACTTTCCGTCAATTACTACGAACTGTGACCTCCATGACAGGAAATCACAACTGAGACGATGTTCCATAAGCACCCAATTTCACCACGAGTCGCTTGTGTGGTACAGTGTCAAAAGCCTTCCGGAAATCCACAAATACGGAATCGATCTGAAATCTCTTGTCAATAGCACTCCACACTTCATGTGAATAAAGAGCTAGTTGTATTTCATATGAACGATGTTTTCTAAGCCCCTGTTGACTGTGTGTCAATAGACCGTTTTCCTCGAGGTAATTCACAATGTTCGAGCACAATATATGTTCCAAAATCCTGCTGCATATCGACGTTAATGATATGGGCCTGTAATTTAGTGGATTACACCTACTACCCTTCTTGAATATTGGTGTGACCTGTGCAACTTTCCAGTCTTTGGGTACGGATCTTTCGTCGAGCGAACGGTTGTATATGATTGTTAAGCCTGGAGCTAATGCATCGGCATATTCCGAAAGGAACCTCATTGGTATACAGTCTGGACCAGAAGTTGCTTTTCTTAAGTGATTTAAGCTGCTTCACTATCCCGAGGAGATTTACTTCTACGTTACTCATGTTGGCAGCTATTCTCGATTCGAATTCTGGAATAAATATCGAAAGTAATACATTTACTAGAATGATCCTCATGCGAATGGGATGGAGGACTGATCTGTTAACAATACGGATCATTTGGGAACCTTTCACTGTCTAATGTTAAAGTTGATTTTTTTCCGAAAGAAACAAGAGAGGTTAGTATTAAATTGTCGTCGAGGTTATTACAGAGTATTATTTAAGTAGGATTGCAGAGGAATGCGGGCGGAAATCGGCTGTACCCGATTCAAAGGAAACGTAAGCGTGGGTGGGTGGACGGGAAGCTGCACCCGCTCCTCCGCTGTCTCCACTATTCTGTTATTGCGCTGTGTTCGCCTGACAGTAGCATGCAGTACAAGTTTTCGGGCTCTGTTTACGATTACAAGGAATGGCACCGAACAAATAAAATGCAAACAATAATTTTAGTTCTAATTTCGGTCGTAATCTATCTTAACGTTTGAAAACTTCCTGTTACTATACAAGGTGGTCCATTGAAAGTGACCGGGACAAATATCTCACGAAATAGGCATCAAACGAAGAAACGACAAAAGAACGAAACCCATCAAGCTTGAAGGGTGAAACCAAATGGCACTATGGTTGGCCCGCCAGATGGCGCTGCCATAGGTCAAACGGATAACAACTGCGTTTTTTAAAACAGGAACCCCCATTTTTTATTAGATATTCGTGCAGTACGTAAAGAAATATGAATGTTTTGGTTGGACCACTTTTCTCGCTTTGTGATAGATGGCGCTGTAATAGTCACAAACGTATAAGTACGTGGTATCACGTAACATTCCGCCAGTGCGGACAGCATTTGCTTCGAGATACATTACACGTGTTAGAATGGACCGTTCACCAATTGCATAAAAGGTCGATATCGGGTTGATGTATAGCTATTGTGATCAAAATGCCCAACGGGCGTGTGCTATGTACGCTGCTCGGTATCCTGGACGACATCATAAAATTGTCCGGGCCGTTCGCCGGATAGTTCAGCTACGTGTGAAACATCAACCACGACCTGCAACAAATGATGATGCCCAAGTAGGTGATTTAGCTGGTGTCGTGGCTAATCCGCACATCAGTAGCAGACAAATTGCACGAGAATCGGGAATTTCTAAAACGTCGGTGTTGAGAATGCTACATCAACATGGATTGCACCCGTACCATATTTCTATGCAACAGGCGCCGACTTTGAACGTTGTGTACAGTTCTATCACTGAGCACAAGAGAAATTACGGGACGATGACAGATTTTTTACACGCGTTCTATTTAGCGACGAAGCGTCATTCACGAACAGCGGTAACGTAAGCCGGCAAAATATGCACTATTGGGCAACGGAAAATCCACGATGGCTGCGACAAGTGGAACATCAGCGACATTGGCGGGTTAATGTATGGTGCGGCATTATGGGAGGAAGGATTATTGTTTTTATAGATGGCAATCTATATGGTGCAATTTATGCTGATTTCCTACGTAGTGTTCTACAGGTATTACTAAAAGATACCGCCCGCGGTGGTCTCGCGGTTCTAGGCTCTCAGTCCGGAGCCCCGCGATTGCTACGGTAGCAGGTTCGAATCCTGCCTCGGGCATGGATGTGTGTGATGTCGTTAGGTTAGTTAGGTTTAAGTAGTTCTAAGTTATAGGGGACTGATGACCGCAGCTGTTAAGTCCCATAGTGCTCAGAGCCATTTGAACCATTCTACTACAAGATGTTTCACTGCATGACAGAATGGCGATGCACTTCCAACATGATGGATGTCCTGCACATAACTCGCGTGCTGTTGAAGCGGTATTGAATAGCATATTTCATGACAGGTGGATTGGTCGTCGAAGCACCAATGCGTCAGCGCTTTGTCAATGCATGTGCGAACATTGCGGAAGGCGAACTACTCGCTGTTGAGAGGAATGTCGTTACACGTATTGCCAAATGCATTGATGTTGACGGACATCGTTTTGAGCGTGGTATGTACAGGTAATCACGCTGTAACATCATGCGTTCTCAGCAATGATACGTTCACAAAGGTACATGTATCACATTGGAACAAGCGAAATAAAATGTTCAAACGTACCTACGTTCTGTATTTTAATTTAAAAGACCTACCTGTTACCAACTGTTCGTGTAAAATTGTGAGCCACATGTTTGTGACTATTACAGCGCCATCTATCACAAAGGGAAAAAAGTTGTCCAACTAGAACGTTCATATTTCTTTACGTACTACACGAATATGTTATAAAAAATGGGAGTTCCTATTTTAAAAAACGCAGTTGAAATCCGTTTGACCTATGGGAGCGCCATGTAGCGGGCCAACCATAGCGCCATCTGGCTTCCCCCTTCAAGCTAGACGAGTTACGTGCTTTGTAGTTTTTTCGTTTGATGCTTATTTCGTGAGATATTTGGCCCGGCCACGATCAATGGACCACCCTCCTCTATTCACTCAGGGAGATGAACATTTGGTTGGTGTAGGGTAGCCGTGCGTGTTCAAGCGCCGCTTCTGGGACATGGAGGTGTACCGCCCCCCGGACCGAATCCGCCTGATAGATTAACGAGAAGGGTAGGTTCCCGTCTCAGCCTGGATATGATTTTTAGGTAGGTTACCACATTCCGCTAGATGAGAACCGGACTCGTACAAAAATCTCGCCCTAGTTACACGATTCCAAAGTGTCTAGAAAACCTTCGCGCGCTTCCACATGAATAACACTACACGCAGATTGTTTGGGTGTACACATTCCTTCTCGTGGGATAACTGGGTGGCGACAGAAGGGGTATCCGCCCACACCTTATATTAATCATATTAAGTCCATTAGTAATCGTGCCGACCTTTCGCCGATACGGTACAAACGCACAAGAAAAAGAAGTCTATATAGTAAATTTAGAGTGTGTGAGGTAGGTTGGGCCTTTATCGCGTCGTAGCTCAGTGAAACAACAAAAGAACTTGTACGAGAAGATGAGGAATGAAAACGAACTGCAACTCGCAATAGGATAAGAAAGGTCATAAAGAGTGAGATTCGTTCAAAAAATATGGTCAACGGTATCTTGTAAAACTAACGAAATTTTGTCGCGTCTGCTACTGAATTACTGATGTACAAGGCCTTCATTGGTCAGCTTGCGTGACATTTGATTCAGTTACTGTAAGAGCGACAGCCGCTTTTTACAGGTGATTCGACAACCGGCTGTCGGCTGCATTCCACCTGTCCTATTTCTTCATGCATACTGTGCGGTGAAAGTTGTATTTGCGGAACAGCTACTGTTTAATGTTGTACTGGTTTCTTACTTTGCTGTCAAACGTAATTGTATTTATGGTATCCATTGTTAAATAATGGCCTAATGGTCACTGCAAGTTGCTAAACTTGATTACCGTCGAAAAGTTTCAGTAAGTTGAATGCTCGGTTCCGTTCACTTTTCACACCACCTCCTCACAGATTAGGAAATTACAACCGTTTTCAGGCTTGTTTCAGTATTGATGAAATCTCAAATACGGAAATTCGTAATGCAAATACACATAAAATTCCAAAATCCTGTCCTTATATGTAAGAAAAATTTGGAAGTTATTGTTTTACTACTTTCTATGAAATATAATAGCATATGACCCTGTGCAATGACTACGAAAACCATTTTCGTGCTCTTAAAATTACGTGATTTCCCTAAATCGCTCCAGGCAAATGCCGGGATGGTTCCTTTGAAAGGGCACGGCCGATTTCCTTCCCCATCCTTCCCTCACCCGAGCTTGCGCTCCGTCTCTAATGACCTCGTTGTCGACGGGACGTTGAACTCTACTCTCCTCCTCCTCCTCTTAAAATTAGCTTAGTGTCATCAAGCTAACGGGATCTGTTCGATTACTGCTGTAGTGTTTCATCTTGCAGCTGTAAGGTATTTATCCTAATGGTATTGCAAAGTCGAATTCCTTGTGTTCTTCCTCTCTCCAGCATTTTCTCATTGTCGTAATGAAATGTATTTCTCAAAGATGTAATTCTTCGCAATCCCTCACCTGCTCTTTCTAATTAGTGGTTTATCCGTATTGCCCGGGTCGGCCGCGGTGGCCGTGCGGTTCTGGCGCTGCAGTCCGGAACCGCGGTGCTGCTACGGTCGCAGGTTCGAATCCTGCCTCGGGCATGGGTGTGTGTGATGTCCGTAGGTTAGTTAGGTTTAAGTATTGCCCCCATTGTGTCAACATACTTACATTCAGTTCAAAAAAATGGTTCAATTGGCTCTGAGCACTATGGGACTTAACTTCTGAGGTCATCTGTCCCCTATAACTTAGAACTACTTAAACCAAACTAACCTAAGTACATCACACACATCCATGCCCGAGGCAGGATTCGAACCTGCGACCGTAGTGGTCGCGCGGTTCCAGACTGTAGCGCCTAGAACCGCTCGGCCACCCAGGCCGGCTACATTCAGTTACTGAAAAATATTCTTTGCTTCTATCTTACTTTATTTCAATTCGTGCTCGGCAGTCTCTCACCAACTTCCTGGTTCTTTATTTATTTTTTCCAAGTTTTCCCAAGTGCATAGAAATTCTTCCCTCCAGCAATCGTGGTTGAGTTTCGATTCTGGTAGCAAACTTACAGTTTTTTTCAATACTTTAGGAAGTATGAAATGAATGCCAGATAGAAGGCAAGAGTGAAATTTGTTTCCATACTTTTGGCAAATCTGACAAACGTCTTTAAATGAGTTGATACCCACAGGACAATAAGCAGGAATACAAATTATCTCTGTGATATTCACCAGATTCGTCTCTGGAAATGAAATATTTTCCTGAAACGGTAATGATACCTTCCCGAAAGCGTTCTGATTTTCCGATTTGCTGTCTATGGATGTTTTGTACTCATGACCGCTGTGCTGAAGAGAGAGCGACTGGATAGTTTAACATGTTACGTGATTAAAATATCCTTAGACCTTGCCCTAGACGTTGACGTGATGTTTTTAGACAACATAGTTGTGTGGAGATAACAGCGATCAATTTACTTATAAGCAATTGTTCAAAATGACAGTCACAATCGCATTACTTATTTTGCCGCCAACCGGTTTCAACCCGCGATGGGGTCATCTTTAGGGCAATTTACATCATTTGGTTGTTCGTTGGAGTCGTCACCCTGCCTGTGCACGGTTGGTAAGTAGTTACCAGATTGCCCTGAAGATGACCCCATCGCTGGTTGAAACCAGTTGGCGGCAAATAAATAATGCGATTGTGCCTGCCATTTTGAATAATTGATGTTGACGTTATGGCTGAGCGCAAAATGGGCATTTTATAGCTGTCGCATGGTGGATACCCAAAGTATGGGACGCCCGATGTAATGACGGGGTTTTTCATTTGTCAGTTTTTCAAGGTGTACCCTGCTTGCCTCGGCTCCGGGCTACCCTCTGACGACAGTGTTAAATGCTGTGTTGACGACGGGAGTCTACGTAAAGCATAGCCGACTGCAACCAAAGAAAGATGAGCCATAATGAACGAAATGAAATGCCAATTCAGTGCTAGATTACTGCAGTACTAGATAGGAAAACTGCCTCGCTATAGAATAGAAATTTCACTGCCACTCTATTTACGTACGTAATAGCATGCGGAGATTGTCTTGGGAGCTGCAATGTTACCATTAAACAGTGTGAGCACAGCAAAAGATAGTTTGTACTTATGAATCAAAATGGTTCAAATGGCTCTGAGCACTATGGGACTCAACTTCTGAGGTCATCAGTCCCCTATAATTTAGAACTACTTAAACCTAACTAACCTAAGGACATCACACACATCCATGCCCGAGGCGGGATTCGAACCTGCGACCGTAGCGGTCACGCGGTTCCAGACTGTAGCGCCTAGAACCGCTCGGCCACCGTGATGGCCGGCACTTATGAATCACGATAGTAGTTGATAACCATCGATGAATGTACGAAGTAGTATTCCGAAAACCAGCAGAGAAAATTTTCCAGCTATCCAGAAGGGCAGTGAAGGAGATATTCTCATAAATGTTTTTGTGTATTAAATTTCCCTACTCTGTCTACTAAAATTTCTACCCGGCGAACGGTACAGAAACTTTCCTATCATATGTATCCATTTGTTGACTTACACTATCCCAGTTGGGCCCTGGACTTTCTATACGAAAATGCATCATCCCATCGCTCCCGGACGCGCGGGATTAGCCAAAAGGTCTGAGGCGCTGCAGTCATGGACTGTGCGGCTAGTCCCGGCGGAGGTTCGAGTCCTCCCTCGGGCATGGGTGTGTGTGTTTGACCTGAGGATAATTTAGGTTAAGTAGTGTGTAAAGTTAGGGACTGATGACATTAGCACTTAAGTCCCATAAGATTTCACACACATTTGAACATTTTTTCCATCGCTCCCGAATTGACAGAATGGTTTGAGGAAGACTTCATCTGTTCTTCAAAGAACATGAGGGTGCCTATGTGGCGACCCAGGTCAGCTGACTTCAGTCATATTGAGCACATTTGGGAACCCTTGGAGCGCGACTTTCCCGCCTTCGGCTCAGAACCAGAAAATATCCTTAATTTAGATGTGCCGACTGACCGGCCATGAAAGAGGGTGGGGTCCCAAAGCTTTAACTGGCTCCAAAAATTTAAGCTACAACTCGTCGTTGCTGGGTTCTTGCGTTATAATAGGCAGGCATGTTTAACTCCATTTTTGATATACACTATTTGATCAAAAGTATCCGGACACCCCCAAAAATATACGTATTTCATATCAGGTACATTATGCTACCACCTACTGCCAGGTACTCCATATCAGCGACCTCAGTAGTCATTAGACACCGTCAGAGAGCAGAATTGGGTGCTCCGTGGAACTCACTGGTAATTGGGTTTCACTAGAGTCATACGTCTGCACGCGAGATTTCCACAGAGATAAAAATCCATAGGTCCACTGTTTCCGATGTGATGGTTAAGTGGAAACGTGAAGGTACAGGTACAGCTCAAAAGCGCACAGACCGACTTCGTCTGTTGACTAACAGAGTCCGACGACAGTTGAAGACGATCGTAACGTGTAATAGGCAGACGTCTATCCAGACCATCACACAGGAATTCCAAACTGCATCACAATCCACTGCAAGTACTACGACAGGTAGGCGGGAGGTGAGAAAACTGCTCATAAGCCACACATCACGCCGGTAAATGCCAGACGAACCTTGCTTGCTGTAAGGATCGTAAACATTGGACGAATGAACAGTGAGCAAAATTCGGAGGTGGTGGTGTTATGATGCGTCGTGTTTTTCATGGGGGGGGGAGTTGCACCCCTTGTTGTTTTGCGTGGCACTATCACAGCACAGACCTAAATTGATGTTTTAAGCACCTTCCTGCTTCCCACTCTTGAAGGGCAATTCGGGGATGGCGATTGCATATTTCAACACGATCGAGCACCTGTTCATAATGCACGGCCTGTGGCGGAGTGGTTACACGACAATAGTATCCCTGTAGTGGGCTGGCCTCCACAGAGTCCTGACCTTAATCTTATAGAACACCTTTGGGATGTTTCGGAACGCCGACTTCGTTCCAGGCCTGACCGACCGACATCGATACCTCTCCTCAGTGCGACACTCCATGAAGAACTGGCTGCCCCTACCCAAGAAACCTTCCAGCACCTGATTGAACGTATGCCTGCGAGAGTGGAAGCTGTCATCAAGGCTAAGGGTAGGCCAACACTTTACTGAATTCCAGCATTACCGATGGAGGGCGCCACGAACTTGAAAGTCATTTTCAGCCAGGTGTCGGGAAACTTTTTATCACATAGTGTCTATACGTCGCTATGCAGATGTTAGGAACCTCTGTATGTCAAATTACGCAAAAAAATATTTAATTTGTTCGACTGTGTTACAGTCTCCTTCCGTTTTAGAATACGATTCATGACTTTCTTTCGAAACATAGTGTCATTGAGGAATATCTTTGGCCTTTAAGTGTTTTATCACATACTGTTTCGTGAATAATTGACATACTGGTCAGTAGTGATTAATCAAGTACACAACATATTTAGTGGACAGTTTTGATTTCTGTCAGTTGAATACAAATCACTCGATTTAACAGTCTTTATACTGATATTAAGTTATTTCTTTCGAATTAGGTGAAATTTCTCTTTTTTGAAATTTTCATTATAGGAGGGAAGATGTTCCTAAAGAGTAGTATAACTAGAAACACACGAAGTTTTTTGTCGGTACTTTAGTCTGGTGACTGATTATAGACCAAATGAAGGGCTCCACACTAGAGACCGCCCTACGTAGTTCCCAACATTTTCTACAGACAAGAGGTTGAGCTTAGCGCATGGGCAGCATTTGTAAATACGTCGCGTTCTACACATTCAAGTGCTGTATAGTATTTTAAAACTGTTGTTGTTGCTGTGGTCTTCAGTCCAGAGACTGGATTGATGCAGCTTTCCATCTCCGAATAAATACTGCTGCCTGCATTCTTTTGAATCTGCTAAGTGCATTCATCTCTAGGAATCCCTCTATGAGTATTACCATTAACGCTGGCCTCCAATACTAAAGTGAAGATCCCTTGATGCCTCAGAACATGTCCCACCAACCGATCCTTCCTTCTAGTCAAGCTGTGCCACAAATTCCTCTTCTCCCCAATTCTATTCAATACCTCCTCATTAGTTACTTGATCTACCAATCTAATCTTCAACATTTATTTGTAGCTCCACATTTCAAAACTTCTATTCTCTTCTTGTCTAAACTATTCATCGTCCTTGTTTCACTTCCATACATGGCTACACTCCATATAAACATTTTCAGAAAAGACTTCCTGGCACTTAAATATATGCTCGATGTTAACAAATTTCTCTTCTTCAAAAACGCTTTCCTTGCCATAACCATTCTACATTTTCAGAATGAGATTTTCACTCTGCAGCGGAGTGTGCGCTGATATGAAACTTCCTGGCAGATTGAAATTGTGTACTGGACCGAGACTCAAACTCGGGACCTTTGCCTTTCGCGGGCAAGTGCTCTACCCTCTGAGCTACCCAAGCACGACTCACGCCCCGTCCTCACATTTACTACTGCCGGTACCTCATGTCCTACCTTCCAAACTTCATAGAAGGTCTCCTGCGAACCTCCGCAGGTTCGCTGGAGAACTTCTGTGAAGTTTGGAAGGTAGGAGACGAGGTACTGGCAGAAGTAAAGCTGTGAAGAAGGGGAGTGAGTCGTGCTTAGATAGCTGAAATGGCATGCCGGCATAGTAGCTCAGCGTGTTCAGTCAGATGTTTAGCTGCTTTCTCTAACAAAAAAAAAAAAAAAACTGAGTTTCAGTCTACATTTTATATGCACCCTAATTAGATCCTCATCAGTTATTTTGCTACTTTAAGTGTCCCATTTCCTAATATAATTCCTGAGCACCACATGATTTAATTCGACTACATTCCATCATCATATTTTTGCTTTTGTTGATGATCATCTAAAATCGTCCTTTCAAGACACTGTCCATTGTGTTTAGCTGCTCTTCCAGGTCTCTGGCTGTCTCTGACAGAATTAAAATGTCGTCGGCAACCCTCAACGTTTTTATTTCTTCTCCATGGATTTTAATTCCTATTCCAAATTTTTCTATTGTTTCCTTTATTGCATGCTCAGTATACAGATTGAATAACATCAGGGATAGCCTACAATCCTGTCTCACTCCCTTCCCAACCAGTGCTTCCCTTTCAGGTCCCTCGACTCTTATATCTGCCATCTGGTTTCTGTACAAATTGTAAATAGCCTTTCGCTCTGTGTATTTTACTCCTGCCACCTTCGGAATTTGAAAGAATGTATTCCAATCAACATTGTCTAAAGCTTTCTCTAATTCTACAAATGCTAGAAACATAGGTTTGCCTTTCCTTAACCTATCTTCTAAGATAAGTCATAGGGTCAGTATTGCCTCCCGTGTTCCAACATTTCTACGGAATCCGAACTGATCTTCCCCGAGGTCGACTTCTACCAGTTTTTCCATTCGTCTTCAAGGAATTCGGGTTAGTATTTTGCAACTGTGACTTATTAAAGAGATAGTTCGGTAATTTTCACATCTTTCAACACCTGATTTCTTCGGAATTGGAATTATTATATTCTTCTTGAAGTCTAAGCGTATTTTACCTGTTTCATACGTCTTGCTTACCAAACAGAAGAGTTTTGTCATGGCTGGCTCACCCACGGCTATCGTAGTTCTAATGGAACGTTGTCTACTCCCGGGGCCTTGTTTCGACTTACGTCTTTCAGTGCTCTGTCAAACTCTTCACATAGTATCGTATCTCCCATTTCATCTTCATGTACGTCCTCTTCCATTTCCATATTACTTGTCTCAAGTACATCGTTCTTGTATAGACCCTCTATATACCCCTTCCACCTTTCTGCTTTCCCTTCTTAGTTACGGCTGGTTTTCTGTCTGAGTTTTTTATATTCATGCTGGTAGTTCTCTTTCCTCCAAAGGTCTCTTTAATTATCCTGTAGGCAGTATCTATCTTACCTGTAGTGATATACGCTTCTACATTTTTACATTTGTCCTCTACCCATCCCTTCTTAGCCATTTTGCGCTTCCTTCCGATTTCATTTTTTAGACGTTTGTCTTGCTTTTCGGATGCTTCATTTAGTGCATTTTTATATTTGATCCTTTCATCAATTAAATTCAATATCTCTTCTGTTACCCGTGGGTTTCTACTACCCCTCGTCTTTTTACCTACTTTATCCTCTGTTGCCTCACTATTTCATCTGTAATAGCTACCGATTCTTCTTCTATTGTATTTCTTTACCCTGTTCTTGTCAATTGTTTCCTACCGCTCGCTCTGAAACTTTCTACAACCTCTCTTTCCTTCATTTTATCTAGATCCCATATGCTTACATTCCTACCTTTTTTCAGATTATTCGGTTATAATCCACAGTTCATAACCAATAAACTGTGGTCAGAGTCCACATCTTCCCCTGGAAATGTATTACAATTTAATACCTGGTTTCCAAATCTCTGCCTAACATTATATAATCTTTCTGAAGCCTTCCAGTGTCTCCAGGTGTCTTCCACATATACAACCTTCTTACATGATTCTAACATCAAGTACTTGGTATCGATTAAGTTGTGCTCTGTTCAGACTTCTAACTGGCGGCTTCGGCTTTCATTCCATACCCCCAGTCTATATTCACCTACTACTTTCCCTTCACTTCCTTTTCCTCCTATCGAATTCCAGTCCCCCATGACTATTAAATTTTCATCCCCCTTAACTATCTCAATAATTTCTTTTATGGCATTATACATTTCTTCAGTCTCTTCATCATCTGCGGAACTAGTTGGCATATAAACTTGTACTACTGTGGTAGGCGTGGTCTTCGTGTCTATCTTGGTTACAATAATGCGTTCACTATTCTGTTCGTGGTAGCTTATCCGTGTTCCTATTCTTTTATTCACTATTAAACCTACTCTTGCATTACCCATGTTTGATTTTGTATTTTTAAACCTGTATTTACCTGAGCAGAAGTCTTGTTCCTCCTGCCGCCGAACTTCACTAATTCCTACTATATCTAACTTTAACCTATCCAGTTCCCTTTTTAAATTTTCTGACCCACCTGCCCGATTAAGGGATCTGACATTCCACTCTTCGAACCGCAGAACGCCAGGTTTGTTCCTCCTGATAATGACATCCTCCTAAGTAGTCCCCGCCCGGAGATCCGAAAGAGGGACTATTTTACCTACGGAATATTTTACCCAATAGGACGCCATCATCATTTAACCATACAGTAAAGCTGCATGCCCTCGGGAAAATTTATGGCTGCAATTTCCCCTTGCTTTCAGCCGTTCGCAGTACCAGCACAGCAAGACCGTTTTGGTTACTGTTACAAGGCCAGATCAGTCAATCATCCTGACTGTTGCCCCTGCAACTACTGAAAAGGCTGCTGACCATCTTCAGGAACCACACACTATCTGGCCTCTCAACAGATTCCTCTCCGTTGTGGTTGCACCTACGGTACAGCTATCTGTATCGCTGAGGCACGCAAGCGTCCCCACCAACTGCAGGGTCCATGCTTCATGTGAGGTACTGCTATTAAATCGAAGATTCCAAGTTGGTCTGGACGCAGGCTCAGATAGCGAAATTAGTTGAACACTGTTCTTGAAAGCCAGGGATCATGACTGTATATGAAACACACCTTGTCATACAGGGTGTTTCAAAAATGACCGGTATATTTGAAACGGCAATACAAACTAAACGAGCAGCGATAGAAATACACCGTTTGTTGCAATATGCTTGGGACAACAGTACATTTTCAGGCAGACAAACTTTCGAAATTACAGTAGTTACAATTGTCAACAACAGAAGGCGCTGCGGTCTGGGAAACTCTATAGTACGATACTTTCCACATATACACCATGCGTAGCAATAATATGGCGTAGTCTCTGAATGAAATTACCCGAAACCTTTGACAACGTGTCTGGCGGAATGGCTTCACATGCAGATGAGATGTACTGCTTCAGCTGTTCAATTGTTTCTGGATTCTGGCGGTACATCTGTCACAGGGGTTCATGTCTGGCGAATAGGGAGGCCAATCCACGCCGCCTCCTGTATGTTTCGGATAGCCCAAAGCAATCACACGATCATCGAAATATTCATTCAGGAAATTAAAGACGTCGGCCGTGCGATGTGGCCGGGCACCATCTTGCATAAACCACGAGGTGTTCGCAGTGTCGTCTAAGACAGTTTGTACCGCCACAAATTCACGAAGAATGTCCAGATAGCGTGATGCAGTAATCGTTTCGGATCTGAAAAATGGGCCAATGATTCCTTTGGGAGAAATGGCGGCCCAGACCAGTACTTTTTGAGGATGCAGGGACGATGGGACTGCAACATGGGGCTTTTCGGTTCCTCATATGCGCCAGTTCTGTTTATTGACGAAGCCGTCCAGGTAAAAATAACCTTCGTCAGTAAACCAAATGCTGCCCACATGCATATCGCCGTCATCAATCCTGTGCACTATATCGTTAGCGAATGTCTCTCGTGCAGCAATGGTAGCGGCGCTGAGGGGTTGCCGCGTTTGAATTTTGTGTGGATAGAGGTGTAAACTATGGCGCATGAGACGATACGTGGACGTTGGCATCATTTGGACGGAAGCTGCAACACGGCGAACGGAAACCCGAGGCAGCTGTTGGATCACCTGCTGCACTAGCTGCGCTTTGCCCTCTGTGGTTGCCGTACGCGGTCGCCCTACCTTTCCAGCACGTTCATCCGTCACGTTCCCAGTCCGTTGAAATTTTTCAAACAGATCCTTTATTGTATCGCTTTTCGGTCCTTTGGTTACATTAAACCTCCGTTGAAAACTTCGTCTTGTTGCAAAAACACTGTGTTCTAGGCGGTGGAATTCCAACACCAGAAAAATCCTCTGTTCTAAGGAATAAACCATGTTGTCCAGAGCACACTTGCACGTTGTGAACAGTACACGCTTACAGCAGAAAGACGACGTACAGAATGGCGCACCCACAGACTGCGTTGTCTTCTATATCTTTCACATCACTTGCAGCGCAATCTGTTGTTGAAAATTGTAACTACTGTAATTTCGAAAGTTTGTCCGCCTGAAAATGTACTGTTGTCCCAAGCATATTGCAACAAACGGTGTATTTCTATCGCTGCTCGTTTAGTTTTTATTGGCGTTTCAAATATACCGGCCATTTTTGAAACACCCTGTAAATGTTCACAAGAGTCCCCCATCCGGAGATCCGAATGTGGATAAAACTACTTGGAATATATTGTTATGTCTTCGAGTACAGACTTTCATGGTGAATAAAATGCTATATGTTTTTAGACTTTGTATACAGCATGTGGACATTTAAGCCATACGTTGAAACAGAAGAAGACCTTTCACCATGGGCCGTGCGGGATTAGCCGAGCGATATCAGGCGCTGCACTCATGGACTGTGCAGCTGGTCCCGGTCTGAGGTTCGAGTCCTCCCTCGGGCATGGGTGTGTGCGTTTGTCCTTAGGCTCAAACGGCTCTGAGCACTATGGGACTCAACTGCTGTGGTCATCAGTCCCCTAGAACTTAGAACTACTTGAACCTAACTAACCTAAGGCCATCACACACATCCATGCCCGAGGTAGGATTCGAACCTGCGACCGTAGCAGGCGCACGGTTCCGGGCTGCACACCTAGAACCGTGAGACCACCGCGGCCTTGTCCTTAGGATAATTTAGGTTAAGTAGTGAGTAAGCTTAGGGACTGATGACCTTAGCAGTTAAGTCCCATAAGATTTCACACACATCGGAACAGTTAAGTACCAAAAGATTTCACACACATTTGAACATTTTTCCACCATGGAACATGTGGTACTTGCAAATGAATTAATTTTCTTAAATGTCGTAACAGTTTTACCTCTCTTAAAAATGGAAATTTGTGTTAGTATCCAATAGCCTCTATCTAAAGATGTATTTTAGTTCTAACTGGTTTTTTATAATGCTTCTGCTTAATTTGATTTCACTTACAGATTGCTGGTGTTTAGTAGTGTAATAATATAACAGATAGATGACTAAATACAATACTGACAAGACTCTCTCGATTGCAACAATTTAAATGACAATCGATATTTGTTAATAGGTACAAGACCTGTTGTACCATGGAACATGTTTTCACGTTTGGAGTAAACTAAGTATCCGGAGTAATTTTTGTAATTTCAGAAAAAGAGCGCAACACATGGAAAGTGAATGCCATCATTTAAAAATGGAATAAGAAAACACATTAAACTTCTCTGAGAGAGCAAAAGTCTGAAAGTCTGAAAATTGTACCGAGGTACAATAATTTCCTCTGTTACTGGCTGCAACAGTAGAACACCGCTCTTGCAATGTAGTTGACATATCAATGAAGCAATTGGTTTTGTTGATAATAAAAATCGAGAATAGTTCTTCATTCTTGCAATGTGATGGTAAACAATTTTTTACATCCAGTGTAGAACGTCGAAAGCTCTCTGAACACAGATGTACATCTCATTTGGCAGAAAAATTTAAGGAGATCACGAGGGGTACTAACGAACCTCGGTGTCGTAGCACGCTGTTAGTGGAGCTATGTCAGGGCATTACGGGCCGCTGCATTGGCCCGGCGTACCTGCAACATTTCCGCTGCTGTAGAAAATGAATGACCAATACCCCACTTTTTTACAGTTGCTCACTCAATTTTATTTTGGTTTCTGTAGAGGTGTACTGCGGTACTGTAGCGTGTGGATTTCAATGATTCTAGAACTGCAGGTATGTACACTCAAACGATAAAAACTAATAAAATAATTTAGCTTTTTAGAGACGATACTTAAAAAACTCTATGTCTAATTCCCATACCTGATACAGCAGCTAAATTTTTGATAATTGCTAATATGCAGTTAACTTTCTTTAATTCTTAAGCTCCACAGAAATTGAAACTGTCTCAATTTCTCTTTGTAGCGCTACGCTCACAGGATGTCCAAAATCTTTTGAAAGCACTGGTACTTTTTCTCAGTTTCTTTGCGCTTTTGATGTTCCATAATCTACGACTCGTACTTATTTCAAAAGGAAACCTCTGTTTGCGCTGATTAGACGCCACAGACTGCAATGGTTACCCAAACGCCGTCAGCACGTAGCAAGTGGCAAAATACACTACTGGCCATTAAAATTTCTACACCACGAAGGTGTGCTAAAAACGCGAAATTGAACCGACTAGAAGAAGATGCTGTGATATGCAAATGATTAGCTTTTCAGAGCATTCACACAAGGTTGGCGCCGGTTGTGACACCTACAACGTGCTGACATGAGGAAAGTTGTTGTGAAGCCTCGTGTAAGGAGGAGAAATGCGTACCATCACGTTTCCGACCTTGATAAAGGTCAGATTGTAGCCTATAGCGATTGCGGTTTACCGTATCGAGACATTGCTGCTCACGTTGGTCGAGATCCAATGACTGTTACCAGAATATGGAATCGGTGGGTTCAGGAGGGTAATACGGAACGCCGTGCTGGATCCCAACGGCTTCGTATCAATAGCAGTTGAGATGACAGGCATCTTATGCGCATGGCTGTAACGGATCGTGCGGCCACGTCTCGATCCCTGAGTCAACAGATGGGGACGTTTGCAAGACAACAACCATCTGCACGAACACTTCGACGACGTTTGCAGCAGCATGGACTATCAGCTCGGAGACCATGGCTGTGGTTACCCTTGACGCTGCATCACAGACAGGAGCGCCTGCGATGGTGTACTCAACAACAAACCTGGGTGCACGAATGCCAAAACGTAATTTTTTTGGACGAATCAAGGTCCTGTTTACAGCAACATGGTGGTCGCATACGTGTTTGGCGAGATCGTGGTGAGCGCACATTGGAAGCGTGTATTTGTCATCGCCATACTAGCATATCACCCGGCGTGATGGTATGGGGTGCCATTAGTTACACGTCTCGGTCACCTCCTGTTCGCATTGGCGGCACTTTGAACAGTGGACGTTACATGTAAGATGTGTTGCGACCCGTGGGTCTACCCTTCATTCGATCCCTGCGAAACCCTACATTTCAGCAGGATAATGCACGACCGCATGTTGCAGGTCCTGTACGGGCCTTTCTGTATACAGAAAATGTTCGACTGCTGCCCTGGCCAGCACATACTCCAGATCTCTCACCAACTGAAAACGTCTGGTCAATGGTGGCCGAGCAACTGGCTCTTCGCCATACGCCAGTCACTACTCTTTGTGAACTGTGGTATCGCATTGAAGCTGCATGGGCAGCTGTACCTGTAAACGCCGTCCAAGCTCTGTTTGACTCAATGCCCAGGCGTATCAAGTTATTACGGCCAGAAGTGGTTGTTCTGGGTACTGATTTCTCAGGATATATGCATCCAAACTGCATGAAAATGTAATCACATGTCAGTTCTAGTATAATATTTTTGTCCAATGAATACCCATTTATCATCTTCATTTCTTCTCGGTGTAGCAATTTTAATGGCCACTAGTGTATTTTCGTACTGGTCTTCTTTAATCTTCATCAGAGGGATGGTGAGATGTGTGATGCCCGCTGACGTGGCGATCACAACTTAGTAACAGGGGCTGTTGAGTGGCATGTTAGTAGTATTGGGATGGTTAGGATGTGTGGATGCTGTGTGCAGACACAGGAGGGGCTGGCCACAGTTCACGAACAGCTGAATGTTGTTTTGGCTATGGTCAGTCTTGTTCAGGCTGTTGCCTAGGGGTATAGCAGTGGTAGATAATCTGGTGCATCGCATAATACACATGAGGTGTAGCTTGTTTCGCCCAAGGGCTCTGTTGCCGAGGCACCTCCCAGTGCAGCAGACGTGGGACAGGATGCTTGCGTACGTGTCACCTGACAGACTCATATCTCTACGTATCAGGGGTGCCATATCACTCCAGCTGCACACGCCCCACACCACTACAAAGCCTTAACTAGCTTGAACAATCCCCTGCTGACATGCAGGGTCCATGGATCATGAGATTGTCTCCATACCCGTACACGTCCATCCACTCGATACAATTTAAACGAGGTTCATCCGACCAGGCAACATGATTCCAGTCATCATCAGTCCAGTGTCGGTGCTGACGGGCCTTGGCGTGGCGTAAAGCTTTGTGTTGTGCTGTCATCAAGGGTACACGAGTGGGCCTTCGGCTCGAGAAGCCCATATTGTTGATGATTCGTTGAATGGTTCGCACGCTGACACTTATCGATGGCCCAACATTGAAACTTGATGCAGTTTACGGAAGGGTTGCACTTCCGTCACTTTGAACTATTATCTTCAGTCGTCGTTGGTCCCGTTCTTGCAAAATCCCAGTGATGTTGGAGATTTGATGTTTTGACGGATTCCTGATGTTCACGGTACATTCGTGAAATTGTTCGTACGGGAAAATCCAGACTTCATCGCTTCCTTGGAGATGCTGTATCTCATCGCTCATCCGCTGACTATAACACCACGTTCAAACTCACATAAATCTTGATAACCTGCCATATTCGATCTAACAACTGCGCCAGACACGTTTTGTCTTAAACAGGAGTTGCCGACCACAGGCCATATTCTGCCTGTTTACATACCTCTGTATTTGAATACGCATGCCAACACCAGTTTCTTTGGCGTTTCAGAGTATTTTAGATCTCGTAGCTACGAAGAGGCTTGCGCCAGTCGATGGCGTCAGTATAGAGTCGGGGATTAGTGAGCATGATGTCGTCATAGCGACTTTGGTTACTAAAGTTAATGAGTCAATCGAGAAGGCTAGGAGAGTATTTCTGCTAGAAAGTGCAGATAGACAGCTCTTAGCATCCAAGTTAGACAATGAATTAACATCATTTACGAGGGCTGTCCAGAAAGTAATTTCAGATTATTCGTGAAATGGAAACCACAGTGAAAATCAGAAATGTTTTATTTGCAACAGTTAGCTACACCTTCCAGTTACTTGTCTACGTAGTAGCCATTCTGGATTAGACACTTGTCGTAGCGTTGTACCAACTTTCCAATACCCTCATCGGAGAAGGCAGCCGCCAGTGATTTCCGCCAACTGTCTACGCTGGCCTACAGCTCGTTTTCTGTGCCAAGATGTTGTCTTCATAGCCAGCGGTTTATGTGAGCAGAGATGAAACTCAGATGGAGACAATTACGGGCTGTATTGTGGGTAATAAAACATTTCCAATTGAAAACGATGCAGGAGCATCTTCATTGACCCTGCAGAATTCGGCTGACAAGGGAACCTCCCCTTCGCATCCCCCTCAGATTTAGTTATAAGTTGGCACAGTGGATAGGCCTTGAAAAACTGAACACAGATCAACAGAGAAAACAGGAAGAAGTTGTGTGGAACAATGAAAAAATAAGCAAAATATACAAACTGAGTAGTCCATGAGCAAGATAGGCAACATCAATGATGGTGTAGCCACAGGAGCGCCGTGGTCCAGTGGACGCCGGTACGGTAGCTCAGCGTGTTCGGTCAGAGGGTTAGCTGCCCTCTGCAGTAAAAAAACTGAGTTAATGGAGCAACGACGAACTGAAACGGGTGTCTTCCAACGTCCGCCCCGAGCAGATACAACGAACGAAATTTAACAAAATGAGATAAAAAAAAGTGGTTAGTGTGAGCAGCTGCGTAACGAGAGGTCCTTGGTTCAAATCTTTCATCAAGTAAAAAATTTACTTCCTTTATTTTTGCAAAGTTTTGATCTGTCCGTTCGTTCGTTGACGTCTCTGTTCACTGTAATAAGTTTAGTGTCTGTGTTTTGCGACCGCACCGCAAAACCGTGCGATTAGTAGACGGAAGGACGTGCCTCTCCAATGGGAACCGAAAACAATTGATCGCATGGTCATAGGTCACCCGATTCCTCCACAGGAAAACACGTCTGATATATTCTATACGACACTGGTGACAGCATGTGCGTCACGTGACAGGAATATGTTGTCGACCCACCTAACTTGTACACTTGGCGAATGGGTAAAAAGGTTCTTCTGTCTTGCCCGATTTAGGTTTTCTTGTGGATGTGATAATCACTCCCAAAAAAGTGATGAAAACATAAGAGTTTGCCACATAAACTGAAAATAAAAACTTAAAATTTTCACTCTGGGGAAGAAGTGAACCAAGGACCTCTCCTTCCGCAGCTGCTAATGCTAACCACGGGACCACTGCGCTCCTGAGCTTGCCCTATCCTTGTTGCTGCTTATCTTGCACATGCACTACTCAGTTTGTATATTTTGCTTAGTTTTTCGTAGTTCCACACAACTTCTTACTGTTGTCTCGATTAATCTGTGTTCAGTTTTTCAAGGCCTATCCACTGTGCCAACTTATAACTAAATCCGAGGGGGGTGCGATGGGGAGGCTCCCTTGTGAGAATTGTCTTGAACAAGAAACGTCACGACATGTATGTAATGCTGGCTGCATAGCTTCAGGCGAAACTTCTCACCAGGCACTCGTCCTTGGCGGGAGACACTATTTTCTAGACATCTTTACGCGCTCACTGTGAGCTCAGAAATGCAAAGAACGACGTGATGCTATCTAGGGTCATACTAAAGACACTTCCCAACACATCTGTGCACAGCTTTATCGGATTTTCTGAGTCGTTTCCATTTCGCGACCAATCGGAACTTACTTTCTGGACACCCCTTGTAGTTCCAGTACGATGGACATAGAGCAACTATGGGCAACGTTTATCGGAAGAATTTTAGGGAGGTGTGGTTCATCTTTCAACGTGACCATATACAGGACTTTAGTACTACCCGTTGTTGTGTAGTGTTCGAGTGTTTGGAGTATACAGCAGGTCTGATTAACGGAAGGATATAAGCAGTTCAGAGGTGGGGCAGCTAGATTTGTTATCGGTAGGGTGGAACAACACGCAGAACTCAAATTGGAATCAGTGGAGAGAAGGAACACTACTGAGAAAACTTAGAGTACCGGCGTTTGCACCTGACAGCATAACGAGTCTGCTGCCGCAAGATGTACATTTGGCGCAAGGGCCATGAAGATAAGATTAAAGAGATTGGGGCATACAGACAGTCATTTTCTCTCGCTCTATTGGCAAGTGGAGCAGAAAATGACCACACCGTGGCTGGCGGAGTATGTATCTAGATGTAGATATAGAAATTTAGTAAGATATGAACCCATTTCACAGCATTGTGTACGTCATACAGTAGAGGAACAGTTCGGAAACTTTCATTTTTCGTATCAAGCCGACAATGCAGCCAGTCATAAAGCAGCAACTGTGAGGCAATGGTGTCTGTTAAAATGTGAAAACCGAGCGAGGTGGCGCAGTGGCTAGCACACTGGACTCGCATTCGGGAGGCCATCCTGATATAGGTTTTCCGTGATTTCCCTAAATCGCTCCAGGCAAATACCGGGATGGTTCCAGTGAAAGGGCACGGCCGACTTCCTTCCCCGTTCTTCCTTTATCCGATGAGACAGATGACCTCGCTGTCTGGTCTCCTTCCCCAAACAACCAACCAACCTAAAATGTGAACAACGAGGTTACTTAAATGGGTTGTACTCTCCAGAGTATCGTTCTAAAATTAATGGAACACTTTTGGAATGAGTTAAAGTATCGACTTCGACCCAGGCCGCAGCATCCAACAACACTAGCTACTCTCGTTACATCTCTCGAAAAAGAAAAAGACTTCCAGTTCACCACAAACATTCAGACACCTCTTACAAAATATCCCCGCCGGAGTTCAAACCATCATAAAGATGACATACCCCATATTAATGTCCACAATAGGTGTCCAGACACTTTTGATCAGGTAGTGTATATCACACAAAATGTGAATACAAGGTTTTATGGCACTCAGTACCAGATAAAGAAGGTAACAGATTAGAACAATTTAATTCCTGGTATACATTCAGATGTCTGTACCTCACGCCTACGTGACTGAAGACATAGGATAATTTACACGATCCAGTCAGATTAACGAGAACACCACCTATGTTCGATGTGATGTGCAATAACCTCTCACAGACGGCAGGTGGCAGTACCAGCAGCGGAAGGTATACAGGGTGTTACAGAAAGGTACGGCCAAAATTTCAGGAAACATTCCTCACACACAAAGAAAGAAAATATGTTATGTGGACATGTGTCCGGAAACGCTTAATTTTCATGTGAGCGCTCATTTTAGTTTCGTGAGTATGTACTGTACTTCCTCGATTCACCGCCGTGTTTGAAGTCACGCTGGAACGTTCTGTTGCTGTGTGTCTCCATTCCATGATTAATGTGATTTGAAGAGAAGTAATAAAATGAGATCTAACATGGAAAGTAAGCGTTTCCGGACACATGTCCACATAACATATTTTCTCTCTTTGTGTGTGAAGAATGTTTCCTGAAAGTTTGGCCGTACCTTTTTGTAATTCTGGCGCTGATTTTGTGTTTAGCATTTGGTATGGCTCCAGTATATCTGGACATGTTTTTATAAAACAGATTTGAAGATTGACATTATAGACCGGAACGGTAGTCCAATGACAAAATATTTGTGACCATCAGTTCAAATTTTCCTTTATCAAACCCCAACTCCCAACTTTACGAAAAACTGTACATGGAGGGGAGGACACCTAGCCATGGCTATAGTGACCAGCGAGAATTTCTCTTTATTTGGGTGAATACCGGGAATCTTCCAGACATATCTCATTCTCGGCTTACAGAATGCATCTTAACATGCAAGAGGTAGGTATTAACTGCTAGCCAAATTTCACTCATTGGTCGAGCCCATCATGTCTAAGCACAGTCAAAGGTAAGACTCAGTTGACCGAATAACAGATTTTGGAGAGAAAGGCAACGAATTTTCTTCGTGAGTCATCAACCTTGTACTTTAGTATAAAAAAAAGAAAAGAAAAAAACAAGAAATGAGATGAAAAACTGACACAACTATTATTAATATTTCCTTCATTAGAACATCGTAATTCACCTTGATGTGTCTCTATGTAATGTGTTTATAAACATTCATTTATTTCGTACAAGATAAATAACGTCTCTCTTTCACTATATTACAATGATAATCTTTACATAAACTCTACACAAGATACAGGTAATCACTGCACATTATATTTCAATACTTTTATCTCTTATTTACTGCAGGAAAAAAATTAGGATATTAGAAAACATTTAGACTAAAAAAACTCCATGTAACCCTAATGTAATGTATTCTGTATTATATTCAAATTATCACATTCTTTGAAATATTTAAAAGAAAATAACCTTCCCAAAAACAGGCCAACACCACTTGCATCACTGCTAACGTGTACAGGCGTAGATGCAACAGACGCCAGGGACTGAAGAATAATCCTTACGAAACGAAAAAAATAACTTCACCGGGAAACAAAAACAAGACAATAACCTACGTAATGGCAGCCTGTTCGAAAATGCATATGCTTGCAGATCTGAAAAGTCAAAATCTCTGCTGGGTAACGTTCCATACTGTGTTGCTTCAACTTAAGTATTCTGACATGCTTTGCTTCTATGCAAAAGGTGATCGAGATGCCGGTGTTCAGGCCTCTCCCACTTTTCTACATCAGCTTGCCTTTTTAAATAGTTGTGTGAAGATGGTTCTTGGAAAGAAGCACTGCAAATTTCCGCTGGCTCAAGGCCTGTTCAGTCGAGTTCACGCGAGCATACACCATAAGTAAATCCATTAATTTGATTCCTGTCTCCTCGAGGAAGATGTTGACATTCTGGGCGCGGTTTTCTTATTCATTGTTATCGGGAAAGATGAACGTATTGACGACATGTTGACCATAGGGCTGTACAACAGGATGGAGAATCTACTCCCAGTACTGCACAGTTACGTTTCACAACGGTCAGAGGCGTCTTACACGTTTTGTAAGCCCTCGTCGCCAGTTTTGTAAAGGCCTCGTCGCTACTGCTGTGGAAGCCGATTTCCCACTGTTGTTATGGTAGGCCGAGTTTGTGAGTTCATGAATCGGCTTCTGGTGCAGTGCACTATTAAGACAACTTGTCCCTGCCACTATTACACAGCTATGCCCCAGGGTCAGGTAACAGGATAGAAGAACGAAGGTCCTACAACACTCCAACAAATTAGTAACAAAATCACACACATGAGTTAAAAGGTTTACTTATCCATGCGACTAGCTGAAATATGAAGTCTACTACACTGCATGTAATATAACACGAAAAGGCCCTCAATGGCTAAGTGCAAATAATCGTAGGTAAACTTCACTGTACATAGCAAATCCAATTTACGACAACTGCCTATTCAAATCTAAAGGCTTGTAACCTCCCCCTCACTTATCGACCTTAATGATAGTGAAACATTAAACCGCGTGTACCTAATGGAAATTTGGCAAAAGCAATCGTCACCGAAGTTAATCTGTCGGTAAAGAGGGAGGAAAGGGTTACATCTAAATGAAAGGAAAAAATGCAAATGAAATTGGTGGAAATTAGTTTTGAAAAGGGGTAAAGTTAATAAAGAAAGTAAATATGTGGTCGTTACGTTAACAATTAATTGGCGTTAATTAGATATTTGAGATTTGGGGAAAATTACGGTCGTCATTCCCACGGACAACTACTATAATAACTGAAAATGAAAGATTAATGCACATATATTTAGCACAAAAGCGTGGTAACTGAAGGTTGACACGTGTTGTGTGAAAACTGAATGTTTGTCAGAAGTATTAAATTTCGCTACACTCTGACTTAATTTAGCAAAAGAATTAATAAAACTGGAAAATTAAAAGTTAATTTAGTGACTGAAATTAATAGTGAACTTTGTTTCTGAAGCACTACGAAATTCAATAAAATAAGGTTGGTCGTGGGCTACCTCAACAATCATTTCAAAAGCTACTTGAATCTACGCAATTTAGAAATAACGGATTTAACTTTGAACTTAATGATTCCGAACAATTAACAATAGTAAAATTTAGTACGTACCAAGCTGAGCTGCAGTCACAGGTAAGCTAAAATATGGTAACAAAACTCGCACTCTTAATTTGTGCTTGTGTAATCTAAATATTGTAACCAGCTATGAGTACCTTAACTGAACCTTGAAATTAAAGCAGTGAAATCGAATGATATTACTTCCATGCTGGCGTTTGAATTTCAACGAGACTCGGGTTCATTCCGGGAAAGGAAGGGACCCTGCTTGGTAATGCAATTGGGACAATGAGCAACAAAGGTTCATGCTACGTTGCTGTAATTTAGTGTGAAAAATTTAACAGTTTGAAAAGCTGAGGTCTGCCATACAGCCCGCATCTCGTGGTCGCGCGGTAGCGTTCTCGCTTCCTACGCCCGGATTCCCGGGTTCGATCCCCGGCGGGGTCAGGGATTATCTCTGCCTCGTGATGGCTGGGTGTTGTGTGATGTCCTTAGGTTAGTTAGGTTTAAGTAGTTCTAAGTTCTAGGGGACTGATGACCATTGCTGTTAAGTCCCATAGTGCTCAGAGCCATTTGAACCATCTGCCATACAGTTCTAAAACTTTACGTGCTTTTTGTCTTGCTTGTTGGTTGATTGAAGGTTTGAAGTCGTCGATCGAGGAGGGGGCGACAATCACTCATTGTCGGCCGTAGCTGTTGCAGAAGCTGGATGTTGGCGATCCTTCTTCTCGACACAGTCACCAGGCGAAACGGGCTCTTGATGTGTGCCAACTAATGCTTCCCGTCCACGACACCGTGTCAGAAACTATCATAGCAAGTCGAGCGCAATTACATGCTGCCAAACCCCGAAAGCGCGGCAACTCACGGGAACGTCACACAACACGCCTGCTCCACCGCCCTACTCCAGCCAGACTCTGCTCTGCCCGCGCTCCACGCGGCAGACTTAACACTACCAAAGATCCTAAACACTTTGGTTCTCCACACGACCTGTCGATGTAGTGGTTCGATAGCGTAGTTTTCCCTAGGCAAGACACAGGGTAAAAATACAAATAATATTTACAAAACAAACCAATTATACATCGACATAAATGCTTATATATATACAAATAGTAAAACAATTACAATATATAAATACAGAAATGTTATATCTTCAGGTAACAAAATAAGGAAAAAAATTTATAGTACAATAGATGGAAATAGGAGGATATGCATTTCCGGCGTTACAAGTTCACTAAATGACGTTCCCTTTCTAAGTCAGCCGTGGACCATGATCTAGGACCAAGTGGGCGAGAGCTGCTCTTTTCACTTCCGAGTAGGCTTCTCCCTTTGTCGTCCGGTCATTGGCGCATTGTACTCGGCTGGCAGTTGGCCGAGGCGAAGTCGATATCAACATACCCAGCGCCTCCAGTGGCGCTGGTGGAACTTGCGCAAGCGGCGAGTCCCTATGACACCGGAACCAGCTCGATGCGAGCACCTGCGGTGTTTATGCCTGGCTGTGTCTTGTTCGGACTACACAGCACAACTTGCTAAGTGATTCCTACCTAAAACATGAGTTCCCCATCTCCTTCCTGGACCAGAGGGGACTAGATGCCTGAGAAGTGCATTCACACCTGGCTGCCTCCACACACTTCTACATCGATCATCAGACATCAAACAAATCCTAGAATTGTCAGTGAAGAGAATTCAGAAAACAAATTACATCCGAAGTGCACGCCATGGGGAAGGGGGTTGTACTATAGTCCGAGACGGACGCTTATATGCCAAATTGATCATATGATGATGCGTACGTACTTTCCCCTCCCATTTACAACATGGTAGCGTTTTGTTGTATTTTACTCAGAGCACGCCGGCCGGAGTGGTCGTGCGGTTCTAGGCGCTACAGCCTGGAGCCGAGCGACAGCTACTGTCGCAGGTTCGAATCCTGCCTCGGGCATTGATGTGTGTGATGTCCTTAGGTTAGTTAGGTTTAATTAGTTATAAGTTCTAGGGGACTGACGACCTCGGACGTTAAGTCGGATAGTGCTCAAAGCCATTTTGATCCTCAGAGCAAAAAAATGGTTCAAATGGCTCTGAGAACTACGGGACTTAACAGACTGAAGCGCCTAGAACCGCTCGGCCACTCTGGCCGGCGAGCCTCAGAGCACCTTCGAGTCATAATAGATAGGCAGCGGTCGTCAGTTGGTGCCACTGATCGTGAGTGGCCATTGTGAGGTAGATCTTCCATGTTTCTTTATCTGACTATATCTGTTGAACTTCCGACAGACATCGCTGTGGTGTACACCAATTACACAGGCAACTTATCATCTAGAGAACCTATTCCCCGTAACGTCACACTGTGTACATGGTGTAACACTAAAATGACCCGTCCAGACATGTTGCACAGTCTCCCCCGCGTACAAAATCCGTACTGCTCTGCTAAGCTGTACTAAGGCTGCAAGTTTACTGTTGCCTCCAAATTAGACAGTCTGTTGTACATATGGATTTCATGTGGTCAAAAGAGTATTAAAAAAGACGTGCCCGATCAAGAAATACAAACTACACTACTGGCCATTAAAATTGCTACACCACGAAGATGACGTGCAACAGATGCGAAATTTAAACGACAGGAAGAAGATGCAAAAATGGCTCTGACCACTATGGGACTTAACTTCTAAGGTCACCAGTCCCCTAGAACTTAGAACTACTTAAACCTAACTAACCTAAGGACATCACACACATTCATACCCGAGGCAGGATTCGAACCTGCGACCGTAGCGGTCGCGCTGTTCTAGACTGTAGCGCCTTTAACCGCTTGGTCACCACGGCCGGCGAAGAAGATGCTCTGAAATGCAAATGATTAGCTTTTCAGAGCATTCACACAAGGTTGGCGCCTGTGGCGACATCTACAACATGCTGACATGAGGAAAGTTTCCAACCGATTTCTCAAACAGCGGTTGACAGGCGTTGCCTGGTGAAATGTTGTTGTGATGCCTCGTCTAAGGAGGAGAAATGTGTACCATCACGTTTCCGACTTTGATAAAGGTCGCATTGTAGCCTATCGCGATTGCGGTTTATCGTATCGCGACATTGCTGCTCGCGTTGGTCGAGATCCAATGACTGTTACCAGAATATAGAATCGGAGGGTTCAGGAGAGTAATACGGAATGCCGTGCTGGATCCCAACGGCCTCGTATCACTATCAGTCGAGATAACAGGCATCTTATCGGCATGGGTCACTTTGGATAATGTGCCATCAAGGAATACCGCACCGACTTTTCCGTGACCGGATATTGCACACCACATAGTCACCCGTTGAGGGTAAAGGGACTTCTCGATAGTGAAATGCCGATTCTCAATCCCCCAAATGCGCGAGTTTGTTTATTGACGAATCCACCTAGATGAAAGTGTTGCTAAACCAAAACATACAAATTCCCATCATACACGCGGCCAACTGCGCAGTTTGAACGTCCTAACGCAAACCGTTCAGAGATTATGACGATTTTATTTCGTATAGTTCAATAATTGTCACGCTGTAATTCTAAGCCCACCCGCAGCACATGGCTGCAAACATGTAAATATGCAGAATAAAGATGTATGATGTCAATAACTTTCATTTAAAAAGCTTTTGAGAGTTTCCACGTGAAAAATTTCGAGGCATTTTTCACAGGCATTTGTGTTAATGGGTTAAGGGCAGGTGCAAGGCTATAGAATCATATATTATTGGAGGAAATGTATATATCACACATCGGAACATTAAAGAGACATTTGGAGAAAAGCGTTAGATTGTAACAATGTGAAGGGCTCAGATGGCACTAAGCAAACAAGAAAAAAACTGAATGATGAAAATAAAGGAGGGATGTGAAAAGAATTTAACAGATCAGTGGAACGTCTAAGTCCATACAAGTCCCCTGCAGTAGACAACATTCCATCAGAAATATTGAGACCTTTGAGGGAGACAGTGTTGACAAAACTACTGCATGTGATGTGTAAGATACATGAGATAGGCGAAAAACCTCATATTGCGAGAAGAATGTAATACTTCCAAACACAAAGAAATGAGGCGCTGACTAGTGTGACTATGAGTTTAATAAGTCGTGGTTGCAAAACAATGAGACGAATTGTGTACGGAAGAATGGAAAAACTGGTGGAAACTGACATCGCGGAAGATCATTGCGAATATAGGTTTGAGAAAGCCAATTACGTTTATAGAATCTGTAAACTTGCAGAAAGCTTTTGACAATATTGACTGAAGTATACTCTTTGAAATTCAGAAGGTAGCAGGGACAAGATATACAGAGCGAACGATTATGTACATCTTATATAGAAACCCAACGCCAATTGCAAGAGTCGAAGGACATTAAAGAGAAGCTGTATCTGAGAAGAGAGCGAGAAATGGTCGTAGCTTCCCCCGATGTCAATCAATCTATACACCACTGAACAAGCAGTAGAGAAAATCAAAGAAAAATTTGGAGAAGGAATTAAAGATTTGAGAGAAGAAATAGAAACTTCGCGGTTTGCAGGTGGCACTTCAGTTCTATCAATGGCGGACAAGGGCTTGTAAAGACTGCTAAACGGAATAGAAAGTGTCTTTGAGTTACTAAGAGGTAATAAAACTGACATCGGAAAAAGTAAAACAGGGGTAACGGAATGTACAAATTCGAATTAATTCCGGTGATGCTGCGGGAATCAAATGAATAAATTAGGCACTAATTGTAGCAGATCAGTTGTGAGCAGCAAAATAACTGATGATGGTCGAAGTAGACTGATACATTATGACCACTGCCCACCACAACGTTGAATGCCACCTGGTGGCGTTGCGGAGACGTGCCGCGGTAACAGAAGTATGCAGATCGAGAAATCCATTGAGATAATCAACTTTGACAAAGCGCAGATTATTATTATTATTATTATTATTATTATTATTATTATTATGCAGAATCTGCGAACGAGTAAATCGAAAACGGCGAAGCTGGTCGAATGTTCGCTTGCTCCCCTCCTGAACATCTACAGAAAGAAGTAGAACGATAGTGGAACCACAACTAGGTGCTAAATTGTTGGAACTCTCCGACTTTTCAGGGAACGTGGAACTTTGAGGATTGTCTGCTCTGTAAAGAAGGAGAGATGGTGATCTGTCGCATCTCTGCCGAAAGAGCACAATGCTGGTACACGTACAAGTGTTTCGGAGCACACCGTTCCTCGTACATTGCTGAAAATGAAGCTCGGCAGCAGATCACTCCTACGTGTTCACAAACTACTGGCCATTAAAATTGCTACACCACGAAGATGGCGTGCTACAGACGCGAAATTTAACTGACAGGAAGAAGATGCTGTGATACGCAAATGATTAGCTTTTCAGAACATTCACACAAGATTGGCGCTGGTGGCGACACCTACAACGTGCTGACAAGAGGAAAGTTTCCAACCGATTTCTCATACACAAACAGCAGTTGACCGGCGTTGCCTGGTGAAACGTTGTTGTGATGCCTCGTGTAAGGAGGAGAAATGCGTACCATCACGTTTCCGACTTTGATAAAGGTCGGATTGTAGCCCATTGCAATTGCGATTTATCGTATCGCGACATTGCTGCTCGCGTTGGTCGAGATCCAATGACTGTTAGCAGAATATCGAATCGGTGGGTTCAGGAGGGTAATACGGAACGCCGTGCTGGGTCCCAACGGCCTCGTATCACTAGCAATCGAGATGACAGGCATCTTATCCGCATGGCTGTAGCCGATCGTGCAGCCACATCTCGATCCCAGAGTCAACAGATGTGGACGTTTGCAAGACAACAAGCATCTGCACGAACAGTTCGACGACGTTTGCAGCAGCATCAGCAGCATGGACTGTCAGCTCGGAGACCATGGCTGTGGTTACCCTTGACGCTGCATCACAGGCAGGAGCGCCCCCGATGGTGTACTCAACGACGAACGTGGGTGCACGAATGGCGAACCTCATTTTTTTGGATGAATCCAGGTTATGTGTACAGCATCATGATGGTCGCGTCCTTGTTTGGCGACAACGCGGTGAACGCACATTGGAAGCGTGTATTCGTCATCGCCATACTGGCGTATCACCCGGCGTGATGCTATGGGGTGCCCTTGATTACACGTCTCGTTCACCTCTTGTTCGCATTGACGGCTCTTTGAACAGTGGACGTTACATTTCAGGTGTGTTACGACCCGTGGCTCTACCCTTCATTAGGTCCCTGCGAAACCCTACATTTCAGCAGGATAATACACGACCGCATGTTGCAGATACTCTACGGGCCTTTCTGGATACAGAAAATGTTCGACTGCTGCCCTGGCCAGCACATTCTCCAGATCTCTCACCAACTGAAAACGTCTAGTCAATGGTGGCCGAGCAACTAGCTCATCACAATACGCCAGTCACTACTCTTGAAGAAATGTGGTATAGTATTGAAGCTGCATGGGCAGCTGTACCTGTACACGCCATCCAAGCTCTGTTTGACAATGCCCAGGCGAATCAAGGCCGTTATTACGTCCAGAGGTGGTTGTTCTGGGTACTGATTTCTCAGGATGTATGCACCCAAATTGCGTGAAAATGTAATCACATGTCAGTTCTAGTATAATATATTTGTCCTATGAATACCCGTTTCTGATCTGCATTTCTTCTTGGTGTAGCAATTTTAATGACCAGTAGTGTATGTTGACCTAACGACATTGTCACTTACGATGGCAATGGGCACGGGACCATCGGGCCTCGATCGTCGATCAATGGAAACGTATCATCTGTTCTACACTAGGTCGATGGTCGTCTCCACATACGCCGTCATCAAGGTGAACGACGTCTCCATACGTACCGCATGCTACAGACGCAGACTGGTGGGGGCAGTATTATGCTGTGGGAGATATTCTTCTGCGCTTGCTTGGGCCTTGTGGTAGTAATCGAAGACCCGCTAACACCTGTGGACCACCTGCATCCCTTCATGCATGAAATCTTCCCTGATCGCGATGTCATCTTTCAGCAGCGTAACTGTCTGTGTATCGGAACCAGAACCGTGCTACAGTGGTTTGAAGAGCTTTATAGTGAACTACTGTTGATGTGCCGGCGAACATATTCGCTTGATGTAAATCCTACGGAACACATCTGGCGCCATCACCGCACACGCCCATCAGCAGCCCGTTATTTACGCGAATCACATGACGTTTGCGTAGACATCTAATGCTATACACCTCCACAACTTCACCAACGAACTGGCGTATCCCTGATACGCTGAATCAGTGATGTATTTCGTTCCAGAGACGAACAAACTAGGTATTAAGCAGGCGGTCCTAATGTTTTGACTCATCAGTGTAGAGATGATATAGACGTAAAATGCAGACTGGCTATATTTCGGAAATAATTTTTGAAAACAATAACATCTGTTGTACACTGAAGCACCAAAGAAGCTGCTATAGGCAGGCGTGTTGAAATACAGAGATACGTAAACAGGCAGAATACGGCACTGTGGTGGGCAACGCCTACACAAGCAAGTGTCTGGCGCAGTTGTTAGATCGGTTACTGCTGCTACAATGACAGGTTATCAAGATTTAAGAGAGTCTTAAGGTGGTGTTATGAACGAGCGATGGGACACAGAACCTCCGAGGTAACGATGAAGTGGGAATTTTCTCGTATGACAATTTCACTAGTGTACCGTGAAGAATATCAGGATTCCGGTGAAACAACAAATCTCCGACATCGCTGCAGGAGCCTGCAAGAACGGCACCAACGACGACTGAAGAGACTCGTTCAACGTGACAAAAGTGCAACCCTTCCGCAAATTGCTGCACATTTCAATGCTGGTCCATCAACAAGTGTTAGCGTGCGAATCATCTATATGGACTTTCGGAGCGGAATGCCCAGTCGTATTACCCTGATGACTGCATGACACAAAGCTTTACGCTTCGCCTGGGCACGTCGACACCGACATTGGACTGTTGTTGGCTGGAAACATGTTGCCTGGTTGGACGAGTCTCGTTTGTAATAGTATCGAGCGGATGGACGTGTACGGGAATGGAGAGGACCTCAGGAATTCATGGATCCTGCCTGTCAGCAAGGGACTGTTCAAGCTGGTGGAGGCTCTGTGATGGTGTGTGGCTTGTGCAATTGGAGTGAGCCCTTATACGTCTAGATATGACTCTGACATGTGGCACGTACGTAAGCATCTTGTCTGATGACCTGCATTCATTCATGTCCGTTGTGCATTCAGACGGAGTTGGTCAATTCCAGCAGGACAATGCGACACCCCACACTTCCAGAATTGCTACAGGGTGGGTCCATAAAAACTCTCCTGATGTTTAACAGTTCCGCTGGCCACCAAACTCCCCAGACATGAACATTACTGAGCATAATCAATTATTCAAAATGACAGTCACAATAGCATTATTTATTTTGCCGCCAACCGGTTTCAACCCGCGGTGGGGTCATCTTCAGGGCAATTTAAACTGTAAAGTTACAATATTAGTCAGTAATCATGTAATCTACAAGCAATTAGTCAAAGCTACATAAATAAACAGATGTTTATACCCATTTTGTCGTTGGCTGGAGTCGTCACCCTGCCCGTGCACGGTTTGTAACTATGCATGGTTGGTTCTCTGCATGAGCTTAAATAACGGCCAACAACACGTGGGCAAACGGTAACGCCCTCCACGGTGACCAACGGTAGTTACATTTACAACTAATTAAATCTCGAGAAATTTACAATTATTTAAAATTCTGGTAACTGTTGTCCCATTCATTTTTCACATCATTTGTGGATAGAGTAGAGCCCTCTATCTTTTGTGATAGCGACGCCTTTGCCATGGGCGATAGTATATATCAAGCCCCTCCCCCGCTCTAACCTGTGTGGTTGGGAAGCTGTCGTCATGAATAATGCGATTGTGACTATCAATTTGAATAATCGATTATAAGTAAATTAATCACTGTTACCTGCACACAACTATATTGTCTAAAAAAAATATTGAGCATATCTGGGATGCCTTGCTGTTCAGAAGAGATCTCCACCCTGGTAGTCTTACAGATTTACGTAAGCCCTGCAGGATTCGTAGTGTCAATTGTCTGCAGCACTACTAGAGACATTATCAGAGTCCATGCTACGTCGTGTTGCGGCATTTCTGCGTGCTCGCATTGGTCCCACATGACGTTAGGAAAGTGTACCTGTGTCTTTTGCTCTTCAGAGTAGATTCAAGTGTTGTAAAATCTTTCGTGAATATACTTGACCAGAGTGTAGTATTCTTCGGAAGTGAAGTGTGGACGATAAGCATTTCGGACAAGAAGAAATTATAAGCTTGTGAAATTTGTTATTATAGAAAAATGCTAAAGATCGCGTAACTAAAGGTCTGGTACTGAACTGAATTGGAGAAACTTATGGCATAACGTGACTAAAAGAAGGGACCTGTTGATAGGACAGATTCTGAGGCGTCAAAGATTTGTCATTATGCTACTGAACTGAAGTACGGGGGCTAAAACTGTAGTGAGAGAACAGGGGATGAACACTCAGCCGTTATGGTAAGAGATTTGGGAGACTTTTAGCTTCGCAGGTCTTTCTATGTGTGACGAAAGTGGTTGAAAGAGTGGCAGACCGAAGCTGTTGCTCCTACAACACTTTCGAAAATTGTCAGATACATAGTGATTATACGCATTCAGCCTCATTTGTTCGTGTGTTCTTTGGGGTAATATTTTGAAACAGAGAGGAATGTAGAGCCACCTTTCATCCTTTTGGATAAGGTGGTAGGGCGAAATGCAGCTCCACTGCAAATCAGCGAACGATCAGTAATAGAATCTAGTAAGAGGAATGTCGCAAAGGAAGATTTAGGTGAGTAACATAAATTGGTGACGCCTGAGAAGAAGAGGCTCCTCTCGAGGAGGGTCACAAATCTCGACTCTTTTCAAGAAGATGTGATTCGTCAGTGAAATATAAGCACATTATTCAGGGAAGGAGCATCCGACACTTAGAAAGCTACATGTTACCTTTGTAATAGTGGACCTGTTTCAAGGCAGTAAATCATCTTTGCTGCTAGTTTTAAAAAAGCTGGGACGCGGCTATAAATCTGTTTGTGGCTGCAAGTTATTAATGGAACAGAAAAGTGTTACAACCTGGTGTAGCCGCCTTCTTAGGGAATTAGTAAGAACAAATTTTTACGATATTGTTCGGTTTGACGAAACATGGGTGAATTCAGGACACAGTTTTTTTTTTAAGAAAAAGAGGAGCAAAAGAAAACGAAGCAGGATAGACGATACTATCGGTGGCAGAATGGCAGCTCCGACCGGCAGGGGGAAGAGAATGAATGTTGCACATGATGGAAATTCAAAAGGTTAAATACCTATGTGTCTGATGCTGTTAAGTTCAAATAAGACTTACAACTACCACTAAGAGGTGAGCACAATACTAACTAGGCTGGAGAGATGTTTCACACCAGTTTTTTGGCTGTGGACCACAAAAACCACAACTAATCTCTTTTTGTCTAAACTATTTACAGACCACCACCGCAGGAGGCTGCACTCCAAAGAAACACCTTGAGCAAAGACTTCTAATCACTTAAATATATATTCGATGCGAACAAATTCCCCCGTTTCCAGAAATGGTTTTCTTACTCTTGGCAATTTGCCTTTTACACTGAGGTAACGAAACTCATGGGATAGCGATATGCACATATGGAGATGGCGGTAGAATCAGATATACAAGGTATAAAAGGGCAGTGAATTGGTGGAGCTGTCATTTGTACACGAATGATTCATGTGAAAAGGTTTCCGAGGCGATTATGGCCGCACGACAGAAATTAACAGATTTTGAAAGCGGAATGGTAATTGGAGCTAGACGCATGAGACATTCTATTTCGGTAACCGTAAGATAATTCAATATTCTGAGATCTACAGTGTGAAAAGTTACCGAGAATACCAAATTACAGGCATTATCTCTCAGCACGGAAAACGCAGCGGCCGACGGCCTTCACTTAACGACCGAGAGCCGCGGCGTTTGCGTAGAGTAGGCAGTGATAGCAAACAAGCGACACTGCGTGAAATAACTGAAGGAATCAGTATGCGATTACAATGAAATGAGAACCCTGCTTACAGGCGTTGACATACGTTAACGAGGACAGATGAAAATGTGTGCCCCGACCGGGACTCGAACCCGGGATCTCCTGCTTACATGGCAGATGCTCTGCTATTTTTTTTAACTAAGGAAAACCTAAGTGCCACCGCCACTTTTCAATCTACAACAAAACAATCTGGTCTACTTCAGGTGTTGGCTCCTGACTAAACATACTCGAGAGAGCTACCTATATACCAGGGGATATATGGGAAATCAAGGTTAGGGCTATCCTTACATACAAAACAAAATCTTCCTTTTATGAATTTTATTTTTATATTTTCTTATTTTTTTAATTTAATTTTTTTTGTTTAGTTTTGTTGTGTAATTGATCAGAGGCCTTCTGCGCCCCGCTGGTAATATGTTGAGTCACGTCTTCTCGAAATTGATGTGTTCCGTTCAATTGTTCAGAAATGTTCAATGGTTCAAACAGGAAACCTTCTTCTCTCTTGGCTTAACACATTCCAGCTGCGAGGCGGGTCGTGAAAAGCACTCCCAAGGAAGTTCGAGAAAAATTGTCTGTGTTTTGGGTGACGGACAACGACACATTCCAGCTGCGAGGCGGGTCGTGAAAAGCACTCCCAAGGAAGTTCGAGAAAAATTGTCTGTGTTTTGGGTGACGGACAACGACATAATGACGGTCATTGAGGTACGTCCAAAAATCGAGTACAGAGTCTACAGTTTGTCCAAATAGGTAGCGAAAGGCACGTCCGCGAATCCAATTCACAGCATTGGTCATTGTCCGAGGAAATCTATCCATCTGAGCCACCGAGGACACATAGAATAGTGCGACTGCATGGACTTACCTCTGGCACGCATCCCGCGAAACCCACATTCTCAATGTATTGTCCCGCACTACATTCGTAGTGTCCCCGCCCATTATACTCATTTTCGGACAATTTCATTCTAACGAGCAGCTTGGTCACCGTTGGTATCTGTTATTTCGGACTTGTCCGAAAAAACAGATACCATCTTAGTAAACATATAGTTAAGGCTCACCGGCCACTTGACCATCTTCTTCTTCTGTGCGAATGCACAAACAGTGCCCGAACTCTTACGGGAATCGGCAACGCGCCGCGAGTAATGAGTATAATGGGCGGGGACACTACGAATGTAGTGCGGGACAATACGTTGAAAATGTGGGTTTCGCGGGAGGCGTGCCAGAGATAAATCCCTGCTATCACACTATTCTCTGTAACCTCGGTGGCTCAGATAGATAGAGCGTCTGCCATGTAAGCAGGAGAGCCCGGGTTCGAGTACCAGTCGGGGCACACATTTTCATCTGTCCCCGTTGACGTATGTCAACGCCTGTAAGCAGCTAAGGGTGTTAATTTCATTCTAACGAGCTGCTTGGTCACCGATGGTATCTGTTATTTCGGACATGTTCGAAAAAACAGATACCATCTTAGTAAATAAACAATAAAGTTTTGGTGCCTTCCCCCTGTACTGCAATTCCCTTTCAAAATTTCACATTGAGTTCCTTTACTGCTTGATTAGTGTGCAGGCTGAATAACATCGGGGATAGACTACAAGTCGATCTCATCCCCATCTCAGCTACTGCTTCCAATACATGTGCTACGACTACTACAAGTGCAGTCCACTCTCTCTACAAGTAGCGAATACCATTTCACTTCCTGCATTTTATCCCGGCTACCGTCGGAATTTCACTGATTGTTGCGTAAGTGATTAGCTGTCGTAACATACTTTTGTCACTGGCAGAATCAGTAAAAGATCCGCTCGCCGCAAGCTGTGTAACATTTTGGTGACGCAACTCGACGCGCTTTTTGTGCGGTCGGGGAAAAGTGGCGACGTGCATACGGTGCAGCTTGCAGACGGCAGGTTTTCGAGTCACGAACGCAGCCCCGGGCTGGCGTCCGCATTCCTGCGGGAGCCGGAGGAACGCACCTGGACGGAGGTGGCGCTGGTGCGCTCCCGACTGCGGCCGCTTGGATAACGCGCTGACGCAACGCAGGAATGCGAGCCGCGCTGGCCGCCCGCGCTCTCTCCGCAGCTTCCCTTGCGGCGCCCTGCCCGCGGCTCCGCGTCCACTGTCTCGTCCACTCCAGCGCCTGCTGCACGACCCTTATTCCACTCGTACTGAAAGACGGGCAAACGGGCATCTGTGAATGCGGAGACGAAGAAAATTGTGAGGATTGCTTACGGTGTCCCACAAGGTTCCATCTTAACACCAATACTATTTCTTGGGTATACAGGGTGGTCCATTGATAGTGACCGGGCCAAATATCTCACGAAATAAACACCACACGAAAAAAATAGAAAGAACCAAACTCGTCTAGCTTCAAGGGGGAACCCAATTGGCGCTATGGTTGGCCCGCTACATGGCGCTGCCATAGGTCAAACGGATATCAACTTATTACATATTCGTGTAGTACGTAAATAAATATGAATGTTTTAGTAGGACAAAAGAAAGCAAGTGTTGACAGATGTGAAAATTACCGAACTATCAGTTTAATAAGTCACAGCTGCAAAATAATAACGCGAATACTTTAGAGACGAATGGAAAAAATGGTAGAAGCCGAACTCTGCGAAGACCAGTTTGGATTCCGCACAAATGTGGGAACACGTGAGGCAAAACTGACCCTACGACTTATCTTAGAAAATAGATTAAGGAAAGGCAAACCTACATTTCTTGCATTTGTGGACTCAGAGAAAGCTTTTGACAATGTGGACTGGAATACTCTGTTTCAAATTCTAAAGGTGGCAGCGGTAAAATACAGGGAGCGAAAGGCTATTTACAATTTGTACAGAAAGCAGATGGCAGTTGTAAGAGTCGAGGGGCATGAAAGGGAAGCAGCGGTTGGGAAGGGAGTGAGACAGGGTTATAGCCTGTCCCCGATGTTATTCAATCTGTATACTGAGCAAGCAGTAAAGGAAACAAAAGAAAAATACGGAGTAGATATTAAAATCCATGCAGAAGAAATAAAAACTTTGAGGTTCGCCGATGACATTGCAATTCTGTCAGAGACAGCAAAGACTTGGAAGAGCAGTTGAACGGAATGGACAGTGTCTTGAAAGGAGGATATAAGATGAACATCAACAAAAGCAAAACGAGGATAATGGAATGTAGTCGAATTAAGTCGGGTGATGCTGAGGGAATTACACCCCTGGAAATTGAAATAAGAACACCGTGAATTAATTGTCCCAGGAAGGGGAAACTTTATTGACACATTCCTGGTGTCAGATACATCACATGATCACACTGACAGAACCACAGGCACATAGACACAGGCAACAGAGCATGCACAATGTCGGCACTAGTACAGTGAATATCCACCTTTCGCAGCAATGCAGGCTGCTATTCTCCCATGGAGACGATCGTAGAGATGCTGGATGTAGTCCTGTGGAACGGCTTGCCATGCCATTTCCACCTGGCGCCTCAGTTGGACCAGCCTTCGTGCTGGACGTGCAGACCGCGTGAGACGACGCTTCATCCAGTCCCAAACATGCTCAATAGGGGACTGATCCGGAGATTTTGCTGGCCAGGGTAGTTGACTTACACCTTCTAGAGCACGTTGGGTGGCACGGGATACATGTGGACGTGCATTGTCCTGTTGGAACAGCAAGTTCCCTTGCCGGTCTAGGAATGGTAGAACGATGGGTTCGATGACGGTTTGGATGTACCGTGCACTATTCAGTGTCCCCTCGACGATCACCAGAGGTGTACGGCCAGTGTAGGAGATCGCTCCCCACACCATGATGCCGGGTGTTGGCCCTGTGTGCCTCGGTCGTATGCAGTCCTGATTGTGGCGCTCACCTGCACGGCGCCAAACACGCATACGACCATCATTGGCACCAAGGCAGAAGCGACTCTCATCGCTGAAGACGACACGTCTCCATTCGTCCCTCCATTCACGCCTGTCGCGACACCACTGGAGGCGGGCTGCACGATGTTGGGGCGTGAGCGGAAGACGGATTAACGGTGTGCGGGACCGTAGCCCAGCTTCATGGAGACGGTTGCGAATGGTCCTCACCGATACCCCAGGAGCAACAGTCTCTCTAATTTGCTGGGAAGTGGCGGTGCGGTCCCCTACGGCACTGCGTAGGGTCCTACGGTCTTGGCGTGCATCCGTGCGTCGCTGCGGTCCGGTCCCAGGTCGACGGGCACGTGCACCTTCCGCCGACCACTGGCGACAACATCGATGTACTGTGGAGACCTCACGCCCCACGTGTTGAGCAATTCGGCGGTACGTCCACGCGGCCTCCCGCATGCCACTATACGCCCTCGCTCAAAGTCCGTCAACTGCACATACGGTTCACGTCCACGCTGTCGCGGCATGCTACCAGTGTTACAGACTGCGATGGAGCTCCGTATGCCACGGCTAACTGGCTGACACTGACTGCGCCGGTGCACAAATGCTGCGCAGCTAGCGCCATTCGACGGCCAACACCGCGGTTCCTGGTGTGTCCGCTGTGTCGTGCGTGTGATCATTGCTTGTACAGCCCTCTCGCAGTGTCCGGAGCAAGTATGGTGGGTCTGACACACCTGTGTCAATGTGTTCTTTTTTCCATTTCCAGGAGTGTATATTAGGAAATGAGACACTGAAAGCAGTAAAGGAGTTTTGCTATTTGGGGAGCAAATAACTGATGATGGTCGAAGTAGAGAGGATATAAAATGTAGACTGGCAATGGCAAGGAAAGCGTTTCTGAAGAAGAGAAATTTGTTAACATCGATTATAGATTTAAGTGCCAAAAAGTCTTTTCGGTAAGCATTTGTATGGAGTGTATCCATGTACGGAAGTGAAACATGGACGATAAACAGTTTGCACAATAAGAGAATAGATGCTTTCGAAATGTGGTGCTACAGAAGACTGCTGAAGATTAGATAGGTATATCACATAACTAATGAGGAAGTGTTGAACAGGGTTGGGGAGAAGAGAAGTTTGTGGCACAACTTGACCAGAAGAAGGGATCGGTTGGTAGGACATGTTTTGAGGCATCAAGGGATCACAAATTTAGCATTGGAAGGCAGCGTGGAGGGTAAAATCGTAGAGGGAGACCAAGAGATGAATAAGATTGCACAGGATAGAGTAGCATGGAGAGCTGCATCAAACTAGTCTCAGGACTGAAGACAACAATAACAACAACATAGTTGCACCACTTTTTTGCTTTGTGATAGATGCCGCTGTAACTGTCATAAACGTATAAGTACCTGGTATCACGTAACATTCCGCCAGTGCAGATGCATTAGCCGTGTTAAAATGGACCGTTTACCAGTTGCGGAAAAGGTCGATATCGTGTTGATGTATGGCTGTTGTGATCAAATGCCCAACGGGCGTGTGCTATGTATGCTGCTCGGCATCCTGGACGACATCATCCAAGTGTCCGGACCGTTCGCCGGATAGTTACGTTATTTAAGGAAACAGGAAGTGTTCAGCCACATGTGAAACGTCAACCATCAACCACGACCTGCAACAAATTATGATGCCCAAGTAGGTGTTTTAGCTGCTGTTGCGGCTAATCCGCACATCAGTAGCAGAAAAATTGCGTGACAATCGGGAATTTGAAAAACGTCGGTGTTGAGAATGCTACATCAACATCGATTGCACCCGTACCATATTTCTATGCACCAGGAATTGCATGGCGGCGACTTTGAACGTCGTGTACAGTTCTGCTACTGGGCACAAGAGAAATTACGGGATGATGACAGATTTTTTGCAGGCGTTCTGTTTAGCGACGAAGCGTCATTCACCAACAGCGGTAACGTAAGCCGGCATAATATGTACTATTGGGCAACGGAAAATCCACGATTGCTGCGACAAGTGGAACATCAGCGACCTTGGTAGGTTAATGTATGGTGGACATTACGTGAGGAAGGATAATTGGCCCTCATTTTATGGATGGCAATCTAAATGGTGCAATGTATGCTGATTTCCTATGTAATGGTCTACCGATGATACTTACAAGATGTTTCACTGCATAACAGAATCGCGATTTACTTCCAACATGATGGATGTCCGACACATAGCTCGCTTGAGGTTGAAGCCGTATTGAATAGCATATTTCATGACAGGTGTATTGGTCGTCGAAGCACCATACCATGGACCGCACGTTCACCGGATCTGACGTCCCCGGATTTCTTTCTGTGGGGAAAGTTGAAGGATATTTGCTATCGTGATCCACCGACATCGCTTGACAACATGCGTCAGCGCACTGTCAACGCATGTGCGAACATTACAGAAAGCGAACTACTCGCTGTTGAGAGGAATGTCGTTATACGTATTGCCAAATGCATTGAGGTTGACAGACATTATTTTGAACATTTATTGCATTAATGTGGTATTTACAGGTAATCACACTGTAACCGTTTGTGTTCTCAGAAATTATAAGTTCACAAAGTTACATGTATCACATTGGAACAACCGAAATAAAATGTTCAAACCTACCTACGTTCTGTATTTTTATTTAAAAAACCTAACTGTTACCAACTGTTCCTCTAAAATTGTGAGCCATATGTTTGTGACTATTACAGAACCATGTATCACAAAGCGAAAAAAGTGGTCCAACTAAAACATTCATACTTCTTTACGTATTATTCGAATATATAATAAAAAATGGGGGACCTATTTTTTAAAAAAACGGCATTTGATATCCGTTTGACCTATGGCAGCGCCATCTAGCGGGCCAACCATAGTGCCATTTGGTTTCCCCCTTTCAAGCTAGACAAGTTTCGTTCTTTTTAGTTTTTTTTTTACACTTATTTTGGTGAGATATTTGGCCCAGTCACAATCAATCGAGCACCCTGTATTTATGACCTTTCATCAGTAACATTCCAGACGCAATGCCTTCTTTCTACATTTACATTTACATCTACGTCTACATCTGCAAGCATTGCGGGGAGTATCTAGCCATCATTGTTTTCCCGCTTCCACTCGCAAAGGAGCAAGGGAAAAACTACCGTATATTTGACTCCTACAATCCCTAATTTCTCTTATCATGTCTTCACGGTTCTTACGCACTATGTACATTGGCGGCCGTGGAGCCGTTTTGCAGTCAGCCGCCAATGCTGGTTCTCTGAATTTTCTAGATGGTGTTCCTCGAAAAGAACGTCATCTTCCCTCCAGGAATTTCCATTTGAGTTCCAGAAACATCTCCGTAATACTCGGGTGTTGATCAGACTTACTGGTCACGAATCTAGCAGTACGCCTCTGCATTGCTTCGATGTCTCTTTAATCCGACCTGATGGTGATCCCAAACACTCAATCGGTACTCAAGAATGGGTTACACTGGCGTTCTACACATGATCTCTTTTTTTCTTTTTTTAGATGAGTTACACTTTCCTAAAATTCTCCCAATAAACCGAAGTGTACCATTCACATTACTTCTTACAGCACTTGTCCGTTCCATTTCATATCGCTTTGCAACGTTACACCTAGACATTTTGTCATCGTGACTGCGACATTACATTTAATTGAAAGTCTCCAGCCTGATATGCACGCATGTCCAAAGGAACATTGCTTCGGTCTTCTTACAAACATAGGCACTACAGTATCGTATTTATCCGGCGATACCAGGCTAGCGATTCTCCATTAAATGTCTCCTCTGTACGGGAATTACAATAAGTGTATGAGTGCAAGTTTATGGCAGATGGACAACGACATGGTGAAGCATGCACGGATAGACGAAATCGTTAAGCTACTACGTAGGTACTTCTGTTGTCTTCAGGCTTGACCCTCCAGTTCTTAATTCATGATGCAAATTCTAATGGTCTTTCTTAAATGCACACGATCACTTGCTTACTTTCTGTTCAGTGGCAGCTGGTATCATAATTTCACGGTGCATATAAACCGCTTTATGCCTTCAGCTTTGGTAGCAGACACTTACAAACAATATTTATGTAATAATTCACAAATAAATTTTTTCTGGTGCATTAAAACATAAAAAGCTGCTACCATCTACTGGTAGGAAAGTGAGTTGCTACCAGCGGTTTATTCAAAAGTCACAGTTAACCATCAGCCTGAGTAACAACTAACTCTGGTCTCCCCTACAAGTTATATCCAGACAGTGGGTTCACATTATAAGGAAACAAAATAGTATGGATGAAAACACTCTTCTCCTAAAATGAAGAGCTGTTTCAACGGGAGTGACATATGTATTAGTACAGTTATAACGAGACACTATAATTTGTAAGACTTTTTTCCATTATGGATGTGAAGCACGGTGGCAGTATTTAATAAAGGTTTTGGTGATTTTTTTTAAAGCGTCTTGGCCAGAACAATGTCACATTGCTGAAATATCTTCACGTTGACTGAATACGTGATATAATATTTTACTGCCTAATTAGCGAGACACTGGCAGCATCACTCGTGGAATTTATGTCAATGTGAGAAACGTCTCAAATGTATGAGTCGGTTGGCTAGAAATAAATGCAAAACGTTTATAACCTTTTTTTTTGTAAAATCAGTACGTATGTATTACCAGCTCGATTTTTAGAATTGTCACTGTTGTTCTTCATGCATTCTTGCCACTGTCTAAATTGCCTTAATCACTGCACAGAATTTCATCTCCTGCGGTTCCAGCTACTCCACAACAGAAGTTTTCAGCACATTTTAATTTTCAAAAAGTTGACGTGGAATCCATAATATGATCTGTACGGAGAGTTACTGAATGTGAGATCAGGACTGAAATGAGAGAGTATGTAAAGTTCTCAGACGAAATTCAGGATCCTCTGGACTATGTGGGCGGTAGGTGAGCGTAAACTACTTTGAACCATGAAAATTCAACATCAAAGCTTTCCATGTCGTCACAGTTACAGTAATGTCTGATTTTCTGTATTGTTTTGCAGTACACCCAGATGTTATTAATGTTGCTGGCTGCGTGAAATCTACCAACAGCACATGTTATCTGGCCAAGAGACCAACTTGCCATGTTTTTTTTTATTAGCTATGTTATTCAGAATTCTTCCCCGTTTGACAGGTTTGAGTGACGTAATTGTGTGGAGGACTGTTCCGTTTCCATACAAGCTCGAGGAATCACCAATCACAATGAGAGGCAAAAATAATTACTCATATTTCTATAATAATTCCAAAAATCCATGTACGGATGTAAATCTTTCTGTCTGTAATCATTTACAACACTTTCGAAACTCATCCTGTACACAGTTTCCAATCACTCGATTTCTCGCTAAGATTTTTGTTCATTATTGCCCGAGATATCGGCGAATGTTGTATAGCAAGTAGACTACCAGCGGTAAGACGATTTTCTAGCTCTTAATTATTCACAAACTCTACGTAGGTACCCTTGTTGTCTTCACGCTTGGTCCTGCACACCTTAATTCATGATGCACATTCTAAAGGTCTTTCTTAAATGCCAACAATCACTTGCTTACTTTCTGTTCAGTCGCAGCTGATATCATATACACTCCTGGAAATGGAAAAAAGAACACATTGACACCGGTGTGTCAGACCCACCATACTTGCTCCGGACACTACGAGAGGGCTGTACAAGCAATGATCACACGCACGGCACAGCGGACACACCAGGAACCGCGGTGTTGGCCGTCGAATGGCTCTAGCTGCGCAGCATTTGTGCACCGCCGCCGTCGGTGTCAGCCAGTTTGCCGTGGCATACGGAGCTCCATCGCAGTCTTTAACACTGGTAGCATGCCGCGACAGCGTGAACGTGAACCGTATGTGCAGCTGACGGACTCTGAGCGAGGGCGTATAGTGGGCATGCGGGAGGCCGGGTGGACGTACCGCCGAATTGCTCAACACGTTGGACGTGCGGTCTCCACAGTACATCGATGTTGTCACCAGTGGTCGGCGGAAGGTGCACGTGCCCGTCGACCTGGGACCGGACCGCAGCGACGCACGGATGCACGCCAAGCCCGTAGGATCCTACGCAGTGCCGTAGGGGACCGCACCGCCACTTCCCAGCAAATTAGGGACACTGTTGCTCCTGGGGTATCGGCGAGGACCATTCGCAACCGTCTCCATAAAGCTGGGCTACGGTCCCGCACACCGTTAGGCCGTCTTCCGCTCACGCCCCAACATCGTGCAGCCCGCCTCCAGTGGTGTCGCGACAGGCGTGAATGGAGGGACGAATGGAGACGTGTCGTCTTCAGCGATAAGAGTCGCTTCTGCCTTGGTGCCAATGATGGTCGTATGCGTGTTTGGCGCCGTGCAGGTGAGCGCCACAATCAGGACTGCATACGACCGAGGCACACAGGGCCAACACCCGGCATCATGGTGTGGGGAGCGATCTCCTACACTGGCCGTACACCTCTGGTGATCGTCGAGGGGACACTGAATAGTGCACGGTACATACAAACCGTCATCGAACCCATCGTTCTACCATTCCTAGACCGGCAAGGGAACTTGCTGTTCCAACAGGACAATGCACGTCCGCATGTATCCCGTGCCACCCATCGTGCTCTAGAAGGTGTAAGTCAACTACCCTGGCCAGCAAGATCTCCGGATCTGTCCCCCATTGAGCATGTTTGGGACTGGATGAAGCGTCGTCTCACGCGGTCTGCACGTCCAGCACGAAGGCTGGTCCAACTGAGGCGCCAGGTGGAAATAGCATGGCAAGCCGTTCCACAGGACTACATCCAGCATCTCTACGATCGTCTCCATGGGAGAATAGCAGCCTGCATTGCTGCGAAAGGTGGATATACACTGTACTAGTGCCGACATTGTGCATGCTCTGTTGCCTGTGTCTATGTACCTGTGGTTCTGTCAGTGTTATCATGTGATGTATCTGACCCCAGGAACGTGTCAATAAAGTTTCCCCTTCCGGGGACAATGAATTCACGGTGTTCTTATTTCAATTTCCAGGAGTGTATTTCACTGTGCATATAAATCGCTTTATGCCTTCAGCTTTGGTAAACAATATTTATATAATTTCACAAATAATTTTTTTCTGGTGTATTAAAACATAAATTTTGTAATGATGAATATTAAGCGTCACCGCACAAATTTTCATCCATAGTTTCTCCGACATTTATTTTCAACTACAAAATATTAAGCGAAATTGTTTCTTTGGCCCCGAGATGCAATTTACTTTTGGCACTGTTGAAACATACATAAATGTATGTTTACTTTTTGTACTCGAAGAGAATACTTATTGAGTATTCAAGACATGGGTGTTCGCTTAAAATTTAGAAAGATAAAATTTCTGGGTGGGTTAATCATTGTCTATCTACAAGTTCGGCTGTTGATTTCTTACTCTTACTTCTATTTTTTTTTTTTATTGAGGCTTTTGTAACATTTTGCCGTGACCGTAGCACTTTCCTTCGCAGTTCTTCACTGCACGGCCCAGGAGTGACAGGGCAAGGCAGCGTGCTGACGTAGTTGGCGGCCTTCCTCTTTCAATCTGCAGCTCTAGCCATCGTTTTTCCTGAAGAATTTGAGGAACTGACGAAAGACTTTCGCTACGCTTGCTTGTTGCAACAACTAAGCTATTCTCCCTGTCTTTTTTACGTTATTTCTTTCAGAGAACCCACTCGTTCATTATTTTCTTCTTTTGTACTCCACACTTCGGCCGTGTCCACTGTTGCATCAATAATGCCAGCATGACACTTATAAGTGATGTACATATTTGAGTTTTTTCTGTTCTGTCGGACATATCCGACAGATCAGACACCACTCGTGATGACGCGGTTGGTGCATACATTTATATGAAATAGAGGATGGGAAAGAAAGCGAACGGCTGGATGGGAATTCGTGACTTCCAGCGGCACAGGGCATTGTGGTAAAGCAATGGCGAAAGCTGAAAATTTGTGCCAGACCGGGATTCGAACCCGGATTTACCGCTTCTCATAAGCGGTTGCCTTAACCGCGTGGGCCATCCGGACATAGTACCTGAGCGATTGAAAGTACGGCGTTAAGGTACGACGGACACTGCATTGCAGCGAGCGATAAGTTGGAAATCTGATTGAATTTTCACAACAACAAAAAAAAAAAAATGGTTCAAATGGCTCTGAGCACTATGGGACTTAACTTCTGAGGTCATCAGTCCCCTAGAACTTAGAGCTACTTAAACCTAAGTAACCTAAGGACATCACACACATCCGTGCCCGAGGCAGGATTCGAACCTACGACCGTAGCGGTCGCGCGGTTCGAGACTGTAGCGCCTACAACCGCTCGGCCACCACGGCCAGCTGAATTTTCACATTTGAGAAGACACCAATCTGTTTAACTTGTTAAAAACATTCAAAAGACAAGAGCAAATAAAAATTTCTTTATCTTCTAATAATTTCCGGGTATGCAGCCGGATTCCGTCGACATTCGGCCACGATACTTCAGCCCAGAGACGTCCGGCCATCATCAGGTGAGTACACAACTACTGAAGAGCCCAGGTGTACTCACCTGATGATGGCCGGACGTCTCTGTTCTTCTAATAATTTCCGGGTATGCAGCCGGATCCCGTCGACATTCTGCCACGATATTTCGGCCCAGAGACGTCCGGCCATCATCAGGTGAGTACACAACTATTAAAGAGCCCAGGTGTACTCACCTGATGATGGCCGGACGTCTCTGGGCCGAAATATCGTGGCAGAATGTCGACGGGATCCGGCTGCATACCCGGAAATTATTAGAAGAACAAATAGGCCGGGAAAATTTCAGAAGTCACATCAAAAAATTTCTTTATTTAAAGCAACCGGTTTCGACAAAGTTGCTGACATCTTCAGGTCTTAAATCTGTTTATTATGAAACGTGTTCATTTTAAGCGGGACCTCGTGAGAACTTGGTGTGAAAGTAAAAGTTTTTGCCTTTTGAATGTTTTTATCTCGGAAAGTTGAGTCGGTCAGTGATCCTGTCCTGATGGTCGAAGTGGTTCAGGCAACCGCTCATCACAAGCGGTAAATTCGGGCTCGAGTCCCTGTCTGTCACAAATTTTCAACTTTCTACATTCCCTTACCACAGTGACGAGTGCGGCTGGAAGTCACGAATTCCCACCCAGCTCTTTGCTTTCTTTTCTCATTCTCTATTTCATATAAACTTACAGGTGAAACGCAGTGAAGACACATTAGCTTCTTTTCCTTCGTCTAATGAAAATAATCATTTTTCGCACCGGACTGTAATATTTTGCACAACTGATGAGGTTTAACATGTCTTATAACGCTATAGGAATTTTATCTTTAACGCGTTGCCACAACGTGAACAGCGTACTATTCAGAAGAATGTTACGTTCGTGATTGGAAGAGGTGAAGTTACATTGCACGTTAAAATTGCACCACTACTGACGGTTTTTTGATGACTATGTGGGGCGATGAAGCGACCTTACAGTTTTCCCCAAAACACGACATGTGACATGGATTATACGTTTGATCTTTGGTATACGAAACTGGAGTATTCCTAATACCAAATGTTGTTGCGAGGCGTCTTCATGGTGTTGCAATTTTCATGGTTAGCAACGTATAACATGAAAGTTTACTCAGGTTCGTTTCCAACAGTCACCAACAAACTTTACATATTCACATACTCCTTTACCTTTAACCCAAATGAATATAGGCTCATTTAAAGAAATTTTTCTTATTACGAGTATACAAAGACAATGCAGAAGGCGACATATAAGCTGATTTACCAAAGTCTTCATTTGCAAGTTCTGCCATATGGTAGGTACGACAGGCGATAATGTCTCTACCAACGAAACTTTCAAGTCCAGGAACGTTAAGAACTCCAGTACCTCCACGTACAATGGCTACAGTGAGCCAACCATTACCATGTGAGAAAGTATCATTAATGTCAATACTAAAATTCCTCGCGGTCCTAGACAGACACTTTATAAAACCATCGAGAACATCGAGTTCGCCACAACAGCTGGAGACAAGAAGAACCCCATACCAGTTAAGAGCGTTGCTGCTACTGCACTTGTCGACGGACCTTGTGTTTCCTGTGGTTGTAGACTTAATTTCACTATTGACATTAATGATGCTTTCTCACATGGTAATGGTTTGTTCACTGTAGCCAATGTACGTGGAGGTACTGGAGTTCCTAACGTGCCTGGACTTGAAAGTTTCGTTGATAGAGACATTATCGCCTATCGTACCTACCATATGGCAGACAGTTCCGCACTGTCGCCTGATAAACAAAGTAAGAGCCTACGGAATATCAGACCAGCTGTGTGGCTGGATTGAAGAGTTTTTAGCAAACAGAACACAGCATGTTGTTATCAATGGAGCGACGTCTACAGACGTTAAAGTAACCTCTGGCGTGCCACAGGGGAGTGTTATGGGACCATTGCTTTTCACAATATACACTCCTGGAAATGGAAAAAAGAACACATTGACACGGGTGTGTCAGACCCACCATACTTGCTCCGGACACTGCGAGAGGGCTGTACAAGCAATGATCACACGCACGGCACAGCGGACACACCAGGAACCGCGGTGTTGGCCGTCGAATGGCGCTAGCTGCGCAGTATTTGTGCACCGCCGTCGTCAGTGTCAGCCAGTTTACCGTGGCATACGGAGCTCCATCGCAGTCTTTAACACTGGTAGCATGCCGCGACAGCGTGGACGTGAAACGTATGTGCAGTTGACGGACTTTGGGCGAGGGCGTATAGTGGGCATGCGGGAGGCCGGGTGGACGTACCGCCGAATTGCTCAACACGTGGGGCGTGAGGTCTCCACAGTATATCGATGTTGTCGCCAGTGGTCGGCGGAAGGTGCACGTGCCCGTCGACCTGGGACCGGACTGCAGCGACGCACGGTTGCACGCCAAGACCGTAGGATCCTACGCAGTGCCGTAGGGGACCGCACCGCCACTTCCCAGCAAATTAGGGACACTGTTGCTCCTGGGGTATCGGCGAGGACCATTCGCAACCGTCTCCATGAAGCTGGGCTACGGTCCCGCACACCGTTAGGCCGTCTTCCGCTCACACCCCAACATCGTGCAGTCCGCCTCCAGTGGTGTCGCGACAGGCGTGAATGGAGGGACGAATGGATACATGTCGTCTTCAGCGATGAGAGTCGCTTCTGCCTTGGTGAAAATGATGGTCGTATGCGTGTTTGGCGCCGTGCAGGTGAGCGCCACAATCAGGACTGCATACGACCGAGGCACACAGGGGCAAAACCAGGCATCATGGTGTGGGGAGCGATCTCCTACACTGGCCGTACACCTCTGGTGATCGTCGTGGGGACACTGAATAGTGCACGGTACATCCAAACCGTCATCGAACCCATCGTTCTACCATTCCTAGACCGGCAAGGGAACTTGCTGTTCCAACAGGACAATGCACGTCCGCATGTATCCCGTACCACCCAACGTGCTCTAGAAGGTGTAAGTCAACTACCCTGGCCAGCAAGATCTCCGGATCTGTCCCCCATTGAGCATGTTTGGGACTGGATGAAGCGTCGTCTCACGCGGTCTGCACGTCCAGCACGAAGGCTGGTCCAACTGAGGCGCCAGGTGGAAATGGCATGGCAAGCCGTTCCACAGGACTACATCCAGCATCTCTACGATCGTCTCCATGGGAGAATAGCAGCCTGCATTGCTGCGAAAGGTGGATATACACTGTACTAGTGCCGACATTGTGCATGCTCTGTTGCCTGTGTCTATGTGCCTGTGGTTCTGTCAGTGTGATCATGTGATGTATCTGACCCCAGGAATGTGTCAATAAAGTTTCCCCTTCCGGGGACAATGAATTCACGGTGTTCTTATTTCAATTTCCAGGAGTGTATATAAATGACCTAGTAGATAGTGTCGGAAGTTCCATGCCGCTTTTCGCGGATGATGCTGTAGTATACAGAGAAGTTGCAGCATTAGAAAATTGTAGCGAAATGCAGGAAGATCTGCAGCGGATAGGCACTTGGTGTAGGGAGTGGTAACTGACCCTTAACATAGACAAATGTAATGTATTGCGAACACATAGAAAGAAGGATCTTTTATTGTATGATTATATGATAGCGGAACAAACACTGGTAGCAGTTATTTCTGTTAAATATCTGGCAGTATGAGTGTGGAACGATTTGAAATGGAATGATCATATAAAATTAATTGTTAGTAAGGCGGGTACCAGGTTGAGATTCATTGGGAGAGTCCTTAGAAAATGTAGTCCATCAACAAAGGAGGTGGCTTAAAAAACACTCGTTCGACCTATACTTGAGTATTGCTCATTAGTGTGGGATCCGTACCAGATCGGGTTGGTGGAGGAGATAGAGAAGATCCAAAGAAGAGCGGCGCGTTTCGTCACAGGGTTATTTGGTAACCGTGATAGCGTTACGGAGATGTTTAGCAAACTCATGTGGCAGACTCTACAAGAGAGGCGCTCTGCATCGCGGTGTACCTTGCTCGCCAGGTTTCGAGAGGGTGCGTTTCTGGATGAGGTATCGAATATACTGCTTCCCCCTACTTATACCTCCCGTGGAGATCACGAATGTAAAATTAGAGAGATTCGAGCGCGCAGTCGTTCTTCCCGCGAACCATACGCGACTGGAACAGAAAAGGGAGGTAATGACAGTGGCACGTAAAGTGCCCTCCGCCACACACCGTTGGGTGGCTTGCGGAGTATGAATGTAGATGTAGATGTAGAACTTGCAAATAAAGACTTTGGTAAATCAGCTTATATGTCGCCTTCTGCACTTTCTTTGTATACTCGTAATAAGAGAAAAAATTCTGTTAATGAGTAAGTATTCATTTGGGTTAAAGGTAAAGGAGTATGTGAATATGTAAAGTTTGTTGGTGACTGTACTTTGTATTTTCATAAATAGAATATTCACGTAAGGAAACCTATGAGGAGTACAGCCAGCCAGGATATTAGTTTCTACTAGAAGCGGAATTATATGAAAAAGACTTTGAATCTCCTCTTGAACCTGACATGAGCGGAGTGCTTCAACCCGAAGTTCGTTAGTGAAGACCGCTGGTGGCACTCAATGGAGTTTTCTCTGCACATTTTGGGTGTATTGTTAAGCGACGACATACTTAGCAGTAGGCAGCAAGAGGAAAAGACAGCCTACCAATGACAGGTCTTATAGTCCCCAGCGCAGTGCTCTCTCGTAGGTATATTTCAGCAACAAGTCGCCAACAGAAACATAAGCATCTTAGCGATCAAGGTCATGAGGGATGCGTTTTAAGAAAAGACAACAGCGTATGGTGAATCAGCAATAGTTTCAGCTAATGAGTTCCTTGCAAGAGATAACGTAGAGCGTCACTGGCAGACAGCATGTGTATTTACTTGTCAGTTCCATCTTCCATATACAGGGTGGTCCATTGATAGTGACCGGGCCAAATATCTCACGAAATAAGCATCAAACAAAGAAACTACAACGAACGAAACTCGTCTAGCTTGAAGGTGGAAACCAGATGGCGCTATGGTTGGCACGCTAGATGGCGCTACTACAGGTCAAACGGATATCAACTGCCTTTTTTTTAAATAGGGACTCCCATTTTTTATTACATATTCGTGTAGTACGTAAAGAAATATGAATGTTTTAGTTGGACCACTTTTTTCGATTTGTGACAGTTGGCGCTGTAATAGCCACAAACGTAAAAGTACGTAGTATCACGTAACATTCCGCCAATGCGGACGGTATTTGCTTCTTGATACAATCCCCCTGTTAAAATGGACCGTTTACCAATTGCGGAAAAGGTTGATATCGTGTTGATGTATGGCTATTGTGATCAAAATGCCCAACGGGCGTGTGCTATGTATGTTGCTCGGTATCCTGGACGACATCATCCATGTGTCCTGACCGTTCGCGGGATAGTTCCATAATTTAAGGAAACAGGAAGTGTTCAGCCACATGTGAAACGTCAACCTGCAACAAATGATGATGCCCAAGTAGGTGTTTTAGTTGCTGTCGCGGCTATTCCACACATCAGTAGCAAACTGCGCGAGAATCGGGAATCTCAAAAACATCGGTGTTGAGAATGCTACATCAACGTCGATTGCACCCGTACCATATTTCTATGCACCAGGAATAGCATGATGACGACTTTGAACATCGTGTGCAGTTCTGCCACTGGGCACAACAGAAATTACGGGTTAATGACAGATATTTTGCACGCGTTCTATTTAGCGACGAAGCGTCATTCACCAACAGCGATAACGTAAACCGGCATAATATGCTCTATTGGGCAGCGGAAAATCCACGATTGCTGCGACAAGCGGAACATCAGCGACCTTGGCGGGTTAATGTATGGTACAGCATTATGGGAGGAATGATAATTGGCCCCCATTATATCGATGGCAATCTAAATGGTGCAATGTATGCTGATTTCCTACGTAATGTTCTACCGATGTTACTACAAGATGTTTCGCTGCATGACAGAATGGCGATGTACTTCCAACATGATGGATGTCCGACACATAGCTCGCGCGCGGTTGAAGCGGTATTGAATAACATAGACCACTATACAATGGCTCACACTGTCACTGGCTCTGACGTCCCGGGATTTCTTGCTGTGGGGGAAGTTGAAGGATATTTTCTATCGTGATCCACCGATAACGCCTGACAACGTGCGTCAGCGCATTGTCAATGCATGTGCGTACATTACGGAAGGCGGACTACTCGCTGTTGAGATTAATGTCGTTATACGTATTGCCAAGTGCATTGAGGTTAACGTACATAATTTTGAGCATTTATTGCATTCATGTGGTATTTACAGGTAATCACGCTGTAACACCATGCGTTCTCAGAAATGGTAAGTTCACAAAGGAACATGTATCACATTGGAACTACCTAAATAAAATGCTCAACCGTACCTAAGAGCCAACACTTCGTCTAAAATTGTGTGCCATATGTTCGTGACTATTACAGCGCCATCTATCACAAAGCGAAAAAAGTGGTCCAGCTAAAACATTCATATTTTTTAGGTACTACACGAATATGAAATAAAAAATGGGGGTTACTATTTATATAAAAAAACGTAGCTGATATCCGTTTGACCTATGGCAGCGCCGGCCTGAGTGGCCGTGCGGTTCTAGACGCTACAGTCTGGAGACGAGCGACCGCTACGGTCGTAGGTTCGAATCCTGCCTCTGGCATGGATGTGTGTGATGTGCTTAGGTTAGTTAGGTTTAATTAGTTCTAAGTTCTAGGCGACTGATGACCTCAGAAGTTAAGTTGCATAGTGCTTAGAGCCATTAGAACCATTTTTGAACCTATGGCAGCGCCATCTAGCGGGCCAACCATAACGCTATCTGGTTTCCCCCTTCAAGCTAGACAAGTTTCGCTCTTTGTAGTTTTTCCGTTTTACATTAATAGCCGCTAGATGTCAGTTGTCTTCTGTTTTGCTTGGTAACCGTCAACCATATAAAATGGCTACTCCGCAGCAGAAATCACCCTACTGCTTTATAAAATGATTACTGAAATTCCTGCCACTGGTGGGCTGCCAGTCCCAGTACAGTCATTCAGTTTAACTGTGTTACTGTCGTTCTCACTGAGATATTGTTCTATCTCTGCTATATTCGATAAGGTTTCAATTCTATTTATAATTGGTTGTTGCGTCACAGATGGCACGGAGGCTACATATGATGTGGGGAGGCCTCTCAACCAAAGATAACATATACACCTGACTTTTCAGAGTCACTGTTCAGGTTAAACGTGAAATCAGTGACTGCATGATGATGCGAGGTGACCAGTTGTAAGCTGTCTAATAGTCACAAAACGAAAATCCAGGTGCATTCTCAGATATCAGTGGCTCCTTCCTCACCAACGTCTAGTTGAAATTTGAAGTGGCAGGAGAACTGAAGACGTTTCAGACTGAGTGTTAACAAGAGAAGTGTGTAGAAATGTCTATGCTGAGACCGTGTTTGGATCGACGTCTAGTCTACTGATAGTTGTGTGATCACTACAGCCACTAAGACATTAGCAATATCTCACATAAAATGTAACTTGTAACCATTTATTGGCTCTATAATTAACAGTGCTTGCCTTAGAATATAAATCAACATCTTAACATCGAGTAGGATTCATCGTTACCTAAAATTGGACGTTTCGTCCTATATAAACGTATAACTTACCTTCATTTATAAATTTTTGTCGATTTAAATTCACAAATGTTTTCTACATATCTCGAAACAGTACATGTGAGACGGTCAGCTTCATTGCACGAATACTCCACGTTCTTGTCTTTTCCTATAAGAAAATAGGATGTAAACAACTTATATGCCTCAGTGTGTGCTATAATTATCTTAATGAGATTAAGAATATAATAACAAATCAATCTTAGTGTAGAAAGGAAATAGTTTATGGTTTACGTGTAATCTCTCAGTTACTGCAAAGCGTAGTTGCGCCCCATGGCGTCAGCCGCTGTTGGGCAGTGATTAATAATAACAATAAATAAATAAATAATATTTTATTGCGAAAACTCACTACCCATGTGTATGCGCCGTCACAAAAGTGGTCTCTTGGAAGTCTTATTTCAAGAGCCATTTGTAGGCCAGCCATTCGCGCGTCCACAAAATAAAAATCTCACCAAGGTTAGAGACTATGGGAAAAGCTAAAGGAGCTCATATCACACGCAAAGCGCTCGTTTACTTCACGGAAAACGCTTTTACTCGACCTAGTGGCGAATTACAACATGTGCCAGAAAAGGGAGTAAATAATTTCGACTGTTTGCAAAATGCTTAACACGGGAAAGATCATAATTGTCTCAGTGTGTACGGAGACTCAGAATTCTGCTGCACTACCTCTTTGTAAACAACGTTCCGAGACTTCTGGTTCTCTGCGTATATACAGTACAGAAACAGCTGATTCCCAGCGATGCCCAGCTATGTACACTACTGGCCATTAAAATTGCTATATCAAGAAGAAATGCAGATGAGGAACCGGTATTCATTGGGTAAATATATTATACTAGAGCTGACATGTGATTACATTTTTACGCAATTTGGGTGCATAAATCCTGAGAAATAAGTAGCCAGAACAACCACATCTGGCCGTAATAACGGCCTTGATACGCTTGGGCATTGAGCCAAACAGAGCTAGGATGGCGTGTACAGGTACAGCTGCCCATGCTGTTTCAACACGATACCCCAGTTCATTAAAAGTAGTGACTGGCGTATTGTGACGAGCCAGTTGCTCGGCCACCATTGATCAGACGTTTTCCGTTGGTGAGAGATCTAGAGAATGTGCTGGCCAGGGCAGCAGTCGAACATTTTCTGTATCCAGAAAGGTCCGTACAGGACCTGCAACATGTTGTCGTGCATTATCCTACTGAAATGTAGGGTTTCGCAGGGATCGAATGATGGGGTAGACCCACGGGTCGTAACACATCTGAAACGTAACATCCACTGTTCAAAGTGCCGTCAATGCGAAAAAGAGGTGACCGGGACTTGTAACCAGTGGCACCCCATACCATCACGCCAGGTGATACGCCAGTATGGCGATGACGAATACACGCTTCCAATGTGCGTTCACCGCGATGTCGCCAAACACGGATGCGACCATCATGATGTTGTAAACAGAACCTGAATTCATCCAAAAAAATGACGTTTTGCCATTCGTGCACCCAGGTTCGTCGTTGAGTGCACCATCGCAGGCGCTCCTGTCTGTGATGCAGACGTCGTCGAACTGTTCGTGCAGACGATTGTTGTCTTGCAAACGTCTCCATCTATTGACTCAGGGCTCGAGACGTGGTTGCACGATCCGTTACAGCCATACGGATAAGATAGGCTACAATCCGACCTTTATCAAAGTCAGAAATGTGATGGTACGCATTTCTCCTCTTTACACAACAACGTTTCAGCAGGTAACGCCGGCCAACTGCTGTTTGCATATGAGAAATCGGTTGGAAACTTTCCTCATGTCAGCACGTTGTAGGTGTCGCCACCGGCGGCAATCTTGTGTGAATGCTCTGAAATCTAATCATTTGCATATCACAGCATCTTCTTCCTTCGGTTAAATTTCGCGTCTGTAGCACGCCATCTTCGTGGTGTATCAATTTCAATAGCCAGTAGTGTATAGAAGATTTTCCGCACATACACTGATAAGCCAAAACATTATGAACACTGCCGACCTCGACGACGGATGACGCGTGGTGGGGTTGAGGGCACGAGACGCGGTAAAATGTGTGTAACGGACGGGGGATCGCCCTAGCGAAGATATGGGCTGCCAATGGGGAAATTGTTTGACATAAGCGACTCCGATAAAGCGCAAATTATTATTACGCATAGCTTGTGAACGAGTGTCTCGAAAACGGCGAAGCTTTTGGAATATGGACTGTCGTGAGCATTTACGGAAAGAGGTAGAAGGACAGTGAAAATGGGTCTAAGCACTATGGGACTTAACAGCTGTGGTCATCAGTCCCCTAGAACTTAGAACTACTTAAACCTAACTAACCTAAGGACATCACACACATCCATGCCCGAGGCAGGATTCCAACCTGCGACCGTAGCAGTCGCGCGGTTCCGGATTGAGAGCCTAGAACCGCGAGACCACCGCGGCCGGCGAAGAACAGTAAAACTGTCACTAGGTGCAAAATGGTTGTGGGTCCATGACTTCACAAAACGTGGGGTTCGGTGTGCGTGGACATATAATGCTACATACCTCCACAAACCTACCAAACAAAATGGTTCAAATGGCTCTGAGCACTGTGGGACTTAACTGCTGACGTCATCAGTCCCCTAGAAGTTAGAACCACTTAAACCTAGCTAAGCTAAGGACATGACACACATCCATGCCCGAGGCAGGATTCTAACCTACGACCGTAGCGGTCGCGCGGTTCAAGAACGTAGCGCATAGAACCGCTTGGCCACTACGACCGGCTTATCAAAAAACTGCCGAATCCATGATACGCAGAATCAGTGGTGCATTTCGCTCCAAAGACCGACAAACAAGCTATTAAGCAGGTGATCATAATGTTTTGGATCATCAGTGTAAGTCTTTAGTGGGGACACTGCGTCCACTATCAGTGATGGCGTGTTTTAAGTAGCGGAACGCAGGTACCTTCACCCTTTGGAGTACACTTTGACATTTCAGCTATTTTCATTTATAACAATAACATGATCCCCTCCCGGATCTGCACAGGTGCCCTTAGTCACCGAAAGCTTAAAACGTCAGGCAGCCAGAATAGTCCGATGACTTCTTTCGATGAACTGTACGCTTCTGACGAACATGTTTATGTTTTTATAATCTTTACTAAAAGACGAGACAACAGTATAGAGTAATATTAATATAAAACCGTTAGCCAGTAAACAAACTTTTAAAGAAAGAAGTATGACATCTTAATCCACTCGTTCTGGTCTACCACGAAAGAAACATAGGCCTATATTACCCGAACTGTTCAGAGTGGGAGGTCTACACTAGCTCCTAGCACAGGTCGAGAAATTTTATAACAAGAAATAACGTTTGATTTTACCACTACCGCATGCTTCCTGTTATGTCTGTATAAGAATTCTCATTAACTGTGATGGCCAGCGTCAACGGAATACAAAGGTAACGACTCGCCACAAATAATGGCGCTGAATTGAAAGCAGTAAAGCAGTTTTATGGCGACTGCGGTATTTCAAATGCTACCGGCGTCTCACAACGTCGCAGATGGCCGTTTTATTGTCTCTATTCTTCCCTCGGTGCGAAGAGCAAGACCCTACCCCAAACGGAAACAAAACACTTTTTTCCTCTCTTCTCTCTTTTTGTTTAGCTCCGTGTAGGTCCATTTTCACATGTCCCTATATCTTACGCAGACGTGTATGGAATGCACTTTTTTTACGTTTTTAGTTTGTAAACTCTGCTTACATGCTTTTAAAAAAACTGATATTATTACACTAAGCACTGTTTCAGTTTAGAAGAGTTTGGTTTTTCTGTTACTACAGCCAGCTGCTTCACATGTAGTGCTTCATTTTATTTTAGACTCTGTATTAATTATTTCCTTCTAACATTCTGAGCTCCTCTGATCCTTTTCCTTGCCTTACCTCAAATTTTACGTTCTGCGTTCAACTGGGGGCAATCGCTGTCACTTTCAGTTCCTGCGATTATCATTTTAAGAACTCCAAAGTACGCTCAGCGGATTAGAGTATATGAAAGGCAGTTGTTTATGTCTGCTTTTTGTTTACGAATTGCTGACGTGAAAACAACCACGTTTCTAGAACTCGTTTTGATGATCTTATCATGCAAGAGGTACAGCTTTTCTGAATTTAGTAGTCAGAAAGTGCTCAGGTTGCTGAAGAGAAACACCATTCAGTCACTGATATAGTTATCGAATATCTTCCATTACACACAGATACAGTGTAAGTCAGTTACATACAGCAGTTACTATCCTAACAGGGAGGAACATTACTTTTAAGTGTTATGGAAATGTGGACAAAAGGGGAAACTTCAGAACGCAGAGTACACTGTTGTACCTTGTGACTCAGCTTTACCAAGTTCATGGTAGGAAATATACTACGCCTTCAGCAGAAGCGGGATGATTGAGCGTAGGGTGCCTGCGCTGAGTTGTCAGTCGTCTTAGTATACCTGAATCCTTACGTTTTTTGTTGGTTTCCGCTATTGTCCACATTTCCAAGGGTCTCATCTTTCGGAATCTGGCATACAAACGTATAGTTTCTCAGACATGTCCGATAGAAATTGTCCTTGGATCTCGCGCTGTGATAGGTAAGTAGCCTGGTTGTATGTTGGCAGCGCTATAGATTGTGTTCATATCGCTGACAGCGCTCTACGCCGTCGGCAAGAGACTCTGTGGTTGGACGGACTAGCAGTTATCGAGTGGACAGAGAAGTCTATAGACATGTTTCTCTTAGTGGAGACTCTGTGTTGGTAGGACAGGCATTGTAAAGTGAGACGCAAGGAGATGATGAAGGATGTTGATGGTAATGTTTGGGTAGTGGAATTATTGACAACTATAATTTTTAGAAGCGGTTGTCACATGAATAAGATAAAATTTTCTAAATACATTGTTTGCTCTTCAACAAAATCTTCTTTTTGCTAACCATATGCCTCCTAGTAGTTAGAGTCTATAGTAGTTAGAATCTCTTTATTTAGCTGGCAGTAGTTGCTGCTTGCTTAATACCATGGAATTCGCGATTGAAATTAGTTTAGGTAATTAACAGAGTTAGAGGTCGTTTCATTTTTCTTTAATTTCATATTTTTTTTAGATTTTTTATTATTGTTAGGATTTCTTGCAATTCAGGCCATTCTTTTGTGTTAATTATTGGAAGTCATGTTGTATATTGTGGGTGATAAATGAGTAAGTTAAGTTTGACTTGTCTTTGTCAGGGAAAAATCTGGAGGTCAGTGTGTAAATGATAAAAAACCTTAAAGACATAGTTTCAATAGGAGGCTTGGAGCTTGAAGGTATCATCCTGCTGTCACTGAGCGAAAGCTCTGCTCATTAACAAATATTTTTACTTGCATCGTTTTCATGTACCTCTTGATACTAGCGCAGACACATTGAATTTTTGTTACCACTGTGTTCACGTAAGTTACGTCACGTTTAACTAATGTTTCGAACAGAAACGACGCTTGTAACGGATCTCTGGAGGCGGTAAGACATCACTACAATCTTTTATACTTTTGGCGTCAGAATGCTTTCTGTAATGTTAGAAACATATCACATATTATGTCTGGAAGGTCTATTAATTTTCCTGCTGGCATGTCTTTTAAGACAAGGACGTATGGAAAAATGTGGTTTTTAAATATGAATCATTTTGTATCTGAAGTCACTTTCAAAACCATCGTACTATATGCGTTAGATGAGTATGTGCCAAGCAAGATCGTAAGAGATGGAAAAGAGCCACCGTGGTACAGCAACCGAGTTAGGAAACTGCTGCGGAAGCAAAGGGAACTTCACAGCAAACATAAACATAGCCAAAGCCTTGCAGACAAACAAAAATTCCGCGAAGAGAAATGTAGTGTGAGGAGGGCTATACGAGAGGCGTTCAATGAATTCGAAAGTAAAGTTCTATGTACTGACTTGGCAGAAAATCCTAAGAAATTTTGGTCCTATGTCAAAGCGGTAGGTGGATCAAAACAAAATGTCCAGACACTTTGTAACCAAAATGGTACTGAAACTGAGGATGACACACTAAAGGCCGAAATACTAAATGTCTTCTTCCAAAGCTGTTTCACAGAGGAAGACTCCACTATAGTTCCCTCTCTAGATTGTCGCACAGATGACAAAATGGTAGATATCGAAATAGATGACAGAGGGATAGAGAAACAATTAAAATCGCTCAAAAGAGGAAAGGCCGCTGGACCTGATGGGATATCAGGTCGATTTTACACAGAGTATGCAAAGGAACTTGCCACCCTTCTTGCAGCGGTGTACCGTAGGTCTCTAGAAGAGCGTAGTGTTCCAAGGGACTGGAAAAGGGCATAGGTCATCCCCGTTTTCAAGAAGGGTCGTCAAAAAGATAAGAAGAACTATAGACCTATATCTCTAACGTCGATCAGTTGTAGAATTTTGGAACACGTATTATGTTCGATTATAATGTCTTTTCTGGAGACTAGAAATCTACTCTGTAGAAATCAGCATGGGTTTAGAAAAAGACGGTTGACACAGTTCCCCACAGTCGTTTAATGAACAAAGTAAGAGCATACGGACTATCAGACCAATTATGTGATTGGATTGAGGAGTTCCTAGATAACAGAACGCACCATGTCATTCTCAATAGAGAGAAGTCTTCCGAAGTAAGAGTGATTTCAGGTGTGCCGCAGGGGAGTGTCATAGGACCGTTGCTATTCACAATATACATAAATGACCTGGTGGATGACATCGGAAGGTCACTGAGGCTTTTTGCAGATGATGCTGTGGTGTATCGAGAGGTTGCAACAATGGAAAATTTACTGAAATGCGGGAGGATCTGCAGCGAATGGACGCATGGTGCACGAAATGGCAATTGAATCTCAATGTAGACAAGTGTAATGTACTGCGAACACATAGAAAGTTAGATCCCTTATCATTTAGCTACAAAATAGCAGGTCAGCAACTGGAAGCAGTTAATTCCATAAATTATCTGGGAGTACGCATTAGGAGTGATTTAAAATGGAATCATCATATAAAGTTGATCGTCGGTAAAGCAGATGCCAGACTGAGATTCACTGGAAGAATCCTAAGGAAATGCAATCCGAAAAGAAAGGAAGTAGGTTACAGTACGCTTGTTCGCCCACTGCTTGAATACTGCTCAGCAGTGTGGGATCCGCACCAGATAGGTTTGATAGAAGAGAGAGAGAAGATCCAACGGAGAGCAGCGCGAAAGCGTTACGGAGATGATAGATAAACTCCAATGGAAGACTCTGCAGGAGAGACGCTCAGTAGCTCGATACGGGCTTTTGTTAAAGTTTCGACAACATACCTTCACCGAAGAGTCAAGCAGAATATTGCTCCCTCCTACGTATATCTCGCGAAGAGACCATGAGGATAAAATCAGAGAGATTAGAGCCCACACAGAAGCATACCGACAATCCTTCTTTCCACGAACAATACGAGACTGGAATAGAAGGGAGAACCGATAGAGGTACTCAGGGTACCCTCCGCCACACACCGTCAGGTGGCTTGCGGAGTATGGATGTAGATGTAGATGTAGATGTACACCGTAGTGGTCTAGCCGGTTGAGCCCCAGACTCCGTACTGGAAGTCCGGGCATAAGTCCCGGATAAGAAAAGAGATTTTTCTTCGTTCCAGTCCCTCCAGGATGGTACACGGCCGACTCAGCCTGTTATCATATGAGTACGTGGGATCTTTCGCAGGAGTCAATGTTGGCTCAGGCGAAGAGCTCGCTATTCTTTTCATCTCAGTGGCTCGCAGACGAATGATTGCATCGTACCTGAAATCACATCAACAGGCAGGCACAGGCTTGCCCCACAGGCTAAAATAAATAAATAAATAAATAAATAATATAAAGTCATGTTGACGTCAGTGCAGCCCATAGCTCCTCGATGATGTGTCACTCTAGGTCCGTGGTACCCAAGAGTGCCCCTAATGACATTGTGAGTGCATTGACATGACATTAGCCTATAGGTTACAGGAAATTGCCATTATGTAAGTTGTGAACTTAAATGGTCTGAAAGAACATGGTGTTAAGCAGACCCGTAAATATTGCGTTCCATCCAGAGAATTCGTTAGTAGCAACTATTACTTTAGCGACCTCCATATTGAAGAATTAAAAATAAGGTCACCAAAGAAGGTACCCCTACAATCAGTGGGACTGAAATTCACACATACTGCTTTACATATATAATGACCGCCGACTTTCGTCGTAGTAGGCGTAGTGAACTTCATCATTTCCTTCGGAGGCTCAAACGTAAGTCTCTTTTGCTGAACACATGTGATATCTTCGTGGCTCTTTTTGACAATGATGGTGGTTAGACTATTATTTTAGGTGCTTACTTTCTGCACTGCTCTACTGTATGCTTACTCATTTAGTAGCCAGAAAATCTAAGAAGGAAATAATCCATTCTTCCCCTTTTATTTACTGACTTGAGTTCTAGCTATCATTAGAACAAAAAATGAAAACAAAACAGACTTTAACATGCTGAGAACAGGAAAGCAGCAAGCCAGAAAACTTACAACATGACGTCAACCACTTGCAAACGTATGTACAAAATTACGATTACAGACGCATTTAATTTGTTGGAGCACTACGTAGCAGGAAATCTACAAGTACGAGATGTATCACCGAGAAACAAGCAGTCTGTTTTCTGTTTATAAATAAACTGATAAGTGGATTGAGAATATTATTGAAAAACAATATATCGAGGTGATATTAAAATCTTCATAAAAGGAAACGAAAATTTAATATCTATCAACAACGTGATCGACCCATTCTGAACATCGGTAAATATATGGATTCCCGTATCTGTAAGAAAATTTATGTAGACACAACAAAAATTCACATTAAAATTCATATTAAGCTGGGGTTTGGTGTGGTCTCCGCCTGTCTTACGTGACTTTCAAAACTGCACCAGTTTCCTATGTAATTCACTTGATATACCAAAATCAGAATGGCAGGACGCATTTTGGTAGCATGCTGCTTCGTAAGGTACCTGCTTATTATTACATCATTATGCACGGTACACGATTTAACGCATTATGTTTTAGCTGGGTGTCTCACTTAGGTTATGTGGCAAAATATTGGGCACTCTGATCAGAAAAAAAATAATATGAAGTGTTTTGTCTCATTCTGTTTAATGTATGGTTTATATTCTATGAAATAATTATTAATCTTCACGCTGTGAGAGTATGTTGTCGAGTTTCGGGTCTGTGAAGATAAAAATAGAAATTTTTGCTTCACAAGTGTTCTTACAGACCTCCTTTGGCCTTGTTGACAACCTCTATTCGTCGTGGCTTTTGCTACACACTACACTGAAAGAGTTGCATTTTATTACTATTAAGAGGTTGAGCCCCCCTCCCCACTCCCTCACCGCCATGACGGACAATACAAAAGGCCTACTGCCATCTCTTCGTAAGGGTTAGTGCTCACTAAGTGAGGCCTTGCAGGATGTGGGTACTGCAATGTTCGCGTACGTCTGATTAACGTTAACCAATAATACGCGCTCATCTGGAGATAGATTGGGTAGAAAATGGGACGAAGGGTGTCGGTTTGAAGGGCAGAAGAAAAAAAAGTACGGAGACAAGAGCGAAGGGAAACAAACCTCTGCGAAATTCGGTTAGTGACAGCAGTTTGTTGCTGCCTGCGACAGGTCATGCGAGGGTAGGTTTTGTTAGTAGTTGGTGTCTTGCATTGATACCGTGTCACAGCCATAGCAATACTGAGAGGAGTCCCGTGAGCCAGCGCAGTGCGCTGCCTTGGGTCCTTTGCTGCACTGTGTCGTTGGTGACATACCATGTACATCCACATCTACGTGATTACTCTTCTATTCACAATACAGTGCCTGGCAGAGGGTCCAATGAACAACCTTCAAGTTGTCTCTCTACCATTCCAGTCTCGAATCGCGCACGGGAAAAACGAGCACTTAAATTTTTCTGTGCGAGCCCTCATTTCTTTTATTTTATCCTGATAATCATTTCTTGCTATGTAGGTGGGTGCCAACAGAATAATCAATCATTCAAAATGACAGTCACAATCACATTATTTATTTTGCCGTCAACTGGTTTCAACCCGTGATGGGGTCATATTCTGGGCAATTTACACTGTAAAGTTATAATATTAGTAAGTAATCATGTACGTAATCTACAAGCAGTTAGTCAAAGTTACATAAATAAACAGATTTTTATACCCATTTGGTCGCGCGCTGGAGTCGTCACTGTGCCTGTACACTGTTGGTAACTATACACGGTTTTTTTTTTTTTTCTTTATTGTGATTTCATTCCACTGCCCCAAATGAACAGGGGAGGGCTGTCAGCGGCACAATCCGTCGCTCTTCAGCCGAGTGACATGACAACTTAAAATAAGAATAAAATGTTACTTACATAAGGTGATAAAAAAGGGGAACTTAAAACAGAGTAATAGGAGAAAATCGAGGTAAAAATAGACTGACATGGTGACGTTCATGGGGTACAGTTAAAAAAGTCACCAGAAAGTTAAAAAACACAGTTGGCGATTCTTAAAACACAGAGAAGACACTGAATGCACATGCACAGGTTAAAAGTCAGCCACAGTATTAAAAGCACTCCAGAACAACACACTTAAAACCCACTTGGAGCACACACAATGAAGAATAAAACTGCCAGGTGGGAGCTGCTGAGGGGAAAGGTCAGAGAGGATGGAAAAGGAGGGGAGAGCAAGGGGCAGCAGGGGAGGCGGCGGGATGAAGAGCGTAGGGACGCAGCAGGTACACGAAGAGGCAGGAGACACATGGGGCGGGAGATGAAGAGGGAAGAGAGGGCAGGAGGCAGTACAGAGACACTGAAAGGGGGCACAAGAGAGGGAGGGGGACTAGGAGGGGGAAGCCGCTCAGGAGGAGGGAGGGGGAGGAGAGGGAGCCCTGAGGAGGAGGCAGGAAGATGGGGTTAGAGTTGGTAGGAAGGGTAGACGTCAGGGCGAAGCTCATCATCCGGGAGGGGTAGATAGTGGAAGTTGCTTTGGGAAAGGAGATGGAGGGTGTGGAGATGAAGAGAGGGTGGGACACAACGGTAAAGGTGTGGCAGCTGGTTGGGAGTGGAGAGGAAGGGAGACACCAGGAGGTGAGGGGTATCAAGGTGGCGGACAATATATAGTGTGCGGATGGGGGAAGGGGATGAGGTCGTAGAGGATGTGAATGGAGGGCGGAAGGTGGATGTGGAAGGCGAGGTGGAGCGCATGGCATCTGAGGATTTGGAGGGCTTTATAGAACCTGGTAGGGCGGAAATCCAAGCTACACTGGCATAACAGAGGATGGGGCGGATCAAGGATTTTTAGGTGTGAAGGATAGTGGAAGGATGCAGACCCCACATCTGGCCGGACAGGAGTTTCAGGAGGCGGAGGCAGTTGTGAGCTTTGTTTTGGATGGTAAATAGATGGGGAGTCCAGGTGAGGTGGCAGTCGAGTGTGAGGCCAAGTTATTTGAGGGTAGGAGTGAGTTGGATAGGGTGGCCATAAATGGTGAGGTAGAAATCATGGAGGTGGAAGGAGCAGGTGGTGCAGCCTATGATGATCGCCTGGGTCTTGGAGGGATTGATACGGAGGAACCACTGGTTGCATCAAGTGGTGAATTGGTGAAGTTGGGTTTGGAAGGTATGTTGGGACCATTGAAAAGTAGGATAAAGGGCTAGAAAGGCGGTGTCATCAGCAAACTGGAGAAGATGAACAGGTGGGGGAGATTTGGACATTTCAGCAGTGTACAGGGGATAGAGGAGAGGAGAAAGGACAGAACCTTGGGACACGCTGGCAGAGGGATAGAAAGTACGGGAGTTGTAATTGTGGATAGTCACATAGGAGGGATGATGGGAGAGGAAGGAAGCAACGAGACGGACGAAGTTGATGGGGAGAGCATAGGTCTGGTGTTTGAAGAGGAGCCCGGGATGCCAGACACGGTGATAGGCGTTCTGGAGATCAAGGGAAATAAAGATAGCAGAGCAATGGGAGTTAAGTTGGGGAGAAAGAAGATTGAACCATGGACCTTGCCGTTGGTGGGGAGGCTTGCGTGCCTCAGCGATACAGATGGCCGTACCGTAGGTGCAACCACAACGGAGGGGTATCTGTTGAGAGGCCAGACAAACGTGTGGTTCCTGAAAAGGGGCAGCAGCCTTTTCAGTAGTTGCAGGGGCAACAGTCTGGATGATTGACTGATCTGGCCTTGCAACATTAACCAAAACGGCCTTGCTGTGCTGGTACTGCGAACGGCTGAAAGCAAGGGGAAACTACAGCCGTAATTTTTCCCGAGGACATGCAGCTTTACTGTATGATTAAATGATGATGGCATCCTCTTGGGTAAAATATTCCGGAGGTAAAATAGTCCCCCATTCGGATCTCCGGGCGGGGACTACTCAGGAGGATGTCGTTATCAGGAGAAAGAAAACTGGCGTTCTACGGATCGGAGCGTGGAATGTCAGATCCCTTAATCGGGCAGGTAGGTTAGAAAATTTAAAAAGGGAAATGGATAGGTTAAAGTTAGATATAGTGGGAATTAGTGAAGTTCGGTGGCAGGAGGAACAAGACTTCTGGTCAGGTGACTACAGGGTTATAAACACAAAGTCAAATAGGGGTAATGCAGGAGTAGGTTTAATAATGAATAGGAAAATAGGAATGCGGGTAAGCTACTACAAACAGCATAGTGAACTCATTATTGTGGCCAAGATAGATACGAAGCCTACACCTACTACAGTAGTACAAGTTTATATGCCAACTAGCTCTGCAGATGATGAAGAAATTGAAGAAATGTACGATGAAATAAAAGAAATTATTCAGATAGTGAAGGGAGACGAAAATTTAATAGTAATGGGTGACTGGAATTCGAGTGTAGGAAAAGGGAGAGAAGGAAACATAGTAGGTGAATATGGATTGGGGCTAAGAAATGAAAGAGGAAGCCGCCTAGTAGAATTTTGCACAGAGCACAACTTAATCATAGCTAACACTTGGTTTAAGAATCATGAAAGAAGGTTGTATACGTGGAAGAACCCTGGAGATACTAAAAGGTATCAGATAGATTATATAATGGTAAGACAGAGATTTAGGAACCAGGTTTTAAGTTGTAAGACATTTCCAGGGGCAGATGTGGACTCTGACCACAATCTATTGGTTATGACCTGTAGATTAAAACTGAAGAAACTGCAAAAATGTGGGAAATTAAGGAGATGGGACCTGGATAAACTGAAAGAACCAGAGGTTGTACAGAGTTTCAGGGAGAGCATACGGGAACAATTGACAGGAATAGGGGAAAGAAATACAGTAGAAGAAGAATGGGTAGCTCTGAGGGATGTAGTAGTGAAGGCAGCAGAGGATAAAGTAGGTACAAAGACGAGGGCTGCTAGAAATCCTTGGGTAACAGAAGAAATATTGAATTTAATTGATGAAAGGAGAAAATATAAAAATGCAGTAAATGAAGCAGGCAAAAAGGAATACAAACGTCTCAAAAATGAGATCGACAGGAAGTGCAAAATGGCTAAGCAGGGATGGCTAGAGGACAAATGTAAGGATGTAGAAGCTTATCTCACTAGGGGTAAGATAGATACTGCCTACAGGAAAATTAAAGAGACCTTTGGAGAGAAGAGAACCAAGTGTATGAATATCAAGAGCTCAGATGGCAGCCCAGTTCTAAGCAAAGAAGGGAAGGCAGAAAGGTGGAAGGAGTATATAGAAGGTTTATACAAGGGCGATGTACTTGAGGACAATATTATGGAAATGGAAGAGGATGTAGATGAAGATGAAATGGGAGATACGATACTGCGTGAAGACTTTGACAGAGCAATGACAGACCTGAGTCGAAACAAGGCCCCCGGAGTAGACAACATTCCATTAGAACTACTGACGGCCTTGGGAGAGCCAGTCATGACAAAACTCTACCAGCTGGTGAGCAAGATGTATGAGACAGGCGAAATACCCTCAGACTTCAAGAAGAATATAATAATTCCAATCCCAAAGAAAGCAGGTGCTGACAGATGTGAAAATTACCGAACTATCAGTTTAATAAGCCACGTCTGCAAAATACTAACGCGAATTCTTTACAGACGAATGGAAAAACTGGTAGATGCAGACCTCGGGGAGGATCAGTTTGGATTCCGTCGAAATGTTGGAACACGTGAGGCAATACTGACCTTACGACTTATCTTAGAAGAAAGATTAAGAAAAGGCAAACCTACGTTTCTAGCATTTGTAGACTTAGAGAAAGCTTTTGACAATGTTGACTGGAATACTCTTTTTCAAATTCTAAAGGGGGCAGGGGTAAAATACAGGGAGCGAAAGGCTATTTATAATTTGTACAGAAACCAGATGGCAGTAATAAGAGTCGAGGGGCATGAAAGGGAAGCAGTGGTTGGGAAAGGAGTGAGACAGGGTTGTAGCCTCTCCCCGATGTTATTCAATCTGTATATTGAGCAAGCAGTAAAGGAAACAAAAGAAAAATTTGGAGTAGGTATTAAAATTCATGGAGACGAAGTAAAAACTTTGAGGTTCGCCGATGACATTGTAATTCTGTCAGAGACGGCAAAGGACTTGGAAGAGCAGTTGAACGGAATGGACAGTGTCTTAAAAGGAGGATATAAGATGAACATTAACAAAAGCAAAACGAGGATAATGGAATGTAGTCAAATTAAATTGGGTGATGCTGAGTGAATTAGATTAGGAAATGAGACACTTAAAGTAGTAAAGGAGTTTTGCTATTATGAAGTAAAATAACTGATGATGGTCGAAGTAGAGAGGATATAAAATGGAGACTGGCAATGGCAAGGAAAGCGTTTCTGAAGAAGAGAAATTTGTTAACATCGAATATAGATTTATGTATCAGGAAGTCGTTTCTGAAAGTATTTGTTTGGAGTGTAGCCATGTATGGAAGTGAAACATGGACGATAACTAGTTTGGACAAGAAGAGAATAGAAGCTTTCGAAATGTGGTGCTACAGAAGAATACTGAAGATAAGGTGGATAGATCACGTAATTAATGAGGAGGTATTGAATAGGATTGGGGAGAAGAGAAGTTTGTGGTACAACTTGACTAGAAGAAGGGATCGGTTGGTAGGACATGTTTTGAGGCATCAAGGGATCACAAATTTAGCATTGGAGGGCAGCGTGGAGGGTAAAAATCGTAGAGGGAGACCGAGAGATGAGCACACTAAGCAGATTCAGAAGGATGTAGGTTGCAGTAGGTACTGGGAGATGAAGCAGCTTGCACAGGATAGAGTAGGATGGAGAGCTGCATCAAACCAGTCTCAGGACTGAAGACAACAACAACAAGGAGCTGGTCGTCGGCAAAACAGGAAAGCCAGAAGCCACATTGGGTAAGGGGAAGGAGGTGGTGCTGGTTAAGGTGGTGGTGAATACGATGAGAGAGGATGGCCTCGAAGACCTTACTGAACACGAAGGTGAGGCAGATGGGACGATAGGAAAACAGGTTTAGGGAACAGCAGGACATGGGAAGTCTTCCATGGGTCAGGATAAAATCCAGTGGAGAGGAGGACATTGTACAGGGTAGCAAGGACAGACAGGAAGGATGGGGGGGATTCCTTGAGGTGGCGGTAGGTGATGCCATCATGCCAGGGGCGGTGTTGCGTCTGGAGCGGAGGACGAGTGTGATGTCTTGTGCGGTGACAGGAGTGTTGACGTCTGAGGGATGTAACCAATCCAAGTACTGGAAGCTACGGGCGAGTGGGGGGACAGAGGTGTTAGGTCTCAGTGCAGTCAATGACGTTGGGGAAGAGGGAGTTATCGAAATGGGGATCGTTAGGAATGGAGAAGACCTCGGATAGGTGGGAAGCAAAATGGTTAGCCTTACTGAGGTTGTCAGGAACGGGTCGATCGTCATGGAGGATGGGGTAATGCGGGGTGGGAGTGCTACCAGTAAGGCGGTGGAAGGCTGACCAGTACTTGGAGGAGTTGAGAGGGAGGGTGGAGTTGAGGCATGTGCATATCTGGCGCCAGTCCTGGCGTTTCTTTGCTGTAAGGAGGTTCCGGATGTGTCACTGTAATTGCCGGTGGCGAGTGAGAGTATCCTAGTCACAGGTGCGGAGGAAGGCACGGTAGAGCCTGCGAGATTCACACAGAAGAAGGATGGCCTGTGGAGGAAGCTTAGGGTAGTGAGGGTGGATGAGTTTGGTAGGGACATGAGCCTCCACTGCATCAGTGATGGTCTTCTTAAGGAAGGAAGAAGCATGGGTGATGTCCTCAGGGTGGGGAAAGGTGAGAGGGTGGCTTTCGACCTGTAATGCAATGGATTCCCGGTAGGCATCCCAATTAGGATGGTGGTAGTCATGGACAGACTTTGGAGGGGCAGCTGGGCGGGTGGCTACAGGGGCGGGACAGGTAGAGGAGATGGTGAGGAGGACAGGGAGATGGTCACTACCAACGGGATCGAGGACATCAACGGCGATGCGACCAAGGAGGTTGCGGGAAGCGAGGATAACATCGGCGGTGGAGTTACTTTCAGGACGGGTGTGCTGTGGGAGAGGAACAAGGTCACCATGGAGGGTGGCAAGGAACTGATGCCACTGGCGAAGTGTGGCAGGGTCACGGCTTGTGGATATTGAGGTCAGCGGCGAACATAGGTGCCGAAAAAACGGTCAACATGGGAAATGAAGTCAAAGGGGAGAGGAGCTGCGGGCCGCATATAGATAGTGGCACAGGTGATGGTGAGGGAGGGAAAAAATAGGCTGAGGAGAAGGTGTTCGGTCGGATCATTGAGGAGGGGTTATGGCCGGACAGGGAGATGCCTGAGGTGGCCTATAGCGACCCCGCCTCGGGGTAGGGGAAGGGGATTGTCAGTGTGGTGAAGGAGATAGGGGGAGGTACGGACAACATGGTGGTGTTGGAGGAAGGTTTCATTAAGGATGACGGAGTCAACCTGGTGCTGTGAGAGGGTATGCATGAAGAGGTATTTGTTTGCATGGAGGGAGCGAATGTTGAGGTAGAGGAGACGATACTGTTGACGCGCCAGGAGGTTGGAGGTGGGAGGTGGGAAGGATGTGGGAAGGGGAGAGAGGGGCTTAAACGAGGGTGTCGAGGTGGGTGAAGGTAAAGTGGGCCTGGTTGTGGGAGTAGGTGGCGTAGGTGTTTAAGTGGAAAACAGAGCGGGCGGCAAGGGAAATCTGCTGGAGTGTGTGGGGTCGCTTCAAGGGGTGGATGTTCTGCAGCATGGTTGGTTCTCTGCATGAGCTTAAATAACAGCCAACAACACGTGGGTAGACGGTAACGCCCTCCAAGGTGACCAACGGTAGTTACATGCTTAAGCAAGAGATCGTAAATTTGAAAGTTTGTTCCAGTTGTAATAGAAAACATAATAAATAATAATTATAATTAATTAAATCTCGAGAAATTTACAATTATTTAAAATTCAGATAACTATAGTCCCATTTATTTTTCACATCATCACAGCAGACGACATGTACGAGGAGGCTACTATGACGACGGAATCCTAGCCAAATAGGCTAAGGGGCACTCGATATACTTCGTTTTTTTAATATGTTAATTTTATAACGGAGAATACCTTCTTCCGTCCCCCTCCCATGTCCTCTGTCACTGGCACCTACACTCTCCACTCTCCCTCCTGCCCCACCTTTTCCCCTTTTGGCAGGTCCCCGGACTCGCACACGTCAAGTGAACATTCGCGCGCCGGAGATCATTGCCATCGGTTGTGTGTGTGCCGTCGTCTTAGTGCTTCAGTGTTTTCACCGCCCACGCTCTATCGTTCACGTGTGTCATCTCGGTCATCAGTGTTCGCGTACAGTGCTGACCGTCTTTTATTTTACTACACCTGTGAACGGCTCGGTGTTTTTTACTCACGTGTCTACTGTTTATTGTTCACCATTATGTTTTCTTTCTCTGTCACTTCCTTGTATCTATTTGTAACGTCTGTGGCCGAAGAGTGGCATAATATTGCCACTGCCAGCCCACCTTTTGTATAAGGTATTAAAATAACAATAAAGGAAAAAAAACCACCATGCATTGTTACCAACCGTGTACAGGCAGGGTGACGACTCCAGCGAGCAAGCAAATGGGTATAAAAATCTGTTTATTTATGTAACTTTGACTAATTGCTTGTAGATTACGTACATGATTACTTCCTAATATTATAACTTTACAGTGTAAATTCCCCTGGAGATGACCCCATCGCGGGTTGAAACCGGTTGGCGGCAAAATAAGTAATGCGATTGTGCCTTTCATTTTGAACAGTTGATTATAAGTAAACCAATAGCTGTTATCTCCGTCGCAACGAAAAACGCCTTTGTTTTAATGTTTGCCACTCCAATACACGTTTCATGTCTGTGGTACTATCTGCCCTATTTCGCGATAATACAAAACGAGCCGCCCTTCTGTGATTTTTGTCGACGTCATCCGTCAGTCCCACCTGATGCTGATCCCACACCGCACAGCAATACTCCAGAATTCGGCCGACGAGCGCGGTGTAAGCAGTCTCTTTAGCAGACCTGCTGCACCTTCTAAGCACCATCAGGCTGAAGTGTTGGAGGCTGTATGGGTCCATAACTGCTCACAAGCCTCAGACATACAGGGTTTGGACAAAAATGTGGAAAGAGAGTGACATATGCTCGCTTTAACATAATGACAGATGCTAAACAAGCCTGCAGGTTTCAGTGTTTTGTGAGACCCGAAACGGCGTCTGTGCAATGTCCTCAATAGGTTCCAAGTATCAGTTATGGTCACAACAGTGTTCTGTGTAATTGTGAGAGCAGTGAATTCAAATAGACACAAGTTGTTGGCGCTCGTATGGTGAGTGCTTGCGCAACCTACACTACTGGCCATTAAAATTGCTACACCAACAAGAAATGCAGATGATAAAGGGTATTCATTGACCAAATTTATTATACTAGAACTGACATGTGATTACATTTTCAACACGATACCACAGTTCATCACGAGTAAAGACTGGCGTATTGTGACGAACCAGTTGCTCAGCCACCATTGACCAGACGTTTTCAATTGGTGAGAGATCTGGAGAATGTGCTGGACAGGGCAGCGGTCGAACATTTTCTCTATCCAGAAAGGTCCGTATAGTACCTGCAACATGCGGTCGTGCATTGTCCTGCTGAAATGTAGGGTTTCGCAGGGATCGAATGAAGGGTAGAGCCACGGATCGTAACACATCTGAATTGTAACGTCCACTGTTCAAAGGACCGTCAATGCGAACAAGAGGTGACCCAAACGTGTAACCAATGGCTGCCCATACCATCAGGCCGGGTGATACGCCAGTATGGCGATGACGAATACACGTTTCCAATGTGCGTTTACCGCGATGTCGCCAAACACGGATGCGACCATCATGTTGTTGTAAACAGCACCTGAATTCATCCGAAACAATGACGTTGTGCCATTCGTGCACCCAAGTTCGTCGTTCAGTATACCATCGCAGGAGCTCCTTTTTGTCTCCAACCTGATAGTCCATGCTGCTGCAAACGTCATCGAACTGTTCGTGCAGTTTGTTGTTCTCTTGCAATCGCCCCCACCTGTTGACTCATGGATCGAGACGTGGCTGCACGATCCGTTACAGCCATGCGAATAGGATGCCTGCCATCTCGACTGCTAGTGATACGAGGGGATCCAGCACGGCGTTCCGTATTACCCTTCTGAACCCACCGATTCTACACTCCTGGAAATACATCAATTACATCCCGAGACATTTCAAAGCGAAGTTGACGTTTGAAATAAACTAAACGCCCCGCTATTGCACATTTAGAGACGCAAACGTAAACTCCAGGCTCCTCACAATCACGGCGTGATTGACGTACGTAATCTTACTATCACTGTTGTCACCAGCGCCCAAAGTAATAATAGGGTTTCCTGCCAGTAACAATAATATGTTTGCTTCAAGCATCAACTTTAGCTTGCAATTTCTCGGGATATGATTGACGTCTTGCGAAGCAAACAACGCCACTATTTTTGTGATTTTTCATGTTATTTACTGCGTAAGAAATAATACGGGGTGTCCATTTAAAAAAAGTAAGGTTTTGTTGAAACTTATTTTTGCTTACGTTTTAGAATTTCTCATAGTATTTACTTTTATGAGCCTTACACTCATACCTGTCAAACTCGTTGTTCAATATCTGGTTATGTGCCAGAGATATTTTATAAAAATATAAATAAAAAAAGATTTTTTGTTACTTAAGCGATTCACAGTCTCCAGCTCTGCTCCTGCAGTTGGAGGGATGGTGATACATTCCTGGAAATGGAAAAAAGAACACATTGACACCGGTGTGTCAGACCCACCACACTTGCTCCGGACACTGCGAGAGGGCTGTACAAGCAATGATCACACGCACGGCACAGCGGACACACCAGGAACCGCGGTGTTGGCCGTCGAATGGCGCTAGCTGCGCAGCATTTGTGCACCGCCGCCGTCAGTGTCAGCCAGTTTGCCGTGGCATACGGAGCTCCATCGCAGTCTTTAACACTGGTAGCATGCCGCGACAGCGTGGACGTGAACCGTATGTGCAGTTGACGGACTTTGAGCGAGGGCGTATAGTGGGCATGCGGGAGGCCGGGTGGACGTACCGCCGAATTGCTCAACACGTGGGGCGTGAGGTCTCCACAGTACATCGATGTTGTCGCCAGTGGTCGGCGGAAGGTGCACGTGCCCGTCGACCTGGGACCGGACCGCAGCGACGCACGGATGCACGCCAAGACCGTAGGATCCTACGCAGTGCCGTAGGGGACAGCACCGCCACTTCCCAGCAAATTAGGGACACTGTTGCTCTTGGGGTATCGGCGAGGACCATTCGCAACCGTCTCCATGAAGCTGGGCTACGGTCCCGCACACCGTTAAGCCGTCTTCCGCTCACGCCCCAACATCGTGCAGCCCGCCTCCAGTGGTGTCGCGACAGGCGTGAATGGAGGCACGAATGGAGACGTGTCGTCTTCAGCGATGATAGTCGCTTCTGCCTAGGTGCCAATGTTGGTCGTATGCGTGTTTGGCACCGTGCAGGTGAGCGCCACAATCAGGACTGCATACGACCGAGGCACACAGGGCCAACGCCCGGCATCATGGTGTGGGGAGCGATCTCCTACACTGGCCGTACACCTCTGGTGATCGTCGAGGGGACACTGAATAGTGCACGGTACATCCAAACCGTCACCGAACCCATCGTTCTACCATTCCTAGACCGGCAAGGGAACTTGCTGTTCCAACAGGACAATGCACGTCCGCATGTATCCTGTGCCACCCAACGTGCTCTAGAAGGTGTAAGTCAACTACCCTGGCCAGCAAGATCTCCGGATCTGTCCCCCATTGAGCATGTTTGGGACTGGATGAAGCGTCGTCTCACGCGGTCTGCACGTCCAGCACGAACGCTGGTCCAACTGAGGCGCCAGGTGGAAATGGCATGGCAAGCCGTTCCACAGGACTACATCCAGCATCTCTACGATCGTCTCCATGGGAGAATAGCAGCCTGCACTGCTGCGAAAGGTGGATATACACTGTACTAGTGCCGACATTGTGCATGCTCTGTTGCCTGTGTCTATGTACCTATGGTTCTGTCAGTGTGATCATGTGATGTATCTGACCCCAGGAATGTGTCAAAGTTTCCCCTTCCTGGGACAACGAATTCACGGTGTTCTTATTTCAATTTCCAGGAGTGTATATTCTGCGAACAGTCATTGGGTCTCGACCAACGCGAGCAGCAATGTCGCGATACGATTAAGCGCAATCGCGATAGGCTACAATCTGACCTTTATCGAAGTCGGAAACGTGATGGTACGCATTTATCCACCTTACACGAGGCATCACAACATTTCACCAGCAACGCCGGTCACCTGGTGTTTGTGTATGAGAAATCGGTTGGAAAGCTTCCTCATGTCAGCACGTTGTATGTGTCGCCACCTTGTGTGAATGCTCTGAAAAGCTAATCATTTGCATATCACAGGATCTTCCTCCTGTCGTTTAAATTTCGCGTCTGTAGCACGTCATCTTCGTGGTGTAGCAATTTTAATGGGCGGTAGTGTAGGTAGTCGAAGTGTTCGCTTTTTCAAGAGCGACCATATCGAAGATTTATACCGCCTGCAAGGAAAGCCGAAAAACAATAAAGTGTGTGTTGAGTGATAGTCACAAACGGTCACTTGAACAAGACTGTGACGAACAATTAGTGGACGACAGCTGTAAAAGTGAATATGGCCCCCCCGAACCCTGTCTGCACTGAAACCGCGAAGAGGAGCAGGGAACTGGGGGGAAAGCTAGAATTCAAAAACAACTCATCAATGATGAAATCGCAAGTAACAGGAAAACGTGTTGGAGAAGCGATAAAACCTGTACTGTGGAGCAACAGAAGAAAGTTACACTGCTGGCCATTACAATTGCTGCACCACGAAGATGACGTGCTACAGACGCGAAATTTAACCAACAGGAAGAATATGCTGTGATATGCAAACGATCAGCTTTTCAGAGCATTCACACAAGGATGGCAGCGGAGGAGACACCTACAACGTGCTGACATGAGGAAAGTTTGGCTAACTGCTTCAAATGGCTCTGAGCACTATGCGACTTACCGAGCAAGGTGGCGCAGTGGTTAGCACACTGGACTCGCATTCGGGAGGACGACGGTTCAATCCCGTCTCCGGCCATCCTGATTTAGGTTTTCCGTGATTTTCCTAAATCGTTTCAGGCAAATGCCGGGATGGTTCCTTTGAAAGGGCACGGCCGATTTCCTTCCCAATCCTTCCCTAACCCGAGCTTGCGCTCCGTCTCTAATGACCTCGATGTCGACGGGACGTTAAACACTAACTACCACTACCACCATTATGCGACTTAACTTCTGAGGTCATCAGTCGACTAGAACTTAGAACTAATTGAAGCTATCTAACCTAAGGACAGCACACACATCCATGCCCGAGGCAGGATTCGAACCTGCAACCGTAGCGGTCGCTCGGCTCCACACTGTAGCGTCTAGAACCGCACGGCCACTCCGGCCGGCGAGGAAAGTTTCCAACCGATTTCTCATACACAAGCTGCAGTTGACCGGTGTTGCCTGGTGAAACGTTGTTGTGATCCCTCGTTTAATGAGGAGTAATGCGTACCATCACGTTTCCGACTTTGATAAAGGTCGGATTGTAGCGTATCGCGATTGCGGTTCATCGTATCGCAACATTGTTGCTCGTGTTGGTCGAGAACCAATGACTATTAGCAGTATATGAAATCGGTGGGTTCAGGAGGGTAATACGAAACGCCGTGCTGGGTCCCAACGACTTCGTATCACTAGCAGTCGAGATGACAGGCATCTTATCCGCATGGCTGTAACGGATCGTGGAGCAACGTCTCGATCCCTGAGCCAACAGATGGAGACCTTTTTCAAGACAACAACCATCTACAAGAACAGTTCGACGACGTTTGCAGCAGCATGGACTATCTGGACTATAATCTCGGAGAACATGGCTGCGGTTACCTTTGACGCTACATCACAGACAGGAGCGCCTGCGATGGTGTACTCAACGACGAACCTGGGTGCACGAATGGCAAATCGTCATTTTTTCGGATGAATCCAGATTTTGCTTACGGCATCATGATGGTGGCATCCGTGTTTGGCGACATCGTGGTGAACGCACATTGGAAGCGTGTATTCGTCATCGCCATACTGGCGTATCACCCGGCGTGATGGTATGGGGTAGTGACGGCACTTTGAACAGTGGACGTTATATTTCAGATGTGTAACGACCCGTGGCTGTACACTTCATTCGATCCCTGCGAAACCATACATTTCAGCCGGATAATGCACGACCGCATGTTGCAGGTCCTGTACGGGCCTTTCTGGTTACAGAAAATGTTCGACTGCTGCCCTGGCCAGCACATTCTCCGTATCTCTCACCAATTGAAAACTTCTGGTTAATGGTGGCCGAGCAACTGGCTCGTCACAATACGCCAGTCACTACTGTTGATGAACTGTGGTATCGTATTGAAGCTGCATGGGCAGCTGTACCTGTACACACTATCCATGCTCTGTTTGACTCAATGCCCAGATGTTAAGTCCCATAGTGCTCAAAGAGATTTGAACCAAAGGCAAACCTACGTTCCTCGCATTTTTAGACTCAGAGAAAGCCTTTGACAATGTTGACTGGAAAACTCTCTTCCAAATTCTGAAGGTGGCAGGGCTAAAATAAAGGGAGCGAAAGGGAATTTACAATTTGTACAGAAATCAGATGGCAGTTATAAGGGTCCAGGGTCATGAAAGGGAAGCAGTGGTTGGGAAGGGAGTGAGTCAGGGTTGTAGCCTATCACCGATGTTATTCAATCTATATACTGAGCAATTAGTAAAGGAAACGAAAGAAAAATTCGTAGTAGGTATTATAATCCATGGAGAAGAAATAAAAACTTTGAGGTTCGCCGATGTCATTGTAATTCAGTCAGAGAATGTAAAGGGCCTGGAAGAGCAGTTGAACGGGATGGACAGTGTCTTGAAAGGAGGATATAAGATGAACATCAACAAAAGCAAACGAGGATAATGGAATGTAGTCGAATTAAATCGGGTGATGCTGACGGTATTAGATTAGGAAATGAGACACTTAAAGCAGTAAATGAGTTTTGCTGTTTGGGGAGCAAAATAACTGATGATGGTCGAAGTAGAGCGGATATAAAACGTAGACTGGCAATGGCAAATAAAGCGTTTCTGAAGAAGAAAACTTTGTTAACGTCGAGTGTCAGGAAGCCGTTTCTGAAAGTATTTGTATGGAGTGTAGCCGTGGATGGAACTGAAACGTGTGCGATAAATAGTTCAGACAAGAAGAAAAGAGAAGCTTCCGAAATGTGGTGCTACAGAAGAACGCTGAAGATGAGATGGGTAGATCATATAACTAATGATGAGGCATTGAATAGAATTGGGGAGAAGAGGAGTTTGTGGCACAACGTGACAAGAAGAAGGGACTGGTTGATAGGACATGTTTTGAGGCATCAAGGGATCACATATTTAGTACTGGAGGGCAACGTGGAGGATAAAAATCGTAGAGGGAGACCAAGAGTTGAATGCACTGAACAAATTTAGAAGGATGTAAGTTGCAGTAGGTACTGCGAGACGAAGAGGGTTGCATAGGAAAGAGTAGCACGGAGAGCTGCATCAAACCTGTCTCTGGACTGAAGACCACAACAACAACAACAACAACAACATTTGTATCATTTATTATAAACGTTCAAGAGGTTATCGTAAACGAGGAACGTGTCTTTAGCTCATGGTGCTGCAGGATGTTATGTTTCACTCGAACGGATACTGTGTTACACATTCCTGAAGCTATTTTGAATCCGATTTTTAGGTGGTTTTCACCTTAACGTACAAATACCACGGTTTTCATGAAGACACTAGCGACCGTACGAGGTGGCGCAGTGGTTTGCTCACTGGACTCGAATTCGGGAGGCGTCCGTTCATACACGCGTCCGGCCATCCCGATTTAGTTTTTCCGTAATTGCACTGAATTTCTCCAGGCAAAGGTTGCTTTTAAAGGACTCGGCCGATTTCCTTCCCCACCTTTGATACTATCGGTGCTTGTGCTCCGTCTCAGATGACCTCGATGTCGACGGGTGCTCTTATTGTATTTTATTTTGGTATTTTTCGAAGAAACTAGCCTCGCCATCTTGAAAAATACTGTCCAGCTCATCTGCTGGTCACTCACATTTCTGTTTATCATGTTTCCCTTAGATAACTGAGCAGGTGAGGCAACGACGTTTGGATCACGGATTCACTTCAAACTTTGTACACCTTAAGTAGGCCATTAAAACATCATAATGTGCGAGTAGTAAGGTGCACCACTCAATCAATTCCGAAAAAATCGCAACAGAAATTTTATGCGTCTGTTACGTAACTGATAGATCTGTGCGAAGGTGCCGGCCGTACGAAGTCTAAAAATGGTTCAAATGGCTCTGAGCACTATGGCAGTTAACATCTATGGTCATCAGTCCCCTAGAACTTAGAACTACTTAAACCTAACTAACCTAAGGACATCACAAAACACCCAGTCATCGCGAGGCAGAGAAAATCCATGACTCCGCCGGGAATCGAACCCAGGAGTACGAAGTCAATACGGTAAATTGGCGCCCACACGGTATCTCAGTATGTTCGGTCAGAAGAGGGTTGGTTGTTCTTTATAATAAAAAACTTGAACGGGTATCATGGCGCTTCAATCTGGCATCGAGCGACCTCTACGGTCGCAGGTTCGAAATCTGCCTCGGGCATGGATGTGTGTGATGTCCTTAGGTTAGTTAGGTTTAAGTAGTTCTAAGTTCTAGGGGACTGATGACCTCAGATGTTAAGTCCCATAGTACTCAGAGCCATTTGAACCTTTTTTTTGTGTCTAGGGACGTCCACCCCGAATAAATACAAGGAACAGTTACGAACAAAGTGAGTTCAAGAAAATAAAAAATAAAAATAAAAAAACAAATAAGTGGTTAGCGTTCGCGCTTTGCCAGGGGGTCATGGACGAGGCGAGGGTTCGAATCGTCATGACATTCAGTATCTGCAGTAGTAGAAGCGCAAATACCCCCGATATTCAAAAAAGTTGCACCTACACCTTCGTTCTTGCTACATTACCAACGTCTCACCGTTATGCAGGTTAACTGCCAAATGGGACCTGTCTCTGTGTCTGCAACTCGAAGCGTCGATGTGCAAAGTAGTTCAGGGTACCTCACCAGATTGCATGTGTAAGGGATTTCGCAAATCACGACAGGCATACGTTTTCAGCAAATCTCTATGCGTTTATTTGTTTATTTGTCGATAGTTCTAAATACGTTCGTTCCAATAATTAAAATTAATTAAAGATTGTAAGTAGTCAAATACCTTTAAATTCAATAAAACTACATGTAAATACACTTATTTTTTAATTATCTTAACTGTCAAATGTCATATATATTAAATAATATAAGTAGTGATGAAAAACTATAGATTAAAAGTTGTGTTCGAGCGGGAGTCGAACCATCGCCTCATATACGTTCGTTTTCTGTAACTCGAACGCTTACCACTTGACCGCCATGAAATCTAACATCCAGTTACGTAAGACAGGTAATATGTGCGTAAAACTTCTCTAGCAATTTTCTCGGAATTTGAGTAGTGCACCTTAACAGTAGCACATTACGTTATTTTAGTGGCCTACTAAACGTGCAAAAAATTTCAAGTAAATCAGTGATCCTAACGTTGTGGCCACCCTTTGTTAGATTATTGAGACGCATCCCTGGGCGTTATCATTGAAAAGCCGACAGGCGAGTTCGTTCTTTATCTCTATTGAATCTGAAATAGTTGTCTGTTTCTAAGGGCCACACCTTTTGACGGGAGTTTAAATTTTAATCTTCCGTCCTTTATGTTTGCACAAAGAAATATTTTGATAACTCTTATCTCATCCAAGATCGTAGTCTTTATGAAGAGGTAGCTTCAGATGGCTCTAAGCACTATGGGACCTAACATCTGAGGTTATCATTCCCCAGGACTTAGAACCACTTAAACCTAACCTAACCTAAGGACATCACACAAATCCATGCCCGAGGCAGGATTCGAAACTGCGACCGTAGCTGCAGCGCGGCTCGCGACTGTAGCGCCTAGAACCGCTCGGCCACAACGGCCGGCCGAAGAACTAGGACACGTACTGCTTCCTTCTAATAAGATGCCAGGCCTGAAATATGAGTATGTGACGCGAGTGATTAGCAAAATGTACGTCACAGACGCAGTCGCGACAGTAGACTGCTTTTCGTGGTCCTGACGAGCCTGCATACCCATTTCGATGGAAGCCATTTCCTCGAAATGCTCAAGGTTTTAACGCCAGCGTGTCAGGCGTGTTCTCGGAAGAACATCCAGGCGCCGGCATTCCAGCCACGAAATTTCTGTCATCGCAAGCGCAGGTTAGTGGGAGAGGTGCTGCGTGGAGGCCAGAGCGTGACTCACTCGGCTGCCTGAGTCATATGACGGCGGCCTTGACAGTATTATCCAACTATTCTAGTAGCGGTACCGCGCCGGTGCCTCACTTCCTGCGCAGTGGATGCAGGTATGTGCCGCAAACCTCCCAGCCCTCTCTCCACGTCGCAGGTGAGGAAGGCTGACCCACTTGACAGCTTACTATTTTATCTCTCGATGTGGGAGACTCTCCCGATAACTAATAGACAGGGAAAGGTCGGTGACTATGAAACTATGAAGAAAATTCACGTAAAATTTAACTAGAGCGAAGAAGCAGAAGTCTTCTTTCGAGCCGGCCCGTGTGGCCGAGCGGTTCTAGCCACTACAGTCTGGAACCGCGCGACCGCTACGGTCGCAGGTTCGAATCCTGCCTCGGGCATGGATGTGTGTTATGTCCTTAGGTAAGTTAGGTTTAAGTAGTTCTAAGTTCTAGGGGACTGATGACCTCAGAAGTTAAGTGCCATAGTGCTCAGAGTCATTTTTTTTTATTTTTTCTTGTCAGTGTAACACGCTCAGGAAATTATTGTTTGCCACTTATTCGTGTAGTTCACACAATCCCACGTGACTTTCACGTCACTTAATAACTTAATACCAATGCGGGCAATGACTCTAAACAGTAAAGGACATACACTCTTGATATATGCAGTGTTTGGGTAGCTGACGAGTATGTAAACAGAATCCTGTTAACACTCAGCGGAGGGTTCTGTTATTGGCTTTCGTCTTTTAGTGGCAGTTGAAATTCTCTATAATAATCGACAAGGGTGGCTGACGTTTGGTACGTAAAATATCGTTCTTAATGACCTCGTTGACGACTTGATGTTGAAACCTAATCCTCCTCCTCATCAAAGCACACTTTGCACTTGAGTGGACCAGTTCACTAAACCTCTTGTGCTCAACGAACTGGTGATAGGCTTTAGCTCTTCATCGATATTTCTGCGTTACGATAACATAACTATCAGTCTGTCTAGGCGGACACACAGCCGCGTGGAGTGGCCGGGGGATTAGAGGCGCCATGTCACGAAATGCGCGGACCCTCCCACCTGGAGATCGAGTCCAACCTCGGGCATCAGTGTGTGTATTGATCGTAACATTGTTGTTGTTGTTGTTGTTGTGGTCTTCAGTCCTGAGACTGGTTTGATGCAGCTCTCCATGCTACTCTATCCTGTGCAACCTGCTTCATCTCCCAGTACCTACTGCTGCCTACATCCTTCTGAATCTGCTTAGTGTATTCATCTCTTGGTCTCTACAATTTTTACCCTCCACGCTGCCCTCCAATACTAAATTGGTGATCCCTTCATGTCTCAGAACATGTCCTACGAACCGATCGCTTCTTCTAGTCAAGTTGTGCCACAAACCCATCTTCTCCCTAATTCTAATCAATACCTCCTCATTAGTTATGTGATTTACCCATATAACTTTCAGCTTTCTTCTGTAGCACCACATTTCGAAAGCTTCTATTCTCTTCTTGTCCGAACTATTTATCGTACATGTTTCACTTCCATAAATGGCTATACTCCATACAAATACTCTCAGAAACGACTTCCTGACACAAATCTATACTCAATGTTAACAAATTTCTCTTCTTCAGAAACGCTTTCCTTGCTATTCCCAGTCTACATTTTACATCCTCTCTACTTCTACCATCATCAGTTATTTTGCACCCCAAATAGCAAAACTCCTTTACTACTTTAAGTGTCTCATTTCCTAACCTAATTCCCTCATCCGAGTGAACTCGACTACATTCCATTCTCCTCGTTTTCTTTTGTTGATGTTCATCTTATATGTTCCTTTCAAGACACTGTCCATTCCGTTCAACTGCTCTTCCAAGTCCCTTGCTGTCCCTGACAGAATTACAATGTCATCGGCGAACCTCAAGGTTTTTATTTCTTCTCGATGGATTTTAATACCTACTTCGAATTTTTCTTTTGTTTCCTTTACTGCTTGCTCAATATACACATAACTGCCATCTGGTTTCTGATCTTAGCATAAGTTAATTTAAACTAGTTTAAGTAGTGTGTAAGTCTAGCAAAGCAGTTTGGTCTCTTAGGAATTCACTCACATTTGAACATTTTTTTGCGAACACATATAACTCTTTTGGTACCTTTCTGACTGATTTTCCGAAATTGTGGACTTCTTCAATAGCGTCCCTTAGAATACTGAATTATCTCTGTCGAATCACTGTAAAAGGCAATGAGGATGTAGTGAGAGTGTTTTCAAAAGAAAGAAACATTTGGGAAACTTTGGAGCACCTAAATAGGGATGAACTGACGTGAACGTGAATTATGCTCTTCCCGAATACGAGCTCAGTGCCTTGACTACTACTACAACACAGCTGGAGAGCTGAGACTGACAATTTCGGGACTTCTTATTATTAACCCTCTCGATGAGCGTTGTGTCAGATTGAGTACCAAGTGCAAAAGTAATCTAAGCACTGCCGTTGTTACAGTTACTAATATTACTGTTTCAAGAACGCTTCTAAGTTGCTGTTCGGAGGAACCGATTACTAGATACATTCAGTAATGTGTCGATAATCAGCGATATTGATGACACGCAGATTACATCATATAGTCTACACACAGTGGCAATTGCCGGCCGCGGTGGTCTCGCGGTTCTAGGCGCTCAGTCCGGAACCGCGCGACTGCTACGGTCGCAGGTTCGAATCCTGTCTCGGGAATGGATGTGTGTGATGTCCTTAGGTTAGTTAGGTTTAATTTGTTCTAAGTTCTAGGCGACTGATGACCACAGGTGTTAAGTCGCATAGTGCTCAGAGCCATTTTTTGAACAGTGGCAATTCCTGAAGTCACTAATTTTCCTTGTTTGTTCCGCAGTGCAGGAATATTTAACCTCTCCCATTCAAATTAACTTATTAACTACACTAGATGTTTCTGAATTCTATCTTGTATCATAAGGTCTGGTTAAGCAAGTAATTACACTATTCCAATGAATGACCGAGCGAGGTGGCGCAGTGGTTAGCACGCTGGACTCGCATTCGGGAGGACGACGGTTCAATCCCGCGTCCGGCCATCCTGTTTTAAGTTTTCCGTGACTTCCCTTAATCACTCCAGGCAAATGCTTGGATGGTTCCCCCGAAAGGGCACGGCCGACTTACTTCCGTAATCCGATGAGACCGATGACCTCGCTGTTTGGTCACTTCCCCCAAAACAAACAAACCAACCAACCAACCAATGAATGCATGTAACCAGAGCTATTTTTTGGAACCTCACAGCAAAACTAAAGGAGAAAATATATATAATTCATTTACGAGCAGGCAAGATATTATTCATTCTAAACGCACAACGAGAAGGGCCACAAAACAATTGCCAACAGGAAAAAGGGCAGTCACAGCCGACGTGACCTGTCTGCATAAGCCTGATTCCTGTACTACTACGTTTTATGTCGAATAACTGTTCGGCTGTCAACGTCATTTCAAGGAAGGAAATATGGGTATGTTGTCTGTTTATTTATTCCGTGGAATAGATTCTGCTGTTTCATTTATGTCCGAGTTGTATATTTGAAGCGTAATGCGCGAATCAACCCAACAGTCGACGAAGAAAATTTATTTGTCTTCCTGATAAAAACCATTCGGCAACCAAGATCGCATAAATTATTTCTTTATTTAAGGCAGCCGGTTTCACCAGACTTGGGTATCATCTTCAGGGCTGTAAGAAAGTGCGTATACATGGAATATCTCTCATAAGTTAGGATGTAACACTTCATATAAAACTTCAGTTTGGTATTATGAAAACTGGAAATGGACCTGTACATTTCCACACCTTAAACTATTTGTTGTCAAACATTTTCATTTTACGTTGAACCTCACGCACAAGATGACAGGTGGATAAAAACCAGCTCACTGTAAAAGGTTTATCATAGCTAAAATATTTAAAAACGTAAAGCACCTTGTGTAAAGGCCATGTCCACATACATAGTGATCACAGATGCTCGTTGCATCATAAAAATATGATACACAATAGCACATGTGTCTATATTTGCTGGACATATTCTTAACAGTGCGAAACTACTTTAAATGACGTATAAGGTGCAACTGACAGGTATTACTGCAGAGATAATATTTGTATAGTGAGTTGCAGCCACTAGATTTCTCTTACATCGGAATCATGTAACAGATCATAAATACTTCTCTTTTAATATTTATATACTTTATATCGTTCTTATTACTGAATGCATACTAGGAAAATTAAGGTGTTTACTCTGCAATAGTTTGTTACGCTGTTCCTGTGGCCACAAACGAGACAGGCTCACAGGCACACTGCTGCAGGCGGAAGACAAAAAAATGGTTCAAATGGCTCTGAGCACTATGCGACTTAACTTCTGAGGTCATCAGTCGCCTAGACCTTATAACTACTTAAACCTAACTATTCTGACATCACACTCATCCATGCCCGAGGCAGGACACGAACCTACGACCGTAGCGGTCGCTCGGTTCCAGACTGCAGCGCCTACAACCGCACGGCCACTCCGGCCGGCAGGCGGATGATACAGGGAAAGCAAAACTCGCAGTGCTTAAGTTCAATAGACACCGACAAAGCATGAAACGTATAGAGCTTTACTTCGTTGCATAGAGGTTTACTTAAAAAACTTGCTATAGATAGACGTAGCCGGCCGGGGTGTCCAAGCGGTTCTAGGCGCTACAGTCCGGAACCACGCGATCGTTACGGTTGCAGGTTCGAATCCTGCGCCGGGCATGGATGTGTGTGATGTCCTTCGGTTAGTTAGGTTTAAGTAGTTCTAACTTCTAGGGGACTGATGACCTCAGAAGTTAAGTCCCTTAGTGCTGAGAGCCATTTTTGATAAACGTAAGTCATACTCTGCTGTGTTGGGCGGTGCATACATAGGTGTCGTACTACAACATAGAAAAATATATAGAAATTTAAGCGAGAGTAAATATCATATAAATAAGAGTATGTGAGCAACCACAACAAAAACTATGTGTGTACTCGACGACGAACCTGTGTGCACGAATGGCAAAACGTCATTTTTTCGGATGAATCCAGGTTCTGTTTAAAGCATCGTGATTGTCACATCCGTGTTTGGCGAATCCGCGGGAACTCACATTGGAAGCGTGTATTCGTCATCGCGATACTGGCGTATCACCCGGCGTGATGGTATGGTGTGTCATTGGTTACACGTCTCGGTTACCTCTTGTTCGCACTGACGGCACTTTGAACAGTGGATATTACATTTCAGATGTGTTACGACCCGTCGCTCTACCCTTCGTCCGATCCTTACGAAACCCTACATTTCAGCAGGATAATGGACGACCGCCTGTTGCACGTCCTGTACGCGCCTTTCTGGATACAGAAAATGTTCGATTGCTGCCCTGGCCAACACATTCACCAGATCTCTCACCAATTGAAAACGTATGGTAAATGGTGGCCGAGCAACTGCCTCGTCACAATAAGCCAGTCACTACTGTTGATGAACTGTGGTATCGTGTTGAAGCTGCATGGGCAGCTGTACCTGTACACGCCATCCAAGTTCTGTTTGACTCAATGCCCAGGGGTATCAAGGCCGTTATTACGGCTAGAGGTGGTTGTTCTGGGTACTGATTTCTCAGTATCTATGCACCCAAATTGCGTGAAAATGTAATCACATGTCAGTTCTAGTAAAATATATTTGTCCAATGAATACCTGTTTATCATCTGCATTTCTTCTTGGTGGAGCAATTTTAATGGCCAGTAGTGTATTATAAAGCCCCCTGCCGCGTATTTATGTGGCTACGTGCATAAAGACTGCTCTCAGAAACTACTATAGAAATATTTTGACATATTTGCTAATAGGTAAACCGATTCACGAGGAAGGTTTGTGTATATAATTTATTATCACTGTGCAGGACAAGTCGTTTAGCTGTAGTTACTTAGTGCCACCCACGCGAATTCGGGGTGGGTCGCTAGTAGCTAATAATCACCATAAAACTGAACAGAGAGTGAAAATCAGACTAAAATATTGTTATTCAGAAAAAGTCCGGAGTACACCAGTTCGAGGTCGACATCACTGATTCTAGATGTAGGACACTACGGTGTTATAAGATGGTATATACACACATAAAAAAATTTCATATCATTTTCGTCCCAAGAGTTCCGGAACCTGTACAGAGAATTGGAATAGAGATCAACATAAACATAATTTCCACCCTTTTTATTGCTCATGAAATCCACATGTTGCATGTTGTACCACCATACAGAGAGAGCATCAGAGGTGGTGGTCCAGATTGTTGTACACACCTTTGCCTGTAATACGCAGCAGCACGTCCTCTTGCATTGATGCATGCCTGTATTCGTCGTGGTATACTATCCACAAGTTCATCAAGGCACTGTTACTGTTGGTCCAGATTGTCCCACTCCTCAACGGCGATTCGGCGTAGATCCCTCAGAGTGGTTGGTGGCCCCTTTCAATCTATCCCAGGCATTTTCGATAGGGTCTGGAGAACATGCTGGTCACCCCAGTCGAGCGATGTCGTTATCTTGGAAGAAGTCATTCACAAGATGTGTACGATGTGGGTTCGAATTGTCGTCCATGAAGACGAATGCCATCCGAAAATAGCGGGGAGCATCCACCTTGCTGCACTCGCTAGACAGTGTGTTTACGGCATTCAGCCTAACCGGGTTGCCTCCAAACACGTCTCCGACAATTGTCTGGATGAAGGCATATGCAACACTCATCCGTGAAGAGAGCGTGATGCCAATCCTGAGCGGTCTGTTCGGCATGTTGTTGGGCCCATCTGTACCGCGCTGCATGGTGTCGTGGTTGTAAGAATGGACCTCGCCATGGACGTCGGGAGTGAAGTTGCACATTATGCAGCCCACTGCGCATGGTTTGAGTCTTAACACGACGTCCTGTGGCTGCACGACAAGCATTATTGAACATGGTGGCGTTGTTGTCAGGGTTCCTCTGTGCCATAATCCGTAGGTAGCGGTCATCCAGTGAAGCCCTTGGACGGCCTGAACCACGCATGTCATCGATTGTTGCTGTCTCTCTGTGTCTCCTCCATGTCCGAACAACATTGCTTTGGTTCACTCCAAGACGCCTGAAAACTTCCCTTGTTGAGAGCCCTTCCTGGCACAAAGCAACAATGAGGACGCGATCGAACCGCGGTATTGATCGTCAAGGCATGGTTGAACTGCAGCCGACACGAGCCGTGTACCTCCTTCCTGGTGGAATGACTGGAACCAATCGGCTGTCTGACCACCCTCCGTCTAATAGGCGCTGCTCATGATTGGTTGTTTACATCTTTGAGAGGTTTAGTGGCATCTCTGAACAGTCAAAGGGACTGTGTCTGTGATACAATATCCACAGTCAACGTCCATCTTCAGGAGTTCTGGGAACGGAGTGATGCAAAGCCTTTTCGATGTGTGTATATGATTCATTCGACAATTTATATTTTGTTCTTTATTTATTATTTACGTTTTCCATATATCATTAAAGTATGTTGTTATAAGGTACCAGTGCTTTATACAAAGAGGTGGAAAAAGTCGTGGGATAGTGGTAAGCACGTATGCAGATGGGCTAATATCACATACGTGATGTATAACAGTGCAGTGCCTTGGTAGAGCTGTCATTTGTATTCAGGTGATTCACGTGAAAAGGTTTCTGACATGGTTCAAATGGCTGTGAGTACTATGGGACTTAACTTCTGAGGTCATCAGTCCCCTAGAACTTAGAACTACTTAAACCTAACTAACCTAAGGACATCACACATATCCATGCCCGAGGCAGAATTCGAACCTGCGACAGTAGCGGTCATGGGGTTCCAGACTGAAGCGCCTAGAACCGCACGGCCACATCGGCCGGCAATGCCTGAATTCTGGTATTCTCGGCAGACTGTTGACACTTTGGTACTCAGAATATTGAATTATCTAACTATTTCAGAAACTGAATATCCCATACGTCTAGTTCAATCTACAATTCCGCGTTCAAAGACTGTTGATTACTGTCGTGCGGCCATAATCATGTCAGAAACGCCGGCCCTGATTCACGTGAATCACCTGAACACAAATGACAGCTCTACCAAGGCACTGCACTGTTATACATCACGTATGTGATATTAGCCCATCTGCATACGTGCTTACCACTATCCCACGACTTTTTCCACCTCTTTGTATAAAGCACTGGTACCTTATAACAACATACTTTAATGATATATGGAAAACGTAAATAATAAATAAAGAACAAAATATAAATTGTCGAATGAATCATATACACACATCGAAAAGGCTTTGCATCACTCCGTTCCCAGAACTCCTGAAGATGGACGTTGACTGTGGATATTGTATCACAGACACAGTCCCTTTGACTGTTCAGAGATGCCACTAAACCCTCTCAAAGATGTAAACAACCAATCATGAGCAGCGCCTATTAGACGGAGGGTGGTCAGACAGCCGATTGGTTCCAGTCATTCCACCAGGAAGGAGGTACACGGCTCGTGTCGGCTGCAGTTCAACCATGCCTTGACGATCAATACCGCGGTTCGATCGCGTCCTCATTGTTGCTTTGTGCCAGGAAGGGCTCTCAACAAGGGAAGTTTTCAGGCGTCTTGGAGTGAACCAAAGCAATGTTGTTCGGACATGGAGGAGACACAGAGAGACAGCAACAATCGATGACATGCGTGGTTCAGGCCGTCCAAGGGCTTCACTGGATGACCGCTACCTACGGATTATGGCACAGAGGAACCCTGACAACAACGCCACCATGTTCAATAATGCTTGTCGTGCAGCCACAGGACGTCGTGTTAAGACTCAAACCATGCGCAGTGGGCTGCATAATGTGCAACTTCACTCCCGACGTCCATGGCGAGGTCCATTCTTACAACCACGACACCATGCAGCGCGGTACAGATGGGCCCAACAACATGCCGAACAGACCGCTCAGGATTGGCATCACGCTCTCTTCACGGATGAGTGTTGCATATGCCTTCATCCAGACAATTGTCGGAGACGTGTTTGGAGGCAACCCGGTTAGGCTGAATGCCGTAAACACACTGTCTAGCGAGTGCAGCAAGGTGGATGCTCCCCGCTATTTTCGGATGGCATTCGTCTTCATGGACGACAATTCGAACCCACATCGTACACATCTTGTGAATGACTTCTTCCAAGATAACGACATCGCTCGACTGGGGTGACCAGCATGTTCTCCAGACCCTATCGAAAATGCCTGGGATAGATTGAAAGGGGCCACCAACCACTCTGAGGGATCTACGCCGAATCGCCGTTGAGGAGTGGGACAATCTGGACCAACAGTAACAGTGCCTTGATGAACTTGTGGATAGTATACCACGACGAATACAGGCATGCATCAATGCAAGAGGACGTGCTGCTGCGTATTACAGGCAAAGGTGTGTACAACAATCTGGACCACCACCTCTGATGCTCTCTCTGTATGGTGGTACAACATGCAACATGTGGATTTCATGAGCAATAAAAAGGGTGGAAATTATGTTTATGTTGATCTCTATTCCAATTCTCTGTACAGGTTCCGGAACTCTTGGGACGAAAATGATATGAAATTTTTTTATGTGTGTATATACCATCTTATAACACCGTAGTGTCCTACATCTAGAATCAGTGATGTCGACCTCGAACTGGTGTACTCCGGACTTTTTCTGAATAACAATATTTTAGTCTGATTTTCACTCTCTGTTCAGTTTTATGGTGATTATTAGCTACTAGCGACCCACCCCGAATTCGCGTGGGTGGCACTAAGTAACTACAGCTAAACGACTTGTCCTGCACAGTGATAATAAATTATATACACAAACCTTCCTCGTGAATCGGTTTACCTATTAGCAAACATGTCAAAATATTTCTATAGTAGTTTCTGAGAGCAGTCTTTATGCACGTAGCCACATAAATACGCGGCAGGGGACTTTATAATACACTACTGGCCATTAAAATTGCTCCACCAAGAAGAAATGCAGATGATAAACAGGTATTCATTGGACAAATATATTTTACTAGAACTGACATGTGATTACATTTTCACGCAATTTGGGTGCATAGATACTGAGAAATCAGTACCCAGAACAACCACCTCTAGCCGTAATAACGGCCTTGATACCCCTGGGCATTGAGTCAAACAGAACTTGGATGGCGTGTACAGGTACAGCTGCCCATGCAGCTTCAACACGATACCACAGTTCATCAACAGTAGTGACTGGCTTATTGTGACGAGGCAGTTGCTCGGCCACCATTTACCATACGTTTTCAATTGGTGAGAGATCTGGTGAATGTGTTGGCCAGGGCAGCAATCGAACATTTTCTGTATCCAGAAAGGCGCGTACAGGACGTGCAACAGGCGGTCGTCCATTATCCTGCTGAAATGTAGGGTTTCGTAAGGATCGGACGAAGGGTAGAGCGACGGGTCGTAACACATCTGAAATGTAATATCCACTGTTCAAAGTGCCGTCAGTGCGAACAAGAGGTAACCGAGACGTGTAACCAATGACACACCATACCATCACGCCGGGTGATACGCCAGTATCGCGATGACGAATACACGCTTCCAATGTGAGTTCCCGCGGATTCGCCAAACACGGATGTGACAATCACGATGCTTTAAACAGAACCTGGATTCATCCGAAAAAATGACGTTTTGCCATTCGTGCACACAGGTTCGTCGTCGAGTACACACATAGTTTTTGTTGTGGTTGCTCACATACTCTTATTTATATGATATTTACTCTCGCTTAAATTTCTATATATTTTTCTATGTTGTAGTACGACACCTATGTATGCACCGCCCAACACAGCAGAGTATGACTTACGTTTATCAAAAATGGCTCTCAGCACTAAGGGACTTAACTTCTGAGGTAATCAGTCCCCTAGAAGTTAGAACTACTTAAACCTAACTAACCGAAGGACATCACACACATCCATGCCCGACGCAGGATTCGAACCTGCAACCGTAACGATCGCGTGGTTCCCGGCTACGTCTATCTATATCAAGTTTTTTAAGTAAACCTCTATGCAACGAATTAAAGCTCTATACGTTTCATGCTTTGTCGGTGTCTATTGAACTTAAGCACTGCGAGTTTTGCTTTCCCTGTATCATCCGCCTGCCGGCCGGAGTGGCCGTGCGGTTGTAGGCGCTGCAGTCTGGAACCGAGCGACCGCTACGGTCGTAGGTTCGAACCCTGCCTCGGGCATGGATGTGTGTGATGTCCTTAGGTTAGTTAGGTTTAATTAGTCCTAAGTTCTAGGCGACTGATAACCTCAGAAGTTAAGTCACATAGTGCTCAGAGCCATTTGAACACGCTTGTCTGCACATTTTAAGTTCAACTACAGCACTCATTGAACGTAAATAGGACGCCTAAGTAAGCAGTATTTTTGTTGTTACTATACAGAGGTAAGTTAAACCTTAAATCAATTCACCACTGTCTCAGTGTACCAAAATGTGGCACTTATCGAAATTAATGAAGGTAATGGTGGACGCCGCTTCCTAAATGTATAAACGTTTGGTTGTGTTAGGTTTATCTGTAGGTCACAGGTGACTTATTCTAAATGCTACCACTACATGCCACGTGCATAGGCATAGCTGTTGAAGCACTTTCTATTGTTTACGTGATGCGCTGCGACGACAGGTGTTCCAGCGAGAGGCGTCTTCCTTATAAATCTGTGCTCAGCGTCTCTTGTAACGGTGGTCCGGCCATGCGGAGAATAACAACTACGAGATCGCGATTCCTCTCTCTCTCTCAGCCATCCTCTCATTTATCCAGCAGACAGGAGAAGACTCTCGCATGTAACTCAAATAAACACAAACCGATATGTAAGACTCTCAGTATAAAGCATAGATTTCGTGAAGTTGTCGAGGGAGGAATGGTCACTATTCATGGAAATGATAGGAACAGTGATAGGAAGCAAGAAAGTGTAGTAAACATGGGACCTAAAACGCATGCATTAAGAGCTGTGAGAACTTCAAATTTGATACTGTGAAAGAAATCTCTTCGACTGCAACCTCTTTGCTTTCCATTTTTTGGGAGGAGTTACACTACTGGCCATTAAAATTGCTACACCACGAAGATTTCGTGATACAGACAAGAAATTTAACAGACAGGAAGAAGATGATGTGATATGCAAATGATTAGCTTTTCAGAGCATTCACATAAGGTTGGCGCCGGTAGCGACACCTACAACGTGCTGACATGAGGAAAGTTTGTAACCGATTTCTCGTACACAAATATCAGTTACCGGTTTTGCTTGGTGAAACATTGTTGTGTTGCCTCGTGTAAGGAGGAGAAATGCGTACCATCACGTTTCCGACTTTGATAAAGGTCGGATTGTAGCCTCTAGCGATTGCGATTTATCGTATCCCGACATTGCTGCTTGCGTTGGTCGAGATTCAATGACTGTTAGCAGAATATGGAATCGGTGGGTTCAGAGGATAATACGGAACGCCGCGCTGTACCGCAACGGTCTCGTATCACTAGCAGTCGAGATGACGGGCATCTTATCTGCATGGCTGTAATGGATCGTGCAGCCACGTCTCGATCCCTGAGTCAACATATGGGGACGTTTGCAAGACAACAACCATCTGCACGAATAGGTCGACAACGTTTGCAGCAGCATGGACTATCAGCTCAGAGACCATGGCTGCAGTTACCCTTGATGCTGCATCACAGACAGGAGCGCCTGCGATGGTCTACCCAACGACGAATGGCAAAACGTCATTTTTTGGATGAATCCAGGTTCTGTTTATAGCATCATGATGGTCGCATCCGTGTTTGGCGACATCGCGGTGAACGCACATTGGAAGCGTGTATTCGTAATCGTCGTACTGGCGTATCACCCGGCGCGATGGTATGGGGTAGCATTGGTTACACGTCTCAGTCACCTCTTATTCGCATTGACGGCACTTTCAACAATGGACGTTATATTTCAGATGTGTTACGACCCGTGGTTCTACCCTTCATTCGATCCCTGCGAAACTGTACATTTTAGGAGGATAATGCACGACCACATGTTGCAGGTCCTGTACGGACTTTTCTGGATACAGAAAATGTTTGACTGCTGCCCTGGCCAGCACATTCTCCACATCTCTCACCAACTAAAAACGTCCGGTCAATGGTGGTCGAGCAACTGGCTCGTCACAATACGCCAGTCACTACTGTTGAACTATGGTATGGTGTTGAAGCTGCATGGCCAGCTGTACCTGTACACGCATCCAAGCTCTGTTTGACTCAATGCCCAGGCGTATCAAGGCCCTTATTACGCCCATAGATGCTTGTTGTGGGTGCTGATTTCTCAGGATCTATGCACCCAAATTGCATGAAAATGTAACACATGTCAGTTCTAGTATAATATATTTGTGCTATGAATACCCGTTTATCATGTGCATTTCTTCTTGGTGTAGCAATTTTAATGGCCAGTAGTGTACATATATCTCGTGATAAAGTGAGTATAAAGGTTGTCCCGGGAGGAATGGTCACTATTCATGGAAATTATAGGAACAGTGATTGGAAGCAAGAAAGTGTAGTAAATATGGGACCTAAAACGCATGCATTAATAGCTATGAGCACTTCTTCAAGTTTGATACTGTGAAAGAAATCTCTTCGACTGCAATCTCTTTGCTTTACATTTCTTGGGAGGAGTTAGTATGGACAAAAGCATGAAAAAATTGTATAGTAAATGGCCTCGAAATTGCATACCTTAAGAACTACGCAACATTTTTGAGCAGAAGAAATTTGTCTCACACTAGGGAAGATAAGCATGTGTTCATAGCTCTTAAGGTATACACTTTAGAACTCATGTTTACTGGAATTTTTTTCCTTGTTTTAGTCCGTACTACTTCTCGGAATATGGAAAGCAAAAATCTTACAGGAGAAGAGATTTGTTTCGCGGTATCGAAGATGAGGAAGGGGTCATAGATCTTAAGGGATGTATTTCAGAGCCCATGTTTAATAGACTCTTCTGCTTCGGAGGATCGTTTTTGTCATAAACCCTGAATACTAACCATTCCTCCTGGGACACACTGTAAAAACGTATTAGTAGGCACCATACAGTGCTTATGCACGTTCTCTCGGAATAGTTTTGAAATAAAACAAAAGTTCAACTTTATGGAATACTATGATATTACTGAATAAATTTTACACATGAATTATTCTTCAGATATTCAGTCATTAAATTCTTATGTATAAAATGGCATTAAAACAGCTGGGCTCCACGGTGGTAAATCAGGAATAGTTGAAGATCAAGACTTCAGGGGCGCCGCGTAGAGCTGTATTGAGAACTTTGGTGTTCTTGTATATTCAAACCTTGGCAGGCAATATTAATAATAACCTCAAACTTGTTTAAGATGATGCAGATTTCTACAATGGATTACTGTCTGAAAAAAATTGCAAAAACATTGAGTCACATCTTGAAAATATTTCAAACTGGCACAACGTTTGGCACGTTGCTACCAATGTTCAAAAATATAGGACTCCGATCTTCACAAAACAAAAAGCGTACATCTTGTGACTACAAAATGAATTAGTTATACTTATAATCTGTCAATTCATACAGATAACTGGATGAACAATTTTTAGGGGTATACAATGGAATGATCTTCATAGGCAGGTTGAAGACTTCGGTTCAAGATACTGGCAAAACAAAGTCAGTCTATAAAGGAACCTGCTAGAAAATTAGTTGTGCCACCCATCTTAGAATGTCTCTGAAGTGAGCGAGACCTCCGTACATGGTGGTCGAGCGGTTGTAGGCGCTTCATTCCGGAACTGCGTGACTGCTACGGTCGCAGGTTCGAATCGTGCCACGGGCATGGATGTGTGTGATGTCCTTAGGTTAGTTAGGTTTAAGTAGCTCTATGTTCTATGGGACTGATGACCTCGGATGTTAAGTCTCATAGTGCTCAGAGCCATCTGAACCATTTTTAGTGAAACCCATATCAAATGGGAATAACATGGGCACTGAACTTTTACAGTCTCATGCGGCACAAAAAAAATCACAAGTTTTCTTCACTCACGGGAGAACGTCATGGAAATGCTGCAAAACATAAATTGCAGACTCATGAGGACGAACCAAATTATCCCGTAGAAACCATTTACAAAATTTCGAGAACCAATATTAAATGAAGAATCTAGAGACCTTCTTGAGCCCCTTACTGCCATCCTTCCCACGCTCAATATGAAACATGAGCGGGTAGGAATTCTTACATGTGATGGCATGCTAAATACACTGCGCGGTGCACTTGACATTACTTTACAGAGTAACTATATACAGGGTGGTCCATTGATCGTGCCGGGCCAAATATCTCACGAAATAAGCATCAAACACAAAAACTACAAAGAACGAAACTTGTCGAGCTTGAAGGGGGAAACCAGATAGCGCTATGGTTGGCCCGCTAGATGGCACTGCCATAGGTCAAACGGATATCAAATGCCGTTTTTTTTAAAAATAGGAATCCCCATTTTTTATAAATATACGTGTAGTACGTAAAGAAATATGAATGTTTTAGTTGGACCACTTTTTTCGCTTTGTGACAGATGGCGCTGTAATAGTCACAAACATATGTCTCACAATTTTAGACGAACAGCTGGTAAGAGGTAGGTTTTTTAAATTAAAATACAGAACGTAGGTACGTTTGAACATTTTATTTCGGTTGTTCCAATGTGATACATGTAGCTTTCTGAACTTATTACTTCTCAGAACGCATGCTCTTACAGCGTGATTACCTGTAAATACCACATTAATGCAGTAAATGCTCAAAGTGATGTCCGCCAGCCTCCATGCATTTGGCAATGCGTGTAACGACATTCCTCTCAACAGGAAGTAGTTCGCCTTCCGTAATGTTCGAACATGCATTGACAATGCGCTGACGCATGTTGTCAGGCGTTGTCGGTGGATTACGATAGCAAATATCCTTCAACTTTCCCCACAGAAAGAAATCAGGGGACGTCAGATACGGTGAACGTGCGGGCCATGGTATGATGCTTCGACGACAATCCTCCTGTCAGGAAATATGCTATTTAATACAGCTTCAACCGCACGCGAGCTATGTGCCGGACATCCATCATGTTGGAAGTACATCGCCATTCTGTCATGCAGTGAAACATCTTGTAGTAACATCGGTAGAACATTACGTAGGAAATCAGCATACATTCTACCATTTATATTGCCATTAATAAAATGGGGACCAATTATCCTTCCTCTCATAATGCCGCACCATACATTAACCTGCCAAGGTCGCTCATGTTCCACTTGTCGAAGCCATCGTGGATTTTCCGTTGCCCAATAGTGCATGTTATGCCGGTTTACGTAACCGCTGTTGGTGAATGACGTTTCGTCGCTAAATAGAACCCGTGCCAAAAATCTGTCATCGTCCCGTAACTTCCCTTGTGCCCAGTGGCAGACCTGTGGACGACTTTCAAAGTCGTCGCGATGCAATTCCTGGTGCATAGAAATATGGTACGGGTGCAATCGATGTTGATGTAGCATTCTCAACACAGACGTTTTTTGAGATTCCCGATTCTCGCGCAGTCTGTCTGCTACTGATGTGCGGATTAGCCGCGACAGTAGCTGAAACACCTACTTGGTCATCATCATTTCTTGCAGGTCGTGGATGTCGTTTCACATGTGGCTGAAAACTTCCTGTTTCCTTAAATAACGTAACTATCCGGCGAACGGTCCGGACACTTGGATGATGTCGTCCAGGATACCGAGCAGCATATATAGCCCACGGCCGTTGGGCATTTTGATCACAATAGCCGTACATCAACACGATATCGACCTTTTCCGAAATTGATAAACGGTCCATTTTAACATGGGTATTGTATCACGAAGCAAATACCGTCCGCACTGACGGAATGTTACGGGATACTACGTACTTATACGTTTGTGACTATTACAGCGTCATCTATCACAAAGCGTAATAAGTGGTCCATCTAAAACATTCATATTTCTGTACGTACTACACGAATATGTAATAAAAATGGGGGTTGCTATTTAAGAAAAAAGCAGTTGATAACTGTTCGACCTATGGCAGCGTCGTCTAGCGGACCAACGATAACGCCATCTGGTTTCCCCTTCCAAGCTGGACGAGTTTCGTTCTTTGTAGTTTTTTCGTTTGATGCTTATTTCGTGAGAGATTTGGCCCAGTCACTATCAATAGACCACCCTGTATATGTGGACCATCGTTTTTGCATAAAGGTGTTCCAGAATAGGGACTGTGTTAGCCAAGGCAGCGACCGAAACGTTGGATTTCCATTGGGAAGCGTCTCAGTTGACCACATTACTGACATGGAGTTAATTTCTAACCTTAGTTTTGGATTCGAGGGACAGTATTCAGGTGTCAAATGGTTCAAATGGCTCTGAGCACTATCGGACTTAACATCTGAGGTCATCAGTCCCCTAGAACTTAGAACTACTTAAACCTAAGCAACCTAAGTTCTAGGGGACTGATGACCTCAGAAGTTAAGTCAGTGCTCAGAGCCATTTGAACCATTTTTTGAACCAAAGACATGCATCGTGAATGGCTCACGTTATTGCGATCTGCTTCGCCAGCTTGTGATCCCTGCTCTACGGGAGAGATGTGCTTTGGACTCAACCGGTTTGATGCACAATGGAGCTGCACGTCACATCGTTCGTGAGATCACTCGGTTACTCCATAACACATTTGGAGAAAACCAGTCATTTTCCGATCGTTCTAATCTGCGTGGCTACCAAGACCTCTAGGTATGAACCATTGTGATTTCTGGCAGTGGTGTTCCTTGAAGGACAGGGCTTATAAACGGGGCACAAACATATGTTGGAGGATGAAGATGAGCATAAGGAGAGAGGTGGCCAACATCCCGCCTGAGATGTTTCGGGTAGTGGTAGAACAATCTGTAGTACGGTTCCAGGTTGTTGTGGATTCGGATGGTTATCACAGTGAGCGAAGTTTGTAACGTGGTACGTAAACATGTTAACAAATGTTACCCTCTCATGTTGAAATTAAAATGTGTTTCTCTCAATGGTAATGGTTCACTGTCCTACGATAGCTAGTTTTTAATGGGTGGCCCTCTCTAATAGTGGAAGTTTGATTATAGCCACCCTGCACTTCTGGAAAATACTGGGGCAGTTATTGAAATAGTTAAATGCAGGGTGTCCATCCTAGTAATCGTCAGACTCAATTCTTCTGATGTTTCGGGGCCCTGGGCCGCGATGACTCCCTGCGCCGTACAGAAGCGCAGCTCAGTCGCTGCTGTAGTACTGGTTACTTTTCGTGTTTCACTGTTCCTGTTAATACATAGCGATAGAATGAATTACGCACTATACTAATTTGGGACCCATCTATGAAATGGAAACGTAAAATTCCGCTTTAAAAATCATTTTGTTTATAACGGGACACAAACCGATGCTTTCCGTCGACACTAGCATCGCATGAACGACGTGATGAGCCGTATTTCTTTGGGCTGACTACAGCTACACATTGCAAAGGCGAAATTGCTGAAACACCAGAAAAACAACGTCTGGCGTGTGGCGAGACTTCAGAGAGACACCGGTTAAGTTATGCCTTGCCCTACTGTCATAGAAATGAGTTCGTCTTTCGTTTGTATTTATTTGACTTAAATCTCTAACCAACCTGCCTGTATTAACTGCAAACACCCAGAAACAGAGAAACGTTGCTAGAAAGAGCATCAGACAGAGCAAACTGTGGTTCTGTGAAATCACGTTACTTGACGCCAACAACAACCTTCGGTTTCAGCCCTACGTAATATATCACATAAAGAACTACAGGAGATTCTCACCTTTTTGAAATTAGGTTCGTTTCCTCCAGTCACTCGTCAGTACATCTCATGATGAAGTAGAATATAAATTTAAAAGTAAAGTAAACGTCTGTGACTGGACTGTTAGGTAGGCACCGTCCACCCAATCCCAACAAAACTCAGAAACATTAAACGCCATCATTAAATGAAGCTGAAACAATTGCTTAGAAACAAAATCTAAGTTACGGCGAGTATAGTGGATCCTTCCACGAACAAGAGCTAAACCAGAACATTGCTTGATGCGATTGGCGGCAGGAGAATCAATATGATGCACAACCTTAGCAAACGTTGGAACCACTCTACTAAGAGTGTTGAGAGAAAGACTAATAACCTCCTGAAGATAAGTTCTTTGTCACAGGAGACTATCAAGGGTCTTAATTCTAACTTTGTTATACCACCTATTTCATATGGCCTCCCCAAGGTCCATAAAGAGGCTGTGCCGTTGAGGCCTATTGTTTCTAATATTGGTGCCCCAACATATCGTGTAGCTAAACATCCTGCTACTTTGTTGTGCCCACTAATAGGTACGTGTGAACACCAAATTAATAACTCTGCAGATTTCTTACGTCGATTGCAGGGATTGCGTTTGAATGATTCTGATACTTTAGTCAGTTTTCATGTGGTTTCTCTTTTCACTCGCGCCCCTTTCTCTGATTCGTTGCAGCTAATTGAGGTTAAGTTTGGTGTCGAGTTAACAAATTTGTTTCGACATGTGCTGACTTCCACTTACTTTTTATTCAATGGTCAGTACTACGAACAGACTGATGGAGTTGCAATGGGAAGCCCGTTGTCACCTATTGTGGCCAATTTGTTTATGGAGGACTTTGAGGAACGTGAATTGGAGTCAGCGACCTTGAAACCTGCGTGTTTTTTCAAATGTGTAGACGATACTTTCTTTGTATGGCCTCATGGTAGTGAGAATTTAAACCGGTTTTTGGAACACCTGAATTCAATCCACCCGAATAATCAATTCACTATGGAGGTGGAAAAGAATGGATGCCTTCCCTTCCTTGATGTGTTGGTCAGAAGGAAGGCTGATGGTACGTTGGGACATTCTGTTTATAGGAAGCCTATTCACAATGACTTGTATCTGCGAGCTGATAGTTGTCACCATCCAGCTCAGCGTGAACGACTACTTCGTACCTTGGTTCACAGGGCCCACGTTATCTCAGACCCTGAAAGTTTGGCAGCTGAGCTATCACATCTCGAAGTCACCTTTCGTCAGAATGGTTATAGTGAGAGGCAGATCAAACGTGCGTTGTGCCATCAGCCTTCTGTGCAACGGGTAAGTGACGATAACAACGAAGTGCACCTAAGTCTACGGCCTTTTTGCCTTACGCAGGAAGCATTTCCAACAGGATTGGCCGTATTTTGCGGAAATAAGATGTGAAATGTATTTTTCGACTACCTTCTAAGATTAAGGCCCTGTTTGCGTCCGTAAAAGATGATTTTGGTTTGCGTATGGCTGGTATCTATCGTATTCCTTGCAGTTGTGGCATGTCATATATTGGTCAGACAATCAGGACTGTGGAAGACCGGTGTATTGAACATAAGCATCACACACGCTTACAACAGCCGAACAAATCCGCTATTGCAGAACATTGCCTTGACACCGGTCATCCTATGGGATACAACAACACGGAGATTCTGGCTTGCACGTCCAGCTATTGGGATAGTGTTTTTAGGGAAGCTGTTGAAATCAAACTATCAGGCAACCTTATAAACAGAGATGGTGGATTTTTTTTGAACGCTGCTTGAAATCCGGCTCTGTCTCTCATCAAAAAACAGAAGGACAGAATTAGTACTACCTCACCTGTTGATTACTAGTCACTATCGATATTTGTGATGTTGGTTATCTTTGGTTGTGTGTTGACTCTACGGTTACTTGGTCTGTGTGTGGTATCTCCCTTGTTTCTCCTCTGTGAACCGAGGTATTAAATTCCCTTGCACGTTGCTTCCTCCTTGCATTTGTGCCTTGTGAATGACAGGGTGTGCTCCTGTCGAAATATCGGCTGTGGTCGACGACGTCACCCGGCAGCAAACCCGTAAGTTACTTGCACATCTAGTTTCTGTTTTAAGTTTGTCAGCGTATTACTTCCACCTTAAACTTTTTGTAACAACTTTAACCAGCCACTATGCACCAACCCATTCAAAAAGGTGCATTCGTGAAGCGCCAAGTGATGATGTGTTATCTTCTGGTGGAACTAATCAAGGAATAAGGTTACGCTGATTCACGCGACATAGGCGGAGTACTTTTCACCTGAGTGCGTCTCTGTAAAACGTGTTCGAGCGGCTTAGTATCACTTGACTTTAGCATCACCTTGTTAGTTATCAGTTTGATATGTGTTCTATTGGCTGATGGCCGTCGTATAAATGCTTGTAATCTTAGACATTCTGAACAGTACTACACCACCATAAAAACCACTAACTCAACTGAAGGGCCACGTAACATAAGTGAAAGACGCAAGGATATGGTTTAAAGTTTCATTGATAGCAAGGTCATTATACAGGAGAATTTTTTCGGTAAAAATACAGTTTCCTCTAACAGTTTTTTTACTCAAATTGGAAAGTTTCTATAAATATCTGGGAAAACAGCTTCGTGCTCCTAACAAAATTTTTTCCAATTACTTATTTTTCTACTTTTGTCTTACTTTCCAGTCATAGGACATACATTCTTCTGGTTTCAAGCACTGATTACCCTGTATGTTGCGGAAAACTCATTTCCATATGTCAGTGATTATTTACTTATTTACAGACATTAAGCGAGTGATCCCCCCTCCCAAGAACCTTGCACCTTGCCGTTGGTGGGAAGGCTTGCGTGCCTCAGCGATACAGATAGCCGTAGCGTAAGTGCAACCACAACGGAGGGGTATCTGTTGAGAGGCCAGACGAACGTGTGGTTCCTGAAGAGGGGCAGCAGCCTTTTCAGTAGTTGCAGGTGCAACAGTCTGTATGATTGACTGATCTGGCCTTGTAACACTAACCAAAACGGCCTTGTTGTGCCGGTACTGCGAACGGCTGAAAGCGAGGGGAAACTACAGCCGTAATTTTTCCCGAGGGCATGCAGCTTTACTGTACGGTTAACTGATAATGGCGTCCTCTTGGGTAAAATATTCCGGAGGTAAAATAGTCCCCCATTCGGATCTCCGGGCGGGAACTACTCAGGAGGACGTCGTTATCAGGAGAAAGAAAACTGGCGTTCTACGGATCGGAGCGTGGAATGTCAGATCTTTTGATCGAGCAGGTAGGTTAGAAAATTTAAAAAGGGAAATGGAGGGGTTAAAGTTAGATATAGTGGGAATTAGTGAAGTTCGGTGGCAGGAGGAACAAGACTTTCGGTCTGGTGAATACAGGGTTTTAAACACAAAATCAAATAGGGGTAATGCAGGAGTAGCTTTAATAATGAATAAGAAAATAGGAGTGCGGGTAAGCTACTACAAACAACACAGTGACGCATTATTGTGGCCAAGATAGACACGAAGCCCACGCCTACTACAGTAGTACAAGATTATATGCCAACTAGCTCTGCATATGACGAATAAATTGAAGAAATGTATTATGAAATAAAACAAATTATTCCGATTGCGAAGGGGGACGAAAATTTAATAGTCATGGGTGACTGGAATTCGGTAGTAGGAAAAGGGAGAGAAGGAAGTAGGTGAATATGGATTGGGGCTAAGAAATGAAAGAGGAACCCGCCTGATAGAATTTTGCACAGAGCTCAACTTAATCATAGCTAACACTTGGTTCAAGAATCATAAAAGAAGGTTGTATACATGGAAGAAGCCTGGAGATACTGACAGATTTCAGGTAGATTATATAATGGTAAGACAGATATTTAGGAACCAGGTCTTAAATTGTAAGACATTTCCAGGGGCAGATGTAGACTCTGACCAAAATCTATTGATTATGAACTGTAGATTAAAACTGAAGAAACTGCAAAAATGTGGGAATTTAAGGAGATGGGGCCTGGATAAACTGAAAGAACCAGAGGTTGTACAGAATTTCAGGGAGAGCATAAGGGAACAATTGACAGGAATGGGGGAAAGAAATACAGTAGAAGAAGAATGGATAGCTTTGAGGAATGATGTAGTGAAGGCAGCAGAGGATCAAGTAGGTAAAAAGACGAGGGCTAGTAGAAATCCTTGGGTAACAGAAGAAATATTGAATTTAATTGATGAAAGAAGAAAATATAAAAATGCAGTAAATGAGGCAAGCAAAAAGGAATACAAACGTCTCAAAAATGAGATCGACAGGAAGTGCAAAATGGCTAAGCAGGGATGGCTAGAGGACAAATGTAAGGATGTAGAGGCTTATCTCACTAGGGGTAAGACAGATACTGCCTACAGGAAAATTAAAGAGACCTTTGGAGAAAAGAGAGCACCTTGTATGAATATCAAGAGCTCAGATGGAAACCCAGTTCTAAGCAAAGAAAGGAAAGCAGAAAGGTGGAAGGAGTATATAGAGGGTCTATACAAGGGCAATGTACTTGAGGACAATATTATGGAAATGGAAGAGGATGTAGATGAAGATGAAATGGGAGATACGATACTGCGTGAAGAGTTTGACAGAGCAATGACAGACCTGAGTCGAAACAAGGCCCCGGGAGTAGACAACATTCCATTAGAACTACTGACGGCCTTGGGAGAGCCAGTCCTGACAAAACTCTACCATCTGGTGAGCAAGATGTATGAGACAGGCGAAATACCCTCAGACTTCAAGAAGAATATAATAATTCCAATCCCAAAGAAAGCAGGTGCTGACAGATGTGAAAATTACCGAAAATCAGTTTAATAAGTCACGGATGCAAAATACTAATGCGATTTCTTTACAGACGAATGGAAAAACTGATAGAAGCCGATCTCGGGGAAGATCAGTTTGGATTCCGTAGAAATACTGGAACACGTGAGGCAACGACGTATCTTAGAAGCTATATTAAGGAAAGGCAAACCTAAGTTTCTATCATTTGTGGACTTAGAGAAAGCTTTTGACATTGTTGACTGGAATACTCTCTTTCAAATTCTGAAGTTGGCAGGGGTAAAATACAAGGACCAAAAAGTTATTTACAATTTGTACAGAAAGCATATGGCAGTTATAAGAGTCGAGGGGCATGAAAGGGAAGCAGAGGTTGGGAAGGGAGTGAGACACGGTTGTAGCCTATCCCCGATGTTATTCACTCTGTATATTGACCAAGCAGTGAAGGAATCAAAAGACAAGTTCGGTGTAGGTATTCAAATCCATGCAGAAGAAATAAAAACTTTGAGGTTCGCCGATGACATTATAATTCTGTCAGAGACAGCAAAGGACTTGGAAGAGCAGTTGAACGGAATGGACAGTGTCTTGAATGGAGGGTATAAGATGAACATCAAAAAAAGCAAAATGAGAATAATGGAATGTAGTCGAATTAAATCGGGTGATGCTGAGGGAATTAGATTAGGAAATGAGACACTTATAGTAGTAAAGGAATTTTGCTATTTGTAGAGCGAAATAACTGATGATGGTCGAAGTAGAGAGGATATAAAATGTAGACTGGCAATGGCAAGGAAAGCGTTTCTGAAGAAGAAAAATTTGTTAACATCGAGTATAGATTTAAGTGTCAAGAAGTCGTTTCTGAAAGTATTTGTATGGAGTGTAGCCATGTATGGATGTGAAACATGAACGATAGCTAGTTTGGACAAGAAGAGAATAGAAGCTTTCGAAATGTGGTGCTACAGAAGAATGCTGAAGATTAGATGGGTAGATCACATAACTAATGAGGAGGTATTGAATAGGATTGGGGAGAAGAGAAGTTTGTGGCACAACTTGACTAGAAGAAGGGATCGGTTGGTAGGACATGTTTTGAGGCATCAAGGGATCACAAATTTAGCATTGGAGGGCTGCGTGGAGGGTAAAAATCGTAGAGGGAGACCAAGAGATTAATACACTAAGCAGATTCAGAAGGATGTAGGTTGCAGTAGGTACTGGGAGATGAAGAAGCTTGCGCAGGATAGAGTAGCATGGAGAGCTGCATCAAACCAGTCTCAGGACTGATGACCACAACAACAACAAGCGGGTGATACCATACGAAAACTATGAATACCTGTCTTTACTTAAATGGTATGTGGAAAGTGATTTACGAGTTTTTTTATCATATGCGGAGAACAAACAAGTCTGAAGGTCTTACTACTTACCACTGAATGAGGATATGCAAAAGTAATTGTGAATGTCTTGGGATTAACAAGGATTTAGTTTCTTTTCTTTTATATGACAGCAAATACACGCATCAAAAAACGTTTTGCCGCATCCCGGTTCCCTGAACTCCTAAAGACAGACGTTGACTGAAGATATTGAATTACAGACACAGTCCGTTTGACTGTTCAGAGATGTCAGTAACCCTCCCAAAGATGTAAACTACCATACATGAGCATCGCCTATTAGCCGGATTGGGTCCGACAGCCGATCATTTCCAGTCATTCCACCATGAATGAGGTACATCGCTCGTGTTGTCTATGGTTCAACAATACCTAGGCGGTCAATACCGCGGTTAGATCGCGTCTTCATTGTTACTTTGTGCCAGGAAGAGCTCTCAACAAGGGAAGTGTCCAGACGTCTCGGAGTGAACCAAACCGGTGTTGTTCGGACATGGAGGAGATACAGAGAGACAGGAACTGTCGAAGACATGCTTCGCTCAGGCCGCCAAAGGGCTACTACTGCAGTGGATAACCGCTATTTGCGGATTATCGCTCGGAGGAACCCCGACAGCAACGCCACCAAGTTGAATTATGCTTTTCATGCAGCCACAGGACTCAATCTGTGCGCAGTAGGCTGTACAATGCGCAAATTCACTCCCAACGTGCATGGCGAGGTCCGTCTTTGCAACCACGACATCATGCAGCGCGGTACAGATGAGCCCAACTACATGCCGAATCGACCGCTCAGGATTGGCGTCACATTCTCTTCACCGATGAGTGTCGCATATGCCTTCAGCCAGTAATTGTCGGAGACGTGTTTGGGAGCAGGTCAGGCTGAACGCCTTAGACACACTGTCCAGCGAGTGCAGCAAGGTGGGGTTTCCCTGCTGTTTTGGGATGGCATTATGTGGGGCCGACGTACGCTGCTGGTGGAAGGTGCCGCAACGGCTGTACGATACGTGAATGCCATCCTCCGACCGATAATGCAACCATATCGGCATCATATTGGCGAGGCATTCGTCTTCATAGACTACAATTCGCACCCCGGTCGTGTACCTCTTCTGAATGACTTCCTTCAGTATAACGACATCACTCGACTAGAGTGGCCAGCATGTTCTCCAGACATGAACCCCATCGAACATGCCTGGGATAAATTCAAAAGGGCTTTTTATGGACGACATGACCCACCAACCACTCTGAGGGATCTACTCCGAATAGCCTTAGAGGAGTGTAACAATCTGGACCGTGATGAACTTGTGGATGGTATGCCACGAGGAATACAGGCATACATTAATTCAAGAGGACGTGCTATTGGGTATTCGAGGTACCGGTGTGTACAGCGAACTGGACCACCACCTCTGAAGGTCTCACTTTATGGGGGTGCAACGTGAAATGTGTCGTTTTCATGAACTTTAAAAAGGGCGGAAATGATGTTATTGTTGATCTCTATTCCAATTTTCTGTGCATGTTCTGGAACTCTCGGAACCGAGGTGATGCAAAACTTTTTTTGATGAGTGTATTTCACATATATAGCGGCAGTTAGGCTGTGCTGATTGCGATCGATTATAATACGTTTTATTGTTTTATAAAGTAAGTGAGCAGATTTCGTGATCTTTCTCTCTCTCTTGTGTGTTTGCCTTTATACAGATAGGACGCACTACAGCTGCGTTACTAGTGTATAATTAATTAATCTTTCTTTTATGTAGACAAATATGAAGTATGTGTCATGTATTATTTTCAGAAACATTTGCAACTGAATTAATGTATATGAGTTACGTCTCACACGTTTTCGTTTTAACAGTTTTCCTAATGGATACATGAAATGCTTTAATGCTTTATTGTTGCAGCCAATGGCCAACCAATCGCAGCGTGGCGATGCAGTGGTCAAATACAATTAATATTCTGCCATTATTCATTTGCAACTTCCTAGATCCCCCTGAGATTAATTGTCGATCATCACGAAGCGTTTTGCAAACTTGAATGCAAGCGCGAAACCTTAAATGATCTGGCCACAGTCTCCAAGCTACGATTTCGTTTCGCCCGTAAAGAACATATCCGGGCTCCGCAAAACTGATGGTGGTATTGGATGGTGCAATCTTTTCTGAATTTTATAGCATTCTTCTAGAAGTCAGTTTGGCCACTATGGAATATGAACCCACCATCGACAACGGCGGCCATCTTCTCCAGTTAATTTTAACAGTTTTCTTTGTAGTGATTAATTTCAATTTCTATTTAAAGTCAAATTATCGTTCATTTTAGTAATCTAGCTTGAGCAGACGCGTCAGCTTCTGGAGCAGGCGGCTAGGGCCTACAGGCCTATCCACGCTGCAGTAACCGCGGCGCCTCGCTCTGCATCTTCGGTGACAATGGCGACGCCATCGCCTCTTGGGATGGCGTCGCGCACCCCTGAGCGCGGTAGCCCAGTCTTCAAATGGTTCAAATGGCTCTGAGCACTATGGGACTTAACATTTGACGTCATCAGTCCCCTAGACGTAGAACTACTTAAACCTGGCTAACCTAGGGACACCACACACATCCATGCCCGAGGCAGGATTCGAACCTGCTACCGTAGCAGCAGAGCGGTTCCGGACTGAAGCGTCTAGAACCAATCGACCACACCAGATGATGTGATCTAGGGCTAAGCTGACTTTCTTACTCGTCCCACAGGTGTTCACTGGCCATTGGGTTTAGAACCCCAGGCAGGGCAATCTGTTTCAAGAATGCTACTGTCCACAGACCATTCTCTCATAGACTCTGCCTTATAACAGGGTGCTATGTCACTCTCATACAAAGTATCATCGTCTCTGAACTGTTTCTCTACTGTAGGCAGTACACAATGCTCTAAAATGTGGTCACGGCCTTCTGCAATTAGCGTCTTCTTACGGGCAATACGGGGACAATACCCTATCCACGATAAACATACATATACTGGCACTCCACCCCTATCGTACTACACATGGTGGCAAGTAAAGTTCTCCAGGAATTCGACAAACCCAAACACTTCCATCGCATGGACGAAGGTGCTTAAAATCACTCGCTTGCAGACGAGTAACTTACATTGGAAGGAACACATAGAAAATGTTGTGATAAGGCTACCCGAAGACTGCGTTTTATTGGCAGGACATTTAGAAAATGTAACAGACCTATTAAGCAGACTGCCTACACTATGCTTGTCTGTCCTCTTTTAGAATACTACTGCGCCGTGTGGGATCCTTACCAGATAGGACTGACAGAGTACATCGAAAAAGTTCAAAGAAAGGCAGCACGTTTTGTATTATCGCGAAATATGGGAGCGAGTGTGACAGAAATGATACAGGATTTGGGCTGGACATCATTAAAAGAAAGGCGATTTTCGTTGCGACGGAATCTTCTCATAAAATCCCAATCACCAACTTTAACCTCCGAATGCGAAAATATGTTGTTGACACCGACGTACATTGTGAGGAACGATCATCAAGATAAAATAAGGGAAATCAGAGCTCGTACGGAAGGATACAGGTGTTCATTCTTTCCGCACGCTTTACGGGATTGGAATAAATGAGAATTGTGAAGGTAGTTTGATGAACTCTCCGCCAGGCACTTAAATGCGATTTGCAAAGTATCCATGTAGATGGAGATGTAGAAGCTGAAAAATCCCCTTTGGAAAATTTATGAATTACTGTGCTGATAAAGCTCTTACGTTTTTTGATTTTCAAACAGCTCAGCACAACTGAACGTTCTCAGACATTTGTCTCTTTACTTATTCTGATCAACATTAAACTGATACACAGTATTTTTAGCGTTACGCAATCTGACTTTCAATAATCCCTACAAAAGAATGGCCCTGAATAACATTAACCTATACCTTTCATGAATCACTTACCGCACAAAAATCTTCGTTACTCGAACGACTGCAATACAGCGAGTGCCAATACTGCCAGCTAAATAAAAGATTCTAACTACTGAAGGCACTAACTACTGATAGGCATAGTTAGCATATGAAAGGTTTTGATAGAGAACAAACAATGTATTTACCTTAATAATGTTCGAAAATCATATATATTAGTTCATGATATCCAATATTACAAATTTACTCTTTCTGATGGACACACGTCCAGATCGTCCGCTCTTAAAACTCTGCCATCTCTCCCTCCCCACATCCACCACTGCTGGCGGCGCACCTCCAACTGCACAACGCTACGCGCTCTTCATATCCAACTGCCCACCACTGCAATAGAAAATATTCCAACAATGCAAGCCAGCCACAAACTCCACTCAGCAGTCACTGATTTTCATATAGAGGGCTACGTGGCGTTACCAACATAAAAACCTAAACAGTCTACTTACAAGGTGTGGCCTTCCAAACACACGACGTCTGGACGTAGTTTCACCTTGGTTTCGCCACGCGTTGATAACACTCACCACAGCACATCTCGAATACCCAACAAGTGGGTCAGTTTTCGAAATGCTCGTGCCGAGCCTCCAGGCTATCACAATCCATCACATTCTGCCCTTTGTCAAACTCAGGTAGATCGCGCACCTTCCCCATTCTACGCGCGGACAGAACGCTCACTGATACTACATCCATCGTTCGTGTGTCTGACTGGCAGTCATTCCTCGCAACGTGACGTTGATATCGACTGGTTTACATCGATAGTAGGTCGATGGTCATAATGTTCTGGCTGATCAGTGTATTTATTCCAGTCTCCTTTTAGTCCATCTTCTCCTTGCCCCTGTCTCTGTCCATCTCCTCCTTCACCCCTTCTCTCTCCATACACTCCTCCCCCTCTCTTTGTCCATCTCCCCTTCCACCCCCGTCTGTGTAACTCCTTATCCCTCCTCTCCTTGTTCATCACTTCCTCTTTCCTTTCTCTTTCCATCTCCTCCTCTCCCATCTCTCTGTCCATTTCCCCCTTTCCCCTGTCTGCCCATTCTCTCCTCTCACCTTTTCTCTGCACGTAATCACGCCCAACCCAATTGGAGTTGATAATTAAATCAATCCATAAGCTGTCGACAGGCGTTTATATACATCAACGGGGACAGTTGAAAATGTGTGCCCCGACCGGAACTCAAACCCTGCTTCCATGGCAGATGCTCTATCCCTCTGAGCCACGGAGGGCACAGAGGATAGTGCGACTGCAGAGATTTGTCCCTTGGACACTCCGCTCGATGCCCATATTCCCAACTTAATGTCCACACCCTACATTCGTTTTGCCCCTTCCAAAAAATGGCTCTAAGCACTATGGGACTTGACATCTGAGGTCATCAATCCCCTAGACTTAGACTTACTTAAACCTAACTAATATACGAATAGGAGTTTGTTAGTTCTTACCCCCACAGTATTTCTTCCCAGACTGTAAGTAATACGTACACCCAACTTCCTTGAAATCGTTCCATGGGTTCACGGTAAGCATTAACCCGTGGCTTTGGCAACATACGCACGAATCAAAAATGTTTCATAAATATTTAACATATTTCACATGTATTTGCACATATAGCCAACTTCTCCTTGCGATCTCATTTTCACGCAGCTCAACGTTCATGACGTCGTATCTCCTAAACTATCTTATGTGCAATTATATAGTTTCGCAGGTACATCCACTGGTATATGTAGCTACTCTCTCCGAAATGTGTTGTGCGTAGAATTAGAAGCAAAGAAGTAACAAATTAAAACGTCATTCATGATGCTGCAGTTTTCTCAAGCAGCTAACGGTCAACGTTTATGACATCGTATCTCCTACACTATCGATCGCACAGTGATATAATTTTGCTTGTAAATTCAGTAGCGTACGTGAATGTTGTCTGCAAAGTGTGTCACGAATGCAGTTAGTAGTAAAGATGTAATAAATTAAAACGTTGTGCTGGTGCAGCAGTTTTTCATGCTTATCAGAATTTGACGTCATATCTCCTGAACTATGTTCAAAAATGGTTCAAATGGCTATGAGCACTATGGGACTTAACTTGTGAGGTCATCAGTCCCCTAGAACTTAGAACTACTTAAACCTAACTAACCAAAAGATATCACACACATCCATGCCCGGGTCAGGATTCGAACCTGCGACGTAGCGGTCGCAGACAGTAGCGTCTAGAACGGCTCGTCCACGCCTCGGCTTTGAGTCAAACAGAGCTCGGATAGCGTGTACAGGTACAGCTGGCCATGCAGCTTCAACACGATACCACAGTTCATCAAGAGTAGTGACTGGCGTATTGTGACGAGCCAGTTGCTCGGCCACCATTGACAAGACATTTTCAGTTGGTGAGAGATCTGGAGAATGTGCTGGCCAGGGCAGCAGTCGAACATTTTCTGTATCCAGAAACGCCTGTACACGACCTGCAACATGCGGTCGTGCATTATCCTGCTGAAATGTAGGGTTTCGCAGGGATCGAATGAAAGGTAGAGCCATGGGTCGTAACACATCTGAAATGTAACGTCCACTGTTCAAAGTGCCGTCAATGCGAACAAGAGGTGGCACCATACCATCACGCCAGGTGATACGCCAGTATGGCAATGACGAATACACGCTTCCAATGTGCGTTCACCGCGATGTCGCCAAACACGGATGCGACCATCATGATGCTGTAAACAGAACCTGGATTCATCCGAAAAAATGACATTTTGCCATTCGTACACCCAGGTTCGTCGTTGAGTACACTATCGCAGGCGCTCCTGTCTGTGATGCAGCGTCAAAGGTAACCGCAGCCACGGTCTCCGAGCTGATAGTCCATGCTGCTGCAAGCGTCGGCGAACTGTTCGTGCAGATGGTTGTTGTCTTGCAAACGTCCCCATCTGTTGACTCAGGGATCGAGACGTAGTTGCACGATACGTTACTGCCATTCGGATAAGATGCCTGTCATATCTACTGCTAGTGATGCGAGGCCGTTGGGATCCAGCACGGCGTTCCGTAACAATTTCAATGGCCAGTAGTGTACTTACCGTAGACGTCCAGTTACCAGCCTTCAATAATTTTATCAACGCAGACCAAATGCTTTGATAATATTCAGATGTGGTAGTTCGATGCCATAGAGGATGTGTTATTTCGTACTAGTGGTCCTTTAATCATGCTTAGACATTTTCAGCCACGTCCGTGATAGCTTTATCATTTTCGAAGATATCATTACTTGCTGGGAACGGTACTTAAATCATTCAGTGAATATAATCACTTAATAGTTTCATAGCACATCCAGCTTACCCTGCGTTTTAGCGATCCTAAAGCGCCCACCGGAAACCATGTCATGAGTGTTCAAACCAATATAGAGGGCGATTATTTCCACTGCGTACAAACTGTATGGATTGATCGATGAAAGGGTAGGTAACAAAAAAGCTATAATGAACTTATTTCCAGAAATGTGTGGTTTCCATCCTAGAGATCATTTATTCAGTCGTACATTCTTACAGAGATTGCGGTCTAATAGGCGCTGTACCACGCAGCCATAGTTACAGTAGGTGGTGAAATTTGTTTCCATATGCCTCAACACATGTGTGTATGCGCCGTAGCATGTTCTGTCTCACACGTTCAAATAGGCCAGGCCGCATCCGAACAGTGTCAAAGACAGAACGAATACGCTGTTCCAGCGTCTCCACATCTGGAATGGGCTCTGCACACACGATGCTCTTGAGATGGCCCCGTAACCAGAAGTCACACGGGTTGAGATCCTATTAACGGGCAGGCCATACAACTGGATCCCCTCGCCCGATACATCGACCAAGGAAGACACTATGAAGATGCGTCCGGACGTTAACGGCGAAGTGGGCTGGAGCACCATCATGAAGGAGCAACATAATCCTTCGAATCGTCAATGGCGCTTCTTCCAGCATGGGAGGCAAAGTCACCTGCAAGAGATTAGTCCTAAAATACGGTCGCCAATTATCCGGACCACACATTCCGACTGCACCCATGATGATAAGCTGTCACCGTACAATGAGGGTTCTGCATACTATCCCACAGATGACTGTTATGAAGGTTGAAGATGCCACCCTATGTGAAGGTGGCCTCATCTGTGAATAGGATTGATGACACAAATCCGAGAATCACGGTTGCCTGACGAAGAAACCAGTGACAAAACTGCTTCCGACGTGGAAAGAGTGTCGCCAGTAAGCTCTGCACACGCGGTAAGTGATAAGAGTAGTAACAATTGTTATGAAGAATGTTCTACCCAGTCATCTGGCTTACCCTGTACTGGCGGGCCAACTGCCTTGTACTGACACGGTGGTCGCTTTCCACCATGTTAATCACATATTCCTCCAAGTCTTGTGTCTGAACATTTCGGGTACGTCATTCATGATTCTCTGCAATGTAACGACCCTGTCTCAGACAAACTGCAAACACTGTTACGAATGTTGAATACTGTGGTTGTTGTCTCCTGATACAACGCTGTGTCCGCCGCTCGTTGTCATTTGCCTTTCCGTAAGTAAACACCATGTCGGCAAGCTCTCGATTCGAATACAGAACCATTGTGTACAATGATGGATCACATACACTACAAGGTGAGTCATCAAGAAAAGTGAATTGGGCAGAACATTACCAATTACTATAGCAGGAGAGGGCGCTAGGGCATGACGTATGAGGATAGTATCACTCTCTAGGAGGAAACCTTGCATACTGTAACTATCGCTGCATGGTACAGCGCTTATTAGATCGAAGTCTTACGGCAAGAAAGGAAGAATGAATTGATTGTTGGTGTTAATAACGATCATGTCCGCCCCCGGCAGCTGAATGGTCAGCGTGACGGATTGACAATCCTCTGGGCCGGGGTTCGATTCCCGGCTTGGTCGGGGAATCTTCTAAGTTCATGGAGTGGGTGTTCTGCTGTCCTCATCCTATCATCCTCATCGACTGCATGTCGCCGAAGTGGCGTCAAATTGAAAAACCGGCACCTGGCGAACGGTCTGCCCGACAGGAGGCCCTAGCCATACGACTAAATAAATAACGATCGTCGTCCTTTACCTCCTCTGCATTACTACAGATGGGTATCACCGAGCTCATTTGTTCTGTGCATGCAGTACACGTGAGGCGCCTAGTTGTTTCCACTGCACTCTGTCGAATACGAAGGTTCTGTTATAGTTCACTAACCTGCTGTCTTCAAGTTGATGTCCGTAGCGCAGAAAACAGCACGCAGGTCGTAGGTTCTGTATCTTGAGGCTGAAACTGACTTTTAGCGAGGTTCTGTTCTGAAATAATGTATCACTTCATTGGGATGCCACTCGCGTATTTTAATATAGCCTCACGAGAAGACTACATGATCTTAATACAACACCTTCTGATACAGCAAAGTACATGATCAAACACAATGTTTACGAAAATGTATCTTTACACTATTTGTGGCACGTGTCTGTGCCTCATGACTACCGGAGTGAATCTTTTAATACTGAATACTGGCTAACACATCCTGCCACAGAAAATATAACTGTACATCTCGACTGCCTAATCCAGAGTGACGAACAGGAAGTTGAATAAAAACTGGAAACACATCCTACGACAGACAACATGCCTGTTCTTCTCGACTGTCTAATCCAGAATGACGAACAGCCGGAAACACGTAACAGAAAAGGCGTGACCCGAACGCTTCCGAAGTGCTTCGTTTGCAGTTTCGTCAGTCTTTTGTTTTTGATTTAAATTGTTTTTAATAATTCTAAAATGACTGATTGATAGTCAGCTGTTGAGAGATATTTATATTAAAAATTAAAGTCATTCCAATGAGTAGTTTAACTAATAATATTAACTATACTTTATCGTTTTGACGCCATTTCTCCGAACACACAAGCCAATCACAGAGCAGTAGCATTATGCAAGCGGTCTTTCTCATGGGAATGGTACCGGATCTAACATCTGTCACATGTACCTCACACCACATTTCGTCATCTATAGACTTCTTGCATCTCCACTGCTCTGGGAACAGCTTCTTGGAGCCTAATATGATGGCTGACTAAGGCAGAAATATTACAGACTCTGTAACAAAGAATGATTGAATAAATGCTCTCTACCATGTGAACCGTGCGTTTCCGGACGTAAGTTCATTAGATTTTTTTGTTACGTATCTTCTCATCGATCAATGCTTGGAGCTTGTACAAGAATTTGTGCACGGTGGAAAAAATCACCCTGAAGAACATTTAGCAACCGCCATGGTTCGGAGTAGCATGCGTAGACTCATCGATTCTCAGGGAAGCTCCATAACCATGCACGCCCTGCGATAGGGACATTCTGCATGTACATTGCACGGATATACCCACTGGTCGCTCGTTCGGATTTGTGCTACGAATGCTTAGTTTATGCAGCTTCCTTCACACTGTTTACATAGAGATTTTTCTCTTTAGATACACGTTAAACTCAGTACTTTAGTGACTGTGAGGAAATCGCGACAAGAGCATAGTTCGCACAGATGACCACCATGTGTGCTAGAAAACAGACGTGGATCAAAAGGAGTAGCAAGTGTCGAGAGTCTAAGATATTTGTAGCCGGGGCAGTGAGCAGCCGTGAGGCCTGTGCACGTGACATCTGAAGTTGGCAACATCTGTTTTACTGATTCCCATAACTGTACTCGCCAGTTACGGAACGTTGATGATTCAGTCATACGGGGACAGCGGGAATAGTCGGGGCGTCCCCTTTGCGACAACAGATGTGTGGTGCGCAGCACCTGCTGTGCAATTTGACAGCTGCACTTTCCAGCAACGGTCATGCGCCTTCTCACCCGTCACAGCAAGCAGACGTTCAGACAGACGCTTTTGTCATGCGAGCTATACTTTGCTGCCATTAATGAATAGACATCGCAGGGAGTTCTTATGTAGTACCAACGTGACGATGATCGGCCCCTTGCAGTCGCCAGCGTCTATTTCTCTAGGAATTCCTCACATCGTGTAGATGTAGATATTTATAAGGATATTCTTTTATCCCTCTAAAGCATGAGTTAGTCTAGTATATCTAGACAAAGATACTCAATTAGATGAGGATCAAGATTCATGGTCGGTAATTTCAACAAACCACATATGTGTGATGTAAATGCCCGTAACAGGGATACGAGATGCCGAAGCCACAAACCCTGGGCTGCGGAGAAGTAGAAGAAAGTCATTTGATCGGATGAGTCTTATTTCACACAGTTTCCAAGCTCTGGCCGAGTTTATATCCTAAGAATGAAACATGGTGGGGTTCCGGTGATGATTTGGGCAGCCATATGCTGATATACCATGAGCTCCATGGTCACTGCTGAACAGAGGGAGAATCCAGCACTTCTTAAAACCACGTAAACCACAAAGAAGGAGAAATCGATCAAAGGAGAATTCCAAATAATTACCGGAGCGTTGTAAAAGAGGAACTGTGGTTCAATGGGACCTAAATTGTGGCTTTTAATCCCGACCAGCTATCTTGAAATTTTCCCATGACGCTCCAACATATGGTTCCTGGGATTCGTAAAGGGATTCGAGATTAGCGATGAACATCTCGTCGACATCGAGGTTATTAGAGACAGAGCACAAGCTCGGATTGTTTTAAGTATGGGCAAGTAAATCGTCAGTGCCATTTCAAAGGAGCCATCTTTGCATTTGCTTGGAGCGATTTACAGAAATCACAGAAAATCTAAATCTGGATGGCTGGACACGGATTTGAACTGTCGTCTTCCCAAATGCGAGTCCTGGAATTCGTGATGACTCTAGACAATTTCAGACACAGATATCACCCGCCAAATCTTTACCGATACCCGGGTTCGATTCCCGGCGGGGTCAGGGATTTTCTCTGCCTCGTGATGACTGGGTGTTGGGTGATGTCCTTAGGTTAGTTAGGTTTAAGTAGTTCTAAGTTCTAGGGGACTGATGACCATAGATGTTAAGTCCCATAGTGCTCAGAGCCAGTTTTGAACTTTACCGATCAGTTATACGAAATAAAATGAAACGATCACGTGGCATTGATTGCCGTGAGCCCAATCCGGAGACGTTCGGCCGCCTGACTGCAAGTCTTATTTCAGGTGACGCCACATTGGGTGACTTAAGTGTCGGTGGTGATGAATGATGATGAGGACAACACAACACCCAGTCCATCGGCAGAGAAAGAGCTCCAATCCGACCGGCATTCGAACCCGGTCCGCTGCACAGTAGGCGAACACGTTAGCACTCAGCTAAGCAGGCGGACGCTATACACAAAATGAACCATTGTAAGGAATGTCAACGATGGAAACACGTGCTGCAGTTACCTCTGTGGCACTCCGTATCAATCCCGACTGCAGGAGCGCTATTTCACCGAATTCGAATCGACCTCTCTGGGACGTTCGCGAAGTCAACAAATGAGAATCAACGGGTTATCGTCAACAATGACTACTACCTCACTGACTATTCTGTCAGAAAATCTGTGCTGACTGCCGAACTTCCGAAAATTGCAAAGTTCCTTGTAGAATAGGTCATTTTGAAGCATGAAGCACTTCATGTAATGATCTCAGCTCGTGGATGAGTTTTCCAGTTGAGACTAGTATCCAAGATAATGTCATGTTGCGACATCACCCACAGGATGATAGATGAATGGTCTCAGAGGAAGCTTTAATAAGACGCTGCCAGATGCACTCTCGATGTATGCTGATGTGGAGCAGAAAGACTGGGATTCAGTTCTGGACGTTATGACATTCGCATACAACACAGAGAAGCAAGACACTACAGTCTCCACACCGCTCTTTCTGTTCCACGGCCGTGAGTCCGAAACAGTAATGGATACATTGTTACCCCTTTCAACCGGACGATACTCACTACTTTAAAAACTTGATCACCAGGACCGAAGAAGCACGAAATCTGTCTCGCATACTGACGCTGGACGCGCTGGAGAAGGACCGAGAGAGCTACAATACCACGCGCCTACCAGCGAGCCACTGCCCGGCAGATGTGGTTTGGATTTTTACGCCTACAAGTAAAATAGGAATATCGGGAGAATTACTAAAGCGCTACTTTCGGCCTTGTCGCGTCCTTCGTTGCTTATCGGAAGTCACGTACGAAATCGAGGATTATGACCCTTCATCAAGAAGACAGAAGCGCAGAGATGTCGTCCATGTTCTCCGCGTGACGCACTACAGTGCAGAAGCGGAGATCGACGATGGAGACTCAAGGGTACTGAAGACCCACTCCACAACCTCGAAGCTTCGACAGGAATAAATACGTCGACGCTCATGATAGTGAAGAGGATGTAACAACATCACAACAGCTCGAGGATCCGCCAGCACGGCGTACAATGGACCATTGACAAGCTCTACATCGGGGTGCTGTAATCGGCTGTAATGAGAATTTCACAAATAGCGGCTCGCTGTATCTGCAGGAAGGGGAGCAATGGTCGCCATTTCAAACCCGAACACCAGATATTATTTGTTACTGCGTACTTTCTGAAATACACTACTGGCCATTAAAATTTCTACACTACGCAAATGACGTGCTAAAGACGCGAAATTTAATCGACAGGAAGAAGATGCTGTTATATGCAAATGATTAGCTTTTCAGGGCATTCACACAAGGTTGGCGCCAGTGGCAACACCTAGAACGTGCTGACATGAGGAAAGTTTCCAACCGATTTCCCATACACAAACAGCAGTTGACCCGCGTTGTCTGGTGAAACGTCGTTGTGATGACTTTTGTAAGGAGGAGAAATGCGCACCATCACGTTTCCAACTTTAATAAAGGTCGGATTGTACCATATCGCGATTGCGGTTTATCGTATCGCGACATTGCTGCTCGCGTTGGTCGAGATCCGAACACTGTTAGCAGAGTATGGAATCGGTGGGTTCAGGAGGATAATACGGAACGCCGTGCTGGATCCCAACGGCCTCGTATCACTAGCAGTCGAGATGACAGGCACCTTATCCACATAGCTGCAACGGGTCGTGCAGCCACGTCTTGATCCCTGAGTCAACACATAGGGACGTTTGCGAGACAACAACCATCTGCACGAACAGTTCGACGACGTTTCCAGCAGCACGGAATATCAGCTCGGAGACCATGGCTGCGGTTACCCTTGACGCTGACAGACAGGAGCGCATGCGATGGTGTACCCAACGACGAACCTGGGTGCACGAATTGCAAAACGTCATTTTTTCGGATGAATCCAGGTTCTGCTTACAGCATCATTATGGTCGCATCCGTTTCTGGCGACATCGCGGTGAACGCACATTGGAAGCGTGTATTCGTCATCGCCATACTGTCGTATCACCCGGCGTGATGGCATGGGGTGCCATTGGTTACACGTCTCGGTCACCTCTTGTTCGCATTGACGGCACTTTGAACAGTGGACGTTACATTTCAGATGTTTTACGACCCGTGGCTCTACCCTTCATTCGATCCCTGCGAAACCATACATTTCAGTAGGATAATGCACGACCGCATGTTTCAGGTCCTGTACGGACCTTTCTGGATACAGAAAATGTTCAACTGCTGCCCTGGTCAGCATATTCTCCAGATCTCTCACCAACTGAAAACGTCTGATCAATGGTGGCCAATACGTTGGTCACTACTCTTGATGAACTGTTCCTGTTTGGAAGCTGCATTGTCAGCTGTACCTGTACACGTCATGCAAGTTCTGTTTGACTCGATGCCTAGGCGTATCAAGGCCGTTATTACGGCCAGAGGTGGTTGTTCTGGGTACTGATTTCTCAAGATCTATGCGACCAAATTGCTTGAAAATGTCATTTCTCGTATAATATATTTGTCCAATGAATACCCGTTTATCATTTTCATTTCTTCTTGTAGCAATTTTAATGGCCAGTAGTGTACGTTGTCTAGTCACACTGATGCGACAATCTCTCAAAAGCCTGAATAACTACCTTTCACAGCGCGGACTGAAACGTGACGTGCAGGATGATAGCCAGTGAGATTCTGGCAGGTTCCGGGAGTGATGTGGATTCCAGTGCCGTGGACAGCTACTCCAGGTTTGTCGGTTGAGGATCCATGGCGCCAGGTGGTCCCACAGATTCTCGATTGGGTTTTAATCTGTTGAGTTTGAAGGCCAGGGTACTATGGTAACCTTATCCTGGAACTCTTCGAACCACACACGTGCTCTACCAGCTGTGTGAAAGATCGCATTGTCTGCTGATAGATGTCATCGTACCCACGAAAAACAAACCGAATTTACGGGTAGATATGGTTCCCAAGGACAGCTACATACTTGTGTTGATCCGTCGTGCCTTCCAGAATGAAGAGATCACCAAGGGAATGCCACGAAACCAGTCCCCCGACCATAACACTCCTTCCTCCGGCCTGAAACCTGCCGACGTTTCTTTCACGGCTGCAGACACCAAAGACCATATGTCAAATGGAGCATAAAACGTGATTCAGCCGAAAAGGCCATCTGTCGCAATTCACAAGCAAACCTACACAAGTGATACACCTCGATTTTAAATATATCGTAGTGGAGATCAAAATAAGAGACACCTATATTTTTATATGTGCCCATACTGCCATTAAGTGGGTGAAAGACACGCTTGAAAAAGAATTCAGTTTATTGTTTCTGAATGAATACCGTGGACAGAAGTTTAAAAAAATACTTCAAATAAACGCTCTGTGATTTTCAATGTACGCTACAACGGTGGACCCAGATTTGTAGAAAAGGTCATTTTTTCGAAATCCCCTCACTATTTTGTTTTTCATATCGACATTTGATTAATGCCGAAACGTACAGCATCGTTTAGTAATATATGACGAAGTGGTATTCCAAATAGGCATTAGTCAGAAGTAAGCTAGAAGTATCTCTGTATCGCTGTACACAACCCGATATGCATCCGCTTCATGCCAGTTGTTATGTTCGAGTGTTTAATATTTCTTTCCCACATAAATATACTCTAAATGTACATTGGTTCAAATGGCTCTGAGCACTATGGGGCTTAACTTCTGAGGTCATCAGTCCCCTAGAACTTAGAACTACTTAAACCTAACTAACCTAAGGACATCACACACATCGCTGCTGAGTTGCTGCGACAGGATCGGGGTTCAGCCCACTAGTTACTAACCTCGTGTGCAACAGCCAGTGGTAACTGTTCATATTAGACATCTCTTCAGCTGACTGAATCTTCCACCTGTCAGGTTTGAAACTGTATCACATGGATGGCTGTCGTGGTTACTTGTGGAGTATTTCTTGTTTCTCTTGTCACGGAAGAGGAGGAGAAACTCTGTGCTGTCATTTGCGACACTTCTTGCGAGCAGCCTCTCATCATCATCAGGAGTACTCGTTGTCCTCTCTCACTGAGAAGTTGTGAAGAGTATTGGAGTGCAACCTTTAGGTCGCTCCAAGGCTAGTGATCTGAGTTCTTACACCACAACTTCTCTTCGCGTTGTATCATCAGGATGTGACCCAGATACATCTGGTCTAACACTATCGCACCAGTGAGATCATTTGATCTCAGTCACCACTCCTGTGTTTCGTGTTTCATAATATTCTCGAAGTAGGAAGAAAGAACTTAAAACTGACGACAATTAGATGACAAAGACAATAATGGCGGAAAGGGACTATTTTATACAGAGATCTCGAGAGCCCAACATAGCTTATCGTCGTCAGTACGGACAAGGAACTTTTCAGCGTGTTATAGGTGGCTTGTTGTGTCGGAATCGCATACGGTACCACCAAAATGGTGATTTACAGGGTGGTACACTGAAAATGACCGGGCCAAATATCTCACGAAAAAAGCATCAGACGAAAAAACTACAAAGAACCCAACTCGTCTAGCTTGAAAGGGGAACGAGATGGCGCTATGGTTGGCCCGCTAGATAGCGCTGCCGTAGGTCAAACGGATATCAACTGCGTTTCTTTTTTAAAATAGGAACCGAAATTTTTTATTACATATTCATGTAATATGAATGTTTCAGTTGGACCACTTATTTCGCTTTGTGATAGATGGCACTGTTATAGGCAAAAACGTATAAGTACGTGGTATCACGTAACATTCCGTCAGTGTGATACAGTACCCGTGTTAAAATGGACCGTTTACAAATTGCAGGAAAGGTCGATATCGTGTTGATCTATGGCTATTGTGATCAAAGTGCCCAACGGGCGTGTACTATGTATGCTGCTCGGTATACTGGACGACATCATCCAAGTGTCCGGACCGTTCGCCGGATAGTTGCTTTATTTAAGGACACAGGAAGGGTTCACCCTCATGTGAAATGTCAACCACGACCTGCAACAAATGATGTTGCCCAAGTACGTGTTTTAGCAACTGTCGTGTCTAACCCGCACATCAGTAGCAGACAAATTGCGCGAGAATCTGGAATCTCAAAAACGTCGGCGGTGAGAATGCTACATCAACTTCGACTGCACCCGTACCATATTTCTGTTCACCAGGAATTGCACGGCGACGACTTTGAACGCCGTGTGCAGTTCTGTTACTGGGCACAAGACAGATTACGGGACGATGACAGATTTTTGGCACGCGTTCTATTTAGCGACGAAGCATCATTCACCAACAGCGGTAACGTAAACCGGCAAAATTTGCCCTATTGGGCAACGGAAAATCCACGATGGCTGTGACAAGTGGAACATCAGCGACCTTGCGGCATTATGGGAGAAGGATAATTGGTCCCCTTTTTATCGATAGCAATCTAAATGGTGCAATGTATGCTGATTTCCTACCTAATGTTCTACCGATATTACCACAAGATGTGTCACTGCATGACAGAATGGCGATGTACTACCAAGATGTTGGATAACCGGCACATAGCTCGCGTGCAGTTGAAGCGGTATTGAACAGCGTATTTCATGACAGGTGGATTAATCGTCGAAGCATCATACTATGGTCCGCACGGTCACCGGATCTGACGTTCCCGGATTTCTTTCTGTGGGGAAAGTTGAAGGATATTTGCCATCGTGATCCACCGACGCCGGCGTAAGTGGCCGTGCGGTTCTAGACGCTGCAGTCTGGAACCGCGAGACCGCTACGGTCGCAGGTTCGAATCCTGCCTCGGGCATGGATGTGTGTGATGTCCTTAGGTTATTTAAGTTTAACTAGTTCTAAGTTCTAGGGGACTAATGATCTCAGAAGTTGAGTCCCATAGTGCTCAGAGCCATTTGAACCATTTGATCCACCGACAACGCCTGACAAAATGCGTCTGCGCATTGTCAATGCATGTGCGAACATTACGGAAGGCGAACTGCTCGCTGTTGAGAGGAGAGTCGTTACACGTATTGCCAAATGCATTGAGGGTGACGGACATCATTTTGAGCATTTACTGCAATGATGTGGTATTTACAGGTAATCACGCTGTAACAGCATACGTTCTCAGAAATAGTAAGTTCACAAAGGTACATGTATCACATTGGAACAACCGAAATAAAATGTTCAAACGTACCTACGTTCTGTATTTTAATTTAAAAATCCTACTTGGTACCAACTATTCATCTAAAATTGTGAGCCAAATGTTTGTGACTATTACAGCGCCATCTATCACAAAGCGAAAAAAGTGGTCCAACTAATATATTCATATTTCTTTACGTACTACACGAATATGTAGTAAAAATGGGGGTTCCTATTTTTAAAAACGCTGTTGATATTCGTTTGACCTATGGCGGCGCCATATAGCGGGCCAACCATAGCGCTATCTGGTTTCTCCCTTCAAGCTAGACAAGTTTCGTTCTTTGTAGTTTTTTCGTTTGACGCTTATTTCGTGTGATATTTGGCGCGCTCGCGATCAATGGACCACCCTGTATATTCCATGCAATTAAAATATCTCAGGCAAAAGAGAATGAAGGATTGTCCTGCACACGGCCAGAGAAAGACGAGGCAACAGACTCAACAAATCATTCCGTATACGTTAGTGCGCTGAGAATAGTCGAAACTAAACCGAAAAATTACAGACGCGCGGTACGACAGTAACTACAGTAGCACGACCACAGTGCCAACCACTGCGTCACTCTCTTCAAACGACTTTTTTTTATCGAACTAAGATAGTCAAACGAAGATTTTACGATGCCGTAAGTAGGAAAGTTGCCCTTCGAATGACTGATATTACACTGGAGACGGAAAAATATTTGAAAAGGCCTTGGAGCTCCTTGTCCATTATTTAAAATGGTCACGTGACGTTTATTGAGGTCATTCATTGTCATGCAAATGGAGAGCACTGCAAAAGTAAATTTCACAATGCAGCTTTCACTTCGCGTGGATACAACTTGCGACAGACAACCTTACGGAGTTCTCGGCAGTAATTTTCGCTGTAGTACTCCTGTAGCGGTTACGTTATTGACACGTGTTTACTGCATTGAGAAATTACGATTCACAGCGCGCGAATATAATAATCTTTCCAACACACATTCCATGCAACTTTCTATGTATTCTTCAATATCCTTTTGTGATTTTAGTAAAGAAAACCGTACATAGTGCGACAAAGACAACGGTAAGGGCTTCAGAGGGTATAATATGCGAAATTCCTGCAGACTTGTAAAACAACCTGGTTCATTCCCCACTGTTGTTATTCTATGTGATATGAATTTTCAGTACTTGTGTATGAAAATAGCTGTTTAGAAGTAGACAGCACGACAGAAAAAACACAAACATGAATTGTGTTTGGAATCTAAACACACACTTTCACGTTAACTTTATAAAATTTTGCACATGCTCCTCATTTAAGTAGTGAGGTAACTATTGTTGAAGAAAAATTTGGAACTCCGTTGTTGAATGTATTACATCCTACCTTCATCTGGTGCAGGAAAAAAGAAGCGACCGTATTGATGGGAGCAGACCATGTAGGAAGTAATCTGGGAACCTACGAGTACAAAGTATTTATAAATAATTCAGAAACTCGTTTGTCTATACATGTCCCGTTAAGTTGGAACGTCCCCTTAGAAAAATTAAACAAGACTGTGCTTAAACTGACACACAATATCTTTAGCGCAACGCAATCTGACTTCCAAAAATCCCTATGAAAGAATGGCCCTGACTAGCATTAACCTATACGTTTCACAAATCACTTACCTCACAAAAATCTTCGTTACTCAAGCTACTGCAATACAGCGAGCACCACTACTGCCATCTAAATTAAAGATTCAAACTACTGAAGGTACTAACTACTGATAGGCATAGTTAGCAAATGAAAGATTTTAATAGAGAACAAACAATGTATTTACCTTTATAGTCATAATATATATATCAGTTCATGACACCAAGTCTTACAAATTTCAAAACTCCGCCATCTCTCTCCCCACGTCCACCACTGCTGGCGGCTCACCTCCAACTGCGCAACGCTACGCGCTGTTAACATCCAGCTGCCCAACACTACAATGGCGAGTATTACAACAATGCCAACCGAGCCACAGACTGCACACGGCACAGCCAGTGATTTTTCATACAGAGCGCTACGTGGCGTTACCAATAAGGAAACGTAAACAGCCTACTTACAAAGTCAAGCGCCCAAACAACTTCAACCCACACCATTCCATTCCCGATGTGTACGCTACTTAAAGCTGCACCTGCAAGCAATGCAACATATTCGCCGTCAAAAGATATCCCAACAATGCGGCGTTTTCCTTCAGTCTGAATAACAACATTCCATTCTCCTGCTCACTTCTGTACTTTTTACACAAAACTCACTTTTTGTAACCTTATTGCTGGTTTATCTTGCACTGGTATTATTTAATTCTTTCGCTTTCTATTTTTTATATTTTTCATTTGATGTTCCTCATTGAAATTGTTAGTGTTAGCACATCAGATAGGTACTACTTTTTCCTAGTTATGCTGTTGAATAATTGCTAGCAGCTTCATCAGTGATAATACTCTTAAAAGATTATTTGTTCTCTATTTTTCATATAAAGAAAAAGTTAAATTGAAACATTTTTTCTTACTATCGGATCATAATTCACACAAATTGAACGCGCTATTTGATCTCTTTTTGTGACAGAATTTCGTATGATGTCGTCGGTTTGTTGTATAATTTTGCAATATGTTTCATGCTCGTGTGTTATGACATTTATTGAAACCGAAAGTCTCTTTCTTAGGAATCAACGTGGATTTCGAAACCAGCGATCGTGTGAAAACCAGTTCGCTCTGTTCGTCTACGAGACCCAGAAAGCAGTAGATACAGGCGCCCAGGTTGATACCGTGTTTTTTGACTTCCAGTAGGCGTTCGAAACAATTCCCCACTGCCATCTAATGAACAAAATGCAAGCGTTTGGAACATCAGACCAGCTGTGTGACGACTGAAGGTTTCCTAGCAAACAGAAGACCGTATATTGCGGAGAGATGGCTCTGACACAGCCTGGGAGATGTTTCCAGATTGAGATTTTGACTCTGCAGCATAGTGTGCGCTGATATGAAACTTCCTGGCAGATTAAAACTGTGTGCCGGACCGAGACTCGAGCTCGGGACCTTTGCCTTTCGCGGGCAAGGGCTCTACCAATTTTTTTTAATTTGTTTAAAAATCTCATTTTATTTGCTTTTGTTCGTTGCATCTGCTCGGGGCGGACGTCGTAAGACATCCGTTTAAGTTCGTTGTTGATAGATTAACTCAATGATTTTTTCATTACAGTGGGCTGCTAACCCTCTGACTGAACACGCTGAGCTACCGTGCCGGCTGAACTGAGCTGCCCAAGCACGACTCACGAGCAAGGTCCGAGTTCGAGTATCGGTCCGGCACACAGTTTTAATCTGCCGAGAAGCTTCATATCAGCGCAAAATCCGCTGCAGAGTGAAAATCTCATTCTGAGAACACAGTATGTAATTGTCTTCGGTGAGAAATCTCGATACGTAAAGGTAACTTCCGTCGTACCCCAGGGGAGTGTTATAGGAACATTAATTTTCAAAGTATGTATAAATGATCTAGTGGATGACGTCAGAAGTTCCATGAATCTTTCCGCTAATGATCGCAGGCCGGAATGGCCGAGCGGTTCTAGGCGCTTCAGTCTGGAACCGCGTGACCGCTACGGTCGCAGGTTCGAATTCTGCCTCGAGCATGTATGTGTGTGATGTCCTTAGGTTAGTTAGGTTTAATTAGTTCTAAGTTCTAGGGGACTGATGACCTCATCATTTAAGTCCTATACTGCTCAGAGCCAGCTAATGATTCTGTTGTAAGCAAAGAAGTCGTAGAGCTAGAGATCTGTATAGTAATGCAGGAAGACCTGTAAGAGAACGATGCTTGTTGCAAGAAGTGGCATTTGACGCTCAAGTTAAGAAAATGTAACGTTTTGCGCATACGTAGGCAGAAAGACCCATTTTAATGTGATTAAATGATTACAGAATGATCACTGGAAGCATAAAATATCTAGGAAAATCTATACGGAGCGATTTAAAGTGAAACTTCTACGTAAAACTTACCGCCAGACAAATTTCGACGGGAAGAATTCTTAATAAATGTAGCCCACCAATTAAGGGAGTAGTTTACAGAACCCTCGTTCGACCATTACCCGGTTATTGCTCGCTTATCTATGATCCGTACCAAATAGGATTGATAGAGAAGTTCTATTCACCAGGTTAGCTGAGAGCGCTAATGCGCTGCTTCCTGGACTCGGGTAGGCGCGCCGGCCCCGGATCGAATCCGCCCGGCAGATTACCGATGGCGGCCGGTGTGTCGGCCAGCCTGGATGTGGCTTTTAGGCGGTTTTCCACATCCCGCTGGGCGAATACCGGACTGGTCTCCACGTTCCGCCTCAGTTACACGACTCGCAGACATTTGAACACGTTCGCACTATTCCATGGATTACACTAGACGCAGACAGATGGATTAGATTAGATTAGATTAGATTAATACTTGTTCGATAGATCATGAATACGACACTTCGTAATGATGTGGAACGTGTCCACTAATTCCGTCCTGGGGGCGTACGGGGTGGCGGCAGGACGGGGCATCCGGCCACTCCTTAAAACTAACCTTGCCAAATCCGTTCCTAACCGTGCTGACCCTGCGAAACCGCGGGACAAGGCACCAGCAAAAGAAAGAAAGTGGAAACAGAGAAGTTCCAAAGCAGAGCAACGCAATACGTTACAGATTAATTTATTAAGCGTGAAAGTGTCACGGAGTTGCTCAGCTAACTATAGTGGCAACTGCGGCGAGAGAATCGTCGTGCAGCACGGTGTGGTGTAATATTAAACATCCGAGCGCTTACGGTGGTAGCACTACTTCCTCTACGTATATCTAGCGGAAAGACCACAGGAGCGAAATTAGAGACTTTGGAGCTCACACGGAGGCTTTCAAGCAAATAGTTCTTCCCGCGAGATATTCGCTGGTGTAACAGAAAAAATGTGGAAGTCCCTGTGGTAGACGAAGTATCTTTTGTAGTAAGGTGGCTTGCGGTTTAAAGCCGTAGTTGCAGATGTGTGTCATTTGTACGAGGAGAAAAGTAAGGGACGTAACTTCGGAGGTCATCAGTCCCCTACAACTTAGAACTACTTAAACGTAACTAATCTAAGAACATAACACACATCCATGCCCGAGGCACGATTCGAACCGGCGACCGTAGCGGTAGCGCGGTTCCAGACTGTAGCGCCTAGAACCGCTCGGCCACACCGGCCGGCGAATGTTGAAAGTTAGGTGGGCTGGTAAGATAAGGAATGAGGAGGTTGCAAACAGAATCGAAGAGGAAAGGAATATGTGGAAAACACTGATAAGAAGAAGGGATAGGCTGATAGGACATCTGTTAAGACAAGAGGGAATGACTTCCATGGTACTAGAGAGAGCTATAGAGGGCAAAAACTGTAGAGGAAGACAGAGATTGGAATACATCCAGCAAATATTTGAGGACGTAGCTTGTAAATGCTACTCTGAGATGAAGAGGTTGCCACAGGAGATGAATTCGTGGCGGGCCGCATCAAACCAGTCAGAGGACGACTGATGATAACCCCCCCTTCCCCCCCTCCCCCCCCCCCCCCCCACGCCAAAATAAAATTCGCGGCTAACTATCTTTGCAACGCGCCCATAAAATCCACATCAAAGGCCTACCACCAATTAGCAGTCATCTGGACATCTAGTTTTACCAGTAGCAGCTACTCATTCATTAGAATCACTATATACATATACATGAACGCAATTTATGTATGAGGGCAGTCTTATGAGAACGACATAAATGGAAAAAAATAAGTAATCTGTTCATAATTTCGAAAGTAATTGCCATTACTTTTAATACGATCGTTCCACTGTGAGAAAAGACAGGTCATGTCTTAGTGGAAAAATGATTGCGGTTGCCTCCTGAACAATGATTTTATCCAGACGTATAGTTCCTCGTCCGACTCCAGTCGATGGGCTACAAATTTAGTACTTAACGGCTCCAAAAATACGGAAATCACAAGTGGAGAGATCGAGATTAGAGATTGTATGGAGGGTTTCCCAACCAGCCCACATGTTGCCAAGGTTGTTACGAGTACGCTGCTGAACTTTCGCTGGGAAGATCTTATATATCCTTCATACAGTCCCGATTTCTCCCTATGCCATTTCCAAATTTTTGGACTCCTGAAGCAAGACGTTCGCGGCCGTTGATTTGTTTTGGGGGGAAGAGTTGTTCGCCTAGGTACAGTCATGGTTCTATAGGCAACCGCAAAAAATTTTCCATGAAGGCTAAGTAGGATAAATTTGTTAGCAGTTATGGCTATTACTTTTGAAACGATAAACAGTTTAGTTCCTTTTTTTAAACTCTTTAGTTTTCATTTCACTGCCCCTTACATACTCAACAGACGTGGCAGGTCCAAATGGTTCAAACGGCTCTGAGCACTATGGGACTTAACTTCTGAGGTCATCAGTGCCCTAGAACTTAGAACTGCTTAAACCTAACTAACCTAAGGACATCACACACATCCATGCCCGAGGCAGGATTCGAACCTGCGACCGTAGCAGTCTCGCGGTTCCGGACTGAGCGCCTAGATTCTTTTAAATCGTATGGACAGAAATAGTGCCTGTCCCTGTGCGATGAACAGAAGAGAACAATAAAGAAGAAGAAAAATGAAATGAAAATGACGGCTCCAGATCCCTTTCAAAGTCTCAAGCACCTGTAGTGTATATATGCAGTATGAAGTGATAAATGAAAATTTTTACCATTGCTAGGATTCGATTAGGGTCTTCTGCACATGAAGCAGTTGCGCTAACCATTGCGCTGCACCTTTGTTTTCCCCATTTTGTTCGTTGTTGATCGTTGTGTTTGGTCGTTGCGGATGTCACATGACATCCGTTCAAGTTCGTTGTTCATTGTTTTACTCAGTTTTTTATTACAGAGGCCGACAAGCTCTTGGTCCGAACACGCTGAGCTACCGTGCCGGCATCTGGTCTGTGGCTTTGCTTAACTGCAGAGACTACACTGAGACTACCCCGTTCGAGAGCTTCTGCCATGCCGATCGAGTTTAGGGGAATACCATGTGAGCTGATGCGTGAGTGGGAATTTGGATTGAGGTGGGAGGCGTGCTAGTGTAGTTAATGCGATTGTGCAAAGCCAGTATGCCAGGGTGGCGTAGTTGTTAGCGCATCTGCCTGGTGAACAGAAGATTCGGGTTTGAAGCCGGCCGTGCGGTTCTAGGCGCTTCAGTCTGGAACAGCGTGACCGCTACCGCAGGTTCGAATCCTGCCTCGGGCATGGATGTGTGTGATGTCCTTAGGTTAGTTAGGTGTAAGTAGTTCTAAGTTCTAGGGCACTGATGACCTCAGAAGTTAAGTCCCATAGTGCTCAGAGATATTTGAAGCATTTGAACCAGGGTTCGAATCCTGGCCATGATAAAAATTTTCATTCATCGCTTCAGTCTGAATACGTACATAAAAGAAGAAAAAGTGTTGCCGTTGTATCACTGCATGTCGTGAGCTATGGACTCAAGTGGTAGTATTTCTATGGATTTAAAAGTTAATCCAGCTACAGACATTGAGGAATCGTCTTCCTACATCTGTACTGGGTCGTAGCCTTGGTGGATTATTAACTGCTACTCGTTCCGCTTCTCTCGACTGGTGGAATGGCAAGCAGCCTCCCCATAAGAAGCAGCGTCCAGCGTCCATGTAGCAAATCGCTTGGCAGAGCCGTACTTCCGCGGCAGATTAATTATGCTTGCGAGGCTGGCGGGTCCGCCCATCGGCCGTGGCTTCGCTGCCGCCCACAGCAGCTCGCCGCCCTCCTCACAACACGTATTCCGACTGTCACACTGGTTTCACCTCACTCTTCGTTCTTTGCCCTTGCATAGTCGGAAGCACCGACGTCACTTGTTCTTAGAACGTGCTAATCCCACTTCGTACACTGGTGATCCAAAACATAAGAATCACTACCTTAATAGCATATTAGTGTACGTTTTGATCTCAGTACACCAGCGATTCTATATGACATGGATTTGGCAAGTCATTGGTAGGTTTCTGGATACACACTGTGGCGTCAAAGAAACTGGTACACCTGTCTAATGTAGGTAGGTCCCTGCGAGCATGCAACACAACATAGCATGGACTCGACTAATGTCTGAAGTCATCACCATGAATCCTGCTGGGCTGTCTATAAATCCTCAAGAGTACGAGGGATTGGAGCTCTCTTCTGAGCAGCACGTCAATGCATCCCAGATATGCTCAACAATGTCCATGTCTGGGGAGTTTGGTGGCCAGCGGAAGTGTTTAAACTCAGCCTGTAGCCACTCTGCAGCTATTCTGGACGTGTGGGGTGTCGCACTGCCCTGCTGGAATTGCCCAATTCCGTCGGAATGCACAACGGTGATGAGACAGGATGCTTACGTACATCTCATCTGTCAGAGTCGTATCTGGACGTATCGGGGGTCCCATATCACTCCAACTGCACATGCCCCACACCATCACAGAGGCTCCACCAACTTGAACAGTCAACTGCTGACATGCAGCGCCCATGGATTCATGAGGTTGTCTCCAAATCCACACACGTCCATCCGCTAGATAGAATTTGGAACGAGACTCGTCTGACCAGGAAACATGTCTCCAGTCATCAACAGTCGAACGTCGGTGTTGACGGGCCCAGGGGAGGTGTAAAGTTTTGTGTCGTGCAGTCATCAAGGGTACTCGAGTAGACCTTCGGTTCCGAAAGCCCATGTCGATGATGTTGCGTTGAATGGTTCGCACGCTGACACTTGTTGATGGCCCAGCACTGAAATCGGGAGCAACTTGCGGAAGGGTTGCACTTCTGCCACGTTGAACGGTTATCTTCAGCCGTCATTGGTCCCGTTCTTGCAGGATCTTTTTCCGGCCGCAGCAGTGCCGGATATTTGATGTTTTACCGGATTCCTGATATTCACACTACACTCGTGAATCCCTCACATGGGAAAATCCCCACTTCATCGCTACCTTGGAGATGCAGTTTCCCATCGCTCGTGCACCAACTATAACAACCCGATCAAACTCACTCAAACCTTAACAACCTACCATTGTGGCAGCAGTAACCGATCTAAAAACTGCGCCAGACACTTGTTGTCTTATATAGGCGTTGCTGACCGCAGAGCCGCATTCTGCCTGTTTACATTTCTCTGTATTTGAATACACATGCCTATACCAGTTTCTTTGGTGCTTCAGTGTATTTTGCACCAGATACCTACGCACAGGCCAGACAATTTCCGTAAATTATGAACTAGTGGTTTGAGTGCGCGCAGCTGGCATCCCACAGCGTCCCAGATGTGTTACACTGGGTTCATACCAGGCGAATTTAGTGTACAAGATACCAACATGATTTCAGTGTCATGCTGTTGAAACCACTTTAACACGTATTTGGCCTTGTGACACTGACTGTTAATGTGTAGGCGGTCTCCAACCGCTGCGGCGGTAGGAGCGCGGCGTTGAGCCATGGATTGCTGTGACGTCTTCGGTATCCATCGTGGCATCGTCGCGGATTGCTGTTACCTCTGCCCAGGATTCCAGGCGACGATCGGCGGCTGTAGAAATTTCTAGCTTATAGGCTAGTTCTATGACCTGCTCGAGGGATGGGTCTTCTAACTTGAGGGCGTCATGGCGGAAAGTGGCGTCTGGCGCTGCCTGTATCAAGTGGTCACGCACCATGTCATCAGCGTAGGATTCCTTGGAAAGGTGTGCGTGAAACTTACATTTCCTGCTGAGACCTTGCAGTTCGGCGGCCCACTGGCGATAGGTCTGCTAGGGTTTCTTCCGGCATTGGCAGAACTCGACGCAGGCTGCTAGTACATGATATCGGCGTTTGTGGTATGCATTTAACGTCGCACAGATGGCGGTGAAGGTGAGGGATTCGGGGTCCAGCGGCTGTAGTTTCGTGAGCAGGACGTATATCTTAGATTGGTTCCATGACAAGAAAAAAGCGCGCTGCCGGTCTTCTTGGGTGACTTGATGGATCGTGAAGTGTTGCCGGATACGACGTTCGTATGTTTCCCATTCTTCAACTTCATCGTTGAAAGCTTGGAATGGCGGCGGCGTCGCGGGGCAGTGGAGGCTTCGGATTTCGGCGATCAGTTGTGTCTGAGTTTCCAAAAACTTGTGCAGAAGTCCTTGAAAGAATTGTTGCCATACTGTATGTGCTGCTCTCGAAACCATGACGTTCGTCGGTTCATTCCACTATACTCGTCACCACTGAAGAATACTAAGTATTGTAACACCCAGGATAATGTCGTTTATTGAAACTGAACTACACTGCTCGAATAATCACTATACACACAGAAAAACAAATAACTTGTAGACGACAATTCCCATCAAGAGCGGCGGTGAGGTCCGTAGGAGCTGGTCCTAGCTCGGCGCTGCTCTGCTTTTCTTCTTCTTTATTTATTTTCAATTGCCCCCGAAGGGGGGCGCGCTGGCAGCAGCTTAGTACGCTGCTCTACAGCCTACAGACTTTCTTTAAAAAAGGAAGAAGAAAGAAACAAGAAAAACAGGCGATAAAACGATAACTTAAAGTGGAAAATGGCGGAAAAATGCGGAATGTTAAAACAGAAAGCGAAAGGGGTTGGCAATGTTGATAAAGTACACAGGAATCAGACAAGTAACATAGTAGACACACAATTAAAAAAACATGGCGACAGTCTCGTTTCTGTTCACAAGAGATTAAAAAAATCACACCCAGCTACAGTATGATGGCTGTACGCTACACTTCACAAAAGACACAACACGGAACACTCACTGTAAAACACTGCACGAAAATGGCGGCACAAATATAACACTCCCGAGCCAAAGGCAGATGGGAGGGGGGACCTGGAGGAGGAGGAAAACAAGAAGGGAGGAGAGGAAAAAACGAAAAGGTGGGGGGACCAAGGAGGGAGTGGACTCATAAGGGGGGGAGGGGCAGGGCAGACGCGAGAGGGAATGAGAGGAGGCAGAGGAGGGAAATGCAAAAGGACTTGGGGGAGAGAAGGGGGCAGAGAGAGGGGAGGTGGGGAAAAAAAGAGGATGGAAGGGGGGGAGAGGGAACCCGGGAAAAGGGCAGAGGAAAGGAGGGGGAGGGAGGATAAGAGTTGACAGGAGGGATAAATGGAGGGAGAGAGGGCATCATCCGGGAGGGGGAGTTGATGGAAGCCACCTTGGGAATGGAGATGAAGGGTGTAGAGATGGAAGGTAGGGGGGACACAACAGTGAAGACGTGGCAGGGGGCAGGGATGGGAGAGGAGAGGAGCAACCAGAGGGTGAGGGGGATCAAGGTGGCGGGAGGTGTAGATATGCGCTGCTCTGCTGCTGCGCTGGCCTTATAAAGCCGGTGGAGTACTCCAATTTTCCCTGTATCTGTGAGGCGACCTCTGCAAAAGAATTGGTTTCCTCTTGGTTGCGCCTGCAAGTGCTTGTGTATGTTATATGGTACACAGGGGTGTCTTTAGTATAGTCTGCCTGGCTGGGGCCGTCTGTGGCAGTCGTAACAGTTATCCTGTTGAAATATGCCCCGCTGTGAAGGTGTATACCAAGCAAGGAGGCATTCAGGTAGCCCGCAGTAATGTTCACGTAGTCCAGAGCTGTCACAACGTCTTTAATTACGATCGCATATTTTCTTGTCAGCATACGAACAGTCGACCAACTTCCAACTTCCGAAATTGTTCGTTCCCAGGTATCAGGCCATAACAACCTTCCCTTTGTGAAAGTCACTTATGCCAGTGGAGTTTCTCATTTGTGGCGCCTAGACGATTCCCCGTTCATCTATGCGGTACTTTTATATTTTCTTCACCTTTGAAGTGCCAGCAACGACGCGACACGGCATATCGCGTGCCCAAACAGTCAGTGCAATAGTAGAATGGCGATTATGACTATACGAACGTAAGGACAACACAACACTCAGTCCCCGAGCAGAACAAAATCTGTGACCGGAACCTGTTCCCCTTTAGTTAGCAATTCAACACTCTCACTGCGCGTCTACCGAGGCGACTTGATGGATAGTGTTCATAACGTATTTTTGCAGCATTACCATAACGTCCTCGCTGGGAGATAGCATCTCTTACCAGGAATCCAAGTATTAACATACATATAGCCACAGAAAAGTAATTTCTCTCGAGAAACGTCCTAAATTCTCGAAACTGGAAAAGTTGGAATTGCATTTAGAATTTCATTGTAGTATTTTTGCGCCAACATAAAGGCAAAGTAGAGTTACATATTCACATTCGTTGATCTGTCAATCTTCACTTGCCAACAATATTTTATAATTGATTTCGGTATTATGTTTGTGTACAACTGAATAAATCCAAATTTCCATACGCATTTAGGTTCAAATGGCTCTGAGCACTTCCGAGGTCATCAGTCCCCTAGAACATAGAACGAATTACACCTAACCAACCTAAGGACATCACACACACCCACGTCTGAGGCAGGATTCGAACCTGCGACCGTAGCGGTCGCGCGGTTCCAGACTGTAGCGCCTACAACCGATCGGCCACTCCAGCCGGCTACGCGTTTAGCCTTAGTTTCTTGAAGAAGGGTAGTAGCCTGAAGTATGACACATTTTTACTTGCCTACAGCTCTTTTAACTTGCATACACTGATCAGCCAGAACATCATGACCACCAGCCTACTAATTACATAAACCCATCCAGGGCAGAAGCGACACCTGGCGAGGAAAGACTGCTAGTCAGAAACACACTCGGTGCATGTAGTATCAGTGAGCATGCTGTCCATGTTTAGAATGGGGAACGCTTGCGATCTATCTGAGTTTGACCGAGGACAGATTGTGAAGACCCGTAGGCTCGACACGAGCATATCGAAAACTACACAACTTGTTGAGTGCTCGAGGAGTGGCGTGGTGAGTGTCTTCAACACGTGGTGAGTGTCTTCAACACGTGGTGAGTGTCTTCAACACGTGGTGAAACCAACGTGTATCCACGGCCAGACGTAGTGGGGTTGGGACGTCGTAGGATGGGCAGACTGCTAAAACAGGACAGGCGGCGAACTGTGAAGTAACTAACATCCGACTTAATGCTGAGCAGTGCACCGAACACGCTTAACGATGGGCTTCTGCAGCCGACGACCCATAAGTTGATCTGATGAATCCTTATGCCTTCTTCATTGTGCCGATTGGAGGGGGGAGACGGAGGGGGGGGGGGGGGGAGAATCCGTCGTCTTCAAAGGGAACAGCACCTTCACACCTGTGCTGTGGAACGAAGACAAGCTGGCGGCGGCTCCATTATGCTCTTGGGAGTTCACATGGGCATGCAGGGGTCCAGCGGCGTTCGTGCAAGGCACCATGACGGCCAAGGAGTATCTATACAAGTTACAGACCACATAATCCCGTCATGACCAACACGTTTCCGACGACAGCGGCATTTTTCACAATAATGCACCTTATCACAAGGCCAGGAGCGTGATGGTGTGGTGCGAGAAACACCGCGACGAGATCTAATTTGTGCTGGCTCCCATCTCACCAGATCCTTAACCCGAGCGAACACACCTGGAATGAGATTGAACGTGGCGCCAAAGCTCATCGTCCCCCCTCCCCGGAATTTACAGGAATTAGTTAACTTGTGTATGCAGATGTGCTCCAACTTCCTCCAGCGACCTTCCAAGGCCTCATTGCTGCCATGCCACGACGCGTCGCCGCTGTATACGTACCAAATGTGGACATATCGGCTATTAGGTACGTGGTCAAACTGTTCTGACTGATCGGTGTAAATCTACTATAACACTGTACTTGTATGTTCCAAAAAAAGAATGGTTCAAATGGCTCTGAGCACTATGGGACTTAACATCTATGGTCATCAGTCCCCTAGGACTTAGAACTAATTAAACCTAACTAACATAAGGACATCACACAACACCCACTCATCACGAGGCAGAGAAAATCCCTGACCCCTCCGAGAATCGAACCCGGGAACCTGGGCGCGGGGAGCGAGAACGCTACCGCACGACCGCGAGCTGCGGACTGTATGTTTCAGCTGAAGAATCTGTTCTTCCGCCTCCTCCACTACAAACAGTTGTCAGTACAAGTCACAAACTGCACACACAGCTTTAATATACACACTATGTGATCAAAAGTATCCGGAGACATGGCTGAAAATGACTTACAAGTTCGTGGCGCCCTCCATCAATAATGCCGGAATTACATTTGGTGTTGGCCCACACTTAGCCTTGATGCCAGCTTCCACTCCAGCAGGCATACGTTCAATCAGGTGCTGGAACGTTTCATACGGAATGGCAGTCCATTCTCCACGGAGTGCTGCACTGAGGAGACGTATCGATGTCGGTCGGTGAGGCTTGGCACGAAGCCAGCGTTCCAAAACATCTCAAAGGTTTTCCATAGGATTCAGGTCAGGACTCTGTGCAGGCCAGTCTATTACTGGGGCGTTATTGTCATGTAACCACTCCACCACAGGCCGTGCATAATGAACAGGTGTTCGGACGTGTTGAAAGCTGCAATCGCCATCCCCGAATTGCTCTTCAACAGTGGGAAGCAAGAAGGTTCTTAAAACATCAATGTAGTCCTGTGTTGTGGTAGTGCCACGCAAAACAACAATGGGTGCAAGCCCCCTCCATGAAAAACACCACCACGCCATAACACCACCGCCTCCGAATTTTATTGTTGGCAGACAACGTTCACTTGGCATTCGCCATACCAACACCCTGCCATCGGGTCGACACATTGTGTACCGTGATTTGTCACTCCACACAACGTTTTTTTTTTTTTCACAGTTGAGTCGTCATTTGGCATTTACCGGCGTGACGTGTGACTTATGAGCAGCCGTGTGACGTCTAAATCCAAGTTTTTCTCACCTCCCGCCTGTCATAGTACTTGCAGTGGATCCTGATGCAGTTTGGAATTTTTCTGTGATAGTCTGGATAGATTTCTGCCTATTACATATTACGACCCTCTTCAACTATCGGCGGTCTCTGTCAGTCAACAGACGAGTTTGGCCTGTACGCTTTTGTGCTCTGCGTGTCCCTTCACATTTCCACTTCACTATCACATCAGAAACAGTGGACCTATGGATGTTTAGGGGTGTGGAAATCTCGCGTACAGACGTATGAAACAAGTGACACCCAATCACCTGACCATGTTCGAAGTCCGTGAGTTCCGCTGAGCGACCCATTCCACTCTCTCACGATGTTTATTGACAACTAAGGTCGCTGATATGGAGTACGTGGCAGTAGGTGGCAGCACAGTACACCTATATGTTTTTGTAGGTGTGCGAATACCCTTGATCACATAGTGTACTATATTATAACGTCTTATTTTCTGAAGTGATGTCAGCTGCAAAATGTATGTATGTGATGTCGATTTCCGTTGGTTTTACCTTTGTGTGTGTGTGTGTGTATTTTGTGTGTGTGCGTGTGTGTGTGTGTGTGTGTGTGTGTGTGTGTGTGTGTTTGTTGCACGAGCGTTACATCTATTTAACTCTCTGACTCTCTCTCTCTCTCTCTCTCTCTCTCTCTCTCTCTCTCTCTCTCTCTTTCTCTCTAAAATGCGATTTTCACTCTGCAGCAGAGTGTGCGCTGATATGAAACTTCCTGGCGGATTAAAACTGTGTGCCGGACCTAGACTCGAACTCGGGACCTTTACCTTTTCGCGGGAAAGTGCTCTACCAACTGATCTACCCAATCACGACTCACGCCCCGTCTTCACAGCTTTACTTCCGCCAGTACCTAGTCTCCTACCTTCCAAACTTTATAGAAGCTCTCCTGCGAACCATGCAGGACTAGCACTCCTGAAAGAAAGGATATGGGGAGACATGCCTTAGCCACAGCCTAGGCTGGAAGGTAGGAAACTAGGTACTGGCGGAAGTAAAGCTGTGAGGACGGGGCGTGAGTCGTGCTTGGGTAGCTCAGTTGGTAGAGCGCTTGCCCGCGAAAGGCAAAGGTCCCGAGTTCGAGTCTCGGTCCGGCACACAGTTTTAATCCGCCAGGAAATTTCTCTCTCTCTCTCTCTCTCTCTCACGGTGTTCGCGAATGACCCCGTGAAAACTCTAAATGATTAAATGATAGTGAAATCAGAAGTATCCTCCATCGCATACCATACAGTGGCTTGCGGAGTATAGTTGTAGATTTATCGCTTCTTTCACACAAAAAAGAGCAACCAGGGCATGCTGTTCAGACTCTTTCAAGCACATAATTTGTGCTGGCTTACTTCAGCACATACGATGTTGTACAAGGATTCTGGGAAAATACCCTCTCCTTCTCTCTTCTGTTGTCTGTCAATCAGTGCATCCACAGGCACATCTCCATCTACAGCGATACTCTGCAGATACCATTTAAATGCACGACAGAGGGTTCATCGAACCATCTTCACTATAATTCTCTATTACTCCATTCCGTGAGAGCTCTTATTCCCTTATTTTATTTTTGTGATCGTTTTGCCCTCTGTAGGTAGGGATCTACAAAATATTTTCGCATTCGGAGGAGAAAGCTGGTGATTGCAGTTCCGTGAGAAGATTCCGCCGCAACGAAAAACGCCATTGTTGTAATGTCCACTCCAAATCCTGCATCATTTCAGTGACACTTTATCCCGTATTCCGCGATGATATAAAACGTACTACCCTTCTTTCAATTTTCTAGATGTACTCCGTTAATCCAATCTGATAATAATCCCACACTGCGCAGCAGTACTCCAAAAGAGGATGGACAAGCGCGGTGTATTCAGTAACTTTAGTAGATCTGTTCGTTTTCTACGTGTCCTGCCAATAAAACACTGTCTTTGGTTTGCCTTCCCCACGACATTTTCTATGTGTTCTTTTCAATTTAAGTTGTTCATAATTGTAATTCCTAGATATTTAGTTGAATTTATGGCCTTTTAAATTGACTGATTTATCGTGTAACCGAAGAATAACGGATCCTTTTTTCCACGCATTTGGATGACCCCACACTTTCCGCTATCTGGGGTCAATTGCAAATTTTTGCACCATACTGATATCTTTTCTAAATCGTTTTTCAATTTGGTGTGATCTTCTGATGACTTTATTAGGCGATAAACGACAGCATCATCTGCAAACTACCTAATACGGCTACTCGGAGTGTCTTCTGAATCGTTTATTTCCCTAAGGAACAGCAGAGGTGCTATAACAGTACCTTGGGAAACTCCAGAAATCACTTCTGTTTTACACGATGACTTTCCGCCAATTACTACGAATTGAGACGTCTCTGACAGGGAACCACGTATCCAGTCACATAAGTAAGACGACATTCCATTAGCACACAATTTCATGTATATTTTTGCCTTTCGTTATATGTGCTATAAAAATCAGTTTTTCGAAACATTCATTGGAGCAACTCCTATAGTAACTTCCATGTGACCTCCAGGATTATTATTCATTCCGGGAGTGAATAGATCGGACTTGCTTTCTTGAATTACTAACACTAATACGTCTCCATAAGTATTTTGCATCAGTGCAGGTGGAAACCATGGTAATTATTAAACCATGGTAATACGTATCTTGAATCGTGTTGGAGTGCACGCTCTCTCAATTTTTAATGTAAACCTTCACGCATCTTACAACGTTATTCCTTGTATCTCCCACTGCAAATGGGTGAAAATTTCTGGAGCGCTCCCGCTCACGCTATCAGAAGAAACCTGTGACGAATAATAACTCTCAGCCTTGGCTTTTCTCTGTCTCTTATGCTAATGGACATAGATTTGTATCAACATCGACGCCTAAGACTCGAATATTCGAGGGACGAAGATTTTACAGACGTCCCTATTCAACTAGTTACTGTTATCGTTCTATGTCAGATATTTTTCCGAATGTCCATTTGTTCCAAAGTCTTTGTATCAGACGTATAGAGGTGACAGATCACTTCATGGGGAACAACTTCTGTTTGAGACAAAATGCTCGCTGACACTTCCTGGTAGCGCTAGGCGTCGTTCACTGTTGGCCAGGCCTGGGACGACAAGATTTCACCGAATTATCAGAATATGAGAAACAGGACCACCCACTATGGGGAAGCCATGCATATTGTAACTGTGGCTGCATGGTTCAGCACGTATTAGACTGAAGTATCTGTAACAAAGTATGATTGAATACATGGTCTCTAGCACAGAACATGCATTTCCGGACATACGTCCATTAGACCTTTTTTGTTCCGTATCCTCTCATCGATCAATCGCTAGAGTTTGAACACCGTGGGGAAAACCACGCTATAGAGTGAGTATTACCATTAGTAACAGAAGCTAACACGGGCGAAAATTTACGAGGGGAATGGTGTGCGAGGGGGAGAGGGGTCGCTGTGAATGGTAAGTCGGGTGTGTGGAAAGGTTGTATTCGAACCGTCTCTGGGAGGAACATCCTAGGACGAACGTAGCGCCAGTAACAAATGATAAACTGCCCTATAGACACTATGCAGTCTTCTTTCTTCCAGTTTGTTAACGAGTAACTATGTGAATACTGACCTGTATGGCACGTCCCCAATTCAGCTTGTGAAGTTTCCTGTTGCGACGGGACTGGAATTTTCCTCAAACTGCAAATGACAACGAACAATCTTCGCGAGGTAAAGAATTCACATGATAACACCGAGTGTTTGTTAGACAATATACGATTTCAGCGAGACAGCAGAAACTATTGATGGCGCGAAACTGGCTATCTCCAGCTTTAGTGTGTCGACTCTATCGCTTTTTCCATTTCTCTTAGTGTTACGTGGGTAAGGTGTTCGGCTGCAGCAGAGCTGTGACGTTGTTGTAAGGTAATGAGATGGCAACAGTTCGCAAAAAAGTCTACAGCCTCGGAACGTTCTTTGAGCGGAATACGCCGGCCTGGCGGCTGGCGCGCGGGGGCGTCTCTCTCAACAAACAAAGCTGCACCCCTCGGCAGGCACATTACAACAATACTGATTTTTTTTTTTCCTAGAAGGAATCGTTGCAGTGTAGGCATCTCTCTCCCTCTGTCTCCGCCCTCCGCCCCTTTTATCCTCGAGGGGAGGGAGATTTTTTTGAACATAGAAATTGTGGGCAGAGATTATGGCGCGAAATTGTGAATCATAAATTAAGAATTATTAGCGCGAGATCAGAAGTAATAAATATCAAGAGTAAAACATCCACATTAACATAGATACTCAGCAAGCCAGTTCCAGTCGCAAAGAGAGCGAGGAAAAAACGACAGTCTATATGCCTCCGTAGGAGCCCTAATGTCTCGTACCTTATCTTCGTGGTCCTTACCCGCAATGTATGTTAGCGAAAGTTGAATCATTCGGCGGTCAGCTTCCAATGCCACTTCTCTAAATTTTCTCAATAGTGTTTCTCGAACAAAATGTCGCCTTCCCTCCAAGGAATCCCATTTGATTTCGAGAATCATCTTCGTAATACGTGTTGTTCAAACCTACTGGTAACAAATCTAGCAGCCCGCCTCTGAATTGTTTCGATGTCTTCCTTCAATCCGGATCCCAAATACTCGAGCAGTGCTCAAGAATATGTTGCACCAGCGCCCTATATGCAGTCTCCTTTACAAGTGAACTGCTCTTTTCTATTAAGAGGAGATGTATAGCTGTATTACATAATAATTATTTGCAAAAATGGTTGTTGCCCGACTTGTGTTGGGGAATCTGGTGAACCCTGATTGGCTGAATTCGAGGTTATTTCTTTTAGGTGCGACGAGGACTCCAGCCCGCCAGCGATGTAGGGCAGGACCATACTCTCTGATACAGGAAGAGTATGTTCTAGGTGTTCTACGAGACTGACTAAGTACAACCGTGGCTCAGTAAAAAAAACCATGGGAGTGAGGTAGCGCACATGGGTGAGTATCTCGTAGGAAGACAGTCTGCTGCAATTTACCTACCTGTTTCATTATTTCTAAGATATTTTCGTCGGTAATACGTTTCCTTCAATTAAAAGTCGATGAATGTTTACTGTGCTTCATTGTACGAAAGTGTCATGACACCTTGTAAGTTCTGTCACTTGGTAATACATGGCTAGGAAAGTTGGTTCGCTGCTCTAACGAAGACAAGAATTTACTTCTTTCTTTTAGAGGTAGCGAAGCCTTGTGACGACAGCTGTTATACAATATTTAATTTGTTTTTGTCGTGTTCTAGGGATACCAGTTGACTTGCAACAGGGTGTGAGTTAAATTGTAATGTTGCCTAAATAAAATGGAGGTGCTGGGGTGAAAAAGGAGGTGGTACTATGAAAGCCAATATATCACAAACACCACGTAACCCAACTTGTGAGTCACCAGGTTGCACGACATCGTTGAAAACTAATTCTTCTTCTTTTTCTTCTTCTTATTATTATTGTTATCGTTTAAATAACTACACTGACAGATGATTCTCTATACCTTGCCTTCCATTTAGATTTTATTCTCATTCTAAAAGTCTTGCAGGTTATTAGTACATTTTCCGATACGATAGCATTCAAAACAAAATATACTATTAAGAATCGGATATGTCAAAAGTCAGTTTTTTTCCTTACATTTTAAAAAATTCTTTCGCAATATATCAAAGGAAGAATGTATTGGCACCACGAGCTCTATATTTACATAAAACATCAGTCTTAAAAAAAAATTAAAACACAAAGCGTATATCTTCGTTTGAATTGAAATCATCTCTGGTTTAAAGGTATATTGCCTACCAGGGTGCTATTCATGATAGCAGGGTGCTATTAATCGATAGATCTCAAATAGAGCTTCCTACATACAAATCACTGTGAAATTCCTTATGCATTAGCACAGGTATGTGAATAATGTTCTGAGTATGTAAAACGACGCAACTGGGGATATCAAAACCTTCTTGGGAATGTTGAGTGGACAGAACAAGGACATCATGTTTCTCCGAGTGTCCCTTCTTAGGAGGCAGTTGGTGGTTAAGACCAGGCAGGTAATGGCAATCTATCAGATCTAGAGTGTTCTTTCAGAACTCCCTATTTGACACTCACATAGCTTTTTATAGAAACGATAGTTTATGGTGTCAACAGAAAATTGTGCCTACCCTGGTAATCTGCCGTTTTCCTGTTGGTACCGAGTTTTTGAATAGGATCCGGCAGAAGCAATAAGTCTTACTTGTCCCGATCTCGTGGGGCAGTCAGCACACAGCGTGCGCGTAGTCTCTGTCCACATAGGACTTCACAGTAGGCGCTATGTCGGTGAAAGTTTAGCTCTAAGGTCTCAGCACTTATGTATGAGTAGTGAGAACCTTTCAGAATCGAGAAAGAGGTTTGCTACGATGTACGTCATACACGCTATCGGAAGAAAACTGTCGGCAGACATCTTCATAACACTGTTTTATAGAGACGTTAGCATGCTTTATAGAACCGTCAGTTGATCATATACCAACAATATCCACGAAGGAGTGCTGCGAAGTAATGCCTTTGAAATTTTTATGGGAAAACACTTAAAGCTTTTAAAATAAAACCGACGTTATTAACATTCTACACCTTTATTCTTCGTGTCTACATATTTGCAGCCTTATGCCGCTAGAGGTAGCTATGTCGGTGCGTAGGTGTTCAGTGGAAAGTGGCTTCATATAGATACGACAAAGCTATGTAGGAACATAGAGTAGCTCTATCGAGCCAACCACTGGCTTTAAAGACATCAACTATACGTGATTTTAGGAAAGGTATTATGACAGCCCCGCCCTCATCTGAAGAAAAAAAAAAAAAAAGAAGATTCTTGACGAACTTGTGAATTGTACTGGAGATGAAGGTTATATGAGAGTGAAATTAAATTTTTCACGATCGTTATCTACCCTAGTATCTAGGTTCTGAGAGTGGCGATCATGTATTCGACAAATCTTCGGTAGTTTTCCAGGTGCTTGCGGCACCAGACGTCCACGCACAGTTTACGCAATCCCAGTAAATTATAGGCCGCTTGATTTGTGGGCACGATGTTGGAACCCGGTAACAAAACAAATGTGTTCCATCGGGTTCAGATCGGGTGACTTTGGTCGTCGAGACATTAACGTGAGCTCAAATCTGGCTTTGTGAGACGGACAGTTATCCTGCTGGAAGATGCCGTCGCCGTTGGGGAAGACGTGAAACAAGAAGGAATACAGGTGATCAGCAATAATGTTCACGTAGTCCATAGTACACATGTTGCCTTTGGTGACTGCTACTGGTTCGGTGGCGGCCCAGATGAATATTCTCCATAGCATAAGACTGCCCCCACTGGATTGTATTGGTGAGACAGTACATGTTTTGAGCAGCCGATCAACTTCATGACGTCGTATACGTGATTTATCCGACGACACGTTGTTCCACAGTCCAATCTCGATAACCCCGTGCCTACCGCAACCGTAATTGGCGACCTCTACATCTACATACATACTCCGCAATCCACCGTACGGTGCGTGGAGGAGGGTACCTCGTACCATAACTAGCATCTTCTCTCCCTGTTCCACTCCCAAACAGAACGAAGGAAGAATGTCTGCCTATATGCCTCTGTACGAGCCCTAATCGCTCTTCTCTTATGTTTGTGCTCTTTCCGCGAAATATAAGTTGGCGGCAGTAAAACTGTACTGCAGTCAGCCTCAAATGCTGGTTCTCTAAATTTCCTCAGTAGCGATTCACGAAAAGAACGCCTTCTTTCCTCCAGAGACCACCACCCGACTTCCTGAAGCATTTCCCTAACACTCGCGTGATGATCAAACCCACCAGTAACAAATCTAGCAGCCCGCCTCTGGGTTTCTTCTATGTCCTCCCTCAATCCGACGTGATAGGGATCTCGAACGCTCGAGCAGTACTCAAGAATAGGTCGTATTAGTGTTTTATAAGCGGTCTCCTTTACAGATGAACCACATCTTCCCAAAATTCTACCAATGAACCAAAGACGACTATCCGCCTTCCCCACAACTGCTGTTACATGCTTGTCCCACTTCATATCGCTCCGCAATGTTACGCCCGAATATTAATCGACGTGACTGTGTCAAGCGTTACACTACTAGCGGAGTATTCAATTATTACGGGATTCTTTTTCCTATTCATTTGCATTAATTTACATTTATCTATATTTAGAGTTAGCTGCCATTCTTTACACCAATCACAAATCCTGTCCAAATCATCTTGTATCCTCCTACAGTCACTCAACGACGACACCTTCTCGTACACCACAGCATCATCAGCAAACAGCCGCACATTGCTATCCACCCTTTCCAAAAGATAATTTATGTAGATAGAAAACAACAGCGGACCTACACACTTCTCAGGGGCACTCCAGATGATACCCTCACCTCCGATGAACACTCACCATCGAAGACAACGTACTGTGTTCTATTACTTAAGAAGTCTTCGAGCCACTCACATATTTGGGAACGAATCCCATATGCTCGTACCTTAGTTAGGAGTCTGCAGCAGCGCACCGAGTCAAACGCTTTCCGGAAGTCAAGGAATATGGCATCCGTCTGATACCCTTCATCCATGGTTCGCAAGATATCATGCGAAAAAGGGCGAGTTGCGTTTCGCAGGAGCAATGCTTCCTAAAGCCTTGCTGATGCATGGACAGCAACTTCTCTGTTTCAAGGAAATTCATTATATTCGAACTGAGAATATGTTTGAGAATCCTGCAACAAACCGATGTTAAGGATATTGGTCTGTAATTTTGAGGATCCGTCCTTCTACCCTTCTTATAGACAGACGTCACCTGCGCTTTTTTCCAGTCGCTCGGGCAAGAGATTCGCGATAAATGCAAGCTAAGTACGGAACCAATGCAGTAGAGTACTCTCTGTAAAACCGAATATATTGTAACGATTGTCCGCTGCGGAGACCCATGATCAGCAATTTACGCTGAGCATTGTGCTCCGAAACACCTGTCTTTTCACAAGCCTCAGATCTGCCACCGATTCCTGCCTATTCTGCTTAACAGAGCGTGAAAGCCTCTGATCTCCAAATGGTGTGATGAGGAATCGACGCCAAACACCGACTTCCTTCCAGCACGATGGTACCCCACCTCATTACTAGCTAGATGTCTGGGCATGCTTTGAAATCCAGCTTCACCAGCGATGGATAGGACGTAGAGGTTCGCTGGAGTGGCCGACATGTTACCGGACTTTTAAGTCCATTAGGTTCCTATGTGTGGGGACGTGCCAAGGTAGTAGTGTTCGGGATGGAGGCTAGCAACCATGCACACTTATGTGTGAGGATTGGTGATGCTTTTGCTCGGATTTCGGTACGTGAGTTGGTGGAGAGGTTACTGTAGTTCTAGTTGTATTTACATCTTTGCCATTACGGCATTAACTATTGTTTGCTAACTCAACTAGAAAGACTTGCACCTGAACCCACACATTGGGTGGACCTATGTGGCAATCTGGGTTAGCCTGGTAATAGCTGACGTCAGAGGTTTTCCGGCCAAGATAACGGCAGGTAGAATTTCCGCGAGCACACTCACTTGGTCACTGGATGCCGTCTGGAGTAGGTTGATGATTGCCGCTGTGCTGCGACTCTCTGCGTGCTGAATGTGGCAACGTGTGCGAACGCTTTTGCGAGTGCTGAGATATATGTTATTTTTTAAAGTGATTAAGACAGAAAAACAACGTTGCGAGTTATTTTCTTGATGTCAGATTCACGATTAAGAAAATCAATGGCTTGGCAACGGCTTCACGACGGTCACGTTAACCTTATAACCCAGTCGGGTGATCCAGTTGGGTCTGTAGGTCGATTTCACACGTATGTTTATCACGCTTGTAAGAGGTCCATGATTAAGGAATTTGTTGTTAGCGCACTCGAGCTGATGTAATTTCGATGGGTTGCTCACGCGGTGCCTGCGATATGTAAGCTGTAAGAGAATCTGAGACCAAAGAGCAGTGTTGACTGCAGTAGGAACTGTGTGGCAGTAAGAGTAAGTTGTTGCTGGCGAGCAGTCTGGTGTATCGTGTTGGCTGGGCCGGTCGTGTGCAGCGATGGCGGAGCCTGAGCGTTGTAGTATAAGGTAAAAGCAGCCTCGCGCCTATGTAGTATTGTTACATCAAGTCCCATGTAAATGTTTCTAAAAAAATCCCTTAATAATAATCTTTCTCATGAAAAGTAACTTTTGACAATCACTCATCTCAATTTAAAGAATTTACTAATTTCTCCGATCCTTGGTCATCCCGATTATTGAAAAGAAAAATCAGTTCTTTCCTTTTATATAAGACAAATCTATCGGCCAGCATTGCACTTAGCTGCGCCAGAAAATATTTCTAATAGGAGTAGATATATATGCGTTATCCGGCGACCTAATTAAGGTAAGATTTTTCAGTTTATTCAGAATGATGTATCAGGGCAATGACGCAGCACTGCTGACATCCAAAATTTACCAGGTTAAATTGACAGTCAATTACTGAAAGGTTATAAGTGAGCAACGATTGCTGGGCGACAACGAGCAGTCTAGTACTCGGGGCCGATTTTTCGTGCGCCGCCCTGTACCACTGAAATAATATTGTAGAAGTTATCGTATTCTCTTTACAAAAAATGGTTCAAATGGCTCTGAGCACTATGGGACTTAACATCTCAGGTCATCAGTCCCCTAGACTTAGAGCTACTTAAACGTAAGGAAATGCCGAGGCAGGATTCGAACCTGAGACCGTAGCAGTCGCGCAGCTCCGGACTGAAGCGTCTAGAACCGCTTGGCCACCGCGGCCGGCATTCTCTTTACAAAATGTGACACCAGACACTAGATTATGGTTGTAAGTCCGTCTGTCTTACATAACAATGGACATGCTATTTTACCCTGGATCAAAAAAAAAAAAAAAAAAAAAAAAAAAAAAAAAAAAAAAAAAAAAAAAAAAGGAAAATTGCCAGTCCTATGTGGCGTGCCGACTTCCTTTGCACTTGTAATAATAAAAAAAACTTGGCTTTTTATTAGTATGTCTTCTGCCGTTTGTGGAAATAGTGAAGTAAGTTGATATGTCCTTTTGTTACCAGAAAAGATGTATGTATTACATACCACGAAGTGTTTATGTAATTTACATAATTACACTCCTGGAAATTGAAATAAGAACATCGTGAATTCATTGTCCCAGAAGGGGAAACTTTATTGACACATTCCTGGGGTCAGATACATCACATGATCACACTGACAGAACCACAGGCACATAGGCACATAGACACAGGCAACAGAGCATGCACAATGTCGGCACTAGTACAGTGTATATCCACCTTTCGCAGCAATGCAGGCTGCTATTCACCCATGGAGACGATCGTAGAGATGCTGGATGTAGTCATGTGGAACGGCTTGCCATGCCATTTCCACCTGGTGCCTCAGTTGGACCAGCGTTCGTGCTGGACGTGCAGACCGCGTGAGACGACGCTTCATCCAGTCCCAAACATGCTCAATGGGGGACAGATCCGGAGATCTTGCTGGCCAGGGTAGTTGACTTACACCTTCTAGAGCACGTTGGGTGGCACAGGATACATGCGGACGTGCATTGTCCTGTTGGAACAGCAAGTTCCCTTGCCGGTCTAGGAATGGTAGAACGATGGGTTCGATGACGGTTTGGATGTACCGTGCACTATTCAGTGTCCCCTTGCCGATCTCCAGAGGTGTACGGCCAGTGTAGGAGATCGCTCCCCACACCATGATGCCGGGTGTTAGCCCTGTGTGCCTCGGTCGTATGCAGTCCTGATTGTGGCGCTCACCTGCACGGCGCCAAACACGCATACGACCATCATTGGCATCAAGGCAGAAGCGACTCTCATCGCTGAAGACGACACTTCTCCATTCGTCCCTCCATTCACGCCTGTCGCGACACCACTGGAGGCGGGCTGCACGATGTTGGGGCGTGAGCGGAAGACGGCCTAACTGTGTGCGGGACCGTAGCCCAGCTTCATGGAGACGGTTGCGAATGGTCCACGCCGATACCCCAGGTGCAACAGTGTCCCTAATTTGCTGGGAAGTGGCGGTGCGGTCCCCTACGGCACTGCGTAGGATCCTACGGTCTTGGCGTGCATCCGTGCGTCGCTGCGGTCCGGTTCCAGGTCGACGGGCACGTGCACCTTCCGCCGACCACTGGCGACAACATCGATGTACTGTGGAGACCTCACGCCCCACGTGTTGAGCAATTCGGCGGTACGTCCACCCGGCCTCCCGCATGCCCACTATACGCCCTCGCTCAAAGTCCGTCAACTGCACATACGGTTCACGTCCACGCTGTCGCGGCATGCTACCAGTGTTAAAGACTGCGATGGAGCTCCGTATGCCACGGCAAACTGGCTGACACTGACGGCGGCGGTGCACAAATGCTGCGCAGCTAGCGCCATTCGACGGCCATCACCGCGGTTCCAGGTGTGTCCGCTGTGTCGTGCGTGTGATCATTGCTTGTACAGCCCTCTCGCAGTGTCCGGAGCAAGTATGGTGGGTCTGACACACCGGTGTCAATATGTTCTTTTTTCCATTTCCAGGAGTGTATAAAATATATTTTAATAGCCGGTCGTGGACGCTGAACAGATTATGAAAAGAACCAAAGTCCAAAGTTCAAAAAAGGTTTGAAACTGATCTAGAATGGGCGTGCGGAGCAAACGAAGCGGACAACTCGGTACTGAACTAACTGGGAGCAGTCGGCAGTGGAACTGAGACATGTAACCACGCGAAGAAGGACGAGTCCGGCAGACGGAGACCGAGACCGAAAACGAGACGGAAGGGAACGGACCCACACTGGAACGAGACCGGCCGACTTTCCGTTGCGGGAACGAGACCGACCGTTTCCCGTTCCCGGGAACTGTAAGTAGAAAGCTGCGACCGAAGTGAACTATCAAAGACCGTTCCTTAGAATTCGTTACTCACTCCTTCCGTTCATCTTGCTGTACCGTTGTTTTATTGTACATTAACCGGCCGGCCGTTGGCGCCGAGCAGTTCCAGTCGATTCTTTCTGAAACCGCCCGACCGCTAAGGTCGCAGGTTCGAATCCTGCCTCCGGCATGAATGTGTGTGGTGTCCTTAGGTTAGTTAGGCTTAAGTAGTTCTAGGGGACTGATTACCTCAGATGTTAAGTCACATAGTGCTCAGAGCCATTTGTATGTTAACTGGGAGCCTAGAAACGACACCGAGCGAGGTGGCGCTGTGGTTAGCACACTGGACTCGCGTTCGGGAGGACGACGGCTCAATCCCGTCTCCGGCCATCCTGATTTAGGTTTTCTGTGATTTCCCTACATCGTTTCAGTGACTTTTTATGATAATTTAATTTTTGTTTACCCATTTCATGCTGGCTTGTTCACCTTCTAATAGACGGAGGAAGTATGGATTTAATTGAATGCCATTTGTATATTTCGGCTGCAAAGATTTTGTTTTCTGTGTCTGCCTAAACAGATTTTGATTCTAAGAACCTCTCAAGGAAAATTTTGCGATTATTCCCTAGAAAAGGCTTCGCCTTTGAATATAGTCTTGTCAGTCATCAGTAGGGAATATTTCGCAAATTTCAGCCGGCCAGTGTGGCCGTGCGGTTCTAGGCGCTTCAGTCTGGAACCGCGTGACCGCTACGGTCGCAGGTTTGAATCCAGCCTCGGGCATGGATGTGTGTGATGTCCTTAGGTTAGTTATGTTTAATTAGTTTTAAGTTATAGGCGACTGATGACCTCAGAAGTTAAGTCGCATAGTGCTCAGAGACATTTGAAGCATTTTTTTGCAAATTTCAAGAGACATTTATCCGACATTTTCAGGGAACACCACGAGAAGGTAGTCTCTTTCCATCCCCAATTAAATTTCTTTACAAGATTGCCAATGATTACATTAAACTTATTTGCATTACTTATAAATTTTTCAATGTTTTTGACGTTCTCTCTGTCATCGTAACTTTTGTGCGTAGGCTACACAAGTCAAAAGTGATTTTAAGTTGCCATCAGTTTGGAGTTTGTTTAAAACCATTGCAATCGTTGCGTCAGTCTTCATTGCTGACTTCTTCCTTCTTTACTCATCAAAATTTAAAATTAATTGGTAAAACTGGATGTCGTGGTAATCAGCATCTTCTCGAACGTTTTTCACTTATGAGTGAACATTCGGATGAAATTATAGTATTAGTGTATTTATTCTTCGGTTCTGTCCTTCTGAGACGTTATTAGTGCGATGGCGCCTTCCACGCAATTCCACGTCTCTCTTAGGTCCACAAAGGAGTCATAAAATTCCTGATTTTTTTGATTTTCAGGCGTCTCTACTGAATACACAGCTAACCATCATTCAACATGTCCAGGGGAAGATATACTAGAGCAAAACATATTCTTATGTGACAGCGTATTTCCTCGTTTTGCTTATAAGTTGGAACGAGGGCACAACACTGAACTTGTTTCCACAAACGTTGACTAAAATGATAATTGCACCCAGTAATCTCTGTTCCAGGAAACAAACTGTCAGCTGCTTGGACGAAGGCTATTTCGAAGTCCATCATCAGAGATGCAGGGTTCCTTCCAGGCAAGTTAGTTTTAATAGCTTTAAAAAAAGTTCCATGTATTTTTCGCTTTTTATTTGGCAGCAATGTGTAATCGACTCAAGTGTTGTTTGTTTCCTCCCAAGAACTATTAAGGTCCGTGTGGAGTATAAACAGCTGTCCGAACTGCCTGCTCGAACTCTTGAACGTCCCGTCCACAAAGAATGATTCACAGTTTGATAAACACACTTTTCCCTTTTCGCTGTAAAAAAAAAAAAATGGTTCAAATGGCTCTGAGTACTATGGGACTTAACTGCTGTGGTCATCAGTCCCCTAGAACTTAGAACTACTTAAACCTAACTAACCTAAGGACATCACACACATCCATGCCCGAGGCAGGATTCGAACCTGCGACCGTAGCAGTCGCACGGTTCCGGACTGCGCGCCTAGAACCGCTAGACCACCGCGGCCGGCTTTTCGCTGTCAAACACCAGCATTCTGTCTTTCGGTCCTCTATGATCATCTGCAAGTAAAGATTTGCTGCCATTATTCATTAGTAAATTATTTTCTCGGAATAATATCTCTCCAGAAATTGTGGGATCTTTTATAATTCCCACATATTTTTGCCTAATGGGATGTGAAGACTGTTTTGCACATCTGTGTGATGGTAACCATGCCTCGATTGAAGAGCTGCTCTACTTCGTCATGAAACTGTAGCTTGTGTTTCTTTTGCATGTCTCTTTCCACCGACAAAATGTCTTCGCACTTTATTTGCTGCTTCATCTGGAATACTGACAGGGCCACCTTCCGCTAAAAGTGTGTTATTTGTTGTGGATAGTCTTCCTTTGCATTAATTCTTTTTAATATTTACACAACGCCAGTAAGTCACTTATTGGTCATTTGCATAGTCCATTACATACTAATGTCAGTTGTAAATTAGTAAAGGTTTCGCTCTGGTGATCTCGGAGAACTCCATTAAATCAGCACCAAAAGATGGAACACTACTTGCCAGTCAGATGTCAACTGTAGTACTGAATACTGGAGAAAGCCACGCACTCTACGAACTGGTGCGGGGACAGGGAATTTTGTGCAGGCACATAGACACAGGCAACAGAGCATGCACAATGTCGGCACTAGTACAGTGTATATCCACCTTTCGCAGCAATGCAGGCTGCTATTCTCCCATGGAGACGATCGTAGAGATGCTGGATGTAGTCCTGTGGAACGGCTTGCCATGCTATTTCCACCTGGCGCCTCAGTTGGACCAGCGTTCGTGCTGGACGTGCAGACCGCGTGAGACGACGCTTCATCCAGTCCCAAACATGCTCAATGGGGGACAGATCCGGAGATCTTGCTGGCCAAGGTAGTTGACTTACACCTTCTAGAGCACGTTGGGTGGCACAGGATACATGCGGACGTGCATTGTCCTGTTGGAACAGCAAGTTCCCTTGCCGGTCTAGGAATGGTAGAACGATGGGTTCGATGACGGTTTGGATGTACCGTGCACCATTCAGTGTCCCCTTGACGATCTCCAGAGGTGTACGGCCAGTGTAGGAGATCGTTTCCCACACCATGATGCCGGGTGTTGGCCCTGTGTGCCTCGGTCGTATACAGTTCTGATTGTGGCGCTCACCTGCACGGCGCCAAACACGCATACGACCATCATTGGCACCAAGGCTGAAGCGACTCTCATCGCTGAAGACGACACGTCTCCATTCGTCCCTCCATTCACGCCTGTCGCGACACCACTGGAGGCGGGCTGCACGATGTTGGGGCGTGAGCGGAAGAAGGCCTAACGGTGTGCGGGACCGTAGCCCAGCTTCATGGAGACGGTTGCGAATGGTCCTCGCCGATACCCCAGGAGCAACAGTGTCCCTAATTTGCTGGGAAGTGGCGGTGCGGTCCCCTACGGCACTGCGTAGGATCCTACGGTCTTGGCGTGCATCCGTGCGTCGCTGCGGTCCGGTCCCAGGTCGACGGGCACGTGCACCTTCCGCCGACCACTGGCGACAACATCGATGTACTGTGGAGACCTCACGCCCCACGTGTTGAGCAATTCGGCGGTACGTCCACCCGGCCTCCCGCATGCCCACTATACGCCCTCCGTATGCCACGGCAAACTGGCGGACACTGACGGCGGCGGTGCACAAATGCTGCGCAGCTAGCGCCATTCGACGGCCAACACCGCGGTTCCTGGTGTGTCCGCTGTGCCGCGCGTGATCATTGCTTGTACAGCCCTCTCGCAGTGTCCGGACCAAGTATGGTGGGTCTGACACACCGGTGTCAACGTGTTCTTTTTTCCATTTCCAGGAGTGTATTTTCAGCCATGACGTATTAGACTGACGGTAAGGTACTCCTAACACCTAGATGGTCCGCAAAATAACATGATGTAATATGTGTCTTGAGTTACGCCCTGCAGATGTCAGACTTGAAAACTACTCCTAATGACGTGGGTGTATAAATGGTTCAAATGGATCTGAGCACTATGGGACTTAACATCTGAGGTCATCAGTCCCCTAGAACTTAGAACTACTTAAACCTAACCTAAGCACATCACACACATCCATGCCCGAGGCAGGATTCGAACCTGCGACCGTAGCGGTCGCGCGGCTCCAGACTGTAGCGCCTAGAACCGCTCTGCCACTCTGACCTGCCGTGGGTGTACAGCGCATATCGCTTGGAGACTTGTCTCAACACTGTAATGCTTGTTTCCACCCCTCCCTCCCTCTCCCCTCTGTTGTTTCTTCTGAGATGTAGCCCACTGACCACTTCTGAGATTTACCTGTACCGATTTGCTCAGGACGTCCGCCCACTATAATCTATTGCAGATAAGCTTCATTCTCGTGTGGAAACTATTGCTTCCTTTCTTCTTTGTCGAGTCATTCGAAGCCCGTCTGATTCAATGCCGCATCGTGCACAGGCTGTCATAGGAATTCTCAGCTGCTCCACCAACCAATTTTGGGCATGTGTTAGAATACTATTGTATTTTTTAGTGTACAGTAAATTATTTTTTTTATGTCATGATCAGGCCATATGTCAACTAAACTCCGTAATGTATGTCGATCGTTTCATGGCGCAGTATGTTTTAATATCAGTAGCGTAATATAGACGTGAAGTATCTTACGCTGTACAACACACTGTGCGCACTCAGTGGTTCACAGCACTGAGGGATCACATTATACTTGAAATTGCAATTAAATCAATACCATCAGCTGCTGACGGGCGTTGATATACATCAACGGGGACAGCTGAAAATGTGTGCCCCGACCGGGACTCGAACACGGGATCTTATGCTTACATGGCAGACGCCCTACCCATCTGAGCCACCGAGGGCACAGAGGATTTTGCGGCTGCAGGGACGTATCCTCGGCTCGCTCCCCGTGAGAGCCACATTCTCAACTTATAGCCCACACACTACACTCGTAGTGCCCCTGCCATTGTACCCTTTATTCTCCCGCGCGACCGCAGGTTCGTATCCTGCCTTGGGCATGGATTTGTGTGATTTCTATTATCATACAAAATATATTTAATATATTTTTATTCTAATAGCATCTTGTGGACCCCTCTGGCATAGCTCGCGGACCCCTGGGGGTCCACGGACCACCTGTTGAGAACCACTGGTCTATGGTAGTTTCACAACTCTAGTCATAATCAAAATGGTTCAAATGGCTCGCACTATGGGACTTAACATCTAATGTCATCAGTTCTCTAGAACTTAGAACTACTTAAATCTAACTAACCTAAGGACATCACACACATCCATGCCCGAGGCAGGATTCGAACCTGCGACCGTAGCAGTCACGCGGTTCCGAACTGAAGCACCTAGAACCACTCGGCCACCGCGGCCGCCTTAGTCATAATCCATGGATGAAGATACGTTGAGAGAAAAAGTTCACTTAATGGCCGACCGGCTGGTGGGTAGCCGTGTTTCGAATGTTATTCGGTTGCTCAGGAACAATTTGAACGATCGGCAGTATCAGACAGACAATTTGACCGTTCAGATAGCCGTAACCGAAATGAAATAGGTGTCATACATGAAAGCAAATCGGAATGTGAACGTATTTGTTATACTCTGTGGGTGGAGATATGAATTTATCTCCCTCGAACATGACGTAAGGAATGTTTTGTACAAAGTGGCCTCTAAGAGCACTCGACACCGAGGCCCGCTGGCCTCGAAAGCAGCCTCTTCCGACAGCCGGTTCGCTGACTCAACCGAACGGCCTATTGTGCGCGGTATTCACATGGGGGCAACCTCCACATCCCCATCACATCTGCGCTGGCGACCCTCTTACACGCGTACTCGAGGCCGACAACTACATCGTAATACACCAAACAATTTCTTGCCCGTTGAAATGGCTAGCCTGCCTAACATATGTACCGTGTTGGGATTCATGGAGAATGGAGTACAAGAGACTGTAGTGCAGAGCCATCCAGAGAAAATGGAAAAGTTGCGTGCCAATAATAGCTATTAGTTTCTTATTAGAGTGTGTCTTCAATTTATCGATTTCTCGCACGATGTCAAAGAAGTCTTAAAAAGAACTACGTCTTGTTTGGCATAGTTTTACTCTTACCACCGCTCCAAAACAAAAAACACGTGGATAAACAGAAGTTTAAAATCAAGTAGTATGAGATGGGAGAGAAGAAAACCTATCTGTCCATTAAAATTGCTACACCACGAAGATGACGTGCTACAGACGCGAAATTTAACCGACAGGAAGAACATGCTGTGATATGCAAACGATTAACTTTTCAGAGCATTCACACAAGGTTGGCGCCGGTGGCGACACCTACAACGTGCTCACAAGAGGAAAGTTTCCAACCGATTTCTCATACACAAACAGCATTTGACCGGCGTTGCCTGGTGAAAAGTTGTTGTGATGCCTCGTGTAAGGAGGAGAAATGTGTACCATCACGTTTCCGACTTTGATAAAGGTCGGATTGTAGCCTATCGCTATTGCGGATTATCGTATCGCAACATTGTTGCTCATGTTGGTCGAGATCCAATGACTGTTAGCAGAATATGGAATCGCTGGGTTCAGGAGGGTAATGCGGAACGCCGTGCTGGATCCCAACGGCCTCTTATCACTGGCAGTCGAGATGACAGACATCTTATCCGCATGGCTGTAACGGATCTTGCAGCCACGTCTCGATCCCTGAGTCAACAGATGGGGACGTTAGCAAGACAACAACCGTTTGCATGAACATTTCGACGACGTTTGCAGCAACATGGACTATCAGCCGGGAGACCATGGCTGCGGTTACCCTTGACGCTGCATCACAGACAGGAGCGCCTGCGATGGTGTACTCAACGACCAACCTGGGTGCACGAATGGCACAAGGTCATTTTTTCGGATAAATCCAGTTTCTGTTTACAGCATCATGATGGTCGCATCGTGTTTGGCGACATCGCGGTGAGCGCACATTGGAAGTGTGTATTCGTCATCGCTATACTGGCGTATCACCTGGCGTGATGGTATGGGGTGCCATTGGTTACATGTGTCGGTCACCTCTTGTTCGCATTGACGGCACATTGAACAGTGGACGTTCCATTTAAGACGTGTTACGACCCGTGGCTCTACCCTTCATTCGATCCCTGCGAAACCCTACATTTCAGCAGGATAATGCACGACCGCATGTTGCAGGTCCTGTACGGGCCTTTCTAGATACAGAAAATGTTCGACTGCTGCCCTGGCCACCACATTCTCCAGATCTCTCACCAATTGAAAACGTCTGGTCAATGGTGGCCGAGCAACTGACTCCTCACAATACGCCAGTCACTACTCCTGATGAACTGTGGTATCGTGTAGAAGCTGCATGGGCAGCTGTACCTGTACACGCCATCCAATCGCTGTGTGACTCAATGCCCCGGCGTGTCAAGGCCGTTATTAAGGCCAGAGGTGGTTGTTCTGGGTACTGATTTCTCAGGATCTATGCACCCAAACTGCGTGAAAATGTAATCGCATGGCAGTCCTAGTGTAATATATTTGTCCAATGAATACCTGTTATCATCTGCATTTCTTCTTGGCATAGCAATTTTAATGGCCAGTAGTGTACTGGTCAGACAGATGGAGAAGTGCTCAGTACAAAGAATAGTGCCTTTTAGTTAAGCATAGCTTTATTCACCCTGGCGTTGTGTCACACTTTGTACAGGATAAGCAAATGCTTGCGATTACCTATGAGGTCTACAGGATGTGCTTGACGTGTTGTCGAGCATGTAGTAAGATGGTTGTTAGCCACTTAACCCAGTTCCCACGGACTTTAACGATGTGAAAGTTATGTATTAGGGACGTTCTATGCTAAACCTACCTTTGCCATTTCAGATTATAATTTGTGAAGCCTTTTGACGTGAAACTCTATAAACGTGAAATTGTGTAAGATATTCTCCTCGTCTTTAATATTTAGCTGTACTACCGTGGAAGTTATTACAATCTGAATATGTGTTCTGTTGTTCTAAAAAATATAAATGGTAACTGTCCCTCGTGGTCCTGAAAATAAATACGTTACCTGTGCACCGGAAGATATGTTTGCTTTACTACAGGTTTTGACGTATAAACATCTGTACCTGAGATAAGTCTCCTTGCTGTACAATGTGAGTGCGCTTATTTGTCCAAGGTGCTTTTTCAGTAGTGAACGGGAAGTGATGTAATGTGACTCAAAAACTTACTTAAATGCCATATTTGCAGTGGGAAGAAAAAACAGAATGACAGAAAACGTGGTCAAAGAGAATAAGGTTTCAAGAATATACTTCTTTCAGCCAAATATTCGGTCAATTCCACGTGGAGGAAAGCATAGAACGCAGAAACTATAGTAGTACAACATCAGACATATACGTTGAAGATTATAATGAAATATACTTAAAGTCTCAGAAGGGAGGGGCTGATGCAACAACTCCCTGAACACATGGATCTAGAGAAATCACCGGCCTTCCGTTAATTCAGGTTAAGTCCACAGGGCGTGGCCACTATTGAGACACACCAAATCGTGGGGTTTAGAATGAAAGACTGACTACGCATAATAATAAGCGTGTAACCTCCCCACAAAATATATTTATATAAATAATATTCACATTAGTGTAACCTCCCCACAAAATTAATTCCGTAACCTCCCAACAGTAAGAAATATAATTATTTATAGCATTCAGCGTAACCTCCCACAGATAAATTCCGTAACCTACCAATAATACAATGTGACAAACCTCTGTGTCGCCCAGCAATCGTTATCTATTTTTTCGAAGTTGTTGTTTGCATTAGCTTATTTGTTATTTCTTTATTGCCTAATTATTATATGTTTATCTATTTTGCTGATTCCAGTCAACAAATCGTACGTAAATGGCGAGCAGTCTGTTTTCGGAGTCGGTTTTTCGTGCGCCACCTTACAATATTTCACTGCGATCAGCCACATAACGGTACAGTTGGCTAAGCGAGAGGTTTTTCAGAATCACGAAAATACTGCTACAAGTGCGTGAGAGTTCTGTAATGAATAAAAATTCTGTATTCCAGAGGGGAAGCAAGTGTCCCATCTTGGCGCCTTCCAACTTGTCTCCTATGTTGCTAATTCTCAACTTTTCGTAAGAACCGTATACCATGAAGAAATGAACGGGGAACGAGTAAAAATGAAAGGTTCCAAAATAGAGCGATCAGCAGTGATCTAGTTCCCAAGAATGAACGAGTTTGGCCCGCATCTCGTGGTAGTATGGTAGCGTTCTCGCTTCCCACGCCCGGGTTCCCGGGTTCGATTCCCGGCGGGGTCAGGGATTTTCTCTGCCTCGTGATGGCTGGGTGTTGTGTGATGTCCTTAGGTTAGTTAGGTTTAAGTAGTTCTAAGTTATAGGTGACTGATGACCTCGATCTAAGTCCCATAGTGCTCAGAGCCACTTGAACCATTTTGCCCATCTCTAGTTGTGAGCGCTCGCGGTAAAATGGGATCGTCAGATGGCGTTACGCAGCGCAGCACAGTCGACTGGTAGCGCTCGAGAGTTGCTAACAATGTACTGTCTTCAGTGGAGTGGCCATAATCACGTTCGGCGTAGTCTTACCTACGAAGATACAGTATATACGTCGCAGTGTTTAATGGAAGATTCCACCCAAAAATATAACTTTTCTTCTATTTTGCCGATTGTAGCCAAACTTTGCAGTCGTCCCTGTTATGTAAAGATGTAGCAGTACCCAAGTTTTGAGGTCCATTACTTCCTTGGTTTTCTAGTTTTGAATTTATAATATGATTTTAATGGTATCCTTGAAAACAAACTTTTGGAACTCACACTACAATTTTCAAATGCCAGATTTTGTAGATACATCCACAAGATATACTTCATCGCTTCTATGCATTCATTTTATGAGAAATATTAATAATTTGTTTTCAATGTTTATTTCAAATTTCAGTCTTATATTTTCTTTAATTGTTGGTACATGAATGTGATGATAAAATAAACAAATTGCATTTTCGTTATGTAATGCGTCGAAGTAAGCAAACTCATTAAGACTGCCTCCTGCAAGAATTTCTTTCATATTTATTAATAACTGTGATAAAAAATGGCACGTAGCTTAGGAAAACAAACTTATCGTACAATGGATTTTAGTATTTTATTAAAAAAGAATGTCACTACAAGACACATACCCATTAAAATTCACCGGCACCACAATGTTTTCCCTTCCTGATTATATGAGGCTGCTGCTTGTAATTTCAAGATAAAAGTTGCCTCTTCCCACTGAAGAGGCGCAGTGGAAAGGAGCCAATGCATATTTCCTTGCAGCTAGTTGACTGTACTGAACAGGACTTCAATGTATTCCCTAAATTTATGTTTACACAGTCAACAGGCAAAGTAATTGATTTCCAACGACTGGCTGCCAATTCTTTCGCTTCAGTTTTCCTGGAAATCTTGCAACTTGTTTTCCTCATTTTGAGTTAATGCGAAGTTCCGAATAAATATGGTTCTGTTGATGGTGACAGAAATCAAAAATTATCTTTGTGTCTTTCTGCGTGCCGCAACCCCTTACGCAGACCGTATTTCAAACATCTATTAGACGTACTTAAAATTCGAATACAGCCAAATCGTTTTGGGATCTAAGAGTAAACACTCCAAAGATATGAAATAGCCGTTAATTTTTTTAATTTAAGTTTTAGGGAGTAGTCACCCCTTAAAATGGAAAGTAGCTGTTTTTAGACGGATGAAAAGTAGCATGATGCGGAACTCAGATGCGGTCAGACACATCAGTATCAAATTATCAGTGCAGGATGCGTAGTCTATATGTTTATTATAGCATATCTTTTTAATTGGGGTCCTCCTTTAGCAAAACACAATTTTGTTTTTTGTCCCAGACATGTTTCACTGCAGTTGCAGCATCATCAGTAATTGTAAAAACGCAGTACAGCAGAAAAATCACACCATGTGGTAAGAAGACATAACAATAATAATTGAAAAAACCATTGATGATGCAGCAAGTGCAGTGAAATATGTCTGGGACAAAAAACAAAATTGTATTTTGCTAAAGGTGGACCCCACTGAAAAACGTATGTTATTGTTAAAGGAAACATACAAAAGAGCTGCAAAATCAAGATGATTTTATGTTTATTGTATGGCAAGGTGAGCCTTGATACACTTTGTGTTCTATTAATGTGCTTCAGAACTTTGAACACAACGAAAAAATTGAATTTACAACAACATTTCAATAGATTCCATGCAAAAGATTATGGACACTTTAAACGCTACGAATGATGGAAGTATTCATTATCTCAGAGCAAAGAAGTAAACGTCTCAGTAATTTTCCCAACATTTTCACTATGAAATACATTTTTGTTTTCAGGAGGAACAGTCAAAGAATGAATGTGCAATTAGATCAAGTTACCATATTGCTTTTCAGCTTGAAAGTGTGCAAAGGGATGTGCAGTTTCAGTGATTTTCGGGTTATGCTGACAGTGTGGTAACTTGTCTACAGCTAGAACTTAAAGACCTGCAGTGTGACGTTTGCGTGATTAGTTTCATGGCAAAATTGGTTTTTTGGGCTTCTGTTTCCTCAGCGAAAATTTTCACGACTTTACAAGTCTGCAGCTATGAACATCTCGATGTTTAGACTTACATCTACATGCTACGTTTTTACAGAATAAAGAAAAAGGAATCCACTCGCAGAAGCTCACTGACAGACTTGAAGGGAGTGGCAACTGATCCTTAACATAGGAAAATGTAATATATTGCGAATATATGAAAATAAGGATCCTTTATTGTATGATCATATGATAGCGGAACAAACACTGGTAGCAGTTACTTCTGTAAAATATCTAGGAGTATGCGTGCGGAACGATTTGAAGTGGAATGATCATATAAAATTAATTGTTGGTAAGGCTGGTACCAGGTTGAGATTCATTGGGAGAGTCATTAGAAAATGTAGTCCATCAGCAAAGGAGGTGGCTTACAAAACACACGTTCGACCTATACTTGAGTATTGCTCATCAGTGTGGATCCGTACCAGGTTGGGTTGACGGAGAAGATAGAGAAGATCCAAAGAAGAGCGGCGCGTTTCGTCACAGGGTTATTTGGTAGGAGTGATAGCGTTACGGAAATGTTTAGCAAACTCAAGTGGTAGACTGCAAGAGAGGCGCTCTGCATCGCGGTGTAGCTTGCTGTCCAGGTTTCGAGAGGGTGCGTTTCTGGATGAGGTATCAAATATATTGCTTCCACCTACTTATACCTCCAGAGGAGATCACGAGTGTAATATTAGAGAGATTCGATCGCGCACGGAGGCTTTCCGACAGTCGTTCTTCCCGTGAACCATACGCGACTGAAACAGGAAACGGAGGAAATGACAAAAATGGTTCAAATGGCTCTGAGCACTATGGGACTCAACTGCTGTGGTCATTAGTCCCCTAGAACTTAGAACTACTTAAACCTAACTAACCTAAGGACATCACACACATCCATGCCCGAGGCAGGATTCGAACCTGCCACCGTAGCAGTCGCACGGTTCCGGACTGCGCGCCTAGAACCGCGAGACCACCGTGGCCGGCAGGTAATGACAGTGGCACGTAAAGTGCCCTCCGCCACACACCTTTGAGTGGCTTGCGGAGTATAAATGTAGATGTAGAACTTACCCACAGCTTGTCTTCAAATTGGCATTAATCGAAAAGTGGTACCAGATCCTTTAGTGATCCTTTAGTGAAAAACAAAATAAATATTCATTGACCTTCTATGTTTTTATGATTAACGTTTAAATAAAATGGTAATGGAATATCAATTTGTCGAAATATAAGTTTCGCCCTGAAACGGCAGTTGTCATAAGGCTGCAACATTCGTAAGAACTACCATGTTTCTTACTTAGCTGCCCCTCTTCTTTGCATCATCAAAATGTTAAAAGAGATGTCGAATTTCATTGTCAGTTCTCGTGAAGCTGAATTTCATTGTCAGGTGTCATTAATATAACAGCCATAAAAACCAATTTGCTACGAAACGTGTTAATGAGCCAACCTGAAGCGAAACATGGTTGCTCACTGCTGTGGTGTGAGCGCGAGCCAGCCTGCACGAGCAGCTGTGCTGAACTGCTAGACTTCTTACTGTGTCAGTACCTGTGAAAAGTGTGTTAGCTCAGCAAGAACCCCAGACTCCGTGCAAGTGTCACTGCGTGCAAGTGTTCTAACCGCGGACAGTTGACAGCCGCACGTAAAGCCGAAACAGGGCTGCCAACTGCCCGCGATTGTCAACTGTGGCTGTCACCAGCTCACGCGCCTCGCGGTTCTTGTACACGTATAGATGGAGTTATAACAGCCCGAAACCGTCGTGATTGACCCAATAAAACTATTCACAACTGAAGCGGTTAATTACCTGATGCTACTAAAAGCCGAAGGACAAAAAAGGAAGGCAATAGTTGAGAAGGGAGTAAGACGTGGAAGCAGCCTGTACTTCATGTTATTTAAACTGTACACAGAGCATGCAGTAAAGACTATCAAGCTGAAAATTTGGTTGCTGGCTGCTGTGATAATGACTTTAGTACTGGATACTGGGCTTCGTTATCCTTGGCTATGGGTCACAGCAGTTGTAAGGCCAACGACAGAACAATCTGACACACGAGATCACAACCAGAGAATAGAGTGAGAACGACAGAAACGCCATTGATTTTACTGATCGAGTCCTCTAGGTTCAAATGGTTCTGAGCACTATGGGACTTCTAAGGTCATCAGTCCCCTAGAACGTAGAACTACTTAAGCCTAACTAACCTAAGGGCAGCACACACATCCATGCCCAAGGCAGGATTCGAACCTGCGACCGTAGCGGTCGCGCGGTTCCAGACTGAAGCGCCTAGAACCGCTCGGCCACTCCGGCCGGCTGTCCTCTAGGCTAGTGGGTGTGGAGTATTTATTTCGTGGAGGAGAGGCGCTGCTCTATGACGTTATTCGTAATGGCCAAATCGGTTCCACTCTTCTCGAGTCGTCATTGATGTCCAGTTTCACTACCTTTCGTTAACGGATGTGTTACAGTATCTTTATCACTTAGTCAGATTCGTGCGAGAAGATGTTGTGTCATATCTAGCGTCTCCTTACATAACGTTATGAAGACAGTCCGGTCTGCACCATTCTAAGGATTTTCTGCTGAGCTCGCTCGCAGTCTCGCTCAAAGGCTTCGAGGTTTCTGTCTTCCTGACCAAGCAGCGGTGCTGAAATGTTCATGCTTCCAACTGAAGGCTTTTGATACTTTCGCGTGACTGATTAACGCTGGCTGTTTGAACTGAGAAACTTTCAGTCCCTCGTTCCTCACTAATTTGTTGCGATATGCGATATTTACCAATATGTCACAATGCAGAACTTGGATGAGTGTGAATGTCCTTCATTCCACCTCCTCAAGAATAATGATAGTGATTCTGATCCGGCGTGCGGGATTAGCCGAGCGGTCTCAGGCGCTGTAGTCATGGATTGTGCGGCTGGTCCCGGCGGAGGTTCGAGTCCTCCCACGGGCATGGGTGTGTGTGTTTGTCCTTAGGATAATTTAGTTTAAGTAGTGTGTAAGCTTAGGGACTGATGACCTTAGCAGTTAAGTCCCATAAAATTTCACACACGTTTCAACACTTTGATTCTGATCCAGATTTCATGAGTACTTTCATGAAATGTAAATCTCCTACTAAACTGGACGAGAGATGATTTAAAAAGAATAAGTGTCTTGTATTTAACCTTGTAACGTTTATCCTAGGCTATGCAGCATGCACGCTATCATCCTCACGGGCGCTCCAGTACGATTGTCCGCAGCTCGTGGTCTCGCGGTCGCGTTCTCGCTTCCCCTAGCACCGGGTCCCGGGTTCGATTCCCGGCGGGGTTAGGGATTTTTCACCTGCCTAGAGATGACTAGGTGTTTGTGTTGTCCTCAGTATTTAATCATCATTCATCCAAATGGCGAGATTGGGAATTTGTACAGGTGCTGATAACCGCGCAGTTGAGCGCCCCACAAACCAAATATCATCATCATCATAGTCCAATGCGATTTCTGATGCTTGAACCCCTCGCCCCTCCCCACACATCATGACACCCACCATGTCCCCCAGGCAGTTGATTTTCTGAAAGTGGTGGGTTTCACATCCAGTTCATTGCCAGTGACCCATGATGATTCATAAGAGTTGCGGTAATAACGAAGAAGAAGCTGGCTGCAGTGATAGTCAGTGTGCATATATCACCATCCCTCCAACTGCAGCAGCAGAGCTGGAGAATGTGAATCCCTTAAGTAACAAAACATCTTTTTTTATTTATATTTTTATAAAATATCGCTGGCACAAAACCAGATATTGAAAAACGAGTTTGACAGGCATGAGTGTAAGGCAGGGGCTCATAAAAGTACATACTATGAGAAATTCTAAAACGTAAGCAAATACAAGTTTCAACAAAACCTTACTTTTTTTTAAATGGACACCCCGTATTATTTCTTACGCAGTAAATAACATGAAAAATCACAAAAATAGTGGCGTTGCTTGCATCGCAATACGTCAATCATATCCCGAGAAATTGCAAGCTAAAGTTGATGCTTGAAGCAAACATATTATTGTTACCGGCAGGAAACCCTATTATTACTTTGGGCGCTGGTGACAGCAGTGAAAGTAAGATTACGTACGTCAATCACGCCGTGATTGTGAGGAGCCTGGAGTTTACGTTTGCGTCTCGAAATGTGCAATAGCGGGGCGTTTAGTTTATTTCAAACGTCATCTACGCTTTGAAATGTCTCGGGATGTAATTGACGTATTTCGATGCAACCAAAGCTGCCCCTTTTGTGATTTTTCATGTTATTGCTTGCAGAAGAAGTAATGTGGTGTGATCATTAAAAAAACCATAAGATTTTTTGAAAGTAATACTTGCTTACGTTTTAGAATGTCTCACAGTGTTTGTATTCACGATCTCTGTCTTAGATTCAACAAATGAATGTCGTTTTTCAGTATATATTTATGTTCCAGAAATATATGTGCTTAAACGTTTAACTGAGCCACTCTGTGTATAAAGTGAACATTAATAAAAGTGTCAAACTGCAGGGACGGATTCCTGACTGGGAATGGGGGAAAAAGGTCCTATGAACATGTTTCCGGAAATGCATCGTTGCCATGGTAGATGGCGCTGACGAATGAAAGTTCCTCTGACCAAATGGCGTGTGTTCCTTGTGTAATGCACGCTGCGTGATTGACGCAGCGTGCTGTAAGCAGTAGAATGGTCCGGTATTCGAGTTGGGACCATGCCAAGATGGTGTCTGTGTACGACCAAACAGATGGAAACGGTCGAGAAGCAGCCCAGCTATAACGAAATAAGTATCCTTGCTGACGCCAACCACATTACACAACATTCGTCCCTTTTTGGCGTTTGTGTGATCAGGGAGGCAGCGGACAGTGCGTACACCACATACGGAACACAGGATATTGAGAGGAACCTTAGTACAAGCGCCAGGCAAGTGGCCCACCAGTGTGGTGTAAGACGAAGTACGATTATGTGTACCCTGCATGACAACCGATACTACCCCTATTACCTGCAGTCCCATAGATACCACTTTGAACATCTGCTGTGACGTAGATGCGATGCAGCTCTTTACAGTGTTCTGGAACAATTTGTTGTCATTCCACGTACATCGCTCATTTACGAACACTTGTTCATAGAACCCTTTTTCCTCCATTTTCAGTGTTATTCATATTCGGCGTGCATGTAGCGAGTAACGGGTATAAGTGCATATTTTTCTATTTCTGACTGAGGATGGTGTACTGAACGATGTTACATCAGTATTTACTTCATTTTTCAGACTAATAATTATAGATATTACGAGTTGTACCCCTTTAGGTTGGTTATTACCTCTAAGTACTTGTGGAAAGAGCAAGCCATTCATGATTATTTTCCCCTGGGCGGCAGATCAGTTGCTGAAGTGAGGAGACACTATTGTGTCTCACTGTTTAGAGGCACAAAACGCGTGGGTGTTTTCAGCTCGTTACTAAATGCAAATAAGGAGGAGGCCGAGTTGATAGGGGCTGAAGGAGACCAGGTTGCAATAATATGCGGTAGGGGCACACTGTTAGAGAAAAGGATTATTATTCAAGAAACACATAGTACAATGGAATTACTTATCTTCAGTAGTTTGTAGGACTGCATCTACGGCTATAACTAACACAAACTATTCTCAGGGACTAAGCCTGATGGGCCCTCCTCAGAGAATCAATGCAAACAGAGCTGGCTAAGAGCCGATTATTAAAGTGCGTCTGCCTAGGTTGAAATTTAGCTAAGAAGTGAGCGAGGCACACTGCAGTTCCGTCGAGCTGCACAGCCCGCTAGATTGCGATGTGCTCGGCAGACGACGGGCTGCCAACCTTGCGTTGGCGCGGCGTTGTAGTAGTATCTGTGGTAATGATACTACGGACACGAACGGAAAACGGTTAGTCTATACTGATAGCGTAATCCACTTAGTGCACAGTTACTACTGAGCAGAAAATATCTGGTCATAAAGCTTGTGACGTGCTTGTGGTAAGACTGTTTGATGCTGAGAAAAAACAACCAGCACGCTGATATGTTTACTTATTAAGGTACCACACATAAAAATAGCTCTGCAGTTATACCTGTTACACTCTAAAATATCCAACAGACTATCCTCTTTATTTTTACAGTATCTTATTGCTCGACTTGTACCGAGCACATGCCATCATCAGAGACATCAGCACTGCAAAAGGCAAAATATCTTTTGCAATATGTCTACTTCAACCTGACAGCATTTCAGTATTTCGTATAACTTGATGTGACTACTAGTGTTTTCAACTCATGCAAGAGACGTAACACTAATTTATTTATGCAATTGTAGGGATCATATTGCGAATTTTGCTGTCTAATGTGCAATTGCTGAGGGAGATGATCTTTGTGTCCATAGGTTATGAGTGAGTTGTTGATACCGTAGACTACGTAATTTCATTTATAATTCTTCATCTGTGTTATTGGGACATCTGAAATAAATGACGATAAATCAGTCTAATCTAAAAGCAGTAAATTCAACTAAATACCTAGGTACTACAATTACGAGCAACTTAAATTGGAAGGAACACATGGAAAATGTGTGGGGAAGGCTAACCAAAGACTGCGTTTTATTGGCGGGACACTTAGAAAATGTAACACATCTACTAAGGAGACTGCCTACACTAGGATTGTCCGTCCTCTTTTAGAATACTGATACGTGATGTGGGATTCTTACTAGATAGGACTGACGGAGAACATCTAAAACGTTCAAAGAAGGGCAGCACACTATGTTTCATCGCGAAATATGGGAGAGAGTGTCACAGAAATGATATAGGGTTTGGGGTGAACATGATTAAAAGAAAGACTTTTTCGTTGCGACGGAATCTTCTCACGAAATTCCGATCACCAACTTTCTCCTCCGAATGCGAAAATATTTTGTTGACACCGACATACATAGGGAGAAACTATCACCACGATAAAATAAGGGAAATCAGAGCTCGTACGGAAAGATATAGGTGTTCGTTCTTTCCGCGGGCTATTCGAGTCTGGAAGAATTGAGAATTCTGACGGTGGTTCGTTGAACCCTCTGCCAGGCACTTAAATATGATTTGCAGAGTATCCATGTAGATGTAGATGAATGCCTAGAAGTGTATAAAAATATTGGTAAAATTTTTTATGATCTTTTTTACTTTTCATGTAGGCCTTTTAAGTCCAAATAATGTTAGGATGTTTCATCATAACACAAAAAATTCTATTTCTTCTAAAATATTTAGCAGGTTGTCTTTTTCATTGGAATGTAGGATTGAAAGACGTTCTGTTTTGTTACAGGCAGTGCGTTTTTGTTCTTGTAGATGTGGATTAAATGAAGATAAGTTTATGTTAGAGAAATTCAAATGTTCTCGGATTTTTTTTAAATATTTATTCCTGTCTGTCCATGTTGTAGTTTCTCATAGCTATCCCAGTTAACATACAGACTGTCCCCTCATAAATCCCTTAAGAGGGGTAGGACGTCAAACGGGCCGACTTGGAGCAGGAGAGCACCACAGGACATTTTAATTTCCTCTGTGTATACTTTTACAAATAAATTCATAAAACTTTAACAGCGTGACCAGGAAGGATTCAGGATTCATACTCCTAGCAGTGGAAGCTCAACAACTTAACAAAACACATTTTTGACATGTGAAATTTCATCATTTTTTCACTTAATATTGGCTGCATTTGTTGCTATAGGTACACTTTTCTTCCTAAGTAAGAGAGATTCTTTGATGACTTTTGCACAGCAAACAAACCATAGTTACAAGTGTTTGAAACTCTAGAAGTAATTTAATTTATGAAAAAATGAATGAACTGTTACATTTTAAACTTCATGTTTAGAAAAAAATCAAACTTTTTCCACAGTTTTTTAATAGATTTGGAAAATTCTAGGGTTTCAATCACCTGTAACTACTGTTTGTATGCTATGAAAAATACATCGAAGAATCTCTCTTACTTAGGAAGAAAAGTGTACCTATAGCAAGAAATGCAGCCAGTAATAAGTGAAAAAATGATGAAATTTCAAATGAAAAAAAGGTATTTTGCTACTTTTTGAACTTCTACTGCGATGAGTGTGAGTCCTCAATCCTTCCTGGTCATGGTGACAAAGTTTTATGAACCGATTTGTAAAAGTATAGACAGTAGAAATTAAAATGTCCTGTGATGACTCTCCTTCTCCAAGTCGGCCCGTTTGACGTCCTGCCCCCCTTAATGAAACAAAGAACAACACTACAAGCCAATCGTTGCCACATGGAATGTATAGGATATTGACGTATGGGTCCTATAGAGTGTACTTTTTCCTTTTCTTTCACTGCTTTTACTGGCCAACTAGCGTGGGGTTCCGTCTCCCTCATCAGTAGCAAGTACATTACAAAAGACAGAACAACTTTTACAACATGTTTATCTCTAGTGTAATGAGCTAATGCGACTATTTTTTTCACATATCATATTTTTACGTACCGTACTGGATTTTAGCTCATGCCAAAGACGTAGAACACTGGACTCGCATTCGGGAGGACGACGGTTCAATCCCGTCTCCGGCCATCCTGATTTAGGTTTTCCGTGATTTCCCTAAATCGTTTCAGGAAAATGCCGGGATGGTTCCTTTGAAAGGGCACGGCCGATTTCCTTCCCAATCCTTCCCTAACCCGAGCTTGCGCTCCGTCTCTAATGACCTCGTTGTCGACGGGACGTTAAACACAAACCACCACCACCACCAAAGACGTAGATTTACGGAATTGTTCTACGGAATGAAAAATTTGTGATCGTACTGTGTTCCATATTCTGACGCTTATTCTCAAGTTTGTTTTTGGAGACGTAAGTTTGATAAAATTTGAAATTTTTCCTCGGTATAATATGACAGGTTTTTTGTTACCATATATCTTTCCTAGTGACTTCCGTTCTTTTCTTTTTATTTCATTGGGGTGTAGCAGCTTGTTAGTATAAATTTTGTAGACTAAAGTCGTGCCGTAACAGATATGCATTCACATTTTTCTTAGTGCTTTTATTTTAGACGTTATATTTCTTTTACTTATTGGGTATGTTATTAGCTTTTCGATGCAGGTAGGAAAATATGCTTCTTTTTGTGCTATTAAATAGAAAGAGCTATTTTGAATTATTAAGAACTGTATTGCGTAATGAGCAGACAAAACAACACATAAAACAAAAGGTCTGTGATTTAAAGCTTACAGTATAAAGCAGGAGGTCTCTCCTAAGTGGCCATAACGGAGCAAGACCCTCCTGTTCCAAGTTCCGATGGCGAGTGTCGCTGTAACGCAGCATGAAATTAACCGGCGTGGCAGCCTGTGGGTTCTTGCTCTGTTCGCAGACGAAGCTAAATCTCTCTCACTGCTTATTCAAAGATGTATTTGACATTCGCTCGCTCTGTCAATATGAGCGAAGCAGTACAAAGGCGAGGCCTTGACAGATCCCTACAGGGATGAAAAAAGTTCAGCCCGCTCTTTGTCCTCGACAGTTCTATTGTAATCGTGTTCTCTTCTCAGCCCCTGGAACGAACGATGAAAGCTGCTCCAAGCGACAAGCTTTTACGTTCGTGCAACAGAAATACTGCAGTTTCACAGAGGCTGCCGAGGATCCACGCCCGGTTTGCGGACATAACTTACAGCGAAAAATTAGCAGTAGGCTTATATCGTACATTTTCGTCTTTCCATCTGCTGTCCTGAGATCTAAAGCTGACAGGTATAATACCATGTAGGACGCTGGAGGTGCATTCTGAGCCACTCAAGCCTGTGTGCCGGCGGAGAAAGGATATCTCTTATCACATCTGTCCAATCTTCAAACTGTTCTTGATATGGTATCGTGAGCTTAGCTTTCCCTCTCCTCAAAGGAATGATGTTTTCGAGTTTTCTATTTAATGACGCCGCCACGCATACAAACATATTGTAACAGTCAATAAATACACAGCTATTCCAGACCATACGCAGAGCCTCTGGGAAACTGGTCCTCCTGAAAGTTGGCAGGGACAGGAATTATCATAGGCAGCCGTGAGCTAAGCTAACTTAGGACTGCCAATGATGGCTAAGTGAGCAAGATAATACGCTGCAGCAGTTACAGTATAACCATTGTAATGCACTAACAGCCTTTCATTCATGGCATGGCTATACAAATAAAATAAAACTCCTCGTTTCTTTCTTACATTTTACTGCTCCAAGTTGGGACAGCTCTAATTTTATTATTTTTTATCCATTTAAGATTGTCTAATGGTGTGAAATAAAGCGGTTATGTTTCTCAAGGGTTTATAATTTGACTCGGTTTTGAGTTTTCGATTGTAGTAATGGTTCAAATGGCTCTGAGCGCTATGGGACTTAAATTCTAAGGTCATCAGAACGTAGAACAACTTAAACCTAACTAACCTAAGGATATCACACACACCCATGCCCGAGGCAGGATTCGAACCTGCGACCGTAGCGGTCGCGCGGTTCCAGACAGTAGCGGCTAGAACCGCTACGTCACAACAGCTGGCACTTGTGGTAATATTTAGTCTATTTCTATCGTGTGAGTACGAACAGTAGTTTAAAATAGAAGAGCAGTGAATGCAGATTTATTTTCAATCTCGTCGATTTCTGTTTTTATTTGGCCAAATAAAAACGGTCACAGTTCCGGCAAGTGATCCTGTGTACAGTAATATTCAGTCAATGAGCTGTACGTAACTTCCTGAACCAAGTTAGTTACACTGAGGTAGTAAAAATCATGGGATACTTTCTAATATCGTGAAGGATCTCTTTTTGCCCAGCATAGTGCAACAATTCGACGTGGCACGGACAAAACAAGTCGATGGAAGTCCCATACAGAAATAATGAGACTTGCTGCCTCTATAGCCGACCGTTGTTGTTGTCGTCTTCAGTCCTGAGACTGGTTTGATGCAGCTCTCCATGCTACTCTATCCTGCGCAAGCTTCTTCATCTGCCAGTACCTACTGGAGCCTATATCCTTCTGAATCTGCTTAGTGTATTCATCTCTTAGCCTCCCTCTACGATTTTTACCCTCCACGCTGCCCTCCCCTACTAAATTAGTGATTCCATGATGCCTCAGAACATGTCTTACCAACCGATCCCTTCTTCTAGTCAAGTTGTGCCACAAACTCTTCTTCTCCCCAATTCTATTCATACCTCCTCATTAGTTATGTGATCTACCCATCTAATCTTCAGCATTCTTCTGTAGCCCCAAATTTCGAAAGCTTCTATTCTATTCTTGTCCAAACTATTTATCGTCCACGTTTCACTTCCATACATGGCTACACTCCACACAAATACTTTCAGAAACGACTTCCTGACACTTAAATCTATACTCGATGTTAACAAATTTCTCTTTTTCAGAAACGCTTTCCTTGCCATTGCCAGTCTACATTTTATATCCTCTCTACTTCGACCATCATCAGTTATTTTGCTCCCCAAATAACAAAACTCCTATACTACCTTAAGTATCTCATTTCCTAATCTAATTCCCTCAGCATCATCCGACTTAATTCGACTACATTCCATTATCCTCGTTTTCTTTTGTTGACGTTCATCTTATATCCTCCTTTCAAGACACTGTCCATTCCGTTCAATTGCTCTTCCAAGTCTTTGCTGTCTCTGACAGAATTACAATGTCATCGGCGAACCTCAAAGTTTTTATTTCTTCTCCATGGATTTTAATACCTACTCCGAATTTTTCTTTTGTTTCCTTTACTGCTTGCTCAAGATACAGATTGAATAGCATCGGGGAGAGACTACAACCCTGTCTCACTTCCTTCCCAACCACTGCTTCCCTTTCATGTCCCTCGACTCTTATAACTGCCATCTGGTTTCTGTACAAATTGCAAATAGCCTTTCGCTCCCTGTGTTTTACCCCTGCCACCTTCGGAATTTGAAAGAAAGTATTCCAGTCAACAATGTCAAAAGCTTTCTCTAAGTCTACAAATGCTAGAAACGTAGGTTTGCCTTTCCTTAATCTTTCTTCTAAGATAAGTCGTAGGATCAGTATTGCCTCACGTATTCCAACATTTCTACGGAATCCAAACTGATCTTCCCCGAGGCCGGCGTCTGCCAGTTTTTCCATTCGTCTGAAAAGAATTCGCGTTAGTATTTTGCAACTGTGACTTATTAAAATGATAATTGGGGAATTTTCACATCTGTCAACAACTGCTTTCTTTGGGATTGGAATTATTATATTCGTCTTGAAGTCTGAGGGAATTTCGCCTGTCTCATACAACTTGCTCACCAGATGGTAGAGTTTTGTGAGGACTGGCTCTCCCAAGGTCGTCAGTAGTTCTAATGGAATGTTGTCTACTCCCGGGGCATTGTTTCGACTTAGGTCTTTCAGTGCTCTGTCAAACTCTTCACGCAGTATCATGTCTCCCATTTCATCTTCATCTACATCCTCTTCTATTTTCATGCTATTGTCCTCAAGTATATTGCCCTTGTATGGACCCTCTATGTACTCTTTCCACCTTTCTGCTTTCCCTTCTTTGCTTAGAACTGGGTTTCCACCTGAGCTTTTGATATTCATGCAAGTGGTTCTCTTTTCTCCAAAGGTCTCTTAAATTTTACTGTAGGCAATATCTATCTTACCCCTCGTGAGATAAGCCTCTACATCCTTACATTTGTCCTCTAGCCATCCCTGCTTAGCCATTTTGCGCTTCCAGTCGATCTTATTTTTGAGACGTTTGTATTCCTTTTTGCCTGCTTCACTTACTGCATTCTTGTATTTTCCCCTTTCATCAATTAAATTCAGTATCTCTTCTGCTACCCAAGGATTTCTACTAGCCCTCGTCTTTTTACTTACTTGATCCTCTGCTTCCTTCACTATTTCATTCCTCAAAGCTACCCATTCTTCTTCTACTGTATTTCTTTCCCCCAGTCCTGTCAATTGTTCCCTTATGCTCTCCCTGAAACACTGTACAACCTCTGGTTCTTTTAGTTTATCCAGGTCCCATCTCCTTGAATTCCCACCTTTTGCAGTTTCTTCAGTTTTAATCTACAGTTCATAACCAATAGATTGTGGTCAGAGTCCACATCTGCCTCTGGAAATTTCTTACAATTTAAAACCTGGTTCCTAAATCTCTGTCTTACCATTATGTAATCTATCTGAAACCTTTCAGTCCATAATTGCGAAATTGTTGCCGGTGCAGGATTTTGTGCATGAACTGACATCTCCATTATGTCCCATCCATGTTCATTAGGATTCATGTCGGGCTACCTGGGTGGCCAAATCATCCGCTCGAATTGTTCAAACCAATTGCAAACAATTGTGGCCTGTTGCCAGGCCGCATTCTCGTCCATAAAAATTCCGTCGTTGTTTGGGAACATGAAATCCATGGATGGCTTCAAATAGTCTCCAGGTATCCGAAAATAACAATTTCCAGTCAATTATCGGTTCAGTTGGACCATGTAAGCAAAGCCCACGTAATTATGCAGCCACCACTAGTTTGCAAGTGCTTTGTTGACAACTTTGGTCTATGGCTTTGTGGAGTCTGCGTTTTCCAGCCGTCTGGAGTCCAACCGATATGGTCACGAGCCCTGGAGAGGTGCTGTTAGCAAACCCACTCAGATCGCTCGTCTGCTGCCAAGGTCCAAAAACGCCAAATTTCGCCGGATACGCTCGTCTTATGTCCCACATCGGCTTCTTCGGTTATTTCAAGCAGTGTTGTTAGCCTGTTAGCAGTAAAAACTCTACGGAAACGCAGCTGCCCTAGGCCGTTAAGTACGTTATGAGAGGTAATGTACGAAATTTGCTATTCGGCGCTCTCTTGACACTGTGGTTCTCGGAATATTGAATTTCCTGTGGATTTACGAAATGGAATGTGAACCGTGTCACAGCTCAGCTCATTTGATTTAACCGCGAGATTATTTGACTTGTTTTCGCCGCAGCGATAGGGGGCGCGATCGCTGAGCGCTGTTGGCGCTGGTGCGCGAAGCAACAGTTTTGGAGGACCGCTCGGTCGGTATAGGGCGACAGGACGGAAGCGGCGGGGAGTGAAGTGGTGCCTGCCGATTAAGGACTGCGATGAGTGTGGCTGTTTGGGAGCACGTAGGGAGTACGGAATGCTCACTTACTTAGCGTGGTTCTCCATGACCAGCTGTTGTTTGTTGGGCCTAGCACTCGAGTGTAACAGGAAACTGCATTGGTGTACTCTCGTCACCTGGCTAAGGCCGAAATTATCTTGTACTTTTATTATATTTAATGATCATTATTTTATTATGTGGTTGGTACTCGTAGCCAATTTTGTGATTTGAAATACTTCAGAGAATATCATCATGTGCCAGGTGTCTACTGTGAATAATTCTTAATTTGTTTCATAGTGTATGGCACGGTATCCACTATCATCGATCATTTTATGAAAGTTCTGTCCATATTATTATTACATTAGACTTCGTTAAAATTAGTGCGTTTAAATTGCAAATTTCTTAATTCTGGTAATACTGCTTGGGACAAACCATCTTGAAATCGCCATATTTGTGTATTAAGTTGTGTTTCTTCTCGAGACTGACTGAATTGATTTTGGAACACGTGGGGCAAATATTTAAATGAAAATTTGCTAGATAACACAACCGTCGTGAAATTGAAAACTTGACAGTGTTTACTCATGTCACAAGTCGTTAATGTTATTTCTGTCTTGTAGCTTACTTAACTCATATAAAATAATTTAGAAATTTTGTGTATTTGTCACGAAAGGTGGACTGATGTCACATGAGAGAAAAATGAGTGACATTTGTGTATGGTTTACGTAAGATTAAGTGAAATCAGGAGATAAAAAAAATATCATTGCCACATTTTTTTAAAGCAGGCGGAGAAAATTTGTTGCACTCTTGCCAAATTGGATTTTTTAAAGGTTTGATTTACACGTAGTACAAATCACAAGATAGAATTTATTGCACTCTTGCCAAATTGGATTTTTAAAGGTTTGATTTACATGTAGTACAAATCACAAGTGCAGGGCGCTGTGGCCGAGAGGTTCTAGGCGCTTCAGTCTGGAACCGCGCGACCGCTACGGTCACAGGTTCGAATTCTGCCTCCGGCGCCGATAGTTAGGCTTATGTAATTCTAAGTTCTAGAGGACTGATGACCTCAGATGTTACGTCCCATAGTGCTAAGAGCCATTAGAACCATCTGAACAAATCACAAGTTCAATATTTTCTGGTGTGATTGTTTATATCTGTACATATTGCACTATTGTAAGATATAATACATCCTTTACTAGCAGTTACTTTATGTAATGTTTCAGAGTGGGGCTGCATGTTCTTCTAGAGAATGTTTTAAAAAAATTATTGCTAAAATTTCCTTTTAAACTGTTAATTCATTGCCGGCCGCGGTGGCCGTGCGGTTCTGGCGCTGCAGTCCGGAACCGCCGGACTGCTACGGTCGCGGGCTCGAATCCTGCCTCGGGCATGGGTGTGTGTGATGTCCTTAGCTTAGTTAGGTTTAAGTAGTTCTATGTTCTAGGGGCTGATGACCTAAGATGTTAAGTCCCATAGTGCTCAGAGCCATTTGAACCATTTTTTGAAACTTAATTGTTTAGCTGTCACATGAACAGCTGCAAAATCGTAGAGAGAAAACATTAACAAATTTTGCTTAAAAGTATGTCTCATGTATAAGTTATGCTATGATCTTAGAAGCAAAAATGTTGATACACATTACGAAATCGTGTGACGTTTTAGTATCATATTTGTATTCGGTGTTCATGAAGTGCAGAGTTATATGTGTAAATGACTGACACGAGAGGAACCAGTGCACTAATCATTGCTAAATTAGAAGCTGAACCATTTATTTCTGTCCTAATTTCATGTGTGCGCATTTATCGGGCTTTAAAGCACTGAACGATCATGGTCACAAATCTCCATAGTTTTGTCATCGAAATGGAAGTTCCTTCACTTGTTAGATGCAGCTCCTACGACAGCATAAGTCTCAGAAATATTAGGAAAGTTACTTTTAAGATGATCAATAAAAAGTTTGTAATTTTTTCATCCAGGTAACTGTTGTTACTTTGAGTTCAAAAAATGGGTCAAATGGCTCTGAGCACTATGGTACTTAACATCTGTGGTCATCAGTCCCCTAGAACGTAGAACTATTTAAACCTAATTAACCTAAGGACATCATACACATCCATGCCCGAGGCAGGATTCGAACCTGCGACCGTAGCAGTCGCGCGGTTCCGGACTGAGCGCCTAGAACCGCTAGACCACCGCGGCCGGCTACTTTGAGTTACTGTGATATTCTTTCTCTAATATACTCCATTTATTTGTTCTGTTATCACAGTATGTAATCAGAAGCTTTTGACACCCTCTAATACGGTACTGTGAAACAAGCAGATCGTGCAGCAGTCAATGAGAAAGCACAAGACAAATCACAGGAGCAAGCCGCACAGCTGACAAATCTCCGACATGTTCAGTTAAATCAGAGTGTAACTCGCCCGGGAGTACAAATGGCGGGAGTGGGACCCTTAAACTGGCATTTTCTCTTCGGGCCGTGCACCCTATCCACACCACGTATCTGATAATCCCGCGGCGGTGGTATTGTTGTGTCTCACACTGCTGCTGGCTTGCCTGAAGTTATATATCGAAATATGCAAGCGGGTTTAGGGAAGCCACTCAACGTTAAAGCAGAACACTGTTCTACGTCTGGTATGAACAACTATATTCTGAGACGATAAAAGAAAATCGCAGGTTGCACTGTTTACATTCTAATTCATATCCCAGTCAATGAATGATTAGCAGTCCACAATAACACTCAGACGGGCGTACGCGTAACCGACACGACGCGGGTGATGGTTGATGATGCGGAAACCGAATGATCGCACGAAAGTTCTTACGCTCGTCACGCATACACAGATATTTGGTACCAGTCCTCTTTGACACTAGTAATAAATTTTAACACTGTTCACCAAGTTGAATTTACAGTTCTCAGTTCTCACTTGTACGAGCGTGCGGGTAACCGTCGCGGCGCAGCTGATTGTTGATAATGCGGAAACGCGATGATCGAACGCACGTTCTCACGTTCGCTACAATACACTGGCACTTGACTGCACTCTTTTATGGCAATTAATTTCTACTGATTGGCATCAGTACACGGTGCGGGTGATTGATGCTGTGTGATACGCAACGAGAGGATGCACAAATACGTTATCGGCGGCACTGCTCATTTTTAATTACATCTTGACGCACTTTCCATGAATCTCTTCCATACTTCATCACTTTACTGTAATAGCACTTGTAGCAACACTTCAACTTCCGTACTAACAATGCCTCTCACATAAAGAGCTACCCACAACACAACATACCAGTTCCGTGTCCCGTGCTCTACTCCAGAGACGCGGCTGTCGCAAAGATACTCCACAGCTAAGCCAGCGATATGACAATACGTTTACAAGAGGTAGTCAACCTTATTCACCTACCGCCCCCTTTTGTACCCCCGTTAGTACGTAAATTTTCTAGCAGCCCACCTGTTCCTCAATAATGACGATTTAAGAAGTTTGGGAAGTTATTTTACTCTACAAAACTTATGAAGCACCGTTAAAGCATATAACGACAATTACTTACCAAATAATTTAAGTTGAAATTTTGTGAAAAGTAATGAAAATGTGTTTTTAAGCCCCTACTGTCTACCATCCACCAAGAAAACAGGAATGTCAACTAGTGGGCTATAGGGACCATGTTGACTACTAAGTTACATGGCTTTCACCAACATGAGATGCTGGCGCGGGTGTATCACTTTCCTTAAACAAAATGCATTCCGTGATACCTCACGAAGGAAAATTTGTCAGGATGATGAACACATCCAGGTTGGCATCGCATTTTGACCTTCACAGCCGACTTATTATTACAATAATAACTTGATTTGGCTCACTGTCCTGGTGCAGTTCTTTCAATTGGACACCACTTTGGCGACTTGTGTGTCTCTAAGCTACCAAAGTTATCCAGCTGATGAAAGATGACTTCGGTTTAATGTGGAATCTGAACCAAGTGTCGTTTTTAGCTACTCTTCACATCATTGAATGGTGAACGCTAGGTTAAAATGCAGACTAAAAAGTCATGGTCCAACTGGGATTCGATCCCCTGTCATTGTGGTTTTCAGTCAACAGCATGTAATGTGTCACACAAATAACACAAAAAAATGGTTCAAATAGCTCTGAGCACTATGGGAGTTAACATCTGTGGTCATCAGTCCCCTAGAACTTAGAGCTACTTAAACCTAACTAACCTAAGGACATCACACACATCCATGCCCAAGGCAGGATTCGAACCTGCGACTGTAGCAGTCGCACGGTTCCGGACTGCGCGCCTAGAACCGCGAGACCACCGCGGCCGGCCAAATAACACACTTTACATTGAATTTCTGAAACAGTTCTGGTTCACTCGATATGTCACACGATATAGTAAAAAGAAATTGAATGAAAGTTATTAAAATGCTGATGTAATAAATAAGCCAGCGTTACGTGAATATAAACCAATAACACTCACACTAGTAATTGCATGCAAGTAATTTCCCTGACCCGGGCTATGAGACACGGTTGTCAGGGAAAGAGAATTTTACGATGGCGATGTGTGTTCCATGTAGGCCCACACCTTTCGTCATGGTGCATCTAGCGGACACAATGAGACGCCTGTCACAACTGCATAGGCTGTCGGCAAATGCCGCCCTTGTCCCTGCTTTTAACGACTGCCCTTCGGAAAGCCTTTCTATAGAAACACGGCGGGAGATGCCAGATAAAACGTCCAATTCAAAACATATGTGACTCATTGTAGCCACCAGCGTTAAAAACTTGCCTGAAAGAAAAAGCTGTTTATCTCAGTTTCACATAGCAAAAGTTAAACTCTGCCCAACGAAACAAGCGAAGCAACATTCGGTTCCCAGAACTCCTGAAGATAGACGTTGACTGTGGATATTGTATCACAGACGCAGTTCCTTTGACTGTTCAGAGATGTCACTAAACCCGCCCGAAGATGTAAACAGCCATGCATGAGCACCGCCTATTAGACGGAGGGAGTCCGACAGCTGATCAGTTCCAGTCATTCCACACGGCTCGTGTTGTCTGTAGTTCAACCGTGCCTACACCGGAAAACCCGCGGTTCGATCGCGTCTGCATTGCTACTTTGTGCCAGGAAGGGCTCTCAACAAAGGAAGTGTCCAGGTGTCACAGAATGAACCAAAGCGATGTTGTTCAGACATGGAGGAGATACAGAGAGACAGGAACTGTCAATGACATGCCTCGCTCAGGCCACCCAAGGGCTACTACTGCAGTGGATGACAGCTACCAGCGGATTAGGGCTCGAAGGAACCCTGACAGCTACGCCACCATGTGGAATAATGCTTTTTGTGCAGCCATACGACTAATATTGTGCGCAATAGTCTGCGTGATGCGCAACGTCACTCCCAACGTCCATGGCGAGGTCCATCTTCGCAACCACGACACCATGCAGGGCGGTACAGATGGACCCAACAACATGCAGAATGGACTGCTTAGGATTGGCATCACGTTCTCTTCACCAATGAGTTTCACACAGGTCTTCATCCAGGCAATCGTCGCAGACGTGTTTGGAGGCAACCCGGGCTGGCTGAACGTCGTAGACACACCGTCCAGTGAGTGCAGCAAGGTGAAGGTTCCCTGCTGTTTTGGGGTGGCATTATGTGGGGCCGACGTACGCCGCTGGTGGTCATGGAAGGCGCCGAAACGACTGTACGATTCGTGAATGCCATCCTTTGACCGATAGTGCAACCATATCGGCAGCATATTGGCGAGGCATTCGTCTTCATGGACGACACTTCGCGCCCCCATTGTGCACATCTTGTGAATGACTTCCTTCAGAAGAACGGCAATGCTCGACTAGAGTGGCCAGCATCTTCTCCAGACACGGACCCTGTCGAACATGCCTGGGATAGATTGAATAGAGCTGTTTATGGACGACGTGACCCACCAACCACTCTGAGGGATATACGCCGAATCGCCGTTGAGGAATGGGACAATCTGGACCAAAACTGCCTTGATGAATTTGTGGGTAGTATGCAACGACGAATACAGGCATGCATCAATGCAAGAGGACGTCCTACTGGGTACTAGAGGTACCTGTCTGTACAGCAATCTGGACCACCACCGGTGGTGCAACATGCAGTGTGTGGTTTTCATGAGCAATAAAAAGGGCGGAAATGATGTTCGTGTTGATCTCTATTCCAATTTCCTGTGCAGGTTCCGGAACTCTCGGAACCGCGGTGATGCAAAACTTTTTTTGACGTGTGTATCTAGAGACAATAAAAAAAGAGACCATCGGTATTGTCTGACTGCGAGCTTAGAATGCCCTGAGTATATAATTCTCAGATGACCTAGAACGTGGAAAATGAAGAATTTCTGAGAAATTTGTGATAATAAAACCTGGTATAAAATAATGTATCTAAGAAAATAGATATATACACTCATGCTCATAAATTAAGGATAAATGGAGAATGCGGTGCCGCACAACGTGGCACTACACAAAACTGGCGCTAATAGCATAGGCACATAGGGAACACACAATCGACACAGATCTGTAAGTCCATGGGCCGGCCGTTGTGGCCGAGCGGTTCTAGGCGCTTCAGTCTGTAACCGCGCGACCGCTACGGTCGCAGGTTTGAATCCTGCCTCGGGCACAGATATGTGTGTCGTCCTTAGGTTAGTTAGGTTTAATTAGTTCTAAGTTCTAGGGGGCTGATGACCTAAGATGTTTAATCCCATTGTGCTCAGAGCCATTTGAACCATTTTTTAAGTCCATGGTATTGGTGATAAGTTGGAAAACGATCCCGAAACACATGAGCTACAAAACGCCACTGTTTCCTGCGCATGTACCCCGACATCAATATGGGATATGATCACCATGCACACGTACACAGGCTACACAACGGGTAGGCATACTGTGGATCAGGTGGTCGAGCAGCTGCTGGGGTATAGCCTGCCATTCTTGCACCAGTGCCTGTCGGAACTCCTGAAGTGTCGTAGGGGCTTGAAGACGTACAGCGATACGTCGACCGAGACGTGATCGATGGGGTTTACGTCTGGAGAACAGGCAGGCCACTCCATTCGACTGATATCTTTTGTTTCAAGGTACTCCTCCACGGTGGCAGCTCAGTGGGGCCGTGTGTTACCATCCATCAGGAGGAAGGTGGGACCCACTGCACCCCTGAAAACGCGGACATACTGGTGCAAAATGACGTCCCGATACATCTGACCTGTTACAGTTCCTCTGTCAAAGATATGCAGGGATTGTACGTGCACCAATCATAATCCCACCCCACACCATCAAACCACGACCTCCATATAGGTCCCTTTCAAGGACATTAAGGGGTTGGTATCTGGTTCCTGGTTCACTCCAGATGCAAACCTGGCGAGAATCACTGTTCAGAATGAAAATCCGGCGAGAATCACTGGACTTGTCCGTGAACATAACCTGGGACCACTGTTCCAATGACCATGTACTGTGTTATTGACACCAGGCTTTACGGGCTCTCATGTGACCAGGGGACTGTGTAATGCACCTTGCAGGTCTCCAAGCGAATAAACTATGTCTGTTCATTCGTCTGTAGACTTTGTGACTGGAGACAGCTGTTGCAGTGGCTGCGGTAAGGTCCCGAGCGCCGGCCGCGGTGGCCGTGCGGTTCTGGCGCTGCAGTCCGGAACCGCGGGGCTGCTACGGTCGCAGGTTCGAATCCTGCCTCGGGCATGGGTGTGTGTGATGTCCTCAGGTTAGTTAGGTTTAAGTAGTTCTAAGTTCTAGGGGACTTATGACCTAAGATGTTGAGTCCCATGGTGCTCAGGGTCAATTGAACGAAGGTCCCGAGCAAGGCTACCTGCAGTTCTCGGTGGCCGTCTGCGGGCAATGATAGTGAGATATCGGTCTTCTTGTGGTGTTGTACACTGTGGACGTTCCGTACTGTAGTGCCTGGACACGTTTCCTGTCTCCTGGAATCGTTGCCATAATTTTGAGACCACACTTTGTGGTACACTGTGTTTGATCAGCCTCCAGTCGCCCTAGTATTCTACCCCTCATAACGTCATAAATATGTGTTCTCTGAGCCATTTTCAACACACAGTCACCATTAGCACATCTGAAAACGTTTGCACACTTACTCGCTGCACCGTACACTGACATGCACCAACACACCTCTGCGTATGTGGACTGCTGCCAGCGCCACCGTACGACGACCGCAGGTCACATGCACAGCATGGTCATACCCCGAGGTGATTTAAACCCTCAAGCTGCCCACCAGAGCGTTGTTCCACCATGTATCAGCATTATCCTCAATTTATGGGCATGAATGTAGATGTAGAACTAGGAGCTATTAACACAGTGATAGGGTAGAATCCAGCTAGTGGCGCAGCCGTCACGAGAGCGCGTGGATTGAGTACACTAGTCGTAATAAGAGTCTGATAACACTGAAAATGTCAGTGGTGTCATGATAAGAAGTATGATGCAACTGACAGCTGCGGAGAATATGTACGTGAATGAAGTATAGTTAATGCTGTAATAATAGTTGCTTATTACGTAGTAATGCGGCTGGATAATTGCCTGTCATATAAAAGGTGAAGCTGCGAGTAGAAGTATAACACATAATGCATAAGCACTAATGACAGTGAATTGGTACGTGTATTGTGCGACCTACTTATAGAGGGTGATGTTTTCCACCGTGTTCAATCTCCAGGGATGCAGAACTAAAAAGGTCTAATAAACTTGTGTCCGGAAATGCATGGTTTCCATGTTGGAGACCCTTTATTCAATCATGCTTTGTTACAGAGCAATGTACCGTGCAGCCACAGTTACAGTATGCATGATTTTCTCCTAGATGGTGGTACTGTTCCTCAGACGCCATGCCCTAGCGCCCTCTTCTGCCGTAGTAAATGGTAATGTTGTGTCCAATTCACTTCTCCTACTGGCTCATGTTATAGTGGATGTGATACAGCGTTGTACACAATGAGCCGGCCGCGGTGGCCGTGCGGTTCTAGGCGCTGCAGCCCGGAACCGCGGGACTGCTACGGTCGCAGGTTCGAATCCTGCGATGTCCTTAGGTTAGTTAGGTTTAAGTAGTTCTAAGTTCTAGGGGACTGATGACCTGAGATGTTAAGTCCCATAGCGCTCAGAGCCATTTGAACCATTTTTGATATTGCCTGGGGCGAACGAGTGAGTTCGCTAGAACGTCGTGGCTGACTGCCGTTCACCGTGAACAGAACTTTCCGCGTGCTGTCGTCATTGTAGTGACTTCTGAGGTATAGACGCTTTTTTCTTGTGGTACTGACATGGACACATTGAAGCTACACCGTCGAGGAGATTGCCGAGAGGTTTCTGACTCGCGTTGCATTTGCATAATGTTACGTGAATTTTTAGGTTTATTCGCGTGAAGTGTTTCATAGTTGTATTCCATGCAAGCAATGCTAGTTTGTCGTTCGAATTCACGTCTTGGTGAGAATACGTGGGCATCGACGTCTAATTTCTCCTGAGTCATTCGCACGAATAATATGCTTACTCATTAAATAATTTTACAGGCCTAAAGTATGAATATGGATTTATTTTTCTGTCCTTTGTAAACGTATATGTCTATAAAGGCACGTGGTCCGCTTAGGGGCATTTACATGTATTAGTCACGAGCTTTTGTACCCACCTTTTGAATAATGCAGTAACTCAATTTCAGTTTTCATGTGAACTGGGTTTCACGTTATTTTTCACTTCTTTGATCTTTATGTTAATCCGCTGGCGTGCTCACTTAAACCTTGTGCATGAAAGAATCACACTCGAGAGCAATATACGAGGCATGTTTTTTTAAAGTAAATACCGTAATGAAATTTTAAAAAAGACGTGCTAAGATATCTCAATAATTTTATTTTTGCATGAAAGCCTGTACCTTAATCTACTTTTCTACATAATTTCCGTCAATGCTAAGGCACTTGTCATAACGTTGTACCAGTTTTTGAATACCTCCCTCATATAAGTCTGCCCGCATCTCGTGGTCGTGCGGTAGCGTTCTCGCTTTCCATGCCCGGGTTCCCGAGTTCGATTCCCGACCGGGTCAGGGATTTTCTCTGCCTCGTGATGGCTGGGTGTTGTGTGCTGTTCTTAGGTTAGTTAGGTTTAAGTAGTTCTAAGTTCTAGGGGACTGATGACCATAGATGTTAAGTCCCATAGTGCTCAGAGCCATTTTTTTCATATAAGTCTCCCACCTGACTTGTTAACCACTGCCTCACCACAGTTTTGACTTTGTCATAAAGACGCTACCGCCCAGGTGTTTCTTCAAGTGCAGGTTCAAATGGCTCTGAGCACTATGGGACTTAACATCTGTGGTCATCAGTCCCCTAGAACGTAGAACTACTTAAACCTAACTAACCTAAGGACATCACACACACCCATGCCCGAGGCAGGATTTGAACCTGCGACCGCAGCAGTCGCGCGGTTCCGGACTGAGCGCCTAGAACCGCGACACCATCGCAGCCGGCTTCATGTGCAGGAACAGATGGCAGTCACTGGGCACAAGATCGGGGATGTACGCAGGATGATCCAGAGTTTCCCATCGAAAAGATGTGACGAGATCTTTGGTCTGATTAGCCACATGCGGACGGGCATTGTCTTGCAGCAAAACGATGCCCTTGCTCAACTTGCCACTTGTTTTGTTCCGAATTGAACGGCGCAAATTGTGCAATGTCTTACAGTAAGCTGCTGCATTGATTGTCTCATTACGAGGCAGAAATTCCACAAGCAATACTCCTTTTCTGTCCCAAGAAACTGTGCACATGATTTTCCGGGCAGAAATTGTTTGCTTAAACTTCACTTTTCAGGGTGAATCTGAATGCCGCCATTCCATGGACTGTTGCTTTGATTCTGGTGTGACGTAGGCCACCCATGTTTCATCTTGAAGAAACGCCTGGGCGGTCAGCGTCTTCAAGACGATGACGAAGTCAAAACAGTGGTGGTGTAGGGGTTAACAGGTCAGGCGGCAGACTTCTATGGCGGGGGTATTCAAAAACTGGTACAACGTTATGACAAGTGCCTCAATATTGACGGAAATTATGTAGAAAAGGAGATTAAGGTACAGGCTTTCATGTAAAAATAAAATTATTGAGATATCTTAGCATGTCTTTTTTTTCATTTCAAAACAGTACTTACAAAACACGCCTTGTATTTAATCATGAGAGCATATGGACTGCCTTCAGCAGAAACAACTTTTTTTGATTTAAAATGAACTTTTCCGCTAAATAAGGTGGGTGAGTGTGCGCTACAGTAAATCTTTAAGACATGTTTTCTGCAGGGCCGAAAACTTCGAAACTTTGAATTGAAATGAGTCATCATCAGTTGGTTACGTTTATAGAATACAGCATGCAGCTTCATCTGCACTGCATGTGTCATTTCTACAAGGAGTGAGGCACTAACACTGATTTCATTAGATCACTTGAGGAGTTTGGCTGCAACTTATTTTAACTTAACGTATATTAAATACCCATTTATTATTACTTTTCGTTATTAGAAAGTTGTTTCATTACAGCATATTCATTATTAAAAGTCAGAGTGCATTATTGTTGGTTTGTGGGTGAAACTTCATACAAAGCGGAATAAAAAGGGCGATCAAAAGTTTCCGTTTGAAGGCGTTGCTGCAGTGTATATCCAACGTAGCACGGCGCCCATGCGGGTATATAAAAACCGATTTATAGGCAGGGAATTAGTGTGGCATTTGTATCTTTTCGACTTGTGTGCAGTAAATAAGGAAACGCGAACTATGGACACATTAATACCACATGCGTCCAAAAAGGAGGAACGTGCTCTTATTCTTTTCTTGACTGTCGAAGGATAAACACTGGTAGACATAGAGACCTTGAGGGGTTGTAAGTGAATGTGCATGTGGTGTGGATGACGAAATAAAATAATCTCTCTCATCCACTGGGCGAAAATCGACGTTCTAAATTGTTCATAAGTTTTATATCAGCTCAGAGCCCCCACGTCCTACTGCACCAAAAGATTTATCCACACATTACAAAGCACAAACACTTCAATGGGCGACATAAATGTGGTTGGCCTTACAAGTTTGGCTATATTTCGTCTATGGAGCGCCAAATCACATTCGTTGCAATGAAACCAATGTTCCACAAAAGTATTTAACATAAATTCAGGCAGGATTTGCTGTGCAAAAATCACATACGCACTCACCCATTTTTTAAAGTTTCACAAATTCGAGTTTATTTCCAACAAGAGCACAGAAAAATCGAAAGTCACAATTCACAGTAAATTAATTTCAGAGCTCAACCGAATTTCTTAAGATCCTGGCGGCGGCTGAATAAACGACGATTAATTCCGTGAGTTATCTTTAGAACACCGTTAATTTTCCACAGTACGTCAACTTATAAATACACTGAAACACACAGAAACCTTATCAGTGTGACTTGTATCACACGCAACACGAAGGAAAGAAGTTCATCAGTTGCCGAAAAATATCTACACTACTGGCCATTAAAATTGCTACACCATGAAGATGAATTGCTACAGACGCGAAATTTAACCGACAGGAACAAGATGCTGTGATATGCAAATGATTAGCTTTTCAGAGCATTCACACAAGGTTGGCGCCAGTGGCAACACCTAGAACGTGCTGACATGAGGAAAGTTTCCAACCGATTTCTCATACACAAACAGCAGTTGACCGGCGTCGCCTGGTGAAACATTGTTGTGGTGCCTCGTGTAACGAGAAGAAATGCGTACCATCACGTTTCCGACTTCGATAAACGTCGGATTGTAGCCTGTCGCGATTGCGGTTTATCGTATCGCGACACTGCTGCTCGCGTTGGTCGAGATCCAACGACTGTTAGCAGAATATGGACCCGATGGATTGGGAACGGGTAATACGGAACGCCTTGCTGGATCCCAACGGCCTCGTATTATTAGCAGTCGAGGTGACAGGCATTCAATCCGCACGGCTGTTACGGATCGTGCAGCCACGTCTCTATCCCTGGGTCAACAGATGGGGACGTTTGCAAGACAACAACCATCTGCACGAACAGTTCGACGACGTTTGCAGCAACATGGACTATCAGCTCGGACACTATGGCTGCGGTTACCCTTGACGCTGCATCTCAGACAGGAGCGCATGCGATGGTGTATTCAACGACGAACTAGGGTGCACGAATGGCAAAACGTCATTTTTTTCGGATGAATCTAGGTTCTGTTTACAGAATTATGATGGTCGCATCCGTGTTTGGCGACATCGTGGTGAACACATATTGGAAGCGTGTATTCGTCATCGCCATACTGGCGCATCAACCCGGCTTGAGGGTATGGGGTGCCATAGGTTACACGTCTCGGTCACCTCTTGTTCGCATTGACGGCGCTTTGAACAGTGGACGTTACATTTCAGATGTGTTACGACCCGTGGCTCTACCCTTCATTCGATCCCTGCGAAACCCTACGTTTCAGAAGGATAACGCACGACCGCATGTTGCAGGTCCTGTACGGGCCTTTCCGGATACAGAAAACGTTCGACTGCTGCCCTGTCCAGCACATTCTCCAGATATCTCACCAATTGAAAACGTCTGGTCAATGGTGGCCGAGCAACTGGCTCGTCACAATACGCCAGTCACTACTCTTGATGAACTGTGGTATCGTGTTGAAGCTGCATGGGCAGCTGTACACGTCATCCAAGCTCCGTTTGACTCAATGCCCAGGCGTATCAAGGCCGGTATTACGGCCAGAGGTGGTTGTTCTGGGTACTGATATCTCAGGATCTATGTACCCAAATTGCGTGAAAATGTAATCATATGTCAGTTCTGGTATAATATATTTGTCCAATGAATACCCGTTTATCATCTGCATTTCTTCTTGGTGTAGCAATTTTAATGGCCAGTAGTGTATGTCCGCAAGTAGAAATTCTGAATAACTCACACATGTGAACTAGAGGCTATTTGAGCAATCATCGAATAAAACTTTCTCCTAATACAGCCTCACCGCCTCAAATAGCGTCCAAACCTCGTCTCCCTTCAAATTGCCGCAGTTCACCTAGGAAACCTCGGTCAACCACCCCTCAAGTCAGTTAAACTGCTGAACGTGGAAATTGGTGCAATTCTTAATTTTAAACTTTTATACATATATGATATATCAAATTTTCCGAGAAATATTGTGCTGTTATCAGATTTCTTTTATCTACCGTAGTTTATTTACAAATAATAATTTCTATGGTTTTCCTCTATTTTAGGATTTATAAGCTTAAATACCAACAAAAACTTTAAATTATACATTATATAATTTCCTACATATCTGACGTATACAGTACTGCCGTTACTTTTAATGTTTCTCGATTTATTTAGTAAGAAAATATATTTTTAATTGTGCGAAATCCACTTTTCGGCCTCTCATTTAAGTGTGAGAATAATTTCAGTAAATACTGTCACAGTCCGATGCAGTTCTACGAAGGTCACTCCAAAAGAAATGCACACTCTTTTTGTAAAAATACAGTTTTCATTCTGCATGTGTGAAATTTTTACAGTGTGTAGATACATCCTTCCTGCTTGTTTTCAAACTTAGTTCAACCTGTTCTCGTGAGTGGCGCCGTCACAGCATGTCTTCAAGGTGACTGCTTCACTTGACGTTCGCCAGAAGCAACGTGTTGTGAAAACGAGACAGTGGGAAACATCCGCAAGAGGTTGAAAAAGGTGTATGGAGATGCTGCTGTCGATCGCAGTGCATTTAGTCGGTGGGTAAGCAGGTTACGTGATGAATGCGGGCACGGCAATATTGAGGATTGTCCTCACAGTGGCAGGCCTCGTACTGCACACACTCCAGACAATGTGCAGAGAGGTAATGAATTGGTGACTGCTGACAGATGCGTCGAGTTGTCACGGTACGTTGGGATAGGGGAAGGAAGTGTTTGCAGAATACTGAAAGTTTTGTTGTTAAAAAAGGTTTGTGACAGGTGGGCTACCAGGATGTTGACAGTGGCTCACAAAGAAAAAAGAAAAACGGTATGCAGCGAACTTTTGGAACAGTAAGGGAATGGTGGAGATTAATTTCTTGGAAGAAATTATCCACACATTACAAAGCACAAACGCTTCAATGGGCCCCATAAATGTGGTTGACCTTGCAAGTTTGGCTATATTTCGTCTATGGGGCGCCAACTCACATTCGTTGCAATGTAACCAATGTTCCACAAAAGTATTTAACATAAATGCAGGCAAGATTTGCTGTGCAAAAATCACGTGCGCACTCACCCATTTTTGGTGAGGTGAGGTAATGAAACATGGCTCCATCATTTTTCACCAGAGACGAAGTGGCAATCAATGTAATGGCATCATGCAAATTCACCAAGAAAAAAAATTCAAAACCACTCCTTCTGCTGGAAAAGTTATGGATACAGTGTTTTTCAATTCCGACGGACTCTTGCTTGTGGACATCATGCCAAGTGGAACCACCACAAGTTCTGATTCATATGTGACGAAATTGAAGAAACTTCAATCTCGACTGAATCATGTTCGACCACATTGGTAAAGGCAGGATGTTCTGCTGTTGCACGACAATGCACGGCCACATATCAGTCAAAAAACCATGGAAGCCATCACAAAACTCTGATGGACAACACTGAACCGCCGGCCATACGGTCCTAACCTGGCTCCATGTGACTATCATCTCTTTGGGAAACTGAAAGACTCTCTTCGTGGAACAAGGTTTGAAGATGATGACTCCCTTGTGCACGCTGCCAAACAGGGGCTCCAACAGGTTGGTCCAGAATTTTACAGTGCAGGTATACAGGCGCTGGTTCGAAGATGACGTAAGACAGTTGAGAGGGATGGAAATTATGTGGAGAAATGAAAATATTGTTCCTAAAGGATGAATCTACACACTGTACGGCTTTCAGACATGTAGAATAAAAGATGCATTGAAAAAAATAGTGTGTCTTTCTTTTGGCCGGCCAGTGTGTCCGAGCGGTTCTAGGCGCTTCAGTCTGGAACCTTGCGATCGCTACGGTCGCAGGTTCGAATCGTGCCTCGGGCTTGGATGTTTGTGATGTCCTTAGGTTAGTTAGGTTTAAGTAGTTCTAAGTTCTAGGGGACTGATGACCTTAGATGTTAAGTCCCATAGTGCTCAGAGCCATTTTCTTTTGGAGTGACCCTCGTATTAGATGTATCCGTAGACACCTCGTTTGTAGCAATCGGATAATGCGTTGCCGAGATATTCACTGTTACATTTCAGGAATTATTTATAACATTGAACTTACAATAACGTATAAACCAATGTGGATATCGACGGCGCGTCTTCACAACCGTAATCGTCCATCTTTTCCGCTTCACTTGAGCCTACTGACTCTTCAGTGACATATGGTTCATTATTTATTAATTTGAGGATAAGCTTTAATTTTGCGCTGGACACGAAAAGCGGCCATAGCAGCCACCGTCCTGCCCGGCGGAAGGGTTTCCCCGGAATGCGGTCACCTTAGCGGCCGGTGGTAGTCCAGAGACAACTGCATCTGTGGAGCATAGTGTAAAACTGTCCTTCTACGTGCTCTTGTCAAGCTGATTTCAGCTGTCGGCAAGAATGTGACTCGATCTTAGCCGCCGCCTGGACATCTGCGGTTGCGTGTCTGTGATTGAATAAAGGGCCTTTTCCCTTTACAATAGTCGTCGTGTTAAAACATATATCGAAGAACAAAAATGTGTATGAAGCAGCACGTCTGTCGAAAACCACAGTTGTGGAATGATGCGCCAAGTTCCGTTCTGGGAGATGCTACTTCATGAAACCGCATGTCCTCATATCGCGGATGTCGTAACGCAGAAGTCACGCCAACTAAGGTGGGGGACATTCCAGCAGCCGCCCTAAACCTCTCGCAATACAATTATCACGCCTTCGGTCCCTTAAAAATACCTTGAAGGTTCGACGATTCCTGTGGAACGACGATGTGTAGGAGGTAGTTACGGACTTCTTCACGTAGCAGGACACTGTGATTTACCAAACGGGTATCTTCAATCTGGTGCGTAGGTAGGATGGATGCCTCAATGTTCACGGCGATTTTGTCTAATTGGCATACCGACTCTGAACTGCACGGCTATTGAACGGAAACTTGTCGATCGCCACTTATATTTTCAGAGCATTAAAAAAAGGGTCATAATGGGTTTTGCGCTCCCAGGTTAAACATAGAGACCGTTTTCACAGTTACATAGAAATTTAAATTAATTTAAATCTGACAAATTTGCTAGGACACTGTATACAACATGTGCGGAGCTGTAACGACTCGACTATTTACCGAATCGCACACTAGCTGGTGATAAATTTTACAGCGATAGGTAGTACTGTTGGCTCGTTCGGGAAAGAATGGGTCCGAATGAACGGTCCCCTATTGTGAATGGCAGGCCCGAGTAACGACTTCTAAGGACCGTACGTTCACCTTTCCCTTCAGACCGGTCTCGTTGCCGTGTCGGTTTCGTTTCTGGCTCCAAATCCATGGTTCCCCATTCCCACCTCAGTCTCGTACGGTTAACTACGTTCTTTTTCGGTTGGTCACTCGTTTCTCGTTCAGGCTTCGCTGTTCTTCGCTAAATTGTATTTCTTTTAATTACTTTCACCCGTCCTTGATCTGTTTCAAACCGTTTTTGAAATTTCGGCTTCTAGTTCCTTGCGTGCCCGGTCAACGTCCACTACCGCTAATCTGTAATTTTGTTACAATTGTGGAGGGTAGCCCACGAGAAGCAGCACATTTTCATTTTGTTATTATTAGGATTAGCGTATATCCACACAAATACTCTGAACAGCCAAAGAAACCTGCCTAATATCGTGTAGGCCCCCGCGAGCACGCAGAAGTGCCGCCACACGACGTGGCATGGACTCGACTAGTGTCTGAAGTAGTGCTGGAGGGAACTGACGCCATGAATCCTGCAGGGCTGTCCATAAATCCGTAAAGTCGTAGGGGGTGAAGATATCTCCCGAAAAGCACGTTGCAAGGCATCCCAGATATGCTCAATGTTCATGTCTGGGGTGTTTGGTGGCCAGCGAAAAAGTTTAAACTCAGAAGAATGTTCTTGGTGCCACTCTGAGGCAATTCTGGAAGTGTGCTGGTTTTAATACATGAACAACAGACACTCGGTAGGGATGCATGTGTAAATCCAGGTGGAGTTTTCGTCAGCGTGGTCGACGTGATATGCCGGTCCTTTGCGACAGTCGTCGGGCTGACTTGGTAGGACTCTCACGGATTTTCTAGTGAACTGCAGCTACATCTTTTAGTGTGCGGGCACGTTTTGGAATGTTTTATGACTTGTTTAAGATAGATCCTGTCTGATCCCATTTTCGGACTAAGCGTTGCGCGGCACTCTTTGCTGGCACTTTGACTACATTATATTTATCTGTAAACAACTAACCACACCGTTTCCATGACTTTGTTGTCATGCGCTGCTCCACTCACATTCACACAGTCCACACTATGCTCTGAATCGGTGTGGATCACGTGGCCGGCGTACAAGTGGTGTGTGCGTCACAGGGTGTGGTTATATGCATACATTCACGTCTCATCGTGGACCCAGCAGGTTAGCCGAGGGCGCTAACGCGTTGGTACCTGGACTCGGGTAGGCCGGCGGGCCCCGGATCGAATGCGCCTGGCGGTTTATCGTCGAGGTCCAGTGTGCCGGCCAGTCTGGATGTGGCTTTTAGGAGGTTTTCCACATCCCCCATAGGTGAATACCGGGCTGGTCCCCACGTTACACCTCAGTTACACGGCTCGCAGACATCTGAACACTTTCGCACTATTCCATGGATTCCACTAGTCGCAGACAGTTGGCGTACACTAATTCCTTCCCGGGGGGTACGGGTGGCGGCAGGAAGGGCATCCGGCCACGCCTTACACTAACATTGTCACATCCGATTAACCATGCCGACCCTGCATCTCCGCGGAAAAACAGGTACGAGCAAAGCATTCACGTCTACTCGTATCCACTAGTCTGGGCCAGTTTTATTTGCTTCAGCCTGTATAAGTATGATTGTAATCATTGAAGACTGAATATTTCACATCATTCTTCTATTTTTTATGCTTAATGTCCAATGTGAGTGATTTAAGAAAAACTTCTTTAGTGAAGTATTTTTGCAATATCTTGATCAACGAATTTGTATAACAGCAACGTTTTTCGTCACGTAATTTTAACGTACGTTGTGCTGATTGTTGTTACAAATTGCAGTGGTAAATATAAAGCTTGTGGGCTCTGGCATATGGTGAGGTATAGTTTTACGTCGCACTAACTCACCTACTCACTGGATCGCCAAAAGGGACTGCTTGTAAGGATTCCTTCTCAGGTTAGCATAGCTACAAGATTTAAGATAATATTGATGCAGGCAATGGTTCAAATGGCACTGAGCACTATGGGACTTAACATCTGTGGTCATTACTCCCCTACAACTTAGAACTACTTAAACCTAACTAACCTAAGGACAGCACACTCATCCATGCCCGAGGCAGGATTCGAACCTGCGACCGTAACGGTCACGCGGTTCCGGACTGAGCGCCTAGAACCGCGAGACCAATGCGGCCGGCTGCAGGCAATGTTTGGAATCCGTTTAGCACTGAGAAGACATCGTCTCGAAAATCTGAATATTGAGGGCGAAATTTAACCGACAGGAAGAAGATGCTGTGATATGCAAATGATTAGCTTTTCAGAGCATTCACACAAGTTTCCAACCGATTTCCGATACACAAACAACGTTGTTGTGATGCCTCGTGTAAGGACGAGAAATGAGTACTATCATGTTTCCGACTTTGATAAAGGTCGGATTGTAGCCTATCGCGATTGCGGTTTATCGTATCGCGACATTGCCGCTCCCGTTGGTCGGGATCCAATGACTGTTAACAGAATATGGAGTCGTTGGGTTCAGGAGGGTAATACGAAACGCCGTGCTGGATCCCAACAGCCTCGTATCACTAGTAGTCGAGATGACAGCCACCTTATCTGCATGGCTGTACGGATCGTGCAGCCACGTCTCGATCCCGGAGTCAACGGATGGGGACGTTTGCAGAGACAACAACAATCTGCACGAACAGTTCGACGACGTTTGCAGTAGCAAGGACTATCAGCTCGGAGACCATGGCTGCGGTTACCCTTGACGCTGCATCACAAACAGGAGCGCCTGCGATGGCCTACTCAATGACGAACCTGGGTGCACGAATGGTTCAAATGGCTCTGAGCACTGTGGGACTTAACATCGAAGGTCATCAGTCCCCTAGAACTTAGAACTACTTAAACCTAACTAACCTAAGGACATCACACAACACCCAGCCATCACGAGGCAGAGAAAATCCCTGACCCCGCCGGGAATCGAACCCGGGAACCCGGGCGTGGGAAGGTGCACGAATGGCTTAACGTCATTTTTTCGGATGTATCCAGGTTCTGTTTACAGCATCATGGTGGTCGCATCTGTGTTTGGGGACATCACGGTGAACGCACGTTGGAAGCGTGTATTCGTCATCGCCATACTGTCATAGCACCTGGCGTGATGGTATGGGGTGCCATTGGTTACAGGTCTCGGTCACCTCTTGTTCGCATTGACGTCACTTTGAACAGTGGACGTTACATTTCAGATGTGTTACGACCCGTGGCTCTACCCTTCATTCGATCCCTGCGAAACTCTACATTTCAGCAGGATATTGCACGACCGCATGTTGCAGATACTCTACGGGCCTTTCTGGATACAGAAAAAGTTCGACTGCTGCCCTGGCCAGCACATTCTCCAGATCTCTCACCAATTGAAAACGTCTGGTCAATGGTGGTCGAGCAACTGGCTCATCAGAATACGCTAGTCACTACTCTTGATGAACTGTGGTATCGTGTTGAAGCTGCATGGGCAGCTGTACCTGTACACGCCATCCAAGCTCTGTTTGACTCACTGCCCAGGCGTATCAACGCCGTTATTACGTCCAGAGATGGTCGTTCTGGGTACTTATTTCTCAGGATGTATGAACCCAAATGGCGTGTAAATGTAATCTCATGTCAGTTCTAGTATAACATATTTGTCCAATGAATACCTGTTTATCATCTGCATTTCTTCTTGGTGTAACAATTTTAATGGCCAGTAGTGTATTACACCTATGACCAACCACCCGTACCCGACTTGCCGCTACTGCCGTCTATTGCTAAACGACGGAAGCAAAGTTTAGACCTAATATTTTAGCACCCATTTCACCTGTATGAAACGGAGAACGGTGCCCACAGCATCACCATCAGCGAAACAGCAGCTTTGTGGCTGTAATGAAACAAACACCGTAAGTATGAGAAATAATTATCTTACTTTCAGTGAAAATAGAAAATGAGGACAAATGATCATTGTGGTAGCAAGTCGCCTGACACTGATAGGATTTTTTCCGCAATTTCTTTCGTTCATACAGGTGTGTACTGACACCATATTTTACAGTTTCAGTACATTTTTTGTATTTAAAAAGCATCGACACAGCCTGTGATGTAACTGACTACACAAGTCCTGGCACTTAGCTGTCTATATATTCGTTTTGCAACCGAGCGAAGTTTTGCAGGGGTGTAAACACTTGACTCGGATTCGGCAGCACTGTAGCTCGATTCCCCGTCTGATCACACAGATTTACATTGTCCGCCGAGTCCTTAGTTTACATAAGGCGAATAATAGCGTAGTTGCTTTGAAAAGAAGTTGATCGCTTTGCTTCCCCAGCCCCCCCCCCCCCAATTCAGACTCCGTCTCTAATAATCACACTGCTGAAGAGACGTTACAAAATAGTCTTCTCCTCGTCTTGTAGACGCGAAACGTATTGGGGGCGTGTGGGCAGGTGTAGAGTGCTGGATTTGCACCAAGTCAACCTGAAGCACGACACTAGATTGTAAGAGGCTAGTCCATACAGAAATGTTACCGATGTACTTAAGGAACTTAAATTTAAATTCTTTCAAAAAGACGCTCGTAAGCTTTGCTGCTAACGTTTTTAGATCCTGTGTATCAGACTGACTGTCAAGGAATCATACTGATTTCTTCATGCACAAAGTTAACGTAATGACGAAATCAAACGGGATATAAAGCGTACGAAGCCCTACGATCATTTTTCTATCGTTGATAATGCGAAATGAATGGGAAAGAAAGAGGGAAATTAGTGCTGATGCCAAGTTCTTCACACTATACACCGCAGAGAGGCCTAGGGCGGCGGTATACTTGCAGATACAATAAATAAAAGAAACAAAACGAAGTGAAATTGACGGGAAGGCAAGGGATTAGAAGAATTGTTGGGATTTGCGGCTCCGTTTATGGGCGTCAATTTCTTTTCTACTGGCGGGTCCGCCTCCGGTGACATGTAGCGGCTAGTTCAACATTACGTAGGACGTCCCGATACTTCTGATCGGATAATGTAAAGAAAACAAAGGAAAAATTCGGAATAGGAATTAAAATCCATGCAGAAGAAATAAAAACTTCGAGGTTCGCCAATGACATGTAATTCTGTCAGACAGAGCAAAGGACCTGGAAGAGCAACTGAACGGAATGGACAGTGTCTTGAAAGGAGGATATAAGATGAACATCAACAAAAGCAAGATGGGGATAATGGAATGTAGTCGAATTAAGTCGGGTGAGGCTGAGGGTATTAGATTAGGAAATGAGATACTTAAAGTAGTAAAGGAGTTTGCTATTTAAGGAGCAAAATAACAGATGATTGTCGAAGTAGAGAGGATATAAAATTGAGACTGGCAATGGCAAGGAAAGCGTTTCTGAAGAAGAGAAATTTGTTGGCTTTGAGTATAGATTTAAGTGTCAGAAAATCTTTTCTGAAAGTATTTGTATGGAGTGTAGCCATGTATGGAAGTGAAACGTGGACGATAAATAGTTTAGACAAAAAGAGAATAGAAGCTTTCAAAATGTGGTGCTACAGAAGAATACTGAAGATTAGAAGGGTAGATCACATAACTAATGAGGGGGTACTGAATAGAATTGTGGAGAAGAGAAATTTGTGGCACAACTTGACTAGTAGAAGAGATCGGTTAGTAGGACATATTCTGAGGCATCAAGGGATCACCAATTTAGTAATGGAAGGCATCGCGGAGGGTAAAAATCGTAGAGGGAGACCAAGAGATTAATACACTAAACAGACTCAGAAGGATGTAGGTTGCAGTAGGTACTGGGAGATGATGAAGCTTGCACAGGATAGAGTAGCATGGAGAGCTGCATGAAATCAACTGACAACCACAAGAACAACAACAACACAATGTATTTAGGACATTTCCATCCAGGTGTTCAGGGATATACTAAGTTTTTGCTACTGTTAATTGTAGTCTTTGGTTGTGTAATTACAGATGATTAGCGTTCCCTAGTGTCTAGACACACTTTATGCTTCCATTTCTTTTAGACTGCTGGGAGTCTTGAATCTCAAATATGGTTTGATCACTATAGAGTGTTACAAGGCACAAAGTAATAAATGGTGGTATGCACCTGCATTTTTCATTGTAAGTTTCAGATCATATACCTAGTAAAGTGAAACCTACAGCAAAACGTTGGATGCGATCTATCGATCTACTTATCGTTTATAACATAAGGAATTTTTTGTGAGGTGAGAGTAACTTTGGTGCCAGGATAACGTCCTAGGATTGATTTCTATTTCAGTATTACTCTTTTAACTCCAACGCTACAATCAACACAGTCTGCTAGGGATACAGTTTGCAAAATATAAGTGACAAACATGCATTACGTTTCTGGGATTCGATTTAGCACTCTACTGACCTAGTGCTGACTTAAAGCACGGTTTAGCATCGACTGACGATAGGTTTTGCCTGTACTAAACTCACTTTTTCATTACGGTTTCTACGGCCTTGAACTACGATACCTAACTTTCTCTGTATCTTATCCGGGTGTACCATTTATGGATCACTTATCACTGTACTTGCCACGCTATCTTCTCCAGTATACAATAAACATCGCATACTGCACTTTTTAATTATACACAGACTCGTAATTGCTGTCACGGCACACCGTGTTTTGGTTTATTCTAACGGTAATATCTAGCTTCATTTGCACGTTTCTCGCTGGGAAGGTGGGAATTCTGAAGCAATACGGCTGAACTTCTCGTAAACTGGAGTTAATGCACGAGCCGTAGTGCGCTGTAAAACGCGGAACTACCACTCCGTGTGAGTCTCACAAACGATTACGACCACGTTTTCCAGGGTTCCATTCAGTTTGCGCTGATGGGATTTCCTCCTCCATTTTCATACATTCCACACCTCTGACCGGACATATCACTCTACATTTACAGTACAGGTCGTTTTTGAGTGGAATAATTTATCACATTACGATTTTGTAAGCAAGAATTGAAGACGTTAATTTAAAGAAAACCATCTCCACATTCTTCTAGCTGGAAACATCTGGTAAGTGCATCGACAATAAACGCTGCAGAAAAATCATAAGCTTCTTAAAATGGGCGGCAAACACAACAGTTCCTTTTATAAGGGGTTAAATTTAGAGATAATCTCTTTCAAAACTTCCAAGGTCGTTTCATCTTGATTTACGGGGTGAGTTAGGAGGAAAGTTACATACTTTGAGGGGTGATAATATTAGTGGTTGTGAACAAAAAACTTCATATGGACGTATGCCCTATTCCGAATGGTTTCTGAGATAGAACACATTTAATATCACTTTTGTACGTTTTTCTCGAATAACTCGAAAACCGCACCCTCCAGCGAAAACGTGTCACAGTACAAAATTAAATTATATTAAATTTCCTGTGTGTGTGTGTGTGTGTGTGTGTGTGTGTGTGTGTGTGTGTGTGTGTGTGTGTGTGCGCGCGAGTGTATACCTGTCCCTTTTCCCCCCTAAGGTAAGTTTTTTGCTCCCGGGATTGGAATGACTCCTTACCCTCTGCCTTAAAACCCCACATCCTTTCGTCATCCCCTCTCCTTCCCTCTTTCCTGATGAAGCAACCATGGGTTGCGAAAGCTTGAATTTTGTGTGTGTGTCTCTATCAACATATCAACGCTTTCGTTTGGTAAGTTATATCATATACACTCCTGGAAATGGAAAAAAGAACACATTGACACCGGTGTGTCAGACCCACCATACTTGCTCCGGACACTGCAAGAGGGCTGTACAAGCAATGATCACACGCACGGCACAGCGGACACACCAGGAACCGCGGTGTTGGCCGTCGAATGGCGCTAGCTGCGCACCATTTGTGCACCGCCGACGTCAGTGTCAGCCAGTTTGCCGTGGCATACGGAGCTCCATCGCAGTCTTTAACACTGCTAGCATGCTGCGACAGCGTGGACGTGAACCATATGTGCAGCTGACGGACTTTGAGCGAGGGCGTATAGTGGGCATGCGGGAGGCCGGGTGGACGTACCGCCGAATTGCTCAACACGTGGGGCGTGAGGTCTCCATAGTACATCGATGTTGTCGCCAGTGGTCGGCGGAAGGTGCACGTTCCCGTCGACCTGGGACCGGACCGCAGCGACGCACGGATGCATGCCAAGACCGTAGGATCCTACGCAGTGCCGTAGGGGATCGCACCGCCACTTCCCAGCAAATTAGGGACACTGATGCTCCTGGGGTATCGGCGAGGACCATTCGCAACCGTCTCCATGAAGCTGGGCTACGGTCCCGCACACCGTTAGGCCGTCTTCCGCTCACGCCCCAATATCGTGCAGCCCGCCTCCAGTGGTGTCGCGACAGGCGTGAATGGAGGGACGAATGGAGACGTGTCGTCTTCAGCGATGAGAGTCGCTTCTGCCTTGGTGCCAACGAAGGTCGTATGCGTGTTTGGCGCCGTGCAGGTGAGCGCCACAATCAGGACTGCATACGACCGAGGCACACAGGGCCACCACCCAGCATCATGGCGTGGGGAGCGATCTCCTACACTGGCCGTACACCTCTGGTGATCGTCGAGGGGACACTGAATAGTGCACGGTACATCCAAACCGTCATCGAACCCATCGTTCTACCATTCCTAGACCGGCAAGGGAACTTGCTGTTCCAACAGGACAATGCACGTCCGCATGTATCCCGTGCCACCCAACGTGCTCTAGAAGGTGTAAGTCAACTACCCTGGCCAGCAAGATCTCCGGATCTGTCCCCCATTGAGCATGTTTGGGACTGGATGAAGCGTCGTCTCACGCGGTCTGCACGTCCAGCAAGAACGCTGGTCCAACTGAGGCGCCAGGTTGAAATGGCATGGCAAGCCGTTCCAGAGGACTACATCCAGCACCTCTATGATCGTCTCCATGGGAGAATAGCAGTCTGCATTGCTGCGAAAGGTGGATATACACTGTACTAGTGCCGACATTGTGCATGCTCTGTTGCCTGTGTCAATGTGCCTGTGGTTCTGTCAGTGTGATCATGTGATCTATCTGACCCCAGGAATGTGTCAACAAAGTTTCCCCTTCCTGGGACAATGAATTCACGGTGTTCTTATTTCAATTTCCAGGAGTGTATATATAATCTTGTTTCATATATGCATTTCTTGTCCACTTGACACGTTCCAAATCATAACGGCTACCGTAGCGTGCGACTGATCAATGGAACACGCAACCAACTAACTAACTAAGTAACGTGGACCATCTCGACACACCTCATTCCCACGGAGCGCCACCTATATGCAGTCCCTGCCCATTTCCTCCATGCTCAAAAATGGCTCTGAGCATTATGGGACTCAACTGCAGAGGTCATTAGTGCCCTATAACTTAGAACTATTTAAATTTAACTAACCTAAGGACATCACACACATCCATGCCCGAGGCAGGATTCGAACCTGTGACCGTACCGGCCTCGCGGTTCCAGACTGCAGCGCCTAGAACCGCGCGGCCACTTCGGCCAGCTCCTCCATGCTCGCTGCTCCGAGATTCCCACAGGAGGTCTGACGTATCTGCGCGTCCGCACTGAAGAAGATGGAACCATTGCCCAGGTAGGCGTATTAATTATACAAATGCGTGGTACCTGTTCTTTCGGACATGTCCGAAAGTACAGACACCACACATTCATATAAAAACACGTTGGTCAAATATTCCAGAAGTCGCTCACAAATGAAGCTTTTCTTAAATAAATCATACTCAGCCATTAAGCTGTGACATATTCCAGTTCTCGGTGATTACAAACATAGTCACACATTTGTATCGAGCTTTTAAGATGGGTGAAGTGGTCGAGTGGCTCTCCGCTGGAGGTGGGTGCAGGCGTACACCGTGAAGCCAGCCAGATGTTGTCGAAGTTCGTTGTTGTTAATCATAAACAAAAGTAGCGCAGACTGCCTGCAATAAGCAGATAGCAGGCGACAGGCGACAGGTGTTAAATTGTGGACCCCGGCGGGCCGGCGTGTATGCGCCACTGAAAGTGTTCCTTGAGACGACCATACCGTGGTTCAGGTCGAAAAATTCGATTTTCGGTTTTCACCATATTTCGATAGATTAAGGTTTTATTTAAGTACTCTAAAAAGGATTTTGCTGGAAAAAATTTTTTTCGAGCATTTGAAGAGCGTTTTCCTACCACGTGTATTTGTGTGCCATGCCCACTTTTCTGTCACCCACTTTTCTGCATATAGTTTAGATCTTTATATCCCCTACATTGCACGTGTTGGCTATCCTTGGAAAGCAACGGTCGGTATTCTTTTGTTTCTGCTGTTTGTAAACAACACGCTTTCAAGCACGCGGTTAGTTTTGTTCAAGTGTGGTTGCGAGTAGTTGTTATAGAAAAGTTGCAGGTATACTATGGGCAGGCAATTAGGAGAAATAAAGACAATCTGGAGGCAATGGAGAGAGATGTTTGGGCCATATTCTTCCGTAAGTCCTCTACTGATGATAAGCCATGTCATGGATTGTGTCCATCAGGAGAAAATTCGTGGTGCAAATACAATAGGGCTCAGGAAACTGGAGAATCTTATTCTTACCAGCATTCTCTTCCTGCAGCTGTCATTACAACCTACTTTCAGAGACTTGGCTCATACTGACCTCCTATGGAAATGTCTGCATGGGTAGACACAGAACCCAAATGAATGTCTCAACACCATAATTTGGAACCTGTATTTGTAGGCACGCATACAATGAAACTAGGAGTTCATGATGCTGTATTACATTCAGTTGTGGTAATATTGGAAATTGTTAGGTACTGAAAAAGCTGGGAATTAATCCTGGTGAAAATATGATCACTGGGCTGCAACACTGCGATAAAATGTGTATAGCCGATGCAGACAGGTCTGCATCTAATATGGCCAAGAAAGCAAGACAAACATCCAGGAAGGTGAAAAAGAAGCTGGAAGACCTGCTAGAGGCCAAAGAAGGGCCATCATATGCGGCAGGACAGTTTTAATTAACTGTAAGTAACAAATTTCAAAAGTTTTTTCTTTAAAGTCAATTTCCCGCAAACTAAAATTTTCAGTAGATATGCCTATTATATCAGAAACTATAATAGATAAATGAATGAAATTTTCAGAGACTCTGCATAACATAAAAAGCCACCGCTGGTACTACATTCATTACTATTCCCTCATTAGGAGCTACACAAAAATATTTTCTGAAAGAAAAAAATAAATAATTTTTCTTAATAAATTTTAAAAACTATTTCTTGACAACTATAAAATGGATAAAGTAGTAGTACAGTTGACTCTATTAGCATCATGTAACTACAGTAAAAATATTAAGATCCTGCATCACATAGTTTTTTCAGGAATGGGTCAAATACTTGCCTAAATTAACATGGGTTAGATAGGCAGGGTGTGGTCCCCTTAAGAGAGTCGGTTTGGTGGCAAGCGACCTTGCCATCGGCGCATTCCCGCGGCCGCCAACTGCTGTGTCAGGATGGCGTGACAGCGTCCCGACTACGGGTGTTAGAACCGAGGTGCGTCGATGGCCAGCCTGGCGCGAGGATGAGAGGCCCTGGCGGCGTCCGACCCCAGCCGGAGCTGGCGGGACCTCGGTTCGCACCACGAACCGTGAGGCCCCAGCAGAAGTGAAGGCGACCTGAGGGCTAGGCCGCTAGGCAGCGGTCATTTGTTTGCTGCAGCCACAGTAGCTGCATAAGATGGTCGGCGACCCCACAGTAGAGACATACGCGGGAAGTTTCGATGCATAGCCCAGCCGTGCCTATGATCTGCTCGGCTAGCCAGGGAGGTCTGTATGGCCATCTACATCTACATCTACGTGATTACTCTGCTATTCACAATAAAGTGCCTGGCAGAGGGTTCAATGAACCACCTTCACGCTGTCTCTCTACCGTTCCACCCTAGAACAGCACGCGAGCACTTAAATTTTTCCGCGCGAGCCCTGATATCTCTTATTTTATCGTGATGATCATTTCTCCTTATGTAGGTGGGTGCCAAAAGAATGTTTTCGTAATCGGAGGAGAAAACTGGTGATTGAATTTTCATGAGAAGATCCCGTCGCAACGAAAGACGCCTTTGTTTTAATGATTGCCACACCAGTTCACGTATCATGTCTGTGGCACTATCTCCCCTATTTTGCGATAGTATAAAACGAGCTGCCCTTCTTTGTATTTTTTAGATGTCATCCGTCAGCCCCACCTGATGCGGATCCCACACCGCACAGCAATACTCCGGAATAGGGCGGGCAAGCGTGGTGTAAGCAGTCTCTTTAATAGACCTGTTGCCAACGAATCCCAGTATTTCGTTTCTTCTACCCACAACATTATCTATGTGATCGTTCCAATTTAGATTATTTGTAATTGTAATCCCTAAATATTCAGTTGAATTTACAGCATTCAGATTTGTGTGACTTATCGCATAATCGGAATTTAACGGATTTCTTTTAGTTATCATGTGAATAAGTTCACACTTTTCTTTATTCAGGGTCAATTGCCACTTTTCGCTCCATACAGATACCTTATCTAAATCATTTTCCAATTCGTTTTGGTCATCTGATGACGTTACAAGAGTGTAAATGACAGCACAATGTGCAATCAATCTAAGACAGCTACTCAAATTGTCTCCTATGTTGTTAGTTTAGATCAGGAACGCCGGATATTACTTTTGTTTTACTCGATGACTTTCCGTCTATTACTATGAACTGTGACGTTTCTAACAGGAAATCACGAATCCAGTCGCACAACTGAGGCGATATTCCGTAGGTACGCAGTTTGGTTTGAAGACGCTTGTGAGGAACGGTGTCGAAATCCTTCTGGAAATCTAAAAATATGGAATCAATTTGACACCCACTGCCGATAGCACTTATTACTTTATGAGTATGAAGAGCTAGTTGTGTTTCACAGGAACGATATTTTCTGAATCCGTGCTGACTATATGTCAATAAATCGTTTTCTTCGAGGTACTTCATAAGGTTCGAATACAGTATATGTTCTAAAACCCTACTGCAAATCTACGCTAGTGATATAGGGCTGTAATTCAGCGGATTACTCCTACTTCCCTTTTTGGGTATTGGTGTGACTTGAGCAATTATCCAGTCTTTAGGTACGTATCTTTCTGTGAGCGAGTGGTTGTATATAACTGCTAAATATGGAGCTATTTTATCAGCATACTCTGAGAGGAACCTGACTGGTATACAATCTGGACCGGAGGCCTTGCCTTTATTAAGTGATTTACGCTGCTTTGTTACACCGAGGATATCTACTTCTGTGTTTCTCATCTCGGCAGTTGTTCTTGATCGGAATTCAGGAATATTTACTTCGTCTTCTTTGGTGAAGGTGTTTCGGAAAACCGTGTTTAAAAACTCTGCTTTAGTAGCACTGTTATCAGTGACTTCACCGTTGTTATCGCGCAGTGAAGGTATTGATTGTGTCTTGTCAAAGTGGGCTTGTTGCACCAGAACACAAGTGCTGCCGCATATTGCAGTGCAATAGAAACTTCTAGAGAGCTGGGAACTTCCTGGAGAATTGGGTCACTATTGAAGACGCCACCAATATGGCGATATACTGTGTAAGCTGGCTACGACTCACGCCTTGAATACGGCACTTGACTCCTATATTGTGTTGTTACAACATGCAGGGTAGTTATAATTAAACTTTCGCTACTTCAGAGGTTCCCATGATAAACGAGTGATCGTAGGGCAAAGAAACACTGAGGAAATATTTGCAAGAACATGTGGAAGAGAAATAACGAACAACCATTGAAAGAAACACATTTTAATTTCGACATGAGAGGATAACGTTTATTAACTGTTGTTAACTGTGTACTACGTTTACGTTCCAGGTTACAAACGCTGCTCAGTGTAACGACCATCTGCATCGAAGACAACCTAGAGCCACACTAGAAGTATCATTTCAAAATTGTTCGAAGCACTTTTCGTATGCTCGACCGTGGAATGTTCAGATGTCGTGACACAGCTCGTGCTATGCTTGTACAGGGTGTTTCAAAAATGACCGGTATATTTGAAACGGCAATAAAAACTAAACGAGCAGCGATAGAAATACACAGTTTGTTGCAATATGCTTGGGACAACAGTACATTTTCAGGCGGACAAACTTTCGAAATTACAGTAGTTACAGTTTTCAACAACAGATGGCTCTGCAAGTGATGTGAAAGATATAGAGGACAATGCAGTCTGTGGGTGCGCCATTCTGTACGTCGTCTTTCTGCTGTAAGCGTGTGCTGTTCACAACGTGCAAGTGTGCTGTGGACAACATGGTTTATTCCTTAGAACAGAGGATTTTTCTGGTGTTGGAATTCCACAGCCTAGAACACAGTGTTGTTGCAACAAGACGAAGTTTTCAACGGAGGTTTAATGTAACCAAAGGACCGAAAAGCGATACAATAAAGGATCTGTTTGAAAAATTTCAACGGACTGGGAATGTGACGGATGAACGTGCTGGAAAGGTAGGGCGACCGAGTACGGCAACCACAGAGGGCAACGCGCAGCTAGTGCAGCAGGTGATCCAACAGCGCCCTCGGGTTTCCGTTCGCCGTGTTGCAGCTGCGGTCCAAATGACGCCAACGTCCACATATCGTCTCATGCGCCAGAGTTTACACTTCTATCCACACAAAATTCAAACGCGGCAACCCCTCAGCGCCGCTACCATTGCTGCACGAGAGACATTCGCTAACGATATAGTACACAGGATTGATGACGGCGATATGCATGTGGGCAGCATTTGGTTTACTGACGAAGCTTATTTTTACCTGGACGGCTTCGTCAATAAACAGAACTGGCGCACATGGGGAACCGAAAAGTCCCATGTTGCAGTCCCATCGTCCCTGCATCCTCAAAAAGTACTGGCCTGGGCCGCCATTTCTTCCAAAGGAATCATTGGCCCATTTTTCAGATCCGAAACGATTACAGCATCACGCTATCTGGACATTCTTCGTGAATTTGTGGCGGTACAAACTGCCTTAGACGACACTGCGAACACCTCGTGGTTTATGCAATATGGTGCCCGGCCACATCGCACGGCCGACGTCTTTAATTTCCTGCATGAATATTTCGATGATCGTGTGATTGCTTTGGGCTATCCGAAACATACAGGAGGCGGCGTGGATTGGCCTCCCTATTCGCCAGACATGAACCCCTGTGACTTCTTTCTGTGGGGACACTTGAAAGACCAGGTGTACCGCCAGAATCCAGAAACAATTGAACAGCTGAAGCAGTACATCTCATGTGCATGTGAAGCCATTCCGCCAGACAAGTTGTCAAAGGTTTCGGGTAATTTCATTCAGAGACTACGCCATATTATTGCTACGCATGGTGGATATGTGGAAAATATCGTACTACAGAGTTTCCCAGACCGTAGCGCCATCTGTTGTTGACAATTGTAACTACTGTAATTTCGAAAGTTTGTCCTCCTGAAAATGTACTGTTGTCCCAAGCATATTGCAACGAACGGTGTATTTCTATCACTGCTCGTTTAGTTTTTATTGCCGTTTCAAATATACCGGTCATTTTTGAAACACCCTGTAGATCGCACATTGGGTCTAGCATTTTAGAGCATGGCTACAGGAACTCCTTCACGATTTGTGGCGCAGTTTCCTGCCGACTTCTCCCAGGTTCAAAATGTTCAAATGTGTGTGAAATCTTATGGGACTTAACTGCTAAGTTCATCAGTCCCTAAGCTTACACACTACTTAACCTAAATCATCCTAAGGACAAACACACACACACCCATGCCCGAAGTAGGACTCGAACCTCCGCCGGGACCAGCCGCACAGCCGATGACTGCAGCGCCTGAGACCGCTCGGCTAATCCCGCGCGGATCTCCCAGGTTCACTTCCTAAATTGCCACTTAATTCGATCTTACGAATCGTGTTCTTCAACCCCGACGTGGAAAAAGGAGCTCTCCGTGTTCCCTTAATGCGCCGAAACTCGCGAAAAGGAGCAACAGTATTAACGTTTTTCTGATGAAACAGCTTTAAGAGTAAAGCCCTGTTCACGTTGACAATACCCATGCTGATTCATGTTGGCTATAGCTATGCTGAATGTGTGAAAGTGTGATGCACACTGATGGTTCAAATGGCTCTGAGCACTATGGGCCGGCCGCGGTTTCGCGGTTCTAGGCGCGTAGTCCGGAACCGCGCGACTGCTACGGTCGCCGGTTCGAATCCTGCCTCGGGCATGGATGTGTGTGATGTACTTAGGTTAGTTAGGCTTAAGTAGTTCTAAGTTCTAGGGGACTGATGACCACAGCTCTTAAGTCCCATAGTGCTCAGAGCCATTTGAACCATTTGAGTACTAGAACCGAGAACTACTTAAACCTAACTAACCTAAGGACATCACACACATCCATGCCCGAGGCAGGATTGGAACCTGCGACAGTAGCGGTCGCGCGGTTCCAGACTGAACCGCCTAGAACCGATCGGTCACAACTGCCGGCCACACTGATGCTTGTGTTTCAACGCTAAATCACACAGAGTCGTTTATATTCGTGGGCAACATTTCTTTGATATTCCATTTGTAGATAGCGAACTCACGGCTACAAAAACCTGAGCAATTTTAAAACAACCAGCATTTCTAATAATTTCTTGTACTTTCGTTGTATAATTAAAGAATCAGACAGAAAAATAGACTGCCCATGAGATGAGAAGCCTCGAAAGAGGAAGATGATCAGAGATATTACATTCAGGACATACAACTTTTGCTCCTTTTTGATACTTTTAGTTACGAGGTGTATGTTATTTATAACCCCATAAGGAGTAGAAAATAACATATTGAAAAATCTGTGCGACATCTTTCTTTACTCGGGCCTGTAGTATATATTATGCGAATCGTAATTGTGACATAAACTGTAATTTGTTAAGAGAGCGTAGTGACAAGTAATGCCTTGGAATTTTTAATGTGAAAACTCTTAAATAAACTAAACTTTATTAAAATTCTTCATATTTGTCCTTCATGTCTGCATATTTAATTCCCAACACAGTCACATGTCTCCCTACAAGTGAAGTCCTAGAAGGTGTTCTTTAAGTTATGGAAGCTGGTCAAAATCGGATAGGACTATGTCAGGACTGTGTGGATGATGATGATGATGATGATGACCATGAACCCAAGGCGTCCAGTAGTTCCAGATTCCGCAGCGCTTGTGGGTGTTCTGGCATCGTCATACTCAGGGAGAACGTGGATCCATGTGTGAATGAACTCTTCGAATTCGAAACTTGGTTCCATACCGCTGTTCTTCACACATCGGCATAGTTACATTACAAAAAATTGGTTCAAATGGCTCTGAGCACTATGGGACTTAACATCTATGGTCATCAGTCCCCCTAGAACTTAGAACTAGTTAAACCTAACGACACCACACACATCCATGCTCGAGGCAGGATTCGAACCTGCGACCGTAGCAGTCGCGCTGTTCCGGACTGAGCGCCTAGAACCGCGAGACCACCGCGGCCGGCAGTTACGTTACACATCACCGTGTTACACACTACAGTTCGGAGTCCTCTAGCGGCAGTGGACTGCAAATACAGCAGAGAGATAAAGGACTGAATGCACCCCTATGTCGAACTGTGTGAGGAAACACAGTGGCGTCTGGTATGGGGCGCCTGTAGTTGGGGGCGCAATGTATAGGAGTTTTGACGATGGCGGCGTTAAGGTGCTCAGTCCGCACCGCGCGACTGCTACGGTCGCAGGTTCGAATCCTGCCTCGGGCATGGATGTGTGTGATGTCCTTAGGTTAGTTAGGTTTAAGTAGTTTTAAGTTCTAGGGGACTAATGACCCCAGCAGTTGAGTCCCATAGTGCTCAGAGCCATTTGAACCATTTTTGACGATAGCGGCGGCTATCTTGAAATCCGCCATTTTGGATTTGGGTTACGTGTTTGAAATGAGAAGGACTTCATGTTGTGGTTGGCAGGAGAGCCAACACCGTGTTACTAAAGGAGGCCGAAATGCACACGTTTTAGCTCACGCAGGCTGGCGTGAGGTCTGGAACAAGACAAGGGAATTAGAATTGAGACAAACGGACGTAGCTGGTGGAATACTTAACTTTTATCCATTAATGACGAATCTCGCTCGTGACAGTACATGATTCACAATATCAATGGTAACTGAATGTGGCGCCTTGCTAGGTCGTAGCAAATAACGTAGCTGAAGGCTATGCTAACTATCGTCTCGGCAAGTGAGAGCGTAGAAGTCAGTGAACCATCGCTAGCAAAGTCGGCTGTACAACTGGGCGAGTGCTAGGAAGTCTCTCTAGACCTGCCGTGTGGCGGCGCTCGGTCTGCAATCACTGATAGTGGCGACACGCGGGTCCGACGTATACTACCGGACCGCGGCCGATTTAAAGGCTACCATTTAGGAAGTGCGGTGTCTGGCGGTGACACCACAGTTCATGCTGCACATCATTTTCAACTGCCTCTTTCTCAGCAATGCACATGTGAAATCTGTTTTAAGATATATTTATTCCTGTAGTAGTTACTACCTGTGAAAGTTTCAAATTGCAAGGTGGTGATCAATTCTGTTTATCGTCGCAGGTGGCCGACAATAGCACGCAACAAGAACTCACAGAAATCGCGTTAATGAGTGGTGGACGAGGTGTCAGAATGATTGCTGCTGACATCAATGCCTGCCATCCTGAGAGAAATGAGATTTCACATATGACAGTATCCAAGTTATTGGACAAACTTCGTGCGACAGGTTCTGTGGTGGACAAGTTACGGAGTGGACGACCAAGAACAGCCAGCGACGTGGAGAATACAAACGCTATTGTGGCGACGTTTGTGTAAAGTCAACATCTCAGTGCGCGCCGGTTATCAGCTATATACGGTGTCATTCAATGTTCAATCTTGCGTGTGTTGCACGCACACACCGATGGTACCTGTAAAAGCTACAGTTGCAACATCATCTCTCGGAGGATGATAATGATCGGCGGGTGCAGTTTGCAGAATGGGCTCTCGATCAGAGTAACAGGAATCCAGACTTCGTACGACAAGTGTTCATCAGTGACGAAGCTAATTTTTGTGTGTGAGGAGAAGTAAACCAACCGTCGTTACTTGTCACATGCAAACCTCTCGTGGGTGGATCCAAGTAAGAGTGCTGGTGGTGAAAAATTGATGGTTTGGTGTGGGATTTGGAGTCCGGTGTTTATTGGTGGAACCTTGAATGAGGAGATGTATTTTAACATGCTACGTGATTATGTGCTTCGAACGCTGTAGAATCCGCAGGGTGATTTCCCAAACATTTTAGCAACACGGTTCACCTCTCCACTATGCTACTGAAGTCACGCGGTTTCTGGATGAACTGTTTGGAGGTCAATGGATAGATATGAGGGATTCTATCGAATGTCCACCACGGTCCACTGATCTTACTCCTCTGGACTATTATCTGTTGGGACATTTGAAATCAGTTGTGTAAGAAGTAAAAATAAACAATGTAGCCCATCTTTGGCGGCATAATCAGGAGGCATATGTCTCTCGACCCACAGGTCCTGCGACGTGTGCATCGGGACTGGCAAAAATACTCCAGAGCAATGGAGGTCATTTTGAGTATATGGTGTAATACAGACTCTGACAAGTTTCCTAAACTTTAATAGGTCATAATGTCTACACAAATAAAGATATCTTAAAACAGATTTCACTTGTATTTTCCTGAGAAAGAGGCAATTCAAAATAATGTGCCACATAACCTGCTTCACAGTTTAAACGTGTAACCAAAATCCAATATGGCGGATTTCAAAATAGCCGCTGCTGTCGCCCTAGCTCCTACAGGTTGCGCTCACACCTAGACACCCCATACCAGACGCCATTATGTTTCCTCACACCGTTCGACTTTTATAGAGGTGTATCCAGATTTCAGCCTCACCCTGTATTATGTAGACATGAAAAAAAAGAGATGTAAAATGTTAGTTTTCTTAAACAGCTTTAGCCGCACAGGATTAGCCGAGCAGTCTAAGGCGCTGCAGTCATGGGCTGTGCGGCTGGTCCCGGCGGAGGTTCGAGTCCTCTCCCGGGGAAGGGTGTGTGTGTTGTCCTTAGGATAATTTAGGTTAAGTAGTGTGTAAGCTTAGAGACTGATGACCTTAGCAGTTAAGTACCATAAGATTTCACACACATTTGAACATTTTTGAAACAGCTTTAAGAGTTTTAACATAAAAAAAAATCGGAGGCATTACTTCACAGCACGCTCCCGTTCATATTGTAAAGATCAACGTATGGAAAAGGTAAAATTTTTGTTTCAGGCAACAAGTATTTTAAAGTGGAACTAATGACACTCACAGTAGAGGTTTAACGATTAAAAACCAAAATTTCGCAAGAGAGTGTCGTGAAGATACTTCAAAAACCAAAAAACTAAGGATATTCGTCTACGATGATCAAAAAAGTAATTAATATAATGGAAATCAAAGGCGTGAATTGTGTTAAGGCTATTGAGGAGTTTAGTACTTCCATATTTCTGACGTTATACGGAAAAGAATTGTCACTTCCAGGGTGCATCACGTGACAACGCCAGTAGCCTAAAAATGACCTCAGATAGGGAAGAAAGAGAGTCCACAAGTTTAATCAGATGAGCCATATCCAGCTGAAGTTACGCACTGATAATTATATCCTATAGGGGTATCTAATCGGAAGGTCATCGAGTGCTACGTTTCACCCGCTCTTCCAAATAGTCCCGGACTCTATCTGTAAGATTAACATTGGGTGACTCAGTGGGCAGTCGAGATACAATAGGTGCCCGAGTGTTCGTCAAAGCAGGAACATGCGAACGCAGCTGTTGTCGCTCTGGAAGACGGGAGTGTCCACACCATGTTCGTCACGACGTTTATAGGAGAAAGGGCAACACTTGGTCATCGAGTTTATTGAAATAAGCAACCTGTTTTGTGTCCACGATAACCTGAGTAAGTAAGTCTGGCTCGCGCTACGAAAAACACCCTCAAGACATCAGAAGAGCACGCCCAGCCTGAACTACACTCTCGACACACTGAGGGTTAAACGCCACAGTCGGATGTCGTTGAACTCGACGCCTTCCATCATTTGAAAACAGGAAAATTTGTGACTCGTCGGGCCCGATACAAACCTACAGTCAGCCACTGTCTATTTCATGTGTTGTTTTGCCAGCCGAAGACTGGCAGCTTTATGTGTCGCTGTCAGTAATAGCGTTTTTCCAGGTACCAGACACCAAACGTCCACTGGATTCACTTCATTTGGCAACAGTCGCTCGGGAACTCGTCGAGAGGACCCGTATTCACTGAAAGCAAAGTTACTGTCTGGTTTGCGTCAAACTCGTCTTGGGGCCTGTAGATTAGGATTTTGTTAGGACTATTGTGCTATGTGTCTGTTAGTGGTACACCAATCCTTGTAGACACGGTGGACAGTCCATGTTGATACACCAACAAATCTGACAACTTCATTCACGGTGTGTTCGTAGGCGTATTAAAACACAATAGCTCCTTTCTATCAATCTGAATGTCGGCGTTGGTGGGTGATATAATCGTCTCGTACCAGTCCTGGATCATCTACAGAGGTCCTAAGCGATCATTGTGCTCTTTCAAGGGACTGACTAACATTTCGTCCTGTGAGATTATTCACATTAAGATAGCTCAAAATTTGGTCACGCTAATGGAAGTGGTACTAGCCAGTGCTAAGTCAAGTTGTGTATAACTATGAGGTCACAACTTATCACATGCCCTGTCCACAAACATGAAAGATGCCTCTCTCTTCCTGGTGCTCCACTTCCCTCGTTGCCCATTGATCTGCATCTACATCTACATGACTACTCTGCAATTCACATTTAAATGCTTGGCAGAGGGTTCATCGAACCACAATCATGCTATATCTCTACCATTCCACTCCCGAACAGCGCGCGGGAAAAACGAACACCTAAACCTTTCTGTTCGAGATCTGATTTCTCTTATTTTATTTTGATGATCATTCCTAGCTATGTAGGTTGGGCTCAGCAATGTATTTTCGCATTCGGAAGAGAAAGTTGGTGACTGAAATTAGATGAAAATAGATCTCGCCGCGACGAAAAACGTCTTTGCTGTAATGACTTCCATCCCAACTCGCGTATCATATCTGCACACTCTCTCCCCTATTACGTGATAATACAAAACGAGCTGCTCTTTTTTGCACCCTTTCGATGTCCTCCGTCAATCCCACCTGGTAAGGATCCCACACCGCGCAGCAATATTCTAACAGATGACGAACGAGTGTAGTGTAAGCTGTCTCTTTAGTGGACTTGTTGCATCTTCTAAGTGTCCTGCCAATGAAACGCAACCTTTGGCTCGCCTTCCCCACAATATTATCTATGGGGTCTTTCCAACTGAAGCTGTTCGTAATTTTAACACCCAGGTACTAAGTTGAATTGACAGCCTTGAGAATTGTACTATTTATCGAGTAATCGAATTCCAACGGATTTCTTTTGGAACTCATGTGGACCACCTCACACTTTTCGTTATTTAGCGTCAACTGCCACCTGCCACACCATACAGCAATCTTTTCTAAATCGCTTTGCAACTGATACTGGTCTTCGGATGACCTTACTAGACGGTAAATTACAGCATCATCTGCGAACAATCTAAGAGAACTGGTCAGATTGTCACCCAGGTCATTTACATAGATCAGGAACGCAGAGGTCCCAGGACGCTTCCCTGGGGAACACCTGATATCACTTCAGTTTTACTCGATGATTTGCCGTCTATTACTACGAACTGCGACCTTCCTGACTGGAAATCACGAATCCAGTCGCACAACTGAGACGATACCCCATAGGCCCGCAGCTTGATTAGAAGTCGCTTGTGAGGAACGGTGTCAAAAGATTTCCGGAAATCTAGAAATACGGGATCAACTTGAGATCCCCTGTCGATAGCGGCCATTACTTCGTACGAATAAAGAGCTAGCTGCGTTGCACCAGAACGATGTTTTCTGAAACCATGCTGATTACGTATAAATAGATCGTTCCCTTCGAGGTGATTCATAATGTTTGAATACAGTATATGCTCCAAAACCCTACTGCAAACCGACGTCAATGATATAGGTCTGTAGTTAGATGGATTGCTTCTACTACCCTTCTTGAACACTGGTGCGACCTGCGCAATTTTCCAATCTGTAGGTACAGATCTATCGGTGAGCGAGCGGTTGTATATGAGTGCTAAGTAGGGAGCTATTGTATCAGCGTAATCTGAAAGGAACCTAATCGGTATACAATCTGGACCTGAAGACTTGCCCGTATCAAGCGATTTGAGTTGCTTCACAACCCCTAAGGTATCTAGTTCTAAGAAACTCATGCTAGCAGCTGTTCGTGTTTCAAATTCAGGAATATTCCATTCGTCTTCACTGGTGAAGGAATTTCGGAAAACTGCGTACAATAACTCCGCTTTAGCGGCACAGTCGTCGGTAACAGTACCATCGGCACTGCGCAGCGAAGGTATTGACTGTCTCTTGCCGCTTGTGTACTTTACATACGACCAGGATTTATTGGGATTTTCTACCAAATTTCGAGACAATGTTTCGGTGTGGAACCTATTAAAGGCATCTCGCATTGAAGTCCGTGCCAAATTTCGCGCGTCTGTAAATTTTAGCCAATCTTGGGGATTTCGCTTTCTTCTGAACTTCGCATGCTTTTTCCGTTGCCTCTGCAACAGCGTTAGGGCCTGTTTTGTGTACCACGGGGTATCTTCAAAAGCCTATAATTTATCGCGACCGGGCAGCGGTCTCACTTCAGCATTTGTTCTTCCAGATATTTGGAGAGGTGTGGGGCTCACAAAATTCTCAAGAATGTTAGTCACACACGATAACATGACAGTTCTGTCAGACTTCACGCTTCACATAAAATTTAGTATTTGGTTCATATCGCCATCGTCATCATCATCATCATTTAACAGGTACAGTTTGCCGGGTACTGGTAAAGAGCCTCTTCCACTTCGTCTTTCCAAAAACACCTGTTCACGGAGAACATCATCCACTGTCCATCCGCTGGTCACTAGATCAGACTTAATCAAGTCCATCCATCGGGTTCGAGGTCTCCCTTGAGCACTTTTCCCCTCCACCTGTCTTTACAAATTTATTTTGGCTGTTCTAGATGGCTCCATTCACATCTCATGCCAAGACCTTCGAAGTCTAGAAGCGACAATTCGGTCTAATAGGGATGTCTTTATTACGGCTTCTTTCCTCACCTCCTCATTCCTTGACATGCTCATCTTGGTCTTCCAGAAGGTGGTTTTATTTGGTTCATGTAAGTACGAAAATTTCCATTTTTTTACCAAAAAAGTTGCAATCAGAGAGATTTTATGAACCTACTATTGAATATTGGATCGTTGCTGACGGGACGTTAAACCAAAACCATCCTTCTCTTAGAAAAATAAGGTGTAACATTATCAAAGAACTTCCTTTTAATAAATTTTACACAGTCCCCCTTTCACTCTTAAGAATCCAATCCTTCCACTATCACTCCATGATACGATTTTAAGTTAACATTTAATTCACAGCATGAGGCTAAGTAACTTTGGGCGATTCTGAGCCAGCAGTTACAGGACCGTTAATGTTCACAATATATACCGACGGAAAAAATCGCAAGGGCAAAAAATAATTAACGTAGAGTAATAAAACTTCGGGAATAATTTTGTCTGGGTAACGCATGTAAGTAATTAACATTGCAAAATTTCATTTTTATGTAAGAGCAGATATCAAATGTGAAATGCTGGTACATTGCAACCGGTGTAACCGCCAGAATATTATATGTAAGCATGGAAACGTGCATGCACAGTGTTGGACAGGTGTCGCATCTACATCTACATTTATACTCCGCAAGCCACCCAACGGTGTGTGGCGGAGGGCACTTTACGTGCCACTGTCATTACCTCCCTTTCCTGTTCCAGTCGCGTATGGTTCACGGGAAGAACGACTGCCGGAAAGCCTCCGTGCGCGCTCGAATCTCTCTAATTTTACATTCGTGATCTCCTCGGGAGGTACAAGTAGGGGGAAGCAATATATTCGATACCTCATCCAGAAACTCACCCTCTCGAAACCTGGCGAGCAAGCTACACCGCGATTCAGAGCGCCTCTCTTGCAGAGTCTGCCACTTGAGTTTGCTAAACATCTCCGTAACGCTATGACGCTTACCATATAACCCTGTGACGAAACGCGCCGCTCTTCTTTGGATCTTCTCTATCTCCTCTGTCAACCCTACCTGGTACGGATCCCACACAGATGAGCAATACTCAAGTATAGGTCGAACGAGTGTTTTGTAAGCCACCTCCTTTGTTGATGGATTACGTTTTCTAGGGACTCTCCCAATGAATCTCAACCTGGCGCCCGCCTTACCAACAATTAATTTTATATGATCATTCGACTTCAAATCGTTACGTACGCATACTCCCAGATATTTTACAGAAGTAACTGCTACCAGTGTTTGTTCCGCTATCACATAATCATACAATAATGGATCCTTCTTTCTATGCATTCGCAATACTTTACATTTGTCTATGTTAAGGGTCAGTTGCCACTCCCTGCACCAAGTGCCTATCCGCTGCACATCTTCCTGCATTTCGCTGCAATTTTCTAATGCTGCAAATTCTCTGTATACTACAGCATCATCCGCGAAAAGCCGCATGGAACTTCCGACACTATCTGCTAGGTCATTGATATATAACGTGAAAAGCAATGGTCCCATAACACTCCCCTGTGGCACGCCAGAGGTTACTTTAACGTCTGTAGACGTCTCTCCATTGAGAACAACATGCTGTGTTCTATTTGCTAAAAACTCTTCAATCCAGCCACACAGCTGGTCTGATATTCCGTAGGCTCTTTCTTTATCAGCCTGTGGGGTGGATGGCTCTGAGCACTATGGGACTTAACATCTGAGGTTATCAGTCGCCTAGAACTTAGAACTAATTAAACCTAACTAATCTAAGGACATCACACACATCCATGCCCGAGGCAGGATTCGAATCTGCGACCGTAGCGGTCGCTCGGCTTCAGACTGTAGCGCCTAGAACCGCACGGCCACTCCTGTGGGGTGGAGTTCCATGCCTGTTGTACTTGGTCACTCAGTACAGGGACGGTTTATGCTCTGTTTTGGATGACGCTGGAGTTGCCGTCCGATGATGTCCCATATGTGCTGGACTGGAGACAGATCTGGTGATGGAGCAGAACAAGGTAACATGCCGACACCCTGTAGAGCATGTTAGGTTGCAACAGCTGTTCAGATTGCTGCTGTAGATGCAATAAGATGCGCCAGAGCCATATGCCGAACACGATTGTCTTCCCTCTCGGTAATGCCATGTGGCCGTCTGTAGCCCGGTCTTCTCGTGACCGTTCATTCTCGTGACCACCATTGCCAGAAATCATGTACAGTGGCTACATCCCTGCTAAGTCCTGTTGCAATATCGCAGAAGGAGCATCCAGCTTCTCGTATCCTTATTTTGCGACCTCATACAAACTTAGTGAGGTGCTGATAACGGTGTCTTTGTCGCCTTGAAGGCATTGTTAACTGACACCAACTCACCACGTTCAGTCTGAACAAGCAGCTAACGCCCAAGCCTGTATTTAATGCAAACCTGATTCACGTTCTCATAGTGGCACTGCTAGAGCCACTCTAATGCGACTGCCGCGAAATTTTCGTAGAAATCATCTTTCAGATCTACAAACACGCCTACCAACTTTCGTTCTCGTGTTTCGGCTTTTTTCCGTCAGTGGATATAAATGGTGTAGAGCAGTGGCTCCAAACAGATGGTCCGCGGACCGCCAGGGGCGTTCGATACAGTTCCCCACAGTCGTTTAATGAACGAAGTAAGAGCATATGGGCTATCAGACCAATTGTGTGATTGGATTGAAGAGTTCCTAGATAACAGAACGCAGCATGTCATTCTCAATGGAGAGGTGTCTTCCGAAGTAAGAGTGATTTCAGGTGTGCCGCAGGGGAGTGTCATAGGACCGTTGCTATTCACAATATACATAAATGACCTTGTTGATGACATCGGAAGTTCACTGAGGCTTTTTGCAGATGATGCTGTCGTGTATCGAGAGGTTGTAATAATGGAAAATTGTACTGAAATGCAGGAGGATCTCCAGCGAATTGACACATGGTACAGGGAATGGCAGTTGAATCTCAATGTAGACAAGTGTAATGTGCTGCGAATACATAGAAAGATAGATCCCTTATCATTGAGCTACAAAATAGTAGGTCAGCAACTGGAAGCAGTTAATTCCATAAATTATCTGGGAGTACTCATTAGGAGTGATTTAAAATGGAATGATCATATAAAGTTGATCGTTGGTAAAGCAGATGCCAGACAGATTCATTGGAAGAATCCTAAGGAAATGCAATCCGAAGGCAAAGGAAGTAGATTACAGTACGCTTGTTCGCCCACTGCTTGAATACTGCTCACCGCTGTGGGATCCGTACCAGATAGGGTTGATAGAAGAGACAGAAAAGATCCAACGGAGAGCAGCGCACTTCGTTACAGGATCATTTAGTAATCGCGAAAGCGTTACGGAGATGATAGATAAACTCCAGTGGAAGACTCTGCAGGAAAGACGCTCAGTAGCTCGGTACGGGCTTTTGTTAATGTTTCGAGAACATACCTTCACCGAGGAGTCAAGCAGTATATTGCTCCCTCCTGCGTATATCTCGCGAAGAGACCATGAGGATAAAATCAGAGAGATTAGAGCCCACACAGAGGCATACCGACAATCCTTCTTCCCACCGAACAATACGAGACTGGAATAGAAGGGAGAACCTATAGAGGTACTCACGGTACCCTCCGCCACATACCATGAGGTGGCTTGCGGAGTATGGATGTAGATGTAGATGTAGAACTATGCCATAGGGGTCCGCAAGATGCTATTAGAATTTAAAAAAATATTAAATATATTTCGTATGATAACAGATTTTTTGTTTTGGCCGCTTCCTGCATGAGCTGAGCTTTAGCGAACGCTAACTTCTGCGTCTAGCGTTTTCGTAGAGCCAACTGACACTAGAACACTCTAGCGCATCAGCACGCAAGGACTAGTATAAACTTGGAGATAAGGCAATGAAAAAGATCCTTCCATTTGCAACCACATATCGGTGTGAGCAAGCATTTTCTTCCATGTGTTTTATGAAAAACAAATATAGGAATCTGCTCGACATGCGGTCGGATTTCAGAGTGAAAGTTTCAAGTTTGGAACCTAATATTTCAGAAATAATAGGCTCAAAGGTCACATTGATCTCATCTCATTAAGAACTGAAAATTAAAACTAACTGTATACTGATGGGGCAATCTGTTGTAACTGTATTTTTTCAAATAAATAATATCTTGCATGAAATTAGTGTTTTCTTATTTTTCACACTTGTCTACTCAATGCAATCTCAAGTGTAGTACACTTGAAAGACCAATACACACATTTTTAATTTTTTCCTGTCATTTTCAAATTATACTCAATTTTTATTTTTTAAAGGAGTTTGTCATACTAAACACCCAGATTTGAAGACAAAGATTTTCAGCAATAGTCAAAAATTTAACGATGGCTAAATTGAAAAAATTTTAACCTCAATATTTTTCGATAATGAATAAATTCAATGTTTCTTCTAAGTACGTGATACTGTGATATGACAAGGTACCAGTCATGCTCGATGAGGGGTCCTCGAGAAAATTTTGTTGGGAATCCCTGGTGTAGAGAATAACGTTCCTCGTGGATTATGCTGTTGTATGCAAAGAAGTCGCAACTCTAGAACATTCTAGTGCAATGCAGAAAGATCTGCATAAAAATTCACGCTCTGTCGAGGTACTAGCAGTGGACCATGAACATAAATAAACTGAACATATTGCGCATAAACAGGCGGTAATACAAAATGGTTCAAATGGCTCTGAGCACTATGGGACACAACTGCTGTGGTCATCAGTCCCCTAGAACTTAGAACTACTTAAACCTAACTAACCTAAGGAGATCACACACATCCATGCGCTAGGCTGGATTCGAACCTGCGACCGTAGCGGTCACCCGGTTCCAGACTGAAGCGCCAGAACCGCTCGGTCACCACGGCCGGTGGCGGTAATACACAACCACTGGAAGCAATCATATCTATGAAATATCTGAAAGTATGCTCACAGAGCGATTTAAAGTGGAAACATCACGTAAAATTAATCGTAAGAAAGACGGAGATCTGAGTGAAATTTATTGTAAGAATCCTGAGGAAGTTCAGTCCATCCAAGAAGGAGGTAACTTACAAAACAATCGGCCAAACGATACTTGTCAGTCTGGAAATCTAACAAGATAGGATTATTAAATGAAATCAAGATGTTACAAAGAAGAGTAGCACGTTTCGTCACAGGTTCGTTTAGTAAGCACGAATGCGTCACGAAGATGCTCCTTCAATTACAGTGGTAGTCGGTACGAGAGAGGGGTTGTCCGTCACGGAATGGTTTACTTTTCAAAAGCCGGGAACGTTAGTCCCTAGAAGAATGAGTAAAAAATGCTTCCTCCTACGTGTTATTGTGGTCTTCAGTCCGAAGACTGGGTTGATGCAGCTCTCCATGCTACTCTATCCTGTACAAGCCTCTTCATCTCCGAGTAACTACTGCAGCCTACATCCCTCTGAATTTGCTTACTGTATTCATATCTTGGTCTTCTTCTGCGATTTTTACCCCACACGATATCTCGAGAAAAGACTATGAAGGTAAAAGCGGAGGGATTCGAACTGAAACTGAGGCTTACCGACAACGGTTCTTCCCTCGCACGTTTTGCAGCTGGAACTGAAGAAGCGAGAAGTGACAGTTGCGCTCAAAAATTTCTTGTACCACACACATTCACCATCCAATTATCAGGATTTTTTCTGTCTTACTGAGTACCACTGGGGTCACATAGGCCACGAGTAATGTACACCGAATATAGTGACTGTAACATTAAAACATACAACACGGCTGTTCATTGTAACGTCAATGAATCTATTTTCGTAAATATTACGATCAATAAACAAAAGGATATTTAGATAAGCGTCATACTGACCCCAGTGGTACTTAGCGGAAAACGCCATCAATAATAAATAATTTTTAATGTGTTGTAAATACAAAGCTGAATAAGATCGTCATTGGATACAATTTAATCTGAGAGAGGAAGTGATACATTTTGCAAAAAAAAAAAAAAAAAAAAAAAAAAAAAAAAAAAAAAAAAAAAAGCTCTGAAAAGAAGGGAGGTATGTTTTCGAATGCGTTTATAGACTCATATTGACACTAATGATACCACAAAACGTACAACAAAAGCTGATGCAAGAAATCCTACAAATGGGTAAAAAACAAACGGGAAATAATATTTTCATTTTTTCAGATGTTTAGTATTCTTCACTCTGTTTTTATAAATGTTACAGTCAAGAGGCAAACAATTTAAGTGGAGGTCATGATGACCCCAGTAGTACTCAGTGCAAAGACCATGAACGGATTTTAATTTTGTGTAAAAACAAAAATGAGCGGAACATCACTGTATGAAACTGACTCAGAGGGAGAAAGTCATATTTTTGAAAACAATAGTTTTGAAAACAAGGAAGATATATACACTACTGGTCATTAAAATTACTACACCGCGAAGATGTGCTATAGACGCGAAATTTAACCGACAGAAAGAAGATGCTGTGATATGCAAATGATTAGCTTCTCAAAGCATTCACACAAGGTTGACGCCGGTGGCGACACCTACAACGTGCTGACATGAGGAAATTTTCTAACCGATTTCTCATTCACAAACAGCAGTAGACCGGGGTTGCCTGGTGAAACGTTGTTGTGATGGCTCGTGTAAGGAAGAGAAATACGTAACATCACATTTCCGACTTTGATAAATGTCGGATTGTAGCCTGTCGGGATTGCGGTTAATCGTATCGCGACATTGCTGCTCGCATTGGTCGAGATCCAATGACTGTTATCAGAATATGGAATCGGTGGGTTCAGGAGGGTAATACGGGACGCCGTGCTTGATCCCAACGGCCTCGTATCACTAGAAGTCGAGATGCCAGGCATCTTATCCACATGACTGTAACGGATCGTGCAGCCACGTCTCGATCCCTGAGTCAAGAGAAGCGACGTTTGCAAGACAACAACCATCTGCACGAACAGTTCGACGACGTTTGCAGCAGCATGGACTATCAGATCCGAGACCGTGGCTGCGGTTACGCTTGACGCTGCGTCACAGACAGGACCGCCTGCGAAGGTGTTCTCACCGACGAACCTGAGTGCACGAATGACAAAACGTCACTTTTCGGATGGATCCAGGTTCTGATGATGGTCGCATCCGTGTTTGGCGACATCGCAGTGAACGCACATTGGAAGCGTGTATTCGTCATCGCCATGCTGGCATATCATCCGGTGTGATGGTATGAGGTGCCATTAGTTACATGTCTCGGTCACCTCTTGTGCTCACTGACGGCACTTTGAACAGTGGACGTTACATTTCAGATGTGTTAGGATCCGTGGCTCTACCCTTCATTCGATCCCTGCTAAACCCTACATTTCAGCAGGATAGTGCACGACCGCATGTTGCAGGTCCTGTACGGGCCATCTGGATACAGAAAATGTTCGATGCCGCCCTGGCCAATTGAAAACGTCTGGTCAATAGTGGCCGAGCAACTGGCTCGTTACAATACGCCAGTCACTACTCTTGATGTAATGTGGTATCGTGTCGACGCTGCAAGGGTAGCTGTACCTGTGCACACCATCCAAGCTCTGTTTGACTCAATGCCCAGGCGTATCAAGGCCGTTATTACGGCCTGATTTCTCAGGATCTATGCACCCAATTTGCGTGAAAATGTAATCACATGTCAGTTCTAGTTTAATATATTTGTCCAGTGAATAGCCGTTTATCATCTGCATTTTATCTTGGTGTAACAATTTTAATAGCCAGTAGTGTACAATGTACTTAGAGGGTCATATTGACCCCCGTAGTACCGCGAGAATTAAGGTGGTTGCGAAGTATAGGGGTATATGTAGATTTAAATGGTTGGAAATGTAGGCAGAAAAGTAAAGTAAAGTGTTCTGAAGGGTGTCTGGTGGGGCAGTGAAGGCGGGGTGAGCGGCCGCCGGCGGTGCGTGGCGGGCAGGTGAAGGACCCCGGCGGGCGCCGTCCTCACGCCGGATGAAAGTGAACCTTGCGGGGCACACACTTTGCTGGCAGCCGCTTGCGTTTTATTTTTGTTGCGGGCCTCCCGCGGGAGCGCCAGGTACGTAAGAAGCGGCCGCTCAGGAGTTTGACCTCGACAACCGCCGGCACAAAGGAACCAGCCACAACACACACCGACCCCAGCTTTTCTTCTGCGGTCTCGCCGCTTCTCCTTACCTCTACTGCTCTCTGACATCCCTTCTGCAGTTCACGTCTCGTTTGTCACATCGTTTTACTTTTAAAAACAAAATACATGGTGAATATTAATAAAACCGACAATGTGCAGGAACGGATTCCAGACTTTAAATGGAGGAAGGAGAGTCAAATAATGATGTGTCCGGAAATGGACGGTGCGCGCCCAGCGATAACAAAGCGCCCTGGAACACAATACAGAGCTGATCCCATCTGCGTCACAGTGGATGTTCAAAGTGGCCTTCATGGAATTGCAGATGATAGGGATGGTAACAGTTGTCATGCAGGGTATACATAATCGTATTTTGGCTTACACCCTGTTGGCGGGCCACTTGCCTGGAGCTCGTACTAGGGTTCGTCTCAATGTCCTCCAAATCTGGAGTACGCAAGGTCCGCCACCTTCCTGCATAGTCGTCTGTCTGAAAGAACCTACGATCACACAAACGGTCAGAAAGGTCTCGAAATGTTGTGTGATGATGTTGGTGTCTGTGACGGTACCTGTTTTGGTATAGCCGTGCTTCGTCTCTACCGTTTCCATCTGCTTCGTCATATACAGGGTGAAAAGTAGTTAAACCGACTAACTCTGGGAGGTTGTAGGGGACATAAAAACAAATAGTTTTCCCTAATGTCATTTTTTCCTATGAGGATTATTTAAACCGGTGGAGGCCGTATTACGCTCTTCAGTTGTTAGAGGCCATATTACGCTCTTCAGTTGTAGGCAGCTGCTGTCCACCAGTGTAGTAGTGCATTGTTTCTGTTTACTAATGGAGCGATATACATGGGGTGAGTATACTGATATGGTTGGTGCGTACTACGTAGCGCACCACAACGGACGAGCTTCTCTGCGGGTTTATCAACAACAATATCCTAATCGACGTATCCCGTATCATACGACCTTTGCTGCTGTGTACCAAGGTCTGCGTCAGACCGGGTCATTCAGCAGATTACCTGGACAGGGACGCCATCGTATGGCAAGAACGCTGCAATTTGAGGAAGCTGTCTTGCAGCATGTGGACCGGGATCCTTCAATCAGCACTCGTGCAATTGCACGTAACATGGGGACAAATCAGACGAATGTAAGACCTTTAACATAATTCAGCGCGTACAGCAACCGTGAAATGTACAGAAAATAAAAAAAAAATCAGCCTCCAGTTGCAAGGTAATTTTTACTCGTTTACCTATGTTTCGATTCCAGTAATGGAATCTTCTTCAGAACAAAAAATTAAATTATTTTGAGAGCCGAACACTGGCCATGTCACAGCTTAAAAATTAAAACAATAAAGACGCATAATCGTAAGATTTTGTCTGTCAAAATTAAAACCATTCAGGCGAACGTAGACGGAGCTACACCGGCCAGATCTAAGGACCACACGGAGTTTCCGTGCCGCTCACGTGTGGTCCTTGTATCTGGCCGGCGTAGCTTCGTCTACGTTCGCCTTAATAGTTTTAATTTTGACAGATATAATCTTATGATTATGCGCCTTTATTGTTTTAATTTTTAAGCTGTGACATGGCCAGTGTTTTGCTCTCAAAATAATTTAATTTTTTGTTCTGAAGAAGATTCCATTACTGGAATCGAAACCTAGGTAAACGCGTAAAAATTACCTTGCAACTGAAGGGTGAAAAAATTGTTTATGCGATAAGATTTCACACACATTGGAACTTTTTTTTGAGTCTGCTCATTAGTAACTGTAATCTGCCACATGCCTTCTTTTTTGCTGTATCTAATACGCTTAAAGATGAAAATAATTATTTAAGAGAAAGTGAATTTTTAATATAGCACTTTTTTACACTGGGCTAAAAATATGGAATATATTCTCCTAGACCCATACAGATTCCTAACCCTATACAGATAGTCCTGAAAATTTGTGATTATGAGTATTTAATAACTATGACAATGCTTGTAATATTTAAAACGGGAAACGTGTGTAGTATGCAATAGACATTAGTATGGAGGTGAACTACTTATGCGTAAATTATGTATGCATGCGCGTACGTTTTTTGTGTGAAATCTTACAAGTTTTCTCATAGCTATTAAAAAAAAACTAAGATCACAAAATTGAAGACTGCCTGTATGGGGTTAGGAATCCTTATCGAGCCAAGAGGAATTATTCCATACCCTTCAGTCCAATTGAAAAACATAGTATATTAAAACATAATTTTTATTTAAAAATCATTAACCGCTGTTTAGTCCTGTGTGTGAAATTTTTCAACCGCTTTCAGACATTTTGATTATATTAAAAGAGAGACATGTGGTAAATTTTAGATTTATTTCAGTTCCTTTTCAGATGACTCAACCAATATTTTGTTTCGTCCTGTGTATATCCTGTGAAAAGAGCGTGAAGTTAAAATTAGAGAGATCCGTGCAACACACAGAGGCTCACAAGTAAATCGTTCTTCCTGCAAACTATTCATGACTGGAACAGGAAAAGACGAAAAGACACAAAGACACAAAGTACCCTCCACCACGCACCAGACGAGAAAGCGAATTAATATTGCGCTGCCATCCAGCTCTAATCTATGTTAAAAATTTTAAGTCTCTAGCTCATTCAGAGGTTAGTTTAAATTCAATTGCAAAATTTGTACCAAATAGAGAGCCGTATGGCGAAGAAACGTGAAATAAGCCCATTTAATAGCAGCCGAACCGTGGATGCCCGACGCATGGGAAACCCCGCGTTAGATGCTGAGCTTCTCGTGTACCACGTTGTCTAGGATTTACCAAGAGTACTTCGGTTTACGGAATTGTTCAAATGGTTCAAATGGCTCTGAGCACTATGGGACTTAACATCTGTGGTCATCAGTCCCCTAGAACTTAGAACTACTTAAACCTAACTAACCTAAGGACATCACACACATCCATACCCGATGCAGGATTCGAATCTGCGACCGTAGCAGTCACGCGGTTCCAGACTGAGCGCCTAGAACCGCTAGACCACCGCGGCCGGCCTTACGGAATTGTAATTGAGGATAGATAGACTACAGTGAAAGAGTTCAATCGCCGTTTCATTGCTAGGTAGCAACATCCGGTTAACAGCCGTATCATTTAGAACGAATTTCTCGCTATGGAGTGTAAAAGGCATATATGAAGCACACATGTGCCCGCGCACACCGCACGTCACACGGTACATAGCTCAGCGTGCGACTGCTGAGGTCATCGGTCCCTAAGCTTACACACTACTTAATGTAACTTAAACTAACTTACGCTAAGGACAACATACACACCCATGCCCGAGGGAGGACTCGAACCTGCGACGGGGGTGGGGAAGGCAGAGGGGGGAGGGGGAGAGCCGCGCGAACCGTGGCGAGGAGCCCTGGACCACCTGGCTACCCCCCCCCCCCCCCCCCCCCCGTTTTCCCGCCCATATGGCAGAGCGATTAACGTTAGAGCATGCCATATCCCGCTTGCCAGCAGAGCATCGTTCAAGCAGCTGCTGGAGGCATTCTCGTGTAGGGATGTGTACTTGGGATCATATTGCGCCCTTGAAACGTCCTCAACCATCTTTCATCCACGAACATTGCAAGAAACGGTTGTTCAATTACATGCACATGCTTGTTCGTCTATAGCGTCCAGCAAATAATCAACCGTGCCATAACAATCTAATCGTACCAGAATGGTTCGAGGAATATTCCACCGGCATGACGGTGCTAGTATAGTCCTTACTGAACGCGTGTTGGACACCATCGTGTGAGTTGCTCTCACATTGGGCCCAGTTCTGGTGGCCAATGTCCAGGAATGTAGGTGGACCCTGAATGGTGAGAATGGCACTCCGGAGCTTTCCGTGTCTCGTGGAGTTCAGTGCACAGCGTGTCGCAGCTGCTAGTTAAGTGTGTCTAATTCAGCTGCTCATGACGTGGATGTAGGAATGAAATAGAAGTTGTCCTCTTAATGGTTAATCATTTTTGCATACTACTTTTGTTTCATACTGTTATGCTACACATCATCCTAAACAACCGCGGCCAATGTCTAAATTATGTGAGCCGACGAAGTGAAACGCAGGCAACAAGATTATTTATTTGGTGCCAGTTATTTTAGCGGCAATCACGCAAGTCCTCTAATATCCAAACGCAAGTAACGAGCCAAAAATAAAAAAAAAATTCAACATTTTCCATTATTCACTTCAAGCTGGATTATAGCTTCCCAATAAATTAAGTATTTTTAACAGTAAAGTTCCTCAGCATACAAAGATCATTAACACAAAAGATCGCAGGTCGCTGTGGCCGAGCGGTTCGAATCCTGCATCGGGAATGTGTGTGTATGGTGTCCTCAGGTTAGTTAGGTTTAAGTAGTTCTAAGTCCAAGGGACTGATGACCTCAGATGTTAACTCCCATAGTGCTTAGAGCCATCTGAACCATAAAAGATCAGCAGCCGTAAGACACGCACCCCATATTGTTCTCCTGCTCCTTCTTACCTCTTACGCTCATTGACCAAGCTTCAGCATTTCATCTGTTCTTAATGAATCAGTAATACCATGTTCAACACAGTAATTGATATCATGTATTTACATCAGTGAACTCCTCCACGTGTACCGATGAAACACGCAAGAGCGGAAATTCTACTGCTACAGAGCTACCGTACCATCCTCAGGAATTAAATTATGCTTTCTTTGTTTTCCAGTTCCAGAAACTGACAGTTAGTGAAGCGAAAAGTATACAATGTTAGTAATAAGTATACGGTTTGTTTACTGTCACTCCTTTCTATTTCTTTATTCGTCCTATGCTTCATACAGGGTGAAAATGTAACTGCTAATACATGCCACAGTGGTACACAGGAAGTCGAGGTAAACGATTTGATATAGGGACAATTGTGGTCCATCAAGTCGGGAAAACATCCCAAACTGGTCCAATGAAACTACTTCAACTGTAGCATATGTGCGTCGAGCGAAATTTACAGTATTCTCTCGCTCTCTCCGCCCAAACTGTTGGTTCTAGACAAAAAATTAACAGGTAATTTTTACAGGTAATTTCATGTAGTTTATTTTTGTACTGGGATATGTTTTCGCTAAAGACGATGTTTTCCTAGTTATTCAACAAAAGCGTAAAAAAGTGACCTTAAAACGCACCATCACCCCCGCGCTCAACCAATACAAGTTAGGGTTTTTAGTATGTTGTTCGTGGCACGCCTACCATTGCACAAAATTTTGTGACTACATGAACTATTTCTTATGTTCGACATTTTCTGGTCTTCACTGACTGGTACATTAAACCACCGGCTTAGTCGTGAACTTACAAATAGTAAAATTTGCGTTTGCGTAAGTTTTATTATATTAGCAGCATAAAATTAATAATTAAATCGTTTTGTCTGTGTGGCCTTCCTACTACGTTCTTAACGTAATTAATTTTTACATAACGTTTACAAAAATTTTTCGTTTCACTTACCGTCACAGGGAAGTATAAATTAATAATTTTAATTGAAGCTGTCAACTAAGCTGGTGGCGTAATAGCCCATTCAAGCCTAAAAAGATCGAAAACGGGAAATAATTATACGGTGGTGTGAGATAGTGCCATGAACCGACCAGTCGGGGAAGGGGGGCGTCTCAGGGTCATATTTTTAGGTTTCTATTGAGTAACTCCAAACCCGCGGCCTACAGAGAAAATGAATCACTGAACAGAATTTGCAAAAAAAAAGTTCATATTCATCTTTTCTCGAGAACTAAGAGTTTGCGAGAAGAGAGCGAAAGAATACTGAAAATCCCGCGCGACGCGCATGCGCTGTAGGTTCGGTGGTTTTTGTAGGCCAGTTTGAGGTAATTTTCCGACTTGGTACATAACAAGTGTTGTGAATTTCTTCTCGTATTCGTTGCTTTTGTGCTCGTCTCGACATCCTCTACACCACTGTGGCACGTTGTAAACAGTTATCGCTTACACTACATGCACGATATATTACACCAGTTCTCAGTAGTTAAGAGTTATCAGGAAAATAATACAATGGAAAGAGAAAACGTTATTGTAAATGACCGCCATAAAATTTGTATACTCCTAAATTGAGCTTTATGTGACGGAACTGAATACTCGCTTATTCGAACGGGCTTGTGATTCAAAGGCAACGAATAGCACTGTGTAATGTCACAGTTGTGTATGAACTTTCATTGTGAGCAAAGTGTAGAACTACTCACACTTGAAGAAGATCAAGCACAGATCGTAATCGCGACTATGTTGAATGTGTGCTAAAATGGTTTAGTGTGCAGTAAAACGCCATTTGAAGGCTATCACGAACCTTCCAAGAAGCAGGAAATGTTCACACAGGCCAACAGAAGCTCTACGAACAATAGCCACCTCCCAATAAATACCGCTATGTTACTTGACAGCACAACGAAATCCACCGGTGTCTGTAGAGCTTGCAGATACTTCTGGAATGGCAGTTTTCTAGAAAACTGTGTACTAGATGTCCAGAGCACTTGTATGTCAGACGCCCGGAAGCACGTGTCTCGCTCATCGCTTTATAATGTCCGTAATCAGAAACATCGAGATGGGAGCATGATTTAATGGAAGTATGTGCATTTTGCAGATGACTCTCGATTCAGTCTCCAGCGCAGGATTCCCATGGTCGCTCGTCTGGGTAAAAAGTGATAGACAGGAGGGTCCAACACAATGTATCCACTGTTTAAAAGTCCTCAATTTGCAAACTAATTGACGGAGTTGTTTCATTTTTGGTGAAAGTCTAGCTTAAAGTCCAGCTTAAAGATATCACTGTAGGTGTTCGAAATGGTCACCATTGACATGCACACACAAATGATGCCGCCGAACTGCAGCACGAACTACTGACTGTAACGTGTTCAGCTGGATATTTGCACATGAATGTACGATGGACTCTCGAAGTTCAACCAATGCGCGTGGCTTTTGTCGATAAACGACGTCCTTTAGTGTTCCGCACAGGTAAAAGTCCAGAGGAGTTAGGTCTGGGGAACGTGGTGGATACTCCACAGCACCTCTACGGCCTATCCATCTCTCTGGTAGATTTTCGTCGAGATATGGCCTAACACGATTTTGGTAGTGGGCTGGAGCACCATATTGTTGAAAGTAAACTCTTCCGTCTCCATACAAGTCTCGGATGGCAGGTAAAATTGATGCCTGAAGCTTCACCGGTAACTGTGCCGTCAAAGAAGAATGGCCCAATCAAGCCCAGGTAAGACAGCCCACACCACACATTTACTCCTGGCAAATTCACGGTTTTGTCTACATGGACGTTCGGATTTTCGGCGGCCCAGGAGATGCAACTGCGGTGATTTACTGTACCATTGAGTTTGAACTATGCCTCATCAGACCACACAACCATCTCTGCAAACTCTTCATCGTTGCGCACCATGTTAGTAAACCACTCGCACTACTCCATTCTACGGCCAGGGTCGTCCTCGTTCATTGCGTATAGCAGTCGTGGGATGTAGCACTTCCACTTTGCTGTCTTCAAAATTCGCCCAACACTTGAGTGACTCACTCCAGTTCTACGGGCACACTGTCTCACAGACTTCTGTGGTGAGCGAGTGAATTGTTGTAACACACGACGGGAGTTAGCTGGACTTGTTACTGTTACAGGTCGTCCAGATCGTTGTTTGTGTACATCTTTGACACAGCCTTCGGCTTCAAATTTGTCCCGAATGCGATGAATCGTTAAACGTGTCGGTGGCTCTGTTTGATACTCATTTCGCCATTGCCGTTGAACCTTATTAATGTTTCCGTACTTAAAATACCACTGCAAAACTGACTTCCTTTCATCGAATGTAAGCCTTGCGCCAGCCATGTTTTCTCGAGTAACTAGGTGCAACTAAGAACAAAACACTGACTATCTGGCGACTGTCATCTGACGAAACAAAACAACGCAATACAACGCTCGTGTGGCGATTGCCGGAACTACAAACTATTACACTACCAAAGATGAGACAACTCCATCAATTAGTTTGCCAGTTATGGACTTTTAAACAGTGGATACAGTTTTTTGGACCCCTCTGGATTGCAGAATGATAGGAATATCAAGGATGAAAAAAAGAGTTCGATTTGGTTATGATGACGTTCACAGCTTCTCTGGTAGTTGGAAGGATACTGTTAATTTATAAAGATTTGCGGATGACGTGCTACGGCCACATGTGTAAGGTTCAAGCCATGCGGAGTTCCTCATTGTGGGCTATAATGCTTGTCCTCATCGTCTGCTTTGGTGGGTGTATATTACGCAAGTCAGTATACCCACCACATTAACTGGCCGACTGGTCTCTGGATCTGAATCGTGTAGACCATGTTGGGATACAAAGGCGAGACGAATTGCAACCCGTCTGCCACCACCAGGGAATCACCGCCTTTGCACAGCACGTTATCAGGAATGAGTTCCACTGCCAACTGACATCACGAGCTTCTCGTAGAGCGCGTGCCAGAACGCTGCCAACACGTGTGATACTAAAAGGTGTTTACGTGCCTCACTGAGCTATTTTTGTGGAAGATATTTTAACATTTTATTAATTTGAAAGTGGGCATCTTGGGATTCGTAACTTTTGTAATTACTCGTGTTGAGCACTTGTGTAGCTAATGTCTTTTATGACGACGATGATGATGATGATTAGTCTGTGGTGCGCTCAACTGCGCGGTAATATAAATTCCCAACTTTTATAGTCTAATTTTTTTTCCATAGTCAAATCGAGCCACTGTCACGTATGATGATGATGATGAAGGAATGATGAGGACAACACAAACATCCAGTCCCGGGCCGAGAAAATCCCCAACCCGACCGGGAATCGAACCCGGGACCCCGTGAACCAGACGCAGCAACGCTATCCATTAGACCACGAGCTGCGGATGCTGAAGTCTTTCTATGAAGCCTAGTCTTGTTCCGTAGCCCATTTGTAACCTTAACAAAGAAAAGTGCCCGTTTCTTGATGGTACTTGACATATGGGCAATAACGTATACAAAATTTGTACGATTGGTGTGAGCAGGATCAAAGAAATCAATGTCTATTTGTAGACTGTAAACTTAAATTATATCCGATTTTTACAATTTCGACATAGGTACTATCCGCGAACTCTTTTCATAGTGCCATGCTGCATTAAATTATAAAACAAAAGTTCCAAGCTGTGATGCAATCCACTATTAGCTGTAAAATTTCTGACGAAATACGAGATGCGGCAACATTGTAATGTAGAGAAAATGCTTGATATCAGAACTCCATAACATGAGATTATATGAGATTACACTCAGTTTTCGTTCCATAGACCCAAAAATTAGATAATTCTCGTGGGTGTGGAACAAATCAGAAAGAGTAACACAAAAAACATAAAACTTTTGAATATAATACTCACTACCTGACAATTTGTCAGGAGATTGTCAAAATAGGTGGATACATTACAGTAAACTGGAAGTGCTAATACTTGCAGAATTAGTACACTGTCAGAATGAAACACAGTTCAGCACTTTGAACAAATTTATCATACACAAAATACCTAATCTCGACTATTGTGACCAAGTGCTGTCAGAAATGAAATCTAGCAGGTGTTTTTACTTAAACTGGTGTAACAGTCCCTGTTAAGCTATAAGAAGAGAAGAGCAGGATGAATGGCAAATCTGTCCTTCCAGCTATCGAAGATTTCCAATCCAAAGCCCGGCAGTTCTAATAAATGTTTTTTTTTTCATCGTAAAATTAGTTACTAACACATGGGATCGATTTAGAAGCGGCCGGCCACTGTGGCCGAGCGGTTCTAGGCTCTTCAGTCCGGAACTGCGGTGCTGCTACGGTCGTAGGTTCGAATCTTGCCTAGGGCATGAATGTGTGTAAAGTCCTTAGGTTAGTTAGGTTTCAGTAGTTCTAAGTTCTAGGGGACTGATGACCTCAGATGTTAAGTCCCATAGTGCTTAGAGCCATTTGAACCATTTGAAAATTAACGTCATTTCAAAACACGATATTTTACGTCAAACTACGTGACAATTACTTGGAAATTAACGTCATTTCAAAAAAGAACGCTTTGTTTCCAACTATTTGTCAATCGTGAGCAAGCATTCAGTGATTTGAAATCTGGTGCTAATATTTCTGTCAACGAGGTGTTGTGTTTCACAGTCTGGTATTTGAAAGGGGACACAAATAACTACACTAGATTTAGTGCGGTACATGTTTCATTAACCGTTTGTTTCACGTCAGAGAAATTAGTTGAAATGTAGGGCTACATAGCATTGATAATGTTCCAAGGCCAGAAGATTGGAAGAGCTGTTGGGGTGAGTGGAAATGCCGTGCACTAGAATGCAGAGGTGAGGTGGCCGTGTGACGGAACAGTGTACGCGCCTGGAAAGCGCCACGCAGCCGTACGGCATTCCGTGGCCGTAATCGCACTGCGTCTGTTCCCTGTTACACCTTCACAGGTATTTAAGCTTCCGTCTACAACTCCAGGCAAAGGTAACGGCTGCGAGGTCACTACGTACCCCAGTAGCCCCATATCTTCATGGGGCAAGCTCATCACATCCTTACTAGCAGCAGTATGTAGGACATGCAGTGAAAAACGAGTTTCTCTCTGACTACAGCTCGAACTCCAGATACAAAAGTAATCGAATAAACACAAGCATTACACAATTCATAGCCAAAGAAGAGAAATATAAAGTGCGATTGATAATAATAATAATGAAGTTCTTTACGCATCTGATTCCATGATAATTGGTGACAGGTTCCAAATAAAAACCATCACGAAACAAGGAACATTACCAGTAAAATCTTAGGACCAGGCTGTGAAAATAGAATTTAGATGGAAAATGAAACAAGATCTGTCAAGTTACAGAAAAAAATCACAGATACCACCAAGAAAAGACGATTACAGATTTTCGTGAAACGACAGGTAGACAAAGGAAATAATAAAGTTAGCCTTTCGATTAAAAACTATAACAGACTAACAGAAGCAAATTGACAATTTAAAGAAACTGGCATTCATGAAGCAGTCATTTAAGGGGGATCAGAATTCACATTCCTAATTCGCAAACACAAATTTGCTGAAATTTTATCTGTGAAAATGCGCAATGGACACAAAAGCAAAGAGGATCACAGTGAATGTGTGCAGAGATATTGGCAGTAAAAGAAGAAAATAGAGTTAAATTAGTTCAGACGCGCTCATTGAACCATAGATCTTGCCGTTGGTGGGGAGGCTTGCGTGCCTCAGCGATACAGATAGCCGTACCGTAGGTGCAACCACAACGGAGAGCTATCTGTTGAGAGGCCAGACAAACGTGTGGTTCCTGAAGAGGGGCAGCAGACTTTACAGTAGTTACAGGGGCAACAGTCTCGATGATTGACTGATCTGGCCATGTAACACTAACAAAACCGGCCTTGCTGTGCTGGTACTGCGAACGGCTGAAAGCAAGGGGAAACTACAGCTATATTTTTTCCCGAGGAATGCAGCTTTATTGTATAGTTAAATGATGATGGCGTCCTCTTGGGTAAAATATTCAGGAGGTAAAATAGTCCCCCATTCGGATCTCCGTGCGGGGACTACTCAAGAGGACGTCTTTATCAGGAGAAAGAAAACTGGCGTTCTACGGATCGGAGCGTGGTATGTTAGATCCCTTAATCGGGCAGGTAGGTTAGAAATTTTAAAAAGGGAAATGGATAGGTTAAAGTTAGATATAGTGGGAATTAGCGAAATTCGGTGGCAGGAGGAACAAGACTTCTGGTCAGGTGACTACAGGGTTATAAACACAAAATCAAATAGGGGTAATGCAGGAGTAGGTTTAATAATGAATAAGAAAATAGGAATTCGGGTAAGCTACTACAAACAGCATAGTGAACGCGTTATTGTGGCCAAGATAGATACGAAGCCACACCTACTACAGTAGTACAAGTTTATATGCCAACTAGCTTTGCAGATGATGGATTGGGGGGAAGAAATGAAAGAGGAAGCCATGTGGTAGAATTTTGCACAGAGCATAACTTAATCATAGCTAACACTTGGTTCAAGAATCATAAAAGAAGATTGTATACATGGAAGAAGTCTGGAGATACTGACAGGTTTCAGATAGATTACATAATGGTAAGACAGAGCTTTAGGAACCAGGTTTTAAATTGTAAGACATTTCCAGGGGCAGATGTGGACCACAATCTATTGGTTATGAACTGTAGATTAAAACTGAAGAAACTGCAAACAGTTGGGAATTTAAGGAGACGGGACCTGGATAAACTGACTAAACCAGAGGTTGTACAGAGTTTCAGGGAGAGCATAAGGGAACAATTGACAAGAATGGGGAAAGAAATACAGTAGAAGAAGAATGGGTAGCTTTGGGGGGTGAAGTAGTAAAGGCAGCAGAGGATCAAGTAGGTAAAAAGACGAGGGCTAGTAGAAATTCTTAGGTGACAGAAGAAATACTGGATTTAATTGATGAAAGAAAAAAATATAAAAATGCAGTAAATGAAGCAAGCAAAAAGGAATACAAACGTCTCAAAAATGAGATCGGCAGGAAGTGCAAAATGGATAAATGTAAGAATGTAGAGGCTTATCTCACTGGGGGTAAGATAGATACTGCCCACAGGAAAATTAAAGAGACCTTTGGAGATAAGAGAACCACTTGTATGAGCATCAAGAGCTCACATGGAAACCCAGTTCTAAGCAAAGAAGGGAAAGCAGAAAGGTGGAAGGAGTATATAGAGGGTTTTATACAAGGGCGATGTACTTGAGGGCAATTTTATGCAAATGGAAGACGATGTAGATCAAGATGAAATGGGAGATATGATACTGCGTGAAGCGTTTGACAGGGCACTGAAAGACCTAAGTCGAAACAATGCCCCAGGAGTAGACAACATTCCATTAGAACTACTGACGGCCTTGGGCGAGCCTGTCCTGACAAAACTCTACCATCTCATTAGCAAGATGTATGAGACAGGCGAAATACCCTCAGACTTCAAGAAGAATATAATAATTCCAATCCCAAAGAAAGCAGGTGTTGACAGATGTGAAAATTACCGAACTATCGGTTTAATAAGTCATAGTTGCAAAATACTAACGGGAATTCTTTACAGACGAAAGGAAAAACTTTTAGAAGACGACCTTGGGGAAGATCAATTTGGATTCCGATGAAATATTGGAACACGTGAGGCAATACTGACCCTACGACTTATCTTAGAAGCTAGATTTAGAAAAGGCAAACCTACGTTTATAGCATTTGTAGACTTAGAGAAAGCTTTTGACAATGTTGACTGGCATACTCTCTTTCAAATTCTGAAGGTGGCAGGGGTAAAATACAGGGAGCGAAAGGCTACTCATAACTTGTACAGAAACCAGATGGCAGTTATAAGAGTCGAGGGGCATGAAAGGGAAGCAGCGGTTGGGAAGAGAGTGAGACAGGGTTTTAGCCTATCCCCAATGTTATTCAATCTGTATATTGAGCAAGCAGTAAAGGAAACAAAAGAAAAATTCGGAGTAGGTATTAAAAACTTTGAGGTTCGCCGATGACATTGTAATTCTGTCAGAGACAAAAGCAAAACGAGGATAATGGAATGTAGTCGAATTAAATCAGGTGATACTGAGGGAATTAGATTACGAAATGAGACACTTAAAGTAGTAAATGAGTTTTGCTATTTGGGGAGCAAAATAACTGAGGATGGTCGAAGTGGAGAGGATATAAGATGTAGACTGGCAAGGGAAGGAAAGCGTTTCTGAAGAAGAGAAATTTGTTAACATCGAGTATAGATTTAAGTGTCAGGAAGTCGTTTCTGAAAGTATTTGTATGGAGTGTAGCCATGTATGTAAATGAGACATGGATGATAAAAATTTTGGACAAGAAGAGAATAGAAGCTTTCGAAATGTGGTGCTACAGAAGAATGCTGAAGATTAGATGGGTAGATCACGTAACTAATGAGGAGGTATTGAATAGGATTGGGGAGAAGAGAAGTTTGTGGCACAACTTGACTAGAAGAAGGAATCTGTTGGTAGGACATGTTATGAGGCATCAAGTGATCACCAATGTAGTATTGGAGGGCAGCGTGGAGGACAAAAATCGCAGAGGGAGACCTAGAGATGAGTACACTAAGCAGATTCAGAAGGATGTTGGCTGCAGTAGGTACTGGGAGATGAACAGCTTGCACAGTATAGAGTAGCATGGAGGTATGCATCAAACCAGTCTCAGGACTGAAGACCACAACAACAACACAATGTTTAGGATCTCTTCGACATCGATGTCATGACGTACTACTATTGGACAGCGCACGCACACGCACACGATTCAGCTGTCCCTACCGATTAGTTTTATGCAGCCTGCACTACCTCTGTGTTGGTAACGGTATCCAGACAGGCGACAGCCACGCACTCCATATAAGTTCTCTCTCAGGGCTATGGGCAACTATTAGCAAACGGAATTATACTGTAAAAAATACAAATCAGAATTTGGCATAATTTACACGGTATTTTTCGGCTAAGATGTACTTTGGACATGTCCGAAAGAACAGATACCATATCCAAATAAGTATATAGTTCTGGAAATACCGGCCATGACCTCCTTCTGTGCGGATGCACACATATTCCCCGAACTCCTACGGGATTTGGTAAGAATTTCTTACACGAGTAATGAGTGTGTTGGGGCGGGACACTAGGAATGTGTTGTGTGGACATACAAGCTGAGAATTGGGTCGTGCGGGAAGCGTGCGCGAGATAGTCCCTGCAGTCGCACTATCCTCTGTCCCCTCGGTGGCTCAGATGGTTCAAAATGGTTAAAATGGCTCTGAGCACTATGGGGCTTAACTTCTGAGGTCATCAGTACCATGGAACTTAGAACTACCTAAACCTAACTAACCTAAGGACACCACACACATTCATACCCGAGGCAGGATTCGAACCTGTGACCTAGCGGTCGCTCGGTTCCAGACCGTAGCGCCTAGAACCTCTCGGTCACTCCGGCTCGCTGGCTCAGATGGATAGAGCGTCTGCCATGTAAGCAGGAGATCCCGGGTTCGAGTCCCGGTCGGGGCACACATTTTCACCTGTCCCCGTTAATATGCATCAGTGCCCGTCAGCTGCTGAATGTATTAATATATAATTCTAATCTGCACTCTTTGTTCGAATAATTAGCGGTGTAGTCATACAGCTTTTGGATGTCTCTAAGTTTACAGTACTTAATCTTTTATAAATGGTTCAGAAACGTTGCCTTATACAATATGTTTCACCACTGGAAACAACGAACTTAACATGAGATATTAAAAAGGGATGAGCTGAAGTAACAACTTTCCGGGATATAAGCTGTGGGCCATTTACGAAAGCTTGAGTGCATGGTGCCTGTTCCTTCAGAGGAACCGACACAACGCAGATCCAGCAGCTGTGAAACACTGTATGTCGATTGAAGGAGGATCACTGCTATCGGCTGCAATGGGACAATAAGGGGAATTAGAGGCGACGAGCGAAAATCTGTGCCACACCAAGATTCGAAGCCGGGATCTCCTGCTTAGTAGGCAGGTGCAGTAACCACACAGTGTCATCGCCACACTCCCACGGAGAGCCACCTGTCCGCAGTCCCTGTCCATTACACTCCTGTTCGCCGCTTTAGAGATTCCCACAGGTCGGACGTATTTGTGCATTTGCACCCTGAAGAAAGTGGATACATTGTGCAGCCAGACTTATCAGTTACTTGAACGCATGGTGTCAACACAGATCCTACAGCTGTGTGTCCCGCTGCAGCTGATAGCAGTGATCCCCCTTCAACTTATGTATAGTGTTTCACAGCTGAGGGATCTACGTGGTGTCTGTTCTTTCGAAGGATCAGACATCATGCGTTCAAGTGACTCATAAGTCTGGCTGGGCAATGGATCCACTTTCTGCAGTGCGAAGCACAAACACGTCCTAACCCCTGTGGGAATCTCTATAAAGTAGCGAACAGAAGTATAGTAGACAGGGACTCCGGACATGTGCTGCAGTGTGGGTAGGCCCTGAGGCGTATCGAGATAGTCCGTGCAGTTGCGATAGCGCTGTGTCCCTGACGGAGAAGTGGTTAGTACACCTGCCTAGTAAGCAAGATATCCTGGGATAGAATCCAGGTACGGTACACATTTTCGGTCGTTGGCGATGATTTCGCTTAAAGTCCTGTTGCAGCTGGTAGTAGTGATCCCCCTTCAATTTACATTTACGAAAGATTAAGTACTACATTACTGGCCATTAAAATTGCTACACCAAGAAGAAATGCAGATGATAAATGGGTATTCATTGGACAAATATATTTTACTAGAACTGACATGTGATTACATTTTCACGCAATTTGGGTGCATAGAACCTGAGAAATCAGTACCCAGAACAACCACGTCTGGCCGTAACAACGGCCTTGATATGCTTGGGTATTGAATCAAACAGAGCTTGGATGGAGTGTACAGGTACAGCTGCCCATGCAGCTTCAACACGATACCACAGTTCATCAAGAGTACTGACTGGCGTATTGTGACGAACCAGTTGCTCGGCCACCATTGACCAGACGTTTTCAATTGGTGAAAAATCTGGAGAATGTGCTGGTCAGGGCAGCAGTCGAACATTTTCTGTATCCAGAAAGCCCCGTACAGAACCTGCAACATGCGGTCGTGCATCATCCTGCTGAAATGTAGGGTTTCACAGCGATCGAGTGAAGGGTAGAGCCGCGAGGCGTAATACATCTGAAATGTAGCGTCCACTGTTCAAAGCACCCTCAATGCGAACAAGAGGTGACCGAGACGTGTAACCAATGGGCACCCCATACCATCACTCCGGGTGATATGCCGGTATGGCGATGACGAATACACGCTTCCAATGTGCATTCACCGCGATGTCACCAATCACGGATGCGACCATCATGATGCCGTAAATAGAACCTGGATTCATCCCACAAAATGACGTTTTGCCATTCGTGCACCCAGATTCGTCGTTGAGTACATAATCGCAGGCGCTCCTGTCTGCGTTGCAGCGTCAAGGGTAACCGCAGCCATGGTCTCCGAGCTTTTAGTCCATGCTACTCCAAGCGTCGTCGAACTGTTCGTGCAGATGGTTGTTGTCTTGGAAACGTCCCCATCTGTTGACTCAGGGACCGAGACGTGGCTGCACTATCCGTTACAGCCATGCGGATAAGATGCCTGTCATCTCGACTGCTAGTGATACGAGGCCGTTGGGATCCAGCACGGCGTTCCGTATTCTGCTAACAGTCATTGGATCTCGATCAACGTGAGCAGCAATGTCGCGATACGATAAACCGCAATCGCGAGAGACTACAATCCGACCTTTATCAAAGTCGTAAACGTGATGGTACGCATTTCTCCTCCTTACAGGAGGAATCACAACAACGTTTCACCAGGCAACGCGGTCAAGTGCTGTTTGTGTATGAGTAATCGGTTGGAAACTTTCCTCATGTCAGCTCGTCGTAGGTGTCGTCACCGGTGTCGACCTTTTGTGAATTCTCTGAAAAGCTAATCATTTGCATATCACAGCATCTTGTTCCTGTCGGTTAAATTTCGCGTCTGTAGGACATCTTCGTGGTTTAGCAATTTTAATGGCCGGTAGTGTAAAACAAGTACCTACACAGACACCAACCACGTCACACAACCTTTCAAGCCTTCTTTGGTCTTGATGGTCATGGGTCCATTAAGAAAGACGAACGTGTAGACAGGTAGCGGACTGTTCCCACACTAGATTTGGAGAACATGGTTCTTCAGGATATGCTGCCTTTCGACTGTTTCCATATGCTTGGCCGTACACAAACACCATCTCGGCTTGTTCTCGACACGAATACCGGACCATTCTGTCGCTTACAGTACGCTTCGTCAATCACACAGCCTGAAATACCCAAAGAACACACGGCATTTGGTCAGAGAAATTCTCAGTCGTCAGCGCCATCTCCCGTGGCAACGATCGATTTCAGGACACATGTTCAAGGGACCTGTGTTTCTCAGTTTTCAGTCAGGAATCAGTCACTGCTGTTTGTCGGTTTTAATGATCGCCTTGTATACCATTAAGTCACATTTATGTGATAACCGCTTATTTCCGATGTCAACGTGAAATAACCACTCACTGTCTGCAGATGGCAGCACTCGCAGTGGACGGTATATAAAGCACGTCGGCGGGGGAAGGGTGGAGGGGGATGCGAGAAACAGTGTACTCATGGTCGTAATGCGGTAACACAGCGATTAATCTGAAGCCCAAAAGGACATAACCATTGGTTTTCGGGTCGAGGGTGAACGCATTTAAGAAACGACGAGGTTTGTAAACGAGGTCAGCGTTGTTTGAACATCGTCCTCCAGGCGGTACTAAAACAAACTGGCAGCGAGAAAGTTATGCCCATACTGATTGTCAGGAACACCTCTGATGTTTATGCTGTAGCTTATTTCAAGAAATACCGCATAATATCGAAGAAAGTACTTCAAACACCCAACCAAAAATGTAATGGGGATACCCACATCAGGTGACAAAATGAGTACAGAGTGGATTATCTTAAACGAGTAGACTGATAAAGCTAGAGTTGAAATGCAGAAGTTTGTTTTAAGAGTAGATCATATCTTGGTACCAGTGAAACACTGCTGTCTTGCATCGCTCAAGTTTCCAACTGTAACCACGGCCTATAATCACCGCACTCTTAGTGTAGTTCTGCATGAGAGGCAAGTTATGCTGCATAATGGCCATTGTTCCGCTGATTTTACTGGAAACGTTTATAGGTGGAGTTGGGTTAGTTCTCTGCACTGATACGCTATTAAAATCCATACATATTATAAAAGTGTATGTTTGAACGTATGTTCAACATCTCGTCGTAAACCACTGGATTGATTTCAACCAAACTTGGTACACATATCGCTTACGGTCTAGAAAGAATCGCTATGAGGGTTAGAACCCTCTTTCTATCAAAGGAGTGGGGATGGGGATAAAAATCAATGTAGATGTGCGAATATCCATACTTTATTCATCCTGTTGTTTGTGAATGAGAGCTCTTAGAGACTCGCAAGGAACATTAAACATAATTCCAAACTTTTAAGAACGTTTTCCTTGCTTTCCATTATTGATTTCTAAAAAATCTTTTATGTACTGGCTCACCAGTGAGACCGGTAAATTTTATACAAAGTTATTCAATTAAAAATCAACATTTGCCTATAAAATATAAATAACGAATTAGGAATATGTAGCTTTCGAGTGTGAGTTTTACCTTGAATATTATTCTATCGACCCTGAAAACGTGAAATAAAATCAACTGCTGTTTTATATTTCTGTTGCTTACTGTCACCAACATTGGTTCCACTGTTAAAAAGCGTCACGTGTTCGACCTCTGTACCACGAGTTGTTCTCACTGCCGCCAATATATTTCTGCATTGATAAAAATGTTCAAAATTTGATCTATGGACCACACTTGGTTTAAGATCCAACAGAGTCTTAAATTATTTATTTTATACCTCTGTTATACTTGTTAAATGTCATAATATTCTAAAATATCGGCTAAATACTTTTACAACGCAAAAAGTGGGATGTTTCTGTAGATTGTCACAGAGTTCACATCAAGTTAATTTCCACACATATCCGTCTATAAAACATGACTGTGAACTCTAAAGTATGTGTCAGGCGAGCTATGAGTGAAGACGATGTATCATCAGAAAGATGTAATTGATAACAATTATTGCAAATGATTCGGACCTAGCCAACGGTAAGTACAAAACATTGCGAAATTAAATTACGAATTTCACGCGGTCTATTAAGTTTGTCAAATGACTATATCCTAAAATAGTTCAGCAATGCAAAAAAATGTGATGCTTACGTTGCAACAGTATCCAAATATGTAAAGCGTATTCAATCTGATAACATGTAATGCCATCACCAATTTATAAGGGAAGCGAAGATAACGCATTAAAAAATTTATAATCGGTGACAAGTATTACAAAAAGTGCAGCAGCATCGTCGATAGAACCGACTGTGTTCCTCTGTAGCAGAGCCGAGTGGAGGGTCTGAATCAGAGGCTCATGCGTTTCTGTGACCGTGTAGGCTGCAGATTCCTTGACTTTCGCCATCGGGTGGTGGCTTCCGGGTTCCGCTTAATGGGTCAGCAGTCCAGTACAAACAGGTAGCGGCTACACGGGTAGCGGGGGGTGTGTGGAAGGGACTGGGCGGTTTTTCAGATTAGAGGGACTCAGGAAACCATAGAAAGGGCGTCTGTCTAAAAGGGGGCAGCTAAAATATGGTAAGGTAGTTGTAGAAACGATCGGTATTGTAAATTGTCGTAGCTGTGTTGGGAAAGAACCAGAGCTCCAAACCCTAACAGAAAGTAATGAAGCTCAAATAGTTATAGGTGCAGAAAGCTCGCTAAAGCCGGAAATAATTTCAGCCGAATTTTTTTCAAACGATCTAACAGTGTTCACAAAGGATAGATTAAATACAACTGCTGGTGGAGTACTTATTGCTGTCAGAAACAGTTTACCTTGTAGTGAAAATGAAGTAGATAGTTGCTGCGAAATAGTATGGGTAGAGTTTATACTTGGCAATCGGACTAAACTATTAATTGGATTGTTTTATCGAGCCCCCCGACTCAGAAGGTACAGTCGCTGAATAGTTCAAAGAAAACATGAGTCTCATTTCAAATACGCACCCCACTCATACCAGTATAGTCGGTGGTGACTTCATCAACACTCGATATGCTGGAAAAATTATTCGTTTAAAGGCGGCGGTAGGCATAAAACATCATCCGAAATTGTACTAAATGCTTTCTCAGAAAATTATTTTGAACAATTAGTTCATGAGACCACTCGAAGCTTAAATGGTTGCGAAAGCATACTTGACCTCTTAGCAACAAACAATCCTGGACAAAAAAAAAAAAAAAAAAAAATGGTTCAAATGGCTCTGAGCAATATGGGGCTCAACTGCTGTGGTCATTAGTCCCCTAGAACTTAGAACTACTTAAACCTAACTAACCTAAGGACATGACACACATCCATGCCCGAGGCAGGATTCGAACCTGCGACCGTAGCAGTCGCACGGTTCCGGACTGCGCGCCTAGAACCGCGAGACCACCGCGGCCGGCCCAGTCCTGGACAAATAGGGAGTATCGTCACGAATACAGGGATTAGCGACCACCAGGCAGCTGCTGCTAGGCTGATGACCGTAACACTTAAAACCATCAAAAAGAAACGCTGAGTATATCCATTTAAAAAAGCTGATAAAAATGCTCTTAACGCCTTTTTAAGAAACACTCCATCCCATCTGATCATGCAAGCGTAGAAAAGTTGTGGAATGATTTCAAAGACACAGTATCGACGGCAATTGAGAGGTACATACCACATAAACTAATAAGTGATGGTACTGATCCCCCATGGTACACAAAACGGGTCAGATCGATGCTGCAGAAGCAACGAAAAAACCCCAAAATCCCCAAGATGGGCCAAGTTTTGCAGAAGTTCGAAATATAGAAACTACTTGAATGCGAGATGATTTTAATAATTTCCAGAACGAAACTTTGCCTCGGGATCTAATTCTGGTTGAAGATAAAGCACACCAGCGGCAAGACGCAATCAATACCTTCACTGCGCGATAACAATGGTGAAGTCACTTACGACAGTGCCACTAAAGCAGAGATGTTAAACATGGTTTTCCGAAACTCCTTCACAAAACAAGACGAATTACATCTACATCTAGATGGATACTCTGCAAATCACATTTAAGTGCCTGGCAGAGTGTTCATCGAACCACCTTCACAATTCTCTATTATTCCAATCACGAATAGAGCGCGTGAAGAATGAACACCTATTTCTTTCCGTACGAAACATGATTGCCCTTATTTTATCGTAGTGATAGTTCCTCCCTATGTAGGTCGGTGTCAACAAAATATTTTCTCATTCGGAGGAGAAAGTTGGTGATTGGAATTTCATGAGAAGATTCCGTCGCAACGAAAAACGCCTTCTTTTAATTATGTCCAACCCAATTCCTGTATCATTTCTGTGACACTCTCTCCTGTATTTCGAGATAATACAAAACGTGCTGCCTTTCTTTGAACTTTTTCGATGAAATCCGTCAGTCCTATCAGGTAAGGATCCCATACCGCGCAGCGGTATTCTAAAAGAGGGCGGACAAGTGCAGTGTAGGCAGTCTCCTTAGTAGATCGGTTACATTGTCTAAGTGTCCTCCCAATAAAACGCAGTCTTTGGTTAGCCTTCCCCACACCATTTTCTATGTGTTCCTTCCAATTTAAGTTGTTCGTAATTGTAATACCTAGGTATTTAGTTGAATTTACGGCTTTTAGATTAGACTCATTTATTGTGTAACCGAAGTTTAACGAGTTCCTTTCAGCACTCATGTGGATGACCTCACACTTTTCGTTATTTAGGGTCAACTGCCATTTATCTTGTCATTCAGATATCTTTTCTAAATCGTTTGGCAGTTTGTTTTGATCTTCGGATGACTTTATTAGTCGATAAACAACAGCGTCATCTGCAAACAACCGAAGACGGTTGCTCAGATTGTTTCCCAAATCGTTTCTATAGATAAGGAACAGCAAAGGGCTTATAACACTACCTTGCGGAACGCCATATATCACTTCTGTTTTACACTATGACTTTCCGTCACTTACTACTAACTGTGAGCTCTCTCACAGGAAATCACAAACCCAGTCACATAACTGAGACGACATTCCATCAGCACGCAATTTCACTACGAGCCGCTTGTGTGGTACAGTGTCAAAAGCCTTCCGGAAATCCAGAAATACGGAATCGATCAGAAATATCTTGTCAATAGCACTCAACAGTTCATGTGAATAAAGAGCTAGTTGTGTTTCATAGGAACGATGTTTTCTAAATCCATGTTGACTGTGTGTTCAAATGCTTCAAATGGCTCTGACCACTATGCGACTTAACTTCTGAGGTCATCAGTCCCCTAGAACTCAGAACTAATTAAACCTAACTAACCTAAGGACATCACACACGTGGCCGAGGCAGGATTCGAACCTGCGAACGTAGCGGTCGCTCGGTTCCAGATTGTAGCGCCCAGAACCCACGGCCACTCCGGTCGGCCTAACTGTGTGTCAGTAGACCGTATTCTTCGAGGTGATTTATAATGTTCGAACACAATATATGTTCCGAAAAGCAGCTGCATATCGACGTTAACGACATGGTCCTGTAATTTAGTGGATTACTACTACTTCCTTTCTTGAATATTGGTATGACCTGTGCAACTTTCCAGTCTTTGGGTACGGATCTTTCGTCTAGCGAACGGTTGTATATGATTGTTAAGTATGGAGCTAATACACTCCTGGAAATTGAAATAAGAACACCGTGAATTCATTGTCCCAGGAAGGGGAAACTTTATTGACACATTCCTGGGGTCAGATACATCACATGATCACACTGACAGAACCACAGGCACATAGACACAGGCAACACAGCATGCACAATGTCGGCACTAGTACAGAGTATATCCACCTTTCGCAGCAATGCAGGCTGCTATTCTCCTATGGAGACGATCGTAGAGATGCTGGATATAGTCCTGTGGAACGGCTTGCCATGCCATTTCCACCTGGCGCCTCAGTTGGACCAGCGTTCGTACTGGACGTGCAGACCGCGTGAGACGACGCTTCATCCAGTCCCAAACATGCTCAATGGGGGACAGATCCGGAGATCTTGCTGGCCAGGGTAGTTGACTTACACCTTCTAGAGCACGTTGGGTGGCACGGGATACATGCGGACGTGCATTGTCCTGTTGGAACAGCAAGTTCCCTTGCCGGTCTAGGAATGGTAGAACGATGGGTTCGATGACGGTTTGGATGTACCGTGCACTATTCAGTGTCCCCTCGACGATCAGCAGAGGTGTACGGCCAGTGTAGGAGATCGCTCCCCACACCATGATGCCGGGTGTTGGCCCTGTGTGCCTCGGTCGTATGCAGTCCTGATTGTGGCGCTCACCTGCACGGCGCCAAACACGCATACGACCATCATTGGCACCAAGGCAGAAGCGACTCTCATCGCTGAAGACGACACGTCTCCATTCGTCCCTCCATTCACGCCTGTCGCGACACCACTGGAGGCGGGCTGCACGATGTTGGGGCGTGAGCGGAAGACGGCCTAACGGTGTGTGGGACCGTAGCCCAGCTTCATGGAGACGGTTGCCCTCTCGCAGTGTCCGGAGCAAGTATGGTGGGTCTGACACACCGGTGTCAATGTGTTCTTTTTTCCATTTCCAGGAGTGTACATCAGCATACTCCGAAAGGAACCTAATTGGTATACAGTCTGGACCAGAGGACTTGCTTTTATTAACTGATTTAAGTTGCTTCACTACTCCGAGGATACTTACTTCTACGTTACTCATGTTGGCAACTGTTATCGATTCGAATTCTGGAATATTTACTTCGTCTTCTTTTGTGAAGGCATTTCGGAAGGCTGTGTTTAGTAACTTTGCTTTGGCAGCACTGTCTTCGATAGTATCTCCATTACTATCGCGCAGAGAAGGCATTGATTGTTTCTTGCCGCTAACATACTTCACATACGACCAGAATCTCTTTGGATTTTCAGCCAGGTTTCGAGACAAAGTTCCGTTGTGGAAACTGTTATAAGCATCTCGCATTGAAGTCCGCACTAAATTTCGAGCTTCTGTAAAGGATCGCCAATCCTGGGGATTTTGCTACTGTTTAAATTTGGCATGTTTGTTTCGTTGTTTCTGCAACAGTGGTCTAACCTGTTTTGTGTACCAAGGAGAGTCAGCTCAGTCATATGTTAATTTTTTGGTATAAATCTCTCAATGGCTCCCGTTACTATTTCTTTGAATTCAACCCACATCTGGTCCACACTTCTATTATTAATTTGAAATGAGTGGAGATTGTCTCTCAGGAAGGAATCAAGTGAATTTTTATCTGATTTTTTGAATAGGTATATTTTTCGGTTATTTTTGGAGGATTTGGGGATTACAATATTCACTCTTGCTACGACAACATTGTGTTCACTGATCATTGTATCGGTTTTGGTGCTCGTAATTAACTCAGGATTATTTGTTGCTAAGATGTCAAGTGTGTTTTCACAATCGTTTACTATTCGCGTGGGCTCATGAACTAGCTGATCGAAATAATTTTCAGAGAATGCGTTTAGCACAAGTTTGGATGATATTTAATGCGTACCTCTGAAACTGAACACGTATTTTCGCCAACATATTGAGGGTAAATTAAAGTCACCGCCAACTATTATCGTATGAGTCCGGTACGTGTTTGAAATCAAACTCAGGTTTTCTTTGAACCTTTCATCAACTGTATCATCTGAAATGGGAGCTCGGTAAATGAATCCTATTATTATTTTATCCCGATTGCCAACAATGACCTCTGCCCATACTTACTCACAGGAAGTATCTACTTCAATTTCGCGACAAGTTAAACTACTTCTAACAGCAAGAAACACTCCACCTCCAACCGTGTTAAGCCTATCCTTTCGGAACACCGTTAGGTACCTCGCAAAAATTTCGGCTGAGCTTATATCCGGCTTTAGCCAGCTTTCAGTGTCTATAACGATTTGAGCATCAGTGCTTTCTATTAGCGCTCCGATCTCTGGTACTTTTCCAAGACAGCTACGACAATTTACAACTGTTATACCAATGGTTCCTGTGTCTACGTTCTTCCTGTGTTCAGCCTGCACCCTTTGTGATTGAAGCCCTTCTTGTGTTTTACCGAGAGCCTCCAACCTACAAAACTGCCCAGTCCACACCAGACAACCCCTGCTACCCGTGTAGCCTCCTCCTGCGTGTAGTGGACACCTGACCTATTCAGCAGAACCCGAAACCCAACCACCCTTTGGCGCAAGTCGAGGGATCTGCTGCCTACACGGTCGCAGAACCGTCTGAGCCTCTGATTCAGACCCTCCTCTCGGCTTTCTAGCAGAGGTCCGCAATCGGTCCTGTTGACTATGCTGCAAATGATCAGCTCTACTTTTATCTTGCAAGCAATACTGGCAGCCTTTACCTCTTCTGTTAGCCGCTCGAAACCAGAGAGCATCTCTTCTCATCCACGGTGACACATATCACTGGTACCGACGTGAGCCACCACCTGCAGTTGACTGCACCCTGTGCTCTTCATGGCATCTGGGAGGACCCTTTTCACATCTGGAATGATTCCACCCGATATGCACACAGAGTGCAAATTGGTTTTCTTACCCTTCTCTTCTGCTAAGTCCCTACGGGGCTCTATAACGCGCCTAACGTTGGACCTCCCAATAATCCCACCCTCTGCGATTGCCCGGATCTTAAAGGTTGAGTCGTTTCCTCCCTAACAGGACAGGCGACAGCACCTGTTTCAGCGACAGTGTCAGCCACAGACAGCACCTGGAACCTGTTTGTCAGACAAAATGGGAAGGCCTTACGTGCTTCCGCCTGGGAAGTCTTTCGCCGCCTGTTTCGCCCCAGGGCGACCTCCCACTCGACCACAGGTGAGGGGTCAACCTCAATACGAGCAGTAGCTGGGTTGGCCACCGATGAGGACCGATCGGAAGACTCGGACGTGCTGGACGTCCGTTGGATCCCCATGGCCGGCCCATCCGCTGCAGCCTCAAGCTGTGGAACCGAAGCCATCACAGCCTGAAGCTGAGAGCGAAGTGTCACCAACTCGGCTCGCATCCGCATACAACAATCGCAGTCCCTGTCCGTACTAAAGACCGTGGAAAACTAAACTATTCAGATAAACGGACTATCGGCACTTGCTGCACAACTCTACTGTAGACCCTGACGAAAATGCACGAACTGTGTCTAGTAATACGCAGATATTCTAAAACCTAACTACCGAAGCACTCAGGTGAAACTAAATAATTCGACCCTGATTAGGAACTTGTAATATGTCACAAAATCGGTTTACTTTCCGACGCAAACGAAAACGCGAGAACAGTGGCAGTACATATTCCTGAATTCCAATCACGAACAACTGCTAAGATGAGAAACGTAGAAGTAGATATCATCCGGGCAGCAAAGCAGCTTAAATCACTTAATAAAGGCAAGGCCTCCGGTTCAGATTGGCCAGTCAGGTTTTTTTTTTTAGAGTATGCTGATACAATAGCTCCACATTTAGCAGTTATATACAACCGCACGGTCACAGAAAGATTCGCACCTAATGAATGGAAAATTGTTCAATTCAACCAATACACAAAAAGGGAAGTAGGAGTAATCCGCTGAATTACAGGCCCATATCTCTAACGTCGATTTGCAGTAGAGTTTTGGAAAATGAAGTACCTCGAAGAATACGATTTATTGACACATAGTCAGCAATGATTCAGGGAATATTGCTCTTGTGAAACACAACTAGCTCTTTATACTCCTGAAGTAATAAGTGCTATCGACAGGGGATGTCAAATTGATTCCATGTTCTTAGATTTCCAGAAGGCTTTCGACACCGTTCCTCACAAGCGTCTTCAAACCAAACTGCATGTCTACGGAATATCGCCTCAGTTGTGCGACTGGATTCGTGGTTTCCTGTCAGAAACGTCACAGTTCGTAGCAACAGACGGAAAACATAAGTAATATCCGGTTTCCACAGGGAAGTGTTACAGGCCCTCTACTGTTCCTGATCTAAATTAACGACACAGGAGGCAATCTGAGTAGCCGTCTTAGATTGATTGCACATGATGCTGTCATTTACCCTCTTGTAAAGTCATCAAATGACCAAAACGAATTGCAAAATGATTTAGATAAGATATCTGTATGTTGCGAAAAGTGGCCACTTATTCACATGAGAACTAAAAGAAATCCTCTAAATTTCGATTATGCGATAAGTCACACAAATCTGAAGGCTGCAAATTCAACTAAATATTTAGGCATTACAATTACAAATAACCTAAATTGGAACGATCACATAGATAATGTTGTGGGTATAAGAAACCAAATACTGCGATTTGTTGGCAACAGGTCTATTAAAGATACTGGTTACACCACGCTTGCCCACCCTATTCCGGATTATTGCTGTGCTGTGTGGTATCCGCATCAGGTGGGACTGACGAATGACATCGAAAAATTTCTAGGAAGGGCAGATCCTTTTGTATTATCGTGATTTAGGGGAAATGGTGTCACAGATATGATACTTGTATTGGAGTGGCAATCATTAAAACGAAGGCGTTTGTCGTTGCGACGGGATCTTCTCATGAAATTTCGATCACCAGTTTTCTCCTCCGATTACGAAATCGTTCTGTTGACACCCACCTACATAGGGAGAAATGATCATCACGATAAATTAAGAAGACAGGGCTCACACAGAAAAATTTAAGTGCTCGTTTTTCCTGCGCGCCGTTCGAGAGTGGAACGGTAGAGAGACAGCTTGAAGGTGGTTCATTGAACCCTCAGCCAGCCACTTTTTTTGTGAATAGCAGAGTAATCACGTAGATGTAGATGTATATGAATTATGGCTCTCTAAAAATTAGTAATCGACGACACCAGCGTCTAATGACACGAATTTTTGGAAAGACAGACCGTAAAGATTTTATGGAAATCAGTAATGGTAACGTAGTTGACAACATTTTCGGTATTTTAAGCAATACTGATACTCTGATGTATTTTTTGATGAATAACTCGGATCTTTCGGATACTTTTGTGCAAAGTCCAGTTGGAGATACACTGTAATTAGCTCTGACTGGAGGATAAAGGGGAGGGAGGGAGGGAGGGAGGGAGGGAGGGAGGGAGGGAGGGAGAGAGAGAGAGAGAGAGAGAGAGAGAGAGAGAGAGAGAGAGGGAGAGAGAGAGAAATTTATGATATATTAGCTAATTTTGATACTTTTGTGCAACGCTCAGATGGAGTTACATTGTTACAGGGTCTTTCATCTTTAACTACTCTCTGGTTGGAGGGGAGGAGAGAGTGATGGAACACTATGCGACACATGTGCACCATTTAAAGTGTATAATGCATATCATCGACTTTCAAGTTGAGGTCACATAATTTTTTACTGCATATGTGGTACTATTTTCTAATACTATGCTCTCATATGTTGGAAGGAGGATGGGATATGGAACATAAAGCACATTTGGTATTTTCATCTTCTTGGATTTTGTAACTGACTGGAGGTCGGCAGAGGAGAAGGAAAAGGTGTGGTTCGATATGCCTTTAGAACTAAAGTAATTTAACACCATTTTTATACATCTTTACACTCTGGGTGGCAGAGGTTTTAAATTTACAAGTGACTCATTTGGGCTATCTCCTCAACACGGGATTTTTAACGATGCACTATGACTGGCTGGAAATAAGTAGGAGTGGCGGAGAGGGTTTTAAATTTTCTGGGCTATACTACACTCTGATTGTTTGGCGATAGGGAGGAGGAGGTGTACAATATAAAGTACACAATGGTCTTTTTCCATCTACTTGAACTTTCTCGATTAATTGGAGATACGGAGGGTGGGGAGGAAGAGGGTTTTAAATTTACCGTTAATACAAATGGGCTATTTCCGCCATCTTGAATTTTTAGTACTGTACTATGACTGTCTCGAGATAAGAAGGGGCGTAGTTTCCCACTTATGAGTATGATGATGGCCAGTGATGTCACCGATAAGGTTGATGACGTCACTAGGTCAATGATTTCGGTCGGCCAGAGTCGTCAATGTAAACAAAGTGCTCTACAATGCCCATAGTAATCCCACTCTTTTGTTAACAACTCGTTTATTATTCCATTAATCTACGAGAAAGTTTGTTCACTATAGCATGTTCGTTCTTAACAGTCAAGTCGCATTGATCTTCATTTATAGTTCTAATTTCATTACAACCGGAGTCATAACGCACTACGTACTCAGAAGTTAAAGCTTAAATGTATCTCTACAGCATTCTGACGAATTCTTCGCGTCGCTCTGCTGTACTGTAACGGAATGTCGATTCTGTCAGCAATGCTCGATAACAGATGATAGCCTCGGAAAAATTTCCTCCAGATATTGGTGTTACCTTGGCCTATATGGTGTGGACCCCTTTCAATTTGTGTATGTTGTTAACACTTGCCACAGATTGCATCCTGTGATAGACGCTGACCTTGAAGAATCAGTTCTTTCTACTCTGTATATTTTCTTGAGAATTTTAATTTTTCCGAATACAGGTTCAAAATGGCTCTGAGCACTATGGGACTCAACATCTGAGGTCATCAGCCCCTAGAACTTAGAACTACTTAAACCTAATTAACCTAAGGACATCACACACATCCATGCCCGAGGCAGGATTCGAACCTGCGACTGTAGCAGTCACGCTGTTCCGGACTGAAGTGCCTAGAACCGCTCGGCCACCGCGGCCAGCTCCCCAGTACTCCCCACGTCGTTGCACTGTCGATACAAATACTTGTTCCTGTTCTAAACAAGGCTGTTTCTCAGTGAAGGAACATGGTGTGGCTTCAAATCCTGTACTACTGTGCGAATAGTACAGCTCACCTGTACTCTCTGAGGCTTAGCAGCTTAACACAATCTTCTCACAGACAAACATTCAAATTCCATTCCTTCAATGAGATATCCGCTGCATGTTGCATAATATTTCCTTATATACTGAATGTAGACTGCATTACTCCTTGTTGTCCTATGTGGTTGCACTGAAGTGCTAATGATTTGCAAATCCAAGCATGTAGCACACTTCATCCCAGTTTGAGGTTTGTTGCCCCTATGGTGTAGCAACTTTATTAGACGGCAACATATAATTGCAATCACAGATACAGATTTTAGAAGTGAAAATGACGAAAAAACATTAGTTCTATAGCCGAAATTCAGCTTCATGTCTTCCATTCCCTTTCCAAAATTACGCAGTCCACACTACGGCTTTTTAAGTCTTTCTACTACATACGAGGGCTATTCGGAAAGTAAGGTCCGATCGATCGCGAAATGGAAACTGTTACTAAAGTTAAAAATGTGTTATTTGCAACAGTTGGCTACACCTTCCAGTTACTTCTCTACATAGTCACCGCTCCGACATAGACGTTTGTCGTAGCGTTGAACCAATCTTACATTACCCTCGTCATACAAGCGAACCGCCTGCGTTTCCCGCCACTTCTCTACGCCGGGGCACAACTCATTGTCTGTTCATTTGCGAAGTAATGAAACTCGGGAGGAGCCAATTAGAGTCTGTGTTGTGGGTAATCAAACACTTCCCGTCGAAAACACAACAGGAGCATCTTCATTTCCCCTGCAGAGTGCGGCCGAGAATTGTCATAAAGAACGAAACGCATGGCAGTTATGTTATGTAGGCTGCTTAACATGAGGCGAAATCCCTCACCAGGCCCTCATACTAGGTTGGAGACATCATTGTCCTAGGCATATTTAAGTGCTCACTGTGCCCTCAGAATTTAAACGAGAGACTTGACACTATACATGGGTATCCAAGAGATACTGCCCAACATATACATGGTGGTCCATTGATCCTGACCGGGCCAAACATCTCACGAAATAAGAGTCAAACGAAAAAACTACAACGAACGAAACTTGTATAGCTTGAAGGAGGAAACCAGATGGCGCTGTGGTTGGCCTGCTAGATCAAACGAATATCAACTGCGTTTTTTCTAAAATAGTAACCCATATTTTTTATTACATATTTGTGTAGTACGTAAAGAAGTATGAATGTTTTAGTTGGACCACTTTTTTTCGCTTTGTGATAGATGACTCTGTAATAGTCACAAACATATGGCTCACAATTTTAGACGAACAGTTGGTAACAGGTAGGTTTTTTGAATTAAAATACGTAGGTACGTTTAAACATTTTATTTCGGTTGTTCCAATGTGATACATGTACTTTTGTGAACATATCATTTCCGAGAACGCATGCTGTTACAGCGTGATTACCTGTAAATACCACATTAATGCAATAAATGCTCAAAATGATGTCCGTCAACCTCAGTGCATTTGGCAATCCGTTTAACTACATTCCTCTCAACAGCGAGTAGTTCCCCTTCCGTAATGTTCGCACATGCATTGAGAATGCGCTGACGCATGTCGTCAGGCGTTGTCGGTGGATCACGATAGCAAATATCCTTCAACTTTTCCCACAGAAAGAAATCCGGGGACGTCACATCCGGTGAACGTGAGGGCCATGGTATGGTGCTTCGACGACCAATCCACCTGTCATGAAATATGCTATTCAATACCACTTCAACTGCACGCTAGCTATGAGCCGGAAATCCATCATGTTGGAAGCACATTGCCATTCTGTCACGCAGTGAAACATCTTGTAGTAACATCGGTAGAACATTACGTAGGAAATCAGCATGCAATGCACCATTTAGATTGCCATCGATAAAATGGGGTCAATTATCCCTTCCTCCTCTCGCGCAATTTGTCTGCTACTGATGAGCGGATTAGCCGCAACAGCAGCTGAAATACCTACTTGGGCATCATCGTTTGTTGCAGGTCGTGGTTAACGTTTCACATGTGGCTGAACACTTCCTGTTTCCTTAAATAACGTAACTCTCCGGCGAACGATCCGGACACTAGGATGATGTCGTCCAGGATACCGAGCAGCATACATAGCACACGCCCGTTGGGAATTTTGATCACAGTAGCCATACATCAACACGATTTCGACCTTTTCCGCAATTGGTAAACGGTCCATTTTACCACGGGTAATGTATCACGAAGCAAATACCGTCCACACTGGCGGAATGTTACGTGATACCACGAACTTATATACGTTTGTGACTATTACAGCGCCATCTATCACAAAGTGAAAACAGTGGTCCAACTAAAACATTGTTATTTATTTACGTACTATACGAACATCTAATAAAAATGGGGGTTGCTATTTAAAAAAAAAAAGGAAGTTGATATCCGTTTGACCTATGGCAGCGCCATCTAGCGGGCCAACCATAGCGCCATCTGGTTTCCCCCTCAAGCTAGACGAGTTTCGTTCTTTGTAGTTTTTCCGTTTGATGTGTATTTAGTGAGTTATTGTCCCGGCCACTAACAGCTTCATCGGATTTTCACTGTGGTTTACATTCCGCGCCCGATCGTATATTACTTTCCGAACAGCCCTCGTATTTACGAATATCAATTAGAAGTTTTTCTTTCTATCAATTTGTGTCAGAGATGGGCACAAATGTGTGCGTTACCTGTTTAGCAGCATTTGGGAGTCTTTCCTGTCATGGAACCAGGAAACTAAAATCGTATGCTGTGACCTGCGTGTTAAGGAAGGACTACTGTGTGTTCACCGCTTAGGCGGGGGAGATACCTGGGGAGCCGGGTGCCACTGACTTCCAAATAGCAGAAGACTAACTCACGGTACTTTTTGTTGTCCTAGTCCCGACAGCCACTTGCTCAACGTCACAGGCAATAATTCCGACGGTCTACTTCCTAAGCATCAAATTCTGTAAAGTTCACAAACAGAATACGAGGGGACTTCCAAAAGTAGGTTACACATTATCATGGCGGGACAGTTTAACTTTTACTGAATGCAGCACTACCCTTCAGAGTGACACAGATACATACATAATAATGTTTTGTAGCGTAATCACCAAGTCTCCGTAAAACACGGCCGGAAAGTTTTACCAATAGCTTAGGTACTCGACAGCCGTAATCCTCTCCTTAGTCACGGATCCATTCGAGAACCGCTGTGTGGTTCAAATGGCTCTGAGCACTATGGGACTTGTCATCTACGGTCATTAGTCCCCTAGAACTTAGAACTACTTAAACCTAACTAACCTAAGGACATCACACAACACCCAGTCATCACGAGGCAGAGAAAATCCCTGACCCCGCCGGGAATCGAACCCGGGAACCAGGGCGCGGGAAGCGAAAACGCTACCGCACGACCACGAGCTGTGGACCGCTGTGTGACCGTCATCATCTTTGTGAAATCTCTTTCCCCCAGAAGTTTCCTCCTCGATTACATCGAAAAGATCGAAATCTGGACTTCACACGTCTGTAGGGTTGACACTAATTCACTACTGTTGGATGCGACATTGCATTTTGTCCATATCCTGCCAGAATTTCACGGCGAATCTGTGTGTGGAATTTCGACGTTTTTTAACAGAGGAATCGCACTGTTTCATGTACTTCAACTTTGACGCTAGTTTCCAGTTGGCGCGCTATTCCATTCCGATATAATGAAGCAGTAGTTATCCGTAGCGCACCAGATCTCTCTCTGCAAGAAATCCAGAACACCACTCTTGTTGCACAATGGTCTTAGCGTGGAACGACATGGGTAAATTATTTTCCGAAGTCCCTACTCATAAATAAACTGTTCACATTGAATCTGGTTTAAGCAGTGAAAGTGAATAACTTATAACGATGGAAAAGGGAATTTAAGTTTATGAAAAATTAATTTATCAAATCCAGATCTACTGTGTTTCAACAACAAGCACAAAATCTTGCTTTGTTTTCTTTCTACCTTTAATTATTTTTGTAAGAAGATAAAAGAAAAGAAGTTAACATAATATTGTAGATATGATAAAAACATGAAATCGATTATATTCAATTTAAGTTCACCAGATTGTAAAACTGTCTAATCCACGAACAAAACTTCGATACTTGTCAATCCCATGCTGTGTATCATAAGCTATGTGACTATTTCTATAGCCCTCTGTTCGGTGGAATGTCCCTCTTCGAGTGGTTGTATGACTAGACGCGTTCCAACTAGTCAACTGTAATGCGAATTATCACACATCTGTATCTACATGATACTCTGCAAGACACCTAAGTGTGTGTGGCGGAGGGCACTTTCGGTACCACTATCCCACTATCTGATCCCTCCAACCCTGTTCCACTCGCGAATGGTGCGTGGGAAGAATGATTGGCTCTAATTTCTCGGATTTCTCCTCGTGGTCAACACGCGAGGCGAGATGTATTTGGGGGGGGGGGGGGGGCGGGAGAGGGAGTAATATGTTGCCTGACTCTTTCTGAAGAGTACTGTCCCGAAATTTCAATAGTAAATCTCTCTGTGATGCGACATCACATCACGTCACGTCGTGCAAAGTACCAAATTCTGATACCAAATTCGTGTAATAAAAATTTACTGTTAAGCTGATTTCCAGTCTACTTTTTCCACAAGACGCAAGGGTATTGTGCACAAGAGTCCATCTTTGTGTGTTTCGCCTTTAGAAATAACATCCATATAGACAGCGCCTCAAAGCAACATGTATTGTTAAAACTAATTTTGGGGGATTGTGTGAATTTCTGCTCCCTGGGAGTATAATTATTGATTGCTTACGAAGAGGCAAACATCATACCTGGGAAACATCTCATTGACACCTATCATCAGTGTAAATAAGCAGCCTTCGGTTTCTACCAGCCGCCATCTAAGACCACCGATGTCAAGCTTTTTCTTATTGAGGTAATTCATTAAAAGTAATCAAGACAGGATGAATTTTGTTTTCTGCAGGCAGAGTGAATGAGCTTCAACCTAGCCTAAAATTTTCGCAGTAACTGCACAGCAGGAAATGAGGAAAATACTAACCTCATGAGTTGGTATAATCGAGAGGTGAATAACTAAAATTAATCAAAAGAGAGAATTATTCGAAACATTTCAGTAAGGGTGTCTTATGACTTCCTTCCAGTCAAGTAAGCAGCTCGCTAGTTAAATCATTATCTGCGCCATCAGTAACGACTAGTAGCAATGCTACAAAAAGGTCATGGAGAGCTGTCAAGGAAGAAATCATTCAGGTATGGAGTTCCAACGAATATTTTCTGTAGTCAAGGCGAGCCTTCGGTCAAAACGCTTGAAAACAATTCCCGACTTCGGCCAAGACCGAACACTTGAACCGGGATTCTAGAGGCCCCCCACGGTGTGTAGTTGTCTTTCTACGTTATTTATTGTGAAAAAAGCATCACAGTACTTTCGTAAGTCTTACGAAACGCTAGAAAATGTCTCAAACTTTGTAGATGCGGATTCGGGACAACGGCAGTTCAAATTCGCGCCCAGTCATACAGATATATGTTTCCCGTGAATTCCTTACATCACGTAAGATAAGTCGCGGGTTGGTTGCTTTGAAAAGGACAAGTTCGATTTATATCCATGCGAATTTGTGCTCCGTCTCTAGAGACCTCAGCGTCAACAGGACAAATCCCAACCTTCGTTTCTTCCTTCAAACGTCCTACTTAGTCATCCAGCTTTGTTATCTATTAGCGTATTTTCTGTCTCTTTCTTTCCTTGTTTGAGTGTGTATGATTGAAGTAATAGGCGAAACTCTTTTCGGTTGTCACTCCTCACTTATATTTTAATAGTTAAATTAGTACATTTGACGGACCAATCACACCAGCAGCCATTCATGTACGTAACCCACATTATCAATGTGTCACATATGTTACATTCCCGTCGCCATAACTGGACAACATAATGTACCCGTACTAAGCTCAGATGTTGCCAACCCATTAAAAAGCTTATATTCTGTTGCGAACGGTGTGCTGAACGAAGAGGCTCAGGAGCAAAACACTTGGGTTTGTATTCCACACAAAAACGGTTCACGTCGCTGTACGACCTTCTTGATTAGCGTTTTCCATGGCTTCGATAAAAGTAATTTAATGGCCATTTCACATACTCGCTGGTTCCCAGAATGCAGAACATCACTTTTGTTGAAAACGTTTAGAAAAGTTTTGAAGCTGTAAAGAACTCATACTGTATATCTATTGCAGTGCCAAAATTTTCTTAATAAGAAATACAAACTCCTACCCCGTTTAATGGTTATTTGCCAGGAGCAAAAAAATATTGTGGGAACTCAGAAATGTGCGTTTTTAAAAACCAGGCTGCCGTCGCCCATCCTTGTCTGAAACCCTCAGTTACTTCACTAATACACTAAAACATTGCGCCAGTCTAACACCTCACTAAAGAGTCTTTGGCTGCACCTCACTATATGGAATATCTTTTTTGATGATTTACATAATCCTATGTATCAGACAGCACAGGTTTTGTTGTTCCTGTGAGAACAAGGTGCACCTCCTTCCAGCGCTGTGTACCTTTACGAGCAGTGCAGTACACAGCTTGGATGTGATAAGCTCCCGTGTAAGGTAATGCATAGTTTACATTTCACCAGCACGCTGTTTTGGTGCTGGCAGACTTTTTTATAATGTATCCGAGTAGCTCCCTTCTCCATAGGTCAAAACAGTGGTTTGGGTAGTCATACGTAGCTCATATTTCACCAGCACGCTATTTTGGTGCAGGCAAATGTATTTTTATAGTTTGTACGATTAGTCCCCTTACCCCTACGACTTAATAGTTTATTGAATATGCGGATACACGTACATATAAAAATTACGTATCCAGCGGATCGGTATGTGCACCGAGCGGTTCTAGGCGCTTCAGTCTGGAACCACGCAACCGCTACGGTCGCAGGTTCGAATCCTGCCTGGGGCATGGATGTGTGTGATGTCCTTAGGTTAGTTAGGTTTACGTAGTTATAAGTTCTCGGGGACTGATGACCTCAGATGTTAAGTCCCATAGTGCTCAGACCCAGTTTTTTGGTATGTGCACCAATGTGCGTTACACAGAGATTTATTCTCGAAGCTCTTGCTCAACACTTTTGCGCAATTCTTCATTAGTCTTGTACCGATTTTCCGCTATATGAGACTTGATCATTCCCCATAATACGTTGTCTAGCGTAATAAGATTCGGACTGCATAGTAACAGTTTCAAAGGGGCCGGAGATGTCGATGAATTACGGTCATCCCAGCGAACTTTGAAATTATCAATCAAGAAACTCACGTACAAGAACGGTAAAGTGTGCTGGTGCTCCGTCCTGATATGATTTCTATTCTATTGTCTTTGATCTTCAGATTTTACACTACTGAAGCGCGTCCAAGTATAAATTTTTAATTACACATTGTTAAAAAAAATAGTCCGAACAGTTTTCGTGATGAAATCACAACCCATATGATAACATAGGTGATTGTCTTTACAACTATTGCATCTAATACACTTCTGGCCATTAAAATTCCTACACAGAGAAGAAATGCAAATGATGAACGGGTATTCATCGAACAAATATATTATACTAGAACTGACATGTGGTTACATTTTCACGCAATTTGGGTGCATAGATCCTGAAAAATCAGTACCCAGAACAGCCACCTCTGGCCATAATAGCCAGCCGAGGTGGCCGAGCGGTTCTAGGCGCATCAGAAGTTAAGTCTCATAGTGCTTAGAGCCATTTGAACCATTTTTTGGCCGTAATAACGACATTGAAAAGCCAGGGCATTGAGTCAAACAGACCTTGCATGGCGTGTACATGTACAGCTGCCCACGCAGCTTCAACGCGATACCACAGTTCATCATGAGTAGTGACTGGCGTATTATGACGAGCCAGTTACTCGGCCACCATTGACCAGACGTTTTCAATTGGTGAGAAATCTGGAGAATGTGCTGGTCAGAGCAGCAGTCGAACATTTTCTGTATCCAGAAAGCCCCGTACAGGACCTGCAACATGCGGTCGTGCATCATCCTGCTGGAATGTAGGGTTTCACAGGGATCGAGTGTAGGGTAGAGCCGCGAGGCGTAACATATCTGAAATGTAACGTCCACTGTTCAAAGTGCCCTCAATGAGGTGACCGAGACGTGTAACCAATGGGCACCCCATACCATCACTCCGGGTGATATGCCGGTATGACGATGACGAATACACGCTTCCAATGTGCGTTCACCGCGATGTCGCCAAACACGGATGCTTCCATCCTGATGCTGTAAATAGAACCTGGATTCATCCGAAAAAATGACTTTTTGCCATTCGTACACCCAGGTTCATCGTTGAGTACACCATCGCAGGCGCTCCTGCCTGCGATGCAGCGTCAAGTGTAACCGCAGCCTTGGTTTCCGAGCTGATAGTCCATGCTGCTGCAAACGTAGTCGAACTGTTCGTGCAGATGGTTGTTGTCTTGCAAATGTCCCTATCTGTTGACTCAGGTATCGAGACGTGGCCGCACGATCCGTTACAGCCATTCGGATAAGATGCCTGTCATCTCGACTGCTAGTGATACGAGGCCGTTGGGATCCAGCACAGCGTTCCGTATTACCCTCTGAACCCACCGATACCATATTCTGCTAACAGTCATTGGATCTCGACCAACGCGAGCAGCAATGTCGCGATACGATAAACCGCAATCGCGATAGACTACAACCCGACCTTTATCAAAGTCGGAAACGTGATGATACGCATTTCTTCTCCTTACACGAGGCATCACAACAACGTTTCACCAGGCAACGCCGGTCAAGTGCTGTTTGTGTATGAGAACTCGGTTGGAAACTTTCCTCATGTCGGCACGTTGTAGGTGTCGCCACCGGCACCAACCTTGTGTGAATGCTCTGAAAAGCTTATCATGTGCATATTACAGCATCTTCTTCCTGTCGGTTAAATTTCGCGTCTGTAGCACGTCATCTTGGTGGTGTAGCAATTTTAATGGCCACTAGTGTAGTTGTTATGGGTTCATACTTCGATCAGAAAAAACGGAACCCTTATAGGATCACTCCGTTGTTTGTGTGTCTTTCCGTACGACTTTTAAGATCCCTGTTCTTCAGGAACGGATAGACGTATCACGTTGAAATTTATGTCATTCACTAAGATCTATGACCCCTTGACGGATAAAGAAACTTGTAAAAAGATAGGCCATTGATGTCACATATTTTGATACTCACAAACTCACTGAATAAAATCTATAGGATACTTCCAGTTGACCTAGAATCATGAGATTTGACACGAAGCAAGGTTTCACAATACAAGTAAAGGGAAAAAAATCCGGAAATTGTTAGTTTTTAATTTCTTCGTCTTTCGTTTCACCATGTTTGGGGTACGCTGGATCAATCATTTCCTTGCGCGTTGTTCTTTTCTTAGGGCCCAGTATTTCTTCATTATTTCTGATCTTCTTTTCCTCTCTTCTTCAGAGACGCAGGGTTTGGACTTGTGTGTAGATTTGTCTTGGAACCTTATGTTTTCATCTTTCGTAACTAATTCAGCTGTTCGATCAATAAGTGAATTTTCTGAAATCTTTAATTCTTTAATTCTTTAATTCTACAGTTTCTTTAAAACAGTTGGGTTTCGTTTTGCGGTTACGGAAAAAGTCAAATATTTGTTTAGTTAATCTGTTGGAATTCATTCTGAGAAGATGACCATAAAAATTTATCCTCCTTTTTCGCATAGTATCTGAATTTTTTCAGTTTTCTTGTAGAGAGTTTCATTTTTGATGTATATAATCTTATTGTCTTGAAATTTTGATCCTATGATTTTTCTTAAAATTTTTCTTTTCTTTAGCTCAAGTTTCTCAATTTGGCCTTTGAAATTCGTTCTTAGTGTTTCTGCTGCATACAGTGCTTCTGGCTTAATCACTGTCTTGTAATGTTTAATTTTGGACCCCCATGAAAGGGATTTTTGTTATATGTATTTTTTGTTAGTTGGAAGGCTAATTAAAGTTTATTTTTTCTGGATTCCATTGCTTTGCTTTCCCCAGCATTCCAACTAATACATTCTCCGAGATATTTGAATTCTTTTACTTTGAGCAGCCGCTGGTGAAGTATCACTGCAGCAGCAGTGCAGTAGCGAGTCGCATATTTAGCTTTCATATTTGTTTTGTAGTTTGATTCTTAATTTCTATCAGAGTATCTGCGCGCTTGCATATTTAATTACATAAAATCCTTGATTATTCTCGTATTTGAGAGGAGTAATATTGCTTATTGATAGCCGTAGAGTATAAATTTGCGGAGTCGTTAGATATTAGAAGTAGGATGGATACGGTGTGTGCGTGTTGTGTGCGGGCGCAGGAGGAACTGGATGCGCTTCGCTGTCTTGAGGCTGCTGCCTCGAGGTGCAGCGAGGGCGGAGGGTCTGGCGCGTCGCTTGAGACACCCCAGGTGTCGCTTGCTGCGTCCGCTGACTCAGCCGCCGAGGCACCTTCTAGTGTATACGGCTTGTTGGGGCCGCCCTCACCTTAGGGTGAGTAGCGGACTGCAACGCGTTTGCGTCGCTCGAGGCGGAGGGCCAATGTGGAGGCTGGCCGGCTGGCCTCGCCAGCTCGTCCTGTCAGTGGGCAGGTGGCCGCTCCTTCAGCAGGGCCCGAGCAGGCACACGGGGGCAAAGGCTTGCTGGTTATTGGGAGCTCCAGCGTTAGGCGGGTGATTAGATTAGATTAGTTTTTCGTTCCATAGATCCGTGTTGAGGAGATCCTCGTGGATGTGGAACATGGCACCTATATTTTATTTTATTTTATTTTTTATTTTTTTAAAGCTGAAATAACAATACTAATAGTATAAATATATACAACACATCATTTGTTTCTATTAAAAAATCCGTCAATAGAGTAGAAGGAGTTGGCTACTAGTAAGTCTTTCAGGCTCCTTTTAAAGTGATCTCTATTTGTAGCTAAATTTTTTATGTTTGCTGGCAAATTATTGAAGATGAGTGTTCCTGAGTAGTGGACCCCATTTTGAACTAAAGTAAGTGCTTTTAAGTCCTTGTGCAGATCATTTTTGTTCCTGGTATTGTATGTATGAACTGAGCTGTTTGTTGGAAAAAGAGATATATTATTTGGGACAAATTTCATTAAGGAGTAAATATACTGAGAGGCAGTAGTTAGTATACCCAATTCTTTGAAGAGGTTTCTACAAGACGTCAGTGAGTTTACTCCACAAATAATACGTATTACACGTCTTTGGACTCTGAAAACTTTTGTGATGGATCCCCTTAGGGAAATAGCGTACAGGGATGGAAAGAAATACAACGTGCACTCTGTTTGTCTGCCGGGGGGCCTCATCCGAGATGTGGGGGCGGCCTTGCCTGCGGCTATCGAGCGTACGGGGTGCAGTCGTCTGCAAGTAGTTGCTCACGTCAGCACCAATGATGCCTGTCACTTGGGGTCTGAGGCGATCCTCATTTCGTATAGGCGGCTGGCGGATTTGGTGAAGACCGCTGGCCTCGCACGCGGGGTGCAAGCAGAGCTCTATTTGCAGCATCGTTCCCAGAGTGGATCGGGGTCCTTTGGTTTCGAGCCGAGTGGAGGGTCTCAACCAGAGGCTTCGTCGAGTCTGTGACGGTCTTGGCTGCAGATTTCTAGACTTGCGATGTTGGGTGGGGAATTGTAGGACGCCCCTAGATAGGTCAGGGGTGCACTACACAAAGGAAGCGGCTACTCGGGTAGCAGAGTGCTTGTGGCGTGCACATGGTTTTTTTCTAGGCTAGGCAGTAGTGCGAGGTGTCCTGATGAACACTCAACAGTCGACGTGCAGGCAGGGAAATCAAGACGCGCTCAGTGTAAAGATACTTCGGCTATCAAGAAATTAGCAGTAAATTTTCAGAGTATTAGGAATAAAGTACCTGAATTTACTGCCCACCAGGAAGCGTGTGGCGTGCAAATTATTCTCGGGACTGAGACCTGGCTGAACCCTGAGATAGGAAGTTCTGAAATTTTTAGTGAGACTTGGAACGTGTATCGGAAAGACAGATTAGACACGGTAGGAGGTGTTGTCTTCATTGCTGTTGACAAACATATTGTGTCTACTGAGGTCGACGTGCAGTGTGATTGTGAAGTTATCTGGACACGTTTAACAGGACTAGGGGAAATAAAGTTAATTGTGTGGTGTTATTACCGGCCACCAGGTTCCACCGTGACAGTTCTAGAATCATTCAAAGGGAGTCTACATCCTGTATCGCAGAAGTACCCGGATCATGCTCTATTAGTCGGAGGCGACTTCAACCTACCTAGTATAGACTGGGATGTCTATGGATTCATTACAGGTGGTACAGACAAGCCGTCGTGTGAATTACTTTTGAACACATTATCCGAAAACTGTCTTGAGCAGCTAAATCGACAGCCAACGCGTAATGGAAATATTTTAGACCTGGTAGCCACGAACAGACCAGACCTCATCGACGGTGTCAGTGTTAGTGATCATGATGTAGTCATTACGACTGTGGTTACGAAAGTTAAAAAGTCGGTCAAGAAGGCTAGGAGAGTATTCTTACTAGAAAGAGCAGATAAACAGTTGTTAGCATCCCACTTAGTAAATGAATCGACTTCATTTACTTCCGGTATGATGGACGCGGAAGAATTAAGGGCAAATTTTAAACACATTTTAAATCACGCATTGGAGAAGTATGTGCCGAAAAAGTGGGTTACGGACGGAAAAGACCCACCGTGGTTTAACAGCGCAACTCGGAGAATGCTCAGGAAGCAAAGGCAGTTGCACTCGCGGTACAAGAAAGATCGGGAGAATGAGGACAGGCAAAAGTTAGTAGAGATTCGTGCTGCTGTAAAAAGAGCGATGCGCGAAGCATTCAACCACTACCACCGTCATACCTTAGCAAAAGATCTTGCTGAAAACTCAAGGAAATTCTGGTCTTACGTAAAATCGGTAAGCGGGTCGAAGGCTTCCATTAAGTCACTCACTGATCAGTCTGGCCTGGCAACGGAAGACAGCAAAACGAAAGCTGAAATTTTTAAATTTAGCGTTTGAGAAATCTTTCACGCAGGAGAATCGTACAAACATACCGCCGTTTGAGTCTCGTACAGATCCCCGTGTGGAGGACATAGTGATAGGCACACCTGGGGTTGTGAAGCACCTGAATGAGTTAAAAATAAATAAATCGCCAGGTCCTGATGGGATTCCAATTCGGTTTTACAGAGAGTACTCTACTGGATTGGCTCCTTACTTAGCTTGCATTTATCGCGAATCTCTTACCCAACGTAAAGTCCCGGTTGGCTCTATGAGACTTAACATCGGAGATCATCAGTCCCCTATAACTTAGAACTACTTAAAGCTAACTAACCGTAGAACATCACACACATACATGCCGGAGGCAGGATTCGAACCTGCGACCGTAGCTGTAGCGCGGATCCAGGCTGAAGCGCCTAGAACCGCTTGGCCACACCGGCCGGCCTTAAAGTCCCGAGCGACTGGAAAAAAGCGCAGGTGACGCCTGCGTATAAGAAGGGTAGAAGGACGGATCCTCAAAATTGCAGACCAATATCCTTAAAATCGGTTTGTTGCAGGATTCTCGAACATATTCTCAGTTCGAATATAATGAATTTTCTTGAGACAGAGAAATTGCTGTCCATGCATCAGCAAGGCTTTAGAAAGCATCGCTCCTGCGAAACGCAACTCGCCCTTTTTTCACATGATATCTTGCGAACCATGGATGAAGGGTATCAGGCGGATGCCATATTCCTTGACTTCCGGAAAGCGTTTGACTCGGTGCCCCACTGCAGACTCCTAACTAAGGTACGAGCATATGGGATTGGTTCCCAAGTATTTGAGTGGCTCAAAGACTTCTTAAGTAATAGAACCCAGTACATTGTCCTCGATGGCGAGTGTCCATCGGAGGTAAGGGTATCATCTGGAGTGCCCCAGGGAAGTGTGGTTGGTCCGCTGTTGTTTTCTATCTACATAAATGATCTTTTGGATAGGGTGGATAGCAATGTGCTGTTGTTTGCTGATGATGCTGTGGTGTACGGGAAGGTGTCGTCGTTGAGTGACTGTAGGAGGATACAGGATGACTTGGATAGGATTTGTGATTGGTGTAAGGAATGGCAGCTAATTCTAAATATAGATAAATGTAAATTAATACAGATGAATAGGAAAAAGAATCCCGTAATGTTTGAATACTCCATTAGTAGTGTAGCGCTTGAGGCAGTCACGTCGATTAAATATTTGGGCGTAACGTTGCAGAGCGATATGAAGTGGGACAAGCATGTAATGGCAGTTGTGGGGAAGGCGGATAGTCGTCTTCGGTTCACTGGTAGAATTTTGGGAAGATGTGGTTCATCTGTAAAGGAGACCGCTTATAAAACACTGATACGACCTATTCTTGAGTACTGCTCAAGCCTTTGGGATCCCTATCAGGTCGGATTGAGGGAGGACATAGAAGCAATTCAGAGGCGGGCTGCTAGATTTGTTACTAGTAGGTTTGATCATCACGAGAGTGATGTTGTACATTCGGACCCTCTCCGGTGTGTCTCGACAATCACAGATATGCTCTGGTGGAGGTCCAAAACAGAAGAGTCAAAAACAGGCGACTCGCTCTCTCCCGCTAAATCCTTTGTTCTGCTCGGAGTCAATCAGCTTTGTCAGTCTTATGCAAGCTTTGATAACGCGAAGAACGTTTTCTTAATTTTTTTCCGATACCCTAATTTATAGTAAATGGATACTGCAGTAAATCGTGATCTTTTTCATGGTAAGTTAAATGCATTAATTGCGGGTAAACTAGAAGACAATTTTTTTTTATTTTTCTCAAGAAATGTATTCTAAAATACTTTCTGAAGTAGTCTCTGCTAAAATTAAACGCAACACACCTTTAAATTAGAGACGATTAAAACGTTTCGATGTTTTAAAAATTAATGATGAAGAGCAGTTAATTGTACCATCAAAAGCAGGGGAAACGAACATACAGCATTATGTTACCAATGAAGAATTGTACGATATACTATATGAAACTCACATCAGAATAGGCCACGGAGGAAGAACACGTATGCTTAAAGATTTTCAAGTTAAATACAAAAATATTAGATATGAAGTTGTAATGTTGTATTTAAATTTATTCAAAACGTGAAACACAGTGCACCTAAGAAACGTATTGTTGTGAAGCCAGTTGTTAGTTCTGAATTAAACTCAAGATGTCAAGTTGATCTGGTAGAGTTGCAGTCAAACAGAGATGGCGAATATAAGTTCATAATGGTGTATCAAGATCATTTAACTAAGTTTGTCCAGCTACGACCTTTGAAAAATAAAAGAGCTGAAGAAGTAGCGCATCACGTTCTTTAAATATTTTTAACTTTTGATGCACCAGCAATATTGCTGTCAGATAATGGTAGAGAATTTAATAATCAAGTCATATCCGAAATATGCGCTATGTGGAAAGATGTTAAAATAGTTCATGGAAAGCCTCGTCACAGTCAAACACAAGGCTCAGTTGAAAGGGCCAAGCAGGATGTACAGAATGTGCTAACTGCATAGATGAACGATAACGATATAAATAAATGGTCACATGGTTTATCCTTTGTTAAATTTACCAAGAACACTGCATACCACGAAGGAATACGCCAAAGTCCTTATGAAGCCATGTTTGGCGTTAAAGCAAAAATAGGCATAGCATCGTCTTTTTTGCCTGGCGAACAAATCGCAAATATTGAAACCGAAGAACATCTCGAAGAAATTGCCAATACTTCTGACGCCGAAGAACAGCTTGAAGAAACTGTTAATGCTTATAAAAAAAAAATTTGAGCGGTGGTCATACCGAAAACCATATGCCAAAGAAAAATACTGAAGAGGACCTACAACCTACAACGTCTTAACATCAAATTCTGTCTGAAAAACACGAGCTGATTTCTACAACTCGTCCGCGAAAGAAAATCTTCTATTGCAAGCAGCAAAGATGTTACGAACCTCAGAAAAATAATTTTCTCCTGCTCAAATTGGTGATAATGAAATGAATACAAGTCCCTGATGTCGACCGTTGTCGTACAGATAGCCGAAATGTGTTAGCGGTTGTTGTTGGAATATAAGACTCCGACTTCTATAAACTGGCAAATAAAAATGGAACCCTAAAGCAGTTTGTAATTTTTAAAGAAAAGTTACTTTCCATAAATGAGATTTCTTTTCAAAAAATATCGCTGAGAGAAGCAGCTGCAGTTAATTCGAGAAGCGGGGGACAAGGCTATACACGCTGTCATTGCAAAGAGTTCCACAAATAAATGCAGATGTATCAGCAAGGGACTCTTGTGCAGTTCAAATTGTCATAATAGTTTAAGTTGTTGCAATAGATAAGATTTGAATCACATAAGTAAGTATTTTTTTTATAAATATTATTTTCTTTTCTCTTGTAGATTGTACTGTGTATTTTGAATTCTTGCTCATTCCTTTGAGAACGAGAGGCGAAAAAAGTTACGTCACCCATGTGACGTTTTATAGCGACTGAATTACGGAGAAGAAAATATAAATGTCCATCATGTTCAACATTCACCAATAGTGCATGATGAATGTCAACATTTACCAGTGTAAGACAGAAACAAGGGTATTTAGCAAATATTTCAGACACGCACTAAACTACTATGTGAATGTTGACATTCACCGGTGAAAGTCGACATTCTCCAGATTTCGGTGTTTCACTGTAACATATACGTAGTTACAGTTGTTTGTTTCCTTAGAGCAGAGAACCACGCGTCCTGTGCGCACTTGAATATATCGAATATCAGTCAGAAAATAGCACTCTTCAGCGAGACTCTGCATTTGGGTATATATTGCGCCAATAATGCACGGCATGCTGCTACTCATTGCTTCATGCCATTATTAGATACTCGATTCACAATTATCCGTCTAACTCCTTTCAGTTTCAAATCATTTTTAATGTGGTCATGGTTTGTTGACTGCGGTATTTAATGTTCCGCTGCTCTCTTGCGAATAGACTTCATTGAAGACTGTTCAGTTGATTGAGCCCCGGCTCCACACGTTTCCCGTTGCGTTTTTTTACGTCCAGTACGCGGCCTGCCTTTGACACAGCATGAAACAAAAGCACTTTCCTCACAAGCCGGGTTGCTTTAGGACGTGGAGGTTTGCCAAAGAGATCTCTAAACACACTCATTATCTGTGTCATTGTTTGCTGTGTCTGTGGACGTTCGCGCACCCACGCACACGCGCCACTAATCGCTCCTGAACAGTGGAACTGTGTCTGCGAGCATCAGCCGTGCCTTCACAACAGAAACAATTCAGCACTCAAACAAAAAAATGAAATACTGATAGCAACACTATTCATCACTTTCAAAGGAGTTACACGACTGTTGCCGGCCGCGGTGGCCGTGCGGTTCTGGCGCTGCAGTCCGGAACCGCGGGACTGCTACGGTCGCAGGTTCGAATCCTGCCTCGGGCATGGATGTTTGTGATGTCCTTAGGTTAGTTAGGTTTAAGTAGTTCTAAGTTCTAGGGGACTTATGACCTAAGATGTTGAGTCCCATAGTGCTCAGAGCCATTTGAACCATTTTACACGACTGTTGGAACTATTTATTTCCTCAATTGTAATACGTCAATAGTAGTACGAGGACTTCTCAGACTGTTTCTTTGCTTCTGTTTCCTAGTTATCAATAGGTAGAAGTGTTGTTTAACGTCCATTGGGCGTCGAGGTCATTCGATTCGGAGTACCAGATCGGATAGGGGAATGGCAAGGAACAAAATCAGATGCGCTCTTTCGAAGGAACGACCTCAGCATTCGCCTTCAGTGCTTTAGGGAAACCACAGAAAAATCTAAACCTGGATGGTCGGTCAGGGATTTGAACCGCGGCCTCCTGTCTACGGCTCCAATGTCTTACCACTGCACCACCACGTTGGTTTAGTTGACGGATGGAACACTGTATCTATGTCAGCAACGGCCAATGAGCACTGTCAAATAACACAATAAAGCAGTTGCAGCCGTCTCAGGTTAACACTTGTAATATCGTGTTTTTTCACTGATATTGTAGGAACGTATACTGTCCCGCGCATGCGTCAGTTCATAAAGTAGCTGCAGTTTCAGTTACGTAAAACGCTACGGTTCATCAACTCTGTGTCAATTTTAACCTTCGTGCGTGAAGATCGATTTTCATTTCTCCCATTGGCCACTGGATGGGTGAATTGACGCACATCTCTCAGAATATTCCTCTACAAACATTCCCTTCCGCCGCCTTTTCCCTCCTCCCCTCCCACCCCCGTCCTGTGAAAGAGGAAAACAAATATTTTGGAAATTTGTGGTAAGTTCCTATGGGACAAACTGCTGAAGTCATCGGTCCCTAGGCTTATAAACTACTTAATCTAACTTAAACTAACTTACGCTAAGGACAACTAACACACCCATGTCGGAGGGAAGACTCGAACCTCCGACGGGAGCAGCCGCGTGAACCGTGGCAAGGTGCCCAGACCACGAGCCTACCCCGCGCGGATGAAAACAAATAGGATTGTGCACCCAACAGGATAAAAGACGATGGCATAAACTTCTACTATTTGGGAACAGTTTTAGGAAACTTCTACATCAAAAACCATCAGGAATAAAATGAGAAAAACTTCACTATTAGTGGGAAACCAGTTGATCGTTGGAAGTCACTAAGTTTTCTCCTTTTGAAACACTGGCTTAATATAGTCTGAAAATTTGCTCTCCATTTGAAGCGAAAGCTTATTTCCACAGCTCAGTATTTACAACAGCGTATGTCCCGTACTATGTGTCGCCCAAATAAGGTTACTACGACTTTTTGCAGTATAGTAAAAAAAAGTAGTGTCCATACACTTGTAGACGGTGGGGAAACTAAAATTATCAGCGACACCGTGAAACGTGTAATGTTAAATAGCGTTTAAAATTCACGTTCAGAAATGAGAACAAGAATGAATGCCTCAGTTTGCTTTTTTTTTTAAATAAAAGAAGATTATGATTTAACATTCCGTGAAGACAAGGTTATTATAGACGAATTAGGCCGACTCCTTGTCAAAGGAACCATCCCGACATTTGCCTTAATTAATTTTAGGAAACTACAGGAAATCTAAATCTTTATGTCGGGAAGGGTATATGAACAGCCGTGCTCCCGAATAAGATTGCAGTATCTTGCCACTGCGTCACCTCTCTTGGCAATAACAAGTAGGAAGTTCAGCATTAGAGGGATTAGAAGCTGAGTTGCTGAAAATCACGTGAAAGCACCTCAGTTCATCAGTGGTTCGAAAGTGATGGAGTACTAATTAAGATCCAAACAGAATTTCCTAATAACGTACCTCTTGTCATACCCATAATTTACCATAGATCACTTGAGAAGTTTCTCAGCCTCACGAAGACACCTCAGTTTTACACATCTACCACAAGTTAAGAGCAACAGTTCGATATACTCATCGTCCTACATTTCTGAAAGGTATCTATTAGAAAATCCTTAAAAACATTACGTGTTCAAAATAAAGTTATTACAATGAACTCTATTGCTTTCTGCAAAACAGTCGGCGTAGATTTACATCACTGTGATCTTTCTAACCCCAATTTTTCTTCTTCACAACTGTTCCACAAGTTTATCGTCCTATACTGCTGGCAGCTAACTGTTGGAGGGCTCTTAAATGCGTTGCGTGTTCAAAACATAATGATTACCTTGAACCAATGGCGTCCTCCATGATTATCAACGTAGACACTGACCACTCTCAACCCAGTCGGGGCTCGTCACAGTTGTTACCACAAAGAAGGAACGTTGGAACTAAAAACCTTTTCTCTGCGATATGCACTGACGATATCGCGAATGGTGTTAATGGCTACTACAGACGTTCCTAATGGCGTAGGTATTTACGATCATGTTGTCTTAAAGTATAACACGTCTCTGCAGCCTGAGTGTGCTTTAAATTCTACTTGGTCCAAATATTTTCAGCGTGTTTTAAATAGCGAGTCACATAAATCTGAGCGCATCAATAAACGTAAAAATGTGGTGTCATAGGACTAACGAGTTGCAACTAGAACACTAATCTAAAACAAATGTCTAAGAGTAACATTGTGAAATGATATGGAACGGGGCAAGCGTATAGGTTCCCTTGCGGTTCAGATTCTGTTCGCTGATAGGATACTGGATGAAAGCGTTTGCTTACGAAACTCCTCGCTTATAAAATACTTGTAAGATCTAAGCTTAATGCGACTGACTTGTGTACAAGCCACATTTTTTTGGACAAATGTAAGACTACAGATGTGGGAGAGCAAATAAGTGCAGGCTTGCTTGGTTCTCAGATATTTAGTACGTTATGCATCTTCAGCAGGTGTAAGGATATTAGTTGAAAACAATCAATAACCAGCTACACAAAATGAATTTTATTAATCGACGAGTTTCAGGCGTATTGTGCCCTTCTTCAGACGACTGTACAGAAAAATATACCACAAATAAGTATAAGATACATAAGAATATTCAGATTTAAGAAAAAAGTATTAAATTTGTAGTCTCCACTTGTCTGGATGATGCTGTTGATACCACAAGTGTTGTTCAGTTAATGAAATGCCGCTCCAGTTGATTTTTTTACTACTTTATTAAGTTCACACGACTGGTTTCGGCCATTATATTAGTGAAATTTAACAAAGTTCCAAAGAAAGTAGCTGGAGCGGCGTTTCATTAATTAAAAGTATAAAAATTTAAAGATAGAGATGGTACATACTTAGAATTATCGCATTATTAGTGCGTAAGAAATGAACAGGTGTATTCAGCAATTTCTCTAGTGCTAAAACATGCAAGGACAATATGTATACAATAATAATGCCAAAAAATAGGTCGTAAGCGCTTTCCAATGCATATTTATTTTATGGAAATTGCAGTAGCGTAAATTTTTGTTTTATTACTTTATTTTACTTTTACTCCCACTCTGAGACCAATCTGAAGATATGCGTGTCATTGCCTGTTTAGCTTCAGTTCTTGCATGATGTCTGCACTGGTTTGGTTTCCTTATACCATATTTATACACGCACTTTTAATCATATGTAAGCACTTACGAATCCTTTTGCATTAAAGCACGTAATTATTTTATGGTTTTAGGATTACAGTAATATGCTGCGTACATCGGTGTATTTTTAACGATCGCTAATAGTGCGATGCCAACGGCCGGTCTGCCGAGCGCTGTTGGGAAGCGGGGTGCACTCAGCCCTTGTGAGACAAACTGAGGAGTTACTCGATTGAGAAATAGCGGCTCCGGTCTCAGAAACTGACATACGGCCGGGGAAGCGGTGTGCTGACCACATGCACCTCCGTATCCGCACCCAGTGACGCCTATGGGCAGAGGATGACACGACGGCTGGTCGGTACCGTTGCGCCTTCAAGGCCTGTTCGGGAGGAGCTATAATAATGCGATAATTCTAAATAAGTACCATCTCTTTATCTATAAATTTTTACCCTTTTCTTTCTTAAATTTTAATGTTCTTTTCTAGAATGTACTTATTTGTGGTACATTTTTCTGTAGGCTTTCGAAGACGGGTGCCTGGTACCAGAAACCGGTCATGAAAAATAACTTCTTTTGTGAAATTACACCACTGGCCATTAAAATTGCTACACCAAGAAGAAATTCATATGATAAACGGGTATTCATTCGACAAGTATACTATAACTGACATGTGATTACATATTCACGCAGTTTGGGTACATAGGTCCTGAGAAACCAGTACCCAGAACAACCACCTCTGGCCGTAATAACGGCCTTGACACGCCTGGGCATTGAGTCAAACAGAGCGTGGATGGCGTGTACAGGTACAGCTGCCCATGCAGCTTCAACACGATACCACAGTTCATCAAGAGTAGTGACAGGCGATTTGTGACAAGCCAGGTGCTCGGTCACCATTGAACAGACGTTTTCAATTGGTGAGAGATCTGGAGAATGTGCTGGTCAGGGCAGCAGTCGAACATTTTCTGTATCCAGAAAGGCCCGTACAGGACCTGGAACATGCAGTCGTGCATTATCCTGCTGAATTGTAGGGTTTCGCAGGGATCGAATGAAGGGTAGAGCCACGGGTCGTAACACATCTGAAATGTAACGTCGACGGTTCAAAGTGCCGAGGTGACCGAGACGTGTAACCAATGTCACCCCATACTATCACGCCGGGTGATACGCCAGTATGCCGATGAATAATACACGCTTACAATGTGCGTTCACCTCGATGTCGCCAAACACGGTTGCGACCATCATGATGCTGTAAACAGAACCTGGATGTATACGAAAAAAATGACGTTTAGCCATTCGCGCACCTAGGTTCGTCGTTGAGTACCCCATCGCAGGCGCTCCTGTCTGTGATGCAGCGTCAAAGGTAACATGGTATCCGAGCTGACAGTCCATGTTGCTGCAAACGTCTTCGAACTGTTCGTCCCCATCTCTTGACTCAGGGGTCGAGAGGTGGCTGCACGATCCGTTACAGCCATGCGGATTAGAGGCCTGTCATCTCGACTGCTAGCGATACGAGGCCGTTGCGATCCAGCACGGCGTTCCGTATTACCCTCCTGAACCCACCGATTCCATATTCTGCTAACAGTCATTGAATCTCGACCAAAGCGAGCAGCAATGTGGGGATACGATAAACCGCAATCGCGATAGACTACAACTGCTGTTTGTGTATGAGAAATCGGTTGGAAACTTTCCTCATGCCAGCACGTTGTAGGTGTCACCACCGGCGCCAACCTTGTGTGAATGCTCTGAAAAGTTAATCATTTGCATATCACAGCATCTTCGTCCTGTCGGTTAAATTTCTCGTCTATAGCACGTCATCTTCATGGTGTAGCAATTTTAATGGCCAGTAGTGTAGGTTGCGCACTGGTGAAGGCTGTTCGTGATCCCCATTGCTCTCTTAACTGACCTTGCGCTAAAAAGCTCCCTCATCTCTCTCCAATGCCTAACAGAGATCTGCGTTGCCCCTTTTGAGAACAGTTATTATAGAACAGCAGAAAAATGGACAATATCAATAGGCAAACTGAAACTTGTTCGTAACGGTCTTGTAGAAATACACTTTGTATTCAAACCTAGACAGGCTTATTCACAAGTACCTCTGGGTTTTCAAAAGACGACTGCGCAGTAGCTACAGGACACACAGTAAATGATACGTACCAGTGTACAGAGCAGATCTCCAAGTTTCGCTTAGTAAAATGCGCCGTGGCGTGGTTGAAGAGGGCATCACTTGGTGGGAGGCATATCACACCACGTGGACGTATCATCCGCTCCATGTAGTCGCGTCAAAGTAGTTGGCGCCTGCAGATAGGCAACCTAGTGGACAGCGGATTCAATGAATTTCACCCCGTACTGACGGAGAGACGCTCTACCCACTGATAAGTGAATATTTTCCGTGTGTCTCGTACTTTTCACGCAGTCATCCTTTGGAACCATGGTGATACTTATAAATAAACCTTTACATCTGCATGCGTAGGTATTCAACTGATATGGCTTAAGTAGTAACTTCACTTCTTCGTAACAGCCATAGAAACGACCGACATCTGACGTAAGCGGGTACTATAAGACGTGCCTCAAAATTAACACAAAGAGTTTGCAATGCACTGCCTCTTAATAATGAACATGCAGAAAGGACTTTGTGAATGAATGTAGCTTAGAAAGGTGCGAGATTAATGAAAACCAGCATCGTCGTTTTTTTTAATGACGGGTCTTTCAACTAGAGATGTCTTGTCAATATTAGCGTCTGAATATGTATATTTAGACGCTGGTGTAATGTGGGCGCAGAAAATTATACCCTTGCAGCAATTGTCCAACGTCATGTGTATATTACAATATAGGCAGCCACAGTTATGCATATGACCTTTATGGCAGTTTGTAACTACGTAAAATTTCGTGTAGACGGCTGGTTTCGTGATTAGTCCGATTTTTGATTTCAGATATAGTTTGTGACACGCTCAAATACAGTATCATTACAAACTTACATAATGCCAAACCACCTGCACCAAACTCTTCATTCTCTTAGAACGCTCGCCAGAATACATCGAAAACATGTTCCAATAAAATCATTACGTAAATGCATTTATCACGCATAAAGAGACTAACAGAGGAGAATACTGTTTCACGTAGCATTGAGATATCCTCGATTTGTCGAGTAACCTAAGATGAAGCGATGTGAGGCAGCAACGAATTATGTTACTGGAACGAATTCTGATTTCATCTCGTTATTACAGGACTACCAGCTAGAAGATGTGTAAGTATGCAGAGGTGTTCATGATTTGTGTGTGTGTGTGTGTGTGTGTGTGTGTGTGAGTGAGAGAGAGCAACTAGAAACTCTGAATGGTTCTTTGTTGAATGTATTTGCTGATTACGAAGCCTAGCCTGTCTACAATGTGTTGAACTGACTCGTTTCTCAGTTTCAGCGTCATTAATACTTACTACAAAAATACGAGATGTTAACTGTTTTCCAGTAAAAAAACTCCTCCAGACACTGGTTCGTCTGCATATCCTTCGAACTCCAAATTGGCTCTACTATGACGCCCTGTCTAGCACAACTGGGTTGATATGGGTGAGAGTTATTCTTTATCGAAATCTCAAGAACGTTTCTGAGATAATATTTTTACTGTGGTGTTCGTATAGTACGAAGAGAAACTATTGGCGGTTGAGGCTATACATTACGTATGCTTTGATAGTATGTCTGTCTGTAAAAGCGAGGTATTTGGGTTCAGTTCCTAGAACACATACTACGCCGTCATCATCCTTTATGGTGTAGCGCCACCGGCATTTACACACTGCTTTAATTGCTATTTGGTGTATGGTGTGAAGAAATAGACCGATGTCTCATTCAACGTAACAAATTTGCGTAAAAAATCAAGAAAGAAGAAAGAGTGGTGTTTAAAGTCCCGTCAGCGATGTGATCATGAGAGAAGGAATGCAAACTCGCACTGGAGAAGGAATGCGGCCGTGTCTGCTTCAAAGGAACAACACCGGCATTGACGTTTTGCTTAGTTTTGGTCACCATCCATCAAATGCCGCATTCACACTGCACATAGCTTACTCGAAATTAAATTTTCTTGTAAAAGATAGCGAACTGGTTTTTCTTTCTCTAATACGATTGTCATATCAGCTACGTCATTCGTTTTTAACTGTGAATCTTCTAACACTATATTGCGCGCAGTCGCGATGATTCCATCTGTGCTGGCAGATATTGGATCTTGTTCACGAAGATGACATAGAACAGCCACGTTTGGATTCAGACACCTATTCCTCAATTGTTAAAAGTGAAGGAGTACAGTTTGTTACGAACTTCCAGACACTTCGGATGAATTAGCGCTCGCCCTGTAAAATTTCCGAAACAAAGAATTTTATGCCGGCAGACTACAAAAAACTGTCCATTAGAAAGATACATACAGAACAGGAGTACCTTTAAAAATCAGTATAAACTATAGGTTATCCGTCTTGAGCTGACTGCAAGACAGGATAACCTACAGTAACAGATGTTAACAACTGCTGCGGAGGATGGCCACGCAAAAAAAGTATTAAAACAACTTTGCTGATCTAACTGAGCCTTGATGTTCGTTACTGCGCAAATACGTACTAACAGTAATAAAATTATTGATATCAGTTTCATCTTTGTGTCACGAAGTTGAAAATTCTCATAGCCACAATAAATGACAAAACATTTCTTCATACTCTCCAACAAATTCCGTGTTCGGGACTAACCCACCGAAATCATCAGAGCAACGTACTGCAAAACTTTCTCAAATCGAAATCCCTCGTCGTTCATACGCCTTACTATCATGAATTTGTACATACTGCCAAGACTTACCGTTCAGCTCTCTTGAAAGTCGCCTCTAAGTTTGCCATCTTGTATCCAAACATAACGCCGTCTTCCTCTTTCCGCAAATTATCTCATGTACCTATTTTATCCATTCATGACCACTACGCTCTGACGATAAACAATCAGAAACATAGCCAGCATGCACATTGTGGTGTCACCGCCAGACACCACACTTGCTAGGTGGTAGCCATTAAATCGGCCGCGGTCCGGTAGTATACGTCGGACCCGCGTGTCGCCACTATCAGTGACTGCAGACCGAGCGCCGCCACACGGCAGGTCTAGAGAGACTTCCTAGCACTCGCCCAGTTGTACAGCCGACTTTGCTAGCGATGGTTCACTGCCTACTTACGTTCTCATTTCCCGAGACGATAATTTAGCATAGCCTTCAGCTACGTCATTTGCTACGACCTAGCAAGGCGCCGTATCCAGTTACTATTGACATTGTGGATCATGAACCGTCAAGAGCGACGTTCACCATTAAGGGATTAAAGTTAAGTATTCCACCAGCTACGTCCGTTTTTCTAAATTATAACTTCCTTGTCATGTTCCAGACCTCACGCCAGCCTGAGTGAGCTGAAACGCGTGCATTTCGGCCTCCTCTAGCAACACGGTGTTGGCTCTCCTGCCAACCACAACACACATTACTATCGGGACCATCATCAGTAACAGCATCATGCCCATCATCGCCACAGCAGAAATCGTTTACAACGTTAGCATCAAAGTCAACTGCCACAGATAAATTCTAGTTATGAAATTTCATTTAGTTCCGTAAAGAAAAGGTTGATTGCGTACCTACCACTCTACAGTTGAAGGCCCGGAATCTAGCAGCTGCCATCACGCTTATGACAGAAGGAAAGAAATAATCGACAAAGAAAAGAAGAATAAGAAATACAGAAAAGTCGCTTGTACCTACACTATGTGATCAAAAGTAGCCGGACATCCGGCTGAAACTGAGTTACAAGTTCGTGGCTTCCTCCATCGGTAATGATGGAATTCAATATGGTGTTGGCCCACCCTTAGCCTTGATGACAGTGACCGATCTCGCAGGCATACGTAGGTGCTGGAAGGTTTTTTGGGGAATGGCAGCCCATTATTCACCGAGTGCTGCACTGAGGAGAGGTATCGACGTCGGTCGGTGAGGCTTGGCACGAAGTCGGCGTTCCAAAACATCCCAAAGGTGTTCTATAGGATTTAGGTCATTACTCTTTGCAGGCCACTCCATTACTGGGATGTTATTGTGGTGTAACGACTTCGCCACATGCCGTGCGTTATGAGCAGGTCCTCGATCGTGTTGAAAGCTGCAATCGCCATCCCCGAATTGCTCTTCAACAGCGGAAAACAAGAAGGTGCTTAAAACGTCAGTGTAGGCCTGTGCTGTGATAGTGCCACGCGAAACAACGAGGGGTGCAAGCCCCTTCCATGAAAAATGCGACCACACCATAACACCACCGCCTCCAAATTTTACTGTTGGCACTACATAATCTGGCAGATGACGTTCACCGGGCATTCGCCATACCCACACTCTGCCATCGGATCGTTACATTTGTACCGTGATTCGTCACGCCACACGTTTTTCCACTGTTCAATCGTCAAATGTTTACGCCCCTCAAACCAAGCGAGGCGTCGTTTGGCATTTACCGGCATGATTTATGACTTATGAGCAGCCGTTCCACAATGAAATCCAACTTTTCTTACCTCCCGCCTGTCTGTCATAGTACTTTGAGTGGATCCTGAACTAGGTTGGAATTCCTGTGTGGTGGTCTGAATAGATGTCTGCCTATTACACATTACGACTCTCTTCAACTGTTGGCGGTCTCTTGTCAGTCAATAGACGAGTTCGGCCTGTACGCTTTTGTGCTGTACGTGTCCCTTCACGTTTCCATTTCACTATCACATCGCAAACTGTCGATCTAGGGATTTTTTAGGAGTGTGAAAATCTCGTGTACAGACGTATGACACAAGTGACACCCAATCACCTGGCCACGTTCGAAGTCCGTGAGTTCCGTGGAGAGCCCCATTCTGTTGTCTCACGATGTGTGAAGACTACTGAGGTCGCTGATATGGAGTACGTGGCAGTAGGTGGCGGTACAACGGACCTAATATGAAAAACGTATGTATTTGGGGGTGTCAGAATACTTTTGATCACATAGTGTATGCCATTGCCCATTCTGTGTATGAAAATGTGTGAATGCAGACCTTGAGAAATATCTTCTTACAGTCTCTCTCTCTTTCCCTTTTCATAGAATGCCTGTCAAACTGTCTGAAGTATTTGCTGTTCGCATTGTTACCTCAGCACCTTGCTGACTCAGAGAGCGGGAGAGAGAGTAACGGACACGAACTCTTTCAGACACGGCTGCGTGTGGCATTGAGGTTCTGCTGCAGCGACCTCGAGTAGTAGAATGACGTAAGTGGAGCCTCTATGAAGCAGCACTGCATTACGTCAGTGGTACGAATTCCAAATTATATTCAGTGTTGCTTGACTGGATGTTTAAATGTATATAAGCATGCATGGATGCACGCATTGTGTGTCTGTAGGGGCGTGCGCGTGTGTGAGTGACAAAAACAGCGAATCTGTGCAAGAGAGAAAAATAAAAATAATATACTCCAAATCGTATAAAAGAACGCAAAATCACCAAGACTGGTGAAGTTTTACAGAAGCTCGAAATTTGGCGTGAACGTCAGTACGAGATGCTTTTAACAGTTTCCACAACGAATCTCTGTCACCAAGTATGGCAGAAAACCCAAAGAGATTGTGGTCGTATGTAAGGTACAAGGGTGGCAAGACGCAATCAATACCTTCAGTGCGCGGTAACAATGGTGATGTTAATGATGGCAACGCCACTAAGGCAGAGTTACTAAACACGTTTTTCCGGAATTCCTTCACAAAAGAAAAGTAAGTAAACATTCCAAAATTAGAACCATTAACAACTGCCAACATGGGTAACTTAGAACTAGATATCCTTGGTTTAGCGAAGCAGCTTAAAACGGTTAAGAAAGACAACGCTTCGGGTCCAAATTGTATACCATTCAGGTTTCATTCAGAGTATGCTGATACAATAGTTCAATATTTGGCAATCATATACAACCGCTCGCTCGTACAAAAATCCGTACCCAAAGTTTGGAAAGTTGCTCAAGTCACAACCAAGAAAAGAAATAAAAGTAACCCCCTGAATTATAGGCCTATATCACTAACGTCGATTTGCAGTAGCATTTTGGAACGTTTACTGTGCTCGAACATTATGAATCACTTCAAAAAAAACGATTTATTTACAAATAACCAACAGGGATTTAGAAAAAATCTTTCTTGTGGAACACAAATTAACTCTTTATTCTCAAGAAGTAATGAGCGCTGTCGCCAAGGGACGTCAGGTTAACTCTATGTTTTAAAATTTCCAGAAGGTTTTTGACACTATTTCTCACAAGAGACTTTTTATTAAATTGCGTACTTATGGAGTATCGTTTCAGTTGTGTGACTGGATTCGTGATTTCCTGTCGGAAAGGTCACAGTTCGTAATACTTGAGGGAAAGTCATCAGGTAAAACAGAAGTAATACCTGGAGTTCCCCAAGAAGTGTTATGGGTCCTCTCTTGTTCCTGAACTACATACACGATTTAGGAGACAATCTGAGCGGTTTTCTTACCATGTTCGCACATGATGCTGTCATTGGTAAATGGGGTCATCAGACGATCAAAACGAATTGCAAAATGATTAGACAAGATACGTGTATAGTGCAAAAAGTAACAATTAACTCTAAATCACGAAAATTGTGAAGTCATCTACATGAGCACTAAGAAAATCCACTAAATTTCAGTTACACGATATGTCACACAAATCTAAAGGCTGTAAACTCATATTTATACTTAGGGATTACAATTACGAATAACTTAAATTGAAACGGTTACAAAGAAAGTGTTGTGGGGAAAACAAACCAAAGACGGCGATTTGTTGAAAGAAATCAAAGGACCATAAGGAACAGATTCAGTTAATTATACCCCATACCGCCGGGTTAACTTGGCCAGAGGAGACTCCATCATATCTGGAAGATCAGCACGATAGTGTCAATTTACGTGCGTCGTCTCTAACATGATTTTGGCTACGAAGTTCATATCGCCGAAGCAGCGGCGTTCCCTGCTTTGTTGTGTTCCTGGTGTCCTTTGTCAGAACTCAGATAATTATCTTTAATAAACGTGTGACTTCTAAGTACACTACTGGCCATTAAAATTGTTACACCACGAACAAATGCAGATGATAAACGGGTATTCATTGGACAAATATATTATACTAGATCTGAGATGTGATTACATTTTCACGTAATTTGGGTGAATATCCTGAGAAATCATTACCCAGAACAATCACCTCTGGCCGCAATAATGGCCTTGATACGCCTGGGCATTGAGTCAAACAGAGCTTGGATGGAGTGTACAGGTACAGCTGCGCATGCAGCTTCAACACGATATCACAGGTCATCAAGAGTAGTGACTAGCGTACAGTGACGAGCCAGTTGCTCGATCACCATTCACCAGACGATTTCAGTTGGCGAGAGATCTGGAGAATGTGCTGGCCGGGGCAGCAGTCGAACATTTTCTGTATCCAGAAAGGCCCGTACAGGACCTGCAACATGCGGTCGTGCATTGTCCTGCTGAAATGTAGGGTTTCGCAGGGATTGAATGAAGGGTAGAGCCACGGGTCGTAACACATCTGAAATGTAACGTCCACTGTTCAAAGTGCCGTCAATGCGAACAAGAGGTGACCTAGACGTGTAACCAATGGCACCCCATACCATCACGCCGGGTGATACGCCAGTATGGCGATGACGAATACACGCTTCCAATGTGCATTCATCGCGATGTCGCCAAACACGGATGCGACCAACATGATGCCGTTAACACAACCTGGATTCATCCGAAAAAATGACGTTTTGCCATTGGTGCACCCAGGTTCGTCGTTGAGTACACTATCGCAGGCGCTCCTGTCTGTGATGCAGCGTCAAGGGTAACCGTACCCATGCTGCCAAACGTCGTCGAACTGTTCGCGCAGATGGTGTTGTCTTGCGAACGTCCCCATCTGTTGACTCAGGGATCGAGACATGGTTGCACGATCAGTTACAGCCATCCGGATAAGATGCGTGTCATCTCGACTGCTAGTGATACGAGGCCGTGGGATTCTGCACGGCGTTCCGTATTACCCTCCTGAACCCACCGATTCCATATTCTGCTAACAGTCATTGGATCTGGACCAACGCGAGCAGCAATGTCGTGATACGATAAACAGCAATCACGATAGGCTACAATCCGACCTTTATCTAAGTCGGAAACGTGATGGTACGCATTTCTCCTCCCTACACGAGGCATCACAACAACGTTTCATCAAATAACGAGGGTAAACTGCTGTTTGTGTATGAGAAATCGGTTCGACACTTTCCTCATGTCAGCACGTTGTAGGTGTTACCACCGGCGCCAACCTTGTGTGGATGCTCTGAAAAGCTAATCATTTGCATATCACAGCAACTTCTTCCTGTCGGTTAAATTTCGCGTCTGTAGCACGTCATATTCGTAGTGTAGCAGTTTTAATGGCCAGTAGTGTAGTTACTGCTACGCTAAAATGCATGCACGAGGCGGAGCCCTATTGAGTAACAGATGTCAAAGAGGTAATTTAGCACTGTCGGTTGGAATCTGTCGCTCCTCCACTGCTGGGCATTACAATTACATTACCATTAAGGCGGCATGCAACAAAAGTCAAATTTGCACGAAGTGTTCAACACTGCTCAGCAAAAGAAGTTACGTACACGTACGACACAGAAGGAAGTCAATGTAAGTTCCTGTATGTGCACACCAGCGACGGGTTTGTAAATCATTGGAACTGATATTCTCTGTGACAGATAGAATGTCCACCAGAATGGAGCAGTGTTGTTCGTGTTTAGTGTTATTACCAAGCCTGGTAGGGTATACTAGGTGCACGAACAGCATCAGATGTTTAGTGATCACTGTGAAGGACACGGAGTCATCGCGTACCCTTGTGAAACAGCTTTACTAGCGTATCAATTTCGCCAGTAGGTCGGCTCGTTTAATACCGGTATTTGTGGAGCATTCGGATGTGACAACAGCCCTAGGTAGAACACCATGGGAACAATATCCTCTGCCGAACATGTAGTGGAACATCTTCCAGTGTATCAGGCAGATAGTTTGAGAGGAATGCATGATAGCCGGCCGCGGTGGTCTCGCGGTTCTAGGCGCGCAGTCCGGAACCGTGCGACTGCTACGGTCACAGGTTCGAATCCTGCCTCGGGCATGGACGTGTGTGATGTCCTTATGTTAGTTAGGTTTAAGTAGTTCTAAGTTCTAGGGGACTGATGACCACAGCAGTTGAGTCCCATAGTGCTCAGAGCCATTTGAACCATTTTTTGAATGCATGATACCTTTGTGCAGTCAACCTGTCAGGCAGCATGTAGGGGCCGAAACACCTGTCGCCCAATACTCCGGCCCAGACGTTGATACCAAAGGGAACTTGATATCCACCGTCGCGGGTAACGTGCGGGTTAACCTCACACCAATGGTTGGTATTGTGCATATTGAAGAAACCCTGACGAGTGAGTGCTGCTTCATCCGACCATATTACAGAATTCATGAAGTAATTGTTGGCAGGATAATGACCGTGCATTGCGAGACACGCAGCTGCCTTGCTACGCTACATGTACTTCGCAGAGTTTCTTGGTGTATGACGACCAGAATAGCTTCCTCAGTAGCTGGAGTATGGTGAGTCTGTAGATGACCTCAGTCACGTGATGGTAAAAGTAGGGAACCTGACTCTCGAAGGTGCAGCTCCAAACGACGAATCACATTTTTATCTGGATGTCGTTGACGAGGATATCTAGGAGCATAGTCATGAGTGGCAACACCAGCGCAGTTATCAGATGCACCAAGGACCAGAAGCATATCCACATGTTCATAGTCTGTGTGTACCATACATCTGCATACTGGTTTACAATGGGAAAATTTCATGTGTGTACACATGTACATTGGATTCTGGCCGGTCGTGGTGGCCGAGCGGTTCTAGGCGCTACAGTCTGGAACCGCGCGACCGCTACGGTCGCAGGTTCGAATCCTGCCTCGGGCATGGATGTGTGTGATGTCCTTAGGTTAGTTACGTTTAAGTACTTCTAAGTTCTAGGGGACTGATGACTTCAGACGTTAAGTCACATAGTGCTCAGAGCCATTTGATCCATTGGAGTCTGTCATGGGCGCATCTTCCGCTTGCAACTAGTTCCGGTCTGGTGGGCAGCTCATACAGTATATACATGGCATCAGTCCTGCGCGCTGTTTCACCTCATGCGCATTAGCCCTCTAACAGATATTGTTCTGCACGATTCATCCCGACACTGCTAATTGTGAAATGTTCATACGTACTAAACAGCATGTGGTTACCAGACTCAATATTGAAAGGCATGATTAGTGGGACCATGGTGATAACTCATACAAATACTAACCAAGTATGGACATTATTCCAAAGCACGATGCTAGTTGTACTGGTAACGTAACGCCCTTACGAAATGAAATGGACCTGAGCAAGGCAAGAATAATAGTTGGTGTTAATCTATGGGACCACTGGAGGAGGGTATAAAGAAATTTGTCATCGAGGTTCCGGTTGACCACGTCTTACCATCACAAGGAAGGATCGCTGTACTGTGCACCAAGCACATCGTAACCCCGTCACATATGTGTATGCCAGAGAACAAGTAGTAAGCTTCCTGCAACATTATGGTCATCCCGCACCATCAGTCATATTCTAACAGCTGCTGGACTGGGGAATTACTGTCCTATGCGTAGGCAGCCATGAACATTGCACACAGACGGAGCCGCGTCTAGCAGTGTTGGGACCGGGAAGCATAAAATGTTGATGAATATACGACACGACGAACATACACCAGGTACTGCACGAGCAAAATCAGTCTTCGGCCATCACATAACTTTTAATAAGCATGTCGAAGGGACGGCACAACAGAATTTGCAGGTCCTTCATTGCGCTAATAAAGGCTTATTATTAAATATTTTGGAGGAGATCGAGATATATGCCCATTATAGACATGAACATTTTTATGATCTCTTTGAGGAAATTCTATGAACATGTATGTACTCTTTTGTTCAGAAAATCATAGGAACCAGTTGTATCCATGACAGAAATGTACCTTAGAACAGTACGTAAATATTTATATCACAATCTTAAACTTCCAGCTAGAAATATTACGAAATATGACTCCATTTTTAATAAATCAGTTTTATGACATTTTAAAAAGTGTATGTAATATCATAGCACTCTGTAGCTTATAATTCCATTATTACATATATCACCAGTGGCAAATAAGGTTAATATAAGACAGACAGACTGAATCTAGCATAGGTGTATATTTTCAGTCCAGTCATAACTCACCTATCGATGTGATGCTGCAATGCCAAAGACCCTCACAAAATCGTTGACTTTGAAACCATTGTGGTTGTACCACATAGAGGGCACACTGAGTATCCATCGTCTGTTCAGTTATTTTAAAGCTTTTAATTGATATTTTATATAATATTAAGTAGTTCCATGGCTCAGCCGTATGTGACGGACATCCTGCGTCCTCATGTGGTGCCTCTCATGCGACAGCAGTGTTTCGTCATTTTTCCAGAGGACAATGCTCTTCCATCCATACACTTGTTTCTAAGAATTGTTCACATGATGTAGAGGTACTCTTTTGGCGAGCAACATCCTCAGGTCTGCTTCCAAAAGAACACGTGTGGGACCAGCACGGACATCAACTCCATCCCCGTGAGTGTATTCAGGATATAAAAGACCATCTACAACAAATGTGGGCCAGCTTGCTTCATGAGAGCATTCACAGGCTTTATGACACCCTTCCCAACCGAATCAGTGCATCGATGCCAGAAGTGGCCGCACTGTCATACTGATAAGTAGGCTCACACTGCCAATTATTTTGCGAATTTGACTCGCTACTGTATTCACTCAAATAGCATCACCCGAGAATTTTAAATTAATTTCCTGCTCCCATTCTGAGTGCTTCACTGTTTTGCCACGCTCTGTATACAGGGTGGTCCAATGATCGTGACTGGGCCAAATAACTCACGAAATAAGCGTCAAACGATAAAACTACAAAGAACGAAACTTGTCTAGCTTGAAGGGGGAAACCAGATGGCGCTATGGTTGGCCCGCTAGATGGCGCTGCCATAGGCCAAGCAGATATCAACAGCGTTTATTAAAATAGGAACCCCCATTTTTTATTACATGTTCGTGTAGTACGTAAGGAAATATGTATGATTTAGTTGGACCACTTTTTCAGTTTGTAATAGATGGCGCTGTAATAGTCACAAACATATGGCTCACAATTTTAGACGAACAGTTGGTAACAGGTAGGATTTTTTAAATTGAACTATGTACGTACGTACGTTTGAACATTTTATTTCGGTTGTTCCAATGTGATACATGTACCATTGTGAACTTATCATTTCTGAGAACGCATGCTGTTTAGGCGTGATTACCTGTAAATAACACATTAATGCAATAAATGCTCAAAATGATGTCCGTCAACCTCAATGCATTTGGCAATACTTGTAACGACATTCCTATCAACAGCGAGTAGTTCGCCTTCCGTAATTTTCGCACATGCATTGAGAATGCGCTGACGCATGTCGTCAGGCGTTGTCGGTGGATCACGATAGCAAATATCCTTCAACTTTCCCCACAGAAAGAAATCCGGGGACGTCACATCCGGTGAACGTGAGGGCCATGGTATGGTGCTTCGACGACCAATCCACCTGTCATGAAATATGCTATTCAATACCACTTCAACTGCACGCTAGCTATGAGCCGGAAATCCATCATGTTGGAAGCACATTGCCATTCTGTCACGCAGTGAAACATCTTGTAGTAACATCGGTAGAACATTACGCAGAAAATCAGTATACACTGCACCATTTAGACGGTCATAGATAAAATGGGGGCCAATTATCCTTCCTCCCATAATGCCGCACCATACATTAACCCGCTAATGTGGCTGTCACAGTCATCGTGGATTTTCAGTTGTCCAATAGTGGATATTATGCCGGGTTACGTGACCGCTGTTGGTGAATGACGTTTCGTCGCTAAATACAACGCGTGCAAAAAATCTGTCATCGACCCGCAATTTCTCTTGTGCCCAGTGGCAGAACTGTACACGACGTTCAGAGCCGTCGCCATGCAATTCCTGGTGCATAGAAATATGGTACGGGTGCAATCGATGTTGATGTAGCAGTCTCAACACCGACGTTTTTGAGATTCGCGATTCTTGCGCAATTTATCTGCTACTGATGTGCAGAGTAGCTGCGACAACAGGTAAAACACCTACTTCGGCTGACGTTTCACATGTGACTGAACACTTCCTGTTTCCTTAAATAACGTAACTATCCGGCGAACGGTCCGGACACTTGGATGATGTCGTCCAAGATACCGAGCAGCATACATAGCACACGCCCGTTGGCCATTTTGATCACAATAGCCATACATCAACACGATATCGACGTTTTCCGCAATTGGTAAACGGTCCGTTTTAACACGGGTAATGTATCACGAAGCAAATACCGTCAGCACTGGCGGAATGTTACATGGTACCACGTACTTATACGTTTGTTACTATTACAGCGTTATTTATCACAAAGCGAAGAAAGTGATCTAACTAAAACGTTCATATTTCTTTATGTACTACACGAATATGTATTAAAAATGAGAGTTCCTATTTTTAAAAAAAACGCAGTTGATATCCGTTTGACCTATGTCAGAGTCATCTAGCGGGCCAACCAAAACACCATCAGGTTTCCCCCCTCAAGCTAGACGAGTATCGTTCATTGTAGTTTTTTTGTTTGATGCTTATTTCGTGAGATATTTGGCCAGTCACTATCAATGTACCACCCTGTATAGTTTGATTGCAGGTTCGAATCCTGCCTCGGGCATGGATGTGTGAAGTCTTTAGGTTAGTTAGGTTTAAGTAGTTGTAAGTCTATGGGACTGCTGACCTCAGTCCCACAGTGCTCAGAGCCATTTGAACCATATATAGCTAGATACGTAAATGATTAAATTTTCCGCACAAGGACACAAAATTGGTTGATTAATGCCATCTATATTCCGTATATAAAGAAGGAAACATGTGCAGTTCGTTTCACATTCTGAAATCTCGTTTGGATGTTGGTTGGAAGAATAACCTGCTGTGATACGTGTAACAAGGAGAAACAACTAGCAACACTTGTAAGAATTCAACAGAAGGATGAACGTTACCTGCTAAGACTGTGGTTCTTCGTAGCGTGACAGTGCTGTTCGTTTTGGTCAGGATTCTATGGCTGTCATTCAAATATAGAACCAATGGGTTTGAGAGACCATACTCTATACTAAGCAGAATCTTAATGACCCTTGCAGGTAGTAACCGATATGAAGGATATAAACAAGCTGATCAAAAGCATCTGCACACCGATTAGTGGACATTAGTATGGGATGTGATCACCCTTCGCATTTATAACAGCCTGAACGCTATTGGGAGCACTTTCAATGAGATGTCTGAATGCCTGTGGGGAATGGCAATCCATTCTTCCTCAAGAGCCGAAAACAGAAAAGAGGTAATGATATTAGAGAATGGGGTTTGGAACGAAGTCTACGCTCTGATTCTTAATATGTTCCACTGGGTTCAGGTCGAGACTCTGGACAGGCCAGTCTATTACAGGACTGTTATTGTCCACAGACCACTGACTAACGGATATACGAGGGTGAGGCAAATGAAAAGCTTAAATATTTTTTTTAATATTATTTATTGTGCAGAAGTGGTACAAAACTGTATGACTTTTCAACATAATCTCCTCCACGCTCAATTCAAGTCTTCCAGCATTTACAAAGTGCATAAATTCCTTTAGAAAGAATTATTTTGGTAGTCCGCGCAACCACTAATGCGCCGTGTGGCGTATCTCTTCATCAGTGCGGATCTTCTTTCCTCCCATTGCGACTTTGAGTGGTCCAAACATATGGAAATCACTTGGGGGAAGGTCTGGTGAGTATGGTGGATGAGGAAGACACTCAAAATGCAGGTCTGTGATTGTTGCAACTGTTGTACGGGCAGTGTGGGGCCTTGCATTGTCATGTTGCGACAGGACACCTGCTGACAGCAATCCACGTCGCTTTGATTTGATTGCAGGCTGCAGATGAATTTTTAGGAGATCTGTGTGTGATTCACTGGTGACAGTGGTCCATCTAGGCATGTAATGCTCCAAAACGACGTCTTTTTCGTCCCAAAAGAGAGTCACCCTAACCTTACCTGCTGATGGTTCTGTTCGAAAGTTCATTGGTTTTGGTGATGAATGGCACCATTCCTTGTTCGCTCTCTTCGTTTCCGGTTGGTGGAAGTGGACCCAGGATTCGTCCCCAGTAACGATTCTTGCAAGGAAGCCGTCACTTCTCGTTCAAAGCGCCGAAGAAGTTCTTCACAAACATCAACACGTCGTTCTCTCATTTCAGGAGTAAGCTGCCGTGGCACCCATCTTGCAAACACTTTGTGAAACTGGAACACATCATGCACAAGGTTTCACACCTTCACTACGCAAACCCGAATAACAGAACGCTGTTCTTCCCTGGTGCAAGTCGCAAGTGTGGCGGCCATTTTGATACTGATACTGCGGCGGTATGTGTGCATCTGCAGTATGCTGCCACCTACAGGCCATTTTACACGATGTTTGTAGCACGCTTACCAACTTACAGGAAAACGGCGGGAGATTTCGATTTGTTATAACAAATTCAACGTTTTCATTTGACTCACCCTCGTAGGTTTATGACAGGGCACACTGTCATGCTGATACACAATAAAACAAAAAAACGCCCCACGAAGGAATCATCTGAAAGCGGTGGAAATCGGTAATGTGATATACGTGTACAGGCAAACAACTTCAGAAAAAATGGATGATATATTCAAGATAAAGAGCTTCACAAATTGAACAAGTCAATGACGTTTTGGTCCACGTTTGGCCCCTATGGAAGCAGTTATTGGGCTTGGCAACCACGACACCATGCTGCACGGTACACACGGTACAGATGGGACCAACAATATGCCGAATAGGACCGCTCAGGATTGGCATCACGTTCTCTTTAGCGATGAGTGTCGCATATTCCTTCAACCAGGCAATTGTCGGAGACCTGTTTGGTGGCAACCCAGTCAGGCTGTATGCCTTAGACACACTGTCCACAGGGTGCAGCAAGGTACACTGCTGTTTTGGGGTGGCATTACGTGGGGCCGACGTACGCCAATGGTGGTGATGGAAGGAGACGTATCGCCTGTACCTTACGTCAATGCCATCCGCCGACCCATAGTGCACCGTATCAGTAGCATATTAACGAGGCATTTGTCTTCATGGACGACAATTCGGCCCCCATCGTGCACATCTTGTGAATGACTTCCTTAAGGATAACAACATCGATCGACTAGAGTGGCCAGCATGTTCTCCAAACATGAACCTTATCGAACATATCTGGGATAGATTGAAAAGGGCTGTTTATGGACGACGTGACCCAGCAATCACTCTGAACGATCTTAAAAGAATCGCCGTTGAGGATTGGGACAATCTGGACGAACAGTGCCTTGATGAAGTAGTTGTTAGTATGTCACGACGAATAGAGGCATGCATCAATGCAAGAGGACGTGCTACTGGGTATTATAGGTACCGGTGCGTACAACAATGTGGATTACCACCTATGAAGCTCTCGCTGTGTGGTGGCAGAACATGCAATGTGTGGTTTTCATGAGCAATAAAAAGGGCTGAAGTGATGCTTATGTTGATCTCTATTCCAATTTTCTGTACAGGTTCCGAAACTCCGGGAACCGAGGTGATGAAAACTTTATTTGATGTGTGTATGGTTCAAAATTGTTCAAATGGCTCTGAGCACTATGGGACTTAACTTGTGCGGTCATCAGTCCCGTATAACTTTTTTTTTTTAAGAAAACAATCTTTATGCATTCCAACAATATCATACATAATAACCCACCACCGTATGCATTAGTGGGTCTTAATATTTACAATACATTTTAATGATGTTAGCAGCATTTTTACTTTTTAATTCTAGTTTTAGGATACTTACATGCTACGGGAAATAACGAGTTACTTTCTTAATGGGTAAGATCAATTGTCTACTCTTAACTAACTATTCTAAAGGCTACTTCCTGCAGCGTTACAGGCGTGCCAGCTATTGTATAGACCTACTATGTGGCCGTGCCCACCGAGCTAATCCCAGTGGGCATGACCCTGGCACCGGGCTGGCCCTTAGAAAATAGCTGCAGGTTTTGTTTAGGGATGTTCTTTCTACTTCCTACTGAGATATCTAACTACTAGGTCGCTTTCGGAGTGCAGTTGTCAAGTTGGCGCAACTTCCCCCTGTTCCAGGACGTGGCGGATTCCTACCGTCACGGCGATTGGCCAATCCACGCCCTGGCGGAATGGGATAGGTCGCATGGAATCGTGTCGTGTCGTGATCAGCAGTTCATGTGTTTTAGAACTATTTGAACCTAACTAACCTAAGGACATCACACACATCCATGCCCGAGGCAGGATTCGAACCTGCGACCTTAGCGGTAGCGCGGTTCCAGACTGTAGCGCCTAGAACCGCTCGGCCACCCCGGCCAGTGATGTGTGTATATGGAAACACCGCGAGAAACGGATCCTTGAACATAAATGCTGATGCCAGCCCAGCCTGCAAGTTACGCTGTTGTATTTGACCATGATCCAGCCTATGCAGTGCCCTCAATGCGTTGTCAGTGTCTGTCGTGGCCAGAACAGTGTTCTAGATACTTCTTACGGCACTATGTCAGAACTAAACGAATTAGAACGTGGGTAAATTGTTGGTGCTCATATGGTGCGTGCAATCGTAGCCAATGGAGACGAAGTGTATGACGTTTCAAAAGACTCTGTGTCAAAAATGCATACCGCATACAGGGAAAGCGAAAAAACGTAATCTGATAAGGCACAACGAGGACGTAATTGACTACAGAGTAATCGCGACAGATAGTCGTTGAAGAGGTTCGTGACGAAAAATAAGAGTACGCGAGCTGCAGAAGCCGCTGCAGAATGGAACGTTGCACTCGTAAACACTGTTAGCATCAAACCAACACGAAGAGTGCTCCATAATCAGGGAATTGCAGGGCGTGCTAGGATTCTAAAAACACTCATCAGCGATGCAATTCCTCAATACAGGAGAACTTGGTGCTGAAGCCATTAGACCTAGACTATGGAGCAATGGAAGAATGTCATTTGGTCGGATGAGTCCTGTTTCACATCGTTTCCAACTTTTCCGACGCTGTTTTCCAAGATAACGTGTCCCCTGTTTACACAACTGACATGGTCGGGGACTTGTTTTGTGAACGTGAGGATGAACTGTTGCATCTCCCCTGTCCGCCACATTGACCAGGTCTCAATATTATTGAGTCTTGTGGTCTACTGTGGAGAGAAGAGTACATGATCGCTATCATCATTACCGAAATTTTCCACTGTTTTGCAGGAAGAATGGTATGTGATTCCATGAAAATCCATAGATGAGCTGTATTTTTGTGATGAATGGCAGTTAGCTCTGGAAGTAGAAAAACATAAGATAATGAGAATGAGTAGAAAATACAAACCCAAAATTTTCGTATACAGCATTAGTAGTGTCCTGCTTGACATATTTAAGTAGTTTAAATATCAGGGCGTAACGTTGCAAAGCGATATGAAATGGCCGATTATGAGAGGACTGCGGTAGAGAAAGGCGAATAGTCGGCTTCGGTTTATTGGCAGAATACTAGGAAAATGTGGTTCATCTGTAGAGGAGAGCGCAAATAGGACGCTAGTGCGACCTATTCTTGAGTACTGCTCGAGTGTTTGGGATTCGTAGCAGGTCGTATTGAAGAAAGATGTCGAAGCAAGTCAGAGGCTGGCTGTTAGATTTGTGACTGGTAGGATCGAATAACACGCAAGTGTTACGGAGATGCTTCGGGAACTCAAGTCGGAAAGTTTAGAGAACCGTCATGTGAAGCTGACTGCGGAACGACTCTGTTGCCTCCAACATCCATTGCGAGTGAGGAACACGAAGACAAGATACAAGAAATTAGGGCTCATATAGAGGCATATGGATAGTAATTTTTCCCTCTTTCTTTTTGCAAGTGGAACAGGAAAGGAAACGAATAGTAATGGTACTGGGTACCCTCCGCCCCGTGCCGTAAGGTGGACTGCGGAGTACTGATACAGAAGTAGATTTGTCTATTATGAGACGACTGTAAGCTGTTTTGAATACCAACGACTTTTCTACACAGTATTGGGTACGGTACTGTGTTGTCTTTGTGATTTTCCACATTTTTACCCGCTCCCTGTACAATGTAACAATCCTTTCATCCAGATCCATCACCACTTCCACACTTCTCCCCTCCACCAACACCGCATTTACCTGAGGTCAGGTGAACTGTGCCAAGATGTGTACGTACACTTCATCACCAAAGTCTGAGACAAGTCGAGACATGCTGACGTATGCAAACTTGCACATGTCTTATTTCTTCATATTACAGAGTTTCCAACTGCACATGAATCAGATTGCTGCCAGAGGGGGCCAGCAGTGTACTAGCGCACTGCCAACAACAGTTATGGAAGGGTCAGTCCACAATATTAAAAAGAGAATGTTTTGTGGGTTTAACGGTTATCTGTTTGGAGTAGCCTTCAGGATTAGCTTTCCAGAGTAGTGCAGCAGCTCTGTATGGTTGGCTATTACCTTACGGTTCTGGATATATATATTCTAAAATTTTAGCCCATTCACATTAACTGTCTTTCGCAACTGTCTTATTTGCACACACCAGTGACTGCTTGATGTTAGGTGACACATATTTTCACATCGATGCCCAAATCTTTACCAATATCATTTGCTTTTGACTGAATCACAGGGCCAGTTAAAGGTATGTTAGATGCACGCATATGATTGAACCATTCTATCAGTAACGTCTCGATGTCTTCATACTTGGTGGTACAAAGTCGTTTACATTCGTTTCCAGAACCTGATGCCGCAGCATTAATAATTTTTTCTCGATTCCTAATAATCGTAGATAAAGCAGATTTAGGTATTTCAAACTGCTCTGCAATTGCTGTTTTCTTGGTACCACGATCCACTTCATCTAGAATCTTAAGCTTTAACTGTACATTTAGATCTGTCTGTTTCCTCTTTGCCATTTTCGCGTGCTACGGTACCGGTTGTAACTGTAGTTTTTATTCAGCATTCCAACGCGATAGGGCTACGACTAACAGAACACCTGTCAAATTTGGCACTGAGTACATTCCTAAATGCTGCTGCAAACAGTATTGAATGTCTTACAACGTACAGCATACGCTGATTGTTGAGGTGTTAATCGCGGCTACCGACGTACAATATGTTAAAAACGAGTCAACAATAAGTATAATTAGCTTTGTAGCTACATTTCCTACATTCGTTTCGAGAAAAATTACGCTTTGGAATACTCTAAGGTCGGAAGTTTGTGTTACAGTGAAATTTAATTACGCTAGGAACTGAAACAGAGTTCGTAATTCGCCTTTACCGAAATTCATGTTAACCGACAAAACATACCATAAGAAGTAATATATTCCTGGCGGGACCAATATTTTTTTCGCGTTAACTGAAAACGGAAGAACTCAAAATCAACGAACATATACTGAAGTATTTAGCACCAAAAATTGCCATGGAGGAAGAATATAATTTCCTAGAGGAAACATGACAATCCACTGCATATGTGCAGAGAAAGCTAACAGATTACTTTAAATAAAATATATAACAAAATCTGGATATGACTGATAGGTATACAAGATATCAATATTTACTGTAATTACCAACGGGTAGTGGTATACAAACAGAAAATGATGAAAATGATGGACCCAAGGACGTTCACTGTATTGTGCTACATTCGATGATAAGCAGATTCCAATGGGTATGATGGCTATACTCAGGCTTTTTGGTTTAACAGGATGGCTGCGTTGTATGTATATATATATATATATATATATATATATATATATATATATATATATATATATATATATATACTGGTCTAAACATAGGGCATCTAGCAACAAAAAGCCATTTACAGAGATTAGAGACGATCGAATCTCTATATTTGACCAGCAGTTTAGCTAATGTAGTAAAATTAAAAGTTCTGTGTGAAAATTCCGATAGAATATGGGGTTCTCGACTTGAAAAAGTGTTGTATGCTGTGTACACAAGTGAAGTTTCTGGTGTTGTGCAGATACCAGTACCACGAAGGCTGTCTCCGATCGCCACATATGTTGCACATTGAACATCGCACTTAGGAAATGAATGTCGTGCTGAATGTATGCAACTATCGTATCTGGTATCGTATGGATTACAGTAACAGGGAGGATGGCTCCATTCACTGCGTATGCTGTGCCTTGATCAGTGTGTTTCTTTAGTCGAACTATGGCGAGTTTTTCACAAAAAATACAGAGAATTTACACACGGGAATAACATTATGACGCTTAAATTGAGGGTTCATTTTGCATTCCATCGAATGTGTGCAGAGATCTATCGACAGTCGTCGTGTTCTGGTGTAGAACAAATCTTTGGATATTTTCGATAAACAATAAAGACAGTTTATGGTTGAGCATAATATTACTTTCATGTAAAAATCGAACTATTACCATTGCCAAGTGTAACTTTGTAAGTAGGCTGTTTAGGTTTTTTTTATTGGTAACGACACGTGGCGCTCTGTAAGAAAATCACTGGCTGTGCTGTGTGCAGTCTGTGGCTAGTTTGCATTGTTGTCTGCCATTGTAGTGTTGGGCAGCGGCAGCTGGATGCTAACAGCGCGTAGCGTTGCGCAGTTGGAGGTGAGCCGCCAACAGTGGTGGGCGTGGGGAGAGATATGGCGGAGTTTTGAAATTTGTAAGAATTGGTGTCATGAAGTGATATATATATATTATGACTACTAAGGTAAATACATTGTTTGTTCTCTATTAAAATCTTTCATTTGCTAACTGTGCCTATCAGTAGTTAGTGACTTCCGTAGTTTGAATCTTTTAGTTAGCTGGCAGTAGTGGCGCTCGCTGTATTGCAGTAGTTCGAGTAACGAAGATTTTTGTGAGGTAAGTGATTTGTGAAACATATAGATTAATGTTAGTCAGGGCCATTCTCTTGTAGGGATTACTGAAAGTCAGATTGCGTTGCGCTAAAAATATTGTGTGTCAGTTTAAGCACAGTCTTGTATAAATTGTTCTAAGGGGACGTTTCAACTTATCTGCAATTTAGATCAGTAGTGCCAATACATGAGCCATGTATGTTTCGTACTGTTATATAACAATTGTGCAGACAATTTGTAGTTTCTTTCATGTGCTATTTTACTGTAGTACAAAGCAACATTACATCTGCATCTACATCCATACTCGGCAAGCTACCTGACGGCGTGTGAAGGAGGGTACCTTGAGTACCTCTATCGGTTCTCCCTTCTATTCCAGTCTCGTATTGTTCGTGGAAAGAAGGATTGTCGTTATGCTTCTGTGTGGGCTCTAATCTCTCTGATTTTATCCTCATGGTCTCTTCGCGAGATATACGCAGGAGGGAGCAATATACTGCTTGACCCCTCGGTGAAAGCATGTTCTCAAAACTTTAACAAAAGCCCGTACCGAGCTACTGAGCGTCTCTCCTGCAGAGTCTTCCACTGGAGTTTATCTATCATCTCCGTAACGCTTTCGCGATTACTATATGATCCTGTAATGAAGCACGCTGCTCTCCGTTGGATCTTCTCTATCTCTTCTATCAACCCTATCTGGTACAGATACCACACTGCTGAGCAGTATTCACTCAGTGGGCGAACAAGCGTACTGTAACCTACTTCCTTTGTTTTCGGATTGAATTTCCTTAGGATTCTTCCAATGAATCTGTCTGGCATCTGCTTTACCGACCATCAACTTTATATATTCATTTCAGTTTAAATCACTCCTAATGCGTACTCCCAGACAATTTATGGAATTAACTGCTTCCAGTTGCTGACCTGCTATATTGTAGCTAAATGATAAGGGATCTTTCTTTCTATGTATTCACAGCACGTAACACTTGTCTACGAGATTCAATTGCCATTCCTTGCACCATGGGTCAATTCGCTGCAGATCCTCCTGCATTTCAGTACGATTTTCCATTGTTACAACCTCTCGATATACCACAGCATCATCCGCAAAAAGTCTCAGTGGTCTTCCGATGTCATCCACTAGGTCATTTATGTATAATGTGAATAGCAACGGTCCTACGACACACCCCTGCGGCACACCTGAAATCACTCTTACTTCGGAAGACTTCTCTCCATTGAGAATGACATGCTGCGTTCTGTTATCTAGGAACTCTTTAATCCAATCACAGAATTGGTCTGATAGTCCATATGCTCTTACTATGTTCATTAAACGACTGTGGGGAACTGTATCGAACGCCTTGCGGAAGTCAAGAAATACGGCATCTACCTGGGAACCCGTGTCTATGGCCCTCTGAATCTCGTGGACGAATAGCGCGAGCTGGGTTTCACACGATCGTCTTTTTCGAAACCCGTGCTGATTCCTACAGAGTAGATTTCTAGTCGACTTATTGTGGTCACTGAGGGTAGCATAATCTTTATGCCACAACAGTAGTGACAGTAAGTGAGTCACAAGTGATTTGCACCGTTATAGAAAGTGAAAGAGTGTATTATTGTATCTTAATGTGCTATTTTTCTTTGCCGCAAAGAAGGAACTACACTTCTCTAAGATAAGTGTTCGAATTTTTCTCTTCGTTGTCCAAAGGTTTTACTACTCCTGAGACTCATAGTAGTACTATAGGTTGAAGAGAACGTGGGATTTCTTTGACACATACAACGTGAACAGCTAGCATGTTGATCTAAGCGCTTATGAAGCTAACTTGGCGTATTTGGTCTTTTCGTTCTTATGCTTTCGTATTACGAAAATATGGGGTTTATGTGATATACCTCATTAAATATCTCACTAAAACACATCATTTTAGTACCATATGTGGTTTGTTGTGCTTAAGTGTCCGAAAATGTGATTTCAGTTGCCAAACGTGCTATGCCACTTGGTATTTTTTAATAGCTCATTATGGAAACGAAGGTAAATGTAGCTTGTAAACTTTTTTTAGAGAGTCTTGGCACCATAATTCTGGCCGATAAATGACACACACATTCTCGAAAGTTCGTTTTTGCATCACCTATGGAACGTAGCTTAAAGTAGGTCTTAGGTCGAAAATAGAGTTCAGTTTTTTACTACCCGTGGAACACAAACTCAGGTAGACCTAAGGTTAGAATACCAGTATCATTACGTATTTTGATAAATATTAGAGACAATTTGGACGCGGAAATAACATTGTGGTACTTAATATGAGGCTCCAAAATCGTGTTTTAGACATCAAGTGTCCTTTAAGAAGTAAGTTACAACAGTAATGCCAATTAATGAGTTACTTGTGTTTTGTACTGTTATAGAACAATAATACAGATAAATGTGGAAATGATGATGATAATGATGAGGTCCCATACTCCGAGGAGCGTAGGGGACGATGCGGGAAAACCTCACCGCTGTTCTAGGGAAGGTCCCAGCGGAGGTGGTTTGCCATTGCCTTCCTCCCACCGTAATGGTGATGAATGATGATGATGAAGACGACACAGTAACACCCAGTCATAACAAGGCAGAGAAAATCCCTGACCCCACCGGAAATCGAACCCAGAACCCCGTGCGTGGGAAGCAGAAATGACATTGTAATATTGAATTTGAGGGTGCATTGTGTCTTACACCAAGTGTGTACAAATATAGAATTTAATCGTTGCCAAGTCGGGTACAGGCAACAAGTTGGCCAAATGTGGTACATAATGACTGCCTTAACCTGGGGTGTGACTGGGAGAGCAAAATATGTGCTGGGACAGAAGTTCTCTGACTCTCCTATTTCCACGAAGTGGCATGGTTCAGGAAAGGGTAAATTTGAAAAATGTGATTGCACGATAAAATACTGGGTCGTGTTTGGGAGATCTAAATATGTGCGCGTTTGCCAGCTAAGAAGCTTGCTGATTGGCCTATTTCCAAATAAATGGTGTGGCTTAACAAGGAGCTGAAACATGTGATTGGACCATAAAATAGTTGGCTAAGATTGGGAGAAATAAATGTGTGTATGTGTATGTATGTGAGTGTGTTTTGGCTTAGAAGGTCTCTGAGTGGCCCATTTCCATGAGGGGGGGGGGGGGTGTCTTTGGGGAGGAAGGGGTATGTTGACGTCATCCTGCCTCCGCCGCCACAGTCACTGCAGCCCTCCACATGCCGCCACCTGCCACAGTCCGAGGAGCAACCAGTGTGCATAGTTGCTCCAGAATGGCCATTGCATTTCTACTTGTGTTAAATCACACACATGGCATCTTCACACATGTAAACAATAATCAGGTGACTCTTCACGAGTAGCTACAAGAGTGGCTGTCCTGGCATCGGAAATACGTATGATAGGAAGAGAACCCCATACCATCGAAAGTAGTAGTTATCGAGATAGTTTGCTTTCATGCAGCAACCACTCAATCGCATCAAAGGACCAAATAGGCTTAGGCGAACTTACATGACAAAAATTATGGCAAAACAGATAACAGCTTCAGTTTGAAGCTGACGCGTGGCAACTTTTTAAACAACACTGGCACTGACCTATATTTAACTCTAGTCTATTCCTGAATCAAGTGAACGACGATTAATATAGCTAGCAGAATTCCAGTCTGGCTTTTCTAGTTGGCGGCTGTGAAATTCCTGAGGCTGTCTCGAGGCTTGGTGCAGATAATGTCGAACTAATTTTTAACATACTATGTCTGAGTGGAGCTGTGTGTCCGCTCATATCTGCCCTTGGCGGATGGTTATTCACCTGGAAACTATTGGGGTGAAGTAAGAAGGAAGTACAACGTAGTCTGTATTGTGTGAGACCTCTATGGCTCTGACGCTAACTGTGTTGCGCCTTTCTCGAGACTGATGTTGCTATGTGACGCTTTCTCTTTGTATGACCCGTACCATATCATTTTGCGGACACAGCAAAAGATTACTTTCACTTTATGTTTTGTGGGGATCAAGCATATTTTCGAAGAAAAAACACTGTGGATATTATATGAAAGCTGTTGAGTTTAAACCATTTCCGTTCAGCTCCACGATCGAGAACTTTCGCTTTTGATCTGATCTTTGAAGCTTTATGGCTTTTAGTTAGTACGTAGCCATTACAGTCAAGAGTACTCTAAAGGCAAGCATTTCCTCAGTGGCTCTTGTCAGTGAAAATATGTGATCTGTGTAACCGATTGTTGAAAACAGCACCCATCTATTAAGGATGATAAAAATAGTCAACTTGCAATTGAAAATTGATAAGAGTAGGCCTGTAAATAACTGAATGTCTGTGGATGTCTTCGATTTTGCGGTGACTTAAGAGATCAATTTAACGCCTATGGTGAACTACGTGTTTGCATTAACGGAAATGAAGTGGCTCTAACACTACCGTCATAGAGCCTCACTAGGAATTGTATTTGACGATTAATTATAAAAGATTAAGATTTACGGGACTGGTGGCCTTATACGTAACTGGTTTCAATCATATTTAACAAATATAATGGAAAGCTTGTGCTGAACATTTCAAACAGTGCTGAAAGAAAAGAAAATTTTAGTGACTAGGGAGACATCATGAAGGGAGTCCCACAAAGCTCAGTTTTGTGTCCACTCCTATTCCTTGCACAGGTGACTGACATTGCATCTAACATTCGTCAAGCAGAACTGGCACTTTTTGCAAACGACGCTAGTATTATAAGTCTCATCTCAGAGAAAGCCACAGAAGAGGTGTTTAATGATGTTTTTCAAGGAATTATTAAGTGGTTCTCTGAAAATGGACCCTACCTAAATTTTGAGAAAACACACTGTAATCAGTACTGTCCAAGAAAAAAAAAAAAGGTTCAAATGGCTCTGAGCACTATGGGACTTTACTTCTGAGGTCATCAGTCCCCTAGAACTTAGAACTACTTAAACGTAACTAACTTAAGGATATCACACACATCCATGCCCGAGGCAGGATTAGAACCTGCGACCGTCGGGGTCGCGCGGTTCCAGACTGTAGCGCCTAGAACCGCTCCGTCACTCCGGCCGGCCAAACCATTAAATTCAGTTACTTTTGTTCTTCATACAGTTGCTACTGTTAGATGGAAACGAATCAAGGTCGTAAGAAATTTCTCATATTTACACTAGATAATGCCTTATGGAATATTTTTCTGGAGTAACTCATCACTTAGAAAGAAAGAATTGATTGCAAAAAAACTAAGCAACAAGAATTGTATGTGGTGTTAACCCGTGGTCGTCACGTACGGAACTCTCCAAGGAGTTCGGTATTTTAACTGCATCATCACACTACATACACTGCATGTCACAAAAACGTGAAGGACCCAAAAGACATAGTCGAATGTCAATATAACTTCGTACACGTATACACCATCAGCGGGTATGTTTATGTTTAGAGTTGCAATTCTCTTTAACAGATAGAATAGCAACTAGAGTGCGTTGGTATTGTTCGTGTTTAGTGCTGTTACCAGGCGTGGTTCGGTACATGAACAGCGTCAGATTTTGAGTGAGCACTGAAAAGCCCATGGAGATGCCCAATACTTGTCTGAGATAACGTTATCAGCATCTGACAGAGTTTCAAACGGGACTCATTTTGTGTCTCCATTTGTCGAGTCATCCAATATCCATATTTTTGGGCCATTCGAATGTTACAGTGGCCCGAACTTGTACCGCGTGGGAACGTGAGAGCTGGCACGTTGACCACGTCTGATCGCCACAAGGAAGGATCGTCGCACTGTCCACCAAGCACGTCGTTACCCCGTCTCATATGCGCCTGCCATCCGAAAACAAGGAAAGGACTTCTTGCAACATTCTCCGTCGTCCCGTGCCATTAGTCAGTCTGTGACATCAGACAGACTAGGGAATCACTGTCCTGTGCGTAAGCTTTCGTTAACACCACAACACATGTGGCTTCGTTTCGAATGGTGCAGCGATCAAGGAGTATGGATTGATGATGAAAGGCGTCGCATTGCGTCCAATGGTAAATTCCAGTTTTTAGTACCTCGGATGGCCATCATCGGCAAATGTGGCGGCGACCTGGCATGAGGTCCAAATCGTCCAATGTTTGGAAGAGGCACAGCAGTGTTACCTCTGGTGTTATGCTGTGGGGAGCCATCTTTTTTTGGTATGACTTCAGGTCACAACTTGGTAGTGATTGAGGCATCTCTGACGGGTCGACGGTAGTATTGGGGCTACCTGCGTTCTGTTATCCTAGATGGCGGTGATGATGTCACCCAAGATGGCGGCCGTGACGCCAGTTGATGACGCAAGTACCATTACCCACGATGGTGGGACTGTGCCACGCCCCCTGGTAGGAAGTTCAAATTCCAGCAGGATAATGCATCACACCACGATTATCTCTACTAACCTAAGAAAATCGCGGGAATATAGGTCACTTGGGCTACCTGAATTAACCTAAGTCACCCGACCGCCACCTCTTCCTACGAACTGGCGCCAAGTTTGAATTTTGGCTGTAAATAAAGGTCAATCCGCGTATCTCTACTAAGCTAAGAAAATGGCGGGAAAGAAAGAACACTTGGGCTAACCTCAGTCACCCGACCGCCACCTCCTCCTAATGATTCGTGGGGAAAGCTGGACGTAAGTCTTTATTTTGAATGCAATAGTCATTATTTAAACAATTTCATGCAGCACAGCCATCCAGTGTGTTCACCACGAGGTCCGGACTCAAACTGACCTAGTAAACAGTACCGACACCAGAGGGCACTCTCTTCCATGACGTCACCCAAGATGTTGGCAAGCGTTGTGTTGCCACGCGGTCTACTGGTCTAGGACACAGCCAGAGCACACTCCCATTATGTAATCCAAGATGATCGCTCGCAGTACATGAAACATGCATCACTCCTCGCCCCACCTGTAGTCAAGTGCTGAGAGAGAGATGCTGCAATGCTTTCTCTCTCATGCATTTCTAACGGGGCATGCGCCACGTGTATAACCTGTGAGCGTGTGAATGCTGATGTCATGGCCTCTAGCCCGCACGCTCATACTGACGCCACAGATCGTATTCTAGAAATATGCTAACGATTGTAATGGAGCATATCTAACGTATGAATTACCTAAGTTTTAATTCCAATCCATTTTTAATGTTATTCGATAACTGAATGTGTCACTCGGAGATTCAATGACCAAATGAGAAGTTCGAGGTTTTCGCACTAGGAGGGCAGTCATCATTCATTCTTTCACGACGTAGCACCCTCCTCTCATGTTACAGTATCGTGGTGGCATTTTTCGACAGGACAATGTTCGTCCATACATGACACTTGTTATGAACTGCCTGCGCGATGCTGAGTTAGTCACGCAGCCAGGAACATCCCCAAATCTGCCCTCTATATAACGTTTTTGGGATCGTCTCGGACGTGAAATCTGTGCTTCTGCCAATACCCGGGATACGAGAGTCCAGATGCAACTGTTCTGGGTCAGGTTGTCTCACGAGAGAATAAGTAACCCTTCCCAACTGAATCAGCGCATGCATTCAGGCTAGAGGGCTGCAGTGTCATACTGACATGTTACGGCATACTGCAAGTTCTTTGTAAATTTGACTCGCATCCTGTGAAGATTTCTTTGGTTTCCTCCTTCCCTACCGGATCCTTCACTTTTTTTGTTAGGCAATACATATCCGCTGATGAACTTCGTCATAAATAACCCATCACAATTTCAGGCGTATAGTGATGTCCATACCTAAAACACTAGAGGAAAAAATGACGTTTGTTATTCATTAGGAGAGCCGCCAGCGGCTCAGAAAGGATTTCAATATGCTGCAATTAAATTTTTTGGTCATCTGCTGAAAAACAAAATGTCTGTGGCTGGTAGCAAAGCAAGTTTTAAATCTAACCTAAAATCATTTACGCCGGAAAACTCCTTCCGTTCTATGGATGATATTTTATTTAAAAACTGAAAGCCCGCTAAAAAGTAATTTTTAAGTGTAGTTGTAAGAGCAGGGCTAAAACTTATTATGTTCATTAATGTAAAAGTTAATTATATGTACATTTCCTGTTAAAATGAGCCGTTACATATGATTTCGACAAAACAATCGTTCAAATGGTCTATGGAACATATAATAAATAAATAATCAACTAATAATTCAGTAAAAATGAATAATTAGCTAACTTACCCTGCAATTTGTGTCGTATCTTTTGCTGAATGATTTTCACTGTTGTGATGGTATTCCCACAGAAATACAGGGAACTGCGGTGACAAACCGAATACATCATAGTTATTTTATTACTCTGCAACAAGCGAACGGAGACCGCGAGCCTGTCATGCTAAAATACTATGAACAACTTACGACAGTTTGTCAGTGGATTTCATCACGCATAATGGGATTAAAAATTTGTAGAATATGCACCATCTACACGAAATAACTCCGAAATCTAGGGGATTGAATATGACTTGATTAACTTCGACAGTAGATGCGAGGGCGTGTTTAATATATCACAATTAGTTACGTAATGCTCACTTTTTTCAAGACCTATGAGAGGGGTTGGAGGGAAGTTTTGTTGATCGGTTTAGAAAATTAAATATCAACACTTGTGAGTTAACAGATAACGACAACATCAAACAGGACCATTCTGCAATAAGCAGAACAGAGGGCCTTAGATACATTTTCGAGGGGTTTGTCGGCCGAAATTTCGCGCAGAGTAGGAGTAGAATTCCGAAAGAACTTGAAGGAACCAATAAAGACTGTAGTAGCATTAGCAGAGACAGATGCAGTTACCAGTACATGGACTAAGAAGGTGGTCTTTAACGCGGGCATGCTGTGCCATCGTTGTAGGCAACCATGTCACATTACGTGAAATTGTAACCATCTCAATGTGGCAGACACTCTGAAAAGTAATGTCCGGAGGTCTCGACAGCCGCAGGGAAGATGGTCGCAGTCTAGAGGTGGCACGCTGAAGTTAAATAAGAAAGGGAAGGATGTCGTCACAATGTAGTGTTCCCAGCAAATGTGAGCACAGGATACCCACGTGGTGAATCAGTGGCACATTGTTGTTTAACCAGCTTTGTACGAGTTAGGGTACATAAATTTTATTAGGTATAGTTGAGCTGGACTGTACATCGCTCCGTTTAGATTTTACTGCTGCAAAAATACAGATAATACACACTAGACATCAGGGAAGCCAACTAAACTGCGTATGTGGTCCTTTGGACTCGATTTTTGGGGTAAAATACGGAAAGGTACAGGAAAGCTAGTCTGATGGATGTTGTGGCAGGTTTGCCAGTTAATATGTTATGTATAGCTAAACCTTTTTCAGAAAACGAAGAACTGGAGCTTTCATCAGGTGAGGAGATAGCAAATATGGAGACGTTAGAGGAAGAAGAGGCCGGCCGTTGTGACCGAGCGGTTCTAGGCGCTTCAGTCTGGAACCGCGCGACCGCGACGGTCGCAGGTTCTAATCCTGCCTCGGGCATGGGTGTGTGTGATGTCCTTAGGTTAGTTAGGTTTAAGTAGTTCTAACTTCTAGGGAACTGATGACCTCAGATGTTAAGTCCCATAGTGCTCAGAGCCATTTGAACCTTTTTTTTTTTTTTTAAGGGAGCCGAGTTAGACCGAGATATAATTGCAAAGTATTCTGAGCTGGAAAAATCTGCTGATTTAGCTGCACTGTGGGAGAAAGTGTCATATTTGTAGCAAATTATCGGGAAGTGATGGAAAAATAGTTAGTGGAAAACAGATCATTGCTAGTTATGCTAATAATACCGTGTAGGATTCCCACTATGAAGGATCCACTGATGCGTAGGAAGCCATACGGAGTTCCACGTGAATTCCAATCAATAAAGCAGCAATTCATAAACCAGAAACTCTGTGATGGAACAATAGAAGAATGTGGCAGCCTCTGGAGCGCTCTGGTATGTATTACAACAAAGAAGAGCTCAGATGACAATAGGTCCTACAGTTTTTGTTGTGATTATCGGTATTTGAATCAGTATATGATTACACTCGTGTATCCTAAGCCAAACGTCATGGAGACCCTGGATATCATTTATAAACGTCACTATTTTACGACTATGAATATGGAAAGTGGGTACCATCAGTTGGAGGTATCGCCCGAAGTTAGGCTTTACACCGCATGTATGGTCATTTTCATTACTGTCAAATGCAATTAAGGTTGAAGAATGTGCTTGCGACATTTAATGGGGTGTCAAGAGGCCTGAAACAGATGACGTTTACGGTGTGGCTCTGAGCACTATGGGACTTAACTGCTGAGCTCATCAGTCACCTAGAGCTTAGAACTACTTAAACCTAACCAACCTAAGGACATCACACACATCCATGCCCGAGGCAGGATTCGAACCTGCGACCGTAGTGGTGGCGCGGTTCCAGACTGTAGCGCCTAGTTTATGGTGTGCTATGACGAGATTATGCTAGAAGGGGCGTTAACTAAGTAACGCAAAACATATTTTTCTCAGCCAGTTTCGGTTGAAAAAGTCTATAATGTGTTGTAGGGCTTGGTCAATTATTATAGAAACATTGTGCGAAATTTTGCAGAGATAGCATGGCCTCTCATGCATTTTTGAAGTAAAGGAGTAATTTTAAGTGGACTCTGGATGGCGTGCAAGCCTTTGAGCATTGTTAGGACCTATTGAAATATAGTCCTGTTCTAGTTTTCCCAGATTATCCAAAGCAACTAATGTAAGTTTCCACTTATAAGCATCGACATGTAGGCAAGCGATCAGTGTACCATTCGTGTCTGTCCAACTCGCATGCTGTAAACGTGGAAAAGTGAAATATGGTGAAGATATTACCAAATGCATCCAAACAGGATCAATGCAGTGTTGTTCCTTTCTTGGCTGCCAAGCCACAAACACTGTTAGACATCAATCGGAGAATGAAGAATGTGTATGGGCAGCATGTGTGTCAAAAGCATGGATGCAGACTGATGTGTCAAATTGCATACTTGTCGTGAGTCAACACAAGATGCTGGTCGATCTGGGAGGCCAGCCTATCCATTATTCTAGCTCCAGTGGGAGCACCAGCCCTATAGTCCTGCTGTCCCAATGTGGTTATCACACCTTCACTCCCTTGTAAAAAGGCCTTGAAGGTCGACAGTAGCTGTCACAAGAGGAAATGCACCACGCAGTTATAGACTTCTTCATGCTGTATATAACCAAATGGGTATCTTCAACCTGGAGCATCGTTGGCATTACTGACTCAATGCTCACAGCAATTTTGTCTGGCCGGCCGGAGTGGCCATGCGGTTCTAGGCGCTACAGTCTGGAGCCGAGCGAAGGCTACGGTCGCAGGTTCGAATCCTGCCTCGGGCGTGGATGTGAGTGATGTCCTTAGGTTAGTTAGGTTTAATTAGTTCTAAGTTCTAGGCGACTGATGACCTCAGCAGTTAAGTCACATAGTGCTCAGAGCCATTTGAACCATTTGAATTTTGTCTGATTGCTATACCTTTCTGGACTTTACTTCCTTCGAACTAAAGGTGTTTGATCACCCATTATACTGTCTCGATATGTCAGCAACCACCCATTAAGATGCGTATTAATCCAGAAAAATGAGAGGGAAGAACTCCTGATAGCCTACACCTTGAGGCAGCTAGGTAAAGTGAAAAACACTATTGAGCTACAGAGAAAGAGATGCTCGACCTAATTTAGGTCTCATATATTTCTGCTTCTATTCATATGCCAGGCATGTGAAAATGGTTCAAATGGCTCTGAGCACTATGCGACTCAACATCTGTGGTCATCAGTCGCCTAGAACTTAGAACTAATTAAACCTAACTAACCTAAGGACATCACACACATCCATGCCCGAGGCAGGATTCGAACCTGCGACCGTAGCAGTCGCGTGGTTCCAGGCATGTGAAGGTCATGTCAAATCACACAGCATTAAAATGGCTGCAAGGTCTTAAAGATCCAACTAGCAATTTATCCTGATGGGTATTTAGAGCTTAGTGAGTTTGGTTTTGAAGTAGTATACCTTTCCAGGAAAACATATGACATTGATGGCAGATTAAGTCAAAAGTTACACACACTGAATCATATTAGTATTTCTATAGATTAGTGGCATAAGGTGCAGAATGCCAACCAAGACTGTCAGCAGTTCACAATGCAAGCTAAGTTCTGTAGTGATGATGGAGTATTGTAAAAACATACAAAGTGCAGTTGATCTATTGCCATGCCAGAAAAGTTGATGTGCTAAATTGTTGATGCATGCTCATGACTCTGCTTTAGCAGGCATGAAGTTTGTCGAACTACTAAGTGACACATTGCGGAAAACTATTGGTAGAGAACACTCAAACAAGATGTAGAGCAATATGTAAAATATCTGTGTGTAAGGAGCTGAGCTAAGTCATCGAGTTGCGTTACAGATGATGTTAGACCTTTGCAGATGATTGGAATGGATAACCTTGGACCACATCCACAGAAAAATGGAGTATTATCACGCTTTGACTATAAAAGATCACTTTTCACGTTATTCAGCTGTTATTGACGTGCCAAACTACAGGCAGACACACTAGCTCACGCAAGGGGAAACAGTGGGATCTTAAAGTTTGGAACATATGATTGCTTTAAAAGTCAAACAGCCTTTTTTTGAGCAACATTTTACTAGTGACATGTTACACTTGGTAACGATGATGTGGCTAATGCTGTACTTAGATACAGATTCATTAGAAAACACGATTTTGTATTAATGTACATAGGTACTGTTTCTTTAGCAAGCGTCATCTGACTAAGACTTAGAAACGATGGTGTTGTGGACATCACTGTACATGGATAGCGATTCTTTAGTCAGCATTATTTGAAGGTGGTTGTTCATCAAATGAAATTGTTAGTAAACAAATTGAGGTTTTATTTTTATAGCAATTCAGGTTATTAAAGTTTTTCACTAACGAAAGACATACCAGTATCTCCTTCATCTGTGTACGCTATGATCATGATCAGTGCTATTTGTAGCACACAATGAGCCCAACTGCACAAGCATGGTCTGATAAATAATCAGTCACATGCACTGCCACATCTGTGGGCTTCATTTCAAGCTGCCCAACACCAATACTGGAACTATGTCATTAAACAGCACACAATCTTTAGTATACCTATGCAACCTTCTGTTCAAGATTCTGCTGAGAGGAAACCTAACCTGTATGAATCCTACCCTAAACAAAACCCTTCCTGCCTCATCTGGCCAGATGCTCGCTTTTTAGGATGGTCGAATCTCGATGAAACAAGAGTCTGAACATATATGGCAGCATCATGGAAGTCTCATATCACAGGGAACCGCTACATCAATCACATTCATGGTCTTACTTGTAGTAGACGCTGTCTACTTCTATTTCAGGTGTAGAGTCACACAGACCTGGCCCTGTCAACCTTCCACATGCAGATTTATAGTGATAGTATTGACACTCATGTTGAAGTGGCACAGGTGGACTCTTATAGATGTTGTGAGTGAAAGATGAATTAGGTATGTCCATAATGAACTGTTGACAGTTAACTAGTTCCAGTTGCAGCAACAGGGCGAATCTGGTGGGCAGTATTCTTTGAAGAGGGGAAGAGGTGTAAAGCATAAGCTTAGACAAATTGGCTCGTTGCCACAAACTGTACCACTTACAGCAGTAGTCTGACACAGTATTGAGCCACAATCCTCATGAAGCATCACCATCTGTCTGCATGGCAGTGCCCTGATGGATACTGTAACCATGGACACTTTGGTACACAGTGTACATGACTTCTGCAGCTCCAGCACCACAAAAAATAACAGCTAGGCATGAATAAATTCTGGCTTTCTAGCTATACTGGGGACGTGTCAAAGCAATGAAAAATTGACTCATCAACCTTCATAGTATCGTCCTACAGTGTCGGTCACCACCACTCTCCTGTCATCCTGGCAAAACAGCTTGCCAAGGGGGTCTGACCAGCTTGTGATCTGGCAAGCGTCGCATTGAATCCTCCCGAGCCACCAAGCCACTGGGGCATTCACCACAGCAGGTCGCCACCAGTGAGCCATCAGTATAGTGTTCAGTCCCTGGACATATGCTCCAGTCACTTGCTACAGCCAGTCAGCTCTCAGCATCCTGCACTCATTGGGCTGTGTCAGTCCTGATGTTGCTCCACTACAGCCATGACCGTTGACTAGGCAAGGTCGTGCCATGCCTGAGATGTGAAAGCATAGCAGTGGCTAGAGTTCTACTACAGGAGTTCACTCTTTGGTTTCATAGGCCAATGCCCACTGACCAGCACCACCTGATGTAGGTCTGAGATGTACTATGAACTGTTTAGTATAATAAAGGGATCATACAGTTTATGGGCAGCTTCTGATTCACCGTAATCCAACACCCTCCACCAGAGCATACCCACACCCTCTACACTCTGTTGTGTCATTCTCACGTCCTAGGCGATGTACAGGGTGAACCACAACTTCGCTAACAAACTTTCAGAGGTGGTGCTATGGACAAAAAACAAGAAACAATGTCTAGTAAGCATCGTCTGTAAAGTACCTACCTTCAGAGAAATGAGCATTTGTTCATCTTCTCTACTGTGAAATACATCTCTTCTGCCGAACAAGTGCTCATAGCTCTTCAGGTATGCATTTTAGAGCCAACATTTACTGGAAATTTGTTCTTGTTTTGATTCATACTACCTCCTCCCGTAATATGGAAAGCAAACAGGCTGTAGTAGAAGAGGCTTTCACAGTATGTAAGATGAACGAGTTCTCATAGCTCCTAAGGCATATCTTTCGAAGACCGTGATTGCTATACATTGTTTTCTTGTTTTTGTCCAACATACTGACTCTGAAAATTTGTCGGGGACTTTTGGTTTCATTCTTCATACATTGCAGGTATCAGAATTATTGAAGAATCTACCTTGAATTAAAATTTCCTTAATTTTATCCTCACGGGAAAAATTGCAAATTAAGTGCAAATGTTTTCACGCAAGTCACTGAGCATCCCCATTACACTTCCGTGTGGGCTATTCGAATCTTTTATGGTCCTAAAAGACTCTCCCTCTAACATTCCAATAGCTGTTGCTTTGATTGCGAAATAAGAACTGTAAACTGCATCACTGTTCCATATTGGATTAATATATGGTATTCTTCCGCAGAATCGTCCCAACAAATCTACGCCTCCCACATTGTGTACGATTTACTACAATTATTTAGAAAACTTCATTATTTATACTGAGTGACAGGTCCCTGGTGTTTACTGCTAATCATGTAATCGGGTACAATAAGATTTTTCAGTTGTTTCTGTTCATTATTTCGTATTTGTTGAATATACAGAGACAGATCTAGTAACAGATCATTTAGTACACACAAAAAATACAGTCTAGGTGGTTACACATTTCCTTTACAGTTATCCATCGACATGAAGCATCTCCAGTTAATAATCACAACCTGTTGGCGATCCTATCTGATTAATAATTTACTTACATTGAGAACATAAGTCATTTCATTAAGCTTCATTTGGGAACATATTCTACCTAATATTCAATGTGCATTATAAGGAAATGGCGGCCGGGGTGGCCGAGCGGTTCTAGGCGCTACAGCCTGGAACCGCGCGACCGCTACGGTCGCAGGTTCGAATCCTGCCTCGGGCATGGATGGTTTTGATGTCCTTAGGTTAGTTAGGTTTAAGTAGTTATAAGTTCTAGGAGACTGATGACCAAGGAAGTTAAGTCCCATAGTGGTGGTTAGTGTTTTAACGTCCCGTCGACAACGAGGTCGTTAGAGACGGAGCGCAAGCTCGGGTTGGGTTAAGGATTGGGAAGGAAATCGGCCGTGCCCTTTCAAAGGAACCATCCCGGCATTTGCCTGAAACGATTTAGGGAAATCACGGAAAACCTAAATCAGGATGGCCGGAGACGGGATTGAACCGTCGTCCTCCCGAATGCAAGTCCAGTGTGCTAAGTCCCATAGTGCTCAGAGCCATTTGAACCATTTTTTTTATATAAGGAAATGTTTTGTATTAGTCAGAAATTCTTTGAGGCTATCACATACTTTAAGACATCTTCTAAGATTTCATTTCGATTATCAGTTACTAGTGTCATAGTGTGTAGTAAATTGAATCACCTGTTCATGCGCTTTTACTACTTCTTTGACAATGTGTGGAAGACATCGCGTCGCCGATACACTGAAGTGACAAACGTCGTGGGATATCTCTTAATATCGTGTCGGACTTCCTTTTGCCCAGTGTAGTGCAACAACTCGACGTGGCATGCCTCAACAAGTCGCTGGAAGTCCCCTACAGAAATACTGAGCCATGTTGCCTCCATAGCCGTCCATAATTGCGAAAGTGTTGCACTGCAGGATTTTGAGAACGTGCTGACCTCTCAATTATATCCCATAAACGTTTCATGGTATTCATGCTGGGTGATGTGAGTGGACAAGTTGTGCACTCGAACTGTGCAGAATGTTTTTCAAATCATTCGCAAACTATTGTGGTCTGGTGACACGGCACATTAGTCAGCCATAAAAATTTTATTATTCGTCGGGAACATGAAATGCACGAATGGCTGCAAACGATCCACGAGTAGCTGAACAGAACCATTTACAGTCAATGATTGATTCAGTTGGACTACTGGACCCAGCTCATTTCATGTAAACACAGCCCACCCCATTATAGAACCACCACCGGCCTGCACAATGCTTTGTTGACAACTTGGGTCCTTGGCTTCGTAGGGTCTGCACCATACTCTTAACAGCTGGCCACGGTTTTCCAGCCAACTAGGATCTAACCGATACCGTCACGAGCCCAGTAGAGGCGCACCAGGCGATGACGTGCTATGTTAGCAAAGGCACTCGCATCGGTCGTCGACTGCCATAGAACATTAAACCCAAATTTTGACGCACTGTCCTAACTTATACGTTCGTCGTACTTCCCACATTGATTTCTGCAGTTATTTCAGACAGTGTTGCTTGTTTGTTAGCACTGACAACAACACCACTCGCCATTAAAACTGCTACACCATGAAGAAGAGGTGCTACAGACGCGAAATTTAACCGACAGGCAGAAGATGCTGTGATATGCAAATGATAAGCTTTTCAGAGCATTCACATGAGATTGGCGCCGGTGGCGACACCTACAACGTGCTCACATGAGGAGAGTTTCCAACCGATTTCTCATTCACAAACAGCAGTTGACGGCGTTACCTGGCGAAACGTTGTTGTGATGCCTCGTGTAAGGAGGAGAAATGCGTACCACCACACTTCCGACTTTGATAAAGGTCGGATCTCAGCCTATCGCAATTGCGGTTTATCGTATCGAGACACTGCTGCTCATGTTGGTCGAGATCCAATGACTGTTAGCAGAATATGGGATCGGTGGGTTCAGGAGGGTAATATGGAACGCCGTGCTGGATCCCAACAGCCTCGTATCACTAGCAGTCGAGATGACAGGTATCTTATCCGCATGACTGTAACGGATCGTGCAGCCACGTCTCGACTGCTGAGTCAACAGATGGGGACATTTGCAAGACAACAACCATCTGCACGAACAGTTCGACGACGTTTCCAGCAGCATGGACTATCAGCTCAGAGACCATGGCTGCGGTTACCCTTGGCGCTGCTTCACAGACAGGAGCATCTACGATGGTGTACTCAACGACGAACGTGGGTGACGAATGGCAAAACGTCATTTTTTCGGATGAATCCAGATTCTGTTTACAGCATCATGATGGTCGCATCCGTGTTTGGCGACATCGCGGTGAACGCACATTGGAAGCGCGTATTCGTCATCGCCATACTGGCGTATCACCCGGCGTGATGGTATGGGGTGGCATTAGTTACACGTCTTGGTCTCCTCTTGTTCGCATTGACGGCACTTTGAACAGTGGACGTTACATTTCAGATGTGTTACGACCCATGGCTCTACCCTTCATTCGATCCCTGCGAAACACTACATTTCAGCAGGATAATGCACTACCGCATGTTGCAGGTCCTGTACGAGCCTTTCTGGATACAGAAAATGTTCGACTGCTGCCTTGGCCAGCACATTCACCAGATCTCTCACCAATTGAAAACGTCTGGTCAATGGTGGACGAGCAACTGGCTCGTCACAATAGGCCAGTCACTACTCTTGATGAACTGTGGTATCGTGTTGAAGCTGCATGGGCAGCTGTACCTGTTCATGCCATCCTAGCTCTGTTTGACTCAATGCCCAGGCCTATCAAGGCCGTTGTTACGGCCAGAGGTGCTTGTCTCGGTACCGATTTCTCAGGATCTATGCACCCAAATTGCGTGAAAATGTAGCCGCATGTGAGTTCTAGTATAATACATTTGTCGAATGAATACGCGTTTATAGTCTGCATTTCTTCTTGGTGCACCAATTTTAATGGCCAGTAGTGTATATGCAAACGCCCCTGCTTTCGGTCGGTAAGTGAATGGCGTCGACCACTGCGTTGTCCGTGGTGAGAAGTAATCCCTGGGATTTAGTTTGCTCGGTTCACTCTTAACACAGTGGGTCTCGGAGTACTGAGTTTCCTAACGATTTCTGAAATGGTATGTCCCATACGTCTAGCTCCAACTACCATTCTGTGTTCAAAGTCTGTTACTTTCGCCGTGTGGTGTTAATCACGTCGGAAATATTTTCACATGAGTCACCTGAGGACGAATGACAGCTCCGCTAATGCGCTGTCTTTTTATCCCTTGTGTACGCGATACTACCGCCATCTATACATATGCATATCGCTATTCTAGGACGTCTCCTCAGTGTACGATGGCGAGACAAGAATTTAGAGACCAGATTTGAAAGTGCAAAGCATTACCAGGGGTAGACGAGGACTCTGACCACAATTTTCTGGTTATGAACTGTAGATTAAAATTGAAAACAATTTGGGGAAAGTAGGAAATTAAGGAGATGAGAACTGGATAAATTGCAAGAACTAGAGATTGTCCATAGTTTCAAACGAAAGGAACAAGAAGGAGGAGAAATCCTTTAGTAACATTGAACTAACGAAAGAAGAAAATATAAAAGCGCACCGAATACAACTGGTAAAGAGTATTACAGACGTCAAAAAACTAAGACTGACAGAAAAAGCAAAATGGCAGTAGAATCGGCTAGAGGAAAACTGTGCTAAGCTGTAGAATTACGACTTTGAGAGAGATAGATCCCACCAGTCGAAAACTGAAATAGAATTTTCAAAGAAAAGAGAAGCTGCTGTATGGTTATCAAGACATCAGTTGAAGTTGAGATAGAAGATATGATACTGCGATTCCCTGTCAGAGAGGTCACAGTTCGTAGTAATTGACGGAAAGTCACCGAGTAAAACAGAAGTCATTTCTGGCGTTCCCCATGGTAATGTTATAGGCCCTTTGCTGTTCCTTATCTATGTTAACGATTTTGGAGACAATCTGAGCAGCCGTCTTCGGTTGTTTGCAGATGACGCTGTCGTTTATCGACTAATAAAGTCATCAGAAGACCAAAACAAACTGAGAAACGATTTAGAAAAGATATCTGAATGATGCGAAAAGTGGCAGTTTGCCCTAAATAACGAAAAGTGTGAGGTCATCCACACGAGTGATAAAAGGAACTCGTTAAACTTTGGTTACACGATAAATCAGTCTAATCTAAAAGACGTAAAATCAACTAAATACCTAGGTATTACAATTACGAACAACTTAAATTGGAAGGAACACATGGAAAATGTGGGGAAGGCTAACCAAAGACTGCCTTTTTTTGGCAGGACACTTGGAAAATGTAACAGATCTACTAAGGAGACTGCCTACACTACGCTTGCCCGTCCTCTTTTAGAATACTGCTGCGCAGTGTGGGATCCTTATCAGATAGGACGGACGGAGTACATCGAAAAAGTTCAAAGAAAGGCATCATGTTTTGTGTTATCGCGAAATTTGCAAGAGAGTGTCACAGAAATGATACAGGGTTTGGGCTGGACATCATTAAAAGAGAGGCGTTTTTCGTTGCGACAGAATCTTCTCACGAAATTCCAATCCCCAACTTTCTCCTCCGAATGCGAAAATATTTTGTTGACACCGACTTACATAGGGAGGAACGATCACCAAGATAAAATAAGGGAAATCAGAGCCCATACGGAAATATATAGACGTTCATTCTTTCCGCGCGCTATACGAGATTGGAATAATAGAGAATTGTGAACGTGTTTCGATGAACCCTCTGCCATGTGATTTGCAGAGTATCCATGTACATGTAGATGTAGATGCGAGAAGAATCTGACAGACCATTGTCAGACCTAGCTCCATTCAAGGCCCCTGGAAGAGACGATATTCTCTCAGCATTACTGAAATCCGTGCGAGAGCCAGCCATGACAAATCTATTAGATCTGGTGTGCAAGATATACAAGACAAGCGAAATATCCTTCGATTTAAAGAAGAACATAATCATTTTAATTCCAAAGAAGTTTGGCGTTGACAGTGGTAAATATTCCCGAACTACATTTTAATATGTCATTGTTGAAAAATACTGACACGAATTGTACAGAAGAATGGAAGATTCGAGGTTATAATTGGTAGATATGGAATTTTGGTTCTTTGCATAACAAATATGGCATTGTGTCATTTCCAGACGTGTGGGACTATGTCGATGCGACAGATTATGAATCAGAGACTGGCGCCTTGTTCGTCCTGAGTACGTTAAACTCTGTTTAAATACTCAGTCATGCTTGGAATTTGTATGAATGCAGTGCAATGTCGGCACTTAAGAAAGGACTTAATTTCGCACCTTCACCGCGGGACATTCCTGTCTGTGAAATAATAAGTGGTGTTTAACAGGCAGTCCACAAGCTCCCACATGAACCAGCCGTATACTGACAAAGCATCCAACATAACCAGGGCTGAGGGCAACGGCTTTCGAGCACTACGTAATAATGAAAGCATTGTGGTACTTGCTGCTGACAAGGGCAATGCCGCCGTAATTATGGAGTTCGAGGACTTTGATACGAAGATCTGTGCGCTACGGAACGAAGATACTTATCGGAAGCTCACACGCGACCCGACATCAAGAATAATAAGAAAAACATCAGAACTTCTTAAGCGATCTTCAGTGGAAGACAGTGTGTTTACGAATCTTCACCAACAGGCGCCTAGACCACCTATTTCCTATGGTTTACCAAAGATACACGAGGACGGGACGCCATTTCGTCTTATTGTGTCCACAACAGGTTCTCCAACATACAAGCTGGCGAAGTACTTGGCCAAGCTCCTCGCTCCACATGTGGGACACTGCGAACATCATATAAAAAACTCAGCACAATTTATCAGCAGAATCATCCGTCTACTCCTTAGTGAGGATGATATTAGGGTCAGTTTTGATGTAATGGAGCTGTTTACGAATGTGCCTATCAAAGACGCTTTGGACCTAATTTCTCAGTAGTTTGTAAGTGACGTGGTCGAGCTATTTAGGCACACTCTTACGTCCTCCTAATTCGTGCACAACGACCAGTATTACGATCAGACATACGGCGTAGCAATGGGTAGCCCGTTGGCTCCAGCTGTTGCAAACCTCTTCATCGAGTATTTTGAGGGTATTGCCACAGATACTGCGCTATTGAAGCCGAAATGTTTCTTTCGATACGTTGACTACACGTTCGTCATTTGGCCACACGGACGCGAGAAACTAGACGAGTTTTTGTACACCACAATGGCATCAACAGTAATATCCATTTCACCACGGAGGTGGAAAAGATAATGCATTGCACTTCCTCGACGTCCTTGTCCACCGTAAACTAAATGGGTGCCTCGGCCACAGCGTCTACAGAAAATCCACCCACACAAACCTGTAAACGTGCACGCCACCAGCCACCATCATCCAGCACAGAAGCGCGCAGTATTACAAACATTGGTGCATCGTGCAAGAGTAATATCAGACGACGATAACCTGCCCCAAGAACTGAACCCATGGTTTTCAGGAATAACGGCTACAGCGCCCATCAAGTGAAAAAGGTGATTTCTGGGAAATATCAGAATAAGACCACCGACAAAGAGCAGGAAAAGAAACTTCTTTTGCTGCCATTCTGTGGCTCTGTGTCAGGCAAGATAAGCCGCCTGTTGAAAAGACACAAGATCAAATCAATGTTCAGGCCTCTGACGAAAATCCGTCAATTACTGACACCAGTTAAAGACGCAGCAGGTCTCAGAACACCTGGAGTCTACGAAATACGTTGTGAGTGTGGCCAGAAGTACATCGAACAAACAGTGCGGACTGTGGAACAACGCAGGAAAGAACATGAGAGGTATTATCGGCTATACTATCGAGAGAAATCTGCGTTAGCTGAGCATGCGCTAGAAAACGGTCACCACTTAAAATTTGACAATACGTCTGTCGTGGCTCGCACTAACTGGGACAATTTAATAAAGGAAGCTTTTGAAATAAAAATTACCGCAAACACCCTGAATAGAGACGTTGGCTTGCAGCTCAGCGCTGCGTGGGCTCCAGCGATCGCGCGGTTGAAGAGGGCACATCGAACGCCGACTCAAAACATGCCCATATATGGCAATGTCACGGGAACCAGTGACGTCACAGCCGGCAGCTATAGTTCGATTCTTTTATCTTGGCGGTTCGCGCATGCCCGCCTAGACGCGGGAGATTGCTGCGTTGCCAATTGTACGCGCCTAGAGAAGCAGCGCCATAGTATAGTTCGCAAACTTACGTTTAGTAGAAGCGCGCAGTTTATGAAGTAAAGCCACCACGGCCGCAACAACCCTTTCGCTGCTACAGAGACGTGCTCCCCGTACTCCGCTATGTGCGCGATTCTGTCATCACTGCACTGCTCGCCTGTGCAGACACATGGTGTTTCGACTGCTTTGACACACTTCATCATTCGATTTCACAAAAACTATTTGGCCCAAAAATTTGATTTTTACACATCTTCTTGACTGATACCTTCCCCCCATAAATGACTTAATTTTGTTGTGATGTTCAATGCAGTTATTGTGCAGCATTAGGTGTAGTAAAGCATTGCACGAAATTTTGAAGAGTTTGCAGAGGTAAAAGTCTATAGCGTATACTTTCTGTATGGTCGATTTTAGTTGCCACTAGAAATTTCAAAAAATTACATATAAACGAATAAAATTCACGAAGTAAGTCACAGGTTTTAACTCAGAAACTTTCGCTTAAGACCCATACACTATAACCATTATGCTAACGCAGCCCGTCGTTCAAAACAGCTCCTGGAGGACTTTAAAACATGACGACAAACACTGTTGGTATGATTATGAATTACTCACGTTTCGTCGAAGTACAATAGGAAATAAACAATTACCGCTGTTCTTTATTGCGAAAAAGCGGTTAGTGAGAATGATACAAACACCTTTCCTTGCTATCGCCTGAATTAGGAGGCTTATTGCTTGTTTGGTTTAATTAATTAATAGAATATGAAGCAATTGGTATAAAGAATGCTGTTTCCAAACTTTGTATATAAGAAAGTCTGCTATCAAGACATTGCTTTCGTTCAATTACTTTATGTCTGAACGTTTCAAAAACTGAAGACACTCGTCCGTGCGCTGCACCGCAGTCGAGCTCTGGCAACGTCGTTCTCTGTTCATTGGCTGACTGAGATTTGTGACGTCAGATGCGCAGAACGGACCTAAACTCGGCCGCCGTCATAAATGACGCGCACTTTAGCGTATATAAGGGCGCACCGATAGCTCACTGGCCCGGAGACCAACGCCTCGTGTTTCTGTGTGTGCTGTCGTTTTGTGCTTAAGTGGTTCAGCGTTATTCGTTTTGTGCACCTACGTTCACGTGTGACATTTAAGTCTATGTATGTGTCCAAGTGTGTGAACACCTTTTATCTTGGACTCTACGCCCGTGAACGGCTTCATGTATTTTAAGAAGTGTTTGTCTCCGTTTCTATGTCCACCGTATTTTTATCTCACTTTGTCTTCATTTGTATCTTGTGTGTTTCTCTGAGGCCAAAGAGCGGCGTAGTATGCTGCTGCAGGCCTGCCTGTAAAAAGGTTTAAAAATAACAATAAGGAAAAAAAACCCACTGGCAGTCATACCACTTGACAATGGCCAAGGAGAGCTTGGCCGAAAGCTCGTGTAGTTTTAGGCAATTGACGCGATTGGAAACCCGAGAACATTTTATTCAATGCTCGGAATTTGTTTATCAAAATATTTGTCGGTGAGAGTAAGAACGCAGGAAGGGGAATTTCAGTGGAGAATGATACCAGAGAAAACTGTGAAGTCCGTAATTATAGGCTTAAGAGTTCCTTATTTCTCGATAAACTGAGGTGAATTGCAGTTGTGATGATCACCGTTTTGCTTCTGAAATATCGAAAGGAGACAGTAATTGGTTACGGCTCCATTACCAACCGCTCTGTGTGATTATAACTGGTCGTTATTGGGGCTGTCACGAAAGTGATAGGTCTGGAGCCTTGAGCTGTGCGTGCTGCCAGCTGCGTGGCGCAGCGGAGGCTGTGCTGGAGGCTGCGTAAGGCCGTTCCGGCGCATAGGAAGGGAAGGGAAGGCCGGCTCTCCGTTAGCCGGCTGGGGCTCCCGTTACCGCTGCACGCGACATTCCGGCGCGGATTTAAGAGCGCGCGCCGCGCCACGCCGGGTACAGTTACGCTCAGCCCACGATGCTTCGTTCCGCCAGCATCCGTTACGGCCTCGCTGCGTCTCCGCAGGTACACAGGCGGCACCACCACACAGTCGGCTACTCCCTGGTGTGGCTTCTGCGAGACAGGATAGCTGACAGAGTTCCGAAGGGGACGGTCTGTGGACTCATTTTCTCGGATCGAGATGTGGAATACTTATTGACCTCAAAGCTGCAGACGGACACAGGAGAGGCACCGTTGTGAAAGTCGACGATGTTGTTGTTCATCTTATCTAATACTAGAATCGAGCTACAGCGAAGAGCTCGTGAAGGAGTGGAACACACACTGTGCTGCTCAGTTGCCATTAGCTCACCGGGAAGGCAAGGTGGGAACATCTTCATTTCACCCAGAGATTGCGCTCGTATGATACATGTTGTGCCATTCAGTAATTCAAGTGGAAAATCAGTCTGCGAAATGGTTTAGTTTTTTTTGGGATTTTTGTAACGCCTTTTGTGTGTTGCATTCAGTACGTAAAATGGAGCATCAGGCATCCGTAAAAATTTTCTGTCATCAACGAAAATTCGCCCAAAGCTGGTTTACGTTTATAAAAAGCTGTTGCTTCAGTTTCGATTTTAACAAAAGGATATTTGAATTCAATGTGCCAAGTATTCTCTTGACGTTGATCAGCGTGCAGGATGTTCTAAAACTGCAGCCAGACACGTAAATGTAGAGTAAGGTCTGGACGATTACACGATTAACTAATAGATGTGTGCTAGAAACTGTGAGACTTGCGTAAATGTAAATTCTGAATGAGTTTTACAAAATATGCATGGGGTGCTACAAATAGTAGCTATTGGTTCAAATGGCTCTGAGCACTATGGGACTTAACTTCTGAGGCCATCAGTCCCCTAGAAGTTAGAACTACTTAAACTTAACTAACCTGAGGACATCACACACACCCATGCCCGAGGCAGGATACGAACCTGCTACCGTAGCGGTCGCGCGGTTCCAGACTGTAGCGCCTAGAACCGCTCTGCCACTCCTGCCGGCAATAGTAGCTATTCTCAGATTTTAATAATACATGATAGTATGCCTAAATAGGAGGAAACACTAAATGACTTTAAAATGCTTTCCTGACCTGCCACTGTCCTCTGTCGCAATGATTAATTATCCTAGTATCAGGAAACTGTACGAAGTGGAATGAATACATTAATTCAGTTGTAGAGAAAGTAAATGGACGACTAAGGTTTACTCTCTGTCGGTACATCATGGACAGAGGGTAATAAGTTCAGTAACTGTCAGTGTCAATGAAATTCACCAACAGCCGTGTAACTTAAGATGTTACTTAAGATGCTACCAGTTTCTGCTTTTCACTATGCCTTCCTCAGGCCCCATATGCATCTCTCCAGATGAACGATGATGTCTTATGGAGCCACATATTCCTGGATGTCGTGAATTCAATCATTACATTAGTGCTTCTTTCGGAGACTTGATAGAAACTGAGCACAGCTGCAGTCAAAGAACGTGAGCAAATCATCTTGGACTGCAGGAGTGCTCAGTTGCTATCAAGTCTCCGAAAGAAGCACTAATGTAATGACTGAATTCACGACATTCAGAGGTATGCAGCCCTTTATGACATTATCGTTTGTCTAGAGAGATGCATATGGGGCCTGAAAATATCATAGTGAAATGCTGAAACTGGTAGCCTTAAAAATAAAATAAAATAATATCTTAAGTTACACGGCTGTTGCTGAAATTCATTGACATTACCAGTTACTAAGGTTTACTGCGGGAGCTCTTGGTAACTGTAGGGAGGCTGTAAAGGAAATCGCGTAAAATAATACTGACCAAATTCGAGGAGAAAGTTGTGTAGTCGCATTTGGTACCGCCTTGCTATGTCTCAGTACGAGAATGTTACAGGTATGCTCCAGGATATTGCATGGGAGTGTTCAGAAAAAAGATGAAGTTATTTGCGAGAAATATTATTTGTGAAGTCTGACGAGCCAATGGTCGAGACAGAGTGGCTCTGAGCACTATGGGATTTAACATCTATGGTCTTCAGTCCCCTAGAACTACTTAAACCTAACTAACCTAAGGACATCACACAACACCCAGGCATCACGAAGCAGAGAAAATCCCTGACCCGGCCGGGAATCGAACCCTGGAACCCGGGTGTGGGAAGCGAGAACGCTACCGCACGACCACGAGATGCGGGCGCTACCCCTTCACATGTCTCACGGAAAAGCCATATAAAGAAATAAAAGACAATAAGAAGTGTACGCAGACATAATGTCAATCTCTTCTGACGCGTCCTATTCGCAAATTCACCAGGAAAGTGAGGGACAGCTGTCTGTACAAACTACCCATCACCTATCCCCCATCGACAACGGCCTTGAGAATATTGTTGTAGATGCAAAAGTCACACAAGCAATATCTACGACTTTGAGGTTTACACTAGATGGAAAGGACTAGCAGTTTAGCTAAGATTATCTGCAACACCAAAGCCTACTTATTTAAAAACCTTAACAAAAAGAACACGGCACAGTAGCCCAAGATGAAAGTCTGTATGCCAAATTATGCTTGGTATAGAATTACAAGACTGAAAAATTAGAAGTTCTAGGCCACAGTTATGTGGTCCTCTAAAGACTTCAGAACATAGGAAATTAAGAACTATCTATGAGATTTATCTGAAAATGGAAACTTATGAAAGATGAAATTGCTATTCTTTAGATATATTTACAGAAAGGTTGACAACAGACCAAGCAAAAGTATCTTCAGACATCTTAGGGAAAAAAGTGAACAACACTTGTATTCAAAAGATCAAGGAAGTTAAGAGACATGACCAATCTTGATTGCAAAAATACTTTTTTTATTATTTTATTTTAGTGGTAACCGGTTTTAGTCTTGATGATCGTCACCAAATCATTATATGCTTCCTTAGGCGGTTTGCCGGAGACGCCGTGCGGAGCACGAACATACTTATATATTAATAGATACATTTACAAAAAATTGAAAAAATATTTTTGCCTTAAAGACTGATAATTTCTTCTTAAGTTCAGTGTAGATCGCTGTGTTTCCAACTATGTTATCCAAGATTAAGAAAGACTTCGTAAGAAATAACATGAGAGAATAACTATCGGAAAGAAAAATGTTTAGGAGGATGGAGGAAAATAGGCACGAAGGGCTCCAAAGAAACTGAAAGGAAACGCTGTGAAACAATGAAGAAATGTTGAAAGAAAGGAACAACGAAATATGAAGAACTGAAAATTAGCACTTGGTCCCTTGAAGGACATAAAGGAGAGAGAAAGAAACATTGCCTGCAGGAAGAGACACATTAGAATTTAACGTCTGGTGAAGAACAGCACAACAAAGACCACAAAAATATAAAGCCCACTCTTCAAACTCGATGAAGCCGCAGGACCGCGATGACATCGCAGACGGAGCGTCCTCAAGACCAACGGTAGCAGCTGACGTTGCAGTGGCTACTTCAAAGAACAGATGTGGAGGATGGGGATGTGAAATCTGCAGTGGCGGAGGAAACGGCTATGCGAAGGTCAGGAAGGAACGCCACCTCCTTCGCTGGGACATGGGTTGGGAGTGTAGGCGATGAATAGAAGTAAGTGGCGAACAGCTTGTTAGACATCCCTGTTTCAATTAGACATTTTAGTATGGTGGCAAGAAATGAAAGAGGACGCGGCCTGGTGGAATTTTGCACAGAGCATAACTAAATCATGGCTAACACTTGGTTCAAGAATCATAGAAAAAGGTTGTACACATGGAAGAGGCCCGGAGATCCTCGAATGTTTCAGATAGATTATATAATTGGAAGACAGAAATTTAGGAACGAGATTTTAAATTGTAAGACATTTCCAGGGGCAGTGTGACAACAATCTATTGGTTATGAACTGTAGATTAAAACTGAAGAAACTGGAAAAAGGTGGGAATTTAAGAAGGTTTTAGAGAATTTCAGAGGAAGCATTAGGGAACGATTGACAAGAGCACGGGAAAGAAATACAGTAGAAGAAGAATGGGTAGCTTTGAGGGATGAGACAGTGAAGGCAGCAGATGATCCAAGTAGGTAAAAAGACGAGGGCTAGTAGAAATTCTTGGGTAACAGAAGATATATTGAATTTAATTGATGAAAGGAGAAAATATAAAAATGCAGTAAATGAAGTAGGCAAAAAGGAATACAAACGTCTCAAAAACGAGATCGATAGGAAGTGCAAAATGGGTTAGAAGGGATGGCTGGAGGAAAAATGTATGGATTTAGAGGCATATCTCACTAAGGATAAGATAGATACTGCCTACAGGAAAATTAAAGAGACTTTTGGAGAAAAGTTCTAAGCAAAGAAGAGAAAGCAGCAAGGTCGAAGGAGTATATAGAGCGTCTGTACAAGGGTGATGTACTTGAGGACAATATTATGGAAATGGAAGAGGATGTAGATGAAGATGAAATGGGAGATACGGTACTGCGTGAAGAGTTTGACAGGGCACTGAAAGACCTAAGTCGAAACAAGGCCCCGGGAGTAGACAACATTCCATTAGCCTTGGTAGAGTCAGCGCTGACAAAACTCTACCATCTGGTGAGCAAGATGTATGAGACGGGGGAAATACCCTCAGACTTCAAGAAGAGTATAATAATTCCAATCCCAAAGAGAACAGGTGTTGACACGTGTGAAAATTACCGAACTATCAGTTTAATAAGTCACGGCTGCAAAATACTAACACGAATTCTTTACAGACGAATGGAAAAACTGGTAGAATCCGACCTCAGGGAAAATCAGTTTGGATTCCGTAGAGATGTTGGAACACGTGACCCCACGACTTATCTTAGAGGCTAGATTAAGGAAAGGCAAACCAACGTCTCTAGCATTTGTAGACTTAGAGAAAGCTTTTGACAATGTTGACTGGAATACTCTCTTTCAAACTCTGAAGGTGGAAGGGGTAAAATACAGGGAGCGAAAGGCTATTTACAATTTGTACAGAAACCAGATGGCAATTATAAGAGTCGAGGGGCATGAAAGGGAAGCAGTGGTTGGGAAGAGAATGAGACAGGGTTGTAGCCTATCCCCGATGTTATTCAATCTGTATATTGAGCAAGCTGTAAAGGAAACAAAAGAAAAATTCGGAGTAGGTATTAAAATCCATGGAGAAGAAATAAAAACTTTGCGGTTCGCCGATGACATCGTAATTCTGTCAGAGACAGCAAAGGACTTGGAAGAGCAGTAGAACGCAATGGACAGTGTCTTGAGAGGAGGATATAAGATGAACATCAATAAAAGCAAAACGAGGATAATGGAATGTAGTCAAATTAAATCGGGTGATGCTGAGGTAATTAGATTAGGAAATGAGACACTTAAAGTAGTAAAGGAGTTTTGCTATTTGGGGAGCAAAATAACTGATGATGGTCGAAGTAGAGAGGATATAAAATGTAGACTGGCAATGGCAAGTAAAGCGTTTCTGAAGATGAGAAATTTGTTAACATCGAGTATAGATTTAAGTGTCAGGAAGTCGTATGGAGTGTAGCATTGTATGGATTTGAAAGGTGGACGATAAATAGTTTAGACAAGAAGAGAATAGAAGCTTTCGAAACGTGGTGCTACAGAAGAATGCTGAAGATTAGATGGGTAGATCACATAACTAATGAGGAGGTATTGAATAGGATTGGGGAGAAGAGAAATCTGTGGGACAACTTGACTAGAAGAAGGGATCGCTTGACCGGACATATTCTGAGGCATCAAGGGATCATCAGTTTAGTATTGGACGGCAGCGTGGAGGGTAAAAATCGTAGAGGGAGACCAAGAGATGAATACACTAAGCAGATTCAGAAGGATGTAGGCTGCAGTAGGTACTGGGAGATGATGAAGCTTGCACAGGACAGAGTAGCATGGAGTGCTGCATCATACCAGTTTCTGGACTGAAGAGCACAACAGATACAGAGGTGTGGTCGCCGCAGGAGGAGAGGCCGTCGACCCTGGAATGACGTTGTGAGTGGCAGTGCCTCAGCGAGCCGCCTTCTGCAGGTGCGCCTAGGCAGCAGCGTCACCCACAGAAGTAAGCGGGACGGTCGTACCTGGCAAAGACTATGCGCCTGGGTTGGTTTATATCATAGCCCCGTCCTGTCTGCTCGTCCACCTAAGCCTGCAGAACACAGCACAGGATAGGACAGTACTCAAACTGTAGCCCACAAAATGATCGACGTCGAAGCCTTGTGCCGGCCCTGGGTGATGATCAGCACTGATGGAAGCCTCCAAGAACCAGTGCATAGTCACAGAGAGACGAATCGGAGTCCGCCATCATCCAGCGCTGAAACAGGCGTCGTACTATAGAGGTGGCCACCAGTATTAGGTAGTCATCCAGAGGGAGACCGAGCAGCGTGAAGGCGCGAAGTCATCTGCATATGATCCTCAGCATAAGCCTACCTCTCCTGCAGCTGAAGTCCTCGATAGATGACAGCAAACTTCGTCCAGCTCTGCAGTAGTCTTCACATTGAAGTCTTCATCTGCTGGAGACATCGGTGGTTTGCAACGTGAGCACACTCCCATATGGTCGCGAACAGAAAGCGTCTACGAGTGTGTGAGAACATCTGAGGGTAAGAGGCTGACTTCTGAGAGTTTGCTAGCTACTACTTCCCCAACAGCAGTACTCTCACCGTCGCCATTGGGTGGCGATGACTTATTTCGTTCTGTTCATTTTATTTCACCAGTTCCAGAGTGAGCCTAGCAGGAGCTTAAGTACTGTCCAACTTCACCCTTCAGAGACGCTGGCTAGCTTCCGATTCATCATTTCTTGAATAAGTGCTCTCACACATAGGCAACGTCTTCTTACTTTATAGCACGTGGCCATTAAACTTGCTACACCACGAAGATGACGTGCCAGAGGCGGGAAATTTAACCGACAGGCAGAAGATGCTGTGATATGCAAATGATTAGCTTTTCAGACCATTCACACGAGGTTGGCGCCGGTGGCGACACCTACAACGTGCTCACATGAGGAGAGTTTCCAACCGATTTGTCATACACAAACAGCAGTTGACCAGCGTTGCCTGGCGAAACGTTGTTGTGATGCCTCGTGTAAGGAGGAGAAATGCGTACCACCACACTTCCGACTTTGATAAAGGTCGGATCTCAGCCTATCGCAATTGCGGTTTATCGTATCGAGACACTGCTGCTCGCGTTGGTCGAGATCCAATGACTGTTAGCAGAATATGGGATCGGTGGGTTCAGGAGGGTAATATGGAACGCTGTACTGGATCCCAACGGCCTCGTATCACTAGCAGTCGAGGTGACAAGCATCTTATCCGCATGGCTGTAACGGATCGTGCAGCCATGTCTCGATCCCTGAGTCAACAGATGGGGACGTTTGGAAGACAACAACCATCTGCACGAAAAGTTCGACGACGTTTACAGCAGCATGGACTATCAGCTCGGAGACCATGGCTGCGGTTACCCTTGACGCTGCATCACACACAGGAGCGCATGCGAAGGTGTACTCAGCAACGAACCCGGATGCACGAATGGCAAAACGTCATTTTTCTGATGAATCTAGGTTCTGTTTACAGCATCAGGATGGTCGCATCCGTGTTTGGCGACATCGCGGAGAACGCACATTGGAAGCGTGTATTCGTCATCGCCATACTGGTGTATCACCCGGTGAGATGGTATGGGGTGGCATTGGTTACACGTCTCGGTAACCTGTTGTTCGCATTGACGGCACTTTGAACAGTGGACGTTACATTTCATATGTGTTACGACCCGTGGATCTACCCTTCACTCGATCCCAGCGAAACCGTACATTTCAGCAGGTTAATGCACGTTCGCATGTTGCAGGTCCTGTACGGGCCTTTCTGGATACAGCACATTCTCCAGATCTCTCACCAATTGAAAACGTCTAGTCAATAGTGGCCGAGCAACTGGCTCGTCACAATACGCCAGTCAATACTCTTGATGAACTGTGGTATCGTGTTGAAGCTGCATGGGCAGCGGTACCTGTATACGCCAAGCAAGCTCTGTTTGACTCAATGCCCAGGTGTATCAAGGCCGCTGTTATGGCCAGAGGTGGTTGGTGTGGGTACTGATTTCTCAGGACCTATGCACCCAAATTGTGTCAAAATTGAATCACATGTCAGTTCTAGTATAATATATTTGTCGAATGAATACCCGTTTATCAATTGTATTTCTTCTTGGTGTAACAATTTTAATGGCCAGTAGTGTACGATGTCGGCACCTATCTCCCTATGATGTCGGTTTTTGCTGCATTGGGACCAGGCAGTTCAATGCTCCAGACTAGGGCGTGGGGCAACAGCGTTAAAATTACGTCAGACCCTATCACTCCCAGGCATGGTATTAATATGCACTTATTGCTCCTTTCTATAATTTCATTTACAGCTTCCAAGTGGTCCAGTGTTCTCTACCCACATACGAGTATAAAGCCAACCTTTTTACTACACTTTATTAACATCGAACATTGTTTCTATGAGACGGGATGTAGGAATAATTTCAGTGAACAGCCTGTATATTATGGAGATGAGGATGATAGCTCTATAATTATTTATGTCCTGTCTGTCCCCTTTCTTTCGAAGCAGCATTGCTCCAGTTTTAGGGAACTGTATTCCTCCACAGGAATTCATTAATTAGCCTTCAAATTTCACTTGTATTTCTTTTCCTCCTTGAAGCATCTACAGACATATTTTCTGTCTACATACCTCGAATGATTTCAGACATATCATTTGCCATTGCTTCCAGGAGCCCATTATTTTCATTAATACATATCTCCATTTTTGATTCATCCCTTCAACCATATAAATATGTTAATATGTCTCCGAATGCTTGTACAAATGTGTTACTGTTATTAGTGTCATACACCATTCTCAATGATGAAATGTGCTATAATCAACTAAGATTTCTTATTGTTCATACCCACATCATGTTTTCTATCAAACTTACTCTGCATGTTCTCCTATCCCTTCGATGACATTTCCAAATAGATTACTTTAATTCGACATATTCTATAATGTTTCTATTGTTGTTTAAATGAAACTTTCGTCGTTCGTTTAGCACTTCAATTTGAGATGTTATTTTTTCCCGTCTTTTTACCTATAACGTCTCTGCTGCTTACGTGAGAACCTTCGTTAAATTTTCCCTTTCGTGTACGTCCATATGATCTTCATTTTCTGAAAACACGGACTTTCTGGCTGAATTTAATTAAGTAGTTCCTTATACAAAAGTTCATAGATCACATTTCTGATTACCTGCCTGAGTTCCTAGCTTTCTGTTTAATTCTACTCTGCGTCTTACTGCCCTGTTATCATTTAGTTCGTCAGGATGGTCACACCCCGTATGGTTTTTTTATAGATAAAATAAAGCTAAATTCATTTTTACTTCAATATACAGGGTTACTCAAAATAATCTCGACACTTTCAAGTGATTGTCGAAAATGTTTGTATTAAAGTAAGTTGCTATATGAGTATAAGCACAAGATTTTTTTTTTCAGTAGTCTCCAGCAACATGGCTGCCAGACCAACGGAGAAGTCGTTTTACACCGAAATTGCAAGAGGCCTGTGATAGTTTCATTTTTTCAGTAGGATGGTTCTCCACTGCACTTCCACAATGACTTTCATCGGCTCTTTGACACTGAGCTACAACGACGATGGATCGGCCGTGCGTCACCTGGCAATCTACAGTTAATGGCATGGCCCCACGTTTTCTGGTCCTTAAACTGCTTGATTTTTACCTGTGGAGCCACATCAAAGCCACTGTTTTCACATCTCTACTTCGCCTGACTTGTAAGGAACTACGACAGCAGCTCTGACTGACACTGACGCGTACACTTTATGCCGATTGTGACCCTAAAGGACTACAGACAGGATGTGTGCCGTGTACTGTTGATTCACTCACTGAACATTTGTGAACATACACAAAAATCTTCTTGAGTTTCCTTTTACATATGGACCTGAGTCGAAACAAGGCCCCCGGAGTAGACAACATTCCATTGGAACTACTGACGGCCTTGGGAGAGCCAATCCTGACAAAACTCTACCATCTAGTGAGCAAGATGTATGAGACAGGTGAAATACCCTCAGACTTCAAGAAGAATATAATAATTCCAATCCCAAAGAAAGCAGGTGTTTGACAGATGTGAAAATTACCGAACTATCAGTTTAATAAGTCACAGTTGCAAAATACTAACGCGAATTCTTTACATACGAATGGAAAAACTAGTAGAAGCCGACCTCGGGGAAGATCAGTTTGGATTCCGTAGAAACATTGGAACACGTGAGCCAATACTGACTTTACGACTTATCTTAGAAGAAAGATTAAGGAAAGGCAAACCTACGTTTCTAGCATTTGTAGACTTAGAGAAAGCTTTTGACAATGTTGACTGGAATACTCTCTTTCAAATTCTGAAGGTGGCAGGGGTAAAATATAGGGAGAGAAAGGCTATTTACCATTTCTACAGAATCCAGATGGCAGTTATAAGAGTCGAGGGACATGAAAGGGAAGCAGTGGATGGGAAGGGAGTGAGACAGGGTTGTAGTCTATCCCCGATGTTATTCAATCTGTATATTGAGCAAGCAGTAAAGCAAACAAAAGAAAAATTTGGAGTAGGTATTAAAATCCATGGAGAAGAAATAAAAAACTTTGCGGTTCGCCGATGACATCATAATTCTCTCAGAGACAGCAAAGGACTTGGAAGAGCAGTTGAACGGAATGGATAGTGTCTTGAAAGGAGGATATAAGATGAACACCAACAAAAGCAAAACGAGAATAATGGATTGTAGTCGAATTAAGTCGTTTGATGCTGAGGGAATTAGATTAGGAAATGAGACACTTAAAGTAGTAAAGGAGTTTTGCTATTTGGGGAGCAAAATAACATGATGGTCGAAGTAGAGAGGATATAAAATGTAGACTGGCAATGGCAAGGAAAGCGTTTCTGAAGAGGAGAAATTTGTTAACATCGAGTATAGATTTAAGTGTCAGGAAGTCATTTCTGAAAGTATTTGTATGGAGTGTAGCCATGTATGGAAGTGAAACATGGATTGTAAATAGTTTGGACAAGAAGAGAATAGAAGCTTTCGAAATGTGGTGCTACAGAAGAATGCTGAAGATTAGATGGGTAGATCACATAACTAATGAGGAAGTATTGAATAGGATTGGGCAGGAGAGAAGTTTGTGGCACAACTTGACCAGAAGAAGGGATCGGTTGGTAGGACATGTTCTGGGGCATCAAGGGATCACCAGTTTAGTATTGGAGGGCAGCGTAGAGGGTAAAAATCGTAGCGGGAGACCAAGAGATGACTACACTAAGCAGATTCAGAAGGATGTGGGTTGCAGTGGGTTTTGGGAGATGAAGGAGCTTGCGCAGGATAGAGTAGCGTGGAGAGCTGCATCAAACCAGTCTCAGGACTGAAGACCACAACAACAACAACATGTATAATCATACAGTATCTAACCTCAATACAAACAGTTTTTATAATCACTTGAAAGTGTCTAGTTCATTTTGAATTACCCTGTACCCTTCACTACGTCATTTTTGAAATTTATTTTAGTCTGGAAGAAGAAGCCGTGTACATAAATGTTTTTCTCGGCAAGTTTTAGTAAAGTATGGTGTCTGCAATTCCTAGTACACCAAAACTTCCCACCGAAGAATCATACTTTATTTTCTCCTAGTTATCCACTAAAAATCTCTCGTCATTATGAAGTTAGGGGATTTACTGTCATTTGTCATTTTCAGTAACTTGAAGACCTTCTGCTTCCGAGGTCATGCAATTATTCATACTGGATAATGAATAATTTAACAGTAGGGGCAGGAAGAACTAGTCGGTGAAGATGGAAATAATAAGGATGGGAAAATTTCGTCTCACCATGCTATACCATAGAGGAGGAAAATTAATTGAATTCTGCGCTGGACACAGCTTAAACGTTGCGGATATACTTTTGAAGGCCACCTTGAGAAGGGAGCATGCGGTTTATGAAAGAGGCCATGAGATAATGGAAACTATCAGACTGACTGTATATAGGGTAAAGAAAGATTCTGACATGAAATTTAGCACTGCAAGCGTGATCCTATGCTCACATTAACAGTAACTTCGAGAACGTGATGGAAAGTAATGCCTCCGAATTTTTAATGTGAAAACTCGTAAACCTTTTTACATAAAAGCAACTTTATTAAAATTCTACATTTTTATTCTTCATGTCTACATATTTATTTCTCAACTTAGTCTCCTCGACGACGAACACATTTCTCCAACTGGAGACCAGTTTCCTGGCACCGTCAGTGTAGAATATTTAACTTCGTTGACGGAGCCACAACCACACCTCTGGTTGACGGAGCCACAACCACACCTCTGGTTGAACCGCTTTATCACTGTGAAGGTCAAGTCCTCGTAGTGAAGTCCTTTAAGTTTTGGAAACATATTAAATCGGATGGGGCCAAATTGAGACTGTATCTAGGTGACTGATGAGAATAAACCCAAGGGATCGGATTGTTGCAGATGTAGAAGCACTCGTGTGTGTTCTGTCATTGTCATGCTGAAGGAAACGGAGGTCCATGTATGAAAGAGTTCGAAACTCGATTACAGCACGCCGTTTCTCACGCACTGACATAGTTACTTTACACCCCGCCACGTTACACGCCACATGTCAGAGTCTTTATAGCGGCAGAGGGCTGCAAATATGTGAACACGAAGAAAAAAGAAAGGGAATGCTAATAACGTTTGTTTTATTTAAAAAGCTTTAAGAGTTTTCACACAAAAATTCTAAGGTATTACTTTTAAGCACGCTCTCGTATGATCTGTTACTAATGAGATGCAACTGAAATTAAAGAAGTTAAAGAGAGAAGACCTGAAATATTGGGACTTAGACAAGTTAAAGGAGCTAAAATCTCAAAACTACCTTCAGCGGACATTCAACAAAAAAAAAAAAAAAAAAAAAAAAAAAAAAAAAAAAAAAAAAAAAACCACTTCAGTGAGTGAATAGTCTGAAAAATCGGTGGAATGGTCTTAAAAGCGATGGAGTAAATGTAGAATTGTAGGACTGAAAAAGACAAAAAAATATGGAGCGACAGATAGCAAATGAGACACTTAATCAATCAAGAAATGTTGAATATGTAAAAATATTGTAAGTGAACATCAACAACAAAAGCCACTGAAAAACTGAATTATCAGAAGTTTACAATATGTAAATAAGAATGGATAGAGAAAATATATAATGAGATAGATACAAGAATGAATCAGGGCGATACTGATGCTACATACAGACTAACAAGCATTCTCTTTAAGGAGTACAGGGCAAAGAGTACAGTGAGAAGCGATGACGAAGATAATAGATAATCCAAGCAGAAAATAAGACTATAAGATGGAAACAATAAATTTTATGCTTGTCTAGAAGAAATTATGTGAACTGAAAATGAGGACACCACGCAAAAAAATGATGGCGGGGATTGAATACTTGTTTCCGAATTTCATGTACGAACTCGAAAAGATGCCCTCGAAATGATGAAATGCGGATGGGTAAATAAAAGTGAAAATTACCACACTGTAAGTGTACTATCAATTGGATCCAAAATACGCATGCGAGCAATTTAGAAAATAACTGGATGCATATCAGGAGTGGAGAAGTGTGGTTTTAAGAGAAGCAGGAAACAAATCAGAAACAATTATGACACTGTCGTTAATATGAAGTTGAGATTCGTGTTGTGTTGTATTGTATTGTATGTTAACGGGGGGCCTAGAAACGATGGAGACGCTCCGTCCCCGCCGCAGCCGCAGTGGTCCACAACCCCACGACGACTACCGCAGTCCACTTCACCCCTCCGCCGCCCCACACCGAACCCAGGGTTATTGCGCGGTTCGGCCCCCGGTGGACCCGCCCAGGGAACGTCTCACACCAGATGAGTGTAACCCCTATAGTGTAACTGAGGCAGAATAAGTGGAACCAGCCCGCATTCGCTGAGGCAGATGGAAAACCGCCTAAAAACCACCCACAGACTGGCCGGTTCACCGGACCTCGACAGAAATCCGCCGGGGACCAGGCGCTCCTTCCGGAAAGCCGTGCGTGAGACCGCACGGCCACCTGGCCGGGAAGTTGAGATTAATTAAAATATTCATTTCATTCATTCATTGATTTAGAGGAGCTTTTGATAGTGCGGAGTGCAATATTTTTTAAAAAAATTATGAGACAGTGTGGTATCAGCTACGGGGATAGAAGGATTAACTGTTCTCCTATGAAGCAGACTCGATTAGTTAGTACTGATAGTATGATACAAGAGGACCAACTCGGCATTGATGTTTAATTTTGGTATTGAAGAGACAACAGGGTAGGTACAGGGCTACCTCTTTTTGCAGTGGTTTCTCACAGATAGAGAATCACATGATATACAAGGGTAATCCCAAAAGTAAGGTCTCGTATTTTTTTATAACTACATAGACCTCTTTATTTCTACAATGGTTTGCATCAGTTTACAGTTTGAAGATTTAGCTCTTTTTCGACATAATCACCATTTCTGTCGATGTATTTTTGTAGACGCTGTGGCAGTTTTTGTATGCCAATGTCGTACCAGCTCGCCGCCATGCTGTTCAGAAAGTTATGTACCTCTTCTTGCATCTCGTCGTCGGAGCTGAATCTCTTTGCTGCCAAATTTTCTCTTCACCCGCAACAACTGAGTCCAGAAAGTGGTCCTGTTCAGCTGCAAGGCGGTGAAGAAATGCGCAGGAAGCATCAATTCGTTGTCACATGTGGTCTTCAGTCAGCATGCGTGGCACCCCTCTTGCGCACTTTTTCCGGTAGTTCAATGTTTCCGTTAAAATTCTGTGAGCGCTGCTTCGGGAAACCTCAGAAACCAACGTGCAGAGATCATCCAGGGTGATCCACCGACCTACACGCATGCTTTGCTCAACCTTCAACACTGTCTCCTCAGAAATTGACGGTCTCCCGCTCCTTTGCTCGTAGTGAATTTCGGTCCAACCAGCTGCGAACTCTCTACACCACTTACGAAAATTTTTGACATCCATGCACGACTCACTATACACTTCCGTCCAATGGCGATGAATTTTTATCGGCCGCAATTCGCACTTAGCGGTAACATCCAATGGGAGCTCCATTCTCAACGGCTGCCAAGCCAATAGTGAGCGACTCAGCGCGGCGTGCGCATGTTTAACTAGCCCCAACAAATTATATGGTCTTTGCGCTGGCACTGAGTAAGAATATGTATTCCGTGCCTGTAAAATCTCTCGTGACATGCTCGTAACCATGTTTTTACTGCATCAATTTCGCTCTGTTCATCTTCAAAGTGTGTTCTATGTAGAGAATCCTTAAGTGGCCTAAACAGAAGGAGTTACGAGAGCGTCACGTCCACTCTATGAAGCAATGATGTCCAACCAAATTTGTCACTGTGTTTCTGGTTCTGAGACTTTTGTGTGAGCGTGTAATGTCGTGTTCGTGCAAGATTTCTTTTAGTTTCTTGTCAGACATCCCCGGTCTGAAACCGTTATTGTGTTTGCTCAGAGTATACACATACGCCTCTGAATTAATGGTTGACCATTTTGGCAACCCATCCATCCGCCAAAATAATACCATCGCTACCTCAAAAGACTGTCATCATGATTTTACTAGTTGAGTTAGCTGCATTGAGTTTCTTCTTTCTTGGTTATTAAGGGTGAAAACACTACAGTGACTACCTTTTTGTTTCCAGCTCGACGTGATGCACCCAATTTTCGTCACCTCTAACAATCTGTGACAGAAAGGCCTCTCCATTGGCCTCAAACTGCTACAACCGTTCAGATGCAATGGTCTTTCTTTGGATCTTATAGTCACTTCTAAATGACGTTAACTAGAGAACCACTAATAACGTAAATCCCTAAATCTAGAAATCCCATAGACATAATTACCTTGCAGCCCTTTCTTGACCTCCACGGTTGCATGTCCACAGCTTCTTATGTACGTTTCGGGTGGTCTTTATAAGCGACAAATAAATACCTCTAATAATCTTCCTTTATTATTTCTCGGTACATAAACAACAAGATGAAACGGATGCGGCAAAAACAATGGAGAGCCCATCTTGAAAACATACACACAACTGCCGGCCATTAAAGCGTCTGCCAAGACTCTCAGCACACGTGTACTACTGCCAAAAGCTGAGGCTGTTGCTTTTACTCCAACCCCTAGTCATGTCTTTCCCATGGCTCCAGACAAGCCCTATTTCGGAATTACTACGTATCTGATGATTCAAATTAAATACCATGTTACTTTAAGTTATAATAAGATATGACGTGTATTACTTTTAAGATTGTAGCAATCTAATGTTTAGGAATTCATAGAATAACTGAATTAAGTGAAGACATTTGCGAACAGAGACTATTTAGTTTTTACGAATTTAAATTACGTTGATGGGATTTTATACATATAATTCAGCGTATTCAAAAAACATTGAGAGTCTCTCACAAAATGCCAGTTCTGAACTCATGCATATCGTGTTAGTAATACAAGCATATTGACTGACCCTGGTTGAATAGGGTTGGAAGGGTTAAAAGATACAAAACCAAAAACTACTAGAAAAATGCCAAAATAAAAATTAAACATAACGTTATCATGATGTACATCAAACGATTCCGTTTTATCGTAGGATTAGAAAGCTTTAATTCGATTTCGTCTAGGCAAAGTATTACGAAAGTTACCAAATGATTTCATCGAAGTTTCAGTGAATGAATAGTAATTAAAACATCGTCTTTTGGGTGGAACAAATTGTCAGAAATTAGGTATTTTTGACATCTTGTTCCGATTGAAATGCTTTAATTGCGTCAAAAGGCTTTCATAAAAATGTGTCACAATTAAGGTGAGCAGTGCTCTCGTATCAAGCATTGCAAGATTAGTTTATAGAAGTCATCCCACACTAAATCTATTACGTCATTGTGAATAAGAGTGGTTCTGACTTGCAATCAGATTAGTAAAGCTGTGGCAATTTATCACATATAAACCAAATACAAAAACGTTGCCAAACGAAGAAACCAGATAGGAGTAAATAGATTCACGCGGGAAGGTACGGATAATTTCAAGCAGTTCTGTGTAGTGGTCGAAAGTGGCTGTTACTTTACATCAAAAACAACTGTTACTATGTAGAATTTAGGTTATGATGTACAGAGTTTTCATCTGAAACTATCACCTTAGAAGAAATCATCGACTGGTCGCAGACCTTCTCGGATTTATGAAAAGTGTGGCGTGTGGAATACAATTATATCACCTCAGTATTGAGCAAACCTTTGAATTCCTAGAATTTCAGCCATTACATACAAATGTACAATGCGCACCAACAGCTTTATAGCTTATTCTGGAGATTTGATGAGCCGGTTTGCACGATTAATATCACATTCACAATTCACCACTTCGGAAGGATTATCTGTGAAAGGATGTCCTGGACAAGATCGATCGTGAAGATCAGTTTCCCACTTCCTGATGCTTTAATTGTATTTACCCATCGCCCAAGAGTACTCCTATCAACTTCATCAATACCATGCACTGCCCACGAATGGTTATGTAGGTACACAAGTGTTTCTTTTTCACACAACCAATAATGCTGTAATAGCGCCTTGCTTAAAACGACTGTCTTGCGTAGACGACAGTTTCCTGCTTCGCTAAATCTCTACCATCTGTCGAAACAGTTCGAATCTTCACACATGTGCCGGAGAAGCAACATACTTGATGCATCTAAAAGTGAATTTTCCTGTATAAGTTAATGACTGTTAAATTTTTTTGGTGTGTCTTTCTACTCAACCATACAGTTACAACAGACAAAGGAAAAAAAAAAAAAACAGTATCACGCCATTTGCATTGAACATGCGAGGACTTAAGTTCAAAGGGAGCAGGAAATGAAAGAACAGGTGATACGCCAGTATGGCGATGACGAATACACGCTTCCAATGTGCGTTCACCGCGATGCCGCCAATTACGGATGCGACCATCATGAACCTGGATTCATGTGAAAAAATGACATTTTACTATTCGTGCACGCAGGTTCGTTGTTGAGTACACCATCGCAGGCACTCCAGTCTGTGATGCAGCATCAAGGGTAACCGCAGCCATGGTCCCCGAGCTCATAGTCCATGCTGCTGCAAACGTCGTCCAACTGTTCGTGCAGATGGTTGTTGTCTTGCAAACGTCCCCATCTGTTGACTCAGGGATCGAGACGTGGCTGCACGATCCGTTACAGCCATGCGGATAAGATGCCTGTCATCTCGGCTGCTAGTGATACGAGACCGTTGGGATCCAGCACGACGTTCCGTATTACCCTCCTGAACCCACCGATTCCATATTCTGCAAGTAGTCATTGGATCTCGACCAATGCGAACAACAATGTCGCAATACGATAAACCGCAATCGCGATAGGCTACAATCCGCCCTTTATCGAAGTCGGAAACGTAATGGTACGCATTTCTCCTCCTTACACGTGGCATGACAACAACGTTTCACCAGGCAACGCCGGTCAACTGCTGTTTGTGTATGAGAAATCGGTTGGAAACTTACCTCATGTCAGCACGTCGTAGGTGTCGCCACCGGCGCCCACCTTGTGTGAATGCTCTGAAAAGCTAATCATTTGCATATCACAGCATCTTCTTCCAGTCGGTTAAATTTCGCGTCTGTAGCTCGTCATCTTCGTGGTGTAGCAATTTTAATGGCCAGTAGTGTAGTTTACAGGATCTTGCGCCAATACTGCACAGTCTTCAGATTATGCTCTACAGCGGCGAGAGGCGTCCAACCTGTGTACATGATGCTACCCAAAGCATGACTGACCAATGTCCCTGTTAAAGGGGTGGGACTCCATGCCTGTGACTTGCGCTGATACCGGTGTTCACACCTTCAACAACGATTATCAAGTGTCAGACAAATCATTCACTCATTGGTCAGGAGTACCTGAATCCAGTGTTCCAAGTTCCATTCCAGATGTTCCCTGGTCTACTTCATTCGTGCATCGCAGAGCTAGGAGCTTGGTCCTGTCGCCTAGAAGCCGGCCTGTGTGGCCGAGCGGTTCTAGGCGCTTCAGTCTGGAACCTCGCGACCGCTACGGTCGTAGGTTTAAATCCTGCCTCGGGCATGGATGTAAGTGATGTCCTTAGGTTAGTTAGGTTTAAGTAGTTCTAAGTTCTAGGGGACTGTTTATCTCAGATGTTAAGTCCCATAGTACTCAGAGCCATTTGAACCATTTTCCGCCGAGAAGCCGAACTGGTCATTTGGCGAAGGCTGCGTAGTCTGGGTGAACATGGCCTCACTGTTAGCATCTACAACGCAGTGCACATGACTTGCATTCTTGTAGAGGTCATTAAGAGATATCACTGTCCAGCCACATTAAAGTGACCACCGCCTATGTTCGTCGTCAAGGTGCGATAACCACTCACAGATGGCAGGTGGTAGCGCTAGTAGATGAGGGTATAAAAATCGTGTTGCGGAGGGTAGGGAAAAACAGCGCAATCGTTTTCGTAATGCGCAGACGGAGCAATTTATCGGACGTCCGAACATATATGATCATTGGCTTTCGAAGAAGGATGGAAGCATTTCCGAAACTGCTAATTTCGTAAACTGTTCGAGTGCCACAGTGGTTAAAATACACCGTGCATAGAAAAATGGCGCTGTTCAAAACCTGCGCCAGAGCAACTGTGTTGCACCACAGTTCACAGATGACAAGGATGGACTATGGCTCCGGAGATGAGCACGCGCAGATGCAGCAGTTGCGCAACTGACGGCCCACATGAACCAACGGACTACCAACAGTGATTCCTCAACTGCCATTGTGGGCTGTATTGGAGCGTTATGGTCTGGAGGATGATTTCATGATAGTCTCTGGTTAATCTCGTCATTCTAGAAGGTAGAATGGAACAACACAAACATGCATCTATTCTTAGGAACCATATCCGCCCATACATACAGTTCTTTTTTTTCTGGGCACGCTGACATCTACCAGCAGGTCAATGAAATGTGTCACGCGTCACGCAGTGTAAGTGCGTTGTCCGATGAGCACCAGGATAAGTTTATCATCCTTTGCTGGCCACCAATCATCCGGGATTAAAATCCAATCGAGCATCTGAGAGACCACCTCGATCGGACTATTCGTGTCGTGCATCCTGAACCGAGAAACCTACCGCAGCTGGTCACAGCACTGGGGTCGAAATGGCTCCACATCCCTGTCGATACCTTCCAGAATTTCAATGACTCTCTTCCTGTACGTCTTGCAGCGGACCGCACTGCAAAAGGTGGTTATTCGGGGCTCTGATGGGTGCTCATATTAATGTGACAGGACAGTGTATTCTGCACGCAGCCGTCATCAGCTGACGCACTCCATTTCCGCGGCCAACTCCCCCAGATGGCAACCCTTACCGTGAAGTGGAAATTCGCATACAGCCTAAGCTTGAAATGAACCTTCGAGATACGCTGAAACGCCAAAGCAACTGATATAGAAATGCACAATCAAATACAGAGATGTGTAAACAGGCAGAATACGGCGCTGAGCTCGGCAAAGCCTGTGTAAGACAACCAGTGTCTGGCGCAGTTGTTAGATCGGTTACTGCTGCTACAATGGGAGGGTTATCAAGATTTAAGTGAGTTTGAACGTGGTGTTATACTCGGCGCACGAGCGATGGGACACAGCATCTCCGAAGTAGCGATGAAGTGCAGATTTTCCAGTATGACCATTTCACGAGTGTACCGTGAAAATCAGGAACCCGGTAAAACTTCAAATCTAAGACATCGCCTGGGCTGGAAAAAGATCGTGCATGAACGGGACCAACGACGACTGAAGATAATCGTTGAACGTGACAGAAGTGCAACCCTCCCGCAAATTGCTGCAGATTTCAATGCTGGGCCATCAGCAAGTGTTCAACCATTCAACGAAACATCATCGATATGGGCTTTCGGAGCCGAAGGTCCACTCTTGTACCCTAAACGGCTGCACGACCCAAAGCTTTACGCCTCGCTTGGGCCCGTCAACACCGACTTTACATTGTTGATCAATGTAAACATGCTACCTGGTTGGACCAGTCTCGCTTCAAATTGTATCGAGTGGATGGACGTTTACGGGTATGGAGACAACCTCATGACTCCACGGACCTGCATGTCAGCAGGGGACTGTTTAAGCTGGTGCAGACTTCGTAATGGTGTGGAGCGTGTGCATTTGGAGTCATATGGGACCGCTGATACGTCTAGATACGATTCTGACAGGTGACACGTACGTAAGCATCCTGTCTGATCACCTGCATCCATTCATGTCCAGTGTGCTTACCGTTTGATTTGGGCAATTCCAGTAGGTCAATGCGACACCGCACATGTCCAGAATTTCTACAGAATGGCTCCAGGAACACTCTTCTGAGTTTAAACACTTTCGCTGTCCACCAAACTCCTCAGACATGAACATTATTGAGCATATTTGGGATGCCTTGCAACGTGCTGTTCAGAAGAATTCTCCACACCCTTGTACTCTTACGGATTTATGGACAGTCCTGCAGGATACATGGTGTCGGTTCCCTCAGCACTATTTCAGACGTATGTCTACATCTACATCCATACTCCGCAAGCCACCTGACGGTGTGTGGCGGAGGGTACCCTGAGTACCTCTATCGGTTCTCCCTTCTATTCTAGTCTCGTACTGTTCGTGGAAAGGATTGTCGGTATGCTTCTATGTGGGCTCTAATCTCTCTGACTTTATCCTCATGGTCTCTTCGCGAAATATACGTAGGAGGGAGCAATATACGGCTTGACTCCTCGGTGAAGGTATGTTCTCGAAACTTTAACGAGAGCCCGTACCGAGCTTCTTGAGCGTCTCTCCTGCAGAGTCTTCCACTGGAGTTTATCTATCATCTCCGTAACGCTTTCGCGACTACTAAATGATCCTGTAACGAAACGCGCTGCTCTCCGTTGGATCTTCTCTATCTGTTCTATCAACCCTATCTGGTACGGATCCCACACTGCTGAGCAGTATTCAAGAAGTCCAAGCGACGTCGTGTTGCGGAACTTCTGGGTGCTCGCAGGGGCCTTACACGATATTAGGCCGTTTGTTTGGATCTCCAGCGTATGAAGAAGGACTGGACAGTATACACAAGCAGCATTACTAAACTCTAGCCTGAACACAAATTTACTTTTACCTTGAAATACATGTAGCTGCATACAGCGATTTTCCGCAGAAAAAGAGAACGTAAAAGATCTTTGAACAGCTTAGTGGCAAACTGGCGGCCTCTACTATTGGGTGTCATTATGACTAACTCCAAGTATATGGGTTGCCAGTGGATATAACATGTAAATTAGAATCCTACGAATTAAGAATGGTGAGGTAATTTCAGCACCCTAAACACCTCCTCTTCTTCAGGTGACTCCACAAGCCGTATTTCGTTAGAAAATACACACTCTCATATGGAGGACAATGTTCTTGTCTTCTTCGAGTAATGACAGGTACCACTTATTACCTGGTCTGTACGATCACCGTACACTTCATCTACCGAAAATATGGTTCTGCTGTAGCTTGTTCGTCACTGCCCTCCACCGATCTAATTGCTTCATGTACTCGAAGGGAGACTGTTCACAAATATAAGTGGGTAGTTTGGTGATTCTCTGGTACAGTCTCCAGGGGTTTTGATAGCAGATCTTGGGGATACTATACAATAATAAATTGTGACTCTCAAGCACTGTTTACAGGCCTGAAACCCTAAACTGTGCGCAATAACACACCTAGTTCGTCGTATATACTTCATTTCAGTCACATTCATCCTTTTTGAAGTTGCAGTTTACTTAGACCTTACAGTGCAACATGATTTTTATAACAATTATAAAATTTATTCATCGTTTGGTGGTCTTTTACAATGATATGCACAAATCAGTCATGAACGGATTACAGGATGTATACAAACAAATTTTCGTCTTAATAACACACGAATATTTTGAATACTTATGTTCTAAATTATACAGGGTGGTCCACTGATCGTTACCGGGCCAGATATCTCACGAAATAAGCGTCAAACGAAAAAATTACAAAGAACGAAACTTGTCTAGCTTGAAGGGGGAAACCAGATGGCGCTATGCTTGGCCGGCTAAATGGCGCTGCCATAGGACAAACGGATATCAAGTGCGCTTTTTTAAATAGGAACCCCCATTTATTATTACAGATGCGCGTAGTACGTAAGGAAATATGAATGATTTAGTTGGACCACTTTTTTCGAATTGTGATAGATGGCGCTGTAACAGTCGCACACATATGGTTGGGTTGTTTTTGGGGGAGGAGACCAGACAGGGAGGTCATCGGTCTCATCGGATTAGGGAAGGAAGGGGATGGAAGTCGGCCGTGTCCTTTCAAAAGAACTGTAGTGTTGGCAGGAGAGCCAACACCGTGTTAGTAGAGGATGCCGAAATGCACGCGTTTAGCTCACGCAGGCTGGAGTGAAGAGGGAAGAACTATGCTGACGTGAGGTCTGGAACATGACAAGGAATTAGAATTTAGAAAGCGGACGGAAGTAGTTTGATACTTAACGTTAATCCATTAATGATGAACGTCGCTCTTGACGGTACATGATTCGCAATATCAATAGTAACTGAATATGGCACCTTGCATTGTCGTAGCAAATGACGTAGTTGAAGGCTATGCTTAACTGTCGCCTCGGCAAATGAGAGCGTCTGTAGACAGTGAACCATCGCTAGCAAAGTCGGCTGTACAACTGGGGGCGAGTGCTAGGGAGTCTCTCTAGACCTGCCGTGTGGCGGCGCTCGGTCTGCAATCACTGATAGTGGCGACACGCGGGTCCGACGTATACTAACGGACCACGGCCGATTTAAAGGCTACCACCTAGCAAGTGTGGTGTCTGGCGGTGACACCACAGGAACCATCCCAGCATTTTCCAGGAGCGATTTAGGGAAATCACGGAAAACATAAATCAGGATGATCGGACGCGGGATTGAACCGTCGTTCTCCCGAATGCGAGTCCAGTGTCCTAGCCACTGCGCCACCTCGCTCGGCCACAGACATATGGCTCACAATTTTAGACGATCAGTTGGTAACAGGTAGGTTTTTTAAATTAAAATACAGAACATAGGTACATTTTATTTCGGTTGCTCCAATCTGATACATGTACCTTTGTGAACTTATCATTTCTGAGAACGCATGCTGCTGCAGCGTGATTACCTGTAAATACCACATTAATGCAATAAATGCTCAAAACGATGTCTGTCAACCTCAATGCATTTGGCAATACGTGTAACGACATTGCTCTCAACAGCGAGTAGTTCGCCTTCCGTAATGTTCTCACATGCATTGACAATGCGCTGACGCATGTTGTCAGGCGTTGTCGGTGGATCACGATAGCAAATATCCTTCAACTTTCCCCACAGAATGAAATCCGGGGACGTCAGATCAGGTAAACGTGAGGGCCATGGTAGGGCGCTTCGACGACCAATCCACCTGTCATGAAATATGCTATTCAATACCGCTTGAACTGCACGCGAGCTATGTACCGGACATCGATCATGTTGGAAGCACATTGCCATTATGTCATGCAGTGAAACTTCTTGTAGTAACATCGGTTGACCATTACTTAGGAAATCAGCATACATTGCATCATTTAGACTGTCACTGATAAAATGGAGGCCAATTATCCTTCCTCCCATAATGTCGCACCATAGATTAACCCGCGAATGTCGCTGATGTTCCACTTATCGCTGCCATCGTGGATTTTCCGTTGCCCAGTAGTGCATATTATGCCGGTTTACGTTACCGCTGTTGGTGAATGACGTTTCGTCGCTAAATAGAACGCGTGCAAAAAATCTGTCATCGACCCGTAATTTCTCTTGTGCCCAGTGGCAGAACTGTACACGACGTTCAGAGTCGTCGCCATGCAATTCCTGGAGCATAGAAATATGGTACGGGTGCAGTCGATGTTGATGTAGCATTCTCAACACCGACGTTTTTGAGATTCGCGATTCTTGCGCAATTTGTCTGCTACTGATGTCCGGATTAGCTGCGACAACAGGTAAAACACCTACTTCGGCATCATCATTTGTTGCAGGTCGTGGCTGACGTTTCACATGTGGCTGAATACTTCCTGTTTCCTTAAATAACGCAACTATACGGCGAATGATCCGGACACTTGGATGATGTCGTTCAGGATACCGAGCAGCATACATAGCACATGCCCGTTGGGCAGTTTGATCACACTAGCCATACATCAACACGATATCGACATTTTCCGTAATTGGTAATCGGTCCATTTTAACACGGGTAACGTATCACGAAGCAAATACCATCCGCACTGGCGAAATGTTACGTGATACCACTTACTGAAACGTTTGTGGCTATTACAGCGCCATCTATCACAAAGCGTTATAAGTGGTCCAACTAAAACATTCACATTTATTTACGTACTACACGAATATGTAATAAAAATGGGCGTTCCTATTTAAAAATAACGCAGTTGATATCCGTTTAACCTATGGCAGCGCCATCTATCGGGCCAACCATAGCGCCATCTGGTTTCCCCCTTCAAGGCAGAAGAGTTTCGTTCTTTGTAGTTTTTTCGTTTGACGCTTATTTCGTGAGATATTTGGCCCGGTCTCTATCAATGGACCACATAGTATTGTTATTTCTCTTTGTCAATCTCATTTCAACAGCTTTCAGGGTGCCCAGCTGCCAGAAACAAGCACAAGAGAGAAGTGGCAGCTGAAACATTCTTTATGTCAAAGACATACCACACGTACTCTTGAACAATGTAGCAGACCTGTGTTAATGTATATGTGGTAATATATATAGATATCACCCTCAACAGCGTCTCACAATTGGCAACACAAACGCACGTTTCCGAAAGACGTTGTTAACGGTCGTACCGGCGCCCGGTGGGTCGAATGATGTATGCCCACCGAGCGGCACCTTCAGCTGCTCCGAGTGCCAGCGCCCTCTGCCGCCACGATTTAGGATGCCCAGTGATTGCTTCACGGTCCAGTCTCAGTCGCAACCTTCGATGGTTGCAGACTCAGTCGCGGTTTCCAACAGTTCTCAGTCTGAGCCATCCTTCGGTAGTCTGGTCGTGCATTAGTAGCAGGAGATTCACACTGCACAATGCTCTTTTAGTTCTTGTGATAGCTGGACTTCATTGCTGTTTTGTTCTTTTGGAAATCTTTTTCACAACGCTTGGGGAAAGACACAAGCTAAATAAAACGTCTGTTCAATGCACACTCCTGGAAATGGAAAAAAGAACACATTGACACCGGTGTGTCAGACCCACCATACTTGCTCCGGACACTGCGAGAGGGCTGTACAAGCAATCATCACACGCACGGCACAGCGGACACACCAGGAACCGCGGTGTTGGCCGTCGAATGGCGCTAGCTGCGCAGTATTTGTGCACCGCCGCCGTCAGTGTCAGCCAGTTTGCCGTGGCATACGGAGCTCCATCGCAGTCTTCAACACTGGTAGCATGCCGCGACAGCGTGGACGTGAACCGTATGTGCAGTTGACGGACTTTGAGCGAGGGCGTATAGTGAGCATGCGGGAGGCCGGGTGGACGTACCGCCGAATTGCTCAACACGTGGGGCGTGAGGTCTCCACAGTACTTCGATGTTGTCGCCAGTGGTCGGCGGAAGGTGCACGTGCCCGTCGACCTGGGACCGGACGCAGCGACGCACGGATTCACGCCAAGACCGTAGGATCCTACACAGTGCCGTAGCGGACCGCACCGCCACTTCCCAGCAAATTAGGGACACTGTTGCTCCTGGGGTATCGGCGAGGACCATTCGCAACCATCTCCATGAAGCTGGGCTATGGTCCCGCACACCGTTAGGCCGTCTTCCGCTCACGCCCCAACATCGTGCAGCCCGCCTCCAGTGGTGTCGCGACAGGCGTGAATGGAGGGACGAATGGAGACGTGTCGTCTTCAGCGATGAGAGTCGCTTCTGCCTTGGTGCCAATGATGGTCGTATGCGTGTTTGGCGCCGTGCAGGTGAGCGCCACAATCAGGACTGCATACGACCGAGGCACACAGGGCCAACACCCGGCATCATGGTGTGGGGAGCGATCTTCTACACTGGCCGTACACCTCTGGTGATTGTCGAGGGGACACTGAATAGTGCACGGTACATCCAAACCGTCATCGAACCCATCGTTCTACCATTCCTAGACCGGCAAGGGAACTTGCTGTTCCAACAGGACAATGCACGTCCGCATGTATCCCGTGCCACCCAACGAGCTCTAGAAGGTGTAAGTCAACTACCCTGGCCAGCAAGATCTCCGGATCTGTCCCCCATTGATCATGTTTGGGACTGGATGAAGCGTCGTCTCACGCGGTGTGCACGTCCAGCACGAACGCTGGTCCAACTGAGGCGCCAGGTGGAAATGGCATGGCAAGCCGTTCCACAGGACTACATCCAGCATCTCTACGATCGTCTCCATGGGAGAATAGCAGCCTGCATTGCTGCGAAAGGTGGATATACACTGTACTAGTGCCGACATTGTGCATGCTCTGTTGCCTGTGTCTATGTGCCTGTGGTTCTGTCAGTGTGATCATGTGATGTATCTGACCCCAGGAATGTGTCAATAAAGTTTCCCCTTCCTGGGACAATGAATTCACGGTGTTCTTATTTCAATTTCCAGGAGTGTATTTACGTGTTTGTTAATCATTTATGCTTCTGTCCAGCTTCTCTATTTCTCAAGAATTTCTCTCGATATTTGCACAGGGTTATTCGTAAGTGCGTCCGGAATTTCAGCAGACGACTGCATCACTAATACACTGAAGGGCCAAAGAAACGGGTAAACCTGCATAATATTGTGTAAGGCCCCCTCCACCACGTAGAAGTACCGCAACACGACGTGGCACAGACTCGACTAATGTCTGAAGTAGCGGTGAGGGAACCGACACCATGAATCGTGTAGGGTTGTCCATAAATCTGTAAGGGAACGAGGATGTGGAGATCTCTTCTGAACGGCACGTTACAAGACATCCCAGATATGCTCAATAATGTTCATGTCTGGGAAGTATGGTAGCCAACAAAAGTGTTTAAAAACAGAAGAGTTTTCCTAGAGCCACTCTGTAGCAATGCGAGACGTGTGGGCTGTCGCAGTGTCCTGCTGGAATTGCCCAAGTTCAAATGTGTGTGAAATCTTATAGGATTTAACTGCTAAGGTCATCAGTCCCTAAGCTCACACACTACTTAACCTAAATTATGCTAAGGACAAACACACACACCCTTACCCGAGGGAGGACTCGAACCTCCCCCGGGACCAGCCGCACAGTCCGTAACTGCAGCGCCTTAGACATAATTGCCTAAGTCCGTCGGAATGCACAATGTACAATGAATGGATGCAGGTGATCAGACAGGATGCTTACATTTGTGTCGCCTGTCAGAGTCGTATCTAAAGGTATCAGGGGTCCCATATCACTCCAACTGCACACGCTCCACACCATTACATAGCGTCCACCAGCTCCCCTGTTGACATGCAGGGTCCATGGATTCATGAGGTTGTCTCCATACCTGTACACGTCCATCCGCTCGATGCAATTTGAAAGGAGACTCGTCCGACGGGGAAACATGTTTCCAGTCATCAATGGTACAATATTGGTGGGCCCAGGCGAAGCGTAAAGCTTTGTGTCGTGCAGTGATTAAGCGCACAAGAGTGGGCCCACGGCTCCGAAATTCCATATCGATGATGTTTCGTTGAATGGTTCGCACGCTGACACTTGTTGATTGCTCAGCATTGAAATCTGCAGGAATTTGAGGAATGGTTGTATTTCTGTCACGTTGAACGATTCTCTTCAGTCATCGTTGTTCACGTTCTCGCAGCATCTTTTTCTGGGCGCAGCTATGTCGGAGATCTGATGTTTTACCGGACTGCTGATATTCACGGTACACTCGTGAAATGGTCGTACGGGAAAATCCCCATTTCATCGCTACCTCGGAGATGCTGCGTCCCATCGCTCGTGCGCCGACTATAACACCACGTTGAAATTCACTTAAATCTTGATAACCTGTCATTGTAGCAACAGTAACCGATCTAACAACTGCACCAGACACTTGTCTCATATACAGGGTGTTACAAAAAGGTACGGCCAAACTTTCAAGAAACATTCCTCACACACAAATAAAGAAAATATGTGGACATATGTCCGGAAACGCTTACTTTCCATGTTAGAGCTCATTTTATTATTTCTCTTCAAATCACATTAATCATGAAATAGAAACACACAGCAACAGAACGTACCAGCGTGACTTCAAACACTTTGTTACAGAAAATGTTCATAATGTCCTCCGTTAGCGAGGATACATGCATCCACCCTCCGTCGTATGGAATCCGTGATGCGCTGATGCAGCCCTGGAGAATGGAGTATTATATCACAGCCGTCCACAATACGAGCACGAAGAGTCTCTACATTTGGTACCGGGGTTGCGTAGACAAGAGCTTTCAAATGCCCCCATAAATGAAAGTCAAGAGGGTTGAGGTCAGGAGAGCGTGGAGGCCATAGAATTGGTCCGCCTCTACCAACCCATCGGTCACCAAATCTGTTGTTGAGAAGCGTACAAACACTTCGACTGAAATGTGCAGGAGCTCCATCGTGCATGAACCACATGTTGGGTCTTACTTGTAAAGCCACATATTCTAGCAGCACAGGTAGAGTATTCCCTATCAAATCATGATAACGTGCTCCATTGAGCGTAGGTGGAAGAACATGGGGCCCAATCAAGACATCATCAACAATGCCTGTCCAAACGTTCACAGAAAATCTGTATTGATGACGTGATTGCACAATTGCGTGCGGATTCTCGTTAGCCCACACATGTTGATTGTGAAAATTTACAATTTGATCACGTTGGAATGACTAAACTAAAATGAGCTACAACATGGAAATTAAGCGTTTCCGGACACATGTCCACATAGCATCTTTTCTTTATTTGTGTGTGAGGAATGTTTCCTGAAAGTGTGGCCGTACCTTTTTGTAACACCCTTTATAGGCGTTGCCGACGGCACCGCCATATTCTGCCTGTTTAAATATCTCTGTATTTGAATACGCGTGCCTATACCAGTTTCTTTGGTGATTAAGTGTGTACGACGCACAGAAATAGACACATCAGTAGATTCAACATCTCTCAGAGTTTTGAACTCATGTTACATGCTATTAATATGGACACCGTTTGTGCTGGAGCAAACAACAATACGTGCGTGTATTCCATTGAAGTAGGTGACTCGAATTGACCAGAAAGGCGTGCCTGTTCATTGGGTTGCTTATCTGCAGGTGCAAACTAATTCTATACGACCGTACGGAGCGCATGTTTTGCCGAAATGTTCAGACATGCCTGCCTCTAGAAGTGCATTCTGTAACTACACTACGGTGCATACGACGAATAGACACTTGAAGATATACTCTATCCACTAACATTTGTCCATTTTCTGTACTTCTTGCACTTTTCGCGCAATGGTCTTACGGACTAGTGTAGGCATTTATGAATAACATTGTTTGTTCTTTGCTAGCTGAATAACCAGCGTTATCAGGTAAGTATTTATTCCAGTTCTGTTAGTCTATTTCCTCCTTCCCCCTCTCCCTACTCGTCTCTTCTGCCTACTCTCTCTGCCCATCTCCTCCTGTCCTTTCCGCTGTCCATCTCTCTCTCTCTCTCTCTCTCTCTCTCTCTCTCTCTCTCTCTCTCTCTCTCTCCCCACCTATCTCTCTTCATCTCCACCTCGTCCCCTCTCTGTCCATCTCTTCCTGCCCCTCTCTCAGTCCATCTCCTCCTCCCCATCTCTTTCTGTCCCTCTCATCTTTCCTTTTCTGTTCGTTTCGTTCTCCCTATATTTCTGTCCATATCTTATCCCTCCCTCTCTCAGTCCATTTCCTCCTCCCTCCTCTTTATGTTCACCTCCTCATATTTCCTTCCCCTTCCAGCTCTTCTCCACCTCTCTCCCTCTCTCTCTCTGTCCACCTCCTCCTCTTCGCCTTCTCTGTCCCTTTCCCCCTCCCAATCTCCCTATTCACCTCCTCTTCCCCCATGTCTGTGTCCATCTCCCTCCCCATGTCTGTTTATTTCTTCCTCCCCACGTTCTCTCTTCACGTCATTACCCCCACTCCAGTAGGAAATTGCTGGTTCTTACCCCCAACGTATTTCTTTCCAGATAGTACACTACTAGCCATTAAAACTGCTACACCAAGAAGAAATGCAGGTGATAAATGGGTATTCATTGGACAAATATATTATACTAGGAATGACATGTGATTACATTTTCACGCAATTTGGGGGCATAGATTCTGAGAAAACAGTACCCAGAACAACCACCTCTGACCGTAATAACGGCCTTCATACGCCTGGGCATCGAGTCAAACAGAGCTTGGATGGCATGTACAGGTACAGCTGCCCATGCAGCTTCAACACGATACCACAGTTGCTCAAGAGTAGTGACTGGCGTATTGTGACGAGCCAGTTGCTCGTCCACCATTGATCAGACGTTTTCAATTGTGGAGAGATATGGAGAATGTGCTGGCCAGGGCATCAGTCGAACATTTTCTGTATCCAGAAAGGCCCGTAAAGGACCTGTAACATGCGGCCGTGCCTTATCCCGCTGAAATGTAGGATTTCGCAGGGATCGAGTGAATGGTAGAGCCACGGGTCGTAACACATCTGAAATGTAACGTCCGCTGTTCCAACTGCCGTCAATGCGAACAAGAGGTGACCGAGATGTGTAACCAATGGCACCCCATACTATCACGCCGGGTAATACGCCTGTATGGCGATGACGAATACACGCTTCTAATGTGCGTTCACCGCGATGTCGCCAAACATGGATGCGAACATCATGATGATGTAAACAGGACCTGGATTCATCCGAAAAGATGACGTTTTGGCATTCGTGCACCCAGGTTCGTCGTTGAGTACATCATCGCAGGCGCTCCTGTCTGTGATGCAGCGTCAAGGGTAACCGCAGCCATGGTCTCCGAGCTGATAGTCCATGCTGCTGCAAACGTCGTCGAACTGTTCGTGCAGATGGTTGTTGTCTTGCAAATGTCCCCATCTGCTGACTCAGGGATCGAGACGTGGCTGCACGATCCGTTACAGCCATGCGGATAAGATGCCTGTCATCTCGACTGTTAGTGACACGAGGCCGTTGGGATGCAGCACGGCGTTCCGTATGACCCTCCTGAACCCACCGATACCATATTCTGCTAACAGTCATTGGATCTCGACCAACGCGAGCAGCAATGTCGCGATACGATAAACGGCAATCGCGATAGGCTACAATCCGACCTTTATCAAAGTCTAAAACGTGATGGTACGCATTTCTTCTCCTTACACGAGGCATCACAACAACGTTTCATCAGGCAACACCGGTCAACTGCTGTTTGTGTATGAGAAATCAGTTGGAAACTTTCCTCATGTCAGCACGTTGTAGGTGTCGCCACCGGCGCCAACCTTTAGTAAATGCTTTGAAAATCTACTCATTTGCATATCACAGCATCTTCTTCCAGTCGGTTAAATTTCGCGTCTGTATCCCGTCATCTTCATGGTGTAGCAATTTTAATGGCCAGTAGTGTAAGTAGTGTATTTACCAAATTTTGTGTAAGTCGATCCAGGGGTTTAGGAGAAGTTTTCTGTTCTGTCTTTGTCTGTATATGCACATGCCACATATACGTATCTCACATGTATTTAACATTCTTCACACATATCTGTACACATATTTCACCTGTATCTCTAGCGAATTTCACCCTGCAGTGCCTTTTTCACGCAGCTCAATGTTTATGACGTTATATGTGTGAAATCATATGGTACTTAAATGCGAAGGGCATCAGTCCCTAAGCTTACACACTTCTTAACCTAAATTATCCTAACGACAAGCACTCACACCCATGCCCGAGGGAGGATTCGAACCTCCACCGGGATCAGCCGCACAGTCCATGACTGCAGCGCCTCGGACCGCTCGGCTATTCCTGCGTGGCTATGACGTTATATCTCCTGAACTACGTGCTGTACCACGATGTAATTTTTCGCGTACGTTCAGTAATGTATGCGAACACTGTGTGCAAGGTACATTTAGAATGCAATTGGCAGTAAAGAAGTAAAAAGTTAGTACGTCATGACTGGTGCGGCAGTCTTACTGCATGAACAGCGAAAATGTAGTCTCGTCATTCTGAGAAAGTTGTCAGTGAGAAAAAGTTTCATAAAGGTTTAACATTATGTGTAAAGTGCTCTCATTCTCAAATTCTGTACAAATGAAGTCGGGATATTCGCAAGTCTTGGACTGCTCTTCTTTTCACACACCCGTCCCATCTCTCTCATACGTAGGTGGTTCTTACCTACCCAGCGATTCTTTGCATCCTATGGGTGATATACGTACCAAGTTCGGTTTAAATCAGTCCTGTGGGTTAGAAGGAGATGTGGAATACACATAAATAATTTTTATAATTTCTATGGGTTTCTGCAGATGAAAATCATTCCTACTTCTAGTTTCATAAGTGAATTTGGTTGTTTAATGCTAAAAATTACCTTATGTTATTTAAGGTGACACATGCTTTCAGACAAAATGTTGTATGCTCATATTGCAATCTAATCAAGGTGGCATGCAACAAACGAATTAGCATCAAGTAAACCACATGCTTGGACATGAAAATGCTCCTCGTTGCAGAGCAACTTCACAGTTTATGTGAAAGAAGCGTGAATGAAATTCTATATATTAGAAAATATTACACGGCAGGCTTCCCTTGTTATGCAGCATCTCTGTACCCCATTGTGACCAGTTCCCGGGAGGACGCAGATTACGTGACCTGTGCTCAAACATCTGTTGTCACACATCTAAGGAGTTTTCGAATCCATGCTGTGCTGGATTGCGTTCCAAAGGTGGACCAAGACGCTAATGAGCAGATCGTCATAGCACCCAGTCCGAGCGTGTACAGTGCCTTTAATGACTCCGTCTTCGAGACGACGTTAAAGAGTAATTTTCCTTCCTTTCTTTCTCCTACGTGATTTATGCAATTAGAGCAGTGCGATTGTTGTCCGGTCTACATCAAATATTGATTCACTAAATTTATTCAACGTGATTTTCCGAGACGAGTATAGTCTTTCTCCGAAGGGTTCCTATTTAAGTCGTCTAAGTGGATTTGGAGCTGTAACGATGGTGGCAACGCGTTCTTGAATTCATTCCATGTCTGGTGTCATATCTATTTGAAAAAAGAAAAAGGATACACACACGAATCCTTTACAGGTATGCTTCGAAATTCACCGCAAAAAATCTAGTTCTCCTGTTTGTCTCTCCCTTTACTGAATTTACGATTTTACATGTTGCTTATCGTTTTGCAGAATCTCTCAATGTCACAATCGTCAGCCATTTGAGCTCTGCATCATGGTAAAGGTCTTCTACACACTCTTCCATGTCTGCAGAGAAACGCATCCAATTTGCTTCTTCACAAATTTCTAAATGCCCTCTACGCGTTTTAGTACGTAGTCGCTTGTTATCGTTTGTAATTCCGGAATGAACTTCTTTGGTACACATAGCACCCATTCGCTTAGCTTTATGTCCTGCCCATTGCCATTTCGTTTCCGTAACAGTGATAATTTCTCCAGTCTATACCATCATCCATTAGTCTGTTCCCTGTTTCATGTACATGCACATCTACAAGGATACTCTGCAAATTATACTTATGTGCCTGGCAGAGAGTTCATCTAACCATCTTCACAATAATTCTCTATTATTCCACTCTCGAACAACGCACGGGAAACACGAACACCTGTTTCTTTCCGTGCCAGCTCTAATTTCCTTTATTTGATTATGATGATAGTTTCTCCGTACGAAGGTTGGCGTAAAGAAAATATTTTTGCATTCGAAGGAGAAAGTTGGTGATTTAAATTTCGTGAGAAGATCACACCGTAACGAGAAACGCCTTTGTTTTAATGATGTCCACCCCAAATCCTGTGTTATGTTCGTGACACTCTCTCCCCTATTTCTCAATAATACAAAACGTGCTGCCCTTCTTTGAACATTCTCGATGTACACCGTTAACCCTATATGGTAAGGAGCCCACACCGCGCAGCAGTACTGCAAAATAGGACGAACAAGCTTAGTGTAGGCAGTCGCTTTAGTAGATCTGTTGCATCTTCTAAGTGTGCCAATGAAATGCAGTATTTGGTTCGCCTTCGCCACATTTACTATGTGTTCTTTCCAATTTAAGTTGTTCGTAATTATAATACCTAGGCATTTTGTTGAATTTACGGCCTCTAGATTTGACTGATTTATCGTGTGAACGAAATTTAACGGATTACTTTTAGCATTCATGTGGATGGCCTCACACTTTTCATTATTTAGGGTCAACTGGAAATTTTTGTAGCATAGAGATATATTTTCTAAATCGTTCTGAAATTTATTTTGATCTTCTGATGGATTTACTAGGCAGTAAATGACAGCGTCCCCTGGAACGCCACGCCAGATATCATATCTGCATTACTCGATGACTTTGTGCGTCAGTTTCTACGAACTGTGACCTCTGACAGGAGATCACGAATCCAATCGCATCACTCAGACGATATTCCATAAGCACGGAATTTGATTACAAGCTGATTGTGAGGTACGGTGTCGAAAGCTTTCTGCAAATCTAGAAACACGGAATCAATCTGAAATCCCTTGTCGATAGTATTCAACACTTCATGTGAGTAATGAGCTAGTTGTGTTTCACAAGAACGATGTTTTCTAAATCCGTGTTTACTGTGTGTCAGTAGAACGTTCTCTCTGAGGTAATTCATGATGTTCGAAGAAGATATATGTTTCAAAATACTGCTGAATATCGACGTTAATGATTGGGCCTGTAATTTGGTGGATTACTCCTATTACCTTTCTTGAATATTCGTGTGAAATGTGGAGCTTCCCAGTCTGTAGGTACGGATCTTTCTTTGAGAGAGCGGTCGGATATGATTGTTAGGCATGGAGTTATTGCATCAGAATACTCTGAAAGGAAACTAATTAGTATGCAGTCTAGACCGGAATACTTGCCTTTATCTAAGTTACTCATATTGGCAGCTGTTCTTGATTCGTATTCTGGAATATTTACTTCGTCTTCTTTGGTGAAGGAATTTCGGAAGGCTGTGTTTAGCAACTCTGCATTAGCAGCACTGTCATCGACAGGATTTCCATTGCTGTCTCGCACAGAAGGCATTGACTGTGTCTTGCCGCTAGCATACTCTACATGCGACCATAATCTCTTTGGATTTTCAGCCAGATTTCGAGACAAAGTTTCGTTGTGGATATTATTGTAAGCGTCTCGCATTGAAGTCTGCGCTCAATTTCGACCTTTTGTAAAAGATTGCCAATGTTGGGCATCTTGTTTTCGTTTAAATTTGGCATGCTTTTTTATTTAATTCCGACATGCATTTCCGCGTTGCGTGCTGAGGGGTCCTCAGTTTTTGAGTGTTTTTCCGTTAAAGTTCACGTCTTACTATCACGAGGCAAAACTGGTACTTGACACTCATTCTAAACTTTGTATTTCAGATGCTTGGCTAGATCAGTTTTGAAAACTATTTCGCTTATGGAAAGCACTGTAGCCATATTTTATTCTGTAATTTATTTCTTTTGCTGTGCACTCTGTCTTTGTCTTCGTCTGCCTTAAATTGAAAATCTTGCCAGTTAATCTTATGGCTTAGCTGTAAATTTGCAAAATTTTCTTTGCAAGTGGTAGCTGACGCTATGGGATTCTGTCTTCCCCTCATAATGCTGAGGCAAAGAAAGTCTACACTCTGTGTACAGTCAAGGCAGCAGTACGGTCACGGCTATGCGACGCAGATTTTGCCTTTTGCCTTACATTTACGATTACATAATTTTTGGTATATTATAAATGATTTCCGGACCTACTCTCCAACCTGCTCTGGTAAGCAGTTCTGTTACTTGAAGGTTGTATAACATGTAAGGCAAACACTGTAAGTGAGTGAAACCACTCTATAAAAGGGGTGAGGAACATAACGTAGACAGTTCTGTCCAATTTCTGTGGCACCAGTGTTTTCAAAAATATGTGAGGAAGCAATGTATAGGAGTGTAGTACCACGTCTTAGAACGCATCATATGAAGTTAGACACTCTGTTTGGTTTCAGGAGTGGAGCATTCACAGAAAACGCTATTTGTTCTTTTGTGTTTGAGGCAGTAGTAGGGTTAAGCAACAGTTTGAGGACAGTAGGTATTTTCTTTGATTTAAAAACAGTATTTGACTGTATGCATTACACAGTACTTTTGTCGTAATTTGGAAAATTAAGGGGTTAGGGAAAATACTCAACAGTTGTCCATTTCATACCCGGAAATTAGTAAGCAGAAGGTTAGGCTAAAGTATCAACAAACAGGGAAGAAGTCTGAATATGACTGGGGTCAGGAATGCCACAGGATTCTGTTCGGGATTCGTTGTTTTCCTCGAGATACGTCATGATCTCCACTAAAGAGGACAGATTGTACAAAGGTTTCTATGGAATGTGAAGGGGAGAGGACAGATTGTACAAAAGTTTCTATGGAATGTGAAGGGGACACAAACATAAGAAAAAGGATTACTCATGTCAGATGCATTGGGCCATTACGTGGAATCAGCGGCGACTAGTGAAAATGTGTATCGGACAGGGATTCAAATCCCGCTCCGGTTCATACTTTCACTCGTCGCCTCTCATTCCGCGTAATGTCTCGTGCAACTGACATCAGTAATCCCTTCCCTTTTGTTTCGACCCCCTCCAACTTCAACTTACATATAGTGTATTAAAGCTGCGGATTCCACGTGATGTCTGTTGTTTCGGACATGTCTGAAAGAACAGACACCACGCCTTCATATAATAAATTATGTATCTAATAGGGTAGCCAGTAACAAATACATGTGGCTTTCAGACAACAGATTGATGCGTATTTATGAGAAAACGTAATGCACGCAGTTTCAAAAATGTTACTGTCCCGAGGAGGTCAAACAGTCCGTATAGTCGACCATTTTAAGTTCTTATGACAGAGGCGACGAAAAGCTTTCTGGGAAGCACCACGTTACAAGATGTTGGGCAGAAACGGAATGCTCCTGTCTTCAATACAAGAATAATCGCCGCGCGGGATTAGCCGAGCGGTGTAACGCGTTGCAGTCTTGGATTGTGCGGCTGGTCCCGGCGGAGGTTCGAGTCCTCCCTCGGGTATGGGTGTGTGTGTTTGTCCTTCGGATAATTTAGGTTAAGTAGTGTGTAAGCTTAGGCACTGATGACCTTAACAGTTAAGTCCCATAAGATTTCACACACATTTGAACATTTTTGAAGAATACCCTCCACTGTCTCTGACAGTGAAACGCGGAGGTTTGTCTACTTTGCTTACGTTCACATTATAATAGCGTATGGTATTATATTACAGGGCAACTCTGTGCACTCGCCGAAAGCATTCTTAGCCCATAAACAGGCGTTCAGACTGATCTTCTGTGTCAGTTCGTGTACATGGTGTATGCAATTGTTGAGGTGTCTCCAAATTCTACCTCCACTGTCCCTGTACACAGCGCGCACGGAGCCTTTCAGACAGTCGTTCTTCCCGCGAACCATACGCGACTGGAACAGAAGAGGAAGGTAATGACAGTGGCACGTAAAGTGCCCTCCGCCACACACCGTTGGGTGGCTTGCGGAGTATAAATGTAGATGTAGATGTAGATGTACATACATTGCAGAAGGCCAGCTTGTGCGGCCGAGCGGTTCTAGGCGCTACAGTCTGGAACCAAATGGTTCAAATGGCTCTGAGCACTATGGGACTCAACTGCTGTGGTCATCAGTCCTCTAGAACTTAGAACTACTTAAAACTAACTAACCTAAGGACATCACACACATCCATGCCCGAGGCAGGATTCGAACCTGCGACCGTAGCGGTCGCGCGGTTCCAGACTGTAGCGCCTAGAACCGCCCGGCCACTACCTGGGAAATATCTGGTGAGCCGGCCGTGGTGGTCTTGCGGTTCTAGGCGCGCAGTCCGGAACCGCGCGACTAATACGGTCGCAGGCTCGAATCCTGGCTCGGGCACGGATGTGTGTGATGTCCTTAGGTTAGTTAGGTTTAAGTAGTTCTAAGTTCTGGGGGACTGATGACCTCAGATGTTAAGTCCCATAGTGCTCAGAGCAATTTGAACCATTTGAACATTGCAGAAGGAAATTTGTTGTTGACACTATTTACTTATTATCTACTTTTTCAAATAGCTGTATTTTGCGTTTCTTTGGGTTTGAATGTTGCGGCATTCAGTCTAGCTACAACAACCTTGAAGTCACTGATCCCTGTATCTGCCATGATGCTCCTTATTTGGTCAGGATTATTTGTTGAAGAGGTCAAGTATGTATTCGCAACTAGATGTTCAAAATAATTTTCTGAGAAGGAATTCAGTACGGTTTTGGATGACGTTATACGCCACCCGCCGACTTTAAATATGTGTTTTTGCCAACATATTCAGGATAGGTTGAAGTCACCACCAACTATAATTATATGAGTGAGGTACCTATTTGAAAGGAAATTCAAGTTTTCTTTGAACTATACAGCAACATTATCATCTGAGTCGTAGAATCGGTAAAATAAACCAATTATTAATTTATCATCACATCCGGCTTACCGGGCGGGAAGGAGCGCCTGGTCCCCGCCCGGCGGATTTGTGTCGAGGTCCGGTGAACCGGCCAGACTGTGGATGGTTTTTAGGCTGTTTTCCATCTGCTCGGCGAATGCGGGCTGGTTCCCCTTATTCCGCCACAGTTACACTATGTCGGCGATTGCTGCGCAATCAAGTTTTCCACGTACGCGTACACCACCATTACTCTACCACACGAATATAGGGGTTACACTCGTCTGGTGTGAGACGTTCCCTGGGGGGTCCACTGGGGGCCGAATCGCACAATAATCCTAGGTTCGGTGTGGGGCGACGGAGGGGTGACGTGGACTGCGGTTGTTGTCGTGGGATTGTGGACCACTGCGGCTGCGGCGGGGACGGAGCCTCTCCGTCGTTTCTAGGTCCCCAGTTAACATACAATACAATACAATCATCACATCAGAAGCCCGATATGCCGGTGCAACTCTCACTCCTCACAAAAATGGCTACATGGAAAGAGGAAAGTAAAATTATGAAAAAGGTCGTCACACCAAAGAGAGTTGAAGGCTGCTACACACTACAGTCTCTGAAAACAACAGTAACGTTAACGAACGTCGGCACAGCCATCCGAGAAAGAGGATTAAAATTCTGTGGACACATCTACAGACTCCCAGCAACAAGACAAGCTATATACTTCAATTTTCCTTGCTCCCGAGGAGCTCTCATTTTTTCTTCACAAATTCTGTCTTCTTCTTCACCTACATCTATGTGATTAGTTTGCAATTCATAATGAAGTGCCTGGCAGAGGGTTCAATGAACCACCTTCAAGCTGTCTCTCTACCATTCCACGCTCGAATGGTGCGTGGGAAAAAACGAGCACTAAAATTCTTCTATGCAAGTCCTGGTCCCTCTTATTTTATCGTGATGATCATTTCTCTTATGTAGGTGGGTGCCAACAGAATGTTTTCACAATCGCAGGAAAAAAGTGATGACTGAAATTTCATGATAAGATCCCGTCGCAATGAAAAACCCCTTTGTTTTAATGACTGCCACTCCAAGCCATGTATCATGTCTGTGGCACTATCTCCCCTATTTCGTGATAAGACAAAACAAGCTGCCATTCTCTGAAGTTTTCCGATGTCATCCGTCAGTCCCACCTGATGCGGATCCCACACCGCACAGCAGTACTCCAGAAAAGGGCAGACAAGCGTCGTGTAAGCAGTCTCTTTTGTGGACCTGTTGCACCTTCTAAGTGTTCTGCTAATGAATCGCAGTCTTCGGTTTGCTCTACCCACAACATTATCTATGTGATCGTTCCAATTTACGTTATTTGTAATTGTAATCCCTAAGTATTTATTTGAATTTACAGCCTTCAGATTTCTGTGGCTTATCGCGTAATCGAAATTTAGCGGATTTCTTTTAGTACTCATGTGAATAACTTCACACATTTCTTTATTCAGGATCAATTGCCACTTGTCACACCATACAGATATCTTTCTAAATCATTTTGCAATTCTCTTTGGTCATCTGATGACTTTACAAGACGGTAAGTGACAGCATCATCTGCAAACAATCTATGACGGCTACTAAGATTGTCTCCTATGTCGTTAATATAGATCAGAAACAATAGAGGGCAGTATCACTTCCTTGGGGAACACCGTATAACAAGGGACAGAATGTGGTATCAATACGATGGGTGTCCGGCACATTTTTCGCTGATGGCTAGAAATGAGTTGCAGGGACAATTACCAAATCGTTGGATTGGACGCAGAGGAGATGTGTCGTGCCAGCGCGTTCGCCAGACTTGACGCCACTGGTTTTTTTTTTTCTTTTTGTGGGGATTCGTAAAAAGACATTGTTTATAAAGACGTTCCAACTACACCTAAAGATATGCCAGAGAGGATTGTCAGAGCATGTGCTTCAATAACTGCCTATGTGATAAGGAATACTCTGCCTCGTGATGACTGGGTGGCCGGCCGCGGTGGTCTCGCGGTTCAGGCGCGCAGTCCGGAGCCGTGCGACTGCTACGGTCGCAGGTTCGAATCCTGCCTCGGGCATGGATGTGTGTGATGTCCTTAGGTTAGTTAGGTTTAAGTAGTTCTAAGTTCTAGGCGACTGATGACCACAGCAGTTGAGTCCCATAGTGCTCAGAGCCATTTGAACCATGACTGGGTGTTGTGTGATGTCGTTAGGTTACTTAGGTTTAAGTAGATCTAAGTTCTATGGGACTGATGACCATAGATGTTAAGTCCCATAGTGCTCAGAGCCATTTGAACTATTACTTTGATAAGGAATACCACTAAATCCATTATAAGCAGATTGTAGCACTGCATTGATACCGGTGGTCATCACTTCGAACACGTTCTGCAAATGGACGTCCATGCCACCTTTGTGATGTTCGTTTACCTTCAAAGACGTCACTGTTACACATCATTGGATTTGTCTTGATAGCCGCTAACAGAGAATAGGTACCAAAGTATTGCATGCTATTTAAAAAACGAAGTTTATGTTCATACCCCTGAAGCGACCCCACCTAGAAACAAAATACTAATGTCATATTATGGCCCGCGTTTTCCCATGCATCAATTGTCCCAAAACTTTTCTTCTCCTATCATACTTTCGGAGTTTTTCTTGGGGGCAATAGTTAGCGTCTCATCCTGTACACAAATGATCTAGTAGAAAGCGCCGTATGCTCTTTAAGGCTACTGCAGATGATGCAGCTGTCTATACCGAAGTAGCAACGGTAGAAGATAGTAAGAATTTGCAGAACGACCTACAGAGAATTGATGGATGGTGCAGGCTCTGGCAGTTGACCCTGAACGTAAATAGATGTAACATATTGCGCAAACATAGAGAAAGAAATCCACTACTGTACAGCTACACTATTGATGACAAACAGCTGGAGATAGCGCCTACCGTAAAGTATCTAGGCGAAACTATCCAGAGCGACCTTCAGTGGAATGACCACATAAATCAGATAGTGGGAAAAGCAGATACCAGACTTAGATTCAGCGAAATAATTTTAAAAAGAAGTGGCTTATAAGGCCGTTGTTCGCCCAGTTCTTGAGTATTGTTCATCTATCTGGGATCCATATCAGGTAGGACTGATGGAGGAGATAGAGAGGACCCAACTAAGAGCGGTGCGTTTCGTTACAGGATCGTTTAGCTGGCGAGAGAGCATAACGGATATACTAAACAAACTCCACTGGCAGGCGTTACAAGAGAGGCGTTGTGCATGACGGAGAGACTTCCGATTGAAATTTGGGGACATCACTTTTCAGGAGGAGTCGGACAACATACTACTTCCCCCAACATACATCTCGCGTATTGACCATGAGGAGAAAAACAGATAAATTAGAGCCAATATAGAGGCTTACCGACAATCATTCTTCCGAAGCACTATTCGCTAGTGGAACAGGGTTGGAGGGATCACATAGTAGTAACAAAAGTGCCCTCCGCCACACACCATTAGGTGGCTTACGGAGTATGATGTAGATGTATATCTATGCTTTTTTCAGTAGGAATTAAGATAACGCCCAGTTAGGTGGAGTATGAGACTCTTTCGGACAATGTTTGCAAAAAAAAAAAAAAAATGGCTCTGAGCACTATATGACTTAACTTCTAAGGTCATCGGTCCCCTAGAACTTAGAACTACTTAAACCTAACTAACCTAAGGACATCACAGACATCCATGCCCGAGGCAGGATTCGAACCTGCGACCGTAGCGGTCGCGCGGTTCCAGGCTGTAGCGCCTAGAACCGCTCGGCCACTCCGGCCAGCACAATGTTTGGACTCCGAGGTTTCAGCACGGGTCTTTTTGAAATGAAATTTGAGTGTCAGCTTTATCAGCGCATTTCTTGAGCATTTCTGTTTATCTGGTTGCAGTTTTCACGTCTTTTTAACATGAATAAGTCGTCAGCAAAGGCTAGGCATACAGTTTGGATGTCATCTATATGTCAACCTAATTCTGCACAGTTCCCAATAGTTTTGATTTCAGTTCTTTTATCCATAGTAAGATATGAGTCTCACATTTATACAAGCTATACACAGAAAGAGTCAGGTTTAACATCCTATCTATGATGAGGTCACTGGTGGTGTCACACACCCTCGATCTGAACAAGAATGAGGACGGAAATTGTCCATGTCCTTTCCAGAGGAAGTATTCCGACATTCGCTTTGAGCGATTTAAGGAAACATAAGTCTGAATTTTTGTACTGGAATGTCAACTGTCATAATCCGTAATTCAAGTTCAGTTCGGTAACCACTCCGCCACTTCTTTTGGTTGGTTTTTTTGGGGAAGGGGACCAAACAGCGAGGTCGTCGATACCATCGGAGTACGGAAGGATGGGGAGGGAAGTCGGCAGTGCCGTTTCAAAGGAACCATCCCGGCATTTACCAGAAGCGATTTAGGAAAATCACGGGGAACCTAAATCATGAAGGCCGGATGCGGGTTTAAACCGTCGTCCTTCCGAATGCGAGTCCAGTGTGCTAACAACTGCGCCACCTCACTCGGTTTCTCCTCTTGGTACGTAGCACTAGATAAACACAGTACTTTGTGTTACAAAACCACGAAACGTCAGCTGAATAGACTCTCATCTGTCGAGTACAGAGAAGACACGGTGACGACGCGGCCGCTGCGGATTGGAGTAAAGTACAGAAAGCGAGGAGGTGCGCCTGTAGAAAGCGTGGCGCTGCACCTGCCGGCGAAACCGCTGCCCTTTCACATACTCCTCCGGCGCTCATTCCGGCCATTTTTCTAGCACTGGCCGCTTGTCACGTTATAGCGCGGCCTAATCTCCGTTCTAAATCACCGCGAGGCCTTGTATGAGCGAGATGTGGGCGTGTGCTTTAATCTCGCTTTCCTCTGAAATTCCGCGAGCTTGCGTCACAACGCATTCCATCACGGCCCGTGTTCCTGCCGCAGCCGGCAGCGCAACACCCACCTGCTCCTAATAAGCCTCCCCACCGCTTCCACTCACAGCCCAGTGGGGATCTGCTGCCCACTAAACAACTGTATTTGTGAAAACATGAAGCACAGACTGTGGGTTCGACTCCGGGTCACAGCAGTCATGTGGATTTTAAATGTGTCGTTAAAGTGTGTTCCGAATTAAATCACAAAAATGTGCAAGCACACTTATTAGACAAATACATATCAGAGTAAATTTTAAAGAAACTCCCATAAGATTATCAACAAAACGGTAACGTACATATCGATTTCTTGTTATCGTGGTCTATGCCTGCGAGCAGCGTAGGTAGTTGGTTTGGTACCCGATGCGGAGCTTCAGTTTGTCACTTCCCCCAGCCCCCACCCCATCAACCAAGTACAAACATCAAATTATTTTTGAGGAAGTAAATTTTAGATACCAATGGTTAAGCAACCACAGTTAACTATTTTGTAAGCAGTTCTTAAGAATGGAAACAAGTAAAACCAACTTTCATTAATACACTACTGGCCATTAATATGGCTACACCATAAAGAAATGCAGATGATAAACGGGTATTCATTGGAAAAACGTATTATACTAGAACTGACATGTGATTACATTTACACGCGCTTTGGGTGCTTAGTTCCTAAGAAATCAGCACCCAGAACAACCACCTCTGACCATAATAACGGCATTGATACGCCTGGGCATTGAGTCAAACAGAGCTTGGATGGCGTGTGCAGGTACAGCTGCCCATGCAGCTTAAACACGATACCACAGTTCATCAAGAGTAGTGACTGGCGTATTGTGACGAGCCAGTTGCTCGGCCACCATTGATCAGACGTTTGCAGTTGGTGAGACATCTGGAAAATGTGCTGGCCAGGGCAGCAGTCGAACTTTTTCTATATCCAGAAAGGCCCGTACAGGACTTGCAACATTCGGTCGTGCATTATCCTGCCGAAATGTAGAGTTTCTCAGAGATCGAATGAATGGTAGAGCCACGGGTCGTAACACATCTGAAATGTAACGTCCACTGTTCAAAGTGCCGTCAGTGCGAGCAAGAGGTGACCGAGACTTACAACCAATGGCACCCCATACCATCACGCCCGGTAATACGCCTGTATGGCGACGACGAATACGCGCTTCCAATGTGCGTTCACCGCGATGTCGCCAAACATGGATGCGACCATCATGATACTGTAAACAGAACCTGGATTCATCCGAAAAAATGACGTTTTGCCATTCGTGCACCCAGGTTCGTCGTTGAGTACACCATCGCAGGCACTCCTGTCTGTGAACTAGCGTCAAGGGTAACCGCAGCCATGGTCTCCGAGCTGATAGTCCATGCTGCTGCAAACGTCGTCGAAATTTTCGTTCTTGCAAACGTCTCCATCTGTTGACTCAGGGATCGAGACGTGGCTGCACGATCCGTTACAGCCATGAGTATAAGATGCCTGTCATCTCGACAGCTAGTGATACGAGGCCGTTGGGATCCAGCACGGCGTTTCATATTACCCTCTTGAACCCACCGATTCCATATTCTGCTAACAGTCAGTGTGTCTCGAATATGCGAGTAGCAATGTTGCGATGCGATAAACCGCAATCGCGATAGGTTACAATCCGACATTTATCAAAGTCGGAAACGTGGTGGTACGCATTTCTTCTCCTTGCACGAGGCATCACAACAACGTTTCACCAGGCAACGCTGGTCAACTGCTGATTGTGTATGAGAAATCGGTTGGAAACTTTCCTCATGTCAGCACTTTGTAGGTGTCGCCACCGGCGCCAACCTTGTGTATATGCTCTGAGAAGCTAATCATTTGCATGTCACAGCATCTTGTTCCTGTCGGTTAAATTTCGCGTCTGTAGCATGTCTTCTTCATGGTGTAGCAATTTTAATGGCCAGTACCGTAAAACAGTTTAGCTGATTATTAATGAAACAGAACAAAATATGACCATTGGTCTTCGTAGTGATGGGTGACTTTAACGTGTAGTTTAGAACCTCTCTCTTCTAAATTTTTTCCACCGCAAATTTTGAAATTGCTTCATCAAACTACACTATTTTTGGTTGATAAAACTACCAAAGCAGAGTTGTGCTTGACTCACAGTGGACCTAAGACGGGTCTCAATTTATTTGAGGTTGATAAACTCCTCCCACATTACAAAGCTGAAACACAAAAGATAAGAAAAATCTAAACGCCAAAATGTGGTCGGGTACAGATTCAGGACACATATTCAAGCACGAAGTTTAACGATCTTAAAAATATACAACTTCGGCAAGTTGCAGAAATCATATTATGCGTAGAGTTTCTGCCAGGATTCCATCTTCAGGAGTCGTAACTGCCAACTACGCTTTTTACAGTCGGGGGAAGCTAATATACGTTCCAAAGTTTTGCAGTTCGTATCGATTTCTTGTAGAAACCTGTCGTTGAACTCTTAACATTGACCTTTTCAGTTCATAGTGCAGTCAGTGCCTCTAAGTTAACTGATACCACAGTATCAAGCACTGAATGAGAACACTACTTGGTTACACGCTATTTTATCGTTAAAATGCGCTTATGCAAGTGAAAGTATCAGTTCAGTCTCTAGTTGCCCGTCCACTCCCATAAGGACCAGGAATGAAACGTCGAAAAAAAAAGTGTTTATACAACTCGTGCCACAGAAACCAATAAGTTCTGTCACCCCGATAGAGCTGGTACCCAGTACGGTCCGCATCGCCCGCAACTCCCCCCCCCCCCTCATCACTGCTTTTTGTATTTCGAAAATGTGTATACCACTCAATTTTGTCAAAAGGTTTCACAAAGTCTACAAATGCCGTAACTGTAGGTTTGACTTTTTTAACCTGTCTTCTGAGGTAAGCTGTTGGGTCGGAATTGCCTCGTGTGTTCAGACATTTCCCCGGAAATCAAAGTGGTCTTCCAAGGGGTCGGTTCCAAGAGGTCGGTTTCTTTTTTACTCTTTTTCAAATAATTCTTGTCAGTATTTTGCAACCGTGACTTAGTAATCTGATGCTTCGGCAATATTCACACTGTCAGCACCTGATTACTTTGGGACTGGAGCTATTACATTCTTATTGAAGTGTAAGGCTATTTCACCCATCTCATACATCTTACGCACCAGGTGGAATAGTTTTGTCAGGGCTGGCTCTTCCAAGGAACTCAACAATTCTTACAAAATACCATTTTCTCCAAGAGGTTTATTGAGCCTTAGTTCTTTCAGAGCTCTTCCAAATTCTCCTCGCAGTATATATCCAAAATGGTCCAAATGGCTCTGAGCACTATGGGACTCAACTGCTGTGGTCATTAGTCCCCTAGAACTTAGAACTACTTAAACCTAACTAACCTAAGGACATCACACACATCCATGCCCGAGACAGGATTCGAACCTGCGACCGTAGCAGTCGCACGATTCAGGACTGCGCGCCTCCGCGAGAACACCGCGACCGGCCAGTATATGTCCCTAATCCCATTGCAATATCTCTTTATATTCTACTAATTATCCCTGCACAATTCTATGAGTGAATTACGTTTCCTACTTGACCATCTATATACTCGCAGAATCGATGCGCAAAGCAGTACAGTACTATTACTGTTCCATGAGCGCATAATTACTCTTTGTAATATTCTCTCTGGTGTGTTGAGAGGACGTCTAGGATCTTCTCCGTGCCGAACAGCCGCAATGAATAATTGTACTTTTGCTATCGAGATTACCGGAAGAAAGATGTTGAAAATATATTGTATGCTACTCAAGAAAATATATACTGAGTATTTGCATCAAAAGTGTGTAAGGAATTTCATTATATATGTATTCTCTAATTGGAAATTTGGACGGAGGTGTCGTTTCGTTGGTAATCAGAAGGAAACTTACGATGAATTGGAAACGAACCTGCAATTATTAGGTCCAAGAGCTCCATTATTTCATCGGATAATTAAACTCTATCAAAGCAAACTTTCCGTTTTATCTGTTTCCCGACTGACTACGCAATGCAAGAAAACCAATACATTTTATTTACACATGATTGCAGATCGCTTCGAATCATCGAGACTGCCGACAAGGAAAGTCATCGTCCGATTCTGATTAAACAAGTAAAGCTTAATCTTAATTTTCTTGAGCGACTGTGATGACTGCGATATGGCTCCTTACGAATGAGATCATTAATAAAATACTAATAACTAACTTACCTCCTCACCAGCAACCAGTATAAACACAATATTAATTAAAATTATACCATCTTCATTTATTTCTCTTCTCTTTCAGTAATACTGTCTTCCATTTCATTTCCTTTATATATATATGTTTCTTCCATCTACAAGCTTGCTCTTTTTTGTTTAGTACTTGCTTGCCATCAGAGCTCTTGGTAGTCATACAGCTGCTTCTCTTTTCTCCAAGGTCTCTTCAGTTTTCAAACAAGAGGCATCTATTTTTCCTGTAGCCGTGCATGCTCCTACAGAATTGCATTTGTTCTCCAATCATCCCTGCTTAGCATTTGTCCGAGTCTCATCTTCTAGACGTCTGTATTTCAATCCCTGTGCCTTGTTTTCTGCATTTTTATATGTTCTCCTTTCACCAGTTGAGTTCGATATCTCCTGTGAAATTCAAGGATTTCCTCTAGGTAGCCGGCCACTGTGGCCGAGCGACTCTAAGCGCTTCAGTCCGTAACCGCGCTGCTACGGTCGCAGGTTCGAATCCTGCCTCGGGCATGAATGTGTGTGATGTCCTTATGTTAGTCAGGTTAGTCTAGAACAGTCTAGGGGACTGATGACCTCAGATGTTAAGTCCCATAGTGCTTAGAGCCATCTGAACCATTCCCTCTAGGCCTTGTCTTTTTACTTACTTAATCCTCTACTGTCTTCACTATTTTATGTCTAAAATCTTCCCATTTCTCTTCTACTGTATTTCTTTTCACTGTTTCAGGCAGTCGTTGCTTAATACTCTATCTGAAACTCTCATCAACCTTTGGTTCCTTCAACTTATTCAGAACCCACATCCTAAATTTCCTAGCTCTTTGCAATGTCTTCAGTTCTAATCTACAGTTCATAACCAGTAAATTACGATTGGAGTCCACATCTGCCCTGAAAATATCTTCTAGCTTAAAATCAGGTTCTGAAATCTCTGCTTTAACATTATATAATACATCTGAAACTTTCCAGTATCTCCAGATCTCTTCCATGTATACAGTCTTCCTTCATGATTCTTAAACTAAGTGTTTTAAAACATGCTCTGTGCAAAATTCTACTAAGTGGCTTCCTCTTTCATTTCCCCAATCAATATTCATCTACAGTGTTTCTTCTTTTCCTTTTCTCGCTACCGAATTACAGTCCCTCATAACAATTAAATTTTCCTTTGACTTAACTTTTTGATTAATTTCTTTTTTCTCATCTCACATTCTTTCAATTCATCAATTATTCAATGTTAATTCACTGGGTACATAAATCGAACTACTAGAGAAATATAGCGGCTGTGGGGTACGTAGAACAAACTAAAAGACTAAAAATAGCGGAGAAGATGTCAGGGTTCGAACTAACGGAGCAAGATTGTGGCTGTGGGGTACAGAACTCGTATTAGCAGAGCAATATAACAGCTGTGAGGTACATAGAGCAAACTACGAGGACAAAGAAACCAGGGCAGCTAGCTGAGGTAGATGGCGGCTCTAGAATACGGAGATCGAAGTACAGGAGCATATATAGCAGGGCGGAGGTCGGAGATCGATCCAGAAGAGCAAGGTGGCGACCCTGGAATACAGAGATCGAACTACAAGAACAAGATATCGACGTTGTTGTACATACTGATTGGCTCTTGAATAGTACCTCAGGCTTTACTTTTATCGATCCCAAGCGTGGGTAACACCACAAACGAAATCTCTCAATGTTTAAAACGTTACAGAATTGATATACTCTCCCCCTCCCCCCCTCCTTATTCCCCCTCCACGCAGCTATCGTGATATAGATTTTCAGATGAAAATTCAAGCACTTTCATTCTATTCCCTATGAAAAATTAACTCATGTTTGATATTTTCGACAGCGATGGGTCTTCAAACTATTGATCCTCTCTCTTCCGTCGTTCGTTACTTCCTTTCAAATTTAGAACTTATGTTAGGGTTCACCCAGTGTTTCAAATAACACATTTATTCAACTATTTTGATTTTAGACTGAAATCAGTAGCTTATACCGTTTAATAGGGGAGAGTGTCGTATCGGGAGGATAGTGTATCAACTAACACATGATACCTCCTTGTTATTGTCTCAATCCAGAATCACATGAAGGAATTCGCATTGGAAACCGCCATAAGCAAGTTGCCACCTATTCTACTTCTTTGTTGTACTGGGACATGAGGTTGTGTTTTTTCCAGCTTTTGCAAATATTACCAATTCTACATATCTATGTGCTGCAAAATATGTTAAAGCTATTTTGAGGACTTTTTAATTGTTCAGCTAAAGAGTTTTATGCTAGATAAAATTCAGTTTATTTTTGAAATTAGTTACATAACGTGTGAGGGTTAAGACATTCTTCGTAGCTCGTGTACCACCCTGAACTTTGAGATGGAAGAGGGTTTTATACCACGAAACAAGTGATACTTGCAGATGAACTGAGTTTCTTTAAAGTCTTAACAATTTTTTCTGTCTCTAAAGTGGAAATTTGTGTTATTAGTTTCCAACTTGTTTTAAACTTATAACTGGTTTTAGTTAATACTTCTTAATTTTATTTCACATATTGATTATTGGTGTCTAATATATTAAGAATGTAACGCGTTCGTTATTAATTCAGTACTGAACAGATTTTCTCGGTTGCAACACTTTTAAATTAGAGTAAAATATCTTTTTCCCTAGATATATGGCCATGTTGTTTCTCGAAATAGTTTTTTCATGTGTAGAAAAATCTTAATTCACAGGAGTAATTTTGGAATTTTCAGAGAAAAGACTGCAGCACACATAAATTCAATGCTATCTTTTAAAAATGGATTAAGAAAATACAAAAAACCTATAAATTTCAAATTCGTTCTTCAGATTTAGACAGAAATTTTAATAACTCAAATAAGTGTGTGACCAATATATTGAAAGACTTTGCGACAGACAGAAGTGCTAATTAATGAATTTCATCTGAATTTCTTTCAGAAATTATAGAGTTTTATATCTAAGAAGTGAGGTTTTCTTGGCAGTTTATTTTGTACCTAAACTTGACATGATTATACTGTCAGGAATACACCTAACAATGCCCGTCGAATGTGCACAGTAAACACTCGAATATCCTTTCTGACGGTGGGGCGGGAGTAGCGATGCTAGAATTCTGATTTAAGTCCAGACACATGGCTTTCAGTCACCTCAAACGAACGCTGAGGAATGAGCGCACACTCCGCTGCAGAATGAAAATCTCATTCTGAATGCTGAGGTGTTTACTTCCAAAGGATTCGGTCCATTTCCTATCCAATTCTTCATCAAGTAGATCTTGTGCTCCGTCTCCAATGACCTCAACGCCTACAGGACATACGAAGGTGTGCAGAAAAGTAATGTCTCCGAATTTTTTATGTGACAACTGTTAAAGAGACCAGTTTGCTGATACTGCCACTGTAGAATGTATGACTTCGTTGACTGAGCCAAAACCTAGCCTCTGCCTACACCGCTTCATCACTGTCAAAGTGAAGTCCTCGAAGATGTTCTTTAAGTTTTGGAAACAGACTAAAATCGGAAGGGGCCAAGTTTGGACTGCATGGATGATGACCGATGACAGTGAGTCGAAGACGTGGGATTGTTGCGTATGTCGCAGCGCCAGTGTGTGGTCTCGCATTGTCATACTTAAGGAGAGGATACTCCATGTGTAGATGTACTCTTCGAATCCAAAACTCGATTAAAGCACGCTGTTTCCCACGCACCGATATATAGTCATGTTCATAAATTAAGGATAATGCTGATACATGATGAAACAACGCTCTAGGTGGGCAGTTTGCGAGCTTAAATCAACTCGACGTGTGACCATGCGGTGCATCTGACCTGCGGTTGTCGCACGGCGGCGCTGGCAGCAGTCCACATACGGAGAGGTGTGTTGGTGCATGTCAGAGTACGGTGCAGCGAGTAAGTGTGCAGATCTTTTTCAGACGTGCTAATGGTGACTGTGTGTTGCAAATGGCTCAGAGAACACATATTGATGACGTTATGAGGGGTAGAATACTAGGGCGACTGGAGGCTGGTCAAACACAGCAAGTCGTAGCACGGGCCCTCCGTGTGCCACAAAGCTCAAGATTATGGCAACGATTCCAGCAGACAGGAAACGTGTACAGGCGCTACAGTTCGGGACGTCCACAGTGTACAACACCACAAGAAGACTAATATCTCACCATCGGTGCCAGCAGACGCCCACGGAGTACTGCAGGTAACCTTACTCGGGACCTTACTGCAGCCACTGGAACAGCTGTCTCCAGATACACAGTCTACTGACGACAAAACAGACATGGTTTATTCGCCCGGAGACCTGCAAGGTGCATTCCACTGACCCCTAGGCACAGGAGAGCCCGTAAAGCCTGGTGTCAAGAATATAATACATGGTCATTGCATCAGTGGTCCCAGGTTATATTCACGGACGAGTCCAGGTATAGTCTGAACAGTGATTCTCGCCAGGTTTTCATCTGGCGTGAATCAGGAACCAGATACCAACCCTTTAATGTCCTAGAAAAGGACCTGTATGGAGGTCGTGGTTTGATGGTGTGGGGTGGGATTATGATTGGTGCACGTACATTCCTGCATGTCTTTTAAAGAGTAACTGTAACAGGTCAGGTGTATCGGGACGTCATTTTGCACAAGTATATCCGCCTTTTCAGGGGTGCAGTGGGTCCCACCTTCCTCCTGATGGATGATAACGCACGGTGCCACCAAGCTGCCATCGCGAAACAGAAGATAGCAGGCGAATGGCGTAGCCTGCCTGTTCGCCAGACCTAAACCCCACCAAGCACGTCTGGGATGCTCTCCGTCGACGTATCGCTGCACATCTTCAAACCCTTAGGGCACTTCAGGAGCTCCGACACGCACTGGTACAAGAATGGGAGGCTATACCCCAGCAACTGCTCGACCACCTGATCCAGAACATGCCAACCCGTTGTGCGGCCTATGTACGTGTGCATGGTGATCATATCCCATATTGATGCCGGGTACATGCACAGGAACAGTGGCGTTTTGTAGCACATGTGTTTCGGGAAGGCTTTCTCAAATTATCACCAATACCGTGGACATTCAGATCTGTGCCTTGTGCGTTCCCTATGTGCCTATGCTATTAGCGCCAGTTGTGTGTAGTGCCACATTGTGTGGTACCACATTATGCAATTATCCTTAATTTATGAGCATGAGTGTAGTTTTGTAAAACACCGCCAGGTTACACGCTACGATTAGGAACCCTCTAGGGCAGAGGGCTGCAAATATGTAGACATGAAGAATAAAGATGTAGAATATTAATAACGTTTGTTTTAGTTCATTATCTTTCAGTATTTTCATGAAAAGGAAAGCTGGTACTCACCATATAGCAGAGATGCTGAGTCGCAGATAGGCACAAGAAACAGACTCTTACAGTTAAAACTTCCGGCCGTTCAGACCTTCGTTAACATTCGACGACGGACACACACACACACACACACACACACACACACACACACACACACACACAACGCAGCTTGCACACACAACTGCAGTCTCAGGCACCACACTGTGGTTTCAGTTGCCTGAGGCTGCAGTTGTGTGTGCAAGTTGCGTTTGTGTGTGTGTGTGTGTGTGTGTGTGTGTGTGTGTGTGTCTCGTCTATTGTTGACGAAGGTCTTAATGGCCGTAAGCTTTAATTGTAAGAGTACTTTGATGTGCCCATCTGCTACTCAGCATCTCCGCAATATGGTGAGTAGCAACTTTCCTTTTCATAATATTGTTACATTCCGTCCTGGATTTTCCATTGTGTCATTTCAGTATTTTCACATAGAAATTCGGAGCATCCTCAGCAAACCCTAGTAACATTCGAACATTCCTTCGAATATCAGTGCCCATAAATAGAACGTTCGAAGAGAATTAAAAATCCCGTCGTGACGTAGCGGAAAAGGTTCAACACTGAGAAAGTTTACACGCTCGTAACATTTAGTTTGAATTATTTTAAACGTCTGGTAGCAGCTCAGAGGTCAGGAGGTGTGTGCAAATTAAGGGTCAGGCCGAATCCGGTTTCTTAGGAGGTCAGTCGGTAGCTGGTTTAACACATTCCCAGCAGATAACCGCACCTGACATTTACGTCCCAAATAAACTACTCAAACAAATCTTCGGCTATTAATTTCTTTTTCACATAGACTGCGTGCTGAGGAGACGTTGAAGCATGGAACTTTACGGCCTTCCTCTGACGACTCCAAGTACGTACCTAGGATTTCACTTCGATGGAAGGCAAATAACAGATTCAAGTCAGAAACGTTTCTAAAATGCGTAAAATTTGCAGATACACTGCACACTGTCATGGAAGTCATGTGAACTGACATAAGAATGCTTTGTAAAAACCTTAAAGCGCACCAGACCATTTTGTTCTCATTTTACTACTGTCAGTGTTTTGCCTTTTTCGACTCTCGGTGTTAGCCCAAGCCAACGAGATTAGTTTCAGATTTATGTGTTACTCCATAGCACTACTGCATCAGTGTTAGCAGTCACCACCTTCGACTTGTTGTACCTGCTTCAACATTTTTTGCCTGATGCTTCGTGACGCTTCTCGGGGCACCGCTCAACGGAGACATCTTTATAATAATACATTACTGGCCATTAAAATTGCTACACCAAGAAGAAATGCAGATGATAAACGGGTATTCATTGGACAAATATATTATACCAGAACTGACATGTGATTACATTTTCACGCAATTTGGATGCATAGATCCTGAGAAATCAGTACCCAGAACAACCACCTCTGGCCATAATAACAGCCTTGATACTCCTGGGCATTGAGTCAAACAGAGCTTAGATGGCGTGTACAGGTACAGCTGCCCATTCAGCATCAACACGATACCACAGTTCATCAAGAGTAGTGACTGGCGTATTGTGACGAGCCAGTTGCTCGGCCTCAATTGACCAGACGTCTTCAATTGGTGAGATATCTGGAGAATGTGCTGGCCAGGGCATCGGTCGAACATTTTCTGTGTCCGGAAAGGCCCGTACAGGACCTGCAGAATGCCGTTGTCCATTATCCTGCCGAAATGTAGGGTTTCGCAGGGATCGAATGAAGGGTAGAGCCACACATCTGAAGTGTAACGTCCACTGTTCAAAGTGCCGTCAATGCGAACAAGAGGTGACCGAGAAGTGTAACCAATGGCACCCCATTCCATCACGCCGGGTGATACGCCAGTATGGCGATGACGAATACGCGCTTCCAATGTGCGTTCACCGCGATGACGCCATACACGGATGCGACCATCATGATGCTGTAAACAGAACCTGGATTCATCCGAAAAAATGTTTTGCCATGCGTGCACCCAGGTCCGTCGTTGAGTACACCATCGCAGTCGCTCCTGTCTGTGATGCAGCGTCAAGGGTAACCGCAGCCATGGTCTCCGAGCTCATAGTCCATGCTGCTGCAAACGTCGTCCAACTGTTCGTGCAGATGGTTGTTGTCTTGCAAACGTCCCCATTTGTTGACTCAGGCATCGAGACGTGGCTGCACGATCCGTTACAGCCATGCGGTTAAGATGCCTGTCATATCGACTGCTAGTGATACGAGGCCATTGGGATCCAGCACGGCGATCCGTGTTACCCTCCTGAACCCACCGAATCCATATTCTGCGAACAGTCATTGGACCTCGACCAACGCGAGCAGCAATGTCGTTATACGATAAACTTCAATCACGATAGGCTACAATCCGCCCTTTATCAAAGTCGGAAACGTGATGGTACGCATTTCTCCTCCCTACACGAGGCATCACAACAACGTTTCATCAAGTAACGAGGGTAAACTGCTGTTTGTGTATGAGAAATCGATTCGACACTTTCCTCATGTCAGCACGTTGTAGGTGTCACCACCGGCGCCAACCTTGTGTGGATGCTCTGAAAAGCTAATCATTTGCATATCACATCAACTTCTTCCTGTCCGTTAAATTTCGCGTCTGTAGCACGTCATATTCGTGGTGTAACAATTTTAATGGCCAGTAGTGTAGGTAACATACTTTTGCAGTTACATGTTGGTACATTCGCCGCGTGCAACATTCCTGTATTCATGGTATTTTTGTCGGGCATTCCTTGATAGGATTTTGGCGCTATCATTAAGTTCAAAATGGTTCAAATGGCTCTGAGCACTACGGGACTTAACCATCTATGATCTTCAGTCCCCTAGAACTACTTAAACCTAACTAACCTAAGGATATTACACAACACCCAGCCATCGGGCAGCAGAGAAAAACCCTGACCACGCCGGGAATCGAACCCGGGAACCCGGGCGTGGGAAGCGAGAACGCTACCGCACGACCACGAGATGCGGGCATATCATTAAGTGCTGCCAGCGCTCTGGGTTGCGATTCTTCATGGAAACGGCTTGTACAGGCTGATGGATGAAGCTACCCCAGCCCCCGCAGCCGGAGTTTTGTGGCATTTAACACAGAACTAACAGCTCCATAATGCGACTGTATAAGATGTTTTCATGGCAAGGGTTTGGCCTACAATAAGAGTAAATGTCGTGACGAACAAAAATCCTGATCGACAGACAATATGCCAATCTGTGATTCGTTCATCAGCAAGGGACCTTGAGTTCAGAGCCCTCTTAGTGTCATTCGAGGGCTGCCGATGTCCACCCAGTCCATTCAGTTTCATACTGCAATCAACTACGTACACACTTCACACACATTTCACAGTCACATTCACTTCAAAAATTACACATAAGAAATAGAACTCACACTTTGTCATGGTGGGCTACCTACATCTACATCCATACTCCGCAAGCCACCTGACGGTGTGTGGCGGAGGGTACCCTGAGTACCTCTATCGGTTCTCCCTTCTATTCCAGTCTTGTATTGTTCGTGGAAAGAAGGATTGTCGTTATGCTTCTGTGTGGGCTCTAATCTCTCTGATTTTATCGTCATGGTCTCTTCGCGAGATATACGTAGGAGGGAGCAATATACTGCTTGACTCTTCGGTGAAGGTTTGTTCTCGAAACTTCAACATAAGCCCATACCGAGCTACTGAGCGTCTCTCCTGCAGAGTCTTCCACTGGAGTTTATCTATCATCTCCGTAACGCTTTCGCGATTACTAAATGATCCTGCTAATTGAGAATATGTGTTGGAAGTAGATGATAGATCCCTAGGGAACATCTTGACCAACATATCTTACTTTTTATATTACAGGAAATCATTCTGTTGTAGAGGTTGTTCTTTTAATTTGACATAAATACTTTATTTTACTATTTTGCAGTTCGTCAGTTTCACCCCCTTGGGTATTATGAAACAAAATCACAAAAAAGCTATTATGTCTACAGCGTGTTATACTCGACACCAGAGGTTCCCAACAGGTGGTCCGCGGACCCCCAGGGGTCTGCGAGCTATGCCAGAGGGGTCCGCAAGATGCTATTAGAAAAAAAAAACGTATTAAGTATATTTCGTATGATAACAGATTTTTCGCTTAGGCCGCTTCCTGCATGAGCAGAGCTTCAGCGAACTGAAAATTAAAACTAACTGTTTACTGATGGAGTACTCTGTTGCAAGTGTATTTTTTCAGATAAATAATACCTTATATGAAATTAGTGTTTTCTTGTTTTTCACACATGTCTACTCAATGCAATCTCAAGTGTAGTACATTTGAAAGACCAATATACTCAGTTTTAATTTTTTCCTATTATTTTCAGTTCATACTCAATTTTTTTTAAAGAGTTTGTTATCTAAACACCCAGATTTGAAGACAAAGATTTTGAGCAATAATCAGAAATTTAACAATAACAATGAAGGCTAAATTGAAAAACCTTTAAGCTCAATATTTTTTCAATAATGAATATGTCTGTTTTTTGTAAGTACCAAAAATTGAAAACGTATAAAAAGACTCTTAGTTTGGCTTTTTTAGGTACTTGCTACGTGATATGACAAGGTCCCAATAATGTTCGATGAGAGGGTCCTCGAGAAAATTTTGTTGGGAATCCCTGCTCCACACCAGTCGGTGTAGTGTGAAAGCATCATATGGTAGCCTCCGTGATACGTTTCTCTGTTAACAGTGGTAGGTACAGACACAACTATCACAGATGTGATCAAAGGCCAAATGGAAAAAGTGCAACTCTCAGGTGGGTTTTGTCAGTGTGCCTGTATTGATAACACAATACTGCACGCTAGCGTAATTATTGAAGTGGATGCACACATAATGTAGACATGATCTTAAAACGAAATAGAATCAATGGCCACGAACTTAGTGTGCTGCGAAGTTTGTTGGTACGAATCCTATTTCAATTTAAGACGCTGACTATGTTATGTGTGCTTCCACTTCAATCGCTACGCTTAAGTATTTTAGCGTGTTACGTACATTGGCACACTGACGAAATCCGCATAACGACTGCACATATTCCTTTTTACATATGGACTTCGCGCCTACCACTGGAGTGTGAAACGTTTATTAAGGTTGCCATTATACACTGAAGCGCCAAAGAAACTGGTATAGTCATGCATATTCAAATACAGAGGTATGTAAACAGGCAGAATACGGCGCTGCGGTCGACAACGCCTATAAAAGACAATAATTGTCTGGCGCAGTTGTGAGATCGGTTACTGCTGCTACAATGGCAGGTTAACAAGATTTAAGAGAGTTTCAACGTGGTGTTGCAGTTGGCGCACGACCTATGGAAGACAGCGTCTCCGAGGTAGCGATGAAATGGGGATTTTCATGTACGACCATTTCACGAGTGTACCGTGAAGCCGGCCGCGGTGGTCTCTCGGTTCTAGGCGCGCAGTCCGGAACCGTGCGACTGCTACGGTCGCAGGTTCGAATCCTGCCTCGGGCATGTATGTATGTGATGTCCTCGGGTCAGTTAGGTTTAAGTAGTTCTAAGTTCTAGTGGACTGATGGCCACAGATGTTAAGTCCCATAGTCCTCAGAGCCATTTGAACCATCTGAACCTAATGGAAGGTAACCTGGTGGTTCAAATGGCTCCAAGCACTATGGGACCTAACATCTGAGGTCATCAGTCCCCTAGACGTAGAACTATTTAAACCTAAGTAACCTAAGGAGATTACACACATCCATGTCAGAGACAAGATTCGAACCTGCGGCCGTAGCAACAGCGCGGTTCCGGAATGAAGCCCCTAGAACGGCTCGGCCACAGCGGCTGGCGGTAACCTGATGACATATCAACTTCTTAACCTTTCAATTTGTGACTTAAACTGTAAATGTGCGGTTGGTCCCGGCGGAGGTTCGAGTCCTCCATCGGGCATGGGTGTGTGTATGTTTGTCCTTAGGATAATTTAGGTTCAGTAGTGTATAAGCTTACGGAATGATGACCTTAGCAGTTAAGTCCCATAAGATTTCACACATACACACAAACTGCAAAAGTTGTGGTACTGACTACTTTGACAAAGTTAAATTTGTTTTGTGCAATCTTGTGACATTCAGTAAGCCAGCGTTTACTGTAGCTATCAATGAAACTAGTCTAGAGTATAGCTATGTGCACAGCAATAGGTATTTGTGTGATGACGGTGCCTATTTATGAATGAAGACACGGAGGTTCTGGCCCATAGAGAAGTGCAACGTTTTCTAACAGTGGTGAAAACTGAACTGAGTTAATTCATTGAATAGTGAATGTGGAGATTTATGTATTTGTCGCTATAGTTCAAGCAATGTTCAGAAAAGAATGAGTCTGGCTTCTGTAATCTCCAACTGGTATTGTGTTCTCAGAGGCTAGGACAGACTGACCGCACATTCCGTCCTATATAGCAGGACTGACACACCTGACAGATTACCTTGTAAGTAACTGAAGTGATGTTAACTGAATCTTTATGCACTTGGCGTGTGAATGCAGCATTGTGCTCACTCACAAATGCAAATGGCCGTTATGTCCCCACTGGCCATAATTCCTGCCCTTCCCCTATTTGCGGTTCACGTTTGACGTGGTGTCAATAGATAAGCACTACGCTTACACTATCACAGAGCTGGGGAGTCCTATGCGTCGGGTACCCCGGATATAGTCGCAATCGAGTGCACTGGTAACACACGTATCGCCAACCCTGTGCTTCACTGTCACGTTGGCGGCGATAATAAGGTGGGGCCAACGAAATATACGTATCTTACAATGAACTTGTGACGTTACACGACTCGGATTGTCCGTCACACTTCGCGACAATCGGCTCCATGCACGGCCCACGGGAAATCAATATTTAATTGAAAGGGTACTCACTAAAGGTCTTACTTTTGTCGCGTGCTATCGAGAACTTTAATGCATTTGAACACGCGGTCAAAAATTATAAAACTCGTCTGAAATACACTCCTGGAAATGGAAAAAAGGACACATTGACACCGGTGTGTCAGACCCACCATACTTGCTCCGGACACTGCGAGAGGGCTGTACAAGCAATGATCACACGCACGGCACAGCGGACACACCAGGAACCGCGGTGTTGGCCGTCGAATGGCGCTAGCTGCGCAGCATTTGTGCACCGCCGACGTCAGTGTCAGCCAGTTTGCCGTGGCATACGGAGCTCCATCGCAGTCTTTAACCCTGGTAGCATGCCGCGACAGCGTGGACGTGACCGTATGTGCAGTTGACGGACTTTGAGCGAGGGCGTATAGTGGGCATGCGGGAGGCCGGGTGGACGTACCGCCGAATTGCTCAACACGTGGGGCGTGAGGTCTCCACAGTACATCGATGTTGTCGCCAGTGGTCGGCGGAAGGTGCACGTGCCCGTCGACCTGGGACCGGACCGCAGCGACGCACGGATGCACGCCAAGACCGTAGGATCCTACGCAGTGCCGTAGGGGACCGCACCGCCACTTCCCAGCAAATTAGGGACACTGTTGCTCCTGAGGTATCGGCGAGGACCATCCGCAACCGTCTCCATGAAGCTGGGCTACGGTCCTGCACACCGTTAGGCCGTCTTCCGCTCACGCCCCAACATCGTGCAGCCCGCCTCCAGTGGTGTAGCGACAGGCGTGAATGGAGGGACGAATGGAGACGTGTCGTCTTCAGCGATGAGAGTCGCTTCTGCCTTGGTGCCAATGATGGTCGTATGCGTGTGTGGCGCCGTGCAGGTGAGCGCCACAATCAGGACTGCGTACGACCGAGGCACACAGGGCCAACACCCGGCATCATGGTGTGGGGAGCGATCTCCTACACTGGCCGTACACCTCTTGTGATCGTCGAGGGGACACTGAATAGTGCACGTTACATCCAAACCGTCATCGAACCCATCGTTCTACCATTCCTATACCGGCAAGGGAACTTGCTGTTCCAACAGGACAATGCACGTCCGCATGTATCCCGTGCCACCCAACGTGCTCTAGAAGGTGTAAGTCAACTACCCTGGCCAGCAAGATCTCCGGATCTGTCCCCCATTGAGCATGTTTGGGACTGGATGAAGCGTCGTCTCACGCGGTCTGCACGTCCAGCACGAACGCTGGTCCAACTGAGGCGCCAGGTGGAAATGGCATGGCAAGCCGTTCCACAGGACTACATTCAGCATCTCTACGATCGTCTCCATGGGAGAATAGCAGCCTGCATTGCTGCGAAAGGTGGATATACACTGTACTAGTGCCGACATTGTGCATGCTCTGTTGCCTGTGTCTATGTGCCTGTGGTTCTGTCAGTGTGATCATGTGATGTATCTGACCCCAGGAATGTGTCAATAAAGTTTCCCCTTCCTGGGACAATGAATTCACAGTGTTCTTATTTCAATTTCCAGGAGTGTAGTTACTCGCTCCCCGTCAGAGACCGATTCTGGTACTCGTAAGACCTGTAGTGTCACGTGCTGTGACGTACGCACCAGGTCCTGTCTTCCTCGTGGGCCTCGTAAGAAGATCTGGTGACGTCACAGTCACGTGACACGACGAGTTGCTCCATTTGTCATGACGATAGGATCTGGTTCACCGCCGAAGCAGAAGGTCTTTATCTCAGTTGATCTTTAGTGTACAAAAACATCAGAATTTGCACACAGCTCACGGCTAAGCGCAATAGCTGCGTGTTCCCAGTGTGGCGACTTTGTTCCACCAAAATAAGTCCCCGAGATTTCAAGATGTGTCCAGAATGAAATTCGAAATTTCCCCGAATCAGTTTTCATAGTGTTTTACTTTAGTCGTTTCCGTGACTACAAATGAAAGTTTGTATCTTGCCACGTTACATTTTAGGGATTCTTCCACGTTCAAAAATGATTTACAGTTTTATAAACTGTTATGTAAATTAAAATTTCTTACCACCATTGGAAACTCTTTCGTTAAGGTTATCCGTTACCTATCCGTACCATGCCGTGTCACTGTAGGTGATAGGACCTCACAGGAACACTATTCGAACTACTGCCACTGCAATGTTAATGTTAATAAGGTTTGGTAGTAATGACGCATTATATTCAAGCCGGACGTTGTACATACTGGTCAGTGTTAACGTGAAGATGGCACTGCGAGAAAGTCGGCAAAGGATGCTTTGCATTGAAATTAGCGATAAAGGACCGAAATCTAAATCTTCAGATCTGATTTACTGCTACGAAGCAAAGGGAACGTCACAGCAAACATAAACATAGCCAAAGCCTTGCAGACAAACAAAAATTACACGAACCGAAATGTAGTGTGAGGAGGTCTATGAGAGAGGCGTTCAATGAATTCGAAAGTAAAGTTCTATTTACTGACTTGGCAGAAAATCCTAAGAAATTTTGGCCTTATGTCAAAACGGCAGGTGGATCAAAACAAAATGTCCAGACACTGTGTGACCAAAATAGCACTGAAACGGAGGATGACAAACTAAAGGCCGAAATACTAAATGTCTTTCTCCAAAGCTGTTTCACAGAGGAAGACTGCACTGTAGTTCCTTCTCTAGTTTGTCGCACAGATCACAAAATGGTAGATATCGAAATAGACGACAGAGGGATAGAAAAACAATTAAAATCACTCAAAAGAGGAAAGGCCGCTTGACCTAATGCGATACCAGTTCGATTTGATACATAGTACGAGAAAGAACTTTCCCCCCTTCTCGCAGCGGTGTAGCGTAGGTCTGTAGAAGAGCGTAGCGTTCCGAAAGATTGGAAAAGGGCACAGGTCATCCCCGTTTTCAAGAAGGGACCTCAAACAGATGTGCAGAACTACAAACCTATATCTCTAAAGGCGATCACTTGCAGAATTTAGGAACACGTATTATGTTCGAGTATAATGACTTTCCTGGAGAGTAGAAATCTACTCTGAAGGAATCAGCATGGGTTTCGAAAAAGACGGTCGTGTGAAACCCAGCGCGCGCTATTCGTCCAAGAGACTCAGAGGGCCATAGACACGGGTTCACAGGTAGATGCCGCGTTTCTTGACTTCCGCAAGGTTCAAAAAATGGTTCAAATGGCTCTGAGTACTATGGGACTTAACAGCTGTGGTCATCAGTCCCCTAGAACTTAGAACTACTTAAACCTAACCTACCTAAGGACATCATACACATCCATGCCCGAGGCAGGATTCGAACCTGCGACCGTAGCAGTCGCACGGTTCCGGACTGCGCGCCTAGAACCGCGAGACCACCGCGGCCGGCACTTCCGCAAGGCGTTGGATACAGTTCTCCACAGTCGTTTAATGGATAAAGTAAGAGCATATGGACTATCAGACCAATTCTGTGATTGGATTGAAGAGTTCCTAGATAACAGAACGTGGCATGTCATTCTCAATGGAGAGAAGTCTTCAGAAGTAAGAGTGATTTCAAGTGTGCGGCAGGGGAGTGTCGTAAGACCGTTGCTACTCACAATATACAAAAACGACCTTGTGGGTAACATCAGAAGTTGACTGAGGCTTTTTGCGGATCATACTGTAGTATATCAAGAGGTTGTAACAATGGAAAATTGTACTGAAATGCAGGAGGATCTGCAACGGATTGACGCATGGTGCAGGGAATGGCAATTGAATCTCAATGTAGACACGTGTAACGTGCTGCGAATACACAGAAAGAAAGATCCTTTATCATTAGGTATAATATAGCAAGTCAGCAACTGGAAGCAGTTAATTCCATAAATTATCTGGGAGTAGGCATTAGGTCAGATTTAAAATTGAATGACCATATAAAATTAATCGTCTGTAAAGTAGATGCCAGGCTGAGATTCACTGTAAGAATCCAAAGGAAATTCAATCCGAAAACAAAGAAAGTAGGTCACAGTACACTTGTTCGCTCACTGCTTGAATACTGCTCATCGGTGTGGGATCTGGACCAGATAGGGTTGATAGAAGAGAGAGAGAGAAGATCCAACGGAGAGCAGCGCGCTTCGTTACTGGATCATTTAGTAATCGCGAAAGCGGTACGGAGATGACAGATAAACTCCAGTGGAAGACTCTGCAGGAGAGACGCTCAGTATCTCGGTACGGGCTTTTGTTGAAGTTTCGAGAACATACCTTCACCTAGGAGTCAAGCAGTATATTGCTCCCTCCTACGTATATCTCGCGAAGAGACCATGAGGATAAAAACCGAGAGATTAGAGCCCACGCAGAGGCATACCGACCATCTTTCTTTCCACGAACAATACGAGACTGGAATAGAAGGGAGAACCGATTGAGGTGCTCAAGGCACCCTCCGCCACACACCGTCAGGTGGCTTGCGGAGTATGAATGTAGATGTAGAATATGCGTGTACAAATAAGGATCCCTATTTGTGGGTTTTATAATTTACAAAAAATCATCGTTGCTTTTGTGCAAATGACGAATGCACAGGAAAGTGAAAATTTCTCGCGCCCATGTTCCCTTCGTCGCACTCAAAAACATGCAGGGGGAATCTGCATTGTAGCCTGAGAGCCCAAGGACAGTAGCGAATATTCCAGAGGTTGGCTAGCTCGCCGAAGGTAGCTGGTATCGATCAGCAAATATTAAAACACTTCAATGATCTTCTTCACCTTTTCTTACGCCATTCCACACAATCTATTTTTTTCCGAAACAAAGTCTCTGTGATTTGTTTGTGCTAAGTTCCTATGAGACCAAACTGCTGAGGTCATCGGTCCCGCCGGTCGAAGTGGCCGACCAGTTCTAGGCGCTACTGTCTGGAGCCGCGCGACCGCTACGGTCGCAGGTTCGAATCCTGACTCGGGCATGGATGTGTGTGATGTCCTTTAGTTTGTTAGGTTTAAGTAGTTCTAAGTTCTAGGGGACTGATGACCATAGCAGTTACGTCCCATAGTGCTCAGAGCCATTTGAGCTATTTCATTGGTCCCTAGGCCTACACACTACTTAAACTAACTTACGCAAGGACAACACACACACACACATTCATGCCCTAAGGAAGACTCGAACCTCCGCCTGGGGTAGCCGCGCCAACTGTGGCAATGTGATTTGTAACCAAATGACTAAGAATATTTGTTTCCGTAAACGAACAGTTGAACTCTCCCCATTTTCCCTCATAATTCCCTGAGGTTTCCCTGGCTTTCCTAGTTAATTCAATTTCTCTGAGGATTCCCGAATTTATAGGTTTTCCAGACAAGTCACCACCCTGTTTTTTAGACGAGACAACAAATTTTGCGTCATACATGAGCAAAATAAAAGCCAAATTCTTCTGCAATTCACAAACAATGATTTGTCGTCGGTTGACCTATCGTATTATAGAAATATTGATGAGACTTTTTTTTCTCAAATAAAAGCTCCGCTCAGCAGAATAATTCATTTCTAGGACGCGTTTAAATGATGTATGTAATATTGCTTCGCAGAAATTTCTTAGAACTTCTTAACATTCGCGGTTGCGGTTTCCTCGAGCAGGATAGCTTAGGAGCTTACTATCTGTCCTTGTGGTTGTTCTAGGTAGCGCTGCTGCCTGAGCGGAAGGTTAAGACGCAACAAGCGGAATTGTGAGCTATCTTCGCACACTGTACGTGGATGACGAGCGTGCGTGCACTCTCACTCACTCACTCTCTCTCTCTCTCTCTCTCTCTCTCTCTCTCTCTCTCACACACACACACACACACACACACACACACAGAGAGAGAGAGAGAGAGAGAGAGAGAGAGAGAGAGAGAGAGAGAGAGAGAGAAAGAGAGAGAGGGAAAGCAGATTGCACACGGCTATGTGCTCGTGGGCTGACATTTAATTTAGTTTCGCCTACATTACATGTCCATCTAGAGATACCAGGCATACAGGATACTTTAAGTGCCTTGCTTCATCTTGTAGCTTCTAACCACACTACTGTTCACGCATAAAATTTCGATTGGAGTATAGTCCTATCTGCAGCATCCACTTCCCTATCCGTATCGGGATCAAATTGGCCTCCACATTTCATATGACCCTTGAAACCTTCCCGTCTCCTCTATATCTCTTTTGTTAAGCAAACTTCCCTTCTACAATAACCTATAAAACCTTCCCTTAGAATATCTATCTTTTGCTTAATAATAACAAATGAAATCTTCCCTTTGAAATTAATTCTCTTTCTCACTCTTCGCATACAAATTTAAATGCTGCTTATTAAGAGCGATTTTCTGATTATTTCGAAGAAACATAGAATGTGTCGTCGTCGTCGTCGTGGCCCCTGAGTCGTTACTTGCAATAACCCAAAACTGTTACTGGATCGCCATCTGACTGCTACATAGAACTCGACATGAATACACTTAGTATGTTTTACTACACTCTATTAGCTACTGGTGGGCTTTCATAATAAGAGGCTGTATTTATTACCAAAGCTGACGTTATTCTTTATTAATTTGACTGAAGTTACGTAATTTAAAGTTAAACTTTTTCTTGACAACAATAAAATTTTGCCAAGTTTTACTTTGATGGGTTTTGTGATGGATTATGATCAGTAATGCAATAATGCTGGCAAAAATTAATTATATTCTGAATGAAATGGTTTTACAAACGTTCAAATGGGACTTATTTTTTACAATAATCTTACAACTAGCATTGCGCAAACATACCTTCAGTAGTCTTGAGTTTCTCAAAAAAATAATTCAATAATATTAGTTCCTCTTATAATAATAGTTAGCTGATTTCTCTGTACATCCGTTTATCATCTCTTGTAAATCATAGCTGGTGGCTGGCAGGCACACCGCTCCTCTCAACCTCTCGCTTCAGACCTGCTACCGACTCGCTTCACTTCTCGCTTACTACTGACTTCCTACGAACGCTGAAGTGCGGTCTCTCCCGCCAACAAAGCTTTCTGGTGCAGACAATCCCTGCTACCATTACAAAATGTATCAATGCGCCGTCTTTCCCGCTCTTTTCTTAAAATGTATCCATACGCGGTCTCTCTCGCCCTTTTGAAAATTATATCAATGTGCGGTGTCTCCTGACAACAATACTTTGGTGCAGCCATTCCTTGCTAAAACAATTATTTCCAACATGACAAATATTAATTATTCCTACTTAATACTATTAATAAAATATAAACATCTTTCATAAATTGTGGTTTGACAATAGACAATCGAAATATACACGTCTTACACCCTTTCATGCAGCGAACTTCGGCTTGCCTCCTTTTGCATCATCTTAACACATACAGGGTGGGGCATATGAAAGTGGGCCGGAGAACAGAGTTCTCTTGTAGCAGGCGGCAGGTTGATTCTGTAGGCCTCTGAAGCATTTCTCGTGAACTGCAGCCACATTTTCTGTTGTGAGGGATGTTTCGGAATGTTTTTGACTTGTTCAAAACAGGTCCAATGTAATGCCATTTTCGGGCTAAGCATTGTATGGCACTCTTTGCCGGCACTTTGACACCACCGAACTCCTCAGCAAACAACTGACCACACCGTTTCCCCCACTTTTTTGTCACGTTACTTTTCACAAGGAACACCAGCTGGTTCCTTGTGAGTACCACCGTCCCCTCCGTACTGCTCCACCCACACTGACACAGCCCGCACTATGCTCTGAACCGGTGTGGATCACGTAGCGGGCGTACATGTAATGTTCGCGTCATAGAGTGTGGTTATATGCACACATTCACGTCCAATCGCAACCACTCGTCCGAGCCAATTTTATATGCCCCGCCCTCCATTACGTCATCCAGCTGTAGAAACTAATCATCGTATTACAGGAAACCAAATTTGTACCCCGGCCGCTGTGGTCGAGCGGTTCTAGGCGCTTCAGTCTGGAACCACGCGGCTGTCACGGTCGCAGGTTCGAATCCTGCCTTGAGCGTGGATGTGTGTGATGTTCTTAGGTTAGTTAAGTTTACGTAGTTCTAAGTCTAAGGGACTGATGACCTCAGTTGTTAAGTCCTTTAGTGCTTAGAGCCATTTGAACCAAATTTGTACTCGTTACGCTTGTTTTAGCCAAGCTGCCAGTATCGTCGTGACGGTTGAAGCTCAAAGTCTCTCATAGCCTTAGGGTATGGAAAAAGATATTCAAATAGAGTGGTAGAGTCTCTCCCGAATTATGAGATTTTATTATAGCTTGGTTGTATGGTTGTATGTAGCTTATTCTGTCTACTAATACTTGCCAATCTGTTTTGCTCACTAGCCGTATAAGGTTTTTCAGTTTCCAATATGATTGTCGGAAATCAAGAATGAACTCTCTGAGTAACGATTCCACGGCGATGAAGCATTATTTTCATATCGTTCAGGTTCTACACTATATAGGTGTTCACAAGCCTATTACTATACAGAATGACGCAAATATTCCAGTATTTCGTGTAAGCTCTTTTAGCTACAACGTAGTGCAACAAACGGGCACGAAGACAAATGCAGGGGTGGCGTTAGTCATCTTGCCTGATACTGATCCAAGAAGATTAGATCTGTTGTCAAAGCTGGTTACGGCACCATACAGGTAACGCTATCCGGATCAGACTACACCTCATTGTGTCCCAACCATGCTCATTGTGAGACAGATCTGTTGATTCCGGTAGCCACGGAACAATGGATAGCACTAGAAGTGTGCACACTGTTACTTTTTTCTTTTATTGTGGCTTTGTGTCACATCGGGGCAGTGTCGGCATGCTTATTAACGGATTTAGCATTGTTAATTTAAGGGGTGGTCGAATGGCCTTCCGGTCGCCATACTCCGAGACGGACTATTCATCTGCATGTAGTGTTATTCATGTGAAAGCGGGCGAAAGTATTATAAAGCTTTGTGAATCGTGTAATTGAGACGGGACTTGGTGTCAACCCAGTATTCACCTAGTGGTATGGGGAAACCGCCTAAAATCCACATCCCTGCTGGTCGGCACATTGACCCTCTTCTTTAATCCCCCGACCCGGGAGCGTGCTTTAACACTCACGGCTATTCAGGCGGTTAAGGGTGTACTCTCACTGACTTGCAGCAAAAGAACTTTTCGTTCAGGTAATAGGTACGGGCTGGATGTGCCCTGCACTAATTGTATTGTTCCTTGAATAAACAGTGGAGGTGCACCGTCATTGTAGGCTATGGCTCCGTACCATGATACTTGGAATTGGTCCTGTATGTCACTGACTATGTCTCTCGTAGTTCCCGTTCTTCTGATCGTCCCTGTACTGCTAACCGACCACCGTTTGTGTGAAAATACACGGATGGCAATGGAGCGTGTCCAGTATTGACCAAACGCTGTGCAGGTCCCCATCATATAAAAAGTATTAAACGAACGGTTAAGCTTTCATTCCATTTGGAACTCGAGTCTATCATCAGTGACTGTGAACACCACATTAAGTAATTCCCGTACGGGAGGAGGACATTTTAATTGGAAGTCGCTGCTTGCTGTTGTCAAGAAGTGCGATGCATGCACGACAACATACGGATGTTTGGGTCTGCCTGTGAGTCGTGCATGGATAGTCAAAGTGGTTAAGGCGTTTGCTCGCGTAAGACAGAAAATCCGGGATTGAGAATGGATCAGTAACAGGTTTTCATTGCTTTCATTCCCTTTTACAGCTGATAGACGTCCATTTTGTCGAAACTGCGAAAAAAATTCATGTAACTCTTGTATTGGTTGTGGCGTAAACGTAGACAGGCTCTGAATGTCACTTTCAGGGATGTCTTGCCATGTCTGAAACACATGTCATCTCTCTTAATGAAGGGTTACGTCTGGAGACTGATACGATAATCTTTCAATGGCAAATCAGTGCACCGGCAGGCCAGTCAAGGATCTGCCCATTCCTGACGTTGTTTTCGACGGTAACAACAGTGGTGGTTCTTCTGGAATTATCCTGCTGTAATTCGCCTTCGGACCATTATCATGAATGGTATGACAGCTGTGTTTGCCATTCCTGCCACATACCGACCTGCTTCCAGCCTGCCCTCAGCTAATACAAATCAGAAAATGTCTTTGCGGCTTTGAATATGAACAAGATTCAGATGTATATTGGAATGACGGCAATGAAAATTTGTGGCGGACCGGGACTCCAAGCTGGATTTCTCATTTTACGACAGCGGTCTCCTTAACTGATTCGCCTGCCTGTGCTCGAATCATTGCCAGAACAAAACGTATACACACTATGTGATCAAAAGTATCCGGACATCTGGCTGAAAATGACTTAAAAGTTCGTTTCGCCCTCCATTGGTAATGCTGGAATTCAATATAGTGTTGGCCCACCCTTAGTCTTAACGATAGCTTCCATTCTCGCAGACATACGTTCAATCAGGCCCTGGAAGGTTTCTTGCGGAATGGCAGCCTATTTTTCACAAAGTGCTGCACTGAGGACAAGTATCGATGTCGGTCGGTGAGGCCTGGCACCAAGTCGGCGTTCCAAAACATCCCAAAGGTGTTCTTTAGATTTAGGTCAGGAGTCTGAGCAGGCCAGTCCATTACAGATATGTTATTGTCGTGTAACCATTCCGCCAAAGGCCGTTCATTATGAATAGGTGTTTGATCGTGTTGAAAGATGCAATCGCCGTCCCCGAACTGCTCTTCACCAGTGTGAAGCAAGAAAGTAAGGAAACATCAATGTAGGCCTGTGCTGTGATAGTGCCACGCAAAAAAAAGGGGTGCAATCCCATTCCATGAAAAACACGACCACAACATAACACCACCGCCTCAGAATTTTACTATTGGCACTACACACACTGTCAGATGACGTTCACCAGGCATTCGACTTATCCATACCCTACCATCAGATCACCACATTGTGTACGGTGATTCGTCACTCCACACAACGGTTTTGCACTGTTCAAAAAATGGCTCTGAGCACTATGGGACTTAACATCTTAGGTCATTAGTCCCCTAGAACTTAGAACTACTTAAACCTAACTAACCTAAGGACATCACACACATCCATGCCCGAGGCAGGACTCGAACCTGCGACCGTAGCAGCCGCGCGGTTCCTGACTGAGCGCCTAGAACCGTGCACTGTTCAATCGTTCGGTGTTTACACTCCTTACACCAAGCGAGGCGTCGTTTGGCATTTACCGGCGTGATGTGTGGCTTATGAGCAGCCGCTCGACCATTAAATCCAAGTTTTCTCACCTCCTGCTTAACTGTCATAGTACTAGCAGTTGATCCTGATGCAGTTTGGAATTCCTGTGTGATGGTCTGGTTAGATGTCTGCCTATTACACATTACGACCATCCTCAACTGTCGGCAGTTCCTGTCAGTCAACAGATAAGGTCGGCCTGTACGCTTTTGTGCTGTATATGTCCCTTCACGGTTTGATTTCACTATCACATCGGAAACAGTAGACCTAGGGATGTTCAGGAGAGCGGAAATCTCGCGTATAGATGCATGACACAAGTGACACCCAATCACCTAACCACGTTCGAAGTCCTTGAGTTCCGCGGAGCGTCCCATTCTGTTGTCTCACGACGTCTAATGACTACTGAGGTTGCTAATATGGAGTATCTGGCAGTAGGTGGCAGCACAATGCACCTAATATGAAAACGTATGTTTTTAGGGGTGTCCGAATACTTTTGACCACGTAGTGTATGTTGTCGTCCTTGCGTGACAAACTTCACTCGTTCTTTCCGTATATTCCAGTCAAGGAGGGACATATTTTACGAGAGTCGAGGGCTTGTTACTGGCGAATAAATAGGGAATAGCAGTGTCTGTGTTATCAAGAAGTACGATTCAGTGTTCCTTCCGACATGCGTGCATATCCATAAACATGATTCCAGGAGTTATACATGTATGGGTCTCACGAATCGCTGCCTCCGCTCCCTTTCACTAGATTGTCTACGGACACATTCGCGTCGATCCTAACGCCAGAAGCAGAAGTGACACTCATCGCTAAATACTTCAGAATGCCACTCAGTGCCCCAGTTGATTCTGGCTCTACCCCACGCAAGACTCTGTTGTCTGAGGTGTAGTGACGGCGGTAAACGACTCATGGCAACTCGAGATCTCAACCCAGCTTTCAGTCATCGGTTCCCCATGGTTCGTGATTACAAAAAAATGGTTCAAATGGCTCTGAGCACTATGGGACTTAACTGCTGTGGTCATCAGTCCCCTAGAACGTAGAACTACTTAAACCTAACTAACCTAAGGACATCACACACATCCATGCTCGAGGCAGGATTCGAACCTGCGACCGTAGCGGTCGCGCGGTTCCAGACTGTAGCGCCTAGAACCGGTCGGCCACTCCGGCCGGCTTCGTGATTACACCCTGTCCTAATTTCAACTGTTGTCATCCCTCTATTCGTCAGACATAGTCGAATAATCGGGCGACCTTATCGGGGTGTTGTTCTTCTGTAAGGACGCATGCCTATTGTTTTCGCTACCTTCTCCATCATGATGGTCGCGTGTCTATTTTGTCACCACTCGCTCTGCAGTTATTATACTACAACCAATTCTCTGTGTGATCTTTCGACACAAAACTCAGACATGAATGATGCCAGTGATTCGACCTTGCTCAGTGAGCGAAACATGGTGATAAGTCCAACATGCACGCCCCCTAGGCATCCTCTGTTGCGATGTCCATCTGAAAAGTTCCAGCAATGTTAGACGCAACTAACCGCCATGTACCCACATCAATCTCCACATGTAATTCGGCATTTTTCTATAAGAATATGCTGTATATAAACTCGAATAAGGACGTGATTTAATCAACGTTTCCTACAGGCAGCGAGCTACTGGAGTACCGTTTTGGCAGCGTTTGGTGACTGGTATAACACTTTCCGTTTCCATCAATGTAGAAAATGCTTTCGTCACTGAACCAAATTTTGAACATGTATTTCCAGTTCCTAGTTTCTCTACACCACCGGAGACACTGCGGCACCCCTGCTGGTAACATTAGCAAACAATTTGCACAGTCTTTACTGACACGAATGGTGCAACAATCGTCCTGATTTTCTTTGTGGTGATCGTAAGATCAGTAGCTGCTGCTTACCTGACGTGGCGGTGACATTTGAACCTGTATGCATAAGCTACACTACTGGCCATTAAAAGTGCTACACCAAGAAGAAATGGAGATGATAAACGGGTATTCATTGGACAAATATATTATACTACAACTGAGATGTGATTACATTTTCACGCAATTTGCGTCCATAGATCCTGAGAAATCAGTACCTAGAACAACCACCTCTGGCAGTCATAACGGCCTTGATACGCCTGGGAATTGAGTCAAACAGACCTTGGATGGCGTGTACAGGTACAGCTGCCTATGCAGCTTCAACACGATACCGCAGTTCATCAAGAGTAGTGACTGGCGTATTGTGACGAGCCAATTTTTCGGCCACCATTGACCAGACGTTTTCAATTGGTGAGAGATCTGGAGAATGTGTTGGACAGGGCAGCAGGCGAACGTTTTCCGTGTCCAGAAGGCCCGTACAGGATCTGCAACAGGCGGTCATGCATTATCCTGCTGAAATGTAGGGTTTCGCAGGGATCGAATGAAGGGTAGAAACACGTGTCGTAACACATCTGAAATGTAACGTCCACTGTTCCAAGTGCCATCAGTTCATACAAGAAGCAACCGAGACGATAACCAATGGCACCCCATACCATTACGACGCTTCCAGTGTGCGTTCACCGCGATGTCGCCATCATGATTCTGTAAACAGAACCTGGATTCATCCGAAAAAATGACGTTATGCCATCCGTACACCCAGGTTCGTCGTTGAGTACACCATCGCAAGCGTTCCTGTCTGTGATGCAGCATCAAGAGTAACCACAGCCATGGTCTCCGAGCTGATAGTCCGTGTTGCTGCAAACGTCGTCGAACTGTTCGTGCAGATGGTTGTTGTCTTGCAAACGTCCCGATCTGTTGACTCAGGGATCGAGGCGTGGCTGCACGATCCGTTACAGCCATGCGGATAAGATGCCTGTCATCTCGACTGCTAGTGATAAGAGGCCGTTGGGATCGAGCACGGCGTTCCGTATTACCCTCCTGAACCCAATGATTCCATATTCTGCTAACAGCCATTGGATCTCGTCAACGAGGGCAGCAATGTTGCGATACGATAAACTGCAATCGCGATAGGCTACAATCCGACATTTATCAAAGACGGAAACGTGATGGTGCGCATTTCTCCTCCTGACACGAGGCATCACAACAACGTTCCACCAGGCGGGACCGGTCAAATGCTATTTGTGTATGAGAAATCGGTTGGAAACTTTCCTCATGTGAGTACGTTGTAGTTGTCGCCACCGGCGTCAACCTTGTGTGAATGCTCTGAAAAGCTAATCATTTGCAAAATACAGCATCTTCTTCCTGCCGGTTAAATTTCGCGTCTGTAGTACGTCATCCTCGTGGTGTAGCAATTTTATTGGCCAGTAGTGTACATTCTGTCCTTTACACCGGTTATTAATGTATATTACCCAGACAAATTTAATCCCGAAATATCATTACTCTACATTAATAATTTTTTGGTGCTGTGAATTTCTTCCGTCGGTGTTCATCTGTTGCTATGCGTCAACCACGTTGTATAACTTTCAGCAAGATAATACAGCATTTTCTTGCTCAGTACATGGTTTCACTACGAACGCAGCACGACACTTTATATCGTTGCATTTATTGTCATTTATCAGCCTCCCATAAAAGAATGATATTGCTACATCATCCACTTAGCACCACTCATTTTTCGTTTTCGATTAGTGCAACACGCATCAGAGGTGTGCAGAACCATCTCGCACTGTTGTTTTTTTGGCATTTCATCAGACTATAATAGTCGATGGCTTGCTGTTATGTGTGATGGATTGTATCCTTACTTTTAAGATCCGTCTGTGGCTAAGGGTTTCGGGACCCCTTTGGGAATTCTATATGTTATCCACATTTTTGTGTAAACAGCCTTAAGTGATTTTCAATCTTCAACTTAATTAATCTTTTCCTATATTTTTACACTCACAAATCTTCAAAATGTGAGGTAAGCTACCAATCGATGACCTACAGCACTATTTTGTTATTCGAGGACCATAAATATTATTATGATGAACAAAATGCAGACTTCTGTTTCAGTCACTGTTAACTATTTTAGCTAGCTCGAAGTATATCTGCAGCGTGCAGTTGTCCCAGGCGCTTTATTCAGCCTTTCTTGTCTTACTTTAATACCTCTCAATGAAAAATGTAGAATCCAGTTATGTAAATGATTAGCATTTACGCAAGTTTCCACAGGTAAAGTGGATTTCGTTTGTAAATGTAGTGTCAAGTTCAATACCTTAATGAGCTGTCGCAGTGACGTGCATGAAACATGCAAAACACTAAGCTAAGCTAAACAATATGCAAAATTTCATGTGAAATTTGGTTTAGGTGAAGGAGCCTTGGTACTTTTGGTCTGTAAGAGATGAAAATATTGCAACTTAGTCCTACCACCGCTGCAGGTAACAACGTAATATATGTACATATCTTTGGTACTTCTACGTATGGCATGTATAAAGACGCACAAAGAACAGCTAGACAAGACCGCATCATTCAAATTTTTGTATACAACGCATAAATACTTACAACGTCGCCTGAGATTACTTACAACCGTATATATACACTCCTCGAAATAGAAAAAAGAACACATTGACACCGGTGTGTCAGACCCACCATACTTGCTCAGGACACTGCGAGAGGGCTGTACAAGCAATGATCACACGCACGGCACAGCTGACACACCAGGAACCGCGGTGTTGGCCGTCGAATGGCGCTAGCTGCGCAGCATTTGTGCACCGCCGCCGTCAGTGTCAGCCAGTTTGCCGTGGCATACGGAGCTCCATCGCAGTCTTTAACACTGGTAGCATGCCGCGACAGCGTGGACGTGAACCGTATGTGCAGTTGACGGACTTTGAGCGAGGGCGTATAGTGGGCATGCGGGAGGCCGGGTGGACGTACCGCCGAATTGCTCAACACGTGGGGCGTGAGGTCTCCACAGTACATCGATGTTGTCGCCAGTGGTCGGCGGAAGGTGCACGTGCCCGTCGACCTGGGACCGGACCGCAACGACGCACGGATGCACGCCAAGACCGTAGGATCCTACGCAGTGCCGTAGGGGACCGCACCGCCACTTCCCAGTAAATTAGGGACACCGTTGCTCCTGGGATATCGGCGAGGACCATTCGCAACCGTCTCCATGAAGCTGAGCTACGGTCCCGCACACCGTTAGGCCGTCTTCCGCTCACGCCCCAACATCGTGCAGCCCACCTCCAGTGGTGTCGCGACAGGCGTGAATGGAGGAACGAATGGAGACGTGTCGTCTTCAGCGATGAGAGTCGCTTCTGCCTTGGTGCCAATGATGGTCGTATGCGTGTTTGGCGCCGTGCAGGTGAGCGCCACAATCAGGACTGCATACAACCGAGGCACACAGGGCCAACACCCGGCATCATGGTGTGGGGAGCGATCTCCTACACTGGCCGTACACCTCTGGTGATCGTCGAGGGGACACTGAATAGTGCACGGTACATCCAAACCGTCATCGAACCCATCGTTCTACCATTCCTAGACCGGCAAGGGAACTTGCTGTTCCAACAGGACAATGCACGTCCGCATGTATCCCGTGTCACCCAACGTGCTCTAGAAGGTATAAGTCAACTACCCTGGCCAGCAAGATCTCCGGATCTGTTCCCCATTGAGCATGTTTGGGACTGGATGAAGCGTCGTCTCACGCGGTCTGCACGTCCAGCACGAACGCTGGTCCAACTGAGGCGCCAGGTGGAAATGGCATGGCAAGCCGTTCCACAGGACTACATCCAGCATCTCTACGATCGTCTCCATGGGAGAATAGCAGCCTACATTGCTGCGAAAGGTGGATATACACTGTACTAGTGCCGACATTGTGCATGCTCTGTTGCCTGTGTCTATGTGCCTGTGGTTCTGTCAGTGTGATCATGTGATGTATCTGACCCCAGGAATGTGTCAATAAAGTTTCCCCTTCCTGGGACAATGAATTCACGGTGTTCTTATTTCAATTTCCAGGAGTGTATAATCAACAGTGCAAAAATAAATTTATGGCATTGTTTACTGAATGTATCGTGACATAGCGTCCAAATTAATAAATACAGAAATGTGTCTTTAATCCACAAGACGGATTTGTAGAATTTTATTTGACACTCTTTATTTAGCATCACATTGTTTTGTTCAGCCATATTCGTGAAAATTTCAGTTTTCTGAAATGAACCTATTGTACTGCCTTTAATAAGTGTGTAAGTTGCAATTATGTCGTTAATGCTGAATGGATGACCTGAACTGTTATGTGTGTTGTAACCCCTGACGTTTCAATGTTGGAAATGCAATATGTATTGATGTTTTCTCTGAGCTCAGTTTGGAAGTTTCTATCTGCTTTGCCGTAGCACTAGTCTTTTCAGATACTGCATTCAGTTTTATAGATTCAGGAATGCATGCACTTTTCGGTATTTACGTCTGTGTTGAGTCTCAGCTCCAGTTGTTTATTGTTATGTGTAAAGAATACTACATTGCTGTTTTATGGTTCGTCGATGTTTTCTATTTTCTGAGGGAGCTTTCCAATATAAGATATGCAGGTTGTTGGCCTTTTCCCTGTATTTGTTTGTAAGTTCCGTTTACTATATGGTTCCATTTTCTCAGCTAGATCTTCAAGATATCTGTTGGAAACTTTTATTTCTGTTACAGTTCTGAAGTCGCTTTGAAGATTGTTTTTTCTAATTTTGAGTACTCTGTTGATCATTACTTTCTTTTCACCGTATTTTGTAGTTTTGTTTATCATTGCTGGGTTGTTTGATGTTGGTGTATTTTGGCTACTGCACTGATGAACCAAACCACGAGACTGAATGCCCCCTGGTGCAGGCGCTTGATGCGGTAAGGAGAAGGCCGGGTGGTTGTAATTAATATGCACCTACTCACAGATTTCCAGCTTGGGCTGTATTTATCGTATGGCAACGAAACTCGGTAAATATTCTGTTGCGTTAATGCAGAACCGATTTATGTTGTATAAAATTAATTTAAATTTAGCTGTCAGGTGCATATCTGGAGCAGTGAATGCTAGGAAAACTTACAGAGATGTTTCCATATTTTATGGTTTACAAAAATAATTACAAACAGAATGTGGGCAGAAATGGCCAAAGAGTGAGAATGGATTAATGTTGATTTTATTACACACATGAAAAAAAGTTTTGCATCACCTCGGTTCCGAGAGTTCCGGAACCTGTGCAGAAAAATGGAACAGAGATCAACATAAGCATCATTTCCGCCCTTTTATTGCTCGTGCATGTTGTACCACCATAGACCCGTACCTTTAATAGCCAGTAGCACGTTCTCGTGCATTGGTGCATGCCTGTATTCGTCGTGGCAAACTATCCACAAGTTCATCAAGGCACTGTTGGTCCAGATAATCTAACTCCTCAACGGCGATTCGGCGTAGATCCCTCAGAGTGGTTGGTGGGTCATGTAGTCCATAAACAGCCTTTTAAATCTATGCCAGGTATGTTCGATAGGATTCATGTCTGGAAAACATGCTGGCCACTAGTCGAGCGATGTCGTTATCCTGAAGAAAGTCATTCACAAGACGTGCACGATAGGGGCGCAAACTGTCGTCCATGAGGACGAATGCCTCGACAATATGCTGCCGATATGGTTGCAATATCGGTCGAAGGATGACATTCACGTATAATACAGCCGTTACGGCGCCTTCCTTGACCACCAGCGGCGTACGTCCAAAACAGCAGGGTTCAAATGGTTCAAATGGCTCTGAGCACTATGGGACTTAACAGCTATGGTCATCAGTCCCCTATAACTTAGAACTACTTAAACCTAACTAACCTAAGGACATCACACAACACCCAGCCATCAAGAGGCAGAGAAAATCCCTGACCCCGCCGGGAATCGAACCCAGGAACCCGGGCGTGGGGAGCCAGAACGCTACCTCACGACCACGAGATGCGGGCAAACAGCAGGGAAACTGCGCCTTGCTGCACTCGCTGGACAGTGTGTCAAAGGTGATCAGCCTGACCGGGTTGCCTCCAAACACGTCTCCGACGATTATCTGGTTGAAGGCATATGCAACTCAAGAGGAAGTGATGCCAGTCCGCAGCGGTCCATTCGGTATGTTTTTGGGCCCATCTGTACCGCGCTGCACGGTGTCGTGCTTGCAAGGATGGACCTAACCATGGACGTCGGGAGTGAAGTTGCGCATCATGCAGCCTATTGCGCACAGTTTGAGTCGTAACGCGATGTCCTGTGGATGCACAAAAAGCATTACTCAACATGGTGGCGTTGCTATCAGTGTTCCTCCGAGCCATAATCTGTAAGTAGTGGTCATACACTTTAGTAGTAGCCTTTGGGCGGCCTGAGCGAGGCATTTCATCGACAGTTCCTGTCTCTCTGTATCTCCTACATGTCTGAACAACATTGCTTTGATTCACTCTGAAACGCCTGGACACTTCCCTTGTTGAGAGCCCTTCCTGGCACAAAGCAACACCGCGGACGCGGTCTAACCGCGGTATTGACCGTCTAGGCATGGTTGAACTATAGACAACACGAGCCGTGTACCTCTTTCTTTGTGAAATGACTGGAACTGATCGGCTGTTGGACCCCCCTTGGTCTAATAGGCGCTGTTGATGCTTAATTGTTTACATCTTTGGGCGGGTTTAGTGACATCTCTGAACAGTCAAAGGAACTGCGTCAGTGATACAATAGCCGGCCGCGGTGGTCTCGCGGTTCTAGGCGCGCAGTCCGGAACTGTGCGACTGCTACGGTCGCGGGTTCGAATCCTGCCTCGGGCATGGATGTGTGTGATGTCCTTAGGTTAGTTAGATTTAAGTAGTTCTAAGTTCTAGGGGACTAATTACCACAGCAGTTGAGTCCCATAGTGTTCAGAGCCATTTGAACCATTTTTGTGATACAATATCCACAGTCAACGTCTATCTTCGGGAGTTCTGGGAAGCGGGGTGATGCAAAACTCTTTTTGCTGTGTGTATTAACCTTCGCTTGCGCAATTGGTTCAATATGAGCACTAGAAACGTCAACGAGGTTCTGTAAAGCTATGTGAATAGGTGGTGTCTGTTCTTTCGAACATGTCCGAAACAACAGACACCACCAATTTATATAATTTGAAAGGCTTAGATGAGAAATGGATCCACCTTCTTCGGAGCGGATGCACAAATACTTTCGTCTCCTGTGGAAATCTCCGAGAGCTAACATGGAGGAAACGGACACTGACTGCGGATAGATGTCACTCGATGGAAATGAGGTCGGCGGTGAATCTGCCGAGATAATCCGTGCAGTTGAGCTCCAGACGGCGCAGCGGTTAACACACCTGCACAGTAATCAGGAGATCCCGGGATAGAATCCCGGTCCCTTACGCATTTTCACTGGTAGTCTCCGATACGACGTAACGTTCCGAGGCAGGTGACACCAGTGATCCCCTCTCTTCCCTTTCATTTCTTCCCATCTACACCTTGAATTAACGGATAGTGCTGAAAAGTGCCTGACTGGCAGCTGGGGGCCAATATTGGTAGTAAGTTTTTCCCAGCATAAACCGATACAAAAAAATGGCTCTGAGCACTATGGAACTTAACATCTGTGGTCATCAGTCCCCTAGAACTTAGAACTACTTAAACCTAACTAACCTAAGGACATCACACACATCCATGCCCGAGGCAGGATTCGAACCTGCAACCGTAGCAGTCGCGCGGTTCTGGACTGCGCGCCTAGAACCGCTAGACCACCGCGGCCGGCTAAACCGATACAGCATAAACGAATTATCATATCCATTACGCTACTCTGTCATGCAATTACAGCCAAAACTGGACTTCCATGATTATCTGCACTTTAATTATAAAAACCCGATAAACAGGGTGGTTCATTGATAGTGACTGGGCCAAATATCTCACGAAAACACTACAAAGAACGAAACTACTCTAGCTTGAAGGGGCAAACCAGATGGCGCTATGGTTGTCTCGCTAGACGGCCTGCCGTAGGTCAAACGGATATCAACTGCGTTTTTTTAAATAGGAACCCCTGTTTTTTATTACATATTCGTGTAGTACATAAATAAATATGAATGTTTTAGTTGGACCAGTTTATCGCTTTTTGATAGATGACGTTATAATAGTCACAAACATATGGAATACAATTTTAGACGAACAGTTGGTAACAGGTAGGCATTTTAAATTAGGATACAGAACGTAGGTACGTTTGAACATTTTATTTCGGTTGTTCCAATGTGATACATGTACCTTTGTGAACTTATTTCTAAGAACGCATCCTGTTACGTCGTGATTACCTGTAAATACCACATTAATGCAATAAATGCTCAAAATGATGTCCGTCAACATTAATGCATTTGGAAATACGTGTAACGACATTACTCTCAACAACGAGTAGTCCGCCTTTCGTAATGATCGCACATGCATTGACAATGCGCTGACGCATGTTGTCAGGCGTTGTCGGTGGATCACGATAGCAAATATCCTTCAACTTTCCCCACAGAAAGAAATCCGGGGACGTCAGATCAGGTGAGCGTGCGGGCCATGGTATGGTGCTTCGACGACCAATCCACCTGTCATGAAATGTGCTATTCAATACCGCTTCAACCGCACGCGAACTATGTGCCGGACATCCATCATGTTGGAAGTACAGCGCCATTCTGTCATGCAGTGAAATATCTTGTAGTAACATCGTAGGAAATCAGCATACATTGCACCATTTAGATTTCCATCGATTAAATGTGGACCAATTATCCTTTCTTCCATAATGCCGCACCATACATTAACCCGCCAAGGTTGCTAATGTTCCACTTGTCGCAGCCATCGTGGATTTTCCGTTGCCCTATAGTGCATATTATGCCGGTTTACGTTACCGCTGTTCTTAAATGACGCTTCGTCGCTCAATAGAACGCTTGCAAAAAATCTGTCATCGTCCCGTAATTTCTCTCGTGCCCAGTGGCAGAACTGTACATGATGTTCAAAGTCGTCGCTATGAAATCCCTGGTGCACAGAAATATGGGACGGGTCCAAGCGATGTTGATGTAGCATTCTCAACACCGACGTTTTTGAGATTCCCGATTCTCGTGCAAATTGTCTGCTACTGATGTGTGGATTAGCCGCGACAGCAGCTAAAACACCTACTTGGCTATTATCATTTGTTGCAGGTCGTGGTTGACGTTTCACATGTGGCTCAACACTTCCTGTTTCCTTAAATAGCGTAACTATCCGGCGAACGGTCCGGACAGTTGGATGATGTCGTTCAGGATACCGAGCAGCATACATAGCCCACGCCCGTTGGGCATTACGATCACAATAGCCATACATCAACACGATATTGACCTTTTCCGAAATTGGCAAACGGTCCATCTTAACACGAGTAATGTATCGCGAAGCAAATGGCGTCCGCACTGGCGATATGTTAAAAAATGGTTCAAATGGCTCTGAGCACTTTGGGACTTAACTTCTGAGGTCATCAGTCCCCTAGAACTTAGAACTACTTAAACGTAACTAACCTACCGACTTCACACACATCCATGCCCGAGGCTGGATTCGAACCTGCGACCGTAGCGGTCGCGCGGTTCCAGACTGTAGCGCCTAGAACCGGCGGCCACTGAGGCCGGCACTGGATATGTTACGTGACACCACGTACTTATACGTTTGTGACTATTACGGCGCCATATATCACAAAGCGAAAAAGTGCTCCAACTAAAACATTCATATTTCTATAGGTACTACTCGAATATGTAACAAGAAATGGGGGTTCCTATGTAAAAAATCGCAGTTGATATCCGTTTGACCTATGGCAGCGCCAACCATAGCGCCATCTGGTTTCCCCGTTTAAGCTAGACACGTTTCTTTCTTTGTAGTTTTTTCGTTTGACGCTTATTTCGTGAGATATTTGTCCGGTCACGATCAACGGACTACCCTGTATAAGCGAACAGTGACCAATGAGTGCCACTAATGGTGAAATTCACTGACATGTGTAGCTTTAACAATGGGCAGCGCCTTGGAAAGAATATCTATAAAACGGCGATGCTAGTCGGCTGTTCGCGTGGTACTGGCGTGAGCACCTGTGGTAAGTGGTTGAAGGACGGCGAAACAACGAGTAGGCCAGAAGGTGCTAGACGTCCACACCGATTACAGTGGGCACACTGTCACGGGTATTGAACCGTAGATTAGCAGAAACGAGTCGCAAGGTCCGATGAATCACGTTTCTTATTACGCCAGGTCGATCGTCGTGTCCGGATACGCCGTCAGCCAGGCGAACGCTTGTATGAAACATTCTCCGCGCCACTGACGCAGGTCAGTACCGGCAGTATTGTCCTATGGGGGACATTCACCTGGGATTCCAATCCACCTAGGCAGCACGACCACTGCCTAGTAACTATGGACTTATTACATGCATGGCACGAGGAGTCACTGCCGTATTGCCATCCAAAGGTGGTCAAAACGTCATTAAGCAGGTGGTCGTAATGTTTGGGACATCACTATATACAGGGTGATTCACTAACTATTGCCACTAAGAATAACTCCAAAAGTATGATAGGAGCTGAAAAGTTTGTGGGACAAAAGTCGCACGGGACAACGGGGGCCATAATATGAAGGTGGTTTCTTGTTACTAGGTTGGGTCGCTTCAGAGATATGAAGATCAACTTTGTTTTTGTTTGTTTTTGTTGTTTTTTTACATGGGATGCTATGATTTGGTACTTATTTTCTTTTACCGGCTATCAAAAAATGGTTCAAATGGCTCTGAGCACTATGGGACTTAACAGCTATGGTCATCAGTCCCCTAGAGTCTAGAACTACTTAAACATATTTAACCTAAGGACATCACACAACACTCAGCCATCACGAGGCAGAGAAAATCCCTGACCCCGCCGGGAATCGAACCCGGGGACCCGGGCGTGGGAAGCGAGAATGCTACGCACGACCACGAGACGAATCCAATGATGTGTAAGAGTAAGGTCTTTGAACGTCAACGAATGTCACAAAGGTGGCATGAATGTCCATTTACAGGAGGTGTTCGACGTGATGACCATTGATATCAGTGCATTGCTGCAGTCTTCTTATCATGGACTGAGTGGTATTCCTTATCACATCGGCACTTATCGAAGCACATACTCTGACGTTCTCTCTCGCATATCTTCAGGCGTAGTTGAAACGTCTTTATAAACCATGTCGTTTACGAATCCCCACAAGAAAAAATCCAGAGGCGTCAAGTCTCGCGAACGAGCCTGCCACGAAACATCTCCTCAGCGTCCAATCCAACGATTTGGGAATTGTCTGTGCAACTCATTTCTAGCCATCAGCGAAAAATGTGTCGGCCACCCATCGTATTGATACCACATTCTGTTCCTTTTTCCTAAAGGTATTTCTTCCAATAACAGACCTAGTGTTTCTTGCTGGAATGTGATGTACTTTCCACCACTAAGATTTCCTTCGATGAAATAGGGGCCTATAAATCTGTCCTCCAGAATCCCACACCATACATTCACGGATCACGGTTTTTGGTGTGCGACTTGCCGCAGCCAACACGGATTTTCAGTTGCCCAATAATGCATGTTATGCAAATTAACATTTCCATGGTTCGAGCATGTAGCCTCGTCAGTAAATAAAATCGAATTAATAAATGTGTCATCCCTCTGAATCTGAAGTTGAGACCATCGACAGGATTCAAGCGACGCATACAATTCGTACCAGTTAATTCTTGGTGGAGACTGATATGGTAAATATGATACTTATGGTGATGCAGAACACGAACAACACTACTCTGGCTCATGTTAGATTCCCTTGCGACTTCACGCGAACAAACACAAGGATCTCGAACAACAGTGGCAAGTTTACGAATTTCCGTTTCCTCGTTATAAACTTTCCTTTGCCGGATATGTTTCCGATGCATTAAATATCCAGTTGTTCCGAATTTATCATACACATACTTAAATGTACGACTTGTGGGTCGAGTACGTTGAGGATATCTATCAAAGTGCCTCCTCCGTTGTTCTGGCAGCCATGTTGCTGTAGATTATTGTAACAAAAGAAACATTTCGAGCTACTGTTTCCATACATATAATACCTTACCTCATTATAAACATTTTTTAAAATGACTTACAAGTGTCTAGATCATTTTGAATAAGCCTGTACTGTTACTGTTTCTACAGTTTTCATCATCGCGTTGCTTATACTGTACAGAGTGAACCAGAACGCCACCGACAAATTTTACGTGGTTGTTGAGGGAATCTGAGTATTTTGGTACGAGGCACCCACGTTCCCCGGCGTTTAGTTGTAGAATAATTGCTTTTCGTTTCTTTTCTTATCCGAATTAGCTGTGCTCCATAAAATTGGGTGTATAGAAACGAAACTTCCAAAAAAATTGTATACTGTCTTGCTGGAAGACTGATCAGAATATCATTCAAAGATTTGTTTGCTTAGGTTGGTAGTGAACCAATCTAACATGAAAATTATGAATTCACAGATATCCGATACTGTCAGTAGAGCTTTTGTTCAGTCTATGGCAAATATTTAACGTGGTGGTCAGTTTGTTTACTTCGAACCTAATTTGTATGTACTAATCTAAATTGTGTTGTTTTAATGTCAGTTCGTGGTAAACAAATTTGAAATCACGTATCACTAACTAAAAGCACAATCTGAAAACTTACATTAATCTGACTTGTTTTTCATCTAATTCAAAATTGTTTTCCGAATTTTTTGGGTGAACAGAAACAGAAATCACCAGTGTTTCTTCAGTAGAAGACCAAGAATTCATCGGACCACCTACAGACTATTTCTCTACCGTACCACTCTCGGTCAATGCGCTGGGAAAACGAACACACAAATCTTTCTGTGCTGGCTCTGTTTCTCTTATTTTCTTGTGATTATCGTCTCTCCCTTTGTGGGTAGATATCAACAAAATACCCGGTGATCAAAAAGTCAGTATAAATTTGAAAACTGAATAAATCACGGACTAATGTAGATAGAGAGGTACAAATTGATACACATGCTTGGAATGACATGGGGTTTTATTAGAACCAAAAAAATACAAAAGTTCAAAAAATGTCCGACAGATGGGGCTTCATGTGATCAGAATAGCAATAATTAGCATAACAAAGTAAGACAAATCAAAGACAATGTTCTTTATAGGAAATGTTCAATATGTCCACCATCATTCCTCAACAATAGCTGTAGTCGAGGAATAATGTTGTGTACAGCACTGTAAAGCATGTCCGGAGTTATGGTGAGGCATTGGCGTCGGATGTTGTCTTTCAGCATCCCTAGAGATGTCGGTCGATCACGATACACTTGCGACTTCAGGTAACCCCAAAGCCAATAATCGCACGGACTGAGGTCTGGGGACCTGGGAGGCCAAGCATGACGAAAGTGGCGGCTGAGCACACGATCATCACCAAACGACGCGCGCAAAAGATCTTTCACGCGTCTAGCAATATGGGGTGGTTTTAATAAAACCCCATGTCATTCCAAGCATGTGCGTTAATTTTTACCTCTCTATCTACATTATTCCGTGGTTTATTAAGTTTTCAAATTTATACTGACATTTTGATCACCCGGTTTTCCGCGTTTGCAAGTGAATGTTGGTGACTAAAATTTCGTGAAAACATCTCGTCGCAACCAGAAACGGCTTGGTTTTAATGACTGCCACCCCAACTCGCCTATCTCCCTCTTCCCTATTTCGCGATAGTACAAAAGGAGCTGCCCTTCTTTGAACTTGTGTGATGGTCTTTGTCAATCCTATCTGGTAAGAAGCTCATTCCGCTCAGCAGTACTCCAGAAGAGGACGAACAATCGTAGTGTAGGAAGCCATTTTTGGTCACTTTCGGACATTTTTATATTTTATAAGGTCTAAGTGTTCTGCCAGTACAGCGCAATCCTTGGTTCTCCTTCGCCACAACATTACCTATGTTATTGTTCCACTTTAAGTCGTTCATAATCGGAATTTCATCATATGTAGTTGAATTGTCAGCCCTTAGGTTTGTGGGATTTGTCGTGTACCCGAAATTTAACGCATACCTTTTGGTAGTCATGTGGATGACTTCACACTTTTCATTATTTAGAGTCAACTGCCACTCATGGCCTCATACTGATATCTTGTCTGAATTATTTTGCAGTTCGTTTTGGTCTTCTTATTTGTGTGATTGTTCCAGTTTTAACTGTTCGTAATTGTAAACCCTTGGTATATAGTTGAACTGACAGCCTTTAGATTTGTGTGATTTACCGTGTAACCGTTATTCAAGAGATTCCTTTAAGTATTTATGTGGATGACTTGACACTTTTCATTATTTATAACTTATTTACCACTTTTCTCGCCACACCGATATCTTACCTTAATCATTTCATTATTGGTTTTGATCTTCTGATGACTTTTGTAGACGGTAAATGGCAGCATCATCTGCAGACACTCTAAGAGGGCTGCCCAGATTGTCTCCTATATCTTTAATATAGATTAGCAGGAGCAGAGGGCTCATAAAACTGCCTTGGGGAACGTTAGATGTCACTTACGCCTCACCCGATGACTTAACGTCAGTTATTAAGACCGAGCGAGGTGGCGCAGTAGTTAGCACACTAGACCCACAATTGGGAGGACGGCGTTCAAACTCCCGTCCGGCCATCCTGATGTATGTTTTCTGGGCTTTTCCCTAAATTTCTTCAGGCAAATGCTGGGATGGTTCCTTTGAAAGGGCACGGCCGACTTTCTGCCCCATCCTTACTTAATCCGATGGGACCGATGACCAAGCTGTTCGGTCTCCCCCCCCCCCCCCCCCTCCCCCAAATCAACCAACCAACCAATTATTAAGAAGTGTAACCTTTCTGACAGGAAATCACGAATCCAACTGCACACTTAGACGATAATTCCGAGATACCCAATTAATAGAAGCAAATTTTGAGGAACTGCATCAAATACATTCTGGAAATGTAGAAATATGGAATCACTCTTTCTTTCTTTTATTCGTAGCTGCATTTTAGAATATTTACATAACATATACATCATCTAAAAATTTTATAGGTAAAGCTGGCAAAGACTATTCCTACAAGAATTCTGGGTATTCAAGGTAGATAAAAAGATATTAGTCAGATTAGAAGAAAACAATATATTGGTCAGAGAAAATGAAATGTTGATCTAATACGTGGAGCAATACTTAGCCTCTTATTCTGTACAATTTGTGTACTATATAGGAAAACTTTTTCAGGCATCTATGATAATACTACAGTAGAATATACAGATGGACCAACAACCGGCCGGCCGTTGTGGACGAGTGGTTCTAGGCGCGTCAGTCTGGAACCGCGTGACCGCTACGGTCGCAGGTTCGAATCCTGCATCGGGCATGGATGTGTGTGATGTCCTTAGGTTAGTTAGGTTTAAGTAGTTCTAAGTTCTAGGGGACTGATGACCTAAGATGTTAAGTCCCATAGTGCTCAGAGCCATTTGAACCATTTGAACCAACAACCACAGCTTAGGAGAGGATCCTGATACGGCACAAACGGCTGGCACTTCCACAGCGGTCCAAACCCGTCATCTGATACGCCTACAATAGTAGTCTCCAGAAGGCGACATACCATATGGGGCAGCAACTACTGTATTAGATTGTCTTCCTCTTGCGGTAGAGCCACAAACGAAACTCGCAGAACTTTCGTTTGGTTCCCGTCTAACACAGGTTCCTAACAATTATTTTTCGCATCCCATCCAAAAAGTTGTAAATGAAACTGAATCCCTAAGCCAGGTCTCGTGGTGAGCCTACTCTGGGATATTACATATCATCTATAGAGTATTTTAAGAACCCGTATAGCCTAGGATCTCCGATATATCAAAATTTGAGTTTATCAAATGTAAACAAGTGTAATGAATTATAGGTGCAACGCCGCATACTTATGACCGTTGCTGTTACCTACAAGCCACTCTCTTTTAATACAATCATGCAAGATATCGATTTATCTGGAAAGGAACTTACTGAGAGATAAACGTCATTTAATTAAAATGTCGACTGCCGGTGATCGTGAGCAGATTTTCACTCTCTTCTAACATAAAAGAAACTGTAGCGACGATAGACGACTGTAGTGGAACTTGCACAATCACAGAACTGACTTTATTTGTAACAACTTTGTTGAAAGATCGTGTTACATATTTGTCTATAGTTTATGTATACACACTTACGTACGAGTCTGACAGCTTTGAGGAGCTCAACACAATATCCTGTCAAAATCGAAAAGTCGCAAAATCAGTTACAGCACAAATAGTAGATCAAGTTTAATAATGATGCTAAGTCACGGTAATTTTTAATGTGATTATCATCGACACAGCGTTCACGATACATCATAATCTGAGTGCCGAAATGAAGCAGTTGCCGGTGTCAATCACGTACTCTTTGCTCACATCCCGTTAGGAATTCAGCAATAATAAAGGAAGTATTCGCCTCCGGTACCCCACCAGTCATATTTTCAGATAAAGAAAAGGTCCCATGAGGTAGTGATAAAACATCTGAACAAAAGTAATTTATGCATTTAGAACAAGTACCATAGCGGTTAATGCAAATACAATCTACGAGACTACTTTGAAATAATTTTGGTTTTAGTGTTCCTTTTATCGATATGTATTCCTTTATCTTCTTCAAAGCTTAATTTAAACGCTCAGTGCCGGCCGCGGTGGCAAAGCGGTTCTAGGCGCTTCAGTCCGGAACCGCGAGACTGCTACGGTCGCAGGTTCGAATCCTGCCCCGGGCATGGATGTGTGTGACGTCCTTAGGTTAGTTAGGTTTAAGTAGTACTAATTTCCAGGGGACTGATGACCTCAGATGTTAAGTCCCATAGTGCTCAGAACCATCTGAACCATTTTGAAACGTTCAGTGGTACTACCTGCTCTTTCCTTTCAGGTTGTTTATGACTCTTAGAACAGAATTGCAAGCTTTACAATATGTTTAATACCAGATGACACTTGTGGAACTTATTTTCTTCTTATAATTAGTTTTTAATCATACAACTGGAATGATTTGTGATTTTTATTGCACATTTAAACTGAAGATTCCTGTTGGTTCTTCAGTTGTTTTTTTTTTCCAAGAAATGACTAATTTCAATCAGTGACGTATACAATCTGTTAAAAAAAGTTTATTGTAATAAGCCTTGACAAGGCTTCAGTACCGCTAAGGGTATCTTCTTCAGATGGAATAAAGTCACGTAACTTACATTATATTAAAATTATGAGCATACGTTACGAGCTGTACACTCAAGTCAAATAGTAGAAATCACAGATCAAGTCCTCCATCAAAAACAGCGAGAATAGTGGAGGACTGAATATACGACTTCTGCCATTTAACATGAGCGTTTTAACTCATAATGAATGCTCATAATTTGAAAGTAATGTAAGTTATGTCAGCTTATTCCTTCTGAAGGAGATAGCGGAGATAACCTCAGTGGTACTGAAACCTGGTCAAGGCTTACAGTAATAAACGTTTGCACCGATTTGCTGTATTTATTATTTATTTGAAGTTTACGTACAGTAACTACCGACAGCAATGTTTAAAATTGTGCGAATGACTAACTTGTTTACTCGAATAACTTTTTATCGTCAGTGTGTATGTACGCTAGAGAAGGCTGTGTGTCAGATGACCAAATGTCAGAAAATGTTAGTCTAACCTCTCAGACAGTGAGTGTGAGGAACAAACATTATTGCCCAGAGCAAGGTACAAGTGGAGTCGCGTTTTCATTGCCTTGGTGAGATCTGTTATGAAGTGTCACGTTGGATGTATTTTTTGGCAGATAATTGTTGTATTTATATTTTGATGTATGAGTACGGAGGCAAATAAAGAGAGAGCCTTGGCGGGCTATACTACAGAATATCACTAAGGAAGCCGTCACCTTAAGGGGGAACGATTGGGTGACGGTCGAAAAACTTTAAATTTTTAATTACGGAATTCGAATGGATATACATTAAAGAATTATATCCCAAAATATTATGCGGTAACTCCAAAAAGTAACGGTTCTGTGAGCGTTTGAAGCCGAGCGTGCAAGGCACGCCTCCGCGTTACAGAACCGGTTGCTAGAACGTTGTTTCGGCGATTTTATTCAAAATGTGAACGACAATTTCAATAGTCTTATTTGGAGATACGTTCCAAAAATAACACCCAGCCGAAGCGAAATTGTTAACATAGTTTCAAATTTGGCCGTATGTGTATTCAATGTAGGTTATACTGTATAAATGCACTTGGGCTTTGAGGACGAAAATGAGGGCTTATCAGGTCAAAGTAGCAGAAAGCGGTCATCCACTAGCCGGGGCGACATTTAACATGGACCAGGCATCGATGATATCATGTAAATTTCAAGTCTTACTCCTTTTTATATGATAAATAATGTCTAATTTTAAACACGTTTTACTCAAAACTGTGTTCTTCGGCATTGTTTCCGCCACTCACGCTACAATATTCGTCCTATTTTAATCATTTTTGTCTCCACAGAAGCAAATTGAATTCTCTTTAGTTAATCGTAGCCAATTTTTTTGTATGTTGATATATAGTATTTTTTTCCCCCAGAAAAGATGGATCCAAAAAAGGCCCATGCTTTTCAAACATCTATCATTTCGACAGCAAATAGTTTTTTTAAACCCTAGGATGAACTAAAATTACATCTGTAAGAATCAAGGCGATATGTTAATTTCATTTTTCAGGTAACCACAACCGGGGTTACGGTGACAACCGTTGATCTACCTCCTTTCAGAGGTGCCTCCTGAAAACAGCAATTACACAGTTAAGATACTAATATTTTTCAATAAAAATACCAATAAAAACTTCAATGTATTTTTTTAGTCATTGCAGCAAACCCCATTTGTTTATTAGAGTCAAGTACGGAGGAAAAAATCATGAATTTGAGCAATATTTTCGTCAGTCACGCTTTAGTTTCCTTTTAAAGTCCCCATCCGACAGTCGGATCACTTCCAACGTGTGCTTCAGTCTGGAACCGCGCGACCGCTACGGTCGCAGCTTAGAATCCTGTCTCGGGCATGGATGTGTGTGATGTCCTTAGGTTAGTTAGGTTTAAGTAGTTCTAAGTTCTAGAGAACTGATGACATCAGATGTTAAGTCCCATAGTGCTCAGAGCGATTTGAACCACCAACGTCCGCTATAATGACACTCAGTACGGTACACTGTTGTTGTCAGTGATTTGATCGAGAGCATTGTTGCAAGGTCTGGTGATCAGGAACTTTACAACACCATATATACTTCCTCTGACGACCAAGTACTGGTGAGAAGTACTTCTTTTACACTGAAATGCCAAAGAAACTGATATAGGCATGCGTATTCATATACAGAGATATGTAAACAAGCAGAATACGGCGCTGTGGTCGCAACGCCTATGTAAGACAAAAATTGTCTCACCCAGTTGCTAGATCGCTACAATGGCAGGTTACCAAGATTTAAGTGAGTTTGAACGTGGTGTTATAGTCCGCGCACGAGCGATGGGATACAGCATCTGCGAGGTAGAGATGATGTGGGCAGTTTCCTTACGACCGTTTCACGAGTGTACCGTGTATATCAGGAATCCGGCAAAACATCAAATCTCCGACATCGCAGCGGTCGGAAACAGATCCTGCAAAAACGCGACCAACGACCACTGAAGAGAATCGTCCAACGTGACGTAAGTGCAGCCCTTCCGCAAACTGCTGCAGATTTCAATGCTGGGCCATCACTAAGTATCAGCTTGCGAACTATTAAACGAAACATCATTGATATGGGCTTTCGGTGTCGAGGGTGCACTCGTGTACCCTTGATGACTGCACGACACAAAACTGTACGCCTCGCCTGGGCCCGTCAACACTGACATTGGGCTGTTGATGACTGGAAACATGTTACCTGGTCGGACGAGTCTCGTTTCAAATTGTATCGAGCGGATGGACCTGTACAGGTATGGAGACAACCTCATCAATCCATGAACACTGCATGTCAGCAGTGGACTGTTCAAGCTGGCGGGGGTTCTGTAATGGTATGGGGCGTGTGCAGTTGGAGTGATATGAGACCCTGATACGTCTTGATACCGCTCGCTCACCGATAGATCTGTACCTACAGATTGGAAAATTGCGCAGGTCGCACCAGTGTTCAAGAAGGGTAGTAGGAGTAATCCATTTAACTACAGACCTATATCATTGACGTCGGTTTGCAGTAGGGTTTTGGAGCATATACTGTATTCAAACATTATGAATCACCTCGAAGGGAACGATCTATTGACACGTAATCAGCATGGCTTCAGAAAACATCGCTCTTGTGCAACGCAGCTAGCTCTTTATTCGCACGAAGTAATGGCCGCTATCGACAGGGGATCTCAAGTTGATTCCGTATTTCTAGATTTCCGGAAAGCTTTTGACACCGTTCCTCACAAGCGACTTCTAATCAAGCTGCGGAGCTATGGGGTATCGTCTCAGTTGTGCGACTGGATTCGTGATTTCCTGTCAGGAAGGTCGCAGTTCGTAGTAATAGACGGCAAATCATCGAGTAAAACTGAAGTGATATCAGGTGTTCCCCAGGGAAGCGTCCTGGGACCTCTACTGTTCCTGATCTATATAAATGACCTGGGTGACAATCTGAGCAGTTCTCTTAGGTTGTTCGCAGATGATGCTGTAATTTACCGTCTAGTAAGGTCATCCGAAGACCAGTATCAGCTGCAAAGCGATTTAGAAAAGATTGCTGTATGGTGTGTCAGGTGGCAGTTGACGCTAAATAACGAAAAGTGTGAGATGATCCACATGAGTTCCAAAAGAAATCCGTTGGAATTCGATTACTCGATAAATAGTACAATTCTCAAGGCTGTCAATTCAACTAAGTACCTGGGTGTTAAAATTACAAACAACTTCAGTTGGAAGGACCACATAGATAATATTGTCGGGAAGGCGAGCCAAAGGTTGCGTTTCATTGGCAGGACACTTAGAAGATGCAACAAGTCCACTAAAGAGACAGCTTACACTACACTCGTTCGTCCTCTGTTAGAATATTGCTGCGCGGTGTGGGATCCTTACCAGGTGGGATTGACGGAGGACATCGAAAGGGTGCAAAAAAGGGCAGTTCGTTTTGTATTATCGTGTTATAGGGGAGAGAGTGTGGCAGATATGATACACGAGTTGGGATGGAAGTCATTACAGCATAGACGTTTTTCGTCGCGACGAGACCTTTTTACGAAATTTCAGTCACCAACTTTCTCTTCCGAATGCGAAAATATTTTGTTGAGCCCAACCTACATAGGTAGGAATGATCATCAAAATAAAATAAGAGAAATCAGAGCTCGAACAGAAAGGTTTAGGTGTTCGTTTTTCCCGCTCGCTGTTCGGGAGTGGAATAGTAGAGAGATAGTATGATTGTGGTTCGATGAACCCTCTGCCAAGCACTTAAATGTGAATTGCAGAGTAGTCATGTAGATGTAGATGTAGATACGCTTCCGACAGGTGACACAAACCTAAGTATCCTGTCTGATCACCTACATCCATTCATGTCCATTGTGCATTCCGACGAACTTGGATAATAAAAGCAGGACAATGCGACACCGCACACGTCCAGAATTGCTACAGAGTGGCTTCAGGAACACTCTTCTGAGCTTAAACACTTCCGCTGGCCACCAAACTCCACACACGTGAACGTTATTGAGCATATCTGAGATGCCTTGGAACGTGCTGTTCAGAAGAGAGCTCCACCCCTTCGTACTCTTACCGATTTATGGGCAGTCGTGCAGGATTCATGGTGTCAACTCCCTCCAGCGCTACTTCAGACACACACGATGTTAAGCAGGTGTACCTGGTTGGTTCAAATGGCTCTGAGCACTATGGGACTACTGCTGAGGTCATCAGTCCTCTAGAACTTAAAACTACTTAAACCTAACTAACCTAAGGACATCACATACATCCATACCCGAGGCAGGATTCGAACCTGCGACCGTAGCGGTCACGCTGTTTCAGACTGTAACGCCTAGAACCGCTCGGCCACTCCGGCCGGTGGTGTACAAGTTTCTTTGGCTCTTTAGTGTAGTACAGGATTCGATCGGACTAGCACGTCAGTGACCCTGGGGCTGAAGGTGTGTAAATATTTAGACCGTAGGCCACGTATAAATATGTGTAAAGCACGTGGACTGTGAGAGCGGTGTTCGTGAAGGTCAGTGGCAGCGCTCGGCGCGCCACGTTGCCCGGGAACAGCCTTCTGTTGTTGGCGCACGACCTTTCTTATCGACAAGCGTGGCCTTGGTAAATCTCTTGAACGTCCTGTCGGACGCAGAACGTTGACCCTGCCTCCGGCCCCCGATCCGGGATGCGGCTCTCAGGCTCTCTCTCTGTTTCTCTCTCTCTCTATCTATCTGTCTTTGTGAGAGACGCGCGCTGTGATCCAAGCGTCCTCTCTCAGGCATTGGGGTAATATTTACCGATCACCGTTCACCACAATAGGACGTTTCAACAAAAACAGACCATTCACGATCACTTGCAATGAGTCAATGAATCTATACAGAAATAATGTAATGGTACTGGTACATAATTAGGGCAGGGCCTAAATTTGCGCTCGTTAGTTATTACATACTGGTAGGTGCTATAGCGTGGGGGAAACAAACCAAAACGGCGCTTCAGGCCACATCAGTTGCTTTGTAAAACTGCCATGTCACTTCATTGTCGCATTATAATCAACATAAACTTAATTTCGACCATCTTGAAACTTTTGCAGGTATGCATTCATTATTTTTTCACACAGTTTCTGTATTTACGTATAGTCTTTGCTCTAGTGCATCATGTTAAGGATAACCTTAGTTTTAGAATATTTTGAATTTTAATAGGTACTTTGTTTCGTTTATTTCGCAATTAACCTATAAATTAGTTAGTACTAATGATCTAAATTCTGATTTAATTTTGGGCTATAGCCAAATTTTGGATCATTTTGTCAATATGACTAACCTGTGCCGTTTTCGTTCTAGAATACCGAGAAGAAAGTCAAAATATATCCCATAAGGAAGAGGAAGAAATGGAAATAAACAGATACAAGCAAGACGTTTCGCGCAGTCTGTGGTAACACCGTACGGGCTCTCAGGGCCTGTCATGGTCGACCTTACAGCCATTCTGCAAGACTATAAAGTTCCTTCTTCAAATTAATTTCACGTAAAATTGGAAGGGAACCTGTATTAGGTGCAGAATTGGTGTCTTACCTACTTAACACCGAAGAGAAATTTTATGGATTCACATTTGGTGAACTACGTCAAATGGTTTGTCGGTTAGAGAAAAGGAATGCTGTACAGTACCTGTTTGAGAATGGAGAGTCAGAAAGAGCTTAGGTCGATCTATTTTTGCAAATGTCGTAAGAAGGCCAGGAACTAATAAAGACATTTATATCCCTGACTTTTGTCCACAGAATGGAATGTTTTACAATACATGGCCACATTTTTTAATAAATGACAGTGACTTAAAAACAGAAACATGTCATCTTATTTTCTCAGGTACTTTGTACAATGTTTATAATATTTTTACTTTAAATAAACTACTTTTCATTCATGTAAGTGGGTTTATCAAACGATACCTCAAAATTTTTAGGACCAGCCCATACTGAGACCACATCTCTAAGTTGTGTCAACTTTCCAACATTCTTTTGAATCCAAAATAATGAAAGATAGTGAGGGTATGTTAAATTCCGCCATAGTGGCTTAAGCAGAACACTTAAAAGTGTTGTTTACTGCAATATTGTTGAATTTATTTTCAACAGAACGTCTGTTAATAAGTAAATGGCAGCCGATATTTAGACAACTAGCGCTGCTGCCACGTACGATGATGAAATGAAACGTTAAAAGCCTTTGCCCTATGAAAGTGTTACATTATTGGCGCTATGACCGGCTTTGGCTATCTATGCCTAACTTCAGACGCCTATAATTACGTGTTATATAATTCAGATAATGTGCATGGTATTAGTGACATAGCATCTATTGATGTGCTGCTCCAGAAATTTGTTTTGAGGCGGGCGGGCATTTTAACAGATAAAAATCGATGTGATTGGTTAAACGTCCAATTGTGTGCTACGCACCTGAAGTCACTGCCTAACAAACAATAAAATGTAATGGAATATACCAACTTACGTGCTCGCTGCTTTATGGTTTGGCAGTATTCCTTTGCTACACGATTATTCACAAAGTATTGGCTTCGAAAACGATTTTAGTGATTTTTTGAAACGCGCTCCCTTACAAAAGAAAAGGATTCCTCACATCGCACAATAAAAGACTGTACTATACAGCCATGTACAGCACCATGCACTGCATGACACGAAAAATCAGTCCCCTGAAGACAGGCATAACTTTGCCGAAATAAAATCATGGAACTTCGACAAAGATGGATAAGATTACTTGCTACCGCTCACACTTCCTAATAAATATTAATAATTACAGAAAAACGGTGCTTTGTTGTTTTTTTGTATGCATGTAACATTTTTTTTTGTATACAGCGCTTTATCTCTCTCTCTCTCTCTCTCTCTCTCTCTCTCTCTCTCTCTCTCTCTCTCTCTCTCTCTCACACACACACACACACACACACACACACACACACAAAAGCATTAGATACAATTTCAATAAGTTTTAGTTCATATTTCTAATACATATTTCTAGTACTATGGTTGATATGAATCGATCTTACATGAGTATTAAACCATTAAAGCATGTGCTTTCTGTTAGAAAAAGCAATGGGCACCAAGGCTGACGAAACTGCCATGCAAAAGTAAACAGTTTCATAAGGGTTTGAGATTTTCTCTTGCATCGTTGCATTATCCATAATTGAAACAACTACTATTTTTCGTGGTGTTTCTAAGAAATTCTAACAACTGACATGTTAGTATTTTACTGTATTACCCAATGAGGCATCTGTCAGATTGTAGGTAGCAAATTATTCGATTATTTTAGTCACAGAGATGTTCAAACAACACTTTGCACTACAATGATGTGCCAAAACGTTATGACCACCTGTTTAATAGCTTGTTTGTCCGTCTTTGGAACAAAATACGCCACTGATTCTGTGTATCAGGGATCCGAAAATTGGTTGGTAGGTTACGGGCCGCTCATTTGCGTATGCGGTGATGGGAGTTTGTGACACTACATGGAGTGACATTTGTACGGGGGGGGGGGGGGGGAAGGGGGTTGCATTTGCACGGTGGTGGACGGGGTGTTCCAGAAGCAGGATACACCGACCTGTCCGCCGCTACCTGCCGCGAATTCTCAAGAACGCCAAAGCCCATTTGCTGCACAAAGTTCCCTGTCTGCGCACCAGTTCGTAATGTGCGTGGCTTTCTCCAGTAGTTCAGTGCTGCAGTTGACCTCTGACTGGGAAGTAGTGTTCCGTGTTTTAGTGCTGAGATGACTGAGTTCACTGAGACCATCAAAGGGAAGTCTCTACTGATTTACAACGGGTATCAGTATATAGTGGACTGTACAAGTAAACAAGAAATGACTTAATGGCGTTGTGTAAGCTTTAAAAAGAGTAATCGCAAAGGAAGATTATCTACAAAAAATAACACAGTGTTAGGGGTAGGTGACCACGTGTGTACTGCAGATGAATCAGCAAATGAAGAGCGAAAATATTTGTCAGCGCAACGAAGCGGGAAAAAGAAACAGGCGCTACAGTTTCATCTGCTTACGTTGAAGAAGATGGGCCGTTTTTCAATCGAGGCTACGACTTAGTAACATTGTTACCGTCACACTGAAGTACGAAACAATCATTACATTGCATTAGGCGAAAATATATGGGAACCACGCAAGATCCCACCGATTCTGGAGGGATATTCCTCTAATGAAATAATTTACTGATAAAAGACGATAGCAGTTTTTTTACATGCAGATGATAACAGGAAACTGAATGACAGTATACTTGTGTCTGCCAGAGAAAATGGAAAAGCGTGTCTATGAAACAGCGAATCATTCTTTCTGGACGGAATGTTCAACAATTCGGGGATTTTTGGTAATTGTTTATACTCCAAGACGACTTTAATAGTTCTTGTGAAGAAACAAACACCATTCCAGTTGTTTATGCTTTGCTGCCCAATAAAGAACGAGAAACAGATGAACAGTTTTAAACTTTCTGGCAGATTAAAACTGTGTGCCGGACCGAGATTCGAATTAGAGACACCCAAGCACGACTCACGCCCCATCCTCACAGCTTTACTCCCGCCAGTACCTCGTCTCCTAGTTTCCAAACTTCACAGAAGCTCTCCTGCGAACCTTGCAGAAATAGCACTCATGGAAGAAAGGATATTGCGGAGACATGGCTTAGCCACAGCCTGGGGGATGTTTCCAGAATGAGATTTTCACTCTGCAGCGGAGTGTACACTGGTATGAAACTTCCAGGCAGATTAAAACTGTGTGCCGGACCGAGACTCGAACTCGGGACCTTTGTTGGCGGAAGTAAAGCTGTGAGGACGGGGGTGAGTCGTGCTTGGATAGCTCAGATGGTAGAGCACTTGCCCACGAAAGGCAAAGGTCCCGAGTTCGAATATCGGTCCGGCACACAGTTTTAATCTGCCAGGAAGTTTCATATCAGCGTACACTCCGCTGCAGCGTGAAAATCTCATTATGGAAAGATTTTTAAAGTTATTAAAACTTACGTGCCTGGATGGAATCCTGGATTTGAGGCGAGGGACTTTGAAATTGCCATCGTCCAAGCACCTAACAGATTGGTTCCTGGAACACAGATTACTAGTTGCAATTACAATTTTAATCAGTGCTTATGGAAACAATTTCAGTATTACGGCCTCGATCCAGCCTACAAGGAAAACTAGGAAACACACTGTCACGTAAGTATGTGTTCTGCTCTGGAACACCTTCCCTGGAAATGCTGGGCGGTGGTTGGCTGTGTTTTCGGGAGAGCACACTTGAAAACGAAAACCTTCAAGACTTTTATGACTATTTTTTGGACAAGTGGCTTGATAACGAACATATACCAAGAGAGATGTGAAACTGCAGCGGAAGGCGCCATAGCTATTACAGTGTCTCAGAAGGATGCAACCGAAGAATAAATACATTTATGTCAAAAGTTCATCCGAATGCTTACTTATTAGAGAAAAATCTTCGAAAAGAGTCAAAGTACCACAGCCACCACTTTGACCGACTAATTTTAAACTTTGATGGTAACAGAAAAAAAGCAAGAGTCGCAATGAAGACTGAAGAAACGGTTGCAAAGACTTTAAAAAAACTCCGAACTGATGGAAACTTAAAATCATTTCTGTCTTGTGTGGCGTAAGCATGGAAGTTACAATGACGATGGAAACGACAGATTCATCGAAAAATTTGTATATTTTGATAAGCAGTTCAATGTAATCTTTGGCAATCTTGTCAATATTGTAAATAAATTTAATCGGGGACTGAAAGAGATTATCTCTTCGTGCTGTTCCCTGGAAACTACACGAAGTCGGCTAAATGTCTCCTGAAATTTGTAAACTATTCCCTGATGAAGACTGACAAGACTATCTCATAGGCCAAGCCTTTTCTAGGGAATAATTGCAGCATTCACCTTGAGAGATTCTTAGAAAAGAATTTGTATGAGCGGGCATCGAATACAAGATCTTTAGGGTGTAAACGCAGGCAAATGATACGCAATTAAATGCACACTTTCTCCCTCCATTAGCCGCGGGGTCTAGGGTGTCTTGTAACGGTCCGCGCGGTTCTCCCCGTCGGAGGTTCGAGTCCTCCTTAGGGCATGGGTGTGGGTGTGTGTGTCGTCTTTAGCGCAAGTTAGATTAAGTAGCGTGTAAGCTAAAGGACCGATGATCTCAATAGTTCGGTCCCATAAGACCTCACCACTATTTTCCAAATGTCTCCCTCTGTTAGAAGATGAGCAAACCAAATGAAGCTGGTAGAGTCAAAATAAATTATTATAGAAAAGTGACTCGTTCGCAGTTTTGCAACCTTTTCAACGTATGTTAAAACTAATTTCTAGTAACGTGTCGTAGAGTAAAGCAGGACTGTTGAGGATGCGGTTATACTAGCAAGAGGGCTCACTCTCGGTCATCGCCTGAGTTGTGAGCGCTCGTGGAAAAATGGGACGGTCAGACGTCGTTACATACGCAGCACGCCTGCCCGGTAGCGCAGGAGAAGTGCAAACAATGTGCTGCCTTCAGAAGAATGACTATAAATAGCTACGGCGTAGCCTCTGATACGAACATACAGTAAACAGGGTGGTCCTTTGATCGTGACCGGGCCAAATACCTCACGAAATAAGCATTAAACGAAAAAACCACAAAGAACGTGACTTGTCTAACTTGAAGGGGGAAACCAGATGGCACTATGGTTGGCCCGCTACATGGCGCTGCCACAGGTCAAACGGATATCAACTGCATTTTTTAAATAGGAACCCCCATTTTTATTACATATTCGTGTAGTACGTAAAGAAATATGAATGTTTTAGTTGGACCACTTTTCTCACTTTGTGATAGATGGCGCTGTAATAGTCACAAACATATGGCTCACAATTTTAGACGAACATTTGGTAACAGGTAGCTTTTTCAAATTAAAATACAGAACGCAGGTACGTTTCAACATTTTATTTCGGTTGTTCCAATGTGATACATGTACCTTTGTGAACTTATTTCTAAGAACGCATCCTGTTACGTCGTGATTACCTGTAAATACCACATTAATGCAATAAATGCTCAATATGATGTCTGTCAACCTCAGTGCATTTGGCAATACGTGTAACGACATTCCTCTCAACAGCGAGTAGTTCTCCTTCCGTAATGTTCGCACATGCATTGAAAATGCGCTGACGCATGTTGTCAGGCGTTGTCGGTGGATCACAATAGCAAATAACCTTCAACTTTCCCCACAGAAGGGCCATGGTATGGTACTTCGACGACCAATCCACCTGTCATGAAATATGCTATTCAATACCGCTTCAACAGCACGCGTGCTATCTTCTCGACATAAATCATGTTGGAAGTCCATCGCCATTCTGTCATGCAGTGAAACATCTTGTAGTAAAATTGGTAGAACATTACGTAGGAAATCAGCATACATTGTACCATTTAGATTGCCATCGATTAAATGGGGGCCAGTTATCCTTTCTCCGATAATGTCGCACCATACATTAACCCGTCATGGTCTCTGATATTCCACTTGTCGCAACCATCGTGGATTTTCTGTTTCCCAATAGTGCATATTATGCCGGTTTACGTTACCGCTGTTGGTGAATGACGCTTCGTCGCTAAATAGACCGCGTGCAAAAAATCTGTCATCGTCCCGTAATTTCTCTTGTGCCCAGTGGCAGAACTGTACACAAAGTTCAAAGTCGTCGCCATGCAATTCCTGGTGCATAGAAATATGGTACGGGTGCAAGCGATGTTGATGTAGCAGTCTTAACACCGACGTTTTTGAGATTCCCGAACCTTGCGCAATTTGTCTGCTACTGATGTGCGGATTAGCCGCGACAGCAGCTAAAACACCTACTTGGGGATCAGCATTTGTTGCAGGTCGTGGTTGACGTTCCACATGTAGCTGAACACTTCCTGTTTCCTTAAATAACGCAACTATCCGGCGAACCGTCCGGGTACTTGGATAATGTCGTCCAGGATACCGAACAGCGTACATAGCACACACCCGTTGGGCATTTTGATCACAATAGCCATACATTAACACGATATCGACCTTTTCCGCAGACAGTAATTGGTCCATTTTAAGACTGGTAATGTATCACGAAGCAAATACCGTTCGCACTGGCGGAATGTTACGTGATACCACGTGCTTATACGTTTGTGGCTATTACAGCGCCATCTATCACAAAGCGATGAAAGTGGTCCAACTGAAACATTCATATTTCTTTACGTATTACACGAATATGTAATAAAATATGGGGGTTCCTATTTTAAAAAAAACACAATTGATATCCTTTTGACCTGTGGCAGCGCCATCTAGCGGGCCAACCATAGTGCCATCTGGTTTCCCCCTTCAAACTAGACGAGTTTCTTTCTTTGCAGTGTTTTCGATTGACGCTTATTTTGTGATTTCGTGAGATATTTGTCCCGTTCACTATCAATGGACCACCCTGCATATGTGGAATGACCTGTATCCTCCAGTGTAAGTAAATGACAGCTAACAAGGCTTTCCTTATCTTTTACTATCTGGTTCAGCTTTTGGCTGTTTTATTGGTACCAGACGATTCTCATTAGATGGTAGCCTTATCAGTGGGTACATGATACACAAACTTAAATGTCAGTGTAATCATTGGTCTAATTATAATTCATTTACGAGTTTTTTTCTTATTCTAAACGTGTGGTGACCAAGAATTCGAAAAATCGCTCTGTGCGCTTCACACTTCCTCACACTAAACTTGTTCTGTGCAAGCGACCTATGGTGTGTGGCAAACTGCACACAGTGTAGTAGTGATGTTACTTGCTTTTCCTTTTTCATTCGCTGTTGGTCAGCGAAAAGGAAGACGCGGACATGTACACTAACGTGTATGAAAATTTCATCATGTTTATAAAGAAATACGAATTCGAAGGACGTGTAAAACACGATATCACAGAGACATACACTCACGCCCAGTAGTGCTCTATCTTGTGTAACCAGAAAGATTAGTGTTGTACGGAACTCACTTAGCAAAGAGCCGTCAGACCAAGTGGAATCGTGAAACCTAGTGCCCTGTATATTGTCGACGTTAGCATATGATTTTAGTTCACGGAAAATAGTTCCAGCATACCACAACATTTCAGCTTGATGCACGAGTGTGTGAATTGTGTATCAAACCGGGGACCTAGAAACGACGGAGAGGCTTCGTCCCGCTGTAGCCCTCAGTGGTTCACAACCCCACAACAGGGCACAGCAGTCCACCCACCCCACCGCAGCCCCACACCGAACCCAGCGTTATTGTGCGGTTCGGCCCCCAGAGAAACCCCCCCCCCCCCCCCCTCCCTTCCTCCCTCCTTCCCTGACGGGAGCGTCTCATACCAGACGAGTGTAATGCCAAATGTTTGCGTGGCAGAATAATTATGGTGTACGCGTACGTGGAGACTGTTTGCGCAGCAATCGCCGACATAGTGCAACTGAGGCAGGGTAAGGGGAACCAGCCCGCATTCGCCGAAGCAGATGGAAAACCGCCCTAAAACCATCCACAGGCTGGCCGGCACACCGGACCTTGACACTAATCCGCCGGGCGGATTCGTGCCGGAGACCGGTACGCCTTCCCGCTCGGAAATCTGTACGTTAGACCGCGGGGCTAGCCGGACGGGCTTGATGCAGGAGTACTGAAATGGGTGTGAAACAGTCTACGTGGACTTTCGACGCCGTCTCCTACAAGCTGGGCTTTGGCACGCCTTCATTGTCCCGGAAACACAAACTCTTCAGACTGTTACAGGCAAGTAAGCACCGTTGACGTATAGAGCTGTAAAATGACGGCTTTCGGAAAAGTCCAGCTTCAACCTGTCCTACTGCAATAGTCATCTATGCTGCCGTGCTGACAATTTGCAACTGCTAGCCACAATTCCCAGCTAATTATCTAAATAATCGCCGCTCCGACTTAGACACTTGTCATGGCGCTGTACCAATTTTCAATACCCTTGTCATAGAAGGCAGCAGCCAGCGCTTTCCGCTAATTCTCTACGCAGGTCTACAGCTCGTTGTCTGTGCCAAAATGTTTCTATTATTGTATTGTGGAAAAAAATGTTGAGCCTCTAAATCTGAGTCTAATGAGAGACTAGTTTCTGGGTCCCCATGCTAATAGTAAGATGGCTCTGAGCACTATGGGACTTAACTTCTGTGGTCGTCAGTTCCCTAGAACTTAGAACTACTTAAACCTAACTAACCTAAGGACATCATACACATCCATTCCCGAGGAAGATTTCGAACCTGTGACCGTAGCGGTCGCACGGTTCCAGACTGTAGCGCCTAGAACCACTCCCCCACTGCGGCCGGCTAGCCAACAGATTCAAAAATATTGTTCTTGCGAAATACAACTACCACTTCACTCTCACGTAGTAATGAGTGCTGTCTGCAGGGGACGTCAAATTGATTCCATATTTTTATATTTCCAGAAGGCTTTTCACACTGTTCCGCACATGCTACTTCTAATTAAATTGCGTGTCTACGGAGTGTCGTCTCAGTTGCTTGAGCAGATTCGTGATTTCCTATCAGAAAGGTAACAATTCGCACTAAATGACGGAAAGTCCTCGAGTAAAACAAAAGTAATATCTAGCGTTCCCCAAGGACGTATTACAAGCGCTCTGTTGTTCATGATCTACATAAACGGATTAGGAGACAATCTGAGTAGTCCTCTCAGATTGCCGGCCGGGGTGGCCGAGCGGTTCTAGGCGCTTCAGTCTGGAACCGCGCGAACGCTACGGTCGCAGGTTCGAATCCTGCCTCGGGAATGGATGCGTGTGATGTCCTAAGGTTAGTTAGGTTTAAGTAGTTCTAAGTTCTATGGGACTGATGACCACAGATGTTAACTCCCATAGTGCTCAGAGCCATTTGAACCATTTTTGAACTTCTTGGTGGATCCTCCTCTTCAGTATCTGTAGTAAATATTTTTATTTTCCTGTCTTAAGCATATTGCAAAACAGACAAGCTCCTTGGCCACATGTTGTTCACTTTCTTTGTTTTTATTTACAACTATTTCCAGTGCTTATACTGTAGACGTTATGATTGCATAACATTTTTCGATCTTTGATCATTAGAAACAGATTTGCCCAGATAGTAGCACATGTTAGCACAGGAAATTCATCCTGCTACACTCAGCCATAAACATTGCCGAAGCAAGAATAAAATGAAAACCCTGTTAAGACAAGGGGCAGAATAAGGAAAAGACAATTTGATTAGAAACTTGAAAACTGCTTTTCTTAGGACTTTTTCCATTAGTACTATCCCAAAAGTGGCAAAGTAATGTTTCATATCAATAAAGTGAAATTTATAGGAAATCCAACCAAACTGATGATTTAAGTGGACTCAAGAACATGTGAATAAATGAAATGAACCGATGTGTGGAGTGCAATTTCTGTCAGCCTCTGCTAACAAGAAGGGAAAACAGCTGTCATGAGAACATGTAAATGTGGAAAACCCCTAAACAACATTTCAAATCATTGTATTGTATTGTCTATTAACCGGGGACCTAGAAACGATGAAGAGGCGTCGTTCCCGCGCACCCGCAGTGGTCTACAACCCCACGACGACCACCGCAGTCCACTTCACCCCACCCTCGCCCCACGACGAACCCCGGGTTACTGTGCGGTTCGGCCACCGGTGGACCCCCAGGGAACGTCTCACACCAGACGAGTGTAACCCCTATGTTTGCTTGGTAGACTAATCGTGGTGTACGCGTACGTGGAGAACATGTTTGCGGAGCAATCGCCGACATAGTGTAACTGAGGCGGAACAAGGGGAACCAGACCGCATTCGTCGAGGCAGATGGAAAGCCGCCTAAAAACCAGCCAATGACTGGCCGGTTCACCGGACCTCGACACAAATCCGCAGGGTGGATTAGCTTCCGGGACCAGGCTCTCCTTCCCGCCCGGAAAGCCGTGCGTTAGACCGCACGGCCAACCCGGCGGACTTTCAAATCATACTAGTCTTGTTTGTCGTATTGTAATGGACGTAGCTGGGATATTTCATTACAAACGTACGAGAGAGTGCTGAAAAGTAAAGCTTCTAAACTTTTTATTCTGTTTTCAATTTCGGTTGAGGTACTACAAGTCGTATACTATCTCTCTATGATCGTCGTCGAATATGTGGAGTCCAGTAATCCTACGTACTCGGTTCGCTATACAAGCAAATCAGACAAAACGTATTAATAAGTTTTATTACAAAAAAGTAAATGACAATACTTAACTCTGACAATTACACAAATGTGTCGCCAGCAAAGGGTGGCATGCAAAATAAGCACTCTTGTTCATTACAAACAATTACAAGTCTGGGCTACATATACAGGGTGATCCAATGATCGTGACCGGGCCAAATATCTCACGAAATAAGCGTCGGACGAAAAATATACAAAGAACGAAACTTGTCTAGCTTGAAGGGGGGAACCAGATGGCGCTATAGATAGCCCGTTAGATGGCGCCGCCATAGGTCAAACTGATATCAACTGCGTTTTCTTAAAAGTAGTAACCCCCATTTTTTATTACATGTTCTTGTAGTATGCAAGGAATAATGAATGTTTTAGTTGGACCACTTTTTTCGCTTTGTGATAGGTGGCGCTGTAACAGTCACAAATAGGGCTCACAATTTTAGTATAGCAGTTGGTAACAGTTAGGTTTTTAAATTAAAATACAGAACGTAGGTACGTTAGAACATTTTATTTCGGTTGTTCGTCTGAGATACATGTACCTTTGTGAACGTATCATTTCTGAGAACGCATGCTGTTACAGCGTGATTACCTGTAAATACCACATTAATGCAATAAATGCTCAAAATGATGGCCGTCAGCCCCCGAGGTTCGCGCATGTATTGACAATGCCCTGGCACATGTTGTCAGGCGTTGTCGGTGGATCACGATAGCAAATAACCTTCAACTTTCCCCACAGAGAGAGATCCGATGACGTCAGATCCGGTGAACGTGCAGGCCATGGTATGGTGCTTCGACGACCAATCTACCTGTCATGAAATACGCTATTCAATACCGCTTCAACCGCACGCGAGCTATGTGCCGGACATCCATCATGTTGGAAGTACATCGCCATTCTGTCATGCAGTGAAACATCCTGTAGTAACATCAGTAGAACATTACGTAGGAAATCAGCGTACATTGCACCATTTGGATTGCCATCGATAAAATGGGGGCCAATTACCCTTCCTTCCATAATGCCGCACCATACATTAACCCGTCAAGGTCGCTGATGGTCCACTGTCGCAGCCATTGTGGATTTTCCGTTGCCCAATAGGGCATATTATGCCGGTTTAAGTTACCGCTGTTGGTGAATGACACTTCGTCGCTAAATAGAAATCTGTCATCGTTCCGTAATTCCTCTTGTGCCCAGTGGCTTTACTGTACACGACGTTCAATGTCATCGCCATGCAATTCATGGTGCATAGAAATATGGTACGGGTGCAATCGATGTTGATGAAGCATTCTCAACACCGAGGTTCTTGAGATTCCCGATTCTCGGGCAATTTGTCTGCTACTGATGTGTTGATTAGCCGCGACAGCAGCTAAAACACCTACTTGGGATTCATCATTTGTTGCAGGTAGTGGTTGAAGTTTCACATGTGGCTGAACACTTCCTGTTTCCTTAAATAACGGAACTATCCGGCGAACGGTCCGGACACTTGGATGATGTCGTCCAGGATACTGAGCAGCATACATAGCACACGCCCGTTGGGCATTTTGCTCACACCAGCCATACATCAAGAAGATACCGACCTTTTTCGCAATTGGTAAACGGTCAATTATAACACAGATAATGTATCACGAAGCAAATACCGTTCGCTCTGGCGGAATGTGACGTGATACCACGTACTTATACGTTTGTGACTATTACAGCGCCATCTATCACAAAGCAAAAAAAGTGGTCCAAATAAAACATTCATATTTCTTTAGGTACTACACGAATATGTAATATAAATGGGCGTTCCTACTTAAAAAACGCAGTTAATATCCGTTTGACCTATGGCAGCGGCAACTAGCGGGACAATTATAGCGCCATCTGGTTTCCCCCTTCAAGCTAGTCAAGTTTCGTTCTTTGTGGTTTTTTCGTTTAATGCTTATTTCGTGAGATATTTGGCCCAGTCACTATCAATGGACCACCCTGTAGAGTATACAAGCGAAGTCACTGGAGTTCACGCTGCTATACAAATTCGGTCACGGCGCTTATGCCCGGTTCACATAGGGACCGCTGCTGACGCGTTGTCGTCCTGGAGAGGGGTCGGTCAGCGCGACTGGAGTGCCGGCGCTTTACTTTACGCCGTAACATCATGCATGTTACTCGGTCGACTTTCGCGTATCGCTAACGCAAGCTGCAATCCTCTGCCCTTTGGAGGCTCCAAATATAAACGCACAATATGGCGGTGCGTAACGTAACTATATCGGTGAGTGAGACACAGCGAGCTATAATCGCGTTTCGAATACGAAAAATTCGTCCTCACACCGTGCAATCTCTCCTCTGGAATGTCAGTACCAGACCACAAACGAGCGCTTCGACATATGCAACAATCTGACACCTTGGGTCACTGTCATCTATCATCCTCCACACAGCCCCAACTTAGTTCTACATCTACATCTACATTTATACACAACGGTGTGTGGGGGGGGGGGGGGGGCACTTAACGTGCCACTGTCATTACCTCCCTTTCCTGTTCCAGTCGCGTATGGTTCGCGGGAAGAACGACTGCCAGAAAGCCTCCGTGCGCGCTCGAATCTCTCTTATTTTACATTCGTGATCTCCTCGGGAGGTATAACTAGGGGGAAGCAATAAATTCCATACCTCTTACAGAAACGCAGCCTCTCGAAACCTGGACAGCAAGCTACACCGCGATGCAGAGCGCCTCTCTTGCAGAGTCTGCCACTTGAGTTTGCTAAACATCTCCGTAACGCTATCACGCTTACCAAATAACCCTGTGACGAAACGCTCCGCTCTTCTTTGGATCTTCTCTATCTCCTCCGTCAACCCGACCTGGTACAGATCCCACACTAATGAGCAGTACTCAATTATAGGTCGAACGAGTGTTATGTAAGCCACCACCTTTGTTGATGGACTACATTTTCTAAGGACTCTCCCAATGAATCTCAACCTGGCACCCGGTTTACCAACAATTAATTTTATATGATCATTTCACTTCAAATCGTTCCGTACGCATACTCCCAGATATTTTACAGAAGTAACTGCTACCAGTTTTTATACAATAAATGATCCTTCTTTCTATGTATTCGCAATACATTACATTTGTCTATGTGAAGAGTTCCATCGGATTTTCACTTGTTTCCAAAAGTTAAAGATCACCTTCGAGGACTTCACTTTGATAGTTAAGCGGTGGTTCCTTCAACAGCGATCAAACATTCTACACTGATGGTATCAACAAACTGGTATCTTGTTGGGAGAAATATGTTCGTCGCTAGGGTGACTATGTTGTGAAATAAATATGCAGACACGAAGAATAAAAATGGTTCAAATGGCTCTGAGCACTATGGGACTTAACATCTGAGGTCATCATTCCCCTAGACTTAGAACTACTTAAACCTAATTAACCTAAAGACATCATACACATCCATGCCCGAGGCAGGATTAGAACCTGCGACCGTAGCGGCAGCTCGGTTCCAGACTGAAGGGTCTAGAACCGCTTGGCCACGCCAGCCGACACGAAGAATAAAGATGTAGAATATTAACTAAATCAGTTTTATTAGAAAGCTCTAGATGTTTTCACATAAAAAATTCGGAAGCATTATTTTTCAGCACACTCTCGTAGCTTCACACTCAATTTTTCTACCACACGGGTGTCAACTAAAAATATATCAAATAAAATCATGTAGTTGCCGCTAATAATTCAATTGGCGACGCACAACAGGTGCTGCGGCCAGATTTTTCTTCTTGTTTTCTTTTTTTTTATGTGACTGATACGTTCACTTATAATCAGTTTTATTTTATTTACTTTACTGATCATTATTGGAGAGCGTGTTGCACCTCAGAAAATTTTCCAGACTTTCTCCACTAGCTAGCACTGTAATACACGTTTAATATATTTTCTTATTTCATTTTTAAATGATGACATTCAGTTTTTATGTGCTGTAGTCTTTTTCTGACATAGCAAAACGTACTCCGGAAAATTAAGTTTTCTCCAAATGTGAAAACATATTTCAATGTACAACATGGCCATGCACCTTGGAACAACTATTCTATTGAATATTAAAAGCCTTGCAATGGATAAAATCTTGTCTGTGGTGTACTTAGTCGTCCTTCTGTTAGGTTATTACTTTACTACAAGTGAGTGAAATGAAATGAAGCAGCAGTATTTTCAAAAACCAGTTACTCATTAAATACTTTTGAAACTGAAACTCTTGAAAACAAACACAAATTCCCATTTTCAAGCCAGGTAAAACGTATAAGCTCAATGCGTTTTGATCACGGATTTACTTCAAACTTTGTACACCTTTAGTTGTCCATTAAAACAACACAATATGCAAGTAGTAACGTCCACTACTCTCCAATTCCAAGAAAATTGCCACAAAAGTTTTACTTGTCTTTTATGTAACTGATGTATCCGTGCGAAGGTGCCGGCCGTAAGAAGTCAGTGTGGTGAAATGGTGCCGGTTCGGTATCTTAGCTTGTTCGATCAGAGGATTAACTGCTATCTGTAATAAAAAAAAAAACTGAGTGAATGGATCGACGATGAATTTGAACAGGTCTCGTTCGACGTCCCCAACTAGCAATAACGAGAAAAATAAAGTCAACAAAGAAGTGGTTACGTTCGCACTTTGCAAGAGAGTCGTTGGTGAGAAGAGGTTTCGAATCGTCGTGATATTCATTATCTGCAGTAGTCAAAGAACAGGGAATCACCTTCATTTTTGCGGAACAAGTGTAAATTCTGTGATATTCAAAAAATTTGCACCGACACTATTCGTTCTCGCTACATTAGCAACGTCTCACCACTACGCGGGTTAACTGCCAAATGGGGACTGCCTCTATGTCTGCAGCCCGAAGGGTCGAGATGCAAAGTAGTTCTCAGTACCTTACCAGCTTGCATGTATAAGGGATTCGGCAAATCACGACAGGCATACGTTTTCAGGAAAACTATGCGTTTTTCCGTTCACTTGTCGATAGTTATAAAATATTTTTTTCTAATAAATAAATTTAGTTAAAATAGTAAATAGTCAAATAACATGAAATTCACTAAAACTTCATGCAAATACATGTGTTTTTTAGTTTATAACCACTCAAATGTCATATACTCAATGGCAATCCAAATGGTGCAATGTATGCTGATTTCCTACGTAATGTTCTACTCATGTTACTACAGGATGTTTCACTGCATGACAGAATGGCGATGTACTTCCAACATTATGGATGTCCGGCACATAGCTCGCGTGCGGTTGAAGCGGTACTGAGTAGCATATTTCATGACAGGTGGATTGGTCGTCGAAGCACCATACCATGGCCTGCACGTTCACCGGATCTGACGACCTCGGATTTCTTTCTCTCTGTGGGGAAAGTTGAAGGATATTTGCTATCGTGATCCACCGACAACGCCTGACAACGTGTGTCACGGCATTGTCAATGCGCGAACCTGGGGAGTTTGACGGCCATCAGTTTGAGCATTTATTGCATTAATGTGGTATTTACAGGTAATCACGCTGCAACAGCATACGTAGTCAGAAATGGTAAGTTCACAAAGGTACATGTATCACATTGGAACAACCGAAATGAAATGTTCAAACGTACCTACGTTCTGTATTTTAATTTAAAAAACCGACCTGTTACAAATTGTTCGTCCAAAATTGTGAGCCATATATTTGTGACTACTAAGCGCCGTCTGTCACAAGGAGAAAAAAGTTGTCCAACTAAAACATTCATATTTCTTTACGTAGTACACGAATATGTAATAAAAATGGGGGTCCTTATTTAAAAAAAAAAGTTGATATCCGTTTGACCTATGGCAACGCAATCTAATGGGCCAACCATAGCGCCATGTGGTTTCCCCCTTCAAGATAGACAAGTTTCGTACTTGGAGTTTTTCGTTTGACCCTTATTTCGGGAGATACCTTGCCCGGTCACGATCAATGGACCACCCTGTATATTAAGTAATATGACCAGTGATGAAAAAAATTAGGTTTGAGTGGTAGTCGAACCGCCGCCTCGTGCATGTTCGTCTTATATACCTCGAACGCTAACCCCATTTTTTGGTGATCTCATTTTGTTTTATATGTTTTGTTGAAATCATTCGGAGCGGACGTACGATGACACCCTTTCAGGCTCTTTGTTGATCCGTTTACTCGGTTTTGTTCTGTCCGCAGCTCGTGGTCGTGCGGTAGCGTTCTCGCTTCCCACGCCTGGGTTCCAGGGTTCGATTCCCGGCGGGGCCAGCAATTTTTCTCTGCCTCGTGATGACTGGTTGTTGTGTGATGTCCTTAGGTTAGTTAGGTTTAAGTAGTTCTAAGCTCTAGGGGACTGATGACCATAGCTGTTAAGTCCCATAGTGCTCAGAGTCATTTGAACCATTTTTTGATAGCCGCTAAAAGAAAATAAGTACCAAATCATAGCATCCCATGTAAAAAAACCCAACAAAAACGAAGTTGATCTTCATATCTCTGAAGCGACCCAACCTAGGAACAAGAAACCACCTACGGGACTGATGACCATAGATGTTAAGTCCCATAGTGCTCAGAGTCATTTTCATCCGGTTTTTTTCTTTTTTTAATAACAGCTAACCCTCTGACGGAACACACTAAGCTACAGTGCCGGCAACCACTTGACCACCATGAAATCGAACGTCCGGCACCTACTCACAGATACTTAAGACATACTAGAAGCGCAGAACTTCTCTTGCGGTTCTCTCGGAATTGGCAGAGTAATGCACCTTACTACTTGTGCCTTGCGTTGTTTTAATGGGCTACTAAAGGTGTACAAACTTTGAAGAAAATCTGTGATCCCAACGTCGTGGCCTCCCCTTGTTCGTTAATTTGCAGATGGTAAAAGACCTTCTTTTTCAAGATACAAGATGGTGCAAGACTGAGGATATGGGGCTTAGCTGCCCATGCATTATACAGATGGGTCCAAAAAAATGTATCCACTGTTTAAAAGTCCATAACTTACATACTAATTCATGGAGTTCTCATTTTTGGTGAAAGTGTAGCTTTAAGACCAACTTAAAGATATCACTGTAGGTGCTCGAAATGGTCACCATTAACATCCACACACAAACGATGCCGCCGAACTGCAGTAAGAACTACTAACTGCAACGTGTTCAGTTGGATATTTTTACATGAATGCACGATGGATTCTCAAAGTTGATCCAATGTGCGTGGCCTTTGTCGATAAACGACGTCCTTTAGTGTTCCCCACAGGTAAAAGTCCAGAAGAGTTAGGTTTGGGAAACATGGTGGACACTCCACAGCACCTCTACGGCCTATCCATCTTCCTGGTAGATTTTCGTCGAGATACGCCCTAACACGATTTTGGTAGTGGGCTGGGGCACCGTCTTGTTGAAAGTAAACTCTTCCGTCTCCATACAAGTCTCAGATAGCAAGGAAGATGGATGTCTGAAGCTTCTGAGGGTACACCTCACCGGTAACTGTGCCTTCACAGAAGAACGGCCCAATCAAGCCCCGGTAAGACAAACCATACCATACATTTACTCCTGGAAAATTCACGGCTTTGTCTAGATGGACGTTCGTATTTTCGGCGGCCCAGTAGATGCAATTGTGGCGATTAACTGTACCATTGAGTTTGAACTATGCCTCATCAGACCACACAATCATCTCTGTAACTCTTCATCGTTGCGCACCATGGTAGTAAACCACTCGCAGTACTCCATTCCACGGTCTGTGTCGTCCTCGTTCATTGCGTATAGCAATCGTGGGATTTAGCAGTTCCACTTTGCTGTCTTCAAAATTCGCCGAACAGTACTTTACTGTGTAGAACTCGAAATACTTACAAATTCTGCACGAAACACAACGTCGGGTCTAGCAACAACCAACACTGTAGAACGTCGCAGAAACTACTAATTGGAGCGTCTAGTGTGCATTCCTTTATGTGATTCTAAAATCAGTCACTCGACTGGAGTAATAAACAACTAAACATCATGTGTTCCTGGGTACACTGTCCTCTAAGTACAACTCTCTCCCCTATTTATTGTACACTACAGGCCATTAAAATTGCAATACCAAGAAGAAATGGAGATGATAAACCAGTATTAATTGGACAAAGATATTATACTAGAACTGACATGTGATTACATTTTCACGCAATTTGGATGCATGGATCCTGAGAAATCAGTACCCAGAACAAGCACCTCTGGCCGTAATAACGGTCTTGATACGCCTGGGCATTGAGTCAATCAGAGGTACAGCTGCCCATGCAGCTTCAATACGATACCACAGTTAATCAAGAGTAGTGACTGGCTTATTGTGACGAGCCAGTTGCTCGGCCACCATTGACCAGACGTTTTCAGTTGGTTAGAGATCTGGAGAATGTGCTGGCCAGGGCAGAAATCGAACATTTTCTGTATCCAGAAAGGCACGTACAGGACCTGCAACATGCGGTCGTGCATTATCCTGCTGAAATGTACGGTTTCGCAGGGATCGAATGAAGAGTAGAGCCACGGGTCGTAACACATCTTAAATGTATCGTCCACTGTTCAAAGTGACATCAATACCAACAAGAGGTGACCGAGACGTGTAACCAATGGCACTCCATAACATCACGCCGGGTGATACGCCAGTATGGCGATGACAAATACACGCTTCCAATGTGCATTCACCGCGATGTCGCCAAACACGGATGCGACCATCATGATGGTATAAACAGAACCTACATTCATCCGAAAAAATGATGTTTTGCCATTCGTGCACCCAGATTCGTCGTTGAGTACACCATCGCAAGCGCTCCTGCCAGTGATGCAGCGTCAAGGGTAACCGCGGTCATGGTCTCCGAGCTGATAGTCCATGCTGCTGCAAACGTCGTCGAACTGTTCGTGCAGATGGTTGTTGTCTTGCGAACGTCCCCATCTGTTAACTCAGGGATCGTGATGTGGCTGCACGATCCGTTACAGCCATGCGGATAAGATGCCTATCATCTCCACTGTTACTGATACGAGGCCGTTGGGATCCAGCACGGCGTTCCGTATTACCCTCCTGAATCCACGGATCCCATATTCTGCTAACAGTCATTGGATCTCGACCAACGAGAGCAGCAATGTCGCGATACGATAAACCGCAATCGCGATAGACTACAACCCGACCTTTATCAAAGTCGGAAACGTGATGGTACGCAATTCTCCTACTTACACGAGGCATCCCAACAACGTTTCACCAGGCAACGCCGGTCATCTGCTGTTTGTGTATGAGAAACCGGTTGGAAACTTTCCTCATGTCAGCACGTTGTAGGTGTCGCCACCAGCGCCAACCTTGTGTTAATGCTCTGAAAAGCTAATCATTTGCATATCACACCATCTTCTTCCTGTCAGTTAAATTTCGCGTCTGTAGCACGTCATCTTCGTGGTGTAGCAATTTTAATGGTCATTAGTGTATGTAGCACGTAGCTAATAGCCGGCCGCGGTGGTTCTAGGCGCGCAGTCCGGAGCCGTGCCACTGCTACAGTCGCAGGTTCTAATCCTGCCTCGGGCATGGATGTGTGTGATGTCCTTAGGTTAGTTAGGTTTAAGTAGTTCTAAGTTCTAGGGGACTGATGACCACAGCAGTTGAGTCCCATAGTGCTCAGAGCCATTTTTGAACGTAGCTAATATTAAATCTTTGACAATAAAGTGTATATCTGAATATAGTAGATACCGGCTGAAAAAGGTCACAAATAACACTTTGATCCAAACTGCGTTATTGAAACAGTTTCACGTTTAATTTTTTTTATCGTCGTTCTCTGAATTATGCAGTGACGCGTCCAATGACCGAACGCCTATAGCTCACCCGACACCTCCGATCCTGAGGGGAAGAAGAGTAAGCTGTTGGCTCGACAGGCCAATGTCCTATAGGACGTTAGCATCAGGGAGTTTAGTCTAGTGTAGACACAGTCCGTCAACACTGCAGTTATAGCTCTGCGGTCCTATTGTGTTCGAGATGGATCTCGTGAGCTCTTGCCCGGCGCGATGCATCTTCTTAATGAAGTTGTCACTGCGGCAGTGTTATTATGTTAGGAATACCTTTCCCATTATCCGCCACATTCTTGAAGGATAGCGAAGTGCAGTGACCCTTTCCGTGAATCGAGTTGCATTTTGCGTTTTAGCAAGTTTATTATCAGCGCAGCAGTTTCTTTATGTGAAGTGAGTTACTGTCTTCCAAGCTCGTTAAGAGCCCAGGTAACCAGTTTTGTATACAGAGGGACACAATGGGCCAGGAGACACGTTAAACAGGCGGTTGTATTACGAATAGTTTTGAACGCTATAAAGGCTAAAGTAAGAACGTAGAGAATTTTATTCTGATGATACCTAAAGAGAGGTGCGAGAGGAGGAAATTCCTCGGTAATCCACAACTTTGAGCTCCGCGCCATTGCAGGATGTTATCCGAGAAACTCAAAAATAGCACGATACCTATATTTTTAGTTTTAACAAACCCGTGACCGCGAAGTCATTGAAGACGGATCATTATCACTGTTTTAAAAAGTACTGCCAAAAACTTGTCCTTGACTTTACTTAAGAAACAATGATGGTGTTTGTGTGAGGCTAGAGAAAAGTGTCTTACAAGAGACGTTGCAGCAATTACATGCCATACAAAGCAAACACAAAGTTTGCGAGATAACGCTGGTAAGTCTTCAACAGCATCATCTTATGAATCAATACACTGCGCTCTCTACATTTTTAAGCTTCTCACTAAAATATGATTTTGCCAACTGTCTAAAATAATGGTCTGTCTAAGCATCATTATTTCATACGAGTCTTCTTCCACGTCATTGCTAAAGGTTTGGAGATGAAGTTTAATTTCTGGGAACCAAAGGCCGAACCGGACGAATACGGTAGATGTAAAAGCAGTTCGTAGTGAGGAACATACGGTATTGCAGCAACTATCCGAGATATATCTGAGGACGCGCCACCATGCTTGAACAGAATTTTCTTCTTCTGTAGATGTGAATGTTAACCTAAAAGTGCATCCCTCAGTAAGTGTATTAGTGAACTTAATACTTTCTGGTGATGATTCTACATGTGAGCATCTCAGCTTGAAGACGGTCGTCATGTCGCTTCCTGCAGCTGTAACCAATTTTGCTTTCTTTTCTGCCTTTTCGCGTTTTGTCATACTTTGCCCCTTCATATCTGGAGCGAAATGATGTAGTTGTGTTTCAAACTGTGTAACGACTCGCTAGAATCACTTTTAAAAACCATGAACACTTGTGGGAAAACCGGAGAAGTGTTCATACGAATGCGTTCTTGGTCGACAGCTAACATATGCACCGCCCGTCGGGTGGAATGCTTCGTCACAGCCAGAACTCGGCCTACTTACATGTAATGTTGATGAGCTCGAGTTCATTAGGAGGCTACTGAGCACGGCACTGCGAATTTTCATCGTAGTCGTAACGGTCGTACAGGATTTTGAAAGCCTTGAGAAGGATGCCATATTCCTTGACTTCCGGAAAGCGTTTGACTCGGTGCCCCACTGCAGACCCCTAACTAAGGTACGAGCAAATGGGATTGGTTCCCAAATATGTGAGGGGCTCGAAGACTTCTTAAGTAATAGAACCCAGTACGATGTCCTCGATGGTGAGTGTTCATCGGAGGTGAGGGTATCATCTGGAGTGCCCCAGGGAAGTGTGGTAGGTCCGCTGTTGTTTCCTATATTCATAAATGATCTTTTGGATAGGATGGATAGCAATGTGCGGCTGTTTGCTATGTACGGGAAGGTGTCGTCGTTGAGTGACTGTAGGAGGATACAAGATGACTTGGACAGGATTTGTGATTGGTGTAAAGAATGGCAGCTAACTCTAAATATAGATAAATGTAAATTAATGCAGATGAATAGGAAAAAGAATCCCGTAATGTTTGAATACTCCATTAGTAGTGTAGCGCTTGACACAGTCACGTCGATTAAATATTCGGGCGTAACATTGCAGAGCGATATGAAGTGGGGCAAGCATGTAATGGCAGTTGTGGGGAAGGCGGATAGTCGTCTTCGGTTCACTGGTAGAATTTTGGGAAGATGTGGTTCATCTGTAAAGGAGACCGCTCATAAAACACTAATACGACCTATTCTTAAGTACTGCTCGAGATTTTGAGATCCCTATCAGGTCGGATTGAGGGAGGACATAGAAGCAACTCAGAGGCGGGCTGCTAGATTTGTTACTGGTAGGTTTGATCATAACGCGAGTGTTACTGAAATGCTTCAGGAACTCGGATGGGAGTCTCTAGAGGAAAGTAGGCGTTCTTTTCGTGAATCGCTGCTGAGGAAATTTAGGGAACCAGCATTTGAGGCTGACTGCAGTACAATTTTATTGCCGCCAACTTACATTTGGCGGTAAGACCACAAAGATAAGAGAGATTAGGGCTCGTACAGAGGCATATAGGCAGTCATCTTTCCCTCGTTCTGTTTGGGAGTGGAACAAGGAGAGTAGATGCTAGATGTGGTACGAGGTACCCTCCGCCACGCACCGTATAGTGAATTGCGGAGTATGTATGTAGATGTAGATGTACCCATCATCCGTAGCAGATACACGGCAATGCAGCTCACTTCTTGTCTTGACGGTCGTCAGCGAAGGAGAAGAATGCTTTAACGTCAGTCGTATTAGTGGCGTTTATTCTTTTGGGGCAAAGATTTTAAAGCCAATGAATTTGTAGCACGTTGTAAATCATCCTTATCTATTTCTGTCTTGACTGTTTAAGGTATCGCTAGAAACAAGCGTCTCAATGCACACCTTTGAGATCTCACATTGCGTAATCTATGGGACGGTTCTTCATAAAAATCGTAGAATTCTAGCCACTTACATGACACTCTATGTTAGTTAGTGAAAATTTAGAAACTACCTCTGAGAACGCTCTTCAGTATGTCTAATACCTTTAAACGTAACGTCAGACGAAGTATGTAACGGACTCCATGAGAGAAAACACCGCTCAGCCGTTACTATCAGCCACACGACACGGTACTGACCAGCCGGCCTGACGTCACGATACACAAATACGTGGTACGTAGGTGGACGACCCTCGGTCTTCGCTTTTGTGCTCTGTTCAACAAAGAGTCAACTCCGGCCTCTTCCGAGTTAGTCTCACAGCCTGGTATTGAGTACTGAGGGCAGTGAGGGAATCCGGCTGAAGTTAACCGTCGTAGTTGTTTACCACTACATTTATACATCGCTTTGCCGGCCGTGGTGGCCCAGCGGTTCTAAGTTCTTCAGTCCGGAAACGCGCGCCTACTACGGTCGCAGGTTCGAATCCTGCCTCGGGCATGGATGTGTGTGATGTCCTTAGGTTAGTTATATTTAAGTAGTTCTAAGTTGTAGGGGACTGATAACCTCAGATGTTAAGTCCCATAGTACTCAGAGCCATTTAAACAAATTTTTTGAACCTCGGCAACAATACAACCTTGCGGAGTAACTATACGCTTTTTCGCCCACTGCTTGAATACTGCTCAGCAGTGTGGGATCCGTACCAGATAGGGTTGATAGAAGAGATAAAGAAGATGCAACGGACAGCAGCGCGCTTCGTTACAGGATCATTTAGTAATCGCGAAAGCGTTACGGAGAGGATAGATAAACTCCAGTGGAAGACTCTGCAGGAGAGACGCTCAGTAGCTCGGTAGTCAAGAAGTAAATTGCTCCCTCCTACGTATATTTCGCGAAGAGACCATGAGGATAAAATCAGAGAGATTAGAGCCCACACAGAAGCATACCGACAATCCTTCCTTCCACGAACAGTACGAGACTGTAATACAAGGGAGAACAGATGGAGGTACTCAGGGTACCCTCAGCCACACACCGTCAGGTGGCTTGCGGAGTATGGATGTAGATGTATATATAGAGCCTATGGAATACCACGATATGGCTGCCCAAATTGTCATCGAACCCCAGCTATGTTTCACTCTTGGGGCGTAAACTCGGCCAGAAGTTGGAGAATGTGTGGAACGAGACACATTCCACCAAATCACTTTCTTCCATTGCTCCATAATCCAGATTTTATGACTTCGGCACCACGTTTTCCTGTTACGAGCATTCGCATGACTGATAATTAATTTTGTGCGACATTCAGTTCTGCAGTGACTTTTGCAGCTGTCGTCCTCTTATTTTTCGTCACAATCCTCATCAATGACCGTCCGTCACGATCGCTAAGCACACTTTCATCCGCGTTGTGACTTAACGAATTATGTTTTCCCGCTTTCCCTCTATGCGGTGTAAATCTTTGCCGTTCCATACGAGTGGAAAAATATGCATGTAGTTCCATTCTTTATGAACGTCGCACGACAGATACGCGGCACAACAAACCTTGATCACTGGCGTCAGTTTACTATGGAATTATCCTAGAATATATTCTAACTTCGTCCGCCTCTGTAGCCGAGTGGTAGTGTTGTTTGTGTCGACCGCCCGGCCGGCCGCTGTGGTCAAGTGATTCTAGGCGCTTCAGTCCGGAACCACGCTGCTGCTACTGTCGCAGGTTCGAATCCTGTCTCGGGCATGCAGTATGTGTGTGATGTTCTTAGGTTAGTTAGGTTTAAGTAGTTCTACGTCTAGTGTGTAAGTAGGCTGTTTAGGTTTTTGTGTTGGTAACGCCACGTAGTGCTCTGTATGAAAATCGCTGACTGCGCTGTGGGAAGTCTGTGGCTGGTTGAACTCATTCTTGGAATGTTCGCTTGTGTAGTGTTGGGTTGTTGGATGTGAACAGCGCGTAGCGTTGTGCTGTTGGATGTGAGTGGCCAGAAGTGGTAGATGTGGAGGGAGAGATGCCAGAGTTTTGAGAACGGACGATCTGGACGTGTGACGCCAGAAAAAGGAAATTTGTGAAGACGGATATCATGAATTTATATATATGATAACTTTTGAACACTATTAAGGTAAATACATTGTTTGTTTTCTATCAAAATCTTTCATTTGCTGACTATGCGTATCAGTAGTTAGTACCTTCAGTTGTTAAAATCTTTTATTTAGCTGGCAGTAGTGGCGCTCGCTGTATTGCAGTAGTTCGAGTAACGAAGATTTTTGTGAGGTAAGTGATTCATGAAACGTATATGTTATTGTTAGTCAGGGCCATTCTTTTGTGGGGATTACTGAAAGTCAGACTGCGTTGCGCTAAAAAATATTGTGTGTCGGTTTAGTGATGATTAGAATAAGTAAAGAGAGAAATGTCTGTGTACGTTCAGTTTTACACAGCTGTTTGAAAAACAAATAACGTAAGAGGTTTACCAGCACAGTAATACATAATTTTGCAAAGGGGACGTTTCAAGGGGACTGATGACCTCAGATATGAAGTCTCATAGAGCTTAGAGCCATTTGTTTGTGTCGTCGTGTGTGTCACATAGTCGTTTGGTCCGTAGCGTTAGCTTTGTGTCTCGGTTGGTAGGGGTATAGTCTGCTCATAATGCCGTCGTGGTTTCCAAGTGTGTTCCGAGAAAATGTACAATTAGCTTTAGTTTCGACAAAAACCATGCATTGCGTGCAGCCTGCATCTACGGAGATACGTGACTGGCTCGTTTATACCATTAATGTAACATCTGATCAGATTATACTGCCTATTTTGATTGTGATAACTATCTCTTTTCGTTAAGTTTTTGGATCCACTACATGTAGATTGGCTTTTTTCGCTTCATGGCTCTCAAGTTGCCTTTAAGCATCCTGATGGTTTCATAAGTATGGTGATTCTTGCAAACACGAAACTGGTTTATATAAATGACAGAGCGTTCAGCGGAAGGTGACGACAGTTTATTTAAAGAGGGTTTGCTCCCTTACTGTGATGTTAGGGGTGGTAGACTCAACACCGCTTGCAGTGTTGTAGCGGACTCCTTTCAGTGGGTCAAACGTAATATTTCGTCCCATCTACAGGTCTGTGGTCACTGCATTCATATAAAGTATAAAGGGCAAGTGGGGACGTGCTTTCTCTTCAATGAAAGTGGCCACCTTAGCTGAACTATTCGTGGCGCGTGTTTGTACCCGAAGTCCTCGTTTGAACAGCGTCTAAAATTGACGTTAGCTGATTTCCTTTCTGCTGCTCATGAGGTTGGTGCCACGTCTTCGCGGGGTATAATGGAACAACAGATGAAGCCGCAATCTTAACTCGCATACGTGTACCTCTCACCCGTCTCTCCCTGAAGTAAGTCTACTGATTCATGTACCTTGCAGTGCTGAGTCCTACATTCCTGATGCGGGTCGATGGTGCGTAAACAGATGCTGAGGTCGCTAGTGTTTCTCCTAATAACCCACCCGCAGTTAAGGTAACTGCTCCGAAACCATCAAAGAATGGGGAAATCATTTAGCCTTCCGGTGTTCCAGTAATTCAACAGCAGCATATTGAGGCGACACTAAATTTACCTGTTCCCTTGATGCCATCCATTCAGGTGACGTCGGGATGACCTAATGTTGTTACTACTATGGAGGCGATTGGTGGCCAGAAAGTCCTACCTGTCGGCCAAGATGTTGTGATGAATGACCCCTGTCATGCGACCCCTCTGAATTGCAAAGTTCCCATCCTGCGGAGTGGGGCTCTGAGGTTCGTTGTTTGTCACCTACTTTAGTTAATGTTCAAGGGCAGATGGTGCATTGCGTCGTAGTCGCTGCAAACAAGGCGTCCAACTTGAGCATGCAGTAGCTCGTAGAAAGAAGAAACAAAGATTCCAGAGCGAGGAGGGGTGCAAGCCATCCCACTAACACCCCCCTCCTCCTCGCGCCCTCGCCACCCTCTGACTCGTCAATGGACTCGGTAATGGACTTTGCCACACATTAATGATGTAATTCAATTAGTCAGTAGATCTACTTTTGTTTGTTTTTGTTAAAATATGCAGGCTCACACAATTCTTTCTTTGAAAGTTAATACGGTGGAATCGGTCGGTCGATGCTGCTCGCTTCGTTGCATCAGTTTATCTAAGATAGCCTGTGCGGATGTCGTATAACTACAAAGAGTGGAAAGCTGCACAGGTCACACCAATATTCAAGAAAGGGAGTAGGAATAATCCACTAAACTACAGGCCCATTTCGTTAACGTCGATACACAGTTCGTTAACGTCGATATGCAGCAGGAATTTAGAACACATACTGTGTTCGAACATAATGAATTACCTCAAAGAAAACGGTCTATTGACACACAGTCAGCATGGGTTTAGAAAACATCGTTCCTGTGAAACAACTAGCTCTTCATTCACATTAAGTACAGAGTGCGATTGACAAGGGATTTCAGATCGATTCCGTATTTCTGGATTTCCGGAAGGCTTTTGACACTATACCACACAAGCCGCTCGTAGTGACATTGCGTGCTTATGGAATGTCGTCTCATTTATGTGACTGGATCTGTGATTTTTTGCCAGAGATTAGAAGAAATATAGGAATGGTGCGAAAAGTGGCAGTTGACCTTAGATAACTAAAAGTGTGAGGTCATCCACATGATCGCTAAAAGGACTTCGGTTCCACGATAAATCAGTCCAATCTAAAAGCCGTAAATTCAACTAAATACCTAGGTATTACAATTAGGAACAACTTAAATTGGAAGGAACACACAAAAAATGTTGTGGGGAAGGAGACTGCCTACACTACGCTTGTGCGTCCTCTTTTAGAATATTGCTGCGCGGTGTGGGATCCTTACCAGATAGGACTGACGGAGTACATGGAAAAAGGTCAAAGAAAGACAGCACGTTTTGTATTATCGCGAGATATGGGAGAGAGTGTCACAGAAATGATACAGGATTTGGGATGGACATCATTAAAAGAAAGGCGTTTTTCGTTGCGACGGAAGCTTCTCACGAAATTCCAATCACCAACTTTCTCCTCCGAATGCGAAAATATTTTGTTGACACCGACTTACATAGGAAGGAACGATCACCAAGATAAAATAAGGGAAATCAGAGCTCGTACGGAAAGATATAGGTGTTTATTCTTTCCGAGCGCTATACGAGATTGGAATAATAGAGAATTGTGAAGGTGGTTCGATGAAACCTCTGCCAGGCACTTAAATGTGATTTGCAGAGTATCCATGTAGATGTAGATGTACAAGAAGTTCAATTTCCTCGTTTTATCTCTATGGTTTCTTCACAGTGTTTAACGTGGCTCCCGAATGTGCCACGGGGATTGTCTTGTTTTTTAAGGGAGGACATCCCTATTAAAGGGGTTCTTGTTAATGGTAGAGGAATATGATGTAGGTTCCTTCACCAGACATAATAAAAAATGTATTTAAAAATGTGGTCAGGCGATGGTCCCTCCTGCGCGAGACCTGGGTTCGGTTCCCGTCACTGCCAGGAAATTTTCCTTGGTGGGAGGACTGGACAGGAGTGCATTCAGTCTCGTGGCGCACCTTGAGGAGACCCCTGATTGACAGGTAGCGGCTCTGAGGTCGGAATCTCGACAACGGATGGAAATGCGGTGTGCGGGTCTTCAAGTCCCTCTATACCGCATCCTACGATGTGTATATTGACAGTGAATGACACGGTGGTCGCCCCACAATCCCGTGGTCTTCAGAACCTGATCACAGGGTTTACTTGTTATTAACTTCATTTGCGACGTGTTTTTTGGAAGGCGGAAGTATCTTCTGTTGATATCAACACAGAACAAACAATATGAAACTCAGTCTGTTCTGTTCATTTATAAGCTCCAGAAGGCCGTAGACAGCTGAATGCAGGTTGATTCTACTCTTCCTGAAATCGGAAAAAAAACGATACAGTCCCGAACGGTCGCCCAGAACCTTATATCGGATCAGATATGCGACTGGAATGTGACTACTTTCATAATAAGAAAACGTCTTCAGAACCAAATTTACTGGTCGGTTAACTGTGAGGAATTATGATAGGATCGTTATTGCTCGTGTTAACATGAACTAGCAGTCAGACGTTTGTAGATACTGAGGCTGCTCTCAGACGGTGTAGTGATATTCAAATAGATAGCGTCGATAGAAAACTGTTAGGATATATGAGAAAAAGTGAAGATGAGGAGTACAGGCGAGGGACTTTTAGTCTAAATAGATAAACGAAATGAAATGCCCGTAAATAGACAGATGATTTCGACACCAGACTTCGTCATCGGCTGTCGGTCACTGGAGTCAGTCACAACTGTTAAACATTTATAAGCATCTGTCCAAATAAATTAGCGTGAACCAACAGACGAATCAAGCTTTTGGTAAACTAAATATCAGACTAAGATTTATTGCAAGTGTAATTCACCATCAGCGGAGGTTCCTTACATAACTGCCGCGCTACTGTTTTTTGAGTATTGTTCTTCGGCCTGGACTGTTTCCCAGCTATAAGCTAACGGGAAGAGCATCTTATATTCAATAACGAGTTGCACGTTGCGTCACCAGTTTGGTTACTCAACATGAGCACGTCGCATAAATTCTCAGCAAATTGCAGTGGGAGAGACTACAGAAAGCCGTTGTGCACTGCAGAGAGCCTTGCTCGCAAAATGTGAAGCTTCCGTCTTCCAATATGAGTCGTGCCGGGCACCAGCTATGAAGGAAACAGAAGTGTGTGTGTGTGTGTGTGTGTGTGTGTGTGTGTGTGTGTGTGTGTGTGCGGCGAGGGAGGGGGGGGGGGGAGGGTGAATAATTTTGATGCAACCTGTATCCTTCTACCTTCTACACACATCGTACTGTGGCTTACAGAAGTTATACGGAGATATAAAGTGTGTCTTTAAAGCATGGTTAGTACATCAATATCTGATATCCTGAAACTGCACGGAGTCTTATTGGAGATTTAAGTAGTTTATTGTCGGATAGTTTCCATTCTTGGTTGGTGCAAGGTGTAGGCTCAACTACACCTGCTAAGCGGAGTTATTGGCTTTTTATTCTTGAAGCTAATGATTTAAATTTTGCGTGAGCGGCGGGCGCTGCCAAGCTTCTTTATTATTTGACTTACGCTGGCTAATGGTTCAAATGGCTCTGAGCATTATGGGACTCAACATCTGAGGTCATCAGTCGCCTAGAACTTAAAACTAATTAAACCTAACTAACCTAAGGACATCAAACACATCCATGCCCGAGGCAGGATTCGAACCCTGCGACCGTAGCGTTCGCTCGGCTCCATACTGTAGCGCCTAGAACCGCACGGTCACTCTGGCCGGCTGCGTTCCGGAAACTTTGTGTTGAGCCACCGCATTTTATCCTGTGTCGTTCACCTCAACAGGGTCCTCCTACGATAATCCCGAATATCCTATTTTAATGAACTGAAAACAAATTATCTTCATTAACAAAAGTTAATAAACTTTGTGGAGTTGTAAAATACATAATTATTTAGTGAGCATTTGTTTTTAAATACCCCATGTAATTTTCTTTAAACGATAGGTGAAGTTTCATCAAAGTACAATTACTAAGAGAAGATTTAAAGTATTCAGTTTAAAGTTTCTTCTTATTGCGGTAACAGTGTTTTAGTATTTCAAAATTTATAGTTAATAGTGTTTCTAATATCGTATTGTGACAAAAATGTTGAGCCTAGATCTGAATCTAATGATAGACTAGTTTCTGGGTCCCCATGCTAATAGTAAACCACATTTAAATTTCATATTACAGTAACAGTATTCAAGAAATGCAGCTTCCATTCTTATCACCTATGTGAACCATACTACGCAAATATCTCCAATTATTCAAACTGTGCTAGATTCAGGTATAATATGTCCCATATGAGCTAAATAGTATAAAGAAGTGAATTATTTTTGAGATTACAAATAAAAATCAGTACAAAAGATACAATTGCTTGATAACTATTTCAATGACAGTAATTTCCAATAATTAATGTGACAAAAGAATCCCTTGTCAAAGTTCGTTGTGCTGCGCTCCATCATTAGTATCATTAGCTCCCTACTGTAATGTACAGATAGTAAGTGTTATTGAGAGCCAGTTGTTGCCTAAACGTATTAATACTACTCCTGTGTAATTCATGTCAAATCACTGATACATTACTTGCTAAATTGCGTTACTGTCTTGTATCTCATTAGCAAAACAGTACTTCAGTATCAAGTGAAGCCAGTCTCAATAGTTAACTTCCTATATGAAACATTCTGGCTAGTGTTTGGTACAAATTTGCTTAATTATATTGGAGACTGTTTCCTTTTACATAATTACAGTTTACTTGATTGGTTCGATTCCCGTTTGTTTTGCTACTGCTTCCTTTCTACAGAAATCTTTCGAGAAACAGACTTTCCCATTTTGCACAACCACTGTCAATTAAACATCCTTTTACAGCAGTAACACAATGGGTGTATTACTAATTTAAGAGTAGCCGTTAACGTTAAACTTCTCCCGAAATTCTGGTAGAGGTTAACAGTGGTTTTCCTGTATCAATTCCCATGGCTTCTCCTCTAACAGGAATTTGGCCATTTACTAAACGCACCCTTGTTCGTCTGATCGGTTGACGTAATGAGTTCACTGCTTACGGCACGTATAATGTGCTAAATGTGCACATCTTTTCTTACATAATTCATCGGAGCTAGCTGTGCGCGCAAGCAACGAGAAATTCTCTCCCATCTAAACGTACCGTGAACAGAGTACTATGCAACACATGTCAACAACAAATTTCACAAACAGAAAAAATACATTTTATCACCGTTATGTCACATTAGGTTCATTTCATTCGCATGAATTTTGTAAACTATAGACCGAACGTCGCGCTACTGAAGTTACTGAACGCCATAATTGGTGTAATATGTCTGCCGTAACATAACAGAGATATTTCTAGTGAGATCATCCTCACAGAGAAATCTGCCGACACATTGCCTCCAGTAGATAATTCCAGTGTGTAATGATGAACGTATCACACACACAATATATAATTGAACTGGTATCTAAATTCAACTGGGGACCTAGAAAAACGGAGAGGCTTCGTCCCTGCCGTAGCCCTCAGTGGTACACAACAGGCGACAGCAGTCCACTCACCTCATCGCCGCACCACACCGAACCCTGGGTTATCGTTATCGTGCGGTTTGGCCCCCCGTAAACACCCCCCCCCCCCCCCCCCCCCGGAACGTGTCATACCAGACGAGTTTAACCCCAATGCTGTTTGCGTGGTAGAGTAATTATGGTGTACGCGTACGTGAAAAAAGTGTTCGCGCAGCAATCGCCGACATACAGTAACTGAGGCGCCTGCCGCTGTAGCCGAGCTGTTCTAGGCGCTTCAGTCCGGAACCCTGCTGCTGCTACAGTCGCAGGTTCGAATCCTGACTCGGGCATGGATGTGTGTGATGTTCTTAGGTTAGTTAGGTTTAAGTAGTTCTAAGTCTAGGGGACTGATGACCTCAGATGTTAAGTCCCATAGTGCTCAGAGCCATTTGAACAATTTTTTGTAACTGAGACGGAATAAGGGGAACCAGCCCGCATTCGCCGAGGCAGATGGTAGAAAATCCGAAGAAATTCTGGTCGTATGTAAAGTACACAAGCGGCAAGACGCAGTCAATATCTTCGCTGTGCAGTGCCTATGGTACTGTTACCGACGACTGTGCCGCTAAAGCGGAGTTATTGAACGCAGTTTTCCCAAATTCCTTCACCTGGGAAGACGAATGGAATATTCCAGAATTTGAAACACGAACATCTGCTAGCATGAGTTTCTTAGAAGTAGATACCTTAGGGGTTGCGAAGCAACTCGAATCGCTTGATACAGGCAAGTCTTCAGGTCCAGATTGTATACCGATTAGGTTCCTTTCAGATTACGCTGATACTATAGCTCCCTACTTAGCACTCATATACAACCGCTCGCTCACGGATAGATCTGTACCTACAGATTGGAAAATTGCGCAGGTCGCACCAGTGTTCAAGAAGGGTAGTAGGAGTAATCCATTTAACTACAGACCTATATCATTGACGTCGGGTTGCAGTAGGGTTTTGGAGCATATACTGTATTCAAACATTATGAATCACCTCGAAGGGAACGATCTATTGATACGTAATCAGCATGGCTTCAGAAAACATCGCTCTTGTGCAACGCAGCTAGCTCTTTATTCGCACGAAATAATCGCCGCTATCGACAGGAGATCTCAAGTTGATTCCGTATTTCTAGATTTCCGGAAAGCTTTTGACACCCTTCCTCACAATCGACTTCTAATCAAGCTGCGGGCCTATGGGGTATTGTCTCAGTTGTGCGACAGGATTCGTGATTTCCTGTCAGGAAGGTCGCAGTTCGTAGTAATAGACCGCAAATCATCGAGTAAAACTGAAGTGATATCAGGTGTTCCCCAGGGAAGCGTCCTGGGACCTCTGCGTTCCTGATCTATATAAATGACCTGGGTGACAATCTGAGCAGTTCTCTTAGGTTGTTCGCAGATGATGCTGTAATTTACCGTCTACTAAGGTCATCCGAAGACCAGTATCAGCTGCAAAGCGATTTAGAAAAGATTGCTGTATGGTGTGTCAGGTGGCAGTTGACGCTAAATAACGAAAAGTGTGAGGTGGTCCACATAAATTCCAAAAGAAATCCGTTGGAATTCGATTACTCGATAAATAGTACAATTCTCAAGGCTGTCAATTCAACTAAGTACCTGGGTGTTAAAATTACGAACACCTTCAGTTGGAAAGACCACATAGATAATATTGTGGGGAAGGCGAGCCAAAGGTTGCGTTTCATTGGCAGGACACTTAGAAGATGCAACAAGTCCACTAAAGAGACAGCTTACACTACACTCGTTCGTCCTCTGTTAGAATATTGCTGCGCGGTGTGGGATCCTTACCAGGTGGGATTGACGGAGGACATCGAAAGTGTGCAAAAAGGGGCAGCTCGTTTTGTATTATCACGTAATAGGGGAGAGAGTGTGGCAGATATGATACGCGAATTGGGATGGAAGTCATTACAGCAAAGACGTTTTTCGTCGCGGCGAGATCTTTTTACGAAATTTCAGTCACCAACTTTCTCTTCCGAATGCGAAAATACACTCCTGGAAATGGAAAAAAGAACACATTGACACCGGTGTGTCAGAGCCACCATACTTGCTCCGGACACTGCGAGAGGGCTGTACAACCAATGATCACACGCACGGCACAGCGGACACACCAGGAACCGCGGTGTTGGCCGTCGAATGGCGCTAGCTGCGCAGCATTTGTGCACCGCCGCCGTCAGTGTCAGCCAGTTTGCCGTGGCATACGGAGCTCCATCGCAGTCTTTAACACTGGTAGCATGCCGCGACAGCGTGGACGTGAACCGTATGTGCAGTTGACGGACTTTGAGCGAGGGCGTATAGTGGGCATGCGGGAGGCCGGGTGGAAGTACCGCCGAATTGCTCAACACGTGGGGCGTGAGGTCGTCTTTAGCGATGAGAGTCGCTTCTGCCTTGGTGCCAATGATGGTCGTATGCGTGTTTGGCGCCGGGCAGGTGAGCGCCACAATCAGGACTGCATACGACCGAGGCACACAGGGCCAACACCTGGCATCATGGTGTGGGGAGCGATCTCCTACACTGGCCGTACACCTCTGGTGATCGTCGAGGGGACACTGAATAGTGCACGGTACATCCAAACCGTCATCGAACCCATCGTTCTACCATTCCTAGACCGGCAAGGGAACTTGCTGTTCCATTAGGACAATGCACGTCCGCATGTATCCCGTGCCACCCAACGTGCTCTAGAAGGTGTAAGTCAACTACCCTGGCCAGCAAGATCTCCGGATCTGTCCGCCATTGAGCATGTTTGGGACTGGATGAAGCGTAGTCTCACGCGGTCTGCACGTCCAGCACGAACGCTGGTCCAACTGAGGCGCCAGGTGGAAATGGCATGGCAAGCCGTTCCACAGGACTACATCCAGCATCTCTACGATCGTCTCCATGGGAGAATAGCAGCCTGCATTGCTCTGAAAGGTGGATATACACTGTACTAGTGCCGACATTGTGCATGCTCTTTTGCCTGTGTCTATGTGCCTGTGGTTCTGTCAGGGTGATCATGTGATGTATCTGACCCCAGGAATGTGTCAATAAAGTTTCCCCTTCCTGGGACAATGAATGCACGGTGTTCTTATTTCAATTTCCAGGAGTGTATTTCGTTGAGCCCAACCTACATAGGTAGGAATGATCATCAAAATAAAATAAGAGAAATCAGAGCTCGAACAGAAAGGTTTAGGTGTTCGTTTTTCCCGCGCCCTGTTAGGGAGTGGAATGGTAGAGAGATAGCATGATTGTGGTTCGATGAACCCTCTGCCAAGCTCTTAAATGTGAATTGCAGAGTAGTCATGTAGATGTAGATGGAAAACCGCTTTAAAAACCATCCACAGGCTGGTCGGCACACCGGACCTCGACACTAATCCGCCGGGCGGATTCGTGCCGTGGCCAGAACGCCTTCCCACTCCCGAAGCAGTGCATTAGACCGCACGGCTAGCCGGGCGGGCTGTTCGCATGAGGTTTCTTGCCTTCAGTTTCAAGAACAGGGGCCTTGAAGTGAAGTTAATCCCTTGCCGTATTTTGACAATTCCGATACTTGAAAATAAACGAGGACCAAAGCTAAACATCACGAGTCACACTCGTGGGAACGAAAGCTCCGCCAAACTATTTCTTGTATGTCGGATTTAGCTCTATTCAATACGTACATTATCCAAGAAACAATACACGGTCAGAGAAGGGAAACGTAATGTTGATTATCGAATAAGTATAATGTCAAAAAATATCCAATCGCCGGACCACGAAACGAGTGGAAAACCATCACTAGGTGAAACGCCTCTTCGACTCCAAGCACGACATTGGGCCCTTTTCCCAAAACATATCATTCGGACACCTGAAAAAAAAAAGGATGTTCGAAGTTTGCCTGAAACAAGAATTACAAAGCAAAACGACGTGGAAATGCACGGAGTAAAGGGGTGTGACATCTACCGCGATACTTTTCGAAACTACCATGCCATGCACGACTGCTAATTTTTACATTTGTAAGTATTTTCCTGTTAGAAATTCGTTCAAGTGGAACATTTCTGCTGGTAATTACATTTGTTGTAGACAGTATCTCCGTTTAGTTGTCGTGTTATTACATTCCGTCCGAAGAAGTTTAACCTGAAGAGGCCCAAGAAGATTACAACTTCTATTAACGTATTTTTATGTGTAAACATTTATTTGTGGATTTTGAAGAATTGTTTGAAATATTGTGTTACAATTATATATATAACAAGAATTAAATTAGTGTTAAACTCTAAAAGAATAGTATCATGCGAAATAAATCAAGGTGTAGCTACAAAACAGGTATCTGCATATCTGTGTGTATTGCGATTATCTCGCGCATCACACGGGTCCGTTTTGCGGGCGTCGGCTACACCCACTTGGGCGCGGATTTCGTCTAACTAAATGGTACGGCAAGGGGTTAAAGAACTGAAATTGTAATCCGTGGTACCACAATTCAAATTTTGCTCCTGCAGTGTTAAATAAAATTTTCCATAATTTTCATACATAGTTCTAGTCGTATCCAAGAATGATACTTGGCGTCTCCACAGCCTATTCATAAGTTCACAGTCGCCCAGTTAAGATGAACGTGCCACCTCTCAAGAGGGATGATACAGTGTAGAAAGATGGACTCACAAACGGCTAAGCTACACTGTGTACTGCTCTACACTCCGGGAAAAAAATATCCGTGATTTTTCGCACCAGATATTTAAAAATGGTTCAAATGGCTCTGAGCACTATGGGACTTAACTATTGTTGTCATCAGTCCCCTAGAAGTTAGAACTACTTAAACCTAACTAACCTAAGGACATCACACATATCCATGCCCGAGGCAGGATTCGAACCTGCGACCGTATTAGTCGCGCGGTTCCGGACTGCGCGCCTAGAACCGCAAGACCACCACGGCCGGCTCACCAGATATTTCCCAGGTAGCGCCTTAATACAGACTTTTCTAATTCTTTCAGGCCAAATCTCTAAACGTAGTGCAACAACTCTAGGCGGTTACTTGCTATTATTAATTACTTACATTTGGTGTATATTGAACAAAAAAATAAAACATGAGTGGAGTAGCCTTTGGCTGCAATATTAATACTCTGCAATTATACACCCCTTAACCTTTTTTCGTTTTAGCAAACAAAGATTCTTACAAATCTAACGGTCTCTGGTATTCTGGGCTGGTGTAGTATACTAACGCATCTGTACTTTCTAGCACTAGGTGACATTAAAATTGTGAAAACGCAGCTCCCGTCCTTCAAAAAGCAAATAAGTTGATTATATAACAATTTTTTTCATTTGTTAATTACAAACACGATGGGTCACAAGCTAAATTAAGTTTTCCAGTCCCTAAGTCTCAGTACTAGCAGAGAGCTTAGCCTAATCGTAAGTTCACTGACAGGAAGAAAGCGATGTTAACGATGATAGAAACAAAACTGTAATTTACACCAATTTCCGATGACGTCATGCAGAATAGGAATTATGTAATCCATCAACTAGGATAGTGAGAAAAGGCTCACTGGAAGAAATTACAGGCAACTACAACTCACCTGCGAAGGAATTTATTTACTAACGATCTTTAAATCCATAGTGAATTCTGTCCTCTCTGGTACCCCTAGAAGACTTAAATAAAGGAAGGGACAGACTCGATTCGAAGGAGGCTTGCGTTACTCGTCACACATTTGTTTAGTCACAGCCAGAAATGTGCTCAATAAATTACGGTGTACCATGCTGAAACAGGGAATTTTGTATCACTGAAATAACTGTTCTTGAAACTCCAAAAAGTCATTTGCTGGGCGAGTCTAGAAACACGTAACAAAACTTACAGTGCTACGCCAAAACGTATGACACCTTGTTTGGTTCAAATGGCTCTGAGCACTATGGGACTTAACCTCTAAGGTCATCAGTCCCCTAGAACTTAGAACTACTTAAACCTAACTAACCTAAGGACATCACACACATCCATGCTCGAGGTAGGATTCGAACCTGCGACCGTAGCGCCTAGACCCGCCGGCCACCCCGGCCGGCACAACTTGTTTAACACCGTGTTGGTCCAGTTGTGGACCGCAGTACATCGGCAGTTCTATATAGCATGGGCTCGACAAGTTCTTATCACGTTTCTAGAGGTACACCAGATGTGTTCGCAAGGGTCACGTAGTTCCCTCAAATTACGGGCCAGTAGTATCTGGATGCGCGTCTGGAGCCCTATATCGTCCCAGTCGTGTTCCATCGGCTTCAGATCAGGCGAATTTGGTGGTCAAGAGATCAGCGTGAGAGCACTATCATTCCCATCAAAGCGCCGCAGCACTATTCTGATCTTCTGACACGGACAGTTATCCTGCTGGAAGATTCCAAAGTCGTCAGGGAAAACAAACTGTGAACGGAGCAAGTGGTTCGAATAACATTTACGTATGAAACATCCTGGCAGATTAAAACTGTGTGCCCGACCGAGACTCAAACTCTGGACCTTTGCCTTTCGCGGGCAAGTGCTCTACCACCTGAGCTACCGAAGCACGACTCACGCCCGGTACTCACAGCTTTACTTCTGCCAGTATCCGTCTCCTACCTTCCAAACTTTACAGAAGCTCTTCTGCGAAACTTGCAGAACTAGCACTCCTGAAAGAAAGGATACTGCGGAGACATGGCTTAGCCACAGCCTGGGGGTTGTTTCCAGAATGAGATTTTCACTGTGCAGCGGAGTGTGCGCTGATATGAAACTTCCTGCAAGATTAAAACTGTGTGCCCGACCGAGACAAGAACTCGGGACCTTTGCCTTTCGCGGGCAAGTGCTCTACCACCTTTTTCTTTTTTTAAAATCTCATTTTGTTCGTTTTCGCTCGTTGAATGTGCTCGGGACGGACGTCGAAAGACACCCATGTCAACTCGTCAGTTCGTTGTAGATCGATTAGCTAAGTTTTTTTTATTACAGAGGGCTGCTAACCCGACAGTTTTACTTCTGCCAGTATGTCGTATTCTACCTTCCAAACTTTACAGAAGCTCTCCTGCGAACCTTGCAGAACTAGCACTCCTGAAAGAAAGGATATTGCGGAGACATGGCTTAGCCACAGCCTGGGGGATGTTTCCAGAATGAGATTTTCACTCTGCAGCGGAGTGTGCGCTGATATGAAACTTCCTGGAAGATTAAAACTGTGTGCCGGACCCAGACTGGTAGAGCACTTGCCCGCGAAATTCAAAGTTTGGTCCTATAAGACCTTACGAGAAGTTTCCAAAACGGAGTACAAGCTCAGATTCAAAATCGTTAAAATGGTTCTGAGCACTGTAGGACTTAACATCTGAGGTCATCAGTCTCCTAGACCTTAGAACTACTTAAACCTAAATAACCCAAGGACATCACACAAATCCCTGCCCGAGGTAGGATTCGAACTTGCGACCATAGAGATGGCGCAGTTCCAGACTGTAGCGCCTAGAACTGCTCAGCCACGCCGGCCGGTTACAAGCGTAGAATGAGAAACGATATCACCTTGCCTTTTTGAACAGAAGCATCGCGGACTTTGTTTCAAGCGATATGGGGGAAAATACGGAAAACGTGAATAAGCGGTTGGGTATCTGAACCGACAATTGTTAGCCAAGTGTTCTACCTTTGTCTCTCATCTCTCTGTGATTCGATTAGCGAATGCTGCGCGAGGAAAGTGATATCCCGAATATCTTTCAATTTTACCATGCCGTTCACTAAACTGATAGCCAAGACATTATGACCACGGTCCACCACGAGATTCAAAGCCGCCTGATGGCTGTATGTGACGTGACGCGGTAAGTGGCGCGGAATAGAAGGGCGAGTGAATCTGGCAACAACGTGAAAATCCACTGACATTAGCGATACTGTCAAAGGAAAGATTGTTACGACACGCCGCCTAAGAACGAGCATCCCGGAAGTGGCGAAGTCGATCGGCTGTTCGGCTACTGCCGTGATCATCAATGAGTTGTCGATGGACGGAAATGCAATCCGACAGCAAAGGATCATTTAGTAATCGCGAAAGCGTTACGGAGATGATAGATAAACTCCAGTGGAAGACTCTGCAGGAGAGACGCTCAGTAGCTCGGTATGGGCTTATGTTGAAGTTTCGAGAACAAACCTTCACCGAAGAGTCAAGCAGTATATTCCTCCCTCCTAAGTGGATCTCGCGAAGAGACCATGAGGATAAAATCAGAGAGGTTAGAGCCCACACAGAGGCCTACCGGCAATCTTTCTTTCCACGAACAATACGAGACTGGAATAGAAGGGAAAACCGATAGAGGTACTCAAAGTATCCTCCGTCACACACCACCAGGTGGCTTGCGGAGTATGGATGTAGATGTAGATGTACTTCGTCTCTGACGATGCTGATTGTACTATGTCTCTGATGACCCTCTCATCTATCGGACGTTAAACCCTTATCTTCCTTCGGAATGAAGCGAAATAGGGAAGTGGTAACTGCAACATTATACACAGTCTGCCACTCACTGCACAGTAGCCTACGGAATAGTTAAAAACATAGATTGGAGACGAGAAAACTGAGTTTTGCTAAACATTAATCGCTCCTAGTATTCACTACGCAACCAATGCGGCAGAAGGGAGGTTAGAACGTCACGCACGGTGAAGCTGAGTCACCTAGACATTTACAAAATAAAGTCTGCAGTAATCTTGCTGAAGCAACTACGCTATGAGTGACCTTGCTGGATCTCTGAGAACCTTATGAGAAATGTGCAGCCCCGCTGCTCCTGAATAGTTCCGTTTCTTAGCAACCACGTCGTCTTGTCTTGATCGACCTCTTTTTTTCTGTAATGGAAAAAAGTGGAACACAAGTCTATCAAGTCTTCCTGTCGCTCAACACACTTCCTCGAGTGCGTACGTAGTAGAGAGACACCCTTGGTTTTTAAAAAAAAGGAAAAGAACTTCTTGTTGTGTCGCATCGCCTGCTGCACCTCTTCATCGGAACGAAATTTCCTTCCTCTCGTCGCCTCTTTGAGTGGTCCAAACATGTGGTAATCACTCGGTGCGAGGTCTGGTGATTATGGCGGATGTGCCATTGTGTTTTGAAGTAAGCTGCCGTGGCACCTGTCTTGCGCCTGTGGACATTTTGCGAAATTTAAGCACTACAAGAATGATGTGATGTGCTGAGCCATTATTAATGTTCATGTCTGCAGCTATTTCATCCACTGTCACACCGTGAATTGCCATCACAGTGGCTTCAACTGCTACAGTAGACTCCGGTGTTACAACACGGTGTACCTGATCCGGGCGCTGGGCGTCTGTCACAGAAGTCAAGCCATTTCTGAACTTTCTAGTCCACTCACACACTTGCTGCACTGATAGACATGCATCACCATACTGCTGGATCTCTGCTCGCCGACGGCCCTCTACAGGTTTCGTACCTTCACTGCTCAGAGAACGCATGACAGAACGTTCGTCTTCCTGGGTTCATATCGCCAACGGGGTTGCCATTTGGAACTGATTTGTGGCCACGATTCGCTTGTTTGTAGTATGCCGTTGCCTGTAGGCATTCCTTACATCATTGTTAAACAGTGATGCCAACTTATAGAACGATGGCACGATATGGCGACACTTAATTACACTTCACGTAATTGGGCTTTCGTTGTCAGGCAGTTTTACATGGAGAGAGAGTAGCTGACCTTGGAAACTAATATAGCACAAACGGTCATCAGATTCTGCTTCAACCCAAAAACATTAGTCGCGTTTGAAAGACAGTCCAGTGTAAAAAGTGTTCAAATGTGTGTTAAATCTTATAGGACCTAACTGCTAAGGTCATCAGTCACTAAGCGTACACACTACTTAAGCTAAATTTTCCTAAGGACAAACACACACACCCACGCCCAAGGGAGGACTCTAACCTCCGCGCGGACCAGCCACACAGTCCATGACTGCAGCGCCCTAGACCGCTCGGCTAATCCCGCGTGCAGTTCAGTATACATCCCCTGTTTTATAACAATAAAGCCAAAGCCAAAAAAACAAACGTCGATCAGTTGTATAATTTTGGAACACGTATTATGTTCGAGTATAATGACATTTCTGGAGACTAGAAATCTACTCTGTAGAAACAAGCATGGGTTTCGAAAAAGACGATCCAGTGAAACCCAGCTCGCGCTATTCGTCCACGAGACTCAGAGGGCCATAGACATGGGTTCCCAGGTAGATGCCGTGTTTCTTGACTTCCGCAAGGCGTTTGATACAGTTTCCCACAGTCGTTTAATGAACAAAGTAAGAGCATACGGACTATCAGACCAATTGTGTGATTGGATTGAAGAGTTCCTAGATAAAAGAACGCAGCATGTCATTCTCAATGGAGAGAAGTCTTCCGAAGTAAGAGTGATTTCAGGTGTGCCGCAGGGGAGTGTCGTAGCACCGTTGCTATTCATAATATACATAAATGACCTTGCTGGTAACATCGGAAGATGACTGAGGCTTTTTGCGGATCATGCTGTAGTATATCGAGAGGTTGTAAAATGGAAAATTGTACTGAAATGCAGGAGGATCTGCAACGAATTCACGCATGGTGCGGGGAATGGCAATTGGATCTCAATGTAGACAAGTGTAATGTGATGCGAATACATAGAAAGACAGATCCTTTATCATTTAGCTACAATACAGCAGGTCAGCAACTGGAAGCAGTTAATTACGTGAAATATCTGGGAATAGGCATTAGGAGTGATCTAAAATGGAATGATCACACAAAGTTGATCGTCGGTAAAGCGGATGGCAGACTAAGATTCATTGGAAGAATCCTAAGGAAATGCAATCCGAAAACAAAGGAAGCAGATTACAGTACACTTTTTCACCCAATGGTTGAATACTGCTCAGCAGTGTGGGATCAGTACCAGATGGGGTTGATAGAAGAGATAGAGAAGATCCAACGGAGAGCAGCGCGCTTCGTTACAGGATCATTTAGTAATCGCCAAAGTGTTACGGAGATGATAGATAAACTCCATTGGAAGACTGCAGAAGAGACGCTCAGTAGCTCGGTACGGGCTTTTGTTGAAGTTTCGAGAACATACCTTCACGTAGGAGTCAAGCAGTATATTGCTCCCTCCTACGTATATCTCGCGAAGAGACCATGAGGATAAAATCAGAGAGATTAGAGCCCACACAGAGGCATACCGACAATCCTTCTTTCCACGAACAATACGAGACTGGAATAGAAGGGAGAACCGATAGAGGTGCTCAATGTACCCTCCGTCACACACCGTCAGGTGGCTTGCGGAGTATGGGTGTAGATGTACAAAAAGTCACCTAAATCCGTATATGTGCTAGCTGATGTACATATTATCTTTCTGTCTTTTAGAAATAGTCACACGTAAGTACTGTGTTGCAGCATTTCGTCTGATCTCCAGGGGAGTAATGAACCAACATGGCTGTATCTCTCAGGTGACTGGACGTTAAACTCCAAACAGAAGGAGAAATGTTATTCCCCCCAGTACGCATTAGGACTGTGATCCTCAGAAAGTATCATGGCCCCGACTTGTAACCAGATACGAAGAAGTACTATCAGCTCCGACCTTTGACGTATTTGTTTTAGGATAGGCGGGCACCATTTATTGTTTTACATGTGAAACGAAGGTAGACACTGACTGTACCTGAGATGAAGAGCTTCGTAGGTAAACAGAGTTACAGTACTTCTTCTCTTGGCGTATTTATGCCCTTCGTCGACAGACTGTACGCAAGTGCAAACAGATATTCGATATTGAACAATTAGTTCACGAGTCCACTCGAAGCGTAAATGGTTGCGAAAGCAATCCTGGACAAATGGGAAGTATCAAGACGAATACAAGGATTAGCAACCACAAGGCAGCGGCTGCTAGGCTGAATACAGTAACACCTACAACCATCAAATGGAAACGCGAAGTACACCTATTTAAAAAAGCTGATAAAAATGCTCTTAACGCCTTTTTAAGGGACCGTCTTCACTGCTTCCGATCTGATCACGTATATGTAGAAAAGATGTGGAATAATTTCAAAGAGATATTATCAACGACAATTGAGAGATATTTACCACACAAATAAGTGTTGGTACTAATCCCCTATGGTACACAAAACGGGTCAGAACGCTGTTGCAGAAGCAGCGAAAAAAGTATGCCAAATTTAAAAAAAAACGCAAAATCCCCAAGATTGGCAAAGTTCTGCAGAAGTTCTAAATATAGTGCGTACTTCAATGCGAGACGCTTTTAATAATTTTCACAACGAAACTATGTCTCGGAATGTGGCAAAAAACCCTAAGAGATTCTGGTCATACGTAAAGCACACCAGTGGCAAGACGCAATCAATACCTTCACTGCGCGATAACAACGGTGAAGTCACTGATGACAGTGCCACTAAAGCAGAGTTATTGAACACTGTTTTCCGAAACTCCTTTACCAAAGAAGACGAAATAAATACTCCTGAATTCCAATCAAGTACAACTGCCAAGATGGAAAGCATAGAAGTAGATATTCTCGGTATAGCAAAGCAGCATAAACCACTTAATAAAGGCAAGGACTCCGGTCCAGATCGTATACCAGTCAGGTTCCTTTCAGGGTATGCTGATACAATAGCTCCATGTTTAGCAATTATACACAACCGCTCGCTCACAGAAACTTCCGTACCTAAAGACTGGAACATTTCTCAAGTCACACCAATACCCAAAAAGGAAAATAGGAGTAATCCACTGAATTACAGGCCCATATCACTAACGTCGATTTGGAGTAGGGTTTTGGAACATATACTGCGTTCGAACATTATGAATTACCTCGAAGAAAACGATTTATTGACACATAGTCAGCAAGGATTCAGAAAAAATCTTTCTTGTGAAACACAACTAGCTCTTTATATTCATAAAGTAATGAGTGATATCGACAGGGAATGTCAAATTGATTCCATATTTTTAGATTTACGAAACGTTTTCGACACCGTTCCTCACTAGCGTCTTCAAACCAAACAGAGTGCCTATGGGATATCGCCCCAGTTGTGCGATTGGATTCGCGATTTCCTATCAGAAAGGTCACAGTTCGTAGCAATAGACGGAAAGTCATCGAGTAAGACAGAAGTAATATCCGGCGTTCCCCAAGGAAGTGTAATAGGCCCTCTATTGTTCTTTATCTATATTGACAACATAGGAGACAATATGAGTAGCCCTTTTAGATTGGTTGCAGATGATGCTGTCATTTATCGTCTTGTAAAGTCAACAGATGACCAAAACTAATTACAAAATGATTTAGATAAGCTATTTGTAAGGTGCGAAAAGTGTCAGTTGACCTTGAATAAAGAAAAGTGTAAAGTTATTCACATGAGTACTAAAAGAAATCAGCTAAATTTCGGTTACGCGATAAGTCACACAAATCTAAAGGCTGTAAATTCAGCTAAATACTTAGGGATTTCAGTTATAAATAACCTAAATTGTAACGATCACATAGATAATGTCGTGGGTAGAGCAAACCAAAGACTGCGATTCATTGGCAGAACACTTAGAAGGTGCAACAGGTCCACTAAAGAGACTGCTTACACGACGCTTGTTTTCCCTTTTCTGGAGTATTGCTGTGCGGTGTGGGATCCGCATCAGGTGGGAATGACGGCTGACATGGAAAAAGTTCAAAGAAGGGCGGCTCGTTTTGAACTATCGCGAAATAGGGGAGATAGTGCCACAGACATGATACGTGAAATGGAGTGGCAATCATTAAAACAAAGGCGTTTCTCCTTGCGACGGGATCTTCTCATGAAATTTCAATCACAATTCACTCCTCCGATTGTGAAAACTTTCTGTTGGCACCCACCTACATAGGGAGAAATGGTTATCACGATAAAATAAGAGAAATCAGGACTCGCACTGAAAAATTTAAGTACTCGTTTTTCCCGGGCGCCGTTCGTGAGAAATAGCTTGTAGGTGGTACATTGACCCCTCTGCCAGGCACTTCATTGTGAATAGCAGAGTAATCATATAGATGTAGATGTAGACATCTTCAAATCGATCGGTAAAGATGTCCTTTTCATGGTCGGAACGACGGTGGTACCTAACTGAAAACGTTGGCTTGAGAAACATATTATAACAGCTTGGTAACGCCTCTCAGCGCATAGCCACTTATCATCTCGGTTGACAGCGTCAGCAGACGACGAAGAATGGTGACATACTGTAACCGCGCCGAACCTGCGTGTTTATACCGATCCATCAGCGACACGCTTGGAGGCGATGTCCCAGAACACGTCAGCGTCCGACAACATGGCTTCCACCTGCTACCCATCGTCTTCCTTCCTGTAGGTGGAGTGCGCTCAAAAACTTTCATTGAGAGTCGATTCACCGCCAACTTCTGTTTACGTTCATTGCCCATTTCTCTTCCCTATCATGCACAAGGTAACCGCGACCTATCTTAACAGCTCGTTTTGGTAATATGGCTTCCGAAACTGAAAAATTTTCTTGTCCCGAACCTTATTGACATTTTTGCACATCCTATAATATCTTCAATCTTCTTGTCGTTGACAGACTAAAAAAGTTAAAGAAAGGTACAAGAGCCTCATAGGATAATATACATGATAGAAACGGCATCTGTTTACACAGCAAAATGTTCAAATGCGTGTGAATTGCTGAAGCTCGTCTCCCAAGCAGCAAGGTTCGCCGCAAGTTTGCGAGATGGCGTGCATGCCTGCCGGCTTGCAGGGAAAGGAGCCGGCTATCTTCCATGCCGAAGCTCTCCCACGGTGCAAGATCGGCAGCTAGTTGTGTTTTGATCGGTTGCATATTGTATCGAACGAATATGGCTGCTTCAGGTACAGATGTTCACAGCAAACTGGTGTTATTAGTTGTTTTGGTGCTAAACATATGCAGAAATGCATGCTAATGAGAGAAGAAGAAAGAAAGAATGGACGAAAAAGTGGATTAAGAGGAGAAACACTGGAAAAGGTGTGCTCTCCATGCTTGTTGAGGTTGAGGTTTCTACATTTAACACAAAATTCATAGTTTTGTACTTACGTTTTTCATACCAGCGCCACTGCTTTCGATGATTTTACTTTGGAGTACTCCACTTCAAAGTGAGCACGTAAATTGTGCATTTTGCTATAGCACTCCTTGCTCGTCGTGTATGTTCGAACAAGGCACACGGCACTTGCAACTCTTTCGAGTGCTTCTGCACACAAGCGTTTATAAATAATAGTTTGTGCTTTTCACGACGTAGAGACACTGCTCTTCCCTATTAGTACATATCAATGCTTCAATCGCTTCCTCGGACCACTGCGGTGCCATTATTTAATAATTATAAGAACTTCCTACCGCACCTCACAACAGCAGAAAAGCGACGATCAACAATGGCTTCCCGCGCAAGCTTTCCGAGTATGACGTCACAAACGAAACTTCTGATGATTGGCCAACGCAGGTAGCACACAGGGAACCTTACAAGAAAAATAGCACCGGACCTATCCTGGAAATCTTACAAGGTTCCCATCACGGTAGCCCGCTAGCAGAAGACGGAGCCCGCAAGGTAGCCGTCGCTCGAGCCAGCAAGGAAACTTACAGCGAATCTTGCTCCGTGTGAGACTAGCTTTAAGGGACCAAACTGCTGAGGTCATCAGTACCTAGATTTACACACTACTTAAACTAATAACAACCCCCCCCCCCCCCCACACACACATATGCCCGAGGGTGGACTCGAACTTCCGGTGGGAGGGTCCGCGCAATCCGTAACATGGCGCCCTTGACCTAGCGGGCACTCCGCGCAGCACGGGCTAGAGTAGCGTAGGAAATCTGGAGACATGCAATTTGATATAGGACAGTTGTGACCTATCAAGCCGGGAAATAATCTCAAAGTGACCTATAAAAGCCAACTAACGTACAGCGAATGCACATCACGCCAGTTTTTCTACATCCTCTCGCTCTCTTCCACCAATGGCTGTGTCTGCTGTTTCGTTAACATTTTCAATTTAAAGTTTGCCTGGGGTAACGAAGAAATTTTTAAACGTTATGCAAAATCTAAATATGCTTACTTTAAGAGGTAAACGTAACGCTACAAGATCATTTGTTTCGTAGTAACAAAGGCCAGACAAACAAAACAATTTCATTTTTAATGTCCCTCGTATTAGCCTCATGACGGTGGAGATGAAAACAAGTGGAACCGCCATTCGGCTCATGACTGACGCCAAGAAGACATCGCACTTCGAACGCACGATCCAAGTCCACAGACATCATTGCTGCTCGCATTCTACACGTTTCTCCAAGGGCGATAATGTCACGGTATTCACTTAACTCCGAGAAGATGTTGCTTCGCACCCCTAGGCAAGCATGATCAGGGGATATTGTCCGCCAGTTTGAGACGAGACGCTAGTAGTCGTGCAAAGATTTTATAGTCGGTGTTTAGCATAGTGAGAGGCCGATATTGATTAACACTGCCACTCCCCGCCATCTTCGGGATGGGAAGAAAAAATCCGACGGTAGGAAAATGTCAGGACGCATCGCCTCATTGTACATCGACACCAACTGTGGCATCATAATGTCCACGAATTCTCGATAAAACTCTAACGTAATCCCATCTGGCCCTGGTAATTTATGGGCCGCTCCTTTTGTGAGTGACACCTTTATATCGTCTTCTGTGAGAGGCTCCATAAGTTTTGCTTTATCCGTCTCTGTCAATGTCGCTTGCAGATGTTGAAGTATGTCTTCCCCCACCCGACGGTCCGTCGGTGTGCCGGCATATAGGTGGCGGAATTGCTCTAAAAATTCATTTGCAATGTCCTGTTGTGTTGTCAGTTGACGGCCATCTAAACCGTGGAGCACTGTTCCCGCGACATATGGTGCATCGAGGTACGTTCCCCAGTGATGGTGTCGAGACATCTTGACTGTATTGGGATGCCACCCAGTCGTCGTCGCGTGATCAGTAGGATGTGTACCTTGACACGATGAATTTCTGCATGATGTTCTGCAGACGGCACCTTGAATGTCAGCTCACGAAGCATGGTGTAACAATAATCAAGAGTGTCTCTTTACCATCTCGTCTTATCCCGACCATACTGTATTAGAGCTCTTCTTATTGCCGGCTTAGTACATTCGGGCCACCATTGAAACACGGAGGAATATGTTGGTAGACGGCGTTGACATGTGGCCCATACCTCCTCGACTCTCTGGCGACATTCTGGGTCCGCCAAAAGTGACGAATTGAGCTTCCATGTCCAGCGGCTTCTCCACACACTTTGACGAGGGAGTGATATGGTACAAATGATGAGTAAATGCCGCGGGCCATCTTTCCGCGTCCTGAAGGCCAAGTGAAACATATATTCGATAAAGTCTACTCGCCGAGTGACTGGTAAAATAAGTATATCCCTCAGGGTTCCTATGAATCCTGTCCAGGTGCCGGCAAAGCACTTGCAATTCACGACAGGTATTGTAATGTGGAGTCTGGTCTTTTTGGGCTAAAACACAATTGAAGTCACCACCTATAATGAAATGATCGAAACTGCCGGTAAATAAGTGCGCAATCTCTTCCGAATAATGTCTCGCACGCGCAAGTCTGTTGTCTGTGCCGGAAGGGGCATAAACATTGAGAATACGAATTCCGTTAACAGTTATCGCCACTCCTCGTGTCGAGGGCAGATGCCAGGTCGCGAACCGGAATCCCGTCCCAGACCAATATCGCCGTTCCATCGTCGTCGTTAGAGTGGGCTAGGTGTAGGAGATGTATCCATGTGCGTCTTGGAACTCAGGAATGTAAATTTCCTGCACCATCAGTATATCCACATCCGACGCGTATATAACGTCCCTAAATAATTGCTGTTTCAAGTGTGATCTAATGGTATGTTCGTTCACTGTCCCTATTCTGTATGCCTGGCTTAGAGTAGCTGTCATCTCTACATGATGTTAAAATGACGAAAATTCACCGTATCAATAGTTCCTTTGCACATACGCGGAAGGTCGCCCGACGGGCATGTCCCGGCGGCATTAGGTTTCTTGAGATGCAGACGGATGCGAGTCCCCACCAATAGCATCGGTGATTTCGTCGTCGTGCTCGTCCCAGCTGATATTATTGGGGTGCTCCAAATTGCCCTGTGCGGCATTGATGTGTGGCATCTGTGGATCTTTCGCAGCTTTAGACTCCGCTGCAGAAGGGGTGTCGGGCCCCTGAGCAGATGCGTCGTCTGAACGACATGACATCTTTTCACTGTCCGAATTCATATGGTCAGCGACGTCCGAAACGTGTGGTTCCAAGTCAGACAGGTCCATAGTGTTAGACTCATCTGGGCTCCCAAGAAGAGAAGGAAGCGTCTCCGCAGAGTTTAGTCGGCGCTTCTTGTGGCGCTTCGGCGAGCGTTGTTTGCGGGCCCTAACCTCGGCCTCTGGTGTTGGCGAATCTTGTATCTTCTGCTGTTTCGCCGCCGCCACAACGCCCTGGGGTCGTTCTACTCTAGCTTCCATGCCTAGCGTGATGCTGTCACCCTCTTTCTGCACCACCTGTAGTGTCTTGGATTGAGGGTTGGTCGGAGCCATTCCTTCTTCAGTGGAGCCCGAAGGCGCCTCAATCGACGGCGGCGTTGGTTCGATAGCACGGTCCGACCTCGGCGTCACCTCCCCGCGAAGCGTTGTTCAATTAAGTCAGCGGCAGTGACGATGGTGTAGCCGTATTCTGGAAGTCTCCGCTGGGGAGTTGCACGAGTCTCCTTTGCATACACGCAGGTCGAAGATGTCCTTCACCACCACACCCGGAGCATGTCTGGGGCTGTCCATCATAGGTGACAATAGCTCTACTACCGCCGATGTTTAGGTACGATGGCACATGTTTCGTAAGGGCAATTCGCACCTGTCGGACACCATTGAGCACTGGATACGTGCTGAAACTTGCCCAACGTTCGGCCGTATGACTAACAACTCTGCCGCATGGCTGGAGTGATTCAGTGACCAATGATTCGGGTACCTCGCAGCTCGAAGACTCGAATCGTACGCATGTCCAGGCCCGAATGAGCTACTAGTACTTCGCCACTATAACCATCGGAGTGTCGGAACAAGAATCCTCGTTTGGCGGCTTCAATGATTCTATCGCATGCTGCGTCGTCAATCATCTTTACGTAAAGAGTGCTGCTCACGATTGATAAGTGAATTCCAATAATCTCCGCGTAATTAAGATGCACTTCGTCCCTCAAGAAACGTTCGATTTTGAAAGCCTTCGGTCTTGCATACTCGTTACAGAACGTGAACTGTTCAAAATGGTTCAAATGGCTCTGAGCACTATGGTACTCAACATCTGAGGTCATCAGTCCCCTAGAACTTAGAACTCCTTAAACCTACCTAACCTAAGGACATCACACACATCCATACCCGAGGCAAGATTCGAACCTGCGAACGTAGCGGTCGTGCGGTTCCAGAATGTAGTGCATAGAACCGCTCGACCACTCGGGCCGGCAAACTGATTAACATATAATATTTTATGAAGGAACCTATATTAAGAATTTTTATGTTTTTGCCACGTCAGAACCGTTTCAGTCCACCACCGTAGCTGAGTGGTTAGCGAAAGCAGCTTCGCACTGGAGGATCTGAATTCGATTCCCGGTACTGCCAAGAATTTTTCGCTGGTTGGGGCTGGTATGTGGTTCAATCAGCTTCGTAATGCCGATTGAGGAGCTACTTGAACGAGAAGTAACGGCTCCACGGTCTGGAAAGTCAGCAAAATGGCCGGGAGAGCGTTGTGTTATCCCATGTCCCTCAATACATCAGGACGAAGAAATCACAAAAGCAGCAAAAAACTGGAAAAGATAAAGGAAGTTGAGCAAAAGATCAGTATTTTCTACCATAGCAGTGCTACACAAAAATAAAGCCTGAAACCTGTGACGCCGCAAATCCCATATATCACTTATACAGTGCTGGGAACTGTAGGGCGGAAGTTATATCTGTGTATGACGGTAGAAGAAAGTCTTAGTAATCGAACAGCATCCAGACATCATTTTGCGAACGGGCTGCGACGGAGGGCCAATGAAAGATTGAAGTTAACTAAGACTCAGATAAGGATGTCCTCCTGGTTCAACGTTCGTTCTTTCGTTTCTCATACTCTATAGCAACAGTTTACAATAACAGGTTCGATATCCCGAACGTTCAGCCAATGGCGACGAAAGGCTGCGCCCTCGAACCCTCAGGATCACATTCCAATCCCAACGAAGGGCTTAATTTGTCACAACCAGAAGCTGAGAACCTCGAATGAAGGAGTAAAGTGATTCATTCTTGAGCAAATAATAGGCAATGAGATTGGAGAAAGGGTGAAAGGAGAAGCACATAGAACGATGGAACAACACCACAGCAGTCGTGGTTGTGTAGAATCCAGTAAACTTATTTAGCATATATGCCCGAAAATACTGTTAAAGGGAGAGATAAGCTACCGATGTGTTTTAATCAAAATAGGAATGAGAAAATCGTTGAATTCGCTGGAAACTACCTCTGCCTCACATACGCAAGTAACTAAAATATGCAACTATACGAATAGACGATCTTTTCACAACCAAAAAGTCACAACGATCCTTTCACGGAACAGCAGGAGTGTATAAGGTAATAACAAGACACCAACATTCATTTCTTGTCCCTCAGAAACTGCCACAGTGCTTTCCACCCATGAAGAAGAAGCATATCTCCCCCGTGGAGATAAAACATGGACAGTTCATTGCATTTTGCTTTGGTCTCTGCTGACATCTACTGTAGGCTACTATCTCGCGCTGTTAATAGCTCAATATCTACAGACAGTTAAAACAGTGAAGTGTAATTACTGTGTAATGCTCAATTTAGTAAATATACCGTATTCTAATGAAGTTACGATGTAAAACTGAACGGTATTTAAGGAAGCCACTGCATGTCTACATAACAGACAATCAATAATTTCTCTAAATATTGGTTTATCTAATATTTGTCAATGTAATAGTCAAGATGAATTTCAAACGTAATATTACAATGTTCTGTAACTTCCTGAATCACTATGCAGTTTTTGCAGTTATGGCATTCGTTTATGTACTATGTAATTCGAAAAAAGGAGGAGACAAAGATAGTATATGCTCCTACCTGGTCTCTAGTTTTTAGAAGTTAATAAATTATAAGATCCTCTCAAAACACAGCAAGCTTATGTCGTTCGTTCCAATTTCGAAATGCAACATACAGCTTGATTCTTGGCCTCCCTCGTTTTTTTTGTTCATATGAAAGCATAATTTATTACGAGGTAATTCTAAAGGAAGAAACTCGATTGCAAATAGAGAATCTGAGAACGCACCTAAACCTGTGTTGTTAATTTAGAGACCTGTGCAAATTGATTTCCGGTTCAGTACATAGTGATCACAGATCATGTCATCGAAAGTAGAAATTCTGTTATTTTACTCTTACTAATCTGCGCTACGACTATCAAAGCTAAAGCTAAAAACTTCCGAGGACATTTGTGAGACCTGACACTTGCGGAGAAGTCTTTGGCTTAGCTAACTCAGCAGTAAAATTGAAAATATTGATGTGTGATGATGTACAATGTGTTAAGACAGATAGCATGCTCACAAGCCGAGCAGGAGGATGTCGGCGTGGGGTAGAAAGGTCGTCGGTTCGCATCTAGTCAGGTGGCGGAATTTCCAAGGACCATTAACGGAACCTCCTTAACTGTTTACCAGGCAGCGAAGATGAACAGAGACGAGAGGGCAACTGTTGAGCGAGTAGTCATCATAGGTAATCTCGCCATGAGAAGCTAGCGACTGCATACAGGAATAGTGAATTTTCCGGACATTCTTGAGCCCCGATGTAGTAGTCGGTAGTGAGTCAATGAGGAACGGAAGAAACGTTAGCAAACAGAAGATAGTAGCAAATACAGAGGCTTTGTTGCAAATGAAGCGTAGGTTGCTAGGTACTACTATTCACGCCGTGAATTATGACCTCGGACCATTTAGCGAACTGGCTTCATACAGGCTGTTGTTAATGCCTTCCTTTCCCCTGACATGAAATACATGTCATTGTCCCTCTGTTTACTTCTGTCCTATTAATTACTTCATTTTGTGACGTCTCTCGAAGTTCAAAAAATGGCTCTGAGCACTATGGGACTTAACATCTGTGGTCATCAGTCCCCTAGAACTTAGAACTACTTAAACCTAACTAACCTAAGGACATCACACACATCCATGCCCGAGGCAGGATTCGAACCTGCGACCGTAGCAGTCCCGCGGTTCTCTCTCGAAGGTAACAAGAACATTTTATATGGCTCTGAGCACTATGGGACTTAACTTCTGAGGTCATCAGTCCCCTAGAACTTATAACTACTTAAACCTAGCTAACTTAAGGACATCGCACACATCCATGCCCGAGGCAGGATTCGAATCTGCGACCTTAGCGCCTCGCGGTTCCAGACTGTAGCGCCTAGAACCGCTCGGCCACCCCGGCTGATTAACCTGTTATAGATATCTCTCTGAATTTAGGTGGGGAATGTCTAAATCCGTTTTAAGCGTGTACTCTACTGAACCTGAGTACACAGTTGTGGATCACGTAGGTTTAAATATCAATGTTTCCATTGATTAGCACGTGAAAAAAGTATTTCCACCGTCTGATCAACTTACGTATAGCGAGTTGAATCGCATTCTGATTTTTCATGACAATGCGGTTACCGATTAAGCTATTCAGAAATGACGCAGGGCCATCTGTGCTTCAGTGTGCCAATACCGGTCTCTTACTTTTCAACAGCCGTTGTATACTAGGGTACACACTGCTGCAGGGTGAAACATTCATTCCCATAAGGGTGGTTTCATTAAAAACGGATACAAATAAAAAATAATAAAGGGACCAACAGGTATGAGGTACGTTTGTTGTGTGTATGATGTAAGTTACACTGTGTACGACCATTTCAGAGACGACGTGTCCGCAGCTTTGTGTAAAATAGTATTTTTTGCAGTATTTACTGTACATTTTTTTCGTTAATATAACTGTAATTAAAGTGATATATTTACAACAAAGATTCATTTAACCCTCATTGCGTCTGGGAGTAAAGTGAGTCAAGTAGGTTTACATGCAGTGGTGTCCAAAATTAAAGCAACAAACGGAAATTTTGCAAAGTTGCGTTTTTTTTGCGACAAAACAGTATAAACAGATGATAGTAAAGAATAGAGAACGTAATCAGCTCCAACATGCATAACGGCAGACAAAAATATTCGTTTTTTCTTTTTTTTTCAACTCAGCCGGCCACTGTGCCCGATCGGTTGTAGGCGCTTCAGTCCGGAACCGTGCTTCTGCTGCTACGGTCGCAGGTTCGAATCCTGCCTCTGGCATAGATGTGTGCGATGTCCAAAGGTTAGTTAGGTTTTAGTAGTTCTACGTTCTAGGTCACTGATGACCTCAGAAGTCAAGTCCCATAGTGCTCAGAGCCATTTGAACCATTTTCCAACTTAACGGATTTGCACACACATTCTGACAACTGGTTAATGTGCTCAGTATGAGGTGCTAACATCTCTGGAACCAATACAGACCTGACAACGATGGGACATGCTATGAATAATGTCACCAATTCATTTTGAGACAGTAACCCTCATTCTTCCTGCAGAGCTGCTCACAAGCGTTGGACACTTCTTAAGTAATAGGACCCAGTACGTTGTCCTCGATGGTGAGTGTTCATCGGAGGTGAGGGTATCATCTGGAGTGCCCCAGGGAAGTGTGGTAGGTCCACTGTTGTTTTTTATCCACATAAATGATCTTTTGGATAGGATGGATAGCAATGTGCGGCTGTTTGCCGATGATGCTGTGGTGTACGGGAAGGTGTCGTCGTTGAGTGACTGTAGGAGGATAGAAGATGACTTGCACAGGATTTGTGATTGGTGTAAAAAATGGCAGCTAACTCTAAATATAGATCAATGTAAATTAATGCAGATGAATAGGAAAAAGAATCCTGTAATGTTTGAATACTCCCTTAGTAGTGTAGCACTTGGGCTTAACACTGCACAGCGATATGAAGTGAGACAAGCATGTAATGGCAGTTGTGGGGAAGCGGGATAGTCGTCTTCGGTTCATTGGTAGAATTTTGGGAAGATGTGGTTCATCTGTAAAGGAGACCGCTTATAAAACACTAATACGACCTATTCTTGAGTACTGCTCGAGCGTTTGGGATCCCTATCAGGTCGGCGCGAAGAGACCATGAGGATAAAATCAGAGAGATTAGAGCCCACACAGAAGCATACCGACAATCCTTCTATCCACGAACAATACGAGACTGGAATAGAAGCGAGAACCTATAGAGGTACTCAGGGTACCCACCGCCACACACCGTCAGGTGGCTTGCGAAGTATGGATGTAGATGTAGACATAGAAGCAATTCAGAGGCGGGCTGCTAGATTTGTTACTGGTAGGTTTGATCATCACGCGAGTGTTATGGAAATGCTTCAGGAACTCGGGTGGGAGTCTCTAGAGGAAAGGAGGCGTTCTTTTCCTGAATCGCTACTGAGGAAATTTAGAGAACCAGCATTTGAGGCTGACTGGAGTACAATTTTACTGCCGCCAACTAATTTTTCGCGTAAAGACCACGAAGATGAGATAAGAGAGATTAGGGCTCGTACAGAGACATATAGGCAGTCATTTTTCCCTCGTTCTGTTTGGGAGTGGAACAGGGAGAGAGGATGCTAGTTGTGGTACGAGGTACCCTCCGCCACGCACCGTATTGTGGATTGCGGAGTATGTATGTTGATGTAGATGTAGATGTAGATGTAGAGTGGTTGGTGGATGTAACCTTTCTTCCTAGCGCATCCCAGACATGCTCTATGGTATTCAAATCGGGAGTGCGAGCAGGCCACGCCACGCTTGCAATATCTTCGGTTTCCAGAAAAACATTAACAACCCGTGCCTTATGAGGTCGACAATTATCGTCCATTAGTACGAAGTCTGGAGCCACAGTGCCTCGCAACAACCGCACATGAGATCCCAAGATCTCCTCACGCTACCTGACAGCAGTTAAACCTTGCCGATTCACCCGTTCAATTTCATTAAGAGGTGTGCGAGTGGTAAACATAAGCCCTGCCCACACAATTATTGATCCACCTCGATATCGGTCTCGTTACACAATGTTTGGCTCCCGAAATCGTGTTCCACGTTCCCTCCAGATGCGAATCCGTCCAGAATCGCTCTCCGGACCAAATCGGGATTCATTTGTGAAAACAACATTGGTCCACCGTTCGACCGTCCAGGTGGCATGTTGACGGCTCTAGTCGAGACGTTCCCTTCTGTGAAGACACCTCAGAGGTAAACAGACAGCAGGTCCCCTACAATAAAGGCCACTCTGCTGAAGCCTTCAGTACGCGAGATAACTTGCCCTCCTTCCAACAGCCGTGTACCGCAAGTCTCTCGAGGAACGGAAGGTTCCAAATGATTTGAAAAGAGCACAGGTAGTTCCAGTTTTCGAGAAGGGTCGTCGAGCAGATGAGCAAACCTATAAACCTGTATCTCTGACATGGATCTGTTGTAGAATCTTAGAACATGTTTTTTGCTCATGTATCATGTCATTTCGGGAAACCCAGAATCTACTCTGTAGGAATCAACATGGATTCCGGAAACAGCGATCGTGTGAGACCTAACTCGTTTTATTTGTTCATGAGACCCAGAAAATATTAGATACAGGCTCCCAGGTAGACGCAATTTTCCTTGACTTCCGGAAAGCGTTCGATACAGTTCCGCACTGTCGCCTGATAAACAAAGTAAGAGCCTACGGAATATCAGACAAGCTACGTGGCTGGATTGAAGAGATTTTAGCAAACAGAATACAGGATGTTCTTCTCAATGGAGAGACGTCTAGAGACGTTAAAGTAACCTCTGGCGTGCCTCAAGGGAGTGTTATGGGACCATTGCTTTTCACAATATATATAAATGACCTAGTACATAGTGTCGGAAGTTCCATGTAGCTTTTCGTGAATGATGATGCAGTATACAGAGAAGTTGCAGCATTGGAAAATTGCAGCGAAATGCAGGAAGATCTGCAGCGGACAGGCACTTGGTGCAGGGAGTGGCAACTAACCCTCAACATAGAAAAATGTAATGTATTGCGAATACATAGAAAGAAGGATCCTTTATTGTATGAATATATGATAGCGGAATAAATACTGGCAGCAGTTACTTTTGTAAAATATCTGGGACTATGCGTACGGAACGATTTGAAGTGGAATGATCATATAAAATTAATTGTTGGTAAGGTGGTTGCAAGGTTGAGATTCATTGGGAAAGTCTTTAGAAAATGTAGTCCATCAACAAAGGAGGTGGCTTACAAAACACTCGTTCGACCTATACTTGAGTATTCCTCATCAGTGTGGGATCCGTACCAGTTCGGGTTGGCAGCGGAGATAGAGAAGATCCAAAAAAGAGCGGCGAGTTTCTTCACAGGGTTATTTGGTAAGCGTTATAGTGTTACGGAAATGTTTAGCAAACTCAAGTGGCAGACTCTGCAAGAGAGACGCACTGCATCGCGGTGTAGCTTGCTGTCCAGGTTTCGAGAGGGTGCCTTTCTGGATGAGGTATCGAATATATTGCTTCCCCCTACTTATACCTCCCGCGGAGATCACGAATGTAAACGTAGAGAGATTCGAGCGCGCACGGAGGCTTTCCGGCAGTCGTTCTTCCCGCGAACATTACGCGACTGGAACAGGAAAGGGAGGTAATAACAGTGGCACGTAAAGTGCCTTCCGCCACACACCGTTGGGTGGTTTGCGGAGTATAAATGTAGATGTACACCGTTCGCCTCGATACATGTCCAGGGGATGATGCGAGGTCAGATGCCAGTTGCAGTGCAGTAATAAGGCGGTAGCGCCATGCCCTTACAGCCAAATAACGGTGCACACTCTCTGGTTTCACACGTGGTCGGCCCTGCCCTGGTCTTCGGGATACAGTTTCAGTCTCTACAAATTGTCGCCTCATCCGATAAACAACAGAACGATTCACATTAAGCCATCGGGCCACATCAGTTTTCGTCTCTCCAGCTTCCATTTGTAATATTAGTATCTGTTTCGATAGCTTAAATAAACTTACATTCGGTAATATAACCATGCAGGCTCATAAAAGCCATACAATTTGTGTTAAAATTTCTTAGATCGTCGCTGAATAGCAGCCACCTGATATATCAAAGAATATCTTACGCGCCACGGCGCCAGAATACGAGTTGTTCATAAACTGTATCGACAGAGATATTTTGTGTTTCTTATTTTTTGACAGCTGAAGAATTGTAATCCTCTTCTGTTACCACAGTTCTGAAATATTTTTTAAAGACGGCGGACGCGAATGTGGCGTGGTGCGCAATCACTAATTAGTTATTATAAAATATTACTATTGTGCAGTGCTATGTAAGAATTTGTGTATGTAGCTAAGATAAAATGTCGAAAATGTTAAAGGACTTTATTTAAAGAAACAGCCAGCAAGATATAAAATTGAAATGTACGGAGCCTATTATTAGGAATACTGACTAAGGTAATTAAATTAGTTATTGTGCTCTCAACTATTGTAGTGCCTGCTTATTACTTAAAGTATTTCTATGCTATCCATCTCCTATTAATAGCAACAGAAGTAACGGTGTTTTTATAGTTTTCATACAGCTACCAGGGACCGACTGCATGTCGGCAAACGTCGTAGTTAAGGCAGTAGGCGCATTGCTATTTACCTTATTTGTGATTTAAGTCCAACTTCTTTTAATGTGTGGTGTAGTATAGCAAAGAAAGTTTCAAGCTCTGGTCCCTTAGGTTTCTCTGTTCGTAGATGCTATGTCTCACATCCGGTCGAGATCGAACACGATCACGACACAAATAAATTAAGTGGCAATGCGAACTGTGTTCTTAATCTTGAGAACGCTACGCCTTCTGCAAACGATTTCAGGTGACATATAAACTATCACATACAGTACTTAAGTTTTTGAAAAGTCCTTGCTCTTCCCACCAAGAAGTGGTGCAAAATTTACAATAGATTTCTGAATCTTCACAAGACAATAATAATTTAATCAAAATATAAATATTTTTTTAAAAAGAAAAAAAGACAAACAAACACCACACTTGGCGCCCTAACAGGGACTTTACTGAAATTATGAAAATCAGTCCTCTTGTGTTTGCTGCTAATGCAGATATATCTAACAATACATTTATTTTTCATGTTCACGCTACGTGCTTAAAAAAATGTGGATGAAAATTTCAAAGAGGAAAGACGAGTCGAAGGCGGAAAACGAAGAAATTTTATATCCAGTTGCCGATTTTCAAGACATCAAGCGTAAGTTACGAAAAAAAAATTTTCATATGCCATTGTGAGGCTTCAGTAGTGCAGTTGTCTTTCGAGCTACATTACCATTCTTCCTTTTATTTCCATCTGCACATTTAAAAAATCAGCTTAAATTGTTTTGTCATAATTTAGTAGTATTTGCAACGTATGTCTCAATCCCATTGTTGAGTCTTGATTTCAATGTGTAAATATGGCGTCGTGTTACACGTGAAATGCTAGCGCTGTGTGCTAATTCAGTTGTTTAGTGTGCCCGTCTTCCATCTTGTCTTCTCCGTTTCAGTTCACAGTCGTTTGTTAGGCGAGTGCAACTCCCATACTTGACAGACAGCACGTGACCTGACGTCACAAGCAAAGGACAGACGAACCGCATAGCAGACCACGTGTAGCTGACGTAATACTGTTGGCAAATAGACACCGCGAGATGGCGGAGGGTAAACAGAAATTAATCCCGACAGCAGGTGACAGTGATGATATGAACAGCACTCAATATTAGTTGCGCTCACGTGCAATTAGCATGCGAGTGGAGGCGGAGGCTAACGCCGGTGATGTGATTGACACAGACCAAACAATTCGAACGATTCCAGCGGGTAGCAACCCAATTGTAGATACGAATGTAATCTCCTTCAAATCCAAAACTGGATAGCAAATAATGATAGGGAAAAGGAACAACTGCGGTTAGAAAAGGAACGAAAAGCAAGGGAGAGAGCTGAACGAGAGGAAGAAAACAAAAAAAGAGCTAATTCGAGCTTTTACCGATTTAAATAAACAATTTGACGTGGTAAAAACTGATCTGAATACCCAATTGGGCGAGGTCAAGTCGGAAATAAGAGGGCAAATTGAAGCAGTAAAAACAGAGATCCGTAAACAGGTTGAGGCTGAGATCAAGCAGGTATCTAGTAAATTTGAAACAGCAGTAGGAGCTGCCGAGAGTGAAATTAATGTCACGGTAGAAGCATACCATAACGAAACTGTAGCATTAAAGGGTAATTGTGATACCATGTCAAAGGAGGTCAGCACCGTGAAACTGGTTGTCACAAATATGGGAAAGAAGATAGATGATTTGACGAAATAAATAGAATCACTTCACATAGAGGAGCAGGTAAAAATTATGGTAAAGGCTCACGCCGAAGCGTTATCCTGCCACTACACAGAGTGGATAAAAACCAAAGACCATCTGATAAAAAAATGGTAAAGACAGAACTAAAGGAAGTACTAAGGGAAGTTACTTATGATCTTTTGGCGGAACCAGGAAAATCGGGAGACACCGTGTTATCTGAGCTAGAACAGATTAGGCGAACTTTGGCACAAGATCTTCCTCAATGGAAGCAGCAGGTCATTGAAGAGGTGCAGGCACTATAGAACAGTCCGCAGCTCGTGGTCGTGCCGTAGCGTTCTCGCTTCCCGCGCCGGGGTTCCCGGGCTCGATTCCCGGTGGGGTCAGGGATTTTCTCTGCCTCGTGATGACTGGATGTTGTGTGATGTCCTTAAGTTAGTTAGGATTAAGTAGTTCTAAGTTCTAGGAGACTGATGACCATAGATGTTAAGTCCCATAGTGCTCGGAGCCATTTGAACCACTTTTGAACTAAAGAACAAAGTGGAAAGTACCTCACATCCGATGTGTAGTGAATGGAATCACTCCCCATACCGAAATGACAATAGGGAAATTGGCTCTGAGCACTATGCGACTTATGGCAACGGCCTTGCCGCAGTGGATACACCGGTTCCCGTGAGATCACCGAAGTTAAGCACTGTCGGGGGTGGCTGGCGCTTGGAAGGGGGACCACCCAGCCACCATGCGCTGTTGCCATTTTTCGGGGTGCATTCAGCATCGTTGTGCCAATTGAGGAGCTACTCGACCGAATAGTAGCGGCTCCGGTCAAAGACAACTATCATAACGGCCGGGAGAGCGGTGTGCTGACCACACGCCCCTCCTATCCGCATCCTCACCTGAGGATGACACGGCGGTCGGATGGTCCCGATGGGCCGCTTGTGGCCTGAAGACGGAGTGCTTCTTACTATGGGACTTAACTTCTGAGGTCATCAGTCGCCTAGAACTTAGAACTAATTAAACCTAACTAACCTAAGGACAACACACACACCCATGCCCGAGGCAGGATTCGAACATGCGACCGTAGCGGTCGCTCGGCTCCAGACTGTAGCGCCTAGAACCGCACGGCTACTCTGGCCGGCACAATAGGCAAATTCATTACAGCACTCCACTTGATCACACGTCATACCACAGTCCGACAGACACAGTGCATAACCACACTGAAGTGGACAGCTCACCAACACTCATAACGCAAATGCAGGAAGAAAGAGTATTTAAACAAAAAACATTTCTAACATTTCACCCGCAAAAACGTGACATACACCCGATCGTATTTTTGCGAAACTTCTCTGGACTATTTCCTAACAGTTGGACAGACAAGCAAAGAATACAGTTTGTAACGGGGTATATAACAGGAGATGCCGCCTCATGGGGAATAGAAATGACAGACAAGTGCAGGAACTATATTGAATTCGAGCGGATGTTTCTGAGTGATGGTGTTCAGCAGCACTTAAGAAAAAGAAGTGTTCAATGCGGAAAGGTTCAGTTCGAAACACGGCAGTCTCAGAAGATATTTCGAAAAATATTTAGCAAAAATTGAATTCTGGGACTCGCCAATTACAAATAAAGACGTGACCATGATTTTGAAACCTAAATAGCCCACCTCTATAAGGGAGAAATTAGTTAATGTTTCTGAGGACGATACCGAAGCATTTCTTTCCATATTGGACTCATTGGCTTTGATTCGCGAAGACGCGGTAGCAAATGTTGGTAGCGCTCCGAATGAAGTGAGCAGGGGAAACAGTGGAGGTTACGCGGTCAATAATGGCAATGAGACAAGAGCGCGCGGTAGCGACGCTTAGTACCAACCGTCCAGCGGCTACAAAAATCAACAGGTGTCGTACGGGAATTGACAGTTTTGACCGAAGAATAATAATAAACATGCGTGCATTCCAATGGATAGTGCACAACGGCCACAGTACGGAAACAACACACAATTATCCACAAAATCAGTAAGGAAACAAACCATCACAGCAAGGAAATTATCAGAGGACCACCCTTTAACAGGACGAGTGAGTGGAAATAACATAAATTGCATGGGACAAGTGGAGGACAACAACATTTCGCTAATAATGACACAATACACTACATGGCCCAGAGCACATTTCGACCTCCGACAAATATAATTTTTTCCAGTCACTCAAATGATTATGCAGGAAATCCGAAGCCGAAACGGAAAAGGAGTAAACACAAATCTATTATGCGCAAAGTAGATCGTACACGGGACAAGAATCTTGTCCACCACCCTTCGTGCCACAGTCACAAGACCAACACGAAAAGGAGGAGACGTTAAGGGCGATAGCCGATAGGGAGAACCACCACAATCAGAAAAACTAGGAACAGCATTTTTTAGCCTCCACAAGAGTGCTGCAGAACGAGATGGGGGCACGGAATCTATCAACTCATTTCAAGTAGATGCAATAATGGATGACAAAGGCACCGACTTATATGATGACTTATTGCAAGAGACTGACAATAATGACAGTAACGACATATGGGACGAACAAGTTCAGGCTTCTACGAAGATTTCAATAGTCAACATGCTCATAATCGCTATTATTGATACGAGTGCCAATGTTAATGTTTTATCTTCATGTTTGTTCAAGCAAATTTCTTCAGTGAGCAAAGTTTTATCGCTCCCTATGCAAGGCTGTACAGTGTCTGGAGCAATAGGGCCTATGACACAGTGTGTAATCTTGCAAGCGCAACTTCAAGTAAATATTAACTCTATTTCTGTTATGTGCAATTTTCTTATAGTAAAGAACCTATCGGTACCATGCGTCCTTGGAATGGATTTCCTCAGACTGAAAAAAGCAAAAATTGACACTGAAAATGGGACTTGTAGATTAACGGTGAACCAGCAGGAGGTAACAATAGCATTGTTACGCAGCAAGGTAAAACCAGTGCTTAACAAATGTCAATTTAAGGTGAGGTACTTCTCAGACAGACAAAGTTATGGACGGGCAGATGATGAAACCAATCCTGAAGATATTCGTAAGGACGAATATGTTGATTTACTTCCTGACAAGATTGAATTAGATAACAAAGCTTTTGAAGCGACTGGTTTGACTAAATATCAAAGGAGTAAACTAGTCATGTGGAGATATTCTCCAACAAACCTGGAGTAATAAAGGGATTTGAGTATCGTATGGACGTGCTTCCCCCTAAGACCTACTGCAAAACGAGCTACGCAGTTCCCCAATCACGACGTGAAGCTGTCAAACGTGAGATTAGGAAAATGTTACTCTGGAATGTGATTGAGCCGTCACTTCCTCCGTATTCGAGTCCCTTGTTGTCAGTTTTAAAATCTGATGGAAGTGTGAGAATAGTTTCAGACGCAAGGCTGATTAACAAAATAATAGTGCCGATTCGAACGAGACCTGAAGCCCTGGAAGAACACTTGCAGAACTTTAATTGAGTTAAATTACTCAGCACAGTTGACTTAAAAACAGTTATTGGCAGATGAGATTAGCCCCTGAGTCAAGAAAATACACGGCATTCATATATGCAGGTCGATCTTATCACTTTACAGTCATGCCTTTGGGACTGAATGTGAGTTCGGGAGTTTTTATTTCAGCGTTAGACTATGTTTTAGGACTGGAGTTACTGAAGTAAGTGTGTATGTGGATAACGTCCTAATAGCTTCGAAAACATGAGAAGACCATGTGATGACACTGCAGAAAATATTTAAAAGATTTATAAATTATGGAGTCACGGCCAATCTTCAAAAGTCAAAATTCGGTTAGAGTGAGATCAAGTCGCCAGGTGACTATAGGCCGATCAGCATACTACTTGCAATATCTAAAGCCCTAGAATACAGCCGGCCGCGGTGGTCTCGCGGTTCTAGGCGCGCAGTCCGGAACCGTGCGACTGCTACGGTCGCAGGTTCGAATCCTGCCTCGGGCATGGATGTGTGTGATGTCCTTAGGTTAGTTAGGTTTAAGTAGTTCTAAGTTCTAGGGGACTGATGACCACAGCAGTTGAGTCCCATAGTGCTCAGATCCATTTGAACCATTTGAACCTAGAATACATTGTCCATGAACAGCTGACGGATTACCTCAAAACTCATAACATCTATGACGAATATCAGTCAGGCTTTCGTAAGCACCATAGTACAGCAACTGCATTAATCAAAGTAACTGATGACATTAAACATGCTATGGACAGACGTGAAGCTACTATCCTAACACTGCTTGACTTTAGCAAGGCTTTTGACACAGTTGGCTTCGATATATTACTAATTAAAATGAAACAGCTGAATTTCTCAAACAGCGCAATACACTGGTTCGACAGCTACCTCAAAAACAGAAGTCAACAAGTAATTTGTGGGGCGGAAAAGTCATCATGGAAAAACGTGCGCTCTGGAGTTCCCCAAGGCTCCGTCCTTGGTCCACTACTCTTCTCACTGTACATTAATGATATTTCCTCAGTGATTCACTCCTGCAACTACCATCTATATGCCGACGACATCCAATTGTACATAAGTGCAAGCCCCAAAAACATTGCTGACGCAGTAGCGAGTATGAACGCAGATCTTTGCTCTATTTCTCGATGTGCACAGAACCTAGGTCTGAAACTAAACCCCAAGAAATCCCAGGTCATACTTATATCTCATCCAAAGTTAATCAGCCGGTACTTTCGCGAAACAGTCCCTCAAATACTCCTCAATGGTACCAAACTACCACACCAAAAAACAGTAAAAGACCTTGGAATAATCTTGGATGAACACCTGAACTGGGAAGAACAAACAGTCACAGCTTGCCGGAAATCGCTCTCCTCCCTTCATGCAATTCAAAAATTTAGAAAAATATTTCCAACCCATGTTAAACAAAAATTAGTCCAAACACTAGTCTTGCCTAATCTTTACTACTGTGATGTAGTTAAACACGGCACAAATAGTGAAAATTCTAGATGCCTCGAGCTAGTGATGAATGCTTGCGTTAGATACGTGTGCAATATTCGGTTGTATGATCACATCAGTCCTTCATACTCGCAGCTAGGTTGGATACGCCCACATAAGGCTCGCGATCTCCACACGTTGTGCTTACTTCATCGATTTCTTAGCCACTGGTGCCCCAATACTTATATTCTCATATTAAACACGTATCACCATTCCACAATCGCAATACGAGATCGGATACGTCTAACATCTTGGCTGTACCTTTACATAACACAAAATCTTTCTCCGTGTCATTCTCCATCTAAGCCATACGACTATGGAACGCGCTCCCCTGTGATCTGCGTCTTATCCAGAACTACTCAACATTCAAGAGGGAATTCAAAACTTACATATTAGGGACGGTATAGCCACCATTGTTGTGCCCCTCTCATCTCTTTCTTTCTCCACTCCATCACAGCTTCGAACTCTAACATTCAATTTCTCTTCCTCTAAGCTATCTACCTCTTATATATCTCTTTTACACCATTCTATCGTCTTATGTCTCTGCTCGATGAGAATAACTCACAAGCTGCAAGAACATAACTAGAAAATTCCCAACTAACATTCACAAAAGAAAAGTATGTTTACTTTCATGTACATAGTCATTATTATTATTATTATTATTATTATTATTATTATTATTATTATCACTATTATTCTTTATTGTTATAATAATCTTTTTATTGTTATAGTTATCATTGTCCTACTGTTAAAATCTCTATTTTTTTCTTTAACATCAATACTGCATACTACGTTATATGTCCTTAATGTTCTGTAGAAACTGTAACTCGTTCAATCTGAGTATGCCTTGTTAGGTGTAAGAGAGGGCCTGAAGGCCCTAATCTTGCCAGGTAAAATAAATGCATAAATAAATAAATAAATAAGTTCTTAGGACATATCATCACAGCACAAGGGATTAGGCCCGATCCTGAGAAGTTGGCAGCGATTAAGGATTTTCCCACACCCACAACAAAAAGACAGCTGAAAGGTTTTTTAGGCATTACGTCATTTTTCAGACGTTTCATATCGAGTCAGGCAATGAATCTTCATAATCTGTTAAGAAAGAATGTGTATTGGAATTGGGATTCTGAGCGTCAGAAAGGGTTTTAATAAATTAAAAAGTCTTGTTAACAGCAATATTATTCATCATCCTAAGATACATAAAGAATTTTGTATTATGTCCGATGCTTCGTCTGTGGGCATTGGATCCTCTTTGTTCCAAATCGACATCGTTGATGGACGTGAGCAAGTTCAAGTAATCAGGTTCGCTAGTCGAGTCTTATCAGAATGTGAGAGTCGTATTCTGTTACGGAGCTCGAAGCCCTTGCCATCATCTGGGCATTTAAAAGATTTAGCTACTACATCTATGGTAAGAAGATCAAAGTCTTTTCTAATCATCAGGCACTCTCTTTTCTTCAAACGTGCAAGCTTCAACATCCCCACTTAACCAGGTGGTACATGTTTCTACGGGAATATGATTTTCAAATAGTGTATGTTAAAGGAAAAGACAATATCATTGCCGACGCTTTATCCCGATCACCAGAAGGATTGCATGAAACCAGTGAGTTAGTGGAACAAATGTCTAATTACCGGATACTCTTAATGAAATATCTGATCCACAGAAAATATTTTCTTCAATTGTGTAAAGATATCCGAGCTCTCCAAGATATTGATCCAAAATTGAGAAAAGTTAAGCAGATCCTCACAGAAAAGCCTAATCATAAAGTGTGGAGATTTTATGAATTGCATAATGAGGTTCTATTTCACCAAACTTCCGGACCGATCGAAAGATGGTGCGTATGTACTCCAAAAGGTTTTGTTGAACATCTATTGTGTCACACACACATGTCCTGGGGTCACTATGGCCCGGAGAAACGTAAAAGAAAACTTTCTTCACATTGTTATGATCTAAATCTGCATCACGAAGTACATATGTTGATAGGGGTTGTATCATCTGCCAGAGGGCAAAAGCACTAAATATTTCTACGTTGATTCCCCTCAATCCTATTCTTCCGAAAAAAACCAAACCAACTCCTGAGTATTGATTTGGCTGGACCGTTCCCGACTGGACGGGGAGGTGCAAAGTATTTAATAGCCATTCTCGACAACGTCACAAAACACATTAGATTGTATACAGCAAAATCTTCTTACGTCAGGCCAGTTGTAAGGCGTTTAGAAAGTGATTGTTTCCCACGATTTGGCGTACCCGAGTCGATGATGTCCGACAATGGTTCGACCTTCAGTTGTACTTTTCGGGAATTCCTCGTTCGCCACGACGTTCAGCAAATTTTAATATCCTATTACCAACCTCAGTCGTATCCGACTAAGAGAATATTCAAGGAATTCAATCGATTCATTAGCACCTATGTTCCTAACAGGCAGGCTTAGTGGGACGAATTTGTTACTCCGTTTGGAGATATTATTAATAATCTCCTACACTTTTCAACAAGACTCACACCGCATGAACTCATGTCAGCCAACAAAGAGCAAAATGGATGGATCAATTCTCTCAAACTAGTTCAGACACCAAAATCAGGCAGGCGCTGATTTCACCGACAACGTATGCAAACCTCCGTAAGAAAGCATTTGACAAAAAGGTAAATAAGGTTATTGAATATAGAGAAGGTGAGAGAATCTTACTAAGGACTCATTTTAAACCATCGAAGCTACGAAAGAAAAATCGTAAGTGGCGGCGCGTTCATGAAGGCCCATATGTTATTGTCAGGAAGCCGCACACCGGAAGTTACTTGCTGTCCGACCCCGTGACTGGAATGATTAAAGGCCTGTTCCACCATAGTAACTTAAGAAAATTCCACTATGGTAACACAAGAAATGTACAAGTGTTAATAGTACTAGGCAATTACAAAGCATCATCAGAGAACAAGGTAAGTCGTCGACGTCGAATGACAACTCAAGAAAAATGACAAGCCAGCAGATAATACGCCTGGAGGTCATCATACAGTGCTGACTGTATGAGGAAAGTTTGTACCGATCTGTTAATTGAATACAGGTAAAGAAAATGTCAAAGAGAGAATTTATAACTAATTTTAAGTTAGTATATAAGAATATGATGCATGTTCGTGTCGTAATCAGCCCCCGAGATGTATAAATCAAAGAGGAAGGAGTGATCAGTGCCCTTCTCTCAGGTCTTATAATGAAGGATTTTTTTTTTTTTTTGAGAAACTAAAGTGTCTCCGAGGACAAGTTGTAGTCCTGTGTAAAATAAAGGGTCATAACTTTTCATGACTATAATCAAAGAATAACAGAGGATATCGTAATGCGAGCGACACATTACCTTAAAAAAAGGAGTAAATTAGAATATACTAAACAACATGCGTAAGATATGATCCTTAGAAGAAACAATGTATGTGGAAAACTTCATTAGGAACAGAGTTTTAAAGTCTATGGCAGATAAGTTATGCTGACGCAAATTCGAAGGTGTAGCAAGTAAAAGGAGGGGTGGAGATAACACTATAAGTTCCATGGAAATGTTATACTTAAGAAATGCCAGCAGCAAGATTAAATGTAGAGCTTAAGAACAGGAGTCCGAAATGCTTTACAGAATGATGCCGCAGGAAAAAAAAAGAATGGATGACAGCTTCTTGTAGAAGGCTACAGAGTCAAGTAACCAAGTAAATAATTGGTCAAACAAGCACATGCATAGAGGCTTGTAAATGAATCAATTATATTTTCTAAGAGAATGACACGCAAAAAGCAATTGCAGCAGCATAAGCGGTCGCATTTAAATGTTTCTTGTTTAGTATGATAATTTTCATAATGTCCAGATTATTTAAATGCTGATTTTTGCGTTCCTTTATAAAATCTTATCCAAGGTATCGACCCCTGATAATCCTTCAAACATCCTACTCCAAGGATCAGCTCGTAGAGATTTACTTGTGCTGTGTTGGTGAAGCAACTCATATGAAAAGCGTTTAGGTTCGCGACGAGATCAGTTAAATTGTGCTTGTTGAAGCCAATTAGAGTCAAGCCACTAGTTTGGCATGCAATTGAGTTGGTTGTCTTTGTAACGCGCAATTAGTCAGTCATCGCCCGTATATTTTTAAACGAATAGTATTCCGCATGGAAAATGAGGCAGTCTCTCTATCTGGAGGCTGTCCTCGATTTAAATAACACAGTAAACACAAGTTAATGGACACACAAACGAAAAGAGTGATAAAAAGAGGCGTGTTCTCAAAGAGGAAGTCAATTAGTTTGTTTTGAGACAATTAAAAAAATTAATGAGAATTTGGCGGTAACGAATAAGGTAGCTGAGTTTACAAGAGGGGATTGAAAAATAGTCTTAAGTGGAAGACGTAAATTGTAACTGGTAAGCAAGAGAGAGCCATAAAGAAAATGATCGACAGCAGTTCTCTACCGGACGTGGCCATTAGATTAAGAATATATATGTATATATAAGCAAACTATGTAAATATTATTAGTCAAGGTATCTTGTTATCCTTCTATGAAAGTGCTATTTTTGCAAAGAGAATGTGAGATGAAGGACGACGTTTAGTTCACGAACGCCTCTCAAAGTGAAAGTGAAAATTTGTGCGTCGAAAAGCGAGTCTGTTTCACGACTCTTTATACCACACCGTCTGTGTATTAGTTTTATTTTTAACGTGCGCAGCGGTCGGTGAATAAGCATCGTTCGCCATGCAGCCCTCGCAAGCCAGCAAAATAACATCTTATCACTTACCTGTGAGTCCTTTATGGACAATTGACACGTGTTACGACGGGATGACTTCGTGCAGGCATCCTCGGTGAAGCAACAGCAGCAATCCTCAAACAACGTGCTTTAAACGCAGCACGTTATCGGCGGACAACACAGCACACACCCAATATACGATTGCGCGCGTGATACTGGCCGGTGTTGGTCTGTCAACATTGCCGCGCAGCGGCGTATGGCGAAATAATGGATATTTGAAACTTTAATGGCCGGGGCCGCGTGGCTCGCTTCGGCAGTAACTGGGACTTCATACTACTTTGAAGGACATTGTTCCATATGTACATAGCAAATAAGTATTTCATTGTAAATAAATATTATAGTAGTTGTATTACACGTTTATTACCTTATGAATAAATTAAAAAATCCTTTTTATTTTAAATTCAGTGCATTAGTATTTGCAAAATGACTCTTTCATATAGTGTTCATTAAAAAATAACGATCATTCAACGGGGGACCTGCGGGTCCGCAGCTCGTTGTCGTGCGGTAGCGTTCTCGCTTCCCACCCCCATGTTCCGGGGTTCGATTCCCGGCGGGGTCAGGAATTTTCTCTGCCTCGTGATGACTGAGTGTTGTGTGATGTCCTTATGTTAGTTAGGCTTAAGTAGTTCTAAGTTCTAGGGGACTGATGACCATAGATGTCAAGTCCCATAGTGCACAGAGCCATTTGTACAATTTTTTTTTGTTTTTAACCTATGGAATGGTACATTAGCTAATTTGTTTTAGTTTAAATATTTGTCATGTATTGTCGTTTTTCTGACATGTTTTACATCCTGGAGGACTTTCTCGCTACGGATCTATTGGAATGAAAGTAAATCTAATATAATATAATCTTAACATCATATTTTAGAGACTGAAAGAGAACGATTTGTATTAAGCAAAGAATAAAATGGTCATGACTAGAATAAATTTCGGTAACGGTCAGAACGAGGTTCATATTTGCCTTAACCGCTGTCATAAACAAGAGCAAATTATCCTTACCCGTCCTCAAACCATTGTAATTAAACCGATAATTTTAAGTAAACTAATGCAGAGTATTCTGTATTTATGTTCCATATTACATGAGTTGACGGAGAATTGCAAATTCCATTCAGTGAAGTGGTAGAAAAGGGACTCCCATCGTGAGCGATTCTTAACATACAATTCGACGGCACAGTGTGATTCACGAACCAATGTACAATGTGTGTAAAATAAGAAAGAATATTACGATGAAATAAACACGAGCCTATCGAGATTGTAGAGACATTGAAAATTTGGAAAACGTATGAAAGAATAATGAAAATGTCACATCAATTTCATAGTTTGTAAACATTTTAGTGTTATACAGGTACTTCTATGTGTATGTATCTTTTTCTCTGCGACAATGCCTGTCACCCCCACATAAGGTATATAGCTCTGTATTGTGAATCCATGTTGTTGTAGATGTTAAGAAATCCTGTGACCAAAACACACATGCAGATGAACTGCACGAAGACAATTTTTGCTAATGATCTTAATAATGAATGTTTTCTGTACTATGGTAACTTTATGAAACGTCAAGTGTATAGTACTTTATGACTACTCAATTTCAGCAACAGACATGTATAAAAAGCCACTAATATTACGAGTCACATGAGGATGGAAGTAACACCTCCGGTATTCCTCCCCTCCTCATGGGAGGTTCAAAAATGGTTCAAATGGCTGTGAGCACTATGGGACTTAACTTCTGAGGTCATTAATCCCCTACAACTTAGAACTATTTAAACCTAACTAACCTAAGGACATCACACACATCCATGCCCGAGGCAGGATTCGAACCTGTGACCGTAGCGGTGGCGCGGTTCCGGACTGTAGCGCCTAGAACCGCTCGGCTACTCCGGCCGGCGCGCTCTTAAAAAGTATTTTCTTCGATCTATTGTCAGTTCATTACGATCAAAAATACTTTTTTTTCAATCTTTCTACACCCGGTGAAATGTTCTTGTTAAGAATGGTCCAACGCTGGAGACAATGGTATCGAGCTCCACTCTAAAAAAAAGTTATAGAATTAATTAATAAACTGATTAATATCGACCCTTTGTAGTATATATGGAAATAAGAAGTGCTGAAAGAGCAGCACGACACGTTTTCTGATAACCTCACCCTAAACAGTTTGCAGTCTATTTATGTGAGTAGGCGGTTCAACGGATTACTGCACATTATCGAACAATTTGTTAACTGCTAGAGCACTTGCCCGCGAAAGGCAAAGGTCCCGAGTTCGAGTCTCGGTCGGGCACACAGTTTTAATCTGACAGGAAGTTTTATATCAGCGCACACTCCGCTGCAGAGTGAAAATCTCATTCTGGAAACATCCCCCAGGCTGTGGCTAAGCCATGTCTCCGCAATATCCTTTCTTTCAGGGGTGCTAGTTCTGCATGGTTCGCAGGAGAGCTTCTGTAAAGTTTGGAAGGTAGGAGACGAGGTACTGGCAGAAGTAAAGCTGTGAGTACAGGGCGTGAGTCGTGCTTCGGTAGCTCAGATCGTAGAGCACTTGCCCGCGAAAGGCAAGGTCCCGAGTTCGAGTCTCGGTTGGACACACAGTTTTAATCTGCCAGGAAGTTTCAATTTGTTAACTGGCGTTCTTTACACTTCATCAAAGTCTCGTGATAGTTCTGAATTGCTACTCCTACTGGTGTAGGACTGTATATGGGTTGTCTTCATTGAGGTCGAAAGTGCGTAATACTTAGTGTTCAATGGCTTTTTAGTAAGCTAATTAAGAGTAACTTTTCTTAAGGTAAAATAATTGTTCACCATAAGCTAATATTAGTAAGTGTATAATTCATTTACTTTTTAGAATATATTCTGTTCATAACGGCAACTTCTACACTTCAATGATCCTGAGTCCATATCTTGCATGATTAACTGTCACATCGCTCATTTTCCCAGCTCTGTGTTGAAATTTTCTGACACTACAATTAGCACCCATCAAGTTCTCATCATTTTATACTAGTCGTTACACAAAAAGAAATTCTGGATAAAATCTTGTTATGCATCTGTTATACTATTCCTAGTTGTCTCAAGTTCTTCATGAATCCTTTCGTGGATCTCAGAAGTGTATGGCCTGTCTGTGTTTCTGTCAAATGTGTGCTGACCGGTATTCACTGGTTCCTCATGGAAAAATTTAATTCTACAATAACGCACGTTCTACTTGTCAAACCAATGAATAGTGTCGACAAGTGGTGAACTTAATGCCAAAACACTTTGCTTGCTGCTGGATCTTAGCATAAGACTACTTAAACTAACTTATGCTAAGAACAACACACACACATCCATGTCTGAGGGAGGACTCGAACCTCCGGCGTGAGTGGCCGCGTAATCCGTGACATGGCGCCTCAAACCGGGCTGCCACTTCGCGCGGCTTATCGAAACTACTGGAGCCCTCTCTTTCCATTTAGGCCACAATGAAATATGTTGGTCTCAGATTTTACTAGATTTGTCCATCTGGTTTGTGTATTATTGGACGTCTGTTTCTTGCTTACACTTCACTGCGATCAAAATCACAGATTTAAATCTTTTATTAGCAATAAGAGACGTTTCCAAAGCTATAAAACCCAGTCCTTTGCCTGTCCCTTGCAGTTATCTGTAATTACGTGGAGATGTTTAGTTTGACAGCTAGTTACATATAAATATATTATCGAGCAGTCCCCCTTTCCACGTGAAATCTTCCTCCGTCTTTCTCACTTCACAGAAACATATTTCCCCTATTTGATCCACAGTCGTGGATACCGTAGTTATACGAGTACGTCCATACTGTCCTCCTGTAAAATACTGCAGCAACTTTTAGTTTAGGTACGGGAAACGTTAACTGTATGTCCAGTGCTGTTATATGGTCCTCTGGATTAGCTTTAGCCAGGTTATTTAAAGACACAATCATACTTTACCCGATATCATCCTTTCCGAGCTGCAATTCATATTGTTCCTTTTCTGTAACTTCTGCTGCGCGTAATTCTGAGTTATTCATTGCCATTAGAAATGCATCACATTTTGAATAGATGTCACTTTTTGGCAGATTGAAGTCTATATTAAATTACGATGCAAACATTTCTCTGAATTCACTTACAGATACAGTAGGAACAGGCTTTTCTTTGCAACATTCCGAGTGTTTGTCCCGAAATAAGGATTGCATTGCATATTCACTTTGCTGGGGCTCTGTCGCCTACTGTAATGACCGTTATATTTTGGTACGGCACTGAGAAAATTTCAGACGCCTTGACATCTTCAAATTTATATAGTTAGTTTCCATGCTTACCTGAAAGAAAAAGGCATTTGAGTTACTATTTTGGTTCCTAACACAAATATTTCAACACTATTTTATTACTTGCAAATGGGTAACTAATTAAAACAGTGTAATATAAAAATGTCTTATAATATAAATTTATACACCAAAGAGCCAAAGAAACTGGTACACCTGCCTAATATCGTGTAGGGCCCCCTCGAACATGCAGAGGTGCCGCAACACTACGTGGCATGGACTCGACTAATGTCTGAACTAGTGCTGGAGGGAACTGACACCATGAATCCGGCAGGGCTGTCCAAGAGTACGAGGAGCTGAAGATCTCTTCTGAACAGCACGTTGCAAGGCATCCCAGATATACTCAATAATGTACATGTCTGGGTAGTTTGGTTACCAGCGGAAGTATTTAAACTCAGAAGAGTGTTCCTGGAGCCGCTCTGTAGCAATTCTGGATGTGTGGGGTGTCGCATTGTCGTACTGAAATTTCCCAAGTCCTTCGGAATGCACATTGGACACCAATGGATGCAGGTGATCTGACAGGTTTCTTACGTACGTGTCACTTGTCAGATTCGTATGTAGACGTATCAGGGGTCCCAAATCACACCAACTGCACACGCTCCACACCATTACAGAGCCTCCTCCAGCTTGAGCAATCCTGCGCTGATATGTATTGACCAGGCAACATGTTTCTACTCATGAACAGTCCAATGTAGGTGTTGAATGGGCCTAGGCGAGGCGTAAAGCTTTGTGTCGTGCAGTCATCAAGCGTACACGAGTGTGCCTTCGGCTCCGAAAGCCCACATCGATGATGTTTCGTTGAATGGTTCGCACGCTGACACTTGTTAATGACCCAGCCTTGAAATCTGCAGCAGTCTGCATAAGTTTTGCACTTCTGTCACGTTGAAAGATTCTCTTTAGTCGTCGTTGGTCCCGTTCTTGCAGGATCTTTTTCCGTCCGCACCAATGTCGGAGATTTGATGTTTTACCGGATTCACGGCACACTCGTGAAATGATCGTATGGGAAAATCCCCACTTCATCGCTACCTCGGAGATGCTGTGTCACTTCGCTTGTGCGCCGACTATAACAGCACGTTCCAACTCACTTACATCTTGATAACCTGCCATCGTAGCAGCAGGAACCGATCTAACAACTGCGCCAGACACTTGTTGTCTTACATAGGCGTCGCCGACGGCAGCGCCGTATTCTACTTGTTTACATATCTCTTCATGACCATACCAGTTTCTTTGGGGCTTCATTATAAGATATTACAAGGATAATCCCAAAAGTAAGGTCTCCTATTTTTTTATAAGTACATAGACCTGTTTATTCCTACAATGGTTTACATCAGTTTACAGCTTGAACATTTAGCTATTTTTCGACACAATCACCATTTCTGTCGATGCATTTTTGTAGACGCTGTGGCAGTTTTTGTTTGCCCATGTCGTACCAGCTCTCCGCCATGCTTTTCAGAAAGTTATGTACCTATTCTTTCACCTCGTCGACGGAGCTGAATCGCTGGGGCCACAGTTAACGCTGACAGGTACTGTGAGACTCTGAAGAAACTCAAACGGGCAATTCAGAACTGGAGAAGAGGAATGTTGAGCAAGGGCGTACACATTCTCCATGGCAACGCTCGCCCACACACAGCTCCGCAAACCGTTGCTTTCCTGCAACAGTTTCAGTGGAACATAATCACCCACCCACCCTATAGTCCTGACTTGGCGCCCAGTGACTATCACCTGTTCCCTAGGTTAAAAGAACATCTGACCGTAAAGCGAAAAAAAATGGTTCAAATGGCTCGGAGCATTATGGGACTTAACATCTATGATCATCAGTCCCCTAGAACTTAGAGATACTTAAACCTAACTAACCTAAGGACAACACACAACACCCAGCCATCACGAGGCAGCGAAAATCCCTGACCCCGCCGAGAATCGAACCCGGGAACCGGGCGCGGGAAACGAGAACGCTACCGCACGACCACGAGATGCGGGCTCTTGGTTTTGAAAGCACCTACTGCTGAGCAGCATTGCTTCGACGTTTCTCTTTCATTTGTTTTCCATTGTTCAGGATTCGGCTTCGTTTTTCTTGAAAAGTTTGGTTTCCGGGGCAAATCTTCAGCTACTCTATTTATTTCAAGCTGTAACATGAAGAGCAAAATAGTCTGAGAACTCACGTTAGATGTAATGATAAGCTACGCAAAAAAACTACATTAGTACAGCGTTAAGCAGTCATAGAAATACGCCCATAAAGTTTTATCACCAACACAAGAGACAGCGGTCACACGTGTGATTAAGGCTAAGAGAAACAAAGTCACAAAGTACTTACTGGACAATAGTTACCAGATATAAACAATTTTATATACTCACTGAAACACCATCTGAGGCGCAACTGTAGTTCAATAGGTGCCAAGATTCATCAATGACAGTATCAAACGACCAGACTCTTCTTTTCCACTATTGACACTTACAAATATTAATTGAATTCGTGATGATGCTTCACACGATCCTGAGCTATCTGCCATTTTGCTGTGGCTTGTAACCATGTATCTTATGGAAATATCACCACATGGCCAAGTATAGGACGGCACTCCATCATCATAAGCACGAGGGAACTTTTGCAACAGAATATGATGAGGGCATGGTTAAGAATGTCGTGGCATGAAGAACTCAGTTTCAGAAAGGTATGGCTTATGACTGTATCTCTCCGACCCCTTCAAATATGAACATTATTTTACGAGAATTTTCTTTAAGAGTCCATAGGTAATTCAAAGTTTTCTCTCCTTCATTCGCCATGATCCTGTGCTGGACCTTTCCGTGGATTTCAATGTTTGGCAGTGTTTTTTCGCATAAAAGCATCAATCTCGGTGCAATTTTGGCCCGAATGTTAAACTTCGTAGGGTGTTCACCACGCGGCGATCCATACTATCCCGTCTTAATCTTGACGATAAGCGTTGATATAAGATGCATTCTATGATTTTTACAACGGCATCAGGCAGATGCCCATGAGACAAATTTTGCTCTGAGCCGCAAATATTGTTTAATACTTATTTAGTGCGTATGGTTTAAAATCATTATTCTTCCGTGACATTTTTCCTATCCTCCAATGCATAATGCCTGTTTTATTCCTATGACGTAGTATAGCTATTTTCTTAGCAGTTTATGTAGCGCAATAGAGTAGCTCAAGTGGAAAGGAACACTTCCTACTTAAATTTCTGGATACTACAGTGTTGGCAGTTCTGTGTAGGTGGCAGTTAAGTGAATTTATTTTGGTGATTACAAAATAGAGTCGAATGTATACACTGGGTAGCCGAGGCCGCTAGTTCATGGTGATACGGTCAACCAAGTAAATGAATGTACTGAACATGCTGCAAACCACTACAGGGAGCCCATGTGTCAGAAATCTCATCCAGGGTGGCGAAATGCGTTATGATAGCAAAACGAGTCACAGAGAGGGGGTTTGGTGGTCTGTTGGATTGATGATAGGTTCATATAATGGTGGTCTGGGTTCGATTCCAACTTCAGCTAATGATTTTTGATAGGGAGAGACAGATTCTATTCTCATCTGGCTACGCCAAGTGAAGGTATAATGGCATTGTGGTCTGATATTCACATTATACATGATATGCCTTCTCTACCAAGTAGACGTTAGGTTGAACCAAAATAAACTCAGGAGTGGCGACTTGTAGAAACTCTATCACCAGTAACCTTTCGTATACTAGTTATTTATTTCTAGTGGCGAAACAAACGCCATGTAGGTTCAGAGGACACTTGTTCCATCTTTATTTGAGCTTCTCTATGTCGATAAAATTGGTTCTGAACTAAGAATTCCACTCATACCGCCCTTAACGAGGAATCTGATGCCTTCGTGACAATACAGCTCGACTACAATTAGTTGCTTATTCAAAACTGCAGATTCCTTAACATCTCCACATATTGCCCGTGAATGGGTTAGAATCCTGGCCCGGCACATAAGTTTTCGTTATGTATTATCAATCTCTAGCATGAGAACACCTGTCTGCTGGTGGATAATAATTTTGATGTTTAATGTATCTTCATTCGTTGTCAACGCTAACGATATGTGACGTTTTTGACTCCCAGTGAGACACAGAACTATTTGCGAGATCACTGTAAGTTCAAGGATGTTAGTCCAAGCTGCTGGTGGAGAAAAATTCGGTAGCTGACGTCTCTTTGTGTGTAGTCAAAAATGATATGTGTGGGGTTCGATTCCCAGTCAGCACTGAACTCTTCGTCATATTATTTCTAGTTCGAACATGTTCACATGTCTCTGCTGGTATAACAAGCCCATATTTAGCGTTCGTTTTCTCTAGAATATAACAGCGATAGGTGCTGGTTTGGAGTCCTGGAACGGAAAAAAATTAATGTTTCGTCTAGTCATTTCAGTTACAACATCTAGCTACTGCCGAGAAAATCCGATATGTCACAGTTGATTGTGCTTCGATAACAATTCGATTAGGTTCTGGGTTAGAATCCCTGCCCAACACAAAGCTTTACCTCGCGGCATTTCAAGTAAGTTACTTGTGAAGATGCAATATGTAACATCTCTCATAGTTCGTTAACAAGGACAATAGATGCTGGGTAGGAATTTGCGTCCGTTCAAAATGTTTACGTTACGTAATTTAAAGTTGAAATTTGCTAACTGATACTGTCTAAAATAGAGGTATATCACTCTCAGTATGCCTAGTCAGGAATGACTTAGTTTCCGTCAGTCATGAAATCTTTGCTTAGTCTGCATGACCTGGGTTTGAATCCATATGCAGAACGAGACGTTTCGTCATGTCATTTGAAAATGGTTCAAATGGCTCTGAGCACTATGGGACTTAACATCTTAGGTCATCAGTCCCCTAGAACTTAGAACTACTTAAACCTAACTAACCTAAGCACATCACACACATCCATGCCCGAGGCAGGATTCGAACCTGCGACCGTAGCAGTCACGCGGTTCCGGACTGAAGCCCCTAGAACCGCACGGCCACCGCGGCCAGCGTGTCATTTGAAGTTCATAAATATTCTCAACTAGCTGCACGTGAATAATTTAAATTTTTTATGTCATTTTGTGTTAAATAATAAGTACGGTATGTTATTTTGAAAAGGAAATCATGGATATGACGAACTTACTACGTGCATTACTGTCTGACGTAATAATGAGAGTGGTAACATTTCAAGTATTTCATTTATTGTAATACATTTGAGCTTACAAGACTTAAGGAGAGTCTTATCTGTGATAAGGTGTTCCCTGAAATTTGTAGTATCGTAGTATTACTTTACATCTTGACTTATTGTGATACAGAGCAGTGTTTTCTAGTGGTGCCTTGTTGGAACCATTTTCAGTAGTCAAACGACTGTACTGAGGAGCGATTAGAGGACCTGCTAGACAGCTGTGTTTTGCGGGTTGCATGCGAATCAGGCGAAATGCAATTCAGGTCCTTCGGATACTTTTGAGCACGATTGTACATATATAGATAGCGGTAGTATCACGTACAGGAGGTATAAAAGAGTAGAGCATTTACAGGTCTCTTATTTGTACTCACATGATTCACGTGAAAAGGTTTCCGGCATGATCATGGCCACCCGACGAGAATGAACAGACTTTGAACGCGATAATGCGATATGGTAGTTGCAGCTAGACGCACTGGACATTCAGTTTCGGAAATCGTTAGGAAATTAAATGTTCTGATATCCAGTATCAAAAGTGTGCCAAGAATACCAAATTTCAGTTGTTATCTCTCACCATGGACAACGCAGTGGCCGACGGCATTCACTTAACTATCGAGAGCAGCAGCGTTTCCGTAGAGTTGTTAGTACTAACAGACAAGCATCACTGGGTGAAATAACCGCAGAAATCAATGTGGGACGTACGACGAACCTATTGGTTAGGACAGAGTGGCGAAATTTGACGTTAATGGGCTATGACTGCAGTCGACCGACTCGAGTGCCTTTGCTAACAGAACGACATCGCCTGCAGCGCCTCTCCTGGGTTCATGACGATAACGGTTGGACCCTAAACGACTGGAAAACCGTAACTTGGTCAGACGAGTCCAGATTTCAGTTGGTAATAGCTGATGGTAGGGTTCCAGTGTGGCGCAGACCACACGAAGCCATGGACCCAGGCTGTCAATAAGGCACTGTGCAAGATGGTGGTGACTCAGTAAAGGTGTCGGCTGTGTTTACACGGAAAGTACTGAATCCGCCGATCAAACTGAACCGTTCATTGACTGGGAATGTTATGTTCGCCTACTTGGGTAACATTTGCATTTCATGGACTTCATGTTCCCAAACAACGATGGAATTTTTGTGGTTGATAATGTGCGATATGGCCGGACCAATATAATTTCAAAAACATTCTGGACAATTCGAGAGAATGGTTTGGCTACCTAGATCGCCCGACATAAATCCTACTGAAGTCTTATAGGACGTTATCGAGAGGTCCGTTCGTGCGAAAAATCCGACAACTTTTATTGCCTTGGTGTAGATCTCAGTTTTTGCGGTTCAAATACACGTCCGGCCATCACTGTATAACAACCTTTTATTATAATTGGAAGATATTCTACAAATATTCACTTACAAAACCTGGAATTTTGGGAGTTTTAACAATGAATACGGTACAGTGATTAACAAATACTAAACTACTGAAAACGTAAAGTGAATAAAATGAAGTTTGCACCAGATCTAAATAATGTGACATCCTGGACTGTACACGATAACTAAATACAATACAATCGTGGCACAGATGTGGAGAAGGTACCACACAAAATCACCGCGGGGAATGGCTAAATGACGAAAAAACGAAACGCGTCTGCAAATCAAAAATGCTAATATTTAGTAGCAGATATCTTATGTACTACCCACTTACTAAGTTAAATAAATCAATAAAGAAATTAGGACCACAAAAAGTATACACTAAGAAGATACCAACAAAAAAGCATTTTCGTTTTGATTAACACCATTGCTACAATGGAGTGAGAAAATTCATGGGATGCCTCTTAATATCGTGTCAGACCTCCTGTTGCATGAACCGACCTCTCGATTATGTCCCATAAATGTTCAATGGGATTGATGTCGGGCCATCTGTCAATGCACTGTCGATTCATACTTTGTGTACGCTATACTACCGGTGCCTGTATATGTACATAGTGCTATCCCATGACTTATATCACCTCAGTGTCTGTGGAGTCGCGAAAAACTTATTGTCAACTATTTACAGGTGAGAGTTTGTCTTTCCGCTCTTTCTTTAAGTTAGTCTATCCATCTCTAAATAGCTTGACGTCGACACGTTGAATTCTAACCTTCCTTCATATTATATCCTATTGTAGGACTGGAAAACTTAGGATCTACACAGGACGGAAGAAGAGGCGTGCGCTGATTTTTCTTATTGTGGTTCAAATGGCTCTGAGCACTATGTGACCTAACATCTGAGGTCATCAGTCCCCTAGAACTTAGAACTACTTAAACCTAACTAACCTAAGGACATCACACACATTCATGCCCGAAGCAGGATTCGAACCTGCGACTGCAGCAGTCGCGCAGTTCCGGACTGAAGCGCCTACAACCGCTCGGTCACCGCGGCCGGCTAAAATTGTTTTTCTTATTGTGAATGATCCGACGTACATCTCCACTGTCATCAAGTTGGCTGAGGAAATTACAACGTACTTTGGTATAAATATGAGCTACGCACATTGCGGTGCTTTGATGCGGACTGTTAATATAGGTAAATAACAGAAGTATGGTTCATAAGCACATCGGGAAAACAGTTACTCAAGTGACTTCACTTCTAATCTTGTTAATGGCCTTAGTTCTATGAGGAAGAGAGTCTACAAGTTTCTTCAGGCACGCCGTATCCAGCTGAAGCCACTCATGTTTCACTCGCTTTTCCAAATGTTTCAATGTTTCAAGACTTTTTTTTAATCAATTACAGGTGATGCCATAGAGTGCCTAAGTTTTCTTCAGACTTGGAAGGTACGTGTGCAGCCTGGTCTCTTTTCACTTGGAAGCCCGCATCTCGTGGTCGTGCGATAGCGTTTTCGCTCGCCACGCCCGGGTTCCCGTGTTCGATTCCCGGCGGGGTCAGGGATTTTCTCTGCCTCCTGATGGCTGGGTGTTGTGTGATGTTCTTAGGTTAGTTAGGTTTAAGTAGTTCTAAGGTGTAGGGGACTTATGACCTAAGATGTTAAGTCCCATAGTGCTCAGAGCCATTTGAACCATTTTTTCACTTGGAAGATGGGAATAGGGAATATGTACAGCATGCTCTTCATGAAGATGTAGGAGATAAGGGCCAGACTTCATCACCGAGAATGTTGAACTTAATATCCCGCTTCATGTTCACGGTAACCTGAATAATTGGGCCCAAGTCATGGCGTGAAAAATATCAGCAAATCATCACAGCCTCAGTTCTGAAATACACCTTCCGCACGTTAGTGATTAAACGCCTCATTGGCCTGCCGGTGCGCTCGACGCTTTGGAACTTTTTGAAAGAGAATCGAGACTCTTCAGACAATACTACACACCTACAGTCGCTTTCTGTACTGTTTAGCCTACTGAAAATGTGGAGTTGTATGTTCTGTGATGAGCAGTGGACTTAGGAGAGGTAACCGAAACCTAATTTCCATTACACGGAGCTCTTTTCGCAATGTTCTCCAGGAAAATGACTGAGATGGGCTCTGTTTCAGTGACAGCAGTAATTTTTGTCGGGTTTCAAACAATTTCTCACCGTAAACGCGTGACACTCGTCGCTTACCCTTGAAGGCAAGGAACCTTTTACAAAAACTGCTCTTACACCGTGTTGTATTACTGAGGGTGGACAATATTCTTGGTAGACAAAGTACTCGTAGATGCACCGTGCAATTTCATTCACTGTATCATCATGACCACGTCCAAACACGATAGCTCCTTTCTGCCATTGTGTAAAGTCCACGCGCCGGCCCATACTACTGTGCTCATGGAAGATGGCAAGAACTATGCCCCTTACATGAAGTCATTAAAGATCACCTAACTCACGTTGAGCGAACAGTAGGGCTGAACAAAAATGACCGACAAGGCACAATTCGTCTTGTAGATGCATTGGATGCATTGGAATAATTAATGTCGGGTGATGGTTTTAAAGTAGTTGACATGACATGAAAAATTTGTGGAAACGCGTCTACTTACTAGAGGCTAGTTTATCCCAGGGAAGTATTCAGAGTTGACCGTGGCTGGCTGAGGAGCACCGAAGGGAAGCAACAATAGGCAGCTTCGGGCGGCTCAGGCTCTGAGAAAGCGGTAACGGGGTGCGGCCTCCAGCTGCCTTGAGATGAGTGACAGTGAGTGGGTGGTTGACCGCATGGTGGTGTACCGGGAAACAGACAGAGAACTTGTACGCCTGTTGATAAATGTCCATCATCCCGTTTTCAGTGGAACATGCGAAAAAGCCACGCAAAGCTACAGTGGAGCGGTCAACAGTGGCCAAAATATGCGTGTTCGTGACAATAGCAACTTCACGCTGAATTCACGGACCACAGAGTCTGAAGTAAATCAGGTGAAGTGCGACAGAGTAAAATACGCCGGCGTCTGATGGGAACGTAGGACCAAGGAATTTGAAGTACTCTCCTGGGAGTCAGAATTCCGGAAAAATTGGTGTTTTGTGCAGACGCTAACCTTGATGGGTGGCCTGGGAGGAGCTAAATAGCAGGAGTTGAGAGGAAGGGAAATTTTGTAGGAATTTGTTCACTTCCCAGAGCAGGCATTGATCGGCGCTGGGAAGCGACACATAATTAACGTGACTTGCGCTGCAATTAGCGTAAGTGATTTTTCTGGAGGGGAAACTGAGGCAAAGAGTGGACTGGGAGAATTATCCGTACAGGTCTTCCGAGCTTGCCTAGAGTGTGGAAGTGGCGCTCCTTACTCAGCTTGCCTGAAAGAGAGAGTGAGCATCTCTGCAGTTTAGGACTTAGCAAATGGAACGATTGAGCTTGGAGATAGAAAGTTTTGGTTCAGCTATGCACTGAGCAAGATAGTTAGGAGTGAATAGACGAGCACAGCCTTGCAGCAGCACGAGGCCGGCCGACATCCGCACAACGATGCCGCCCCACCACGCTGAATTCGGTGATATTGCACCCGCTCCGGCTTGAATTAGGCACTGATTAATTTGTTGGATCTCGTCGGCAAAGTTTCCACGAGGGTTTCATGGGATATGTATTGTGGAATTCATCTCCCACTTCGCATTACGCCTGGGTCAGTAGATAGGAATTCATTTTGATTTATCACGCTTTACGCCATGTAAACGCAATTTATTACCACTGCCTGTTAGGAGAGTCATGTAATGTAATGATTAAAGGTTGGGAGTTAAAATAAATTTGTGTTAACCGACTGCATGTGTTTTCATTCAAGTAGTTGAAATCCCAAGTCACTTTCTTAATTAATTTTATGTTCAACATTTGCATCTCGTGTTCAATAGCTGAATAAAACATCAATGTGCACCCCTTTTTAATTAAAAGTGATCAATTCTGAATCAATTAATGTCAACACTGCCACCGCAGTTCAGTCAGGAGTCAAAGGGCCTTATTACTTTCTTTGCGTTATTCGATATTGCGGCAGTTTTGCACTCTCTGTTGATCTGTTTGTCAATTAGCTGGGGTGAACACACGCCAAAACCAGATAAGTGACTGGTGGGGTGTTACAATCATTCCATACAACCGACATACTTCAGTATTATAGCTCACGTCAGCAGGGGAATGGTCACACGACCACCTGATACCAATTCTATACCATCTTCAAAGCGACCTGCGCTCTCCACAAGATGCGGCTAATATTTAGTTCGCTGGGCTTAGTTAATAACTTGATAAGAACATCGATGATGCGGGCAACGTTTCGTCGTTTGTGGTCGTATAAATGCTGTTTGAAGGTGGCACCACAAGAACATTCTCGTTAGTCGAGTCTCGTCATATCACTTACAGTCCGTTCTTTCCTGAGGAAGACATTGGAAACCTATTCACGGATATCTGAAATTGCATTTCCATTCACCAAGAAAATTTTACGCGAAGCCGCAGAGATTCATTACTGAAAAGACTTCAACAGTTCTCGTACGTAATAAGATCAATTCTCCTACCTGTTTGCATCAACTGAAGTAAGACCTCGAGTTACTAGCTCAATGATCGTCCTGTACAATCATATTGAAGACAGTTTTGTGCTGGTGTCGAAATCACGGCTTGTTATACGTGGGTTTGTTAACATTTTATGACCCTGATAGTTTTCAGTTTATCCAAAGGAAATTTGAGTCGGATACGCATCTAACGCACACTTTTTTCTTTCCGTGAAGATGGTCGCTACTACTGAAACCGGTAGAAAATACAGTGACACCACAAAGTACTGGCACACCTACTCATATGCAGCGTGGTTCCGAAGAGCGTGCAAAAATTTAGCACGATGTAGAGGATGCTCCACCGAAAATTTTAAGATAGGAATAAAATCACCTTACTGTGTACTTTTTTATTTACATTAGTTACAATTAACTGCAAATATCATCATTGACACAATGAACGTAATATTTGCACTGTATGTTACAAAATATGCTGAAACTGACGGCTATAGCGTCAATGCAAGCATGACATCAGCGAACAGGGTTCTGAAGTACTCTGACAAATATCTCTGGTGTGTTTCGAATGAGATCACAGGCAGTGAACCGTGATTTATTTTCAAAGAATTTTCTTGAGAATTTATTCTACTTACTAGCGATTCATCAAGAACATTAACACATTTAATCACACAATGTGAGCGTGGAAGTAGTTGCCAGGGAGTAACTGATGAAATAATAAGCAAATTCCTTTTAAACAAATGGTAATTTATTCACTTTAATGATGCCTAAAGCATTTTTTAAAGACACATTGAAAATTATAATCAGAAAGCACCCTCTAAATATCAAGTTACAATTTATTCGGAGACAGAAAGAAACAAGTTTTGACCGTATGAGCTTTCGGGCAGAGAACCTTGCCGCTCCCTTCTGACACGGCCGTTATTACGACCGCTCACAACGGCCTCTGAAAGACAACACTGGTGCAAATGTGCAACAAACCAGATTACTTTAAACTAAAAGTTTTAACAATTTAAACAAGCACACAATGTATGCACCCCCGTAGGAGAGATGGAAATGGTACAAAACACTAAAAATTAAAATATTAACTTTGCCACCGAAGCAATAACTTGATATTAACTTCCAAGAAAATCTTACGGTGAAAGGCTGGCAACTTTATATACTAAAATGATCATTCCAATAAAAGCCCATGAAATGCAATCTTATATAAAATTGTACCAGGTTGACCAACCAAGTTAAGATACCCTACAGTACACAGATACTGCCTCTCAAGATGATAGGCAAGATCAGAAAATGTTTCAGGAATTAGGCAGTTGCACTCCAAGCAATAAATTCGTTAACAGACTAAATCCGACAAACATGACAGAGGCAGCTCCGAGCGACAGACAGACACTATCTGTCTAACAAATGCGGACCAGAGACAGACGAACAAGCTGGAGACGAGAGACGGACCAAGAAAGCAAGTAGAATTTAACAAGAGTAAATCACACAACATATCACCAATCACTTAACTTCTAATAAGCTGCCATTTCTCGAGAAGACCTTGCGCAGAACCCCCAAATCGCTCTCACGAACCGTCCGCTGCCAGCCGCTTCAGCGGGCGCAGGAAGGCAGAACTCTTTGCACGAGCCTCAAGTACAGGTGGCCATTCAGACGGCTAGGTAGAGGATATTTCCCAATAAGATTCTCCTCCTTGTTTCCTTACAGGAAATAAAGAATGTACACGCCGATCTCCCGTCTCACGGCGTCACAGCTCGCACCGGCCAGACTGATGTGGGTTGACTCCTGTTACTCTCCTGTCGACCGCGAACTCACTACCCCTCGCTATACGCCGCGGCCCACTGGACTCACGTGGCGATCTCAGATGCGCCGATGCTCAAGACGGACAAGTCATCTCGTGTCTCAGTGCGCTACCAACCAACCGATCGATCCAACTGCCAGTGACCATTGCCCGAGCAAACACGAGCAGGCTGACGGCCTAACGCGCAGACTCAGATGCAGGAACTAAGCCCCGACCGGGCGACAACTCGTTGAGTTCTCTTATTGGCGGAGTGGACAGATTCCCATTCTGCGGCTTTAAAGGTTGATCCGAAAGACAGACATACTAGCACTCCGGACGACAGACAGACGCTAACTGCCTCACAAATGCGGACGAGAGACTGGCCCACACTGACTCCAGACTCACCGCAGACTGACGAACTGGCGAGCTCCTAGCGTTCTTAAATGCACGTGAACTGGCAACCTTTCCCCTTTCCCACGAGAGGGAGACAGCAAAGCTGCGATTGCCACAGCGGTGCCACTGCTAAAGGCGACTGCTTCACACTACGCGCTGCAGCGCGCTCTTCAAAACAGCAGTTTTTACCACGGCCCAGGCAGCTACAATTTTGGCAACTAATTCCATCTCCGTATTCACTATCCCCATAGGAAATAATCGAGGGGATTCAGGTCATGGAATAGGGCCTCCCCTTCCAATCCAGGGACCAGGAAATACAGCATTTAGATGGTTGCGTACATCCACACTGAAGTGAGGCGGTAAAGCGCCATATTGTATCCACATCCTCTCACGAACAGCCAAGGGTACGCTGTCCGACAGCTAAGGCAGAACTCTTTGCACGAGCCTGAAGTACAGGTGGCCATTCAGACGGCCAGGTAGAATACATGTCCCAATAAGATTCTCCTCCTTGTTTCCTTGCAGGAAATAAAGTATGTACACGTGAATAAACAGCATAGTACATGTAAACTAGTACGCATGTAAGTTGTACATATGCTGGAAAACAGTAATGGTTGACAAAGCGGTAGACAAGCTTTCTTCCATATCTCCTCAAGCTAGCTTCTCAGACCCCAGGTCCCCTACCTCAAATTGTTCAGTGGAGCATCCTGTATGACCTGTTAAATTTTTGCACGCTCTTACGGAAACACCCCGTAGATACATTAGAAACCAATAAGGGCGATGCCAAGCCACTGTTATATTTATTTAACTGTACAGTGGTAAACATAAGGTTCTTCCAGTATAATTGGTGTCTCACAACAAATATATCAGTTTACAAAAAGAAGTCTGTTGCTCTAGAAATCAAAAAAGTGTTGGCACACCTACATACAAATTAAAGTCTGTCTAATCGACATAACTCAGTTCTAGTGGCCTGTGTGCATACAGTTGGCACTGATGACAGCTTGCAATCGTCTTGGCATAGAGTGAACAGAGTTCTGGGTAATATCTGGTGAGATCTTCGACCATTCCTCTAACACCGTCTGAAACTCTCGCTTCCCTGTAGGACGACATTTTCGAACTTTTATATCGAAGTGTGCCCAAAAACTATCTATCAGGTTAGGATCAGGGCTCATTGGTGGAGAGAAAACCTTTCTTGGAGCATTATGTAATAATCACTCCCTAGTCCTCACAGCCGTATGTTTAGGGTGGCTGTATTGTTGAAAATAAAAGACGCCACAACGCTCAGCTTTTGTGCACTGCTACGTAAATGGCCTCTTAACACATCAATATATTTTCAGTGATTCATGACACCTGTAGTAATTGCCAAGACACCAACACCAGAAGCTTCCATGCATCCCCAAATCATTATGCTTCCTCCTTCATGTTTTACTTTAGGATGCTTCCTCCCCTATCATTTACTTTACGTAGAACACGCTGTGATTGGAGCTCCGTATTTAGATTGCACCACACTTTTCCCTTCCCGTTAGATCCAAACAAATGAAACTACGATTTTCCAGAAAATAACACAGTATTCCAAAGTTCGGTGCATTCATTGCCATAGTCCTTGGCGAACTGAAAGCGTTTTCTTCTGTTAACTTATAAAATAAATGGCTTCTTTCTGAGAGATCTGCCATGATCATGAGCTGTGTTCAAAACACTCCTAAAAGTTTGAGCACTGACCTGTTTGTTGGGCATTGACTTTATGTCCCATACAAATCAAGCTGCACTTTTAGAGGGCTATTTTTGTGAAGGCTATCTTTCGACGATTCCTACGTGTACGAATACTTTGACTTCCGGATCTGCTTTTATTGTCTGTTGTACCAGTCTCTTGACACTTCTTGATGACTGACCGCACTGCTGTATAATTAACAGGAAGTTCTTTAGCCACCGCTACACCGCGCAGTCTAAAGCGCCTTGGAACGATTCGCGCGACTCCCTCCGTTGGAGGTTCGAGTCCTCCCTCGGGCATGGGTGTGTGTGTTGTCCTTGGCGTAAGTTAGCTTAAATTAGATTAAGTAATGTGTAAACCTAGGAACTGTTGACCTCAGCGGTTTGGTCCCATAGGAACTTATCACTAATTTCAAAATTTTCCAAAATAAAGAAATTGAGAAAATTCGAAAAGAAACAGAGAAAGTTTTTTACCAATCTCACGGTAACATTTACACTGCGAATGCAGTAAAACCGCCCTGTTGCGGAATGATACGGAATGCTACTTTCCATTCAGGCTCACAGTCGTGGCAAGTAAATGTCCGTTAACAGGCCCACAGGCAAGCGACTGAACTGTGCCAACATCGACTGCAAAAATATGAAACGCGTGGCGCTGTCTCTAAAGCACAATAATAAACGTCGCAGTGTGCCAATACTTTTTTTGAACAGGAGAAAACCCTCATTTAAATGATTACCTGTGTTTATGTTGCGTTGGGAAAATATTTTCATATACACATTCTTTCTTTAATTGAGCAAGTTAATGGTATGCATACAGGGTGATGGTTCAAATGGCTCTGAGCACTATGGGACTTAACATCTGAGGTCATCAGTCCCCTAGAACTTAGAACTACTTAAACCTAACGAACCTAAAGACATCACATACATCCATGCCACCAGCGGCCAGTCATACAGGGTGACAATGATTAAACTATATGAAAAAAACGTAAATTAGTCAAAAACTACGGCATGCACACACTTTATTCAACATGTAAACGTCACTACAGATATTCGGATTTAGGTTATGACATATCTGATATGCCTACCTTCATTAGCGATGATGTGGCCCAGACGAATAACGAAATTCTGCATGACAGTGTCGGAACATCAGTGTTGTCGATGACGTGTTGAATGGCTGTTTTCCGCTCAGCAATGGTTTTAGGGTTATTGCTCTACTCCATGTCTTTAATATACACTCCTGGAAATTGAAATAAGAACACCGTGAATTCATTGTCCCAGGAAGGGGAAACTTTATTGACACATTCCTGGGGTCAGATACATCACATGATCACACTGACAGAACCACAGGCACATAGACACAGGCAACAGAGCATGCACAATGTCGGCACTAGTACAGTGTATATCCACCTTTCGCAGCAATGCAGGCTGCTATTCTCCCATGGAGACGATCGTAGAGATGCTGGATGTAGTCCTGTGGAACGGCTTGCCATGCCATTTCAACCTGGCGCCTCAGTTGGACCAGCGTTCGTGCTGGACGTGCAGACCGCGTGAGACGACGCTTCATCCAGTCCCAAACATGCTCAATGGGGGACAGATCCGGAGATCTTGCTGGCCAGGGTAGTTGACTTACACATTCTAGATCACGTTGGGTGGCACGGGATACATGCGGACGTGCATTGTCCTGTTGGAACAGCAAGTCCCCTTGCTGGTCTAGGAATGGTAGAACGATGGGTTCGATGACGGTTTGGATGTACCGTGCACTATTCAGTCCCCTCGACGATCAAGAGATGTACGGCGAGTGTAGGAGATCGCTCCCCACACCATGATGCCGGCTGTTGGCCCTGTGTGCCTCGGTCGTATGCAGTCCTGATTGTGGCGCTCACCTGCACGGCGCCAAACACGCATACGACCATCATTGGCACCAAGGTAGAAGCGACTCTCATCGCTGAAGACGACACGTCTCGATTCGTCCCTCCATTCACGCCTGTCGCGACACCACTGGAGGCGGGCTGCACGATGTTGGGGCGTGTGCGGAAGACGGCCTAACGGTGTGCGGGACCGTAGCCCAGCTTCATGGAGACGGTTGCGAATGGTCCTCGCCGATACCCCAGGAGCAACAGTGTCCCTATTTTGCTGGGAAGTGGCGGTGCGGTCCTCTACGGCACTGCGTAGGATCCTACGGTCTTGGCGTGTATCCGTGCGTCGCTGCGGTCCGGTCCCAGGTCGACGGGAACGTGCACCTTCCGCCGACCACTAGCGACAACATCGATGTACTGTGGAGACCTCACGCCCCACGTGTTGAGCAATTCGGCGGTACGTCCACCCGGCCTCCCGCATGCCCACTATACGCCCTCGCTCAAAGTCCGTCAACTGCACATACGGTTCACGTCCACGCTGTCGCGGCATGCTACCAGTGTTAAAGACTGCGATGGAGCTCCGTATGCCACGGCAAACTGGCTGACACTGACGGCGGCGGTGCACAAATGGTGCGCAGCTAGCGCCATTCGACGGCCAACACCGCGGTTCCTGGTGTGTCCGCTGTGCCGTGCGTGTGATCATTGCTTGTACAGCCCTCTCGCAGTGTCCGGAGCAAGTATGGTGGGTCTGACACACCGGTGTCAATGTGTTCTTTTTTCCATTTCCAGGAGTGTAGTAGCACAAAAAGGAGCCGCAAGTATTCAGTTCCAGAGAGTATGGTGGGCAATCGAGGCCCACGCCAGTGGCCTCTGTGTACCTCACAGCCAGAATGCGGTCCTCAAAGTGCTACATCAAATGCTCTCCTGCTTCGATGGGATCGAGCTCCGTCTTCTATTAACCACATGTTATCGGGGTCACTTGAATAACTGGCATGAAATCATCTTCCAGAACCCTCACGTATCATTCCGTAGTCACCGTGTCATCAAGGAATATTCCACCGATTATTCCATGAATTGACTTTGCGCACCACGCGGTCACCCGTTGAGGTTGAAGAGACTTCTCGATAGTGAAATTCGGATTCTCAGTCCCCCAAGTGCTCCAATTTTGCATAATAATTCACATCGTGCCCCGCGGCCAACCGTGTAGTTTGAACGTCCTAATGGAAACCGTTCAGAAGTTGTGACGATTTTGTTTCATATAGTTCAATAATCGACATCCTGTACAATGTTCCTAGTATTTATTCATTTCGTACTAAATGCGAAAAGATGTCTGTGACGATACGCTACTGGCCATTAAAATTGCTGCACCACGAAGATGACGAGCTACAGACGCGACATTTAACCGTCAGAAAGAAGATGCTGTGATATGCAAATGATTAACTTTTCAGGGCATTCAGGCAAAGATGGCGTCGGTGGCGGCACCAACAACGTGCTGACGTGAGGAAAGTTTCCAACCGATTTCTCATACACAAACAGCAGTTGACCAGCGTTGCCTGGTGAAACGTTGTTGTGATGCCTCGTGTAAGGAGGAGAAAAGCGTACCATTACCTTTCCGACTTCGATCAAGGTCGGATTGTAGCCAATCGCAATTGCGGTTTATCAAAAAATGGTTCAAATGGCTCTGAGCACTATGGGACTCAACTGCTGTGGTCATTAGTCCCCTAGAACTTAGAACTACTTAAACCTAACTAACCTAAGGACATCACACACATCCATGCCCGAGGCAGGATTCGAACCTGCGACCGTAGCAGTCGCACGGTTCCGGACTGCGCGCCTAGAACCGCGAGACCACCGCGGCCGGCTGCGGTTTATCGTATCGCGACATTGCTGCTCACGTTGGTCGAGATCCAATGACTGTTAGCAGAATATGGAATCGGTGGGTTCAGGGGGGTTATACGGAACGCCGTGCTGGGTCCCAACTGCCTTGTATCACTAGCGGTCGAGATGACAGGCATCTTATCCGCATGGCTGTAACGGATAGTGCAGCCACGTCTCGATCCCTGAGTCCACAGATGGGGACGTTTGCAAGACAGCAACCATCTGCACGAACAGTTCGACGACGTTTGCAGCAGCATGGACAATCAGTTCGGAGACCGTGGATGCGGTTACCCTTGACGCTGCATCATAGACAGGAGCGCCTGCGATGGTGTACTGTACGACGAACCTGGGTGCGGCAATGGCAAAACGTCATTTTTTCGGATGAATCCAGGTTCTCTTTACAGCATCACGATGGTCGCAACCGTGTTTGGCGACATCGCGGTAAACGCACATTGAAAGCGTGTATTCGTCATCGCCATACTGGCGTATAACCCGGCGTGATGGTATGGGGTACTATTGGTTACACGTCTCGGTCACCTCTTGCTTGCATTGACGGCACTTTGATCAGTGGACGTTCCATTTCAGATGTGTTACGACGCGTGGCTCTACGCTTCATTTGATCACTTCGAAACCCTACATTTCAGCAGGATAATGCACGATTGCATGTTGCAGGGCCTTTCTGGATACAGAAAATGTTCGACTGCTGCCCTGGCCAGCACATTCTCCAGATCTCTCACCAGTTGAAAACGTCTGGTGAATGGTGGCCGAGCAACTGGCTCGTCACAATACGCCGGTCACTACTCGTGATGAACTGTGGTATCGTGTTGAAGCTGCATGGGCAGCTGTGCCTGTACATGCCATTCAAGCTCTGTTTGACTCAATGTCCAGGAGTATCAAGGCCGTTATTACGGCCAGAGGTGGTTTTCTGGGTCCTAATTTCTCAGGATCTACGCACCCAAATTGCGTGAAAATGTAATCACATGTCAATTCCAGTATAATATATTTGTCCAATGAATACCTGTTTATCATCTGCATTTCTTATTGGTGTAGCAATGTTAATGTCAAGTAGTGTACTACATGCGAAAAGATGTCTGTGATGATATTGTTTGGTGCAACTGTAAATTTCTGCAGCTAATGACAAACATGGAATCCTTCTGACTCTTGACAGCTGCATCGAGTCATTTTATGAAACCATTGTTTCAATTAAGGATCGTTGTCTTTGCGCGGACAAGGTAAGTATCGCTGTCGGGGTTGAGCGGAGCTGCTGCTAGGGCAGCGGCGGCGGCGATATGTGGAGCAGAGACCGTCCTTGAGCTTATCAGCTGGAATTGACGGCGCGTCGCAGACACGGCTGAGTCACGGCTGTCTGCCCGGGCAGACGCTGCTCGCCGCACGCCTTCCCCGACACCGCCTCAAGGGCCTTCGCGATAAACGAGAGATCCCGAACTTCCGCCTACCTCACTGCTAGCAAATTTCTTGCTACATTAACACACACAATTGATCTTCGTCTACCGGCATCATCTCTGATACTTTATCCTCACCCGACTAGCCTCTAATGATCGTAATTAGAAGTATATTAATATCTTCAGCTGCTCACGGGCGTTGATATATATCAACGGGGACAGGTGAGAATGTGTGCCCCGACCGGGACTCGACCCCGGGATCTCCTGCTTACATTGCAGACGCTCTATCCATCTGAGCTACCGAGGGCACAGATGATAGTGCGACTGCAGGGACTATCTCACGCACGCCTTCCGCGAGACCCACATTCTCACCTTATATGTCCACACACTACATTCGTAGTGTCCCACCCCAACGCACTTATTACTAGTGGAAGACATTCTTGCCAAGTCCCGTAAAAGTTCGGGGAATATGAGTGCATCCGCGCAGAAAAAGAAGGTCATGGTCGGTATTGCCAGAACTATATACTTATATGGATATGATGTCTGTTCTTTCGGACACATGGGCGTGTGTGTTGTCCTCAGAGTAAGTTAGCTTAGTTAGTTTAAGTTAGATTACATAGTGTGTAAGGTTAGGGACGGATGACCTCAGCAGTTTGGTCCCATAAGACCTTACCACAAATTTCCAGAATTTCCGGAAAGTACTGCGCGGAGGGACGGATGATATAGAAAAAAAATTATTGAGATACCTTAGCACGTCTTTTTTTAATTTCAAAACGGTACTTACTTTAAAACCACGCCTCGTACATGCAAGTGATCATACAGGATGCTTTCATTTGTCACCTGTCAGAGTCGTATCTAGACGTATCAGGGATCAGTTGGTAGCCCTGCGCCTGCTACACGGACGTCTGAGTCACAGCTCTTGTACAAGATAAGTAATTTAAGTAGTAATAAACTGTTTTTTAACACTTTAAACTAATTTATTACGTTAATTATAGTGCTCTGCAAGCATACCATTAAAGGTTTTTGTCTTACTCGCGTATTTTCACAGTAATCACGTAAAGTTCATTTTGTTTACATATCGCGGCCAGGCCGAACTTTTGAGTTTTCAGATTAAACTTCATACCGCAATCTTAAGTGCATTTACTGATAGTTTAGTGTGCTAAATACGTTTGCTGCCCCTTTATATCTGTAGAGTATCGTCATCTCTTAAGTAATTTCCAGTAAAAAACTTCTGAACCACTGTTTACATAGTCGCGAGTAGGCCTAATTTTTCGTACACGTATTTTCATTGTTTTCCGGTAACTTAATTGTCTTTCTGTCACTAAAATAGATTTGTACCATGAGTGTAAAGTGCCTGACGTGCCGTAGGATCGTTAGCTCCGGGGTCTGGTGTGATGGATGTAGTAACTTTTTTCATTGGGGCGACTGTAGTGGCGTGGGAATTGGGAAAATGAGCGAGACTCATCAGTGGTTCTGTAGGCTATGCAGTAGAGATAGGAAGATTGTGGAACAGGAGGGGAAAATTGCTGCCCTTCAGGCTGAGTTAGATGAGGCTAGGCGAGAACTGGGCAGGTTAAGGGGGGACAAGGGTAAACAGGGGTGGGAAGTGGCAACAGGCATGAGGAACAGGCCAAGAAATTCTTCTGACCGCTTTGTTATTAATGTACAAAATAGGTTTGACCTGTTGCCTCAGTCAGAAACTGATGAGCCTCTCACAGAAGTAGATGTACACAGGGCTCAACAAGCTTTCAGCAGCAAATTGATTAAGAATGTAGGGAAGTCTGCAAAGAGAAAGAAAGTCTTGTTGCTAGGTAGTTCGCATGCTAGGGGTGTGGGCCAACTTCTGCAGGATGAATTAGGGTTGGATTACCAGGTCACAAGTTTTTTCAAACCTAGTGCTGAACTTGGGCAGGTTACAGAGGATTTAGGTTCACTATGTAAAGGTTTTACTAAGGAAGACACCGTGGTTATTGTGGGTGGGCCGGGCAACAGTATTGACAGAGATCCGGGGTACAGCATAGAGTGTGACCTGGCAAAGATTGCATCGGCATCGAATCATACCAGTGTTGGGTTTGTGTCGGTTCTGGAGCGCCACGACCGACCTCATTTGACCTCTTCTGTCAGGAGAGTTAATTTGGAGTTGGAACGGCTACTTGGATCTGGTGCGGGGTCACACATTGGTGTGGTTCGTGTTGATTCACTCTGTAGGTGGGACTATACTAGACATGGCCTACACCTCAACAGGAAAGGGAAGGGTAAACTGGCTGGGCTGATAGCAGGAAATTTAAAGGGGGGAGGAACTACATCTCATGGTGGAAACTCTTTTTTAGTGTAAGATCAGTGTCCAGTGGGAAACTCAGCCATGCAAGTACTAAAGATGTCAAAAAAGTTCAAGATAGTTGCAAAAGTAAAATGAAAAATGTTAGTATATTTCATCAAAATATTGGGGGATTGAAGAATAAAATTGATGAGCTTCTGCTTTGTTTAGAAGATATAGAAACTGAGAATGTAATAGATGTACTATGCCTGTCTGAGCATCACATTGTCACTGATATGCAAAAGGTTAGCATCAATGGGTACAAATTAGCTGCACATGTAAGTAGAGATAATATGATGAGAGGAGGAGTTGCCATATATGTCAAAAGCTTCCACAGTGCAAAAAATTTAGAAACTAAAAAATTTTGTGTAGAGCAACATATGGAAGCATGTGCCACTGAACTTAAACTAAAGGATGGCACTTTCATAATTGTAACAGTGTATAGGTCCCCCTCAGGGAATTTCCAGCTATTTCTGGAAAACTTGGATGCTTTGTTGTGCTATCTGTCAGACAGGGGGAAGCAAATTATCATTTGTGGGGATTTCAATGTTGATTCCCTGAAAGAGTGTAATAGGAAGAATGACCTTTTAGTATTACTCAGTTCTTTCAATTTGAGCTCCGTCATTGATTTTCCTACTCGGATAACAAAGAACAGCAGTACATTGATAGATAACTTTTTTATAGACCAAGATAAGTTTAAGGACATAAATGCTTATCCTGTTGAGAATGGTCTTTCAGATCATAGTGCACAGCTTGTTACAGTACATGACATAGCTCCATGCAGTATAATAAATCAGACTTTCAAAGCAGTGCGTTCAATTAACAATATAAATATTGCAAACTTTAGGGAAAGCCTACAGCAGCTAGACTGGGATGAAGTGTATAAGGAACCCGATGCAAACTTGAAATATAACTTATTTCACAATACATTTTTAAGGGTATTTGAAAATTGTTTTCCCAAGAAAATAGTTAAACATAATTCCAAGAAAACATATAAAAAACCTTGGCTAACTAAAGGAATAAGAATATCTTGCAACCGCAAAAGAGAACTGTATCTAACAGCAAGATGGAGTACTGACCCCGAAATTGTTCAATATTATAAAAACTATTGTGTGGTACTAAGAAAAGTTATTAAAAAGTCCAGAAGCATGTGTATCATGTCTGAGATCAGTAACTCTGATAATAAAATTAAAGCAATTTGGAATATTATTGAAAGGGAAACAGGGCAACCAAGAGCACAGGAAGACTTTAGTGCAATAAAATTGAATGACAAGTGCACTAACAAACAATCAGAAATTGAAAATATTTTGAATAATCATTTTTTAAATGTTGTGGAGAAAATAGGATCTAGATCTTCACTAGAAGAGGCAAGGCTATTAATAGAAGAGGCCATACCTGCACAGTTTGAAACAGCTGTAATTCCACCAACCTCTCCCTCTGAAATCAGTAAAATAATAAACTCACTGAAAAGTAAAAGCTCTTACGGAATTGATGGCATTTCCAGCAAAGTACTTAAAGCTTGTTCCCCACAGATAAGTAGAATTCTCAGCCACGTATGTAATAGCTCTTTGGAGCAGGGTGTTTTCCCTGATAGACTGAAATATGCCATTGTAAAACCATTGCATAAAAAGGGGGATATGTCGGATGTCAACAACTACCGCCCAATCTCTCTTCTGACAGCTCTATCAAAAGTTTTTGAGAAAGTAATGTATTCAAGAGTAGCCTCCCATATTTGTAAAAATAAAGTACTAACAAAATGTCAGTTTGGTTTTCAGAAAGGCTTTTCAACAGAAAATGCTATATATGCTTTCACTGATCAAATATTAAATGCTCTGAATAACCGGACATCACCCATTGGTATTTTTTGTGATCTCTCAAAGGCCTTTGATTGTGTAAATCATGGAATTCTTTTAGATAAGCTAAATCATTATGGTTTGAGTGGGGCAGTGCACAAATGGTTTAATTCATACTTAACTGGAAGAATGCAGAAAGTTGAAATAAGTGGTTCGTGTAATGTTAAAACAGCTGATTCCTCAAACTGGGGTGCTATCAAGCACGGGGTCCCACAGGGTTCGGTCTTAGGTCCTTTACTGTTCTTGATATACATTAATGACTTACCATTCCACATTGATGAAGATGCAAAGTTAGTTCTTTTTGCTGATGATACAAGTATAGTAATAACATCCAAAAACCAAGAACTAAGTGATGTAATTGTAAATGATGTTTTTCACAAAATTATTAAGTGGTTCTCAGCAAACGGACTCTCTTTAAATTTTGATAAAACACAGTATATACAGTTCCGTACAGTAAATGGCAAAACTCCAGTAATAAATATAGAATTTGAACAGAAGTCTGTAGCTAAGGTAGAATTTTCAAAATTTTTAGGTGTGTCCATTGATGAGAGGTTAAACTGGAAGCAACACATTGATGGTCTGCTGAAACGTCTGAGTTCAGCTACGTATGCTATTAGGGTTATTGCAAATTTTGGTGATAAGAATCTCAGTAAATTAGCTTACTATGCCTACTTTCATTCACTGCTTTCGTATGGCATCATATTCTGGGGTAATTCATCGTTGAGTAGAAAAGTATTCATTGCACAAAAACGTGTAATCAGAATAATTGCTGGAGCCCACCCACGGTCATCCTGCAGACATCTATTTAAGGATCTAGGGATCCTCACAGTAACCTCACAGTATATATATTCCCTTATGAAATTTGTTGATAATAATCCAACCCAATTCAAAAGTAATAGCAGTGTGCATACCTATAACACCAGGAGAAAGGATGATCTTCACTATGCAGGGTTAAATCTGACTTTGGCACAGAAAGGGGTAAATTATGCTGCCACAAAAGTCTTTGGGCACCTACCAAACAGCATCAAAAGCCTGACAGATAGCCAACTAACATTTAAAAATAAATTAAAAGAATTTCTAGATGACAACTCCTTCTACTCATTGGCTGAATTTTTAGATATAAAGTAAGTAAAAAAAAAAAAAAAAAAAAAAAAAACTTAATCATTAGTGTCATGCAATATTTTGTGTAATGTAATTTCTTGTACAGACATCTTTTATTAACCTGACACGTTCCACATCATTACGAAGTGTCGTATTCATGATCTATGGAACAAGTATTAATCTAATCTAATCTAATCTAATCTAATCACATATCACTCCAACAGCACGCGCCCCACACCATTACAGAGCCTCCACCAGCTTGAACATTTCCCTGTTGACAGTCAGGGTCCATGGATTCATGAGGTTGTCTCCATACCCGTACTCGTCCATCCACTCGATACAATTTGAAACGCGACTCGTCCGATCAGGGAACTTGTTTCCAGTCTTCAACACTCCAATGTCAATGTTTACGGGTCAGACGAGGCGTAAAGCTTTGTGTCGTGCAGGCATCAAGGGTACACGAATGGGCCTTCGGTTCCGAAAGCCCATATCGATGATGTTTCGTTGAAAAGTTCGCAGGCTGACACTTGTTGATGGCTCAGAACTGAAATCTGCAGCAGTCTGCAGAAGTGCTGCACTTCTGTCACGTTGAACGATTCTCTTCATTCGTCGTTGGCCCTGTTGTTGCAGGATCTTTTTCCGGCCGCAGCGATGTTGGAAATTTGATGTTTTACCGGATTCCGATATCCACGGTACACTTGTGAAATTGTCGTATGGGAAAATCCCCACTTCATCGCTACCTCGGAGATGCTGTGTCCCATCGCTCGTGCGCCGACTATAACACCACGTTGAAACTCACTTAAATCTTGATAACCTGCCACTGTAGCAACAGTAGCCGATCTGACAACTGCGCCAGACAGTTGTTTTATATAGGCGTTGCCGACGGCAGCGCCGTATTCTACCTATTTATAAATCTCTGTATTTGAATACGTATGCCAGAACCAGTTTCTCTGGCGCTTTAGTGTATTTCCTCGCAAAAAGTAGCAAATCCAGTATTTTACTCCAAAACATACCAAAGCTCCTCTTGTACTGATTGGGCTGAGTGGTGTGACGTCACAAACGCACTCTGCCAACTTCAGTTCGTTACTATGTTGTTTCATGTAGTATTCTTGTGTTTTCTGTCGTTTACTTGAGGTAAAAACTTAAAATTAATTCTGATATTTCCGCTGAGTATTGCGATGTGCCTGAATCTACAGAAAAGACATGGAAACGTAAAAGATCTGTAAATATACAGAAGCGGAATGTTTTGAAACACGAAAAACGTAATGATCCTAAAAGTTCAACAGATCAACGTGTAAACATAATGATAACTCTTGCAAAGCATTAGGCGTATCAGAAAATGACACGATACGTGAAAGGAACACGTATTGTAACACTACAGATGCTGTGAGTGAGAGAAACTTTTTAATGGGGTATACTGAGGTGAACTATCCTAAAACAAGAAAGCCTGAGCAAGATAAGAAACAATGTTCAAGGAAAAAGAAAACCATAAGCTACAGGGTACTAATTGCTGTTCAGGAGTAGGTCCCTGTTTATAGCTTACGTTATTAAGTATTTTTAATGTTTGAAGGTTTGAGCATGCGCCTGATGAGAAAATGAATAGTGAGGCAGAAGTTTATGGAACAAGAGGTGGTGCAAGGCTTGGTGGTGATATGAAGAAAGTATAGGCGGAAATTACATCTGACATTACAATTTTGAAGTGCAGATAGCAGCACTGGGTGAGAATAAAGACACCATTAAGAAAGTAACTGCTTCGAGAATTAACCATACCTAAAACATAGGATTTATTTTGCGAGGAGAGTGTTATTCGTTCATGAAATACAATTAGTAAACTTTTAAAATAAATTTATGAGGAAATTTGGCAAATTTACGCTACTTGTCATTAAAATTGCTACACCACGAAGATGACATGCTACAGACGCGAATTTTAACCGACAGGAAGAAGATGCTGTGATATGCAAATAATTAGCATTTCATTTCAGAGCATTCACACAAGGTTGGCGCCGGTGGCGAAACCTACAACGTGCTGACATCAGTAAAATTTCCAATCGATTTCTCATACACAAACAGCAGTTGACCGGCGTTGCTGGTGAAACGTTGTTGTGATGCTCTGTGTAAGCAGCGGAAATGCGTACCATAACGTTTCCGACTTTGATAAAGGTCGGATTGTAGCCTATCTCGATTGTGGTTTATCGTATCGCGACATTGCTGCTCGCGTTGGTCGAGATCCAATGACCGTTAGCAGAATATGGAATCGGTGGGTTCAGGAGGGTAATACGGAACGGCGTGCTGGTTGCCAACGGCCTCGTATCACTAGCAGTCGAGATGAAAGGCGTCTTATCCGCATGGCTGAAACGGATCGCGCAGCCACGTCTCGATCCCTGAGTCAACAGATGGGGACGTTTGCAAGACAACAACCATCTGCACGAACTCTTCGACGACTGCAGCAGCGTGGACTATCAGCTCGGAGACCATGGCTGCGGTTATCCTTGACGCTGAATCACAGACAGGAGCGCCTGCGATGGTGTATTCAACGACGAACCTGGGTGCAAGAATGGCAAAACGTCACTTTTACGGATGAATCCAGGTTCTGTTTACAGCATCACGATGGTCGCATCCGTGTTTGGCGACATCGCGGTGAACGCACATTGGAAGCATGTATTCGTCATCGCCATACTGGCGTATCACCCAGCGTGATGGTGTGGTGTGCCATTGATTACACGTCTCGGTCACCTCTTTTTGCATTGACGGCACTTTGATCAGTGGACGTTACATTTCAGATGTGTTACGAGCCGTGGTTCTACCATTCATTCGATCCCTGCGAAACCCTACATTTCAGTAGGATAATGCACGAGCGCATGTTGCAGGTCCTGTACGGGCCTTTTTGGATACAGGAAATGTTCGACTGCTGTCCTGGCCAGCACATTCTCCAGATCTCACACCAGTTGAAAACGTCTGGCCAATGGTGGTCGAGCAACTGGCTCGTCACAATACGCCAGTCACTACTCGTGATGAAATGTGGTATCTTGTTGAAGCTGCATGTGCAGCTGTACCTTCACACACCATCCAAGCTTTGTTTGACTCAATGCCCAGGCGTATCAAGGCCGTTATTATGGCCAGAGGTGGTTGTTCTGGGTACTGATTTCTCAGGATCTACGAACCCAAATTGCGTGAAAATGTAATCACATGTCAGTTCTAGCATAATATATTTGTCCAATAAATACGCGTTTATTTTCTGCACTTCGTCTTGGTGTAGCAATTTTAATGGCCAGTAGTGTAAAATTCATATCCTAATAACCACAATAATAATGTGGCATACCTTTAATTTTTCTAAAAGACTTATCAGTGGGTCCCAGACAAACTGTGTATCAACTATGTTTTGCATATGAGAACTATTGTGGCTACAGGGAATTTTCCGGCTCTACTCAGAAATCTGTCCAGTTTGGTTTCGTACCTTTTGGCAAAAGGCTCCTCATTTGGCGTCACGTATCCCCCCAACGTACACACTCCCCATTCTACTGTCCATCGCCCGCCACAAGCTTTCGGTGTTGGGTTCAAATATTTTCCGCGGCTTACTGTTCAAAATACTGTACGAGACCCTCACCCTCCAGCGGTGCAGATGCGGTTTGAAACAGTATAGTGTCCCTGATAGAGCGACGGTCTTTTTCATCAGCTCTAAAATGGTGCTGTGGCGCCGTTGTCCCACGTGCCTTACCAGTCTGTTGCTGGGGGCCCTTGCACCACGCTCTTCTCTCTCAGACCCTATCCAGCTTTCGGACGTCCCAACGCCCTTCTTTGGCCTCCGCCACTTTTTTCTCGAACTGACCTACGTCCGTACTGCGATATTACCAACGCGCTTTATCTTCAAGAAGGGAATCTATGGCTTTCTTCAGCAGAACTGATCACCGAATGTGGTTAAGGGAAAGCACCCTCTTGCCGACTGGCGGGCTGTCTGGCGATCGGTGTGTGCTCCTTGTCTGGCCACTGACGTCCATTCTGCATATTACCTTGCACTCAATGGTAAGCAAGTATGTTGGTCACGCTTTCACGAGATTCACCGCGTCGTGTGTCGTCTGTGATGTTCTGGACACGGACGGGTATCATCTGGTGTAAGGATTGGCAACAGATGCCTGGTTCTCGGTGCGACAGATACTGGCTTTAATGACCCGTACGATTTCTCATCAGGTACCTCCTCGCCTGCTACTCTTTCCGAACTTGGGGTGCTCTCCAGAAACGAAGACGAACTCCATGAAGTGGATTTGTGGACATGTAGTTCACTTTATGTTTGCTGACAGCGAGAAAAATGTCCTTGATTTTTGGCACGAACGACGTTGCGCAGTTGTCCATCGGCACTGCACGTTTGCTCAATAGCAGGGCGTTGTATGGTTTGATGAATCCCGATACTTTCTCCATCATGTCGATGGCAGGACACGAATCCATCGTCTTACAGAGGAACAGCTCCCTGACACCTGTACTGTGGGATGAAGACAAGCTGGCGGTGGCACTATTATGCTCTGGGGAACATTCACATGACTATCCATGGGTACAGTGGGGCTCGTGCAAGAAACCATAACCACCAAAGGGTATCGTACACTTTTTGCAGACCAAGTAAACCCCTTCATGTTTCCAATGGCAGTGGCATTTTTCAACAATATAATGCGCCATGTCAACAGGTCAGGAATTTGATGGAGTGGTTCAGGAACACAGTGGCGAGTTCCAATTTATGTGTTGGCCCACAGCTTACCTCGCCAGATCTGAATCCAATCGAACACATGTGAGATGTGATTGAACGTGGCGTCAGAGTTCGTCGCCCCCTCCCAGGAACTTACGGGAAGAAGGTGACTTGTGTGTGCAGATGTGGTGCCACCTCCCTCCGGCCACATACCAAGGCCCCACTGCTATCATGCCACGTCGCATCGCCACTGTTATCCACGTCAAAGGCGGGCGTACTGCCTATTAGCTAGGTGACCATAATGTTCTGGTTGATCACTGTCTATAGATGGGAGAGTCAAATTAATCAGTCATACTAGTTTCGTCATAAAATCCAAAAATTTTACAAGTCCAATGCATACTGCTACGCGAGACGTGATGACATTTTAAGAGGCTTGTGTTATACTGCCGTGCAGTCGCGAGTGACTCCTTTGCACTCTGGAATGTAAGATGTCGCTGCTGCACAGCAGGACACATAACTTCGAAGAAATGCTCTTTTTAATTTATTGTACAAAATGTTTCCCACAGAATTTAGCGCAAATACAAACATCTGATGATAGACGTTGACTCCGCATATTATACCATAGACACAGTTCCTTTGACGCTTCAGAGATGCCACTAAAACCGCCAAAAGATGTAAGCAAACATGCATGAGCAGCGCCTGTTAGACAGAGGGGGTCCAACAGCCGTTCAGTTCCAGTCATTCCACCAGTAAGGAGGTACACGGCTCGTGTTGTCTGTAGTTTAACCATTCCTAGACGGTCAATACCGCGGTTCGATCGCGTCCGCATGGTTACTGTGTTCCAGGAAGGGCTCTCAACGAGGGAAATGTCCAGGCGTCTGGGAGTGAACCAAAGCGATGTTGTTCGGACATGGGGGAGGTACAGAGAGACAGGAACTGTCGATAACATGCCTCGTTTAGGCCGTCCAAGAGCTACCTATTACTGCAGTGGATGACCGCTACCTACGGATTATGGCTGGGAGGAACCCTGACACCAACGCCACCTATTACTGCAGTGGATGACCGCTACCTACGGATTATGGCTCGGAGGAACCCTGACACCAACGCCACCATGTTGAATAACGCCTTCTGTGCAGCCACATGACACTATGTTACGACTCAAACTGTGCGCAATAGGCTGCATGATGTGCAACTTCATTCCTGACGTCCACGGTGAGGCCTATTTTTGCAACCACAACACCATGCAGCGCAGTACAGATGGGAACAACGAGATGCCGTATGGACCGCTCCAGATTAGCGTCACGTTCTCTTCACCAATGAGTGTCGTACATGCCTTCAACCAGATAACTGTCGGAGACGTGTTTGGAGGTAACCCAGTCATGCTGAACGCCTTAGACACAGTGTCCAGCGAGTGCAGCAAGGTGGAAGTTCCCTGCTGTTTTGCGGTGGCATTATATTGGGCCGAAGTACGCCGCTGGTGGTCATGGAAGGCGCCGTAACGGCTGTACTATACCTGAATGTCATTCTCCGACCGATAGCGCAAGCATATCGGCAGAGTATTGGCGAGGAATTTGTCTTCATTCGACAATTCGAGCCCCCATCGTGCACATCTTGTGAATGACTTCCTTCAGGATAACGACATCGCTCGACTAGAGTGGCCAGCATGTTCTCCAGACATGAACACTATCGAACATGCTTGCGATAGATTGGAAAGGGCTGTTTATGGACGACGTGACCCACAAACCACTCTGCATTTGCCCCACAAACTTTACAGCTGCTATCATACTTTCGGAGTTATTCTTGGTGGCAGTAATTAGTGACTCACCCTGTATACATGCTGTCAGTTAACATTAACAAAATTTATTGGAGACGTTGTAAATAAATTTACCAAATTTACAGATATGTTTATATTCACATCGAATGCAAGCATTAATACACAATATTTGATATTCAACTACAAATAATTTTATACAACGCTATTACGTATACCCCCTGGCAGCAGTGTTCATAATGTGCTTTAGGCTTGATTAAATCACACATTGCGCTGTCCTTGGCTAGTAACATGTAAGGACCATGGTTGTAAAAAGAAAATCACACACACAGCGATATCAGCAGTATTATATTTACAATAATTGTGCAATGAAATAAATCTTTCAGAACGGAAAACTGCACTGTTAAAGCGGAGTATCGATGTTTGTGTACTGTGTTTCGCTATACCGTTCGGAATAGGTAAGTAAACCCTGAAAACATTTGTTCCCATCTGATAAACAAGATGTGTCCGCCAAGAAGATACTGCTGATTGTCACCTTTCTGCAAAGACCAGTGAGAGTATTAGCAAGTGAAAGGCAGCCGACGCGGAGGCGCCATCCACATGACCCCGAGGTCCGAATTTCCAACAGAATGGCAGTCCACAACAAAGAGTGCGATGGCAGCACGCTTCTCGCAGATCTGTCTAAACCGTGCTACTCACTGTTACTGCTGTGTTAACGAATTGCTATACGCGTTTTTAGAAAACCGCATCTTAGCGACGAATATCTCTCGAGTAGCCGTAATGTTTTGGAAGGGAAATATAGTTTGTCTACTCGATGTTGAGATCATTAGAGACAAAGCACTAGTGTGGTTGGACGAGGATTGCTATGGTAATTGATACTGGTCTGTTCAACAGCACCAACCTAGCAGTGCCCCGTAAGTGGTTTTGATTAACCGTGGAAACCGAATTTCGATGCTCAGATAAACAGTGGAACACGAGGTCAGTGCTTGATCTGGTATGCTGTAGTTGAGGTGAACTTGAATGACACATACAGGTATGTCATCCCATGCTGTTTCAACATTTTATTATTAATTTAGGTTAGGTTATTAAAAACGCATAACTCACTATTTGTAGTATATAGACCGCAGCCCATAAAAATTGCCACACAAGAAAGTAAAGCACATCGATATCTGCATCGCGATGCTGTACTCGGAGTCGTCTGAAAAAATCACGGCATGCCACTTTTGTGTCCAGTGTTGTAGTTGGGTGGAACAACGATGGCGAGCTTTTCTCTGTCTAGTTTCTCAAGGATTCAAGTGTTGTGTCAAATACCGTTCGGTGTACTGATGCTACCTTTAGAGAATATGTCCTTTCCTGAAAATGATATCATAATTTAGTGTGGCTTTATTGCAACAGAACTATGACACAGAATATCATACATAAATACACACATCAAAAAAAGTTTTGCATCACCCCGGTTCCCAGGACTCCTGGAGATAGGCGTTGACTCTGGATATTGTATCACAGACACAATATCTTCGATTGTTCAGAGATGTCACTAAACCCGCCCAAAGATGTAAACAACCATGCATGAGCAGCGTCTATAAGACGGAGGGGGTCCGACAGCCGATCAGTTCCAGTCATTCCACCAGGACGGGTACACGGCTCGTGGTGTCAGTAGTTCAACCACCCCTAGACGGTCAAAACTGCGGTTCAATCGTGTCCGCATTGTTACTTTGTGTCAGGAAGGGCTCTCAACAAGGGAAGTGTCCAGGCGTCTCGGAGTGAACCAAAGCGATGTTGTTCGGACATGGAGGAGATACAGAGAGACAGGAAATGTCGATGACATGCCTCACTCAGGCTCCCCAAGTGATATTACTGCAGTGGATGACTGCTACCTACGGATTATGGCTCTGAGGAACACTGATAGCAATCATACAATGAAGGCTTTCACGACCGGATGTTTCAGCTGCTGAGAATTCTTCCAGGTTGTATGGCCGTGGTCCATGGAACTTTTCTATCGCCGACGTTTCGTACAAGGCTGCGTTGGACATCTTCAGAGGTATTCCTGGTTGTGCTGAGTCTTGCCGACTGACGAATCGGACGTCGAAGAGCGGCCTAAATATCGTGGAACGTCAGCGATAGAAGAGTTCCATGGACCACGGCCATACAACCCGGGAGAATTCTCAGAACCTCACAGCAACGCTACCATGTTGAATAATGCTTTTAGCGCAACCACAGGACGTCGTGTTACGACTCAAACTGAGCGCAATAGGCTGCACGATGAGCAACTTCACTCCCGACGTCCATGGCGAGGTCCATCTTTGCAACCACGACACCATATAGAGCGGTACAGATGGGACCAACAAAAGACCGAATGGACCGCTCATGATTGGCATCACGTTCTCTTCACCGTTCAGTGTAGCATATGCCTTCAGACAATCGTCGGAGACGTGTTTGGAGGCAACCCGGTCAGGCTGAACACCTTAGACACATTGACCAGGGAGTGCAGCAAGGTGTAGGTTCCCTGATGTTTTAGGGCGGCATTATGTGGGTTTAAGTACGTCGCTGATGATCATGGAAGGCGCCATAACGGGTGTACGATACGTGAGTGCCATCCTCCCACCAATAGTGCAACCATATCGGCAGCATATTGGCGAGGCATTCGTCTTCATGGACGACAATTCGCGCCCCCATCATGTACATCCTGTGAATGACTTCCTTCAGGATAAGAACATCGCTCGCCTAGAGTGGCCAGCATGTTCTGCAGACATGACCCCTATCGAACATGCCTGGGATAGATTAAAAAGGGCTGTTTATGGATGACGTGAGACACAAACCACTCTGAGGGATCTACACCGAATCGCCGTTGAGGAGTGGGACAGTCTGGATCAACAGTGCCTTGATGAACTTTTGGACAGTATGCCACGACGAATACAGGCACGCATCAATGGAAGCTGACGTGCTACTAGATATTAGGGGTACTGGTGTGTACAGCAATATGGACCATCATCTCTGATGGTCTCGCTGTATCGTGGTACAACATGCAATGTATGGTTTGCATGAGCAATAAAAAGGGCGGAAATGATGTTTATGTTGATCTCTATTCCAATTTTCTGTACAGGTTCCGGAACCGAGGTGATGCAAAACTTTTTTGATGTGCGTACATTGATGAACTAAAGCATTATGACTACCTGCTTAGTGTAGTGCTGGCTCATTTTTGTAACGTAATACAGCAGCAATTCGGTGTGACAGTGGTTCGACAAGTACTTCGTAGGTTTACGAAGATAGGTGGTACCAGATGACAATACACAAGTTGCGCAGTTCCATAGATTACCGGCAGGTAGTTTGTCGGCGCACAGCTGGCGCTCGTTAGCGTCCCAAATGTATACAACTCGATTCACATCAGGCGAATTTGGTGACCAAGACATCATCTACATCTACATTTATACTCCGCAAGCCACCCAACGGTTTGTGGCGGAGGGCACTTTACGTGCCACTGTCATTACCTCCCTTACCTGTTCCAGTCGCGTATGGTTCGCTGGAAGAACGACTGCCAGAAAGCCTCCGTGCGCGCTCGAATCTCTCTAATTTTACATTTGTGATCTCCTTGAGAGTTATAAGTAGGGGGAAGCAATATATTCGATACCTCATCCAGAAACGCACTCTTTCGAAACCTGGACAGCAAGCTACACCGCGATGAAGAGCGGGTCTCTTGCAGGGTTTGCCACTCGAGTTTGCTAAACATCTCCGTAACGCTATAACGCTTACCAAATAACCCTGTGACGAAACGCGCCGTTCTTCTCTATCTCCTCCGTCAACCCGACCTGGTACGGATCCCACACTGATGAACAATACTCAAGTATAGGTCGAACGAGTGTTTTGTAAGCCACCTCCTTTATTGATGGACTACATTTTCTAAGGACTTTCCCAATGAATCTCAACCTGGCACCCGCCTTACCAACAATTAATTTTATATGATCATTCCACTTCAAATCTTTCCGTACGCATACTCCAAGATATTTTAAAGACGTAAATACTACCAGAGTTTGTTCCGTCTGTGGACGTCTCTCCATTGAGAACAACATGCTGCGTTCCGTTTGCTTTATTTACAGGAGCCATCGTCTTCCAAATGACGTTGCAAGTAGCTCACTTGGTCCTCGAGCGGCAGAGATTGCTCGAATTGCAAACGGATAGATTTCTGCTACAGCCTTTTCCATAAAATCTTCCAAATACTCATTTATGGAATGTTGAGGTTTCTAGTTGCTCTGTTCGCCTACATCTCTGGTTTCCATGGGCTCAACTGTTTTTCCAGTCACTGTTGAGAGTCCGTTGACTTCCCCTTAGCCAGGCGTTCAGTGTTTCTGTGCAATGCATCACAGGATGGGACTGGTACCCGCTCCATATTTGTCAGGCTTCGATCTGCATTTTCGGTGCAATATTTTAAGACTAATATGAATCAAACCTAAATACATCATAAGCCTTCACACTACCCGATGATCATATTTACAAATTGGTGTGTCCTGCGTTCTGGAGGAAGGGCGCAGAAGCTCCAACGCCAACAAAAATCGTTATTAAATACCTTATGATGACTGAAAAATTCCGCAATTTTGTTTGAAAAAATACAACGACGATTAACTAAAGAAATCCCTTTAGTCACAGGTAGTAACGTTGTATCATAACACACTTTGAGAAAGTACACTACTGGCCATTGAAATTTCTACACCACGAAGGTGACGTGCTACAGACGCGAAATTTAATCGACAGGAATAAGATGCTGTGATATGCAAATGATTAGTTTTTCAGAGCATTCATAAAAGGTTGGCGCCGGTGGCGACACCTACAACGTGCTGACATGAGGAACGTTTCCAACTGATTTCTCATACACAAACAGCAGTTGACTGGCGTTGCCTGGTGAAACGTTGTGATGCCTCGTGTATGGAGGAGAAGCGCGTACCATCACGTTTCCGACTTTGATAAAGGTCGGATTGCAGCCTATCGCCATTGCGCTTTATCGTATCGCGTTGGTCGAGATCCAATGACTGTTCGCAGAATATGGAATCGGTCGATTCGAGAGGGTAATACGGAACGCCGTGCTGGATCACAACGGCCTCGTATCAGTAGCAGTCGAGGTGACAGGCATCTTATCTGCATGGCTGTAACGGATCGTGCAGCCACGTCTCGATCCCTGTGTCAACAGCTGGGGACGTTTGCAAGACAACAACCATCTGCACGAACAGTTCTATGACGTTTGCAGCAGCGTGGACTAGCGGCTCGGAGACCATGGCTGCGGTTACCCTTGATGCTGCATCACAGACAGGAGCGCCTGCGATGGTGTACTCAACGACGAACCTGGGTGCACGAATGGCAAAACGTCATTTCTTCGGATGAATCCAGGTTCTGTTTACAGCATCATGATGGTCGCAACCCTGTTTGGCGACATCGAGGTGAACGCACATTGGAAACGTGTATTCGTCATCGCCATACTGGCGTATCACCCTGGGTGATCGTACGAGGTGCCATTGGGTACACGTCTCGGTCACCTCTAGGTCAACATTTCAGATGTGTTACGGCCCGTGTCTCTACCCTTCATTCGATCCCTGCGAAACCCTACATTTCAGCATAATAATGCACGACCGCATGTTGCAGGTCCTGTATGGCCCGTTCTGGCTGCAGAAAGTTTTCGACTGCTGCCCTGGCCAGCACATTCTCCAGATCTCTCACCAATTGAAAACGTCTGGTCAGTGGTGGCCGAGCAACTGACTTGTCACAATACGCCAGTCACTAATGTTGATGAACTGTGGTATCGTGTTGAAGTTGCATGGGCTGCTGTACCTGTACACGCCATCCAAGCTCTGTTTGACTCAATGCCGAGGCGTATCAAGGCCGTTATTACGGCCGGAGGTGGTTGTTCTGGATACTAATTTCTCAGAATCTACGCACCCAAACTGCGTGAAAATGTAATCTCATGGCCGTTCTAGTATAATATATTTTTCCAATGAATACCCGTTTATCATGTGCATTTCTTCTTGGTGTAGCAATTTTAATGGCCAGTAGTGTAATAAACATTGAACAAAAAAGTCAGAGTGATACCTGCATAACTGAGCTTACCAATAACATTTACAAAAACTTTTTAGCCTGCTGTGTATATAAAACGATGTGTGGGTCTAGCATTACTTTAATCACACAGATAGTTTTTAATTATCTAGTTTACCTCACAATGATCTATCATTTCCGTATCATAGTTATTGCTAAGACCAGGGACAGAAAGCATACTACCTTTTAATAGCGAGAATTAACTGCATTTAACTGTGCATAAAGGAAGTTTGAGAGGGAAGATGCTGCTATTAATAAAATAACCAAGAGCTAAAGAATCCTGAAACATAAGGATTTGAGAACCATGACACAGTGAAGTAACATCTCAAACATTGGTGCCGAATTGCAGTACGAGTTCGTCAGCAGTGTTAGCATCCAGATGCAGCATCCTGCGCTACTAATCTAATGCTCTTGGCAATTAAAAAGACCATTTCACTGATTGTTTAGGTAGTTCATGAGAATTCCAGGTTACGTAATTCTCCAGAAAATCCTGAACTACAAGCCGAATGGAAAGAGAGATGTTGAAAGACCTCGGAAAAGATGGAAAAGATTTTATATGTGAGTTCAGAGAAAGCAACAGCCTAATTCTTGCAAGGAATATGATGATGATCAATTGGGAATATCCCAAATGTTTATCAGTTGCAACTTATCGTTGCTTATTGTGTTACCAGTAGGATTTTTATAAAATGGTTCAAATGGCTCTGAGCACTATGGGACTTAAATTCTGAGGTCATCAGTCCCCTAGAACTTAGAACTACTTAAACCGAACTAACCTAATGACATCACACACATCCATGCCCGAGGCAGGATTCGAACCTGCGGCCGTAGCGGTCGCGCGGTTCCAGACTGTAGCGCCTAGAACCGCTCGGCCACCCCGGCCGGCAGGATTTTTATAACATAATACCTCTGTGCACCCTGCGTTACAGGCCGCCCTGAGTGGCCGAGTGGTTCTAGGCGCTTCAGTCTGGAACCGCGCGACCGCTACGGTCGCAGGTTCGAATCCTGTTCCGGGCATGGATGTGTGTGATGTCCTTAGGTTAGTTAGGTTTAAGTAGTTCTAAGTTCTAGGGGACTGATGACCTCAGAATTTAAGTTCCATACTGCTCAGAGCCATTTGAACCATTTTGAACCTGCGTTACATTTTCGTCTTATTTGCTTGTTTCAGTATACTCTGGACATATAATTTGTTTTATGACGGAACCTGCCCTTTGTTAACCCTATGTAACATCGTACCAGTGTACAACTTAAACTGGTGTATACCTTGAATTGTCAAAACCAACTGCCTTATAACATCTCCAGTGTTCAGATGGCTGTATGGACACGTTCCGAAAGCCAATAAATGTCGACTTTTGAGGACTAATGAACAAACTTATACTATTAGATACTAACTTTTGCTTCAAATGAGGTTAGAGCATTTTACAAAGAGGAACTTTTCCGGGGAACAATTAGTTTGTATACTATTCTTACTAACACACGAATTATTCTGAAAAGAATGTAGCTCATTTTTAATCGAATTATTTTTATTTTTGCTAGAAATGAATGTTAAATCATATGTTAGTTTATAACAACATATATTGCGGAATATTAGGTAAAGCCATTTTATTCACAGTACCGCTGTAGCAAATACGTTTCGTAAGTGGCACGTGGGTCTCCGTTGTATCAAGGATGTGATATGCAAATACTGAACCCATCAAGCATAAAATGGATTTATGAATGCGGAGTATGAATGTAAATAATTGTCAGATAACAACTATCCATCGACAAAGTTCCAAGAGTCTAGCTGCAACACTCTCATAGAATTTTCAGGCAGCCATATCAGTGTCCACATAGGAAATTAAAGATTTTTTTTTATCTAAACTTGTCTTCTCAAGCCTACTGGTCGGCCTGAACTTAAATGTAACTAAATTTCATTCATCGTCACGTCTCACTAGTGTACACATACGAAGAACAGTGGGCAGAGGAGCTACCTGATTAGCTTTTCAAATGAAATAAACAACAGCAGTGGGGAAGTGAAGGACACTGTTGCGCCGCCACGGATGGCTTTCAACGTTAAAAATGAACCGTTGTCCGGAAGCATGAATATGCAGACACGTAAGAGGCTGATTAGATATAGCCTGCGGGTCGTTGCCCTGTGCAGAGAAAATACCGGAAACGGGGGGCCATTCGTATGGAGTACGGCGCGAGCTTCGAGCATTCCTTATCACACGGCGTAGTTCGAAGACTTTTATAGTCGTAGGTTATTTGCTGGTGAAACTGCTATCTGAGCAGAAATCCAGCAAACGTACGGAAATTTTAACTGAAATGAGGGATCAAATTTCGCTGACGTATTTAATAAGAACTGCAGCCGATTTCACGCACGACAAAGTAAGTAATCAGAAGAATATCTTGGGCACATAAATTTTTTCAGTGCACTGTGCGACACACTAAAGCAAGAGGTCTAGAAAACAGCGATAACATCTGGGTAAAGACATCGCAAAAAATCATTAGTTAGATGATTTTAAGAACATGGAATTGGGTAATTAACATATTAATTGGAATTAATGTATACCAACAGTATTTTCATTTGCATGTGGTGAAACCCGAAGCACGCGGAACTTAGGGCGGACACTCAGATCAATGGAAAGTGCTGGCAGCACAAAGATTCCGCGGCGCCGACGTAATGACCACACCCAAACAAGAAACTGTAGATCTGATAAAAATAATTTGGTTTCACTTTCACTGCGAAATGACTGACGGAAATCCTTTTCGATTAAATGTCAAACCTAACAGGTTATTGCCTCAGGAATTTATCTTAATTAGTATGCGAACGTAGGAATCCACTTGTCGGAGCAACAGGTATTCAGCTGTTAACGGAACTACGAGAAGGCTCTGCGTATGGTATTTTACTGTCCTCGAGAACACCATCTAAAAGCAGCAACCTTCCATTGTGTGACAGACTCTTTGTATTCCAATGCTTTTGCGTGTTCTGTGTTCCGCTCTGTAGATTAGAGCGACTGGTTTTTTGTACGGGGGCTGCTTGCTCTCATGTAGCAATCAGGAACTTGCATAACATAATTGGTTTTTTGTTTCCTAAGCCAAGGCAATAGCTGTTTTTTTTAGACATACAGTTTCTGGAGTTGCAAATAATTAGAAAAAAGTATTTCCGAATGAAATTGCATCTTCATGGTAAGCTCAAAAATATTTTCGAACATTTCACGAACTGATTAATGAAATCTGATAAGAGCTTATACGTGTAGTGAACCAAAAACTGAAATTAAAAATGTAGAGAACCACGAGAAACCCTTTAATAAATCTGGCGTGATCCGAATTTTCAACGATTTTCTCAATCACGAAGTCATTGCGTTTGTTAACGGTCCAAAAAACTCAAGAAACGTTTCAACCCTAAATGAGTAGAAAAAGTTGATGAAAGTTAGAGTTTACCGATCAGTCGTCATCGATGATATTAGAGTCGGACCACTAATGCAATAGCCGGCCGGGGTGGCCGTGCGGTTCTAGGCGCTACAGTCTGGAACCGAGCGACCGCTACGGTCGCAGGTTCGAATCCTGCCTCGGGCATGGATGTGTGTGATGTCCTTACGTTAGTTAGGTTTAATTAGTTCTAAGTTCTAGGCGACTGATGACCTCAGAAGTTAAGTCGAATAGTGCTCAGAGCCATTGGAACCATTTTTGAACTAATGCAATACTCGAATGGCGGTAGAAAAATCGACTGTCGCCTTGTTCAAGCAGCTAGTTCGGTGATCGGCTGAAGTCATTTGTGGAAATTCGGGATGAATGCTCAGGGATTTAATTGTCTTCTAATCCGAATGCGTGTCATGTCGTCCCAACAGCAACATAAATAAACACACAACTTGTAACAGGAAATACGGGAACTGGATATGTAATCACAGTGCGAAAGTTATACTGTAAGAGAAAGAAAGTGTAAAAGCGTAATTTATTCTATCGACTGTAGTAAATTCTAACCCACAACGTTCGAAAAAAAATAATACTGAAGAAAAATCACGATCTTCAGTCACAAATCATGATTCATATTTCACTGACACACGATAATTTTATACTAAACGTTCGCCACATTTTTTCAAATCTCATTGAATCCAAAGCAATGAAATGTACAACAAACATTGATTATCTATTCTGGATTATACTGTATGTGAAATATATTACTTTAAATTGCATATTTTCATAAAAAATAAGTAGAAAACAAAAGGATTAAAAGTTTTGATACATTTTTGTTCATTTATAATTTTATCCAGAAGAAATAAGTACAAAATTTCACATTGTTTTAGGTTCCTTAGTCGAAGAGTTTTGTCTTTTAGATTCACACAAGTTTTCCCTGTATTATCCTGAATAGGTTTTCAAAAACGGGTTTTCTAGTCGAAAGTTTGTTTCTTTGAAATCGCTTTTAAGGGAAATGAGATGAGTATTAAAGCTCGCTGATAATTGAAAACTGTGTGATGCTTATCCTTTGTCTTCCTGTGCTAGTACCGTGCCTTACAGCTTTCTTTTATTACTTATAGTCATCATTCTTGCATTTACTGCTATGGTTTTCGCAGGTCTTTCAGCATTCAGCATCTGCAGTTGTCATAGTGGCGGAGACCCAAGACCATATTCTCCCCACGAGCGAAAATAAAACCTACTGACGATGCTTTAACTTCAGCGAAACATATCTGGCTGTTGTCCTTTGCTGAAAACGGATACCATCCAAAAGCAAATTTAAGTAATGCAAAATTTTTGTAGTAACCAACACTTGTAAATATTTCAAGATTTAAGTGTGAGAATATAATCACAGACGTCTATCTATTTACAATGTCCGCATACCTAAAAATATCGTTTTTGGTAGACAATTCCAAATCAAGCTGTTAAAACACTCACTTGGATTTTGTGCCTTTCTGTCCATGCAAAGATTTTTCAGCAGCTCAGGCTTGGTCACATCTGGAAATATGGATTTTATTTCACCAAGTACAATTACAGGAAGACTATGCTTAAATGAATAAGGTTTTCTTGGAATTTTTTCCGTGTTAAAGTTGCATCCTGATGTACCACCAGTTGGGCAGAAATCATGACAGTCTTTCATAGGCGGAAAATTTGTCAGAAACTATTGCTCCCACAAATTACTTCATAGCCACTTCATTACTCTTATTTCTCCTTATTGTTATTTTTTCCATAAGATCTTTAGAAGCTTTCTATTTCATTATCAATCAAACGAAATTGCTCTGGTAGCGGTTTATCATCTTCTAGCTAGTTTTATGTTTTTTTTCCCCCTATCACGTCCACTGTTAGTTTCGTAAGTCTGTACCCAAATGTTTTTATGCATGGTCAACACATCCCATGTAGGTAACTTTCACACATCTACAGGGATTGGAATTCACCACACAAATATAGGCCTTGCTAGCTCTGTCTCCAAAATATTGAGAGTAAGGAGCGCTTCTTGTCTCTTCTGATCTTTCAAATATTTTTCTCATATTAGTTACCTTCATTCCATTACTACTACAAACATAGATCGAAGCATGTTTTAGTTTATTTTCTCCCCTCCATATTCCCTTAGCATTTTATGAGCTTGGAAATAGTTTGTCATTATTTGAATATCAATTATGTCTCCGGTATCTACACTTGCTGCTGGTACATCATCATTTAAGGAGAGATTCCCTCTTTTTTCCAGCTACTACTTAAAAATAAATAGAAAGATATGTGTAGTCTTAATTTTCAACAACAGCTTCCTATAGCACATTCTTGGTGGAATGTTAACTAACGTTTACTAGAGTTTTCCAAGAATTTTCTCCAAATTCTAAAGTTTTTTCGGGGAGCATACAAATTCACAACAGCACAGAACATCTTTCCATCAGCAGTATCTTTCCAAACCGAATGTAGATCATGCACAAATCTCTTCTATGTGTTGTTGTTGTGGTCTTCAGTCCTGAGACTGGTTTGATGCAGCTCTCCATGCTACTCTATCCTGTGCAAGCTTCTGTATCTCCCAGTACCTACTGCAACCTACATCCTTCTGAATCCGCTTAGTGTAGTCATCTCTTGGTCTCCCTCTCCGATTTTTACCCTCCACGCTGCCCTCTAATACTAAATTGCTGATCCCTTGATGCCTCAGAACATGTCCTGCCAACCGATCCCTCCTTCTGGTCAAGTTGTGCCACAAACTTCTCTTCTCCCCAATCCTATTCAATACTTTCTCATTAGTTATGTGATCTACCCATCTAATCTTCAGCACTCTTCTGTAGCACCACATTTCGAAAGCTTCTATTCTCTTCTTGTCCAAACTAGTTATCGTCTATGTTTCACTTCCATACATGGCTACACTCCATACAAATACTTTCAGAAATGACTTCCTGGCACTTAAATCTATACTCGATGTTCATAAATTTCTCTTCTTCAGAAATGCCTTCCTTGCCATTGCCAGTCTACATTTTATATCCTCTCTACTTCGACCAACATCAGTTATTTTGCTCCCCAAATAGCAAAACTCCTTCACTACTTTAAGTGTCTCATTTTCTAATCTAATGCCCTCAGCATCATCGGACTTTATTCGACAACATTCCATTATCCTCGTTTTGGTTTTGTTGATGTTCATCTTATATCCTCCTTTCAAGACACTATCCATTCCGTTCAACTGCTCTTCCAAGTCCTTTGCTGTCTCTGACAGAATTACGATGTCATCGGCGAACCTCAACATTTTTATTTCTTCTCCATGGATTTTAATAACTACTCCGAATTTTTCTTTTGTTTCCTTCACTGCTTGCTCAATATACAGATTGAATAACATCGGGGAGAGACTACAACCCTGTCTCACTCCCTTCCCAACCACTGCTTCCCTTTCATGTCCCTCGACTCTTATAACTGCCATCTGGTTTCTGTACAAATTGTAAATAGCCTCACGCTCCCTGTATTTTACCCCTGCTACCTTCAGAATTTGAAAGAGAGTATTCCAATCAACATTGTCATAAGCTTTCTCTAAGTCTACAAATGTTAGAAACGGAGGTTTGCCCTTCCTTAATCTAGCTTCTAAGATAAGTCGTAGGGACAGTATTGCCTCACGTGTTCCAACATTTCTACGGAATCCAAACTGATCTACCCCCAGGTCGGCTTCTACTAGTTTTTCCATTCGTCTGTAAAGAATTCGCGTTAGTATTTTGCAGCTGTGAATTATTAAACTGATAGTTCGGTAATTTTCACATCTGTCAACACCTGCTTTCTTTGGGATTGGAATTATTATATTCTTCTTTAAGTCTGAGGGTATTTCGCCTGTCTCATACATCTTGCTCACCAGATGGTAGAGTTTTGTCAGGGCTGGCTCTCCCAAAGCCGTCAGTAGTTCCAATGGAATGTTGTCTACTCCGGGGGCCTTGTTTCGACTCAGGTCTTTCAGTGCTCTGTCAAACTCTTGTCGCAGTATCGTATCTCCCATTTCATCTTCATCTACATCCTCTTCCATTTCCATTATATTGTCCTCAAGTACATCGCCCTTGTATAGACCCTCTATATACTCGTTCCACCTTTCTGCTTTCCCTTCTTTGCTTAGAACTGGGTTTCCATCTGAGCTCTTGATGTTCATGCAAGTGGTTCTCTTATCTCCAAAGGTCTCTTTAATTTTCCTGTACGCAGTATCTATCTAACCCCGCGTGAGATAAGCCTCTACATCCTTACATTTGTCCTCTAGCCATCCCTGCTTAGCCATTTTGCACTTCCTGTCGGTCTCATTTTTGAGACGTCTGTATTCATTTTTGCCTGCTTCATTTACTGCGTTTTTATATTTTCTCCTTTCATCAATTAAATTCAATATTTCTTCTGTTACCCAAGGATTTCTACTAGCCTTCGTCTTTTTACCTACTTGATCCTCTGCTGCCTTCACTACTTCATCCCTCAAAGCTATCCATTCTTATTCTACCGTATTTCTTTCCCCCATTCCTGTCAATTGTTCCCTTATGCTCTCCATGAAACTCTTTACAACCTCTGGTTCTTTTAGTTTATCCAGGTCCCATCTCCTAAAATTCCCACCTTTTTGTAGTTTCTTTAGTTTTAATCTACAGGTCATAACCAATAGATTGTGGTCCGAGTCCACATCTGCCCCTGTAAATGTCTTACAATTTAAAACCTGGTTCCTAAATCTCTGTCTTACCATTATATAATCTATCTGAAACCTGTCAGTATCTCCAGGCTTCTTCCATGTATACAGACTTCTTTTATGATTCTTGAACCAAGTGTTAGCTATAATTAAGTTGTGCTCTGTGCAAAATTCTACCAGGAGGCTTCCTCTTTCATTTCTTTGCCCCAGTCCATATTCACCTACTACGTTTCCTTCTCCCCCTTTTCCTACTACCGAATTCCAGTCACCCATGACTATTAAATTTTCGTCACCCTTCACTATCTGAATAATTTCTTTTATTTGATCATACATTTCTTCAATTTCTTCGTCATCTGCAGAGCTAGTTGGCATATAAACTTGTACTACTGTAGTAGGTGTGGGCTTTGTGTCTATCTTGGCCACAATAATGCGTTCACTATGCTGTTTGTAGTAGCTTACCCGCATTCCTATTTTCCTGTTCATTATTAAACCTACTCCTGCGTTACCCCTATTTGATTTTGTATTTATAACCCTGTAGTCACCTGAACAAAAGTCTTGTTCCTCCTGCCATCGAACTTCACTAATTCCCACTATATCTAACTTTAACCTATCCATTTCCCTTTTTAAATTTTCTAACCTACCTGCCCGATTAAGGGATCTGACATTCCACGCTGCGATCCGTAGAACGCCAGTTTTCTTTCTCCTGATAACGACATCCTCTTGAGTAGTCCCCGCCTGGAGATCCGAATGGGGGACTATTTTACCTTCGGAATAGTTTACCCAAGAGGACGCCATCATCATTTAATCACACAGTAAAGCTGCATGCCGTCGGAAAAAATTACGGCCGTAGTTTCCCCTTGCTTTCAGCCGTTCACAGTACCAGCACAGCAAGTTCGTTTTTGTTATTCTTACAAGGCCAGATCAGTCAATCATCCAGACTGTTGCCCCTGCTGCCCCTCTTCAGGAACCACACGTTTGTCATGCTTCTCAACACATACCCCTCCGTTGTGGTTGCACCTACGGTACGGCTGTCTGTATCGCTGAGGCACGCAAGCCTCCCCACCAACGGCAAGGTCCATGGTTCATGGGGGGAGGCTCTTCTATGTATCATACTGAAATTTTGAGCTTATTTCACTTGCCTGCATAAAGTTATAATGAATCAAGGACGGATCCGGCCTTTTGCAAGTACACAGTTTTCGTTTTTCTTTAACAGTCAAACACGTTTCACCACATCTGTGACATACTCAATGTTTTTTCTATTATTTTCAGGAATACATACATGCAGATTATATTTAGGTTAGGAAATGGGTTACATTGGAGTTTATTGTTATCCAAATTACATATGTGCTTTATCTTTTATTTTACATTGCGTGTGTCCTGTGGTTTCCAACAAAAATATGCGACCAGTCTAAATTAGTACAACTGGTCATCTGCAAGTATAGGGGATGTTAAGACATCATATGAATTGAATTTTTGTTTTAATTCAACCCGTGAAATACATATTTTTTGACAATGTAAGAAAATTTCTGCGTCAAAAAAGGTATATCAAATGGCAAAAAAAAAAAAGGTCAGTGACCAAACAGCACTCTGCTACAAAACCCAATTCAGCACTCTAAAAGAACTATGGAACAAGAAGAAACATCGTACACACACACACACACACACACACACACACACACACACACACACACAGTTCGCGGCCGTCAAACGAAAACAAAACAGTGAAGCAAATGGCGGTGAAAAGAACATCAAAAACGTAAACTGTGCAGTGAAACGTGTGTCCAAAACACAGTAACGTAACAGGACGCAGTATTGACAAATGAGCAAGAGAAAAAATGAGTAAGCGCTGGTAAAATAGGAACAAACCAGACGAAACAATAATTTAAAAAAGCCGCAACTCGGGACAAGCCAAATACAGCAACGATAACGCCACGGTTTTTACCTGAATGTATATTTTACAAGGTTAATTAAGAACAAAAATTATCTTTGCAAGTGACATGGTGTACTAATTTAGACCTGTGGGTGATGTTTAGCAACCGAGGACTCACACAGTGTAAAATAGAAGCAAAGAACAAAGATACTTTAAATAACAACAAAATCTGATGTAACGTATTTCCCAACTTAAATATAATCTGTATGTATATATTTCTGAAAAGTAATAGAAAGAAGCCCACTGAGGATGCCACAACTTTTGTGAAACTTGTCTGGGTATTAAAGAAAAACAGTAATTGTGTACCTGCAAAAGACGGACCCATCATTAGTTCATTATAGTCTTGCGTTTATCTCTGAAGGCCCCTTAGCCCCATACTTGAAATACACTTCTTAACGTTTGGGCAACTGTCACTTTCATCAATCTTCATGCTTTTAGGTACTCCATGTCGGCTCCACTTCCCGTATTAACAATAACATCACATTAAAATACTCATGTCGATAACACAATGTTTCTTTATCAGTACTTCTGGGCATATTATATTTATCAAAAGAGACAAAATTTTTTGATGAATCACTGTGAGCAGCATTGGGTGGAGCACTTCTGCTTAGCAACACTTATAATATTTACGTGTGATACACTTGAAATAGAAATGCACGTAATGTGCTTCTTTCCTTTAAACTTCTTCATAAATATTCGTTTCTGTTTCTTCATCTTCAACAGGAGTTAAATAAGGCTGGAATCCTCAAAAACAGTACACACAAACACACTAATTTTACAAACTAAGGAAAAACAAACGAAGAGTTAAGACGAGTAAAACACCGGAGTATCTCAGTGGCGTCGTTCCTGAATAGAATCAAAACTCCCTAAATTCAGAATGAGTGAAAAGAAAAGGTAAAACATCAAATGTAGCAGTAAAACGGGGCATGCAGACAAGCACATGACCTTAAACAGAACTATAAATAATAGCCAAAAAACTAATTTTTCAGAATAATCGTTTGAGTAATACGTGAAAAAATCCCAAACAGTCAAAATTCTACGTAAAATATCGATTTTTTAAGCAGCTCCAGGTATGGTTCCCCTTAATATGTATAACATGTTTCCGGCCAAGACGCTTTATCTTCAGGTGGCTTAGTCACTGTTTGCAGGCAGCAGTTTTCATTTTAGTGTGGTTCTAGTTTCAGTTATTGCAGATTTGGTTTACAATGGAAGACAAAGTTTTTGCAAATTTCAGTTGTCTGCATGTATGTACTATACTTCTGTAATGCCTGCAGGTATTAGAAGTTTCAAACTGAGGTTCAAACGTCACCAGTGCACTCCATTGTGCGACGTAAATTGTTTGTGTTTAAAATCTGCCCAAGTGACTCTGGGGCGAACAGGTGAAAACTGCTACATATAAATAACAACGAAATACTGACGGCCCGTACCTGAATATGAGAGCCTACGACTCGAGAAAGGCGTTGTGATATTCAATAAAAATCACCGTAAGAGACTGAAGACAGATTGTTGCCAGTATAGTTGACGAAATAAGAGCATTTTTCCACGCTGGATTTGGAATTAATCTTCTTTTGTTTTTATAAAAAATCGCAAACTACACCATGGTTTGAATTCCAAGTTAAAGCACATACAGAGTGAGATAGTTCTCACGTGAGAGGGAAGCATAAATAGCACCAGCCATTAGATCCATGTCAAGTATTACACTGTAATATTCAGCACAGCGACGAAAATCTTACTTTTTTCTGTTTAGTACGAGGAGTAAGAGTCAAGTGTCTATGAGAAGAAAATCATACTGCATACGAACAGCAGTTGTTTTGGCAATCAAAGAAAAAGGCGCGTCCCATGATATCATTTATTTGTGCCATTACTTTGATGAGTTTTGTGACAAGTCCTGTCACATTTATCGTTTACTTTTCTTTTATTTCCTTCCATTAAGTCAGGGACGCTTAATGGACATAGGATTAGAAACCATTCTCTGCCTTAGAACGCCAGGAAACGTTTCGCATTCTATTGCAGGAATCTGGCATCAGGTAATTCGTTGCTGTGTACAGAACTGTCGATAAGAAGCCGGGACAGACACGAAAAGCGATGTCTAGCACAGTTCATGAAGGAAGTTAGCTGTTTGTAGCTACTTTAGGTGATACTGAAATACCATTTTCGCTTATGGAACATGCACAGTAGTATATTTCAGCAAGCAATATACCAGTGGTTTGACACGAATACCTTAGGAAGAATATTAAAACGTTGTGTCAACAACCAGTTCACAGTATCACTTACTGTCTGCATAATCAAGCAGCAACGGTAATGATCATTACAAGTAAATGACAAGTAGAAGATTTACTTACGGTGGGACACTACTAACTTGTACATGATGTTCTTTTATCAGTTTAATTATTGGAAAATACTGTGATTGAAATGTTTTTCAGATAAGTATATCATTTGTAGTGATTATTATTTGTATACCCAAGCAGTGTTAACTTCCTTATACTATTTAGCTCAAATGGATCATGTGATAACTGGATCTAGTATAGTTCGAATTACTATAACACAAACACATTATAAGAATGAAATGTGTGCTTCTTGAGTACTGTTATTGTAATCTGAAATGTAAATCTTTGTCACTATTAGCACGGGGAGCCAGAAACTAGTCTATCAATAGACTCAGACCTAGGCTGATCATTTTTTAATTACAAAACAATATGAGAAAAACTATTAACTATATACACATGAAATTATAAAGACTTATTTCAAAACCTGCACAGTAATTCATCTTTATGCTGGCCCTTCAAGTCTACTAGCCAGTAAGTATTATGACTCAACACAGTTTTTCCAGGTAACTGTAATACTAAACTGAGGTTTCAGTAAGAAGAATCTTTAATTAGCATACTTCGAACCTTTTCTTTGTAATTTTACGAGAGTGGTTCGAAAAGTTTCTTGGAACGGAATAGAAGAAAGTACTTACATCACTGCAACTTTTTTTATTTTTCAATGTAGTCTCCTTGTAGATTAATGCATCTGGTCCAACGATGTTGCAGTGTCTTGATCTCATCTTGAAAATGAGGTTCCTCCAGGCCTGCAAAACAGTTGTCAACTCTGGCTATCAATTCTTCATTTGAAGTGAATCTTCGTCAGCCAAGAGAAATTTACAGTTTTGGGAAGAGGTGGGAGTCAAATGAAGCCATATCAGCTGAATGAGGCGGGTGTGGCAACAATTCATACCTTAGTTCACGTAATTTCTCCATGGCGACGCCATATATTTTTGATCCAGCGTCAAGAGTCGCGGCACCCGTCTTGCACATAATTTTTTCACTTCTAATTCTTCAGTTAAAATGTGATATACCCTTTCAAATGACATCTGGCAAGCGTGAGAAATTTCATGCACTTTCAATTGGCGATCCTCCATGACCATTTTGTGTACTTTTGTTATTATTTCTGGAGTAGTAATACATCTTGGCCGACCACTGGGTGGATCATCATCTAAGCTCTCCCAGCCAAATTTTAATTCATTTGTCCACGTGGCAACGGTTGAATATGAAGGAGCAGAGTCCCCCAGTGTATTCTGGAAATCAGCATGAATGTCCTTTGCTTTCATACCTTTCTTTACGAAGTACAACAACAGAGCCATATCACCGCCACAACTCTCTTTCAAGAGCACTGACGTGGAACGTGTTTACAGGCAAGAGCCCAATGAATGTCACGTGAACAACTCGTTGCGCTAGCGCTGACCTCTCGTGGTGATGCCGAGAACTTTTCAAACCACCCTCGTGCTTTGGTGAAACTTTAACTGTATGTTTATAAAAATTACGTGGAGTACTTCCAACATAACGCCCACTGTATAATTATGTACTTCACTACTCTAAAAAGATTATTAACTTTTTCTAAGGAGGATAATTGCTTTTCAGTTCAATAAAATAGGACACTCGGAAACATCGTAGCACATGGAACATGACCTTGTCTAGGTAAGTGACTAAGGATAAAATACGGGAGCTCAACACGCAGTTTAAGGAACGCAAACTTATTACTGATTATTAAATCATGTAACTGGTCCATGCAGTTGTACAGTGCTTAACTGATTCTTTGAGATGGACGTGGTGGCAGAGTCGATCTCCTGTAGTTATTCAAAAAAGGCGGCAAAAACATCCATGGTTCTGTACAAGCTCTGAAAATTCTCTCCTGGGCGTCACATTTTCGTATTTCAGAGATAACCAATGAATGCCATAAATTATGCGCCTAATTTCTTCCACATCCGAGTCTGTATAAAATAATGTTGCTGCTTCTCTGGCCTCGATCAGTTCACAAGATGCGAATACCTTACCTGCCAGCCAACGATTGACTCTTGACACAAAGGAACCTTGCAGTTCGACCGTCACATCCACCTTTTATATTCCCGCCAGGCCAGTTTCGTCGCAGAGGGACGTTTTACATGATTACAAACCTACACGTCCTATGCATGAAGCAGTATTACAAGTAAAGTTTTAACATGTCCATTCTTTTACAGCTTATTTTTGACATACATAGATTAATTACAATTACATACATTGTCATAAATAATGAATAAAACATTTACATAGACATAACATCGAAGAGCATGCTTGTACAAAGCTTATATTACGTAAAAACAGACAAAGAAGTTAGATAAGACAAACATAGGTAATATCGATAATAGTGGTACATACTGACCAGTTTCGAATATTAGCTCATTCTGGAGTGCACAGATGGATGTGGACAAATCCTACTAGTAATTATATTCCAAAAGTCGAATGCCATGCTCCTATACACACGGCATTGTCGTCAATAGGCACAAATTAGGAATTTACGGCTAGAAAGCACGAATACAAAATTGTTTGAAAATATAAAGCTTGAAACTGGTCATTACTGTTAAATAAGGTGGAGGTGACGGATTTCTATCAAGTAAATCAGACAACATCGGCAACGCCTCCCTTATGTAATGCTGCTAATTGATGTGCTTCTCCTTGTCACAGTAAATATAAGGGACAATCAAATGAAAACGAGATGGACCTAAAAATGTAAGTAAGCTGTTTATAATTTCAAAAGTAATTGCCATCACTGTTGATATGTTACTCCCACTATGAGACAGGACGCTCTATGCCGTCATGGAAAAATGTTTATAGTTGGCCACAGAAACATGATCGTACCGAGGCGCGCATCTATTCGTCGGATAGATGGCCACAAATGTGTTTATTCAGGGCTCTAGAAGTAGGGAAATCACATGGGGAGTGTCCACGTGGACATCCGGCAAAAACTGAAGCTGTCCATCAAGTAAAGACGCCCAGGAATGTTGACAGGCCATATGCTGCCATGCTTGCTTCGACTGTTTCTATAATGCTACGGACGTTTCCTTGGGAAGCCCTTACATATCCTCCATATAATTCCGATCCCTCCCCGCGCGATTTCTATATTTTTGTAGCCCTTAAGAAAGACATTCTTGCCATCGACTTGCTTCGGACAAAAATGTGCATGCCAGGGTACAGTCATGATTCCTAGGCAACGCAGACATTTTCCAATGGAGGAAGTGACCATCTTGTCTCTAAGTAGGATAGTAATATTGAAGCACTCCGTCTTCCGGCCACAAGTGGCCCATCGGGACCGTCCGACCGCCGTGTCATCCTCAGTTGAGGATGCGGATAGGAGGGACGTCTGCCAGCACACCGCTCTCCCGGTGGTTGGGATGGTTTTCTTTGCCCGGAGCCGCTACTATTCGGTAGAGTAGCTCCTCAATTGGCATCACGAGGGTGAGTGCACCCCTAAAAATGGAAAGAGCGCATGGCGGCCACGCCCGACAGCGCTTAACCTCTGTGACCTGGTGGGAACCGGTGTATCCACTGCGGCAAGGACATTGCCATAGTAGTATTAACAGTTACGGCAATTACTTTTGAAAAAAATAAATAGTTTGCTTACTTCTCTTCAATAGGTCTCGTTCTCATTTGACTACTCCTTAGAGCTGGGAATGTTAATATTAACCTCGTTTTTTTAAAAATTTCATTATCCTGCCAGATAGCCCATGATGAATAGTAATCCACAGGCCATCATAACCAAACGCTCAGGGACAGCAGACAATCGACTGTGCTGCCATCGCACTGTACCAGTCAGTCACGTTTAGACTTTTTTCGAATGGAATGACCCACTTCTCGAGTAATGCCACTGCTTGCAGCCTGATCTACAGATCTCATTATGGTAACTTAAAACAGAGTGTTGAAGTCAATAATGAAACTTCTATGTTCAGGATACCCGTCCCCACACTGATTCCTCCGTGTTCACTATGTGATCAAAAGTATCCGGACAGCTATTAGTGGACAGTGAGAGAGTGTGTCCCGGTTATAATGACCACAAACTGTTAAAAAGGCAGATGCTGTAGTACGCGCGCATCCTATTGTGAGGTTAAGCCGTCAGCACACGGACCGTGCTGTGGAACGTCAACGTTGAGCGTGTTAAGTTCAACGTGCTGATGAACGCTCAGAAACGATGCGACTTGTGCATACGGTACGTGGGCCCCAACGTGGTATACGGGATCACAACGTACTCCAGCGGCAGTTGCGGGATGTTTCTATTTCGTAAATCACACTGTTTACTAAACGGGCGCGCGTAAAATTCCCACGTTAGCTCTATTAAAACGCACATTACCTCCACCGTCCACGAAAAGGAAAGTACCATGTCCAATCAATAAGCACACAGGCTTATAGAAGTTCTATTACAAACAGTGCAGTACGAATTTTGAATACTTCTCCGCGTAAGGTAAACATTATTTCATCATTCCCACATTTTAGTAAAAGCCCAAGGTCAATCTTTCTTGATCACTGTTCCTACCCAGTAGCAGAATCCTTGCAACATGAGAATTACAAAGCGTAAAAGAAAAAGGGGCAAAAAAAGGTGAACTGATATTTACATAAATAGTTCAAATGGCTCTGAGCACTATGGGACTTAAGAGCTGAGGTCATCAGTCCCCTAGAACTTAGAACTACTTAAACCTAACTAACCTAAGGACATCACACACATCTATGCCCGAGGCAGCATTCGAACCTGCGACCGTAGCGGTCGCGCGGTTCCAGACTGAAGCGCCTAGAACCGCTCGGCCAATCCGGCCGGCTATATTTACATAACATCAAATATTATAGTATATACTTATATTAAACTAATAACAAAGTATCAGAATCTAATAAAAACGCGAATGTTAGGAAAAAAATTGCAATAGTGTTGGGGGTGAACCACCGCCCTAACCAGCAATCACGATACGGATCAGTGACGCTACTCATTTCAGTAAACCAACAACACGAAACTTATATCCAGTCATAGTATCTTACCGCTTGCTGAAAACCATAATCGTAGATATGTTACTAATTGAAATCTAATTATAGCAAATTGTTTCAAGAACAATGCGTTTTGGGTGGATCTTCAGTGTGTCGCTGCTTTCAAATAGCATACTCTCATAAAAGGCAAGTTACAATAATTCTTTTGCCACCAATATGATGTTTCTCATTATTTTAGTGGAACGGATCACACAGTTAAAAAACGGGTTTTCCAGTGATTCAATTTGCTGGTGCTCAGAAACGGTATATATACGTATAGGCTTGAAATGAATGCCAATATGGCGCCTCACAACTCTAGTGAAGGGAGACGGCGTGCGTGTGACGTAGTGCCGTTGTTCCATCTCATTGGTCAACGCTCAGACGCACGCTCAGAATATCTGACGTGCTAGATATTGCTATGTACTTTCGGGAAGACCCCCGAAAGTACTATTCGACGCTATGATACCAGAAACTCGGCACGCTCAATGCTCAAAGTGTAAGTAGGCTGTTTAGGTTTTTTTTATTGGTAACGCCGCCGCCACGTAGCGCTCTGTATGAAAATCACCGGCTGTGCCGTGTGTAGTCTGTGGCTGGTTTGCATTGTTGTCTGCCATTGTAGTGTTGGGCAGCGGCAGCTGGATGCTAACAGCGCGTAGCGTTGTGCAGTTGGAGGTGAGCCGCCAGCAGTGGTGGATGTGGGGAGAGAGATGGCGGAGTTTAGAAATTTGTAAGAATGGATGTCATGAACTGATATATATATATATATATATATATATATATATATATATATATATATATATATATATATATACTTCTGGAAATGGAAAAAAGAACACATTGACACCGGTGTGTCAGACCCACCATACTTGCTCCGGACACTACGAGAGGGCTGTACAAGCAATGATCACACGCACGGCACAGCGCACACACCAGGAACCGCGGTGCTGGCCGTCGAATGGCGCTGCTGCGCAGCATTTGTGCACCGCCGCCGTCAGTGTCAGCCAGTTTGCCGTGGCATACGGAGCTCCATCGCAGTCTTTAACACTGGTAGCATGCCGCGACAGCGTGGACGTGAACCGTATGTGCAGTTGACGGACTTTGAGCGAGGGCGTATAGTGGGCATGCGGGAGGCCGGGTGGACGTACCGCCGAATTGCTCAACACGTTGGGCGTGAGGTCTCCACGGATGCACGCCAAGACCAAAGGATCCTACGCAGTGCCGTAGGGGACCGCACCGCCACTTCCCAGCAAATTAGGGACACTGTTGCTCCTGGGGTATCGGCGAGGACCATTCGCAACCGTCTCCATGAAGCTGGGCTACGGTCCCGCACACCGTTAGGCCGTCTTCCGCTCACGCCCCAACATCGTGCAGCCCGCCTCCAGTGGTGTCGCGACAGGCGTGAATGGAGGGACGAATGGAGACGTGTCGTCTTCAGCGATGAGAGTCGCTTCTGCCTTGGTGCCAATGATGGTCGTATGCGTGTTTGGCGCCGTGCAGGTGAGCGCCACAATCAGGACTGCATATGACCGAGGCACACAGGGCCAACACCCGGCATCATGGTGTGGGGAGCGATCTCCTACACTGGCCGTACACCTCTGGTGATCGTCGAGGGGACACTGAATAGTGCACGGTACATCCAAACCGTCATCGAACCCATCGTTCTACCATTCCTAGACCGGCAAGGGAACTTGCTGTTCCAACAGGACAATGCACGTCCGCATATATCCCGTGCCACCCAACGTGCTCTAGAAGCTGTAACTCAACTACCCTGGCCAGCAAGATCTCTGGATCTGTCCCCCATTGAGCATGTTTGGGACTGGATGAAGCGTCGTCTCACGCGGTCTGCACGTCCAGCACGAACGCTGGTCCAACTGAGGCGCCAGGTGGAAATGGCATGGCAAGCCGTTCCACAGGACTACATCCAGTATCTCTACGATCGTCTCCATGGGAGAATAGCAGCCTGCATTGCTGCGAAAGGTGGATATACACTGTACTAGTGCCGACATTGTGCATGCTCTGTTGCCTGTGTCTATGTGCCTGTGGTTCTGTCAGTGTGATCATGTGATTATCTGACCCCAGGAATGTGTCAATAAAGTTTCCCCTTCCTGGGACAATGAATTCACGGTGTTCTTATTTCAATTTCCAGGAGTGTATTATGACTATTAAGGTAAACACATTGTTTGTTCTCTATTAAAATCTTTCATTTGCTAACCGTGCCTATCAGTAGTTACTGCCTTCTGTAGTTTGAATCTTTTATGTAGCTGGCAGTAGTGGTGCTCACTGTATTGCAGTAGTTCGAGTAACGAAGATTTTTGTGAGGTAAGTGATTTGTGAAAGGTATAGGTTAAAGTTAGTCAGGGCCATTTTTTTGTAGGAATTTTTGGAAGTCAGATTGTGTTGTGCTAAAAATATTGTATGTCAGTTTAAGCACAGTCTTGTATAAGTTTTTCTAAGGGGACGTTTCAAAAGTTCGGATGCAGGGTCCGTGTGCCGACGGTTTTAGGAGCAAGCACGGCCGGGATATAGTGTGTTTTTCCAGCCATGAGGGCGGGTTGGCCAGGATGGGCAGACCTCAGACAGCCACGCGAGCCTGGCACGCTTTGAGCCTCTGTGATTGGTGGACACACGGAGTATGAGAATTACCAAGTCTGCAGAACGGCACGCAGGTTCTGGCCGCGTCGTTGGGAACACACGGGCGCCGGCCATTGGCGAGAAACGTGAAAGGCGTAAAGCTATCGGCACACGGACCATACAAAAAAATGGTTTAAATGGTTCTGCGCACTATGGGACTTAACTGCTGAGGTCATCAGTCCCCTAGAACTTAGAACTACTTAAACCTGACTAACCTAGGGACATCATACACATCCATGCCCGAGGCAGGATTCGAACCTGCGACCGTAGCGGTCGCGCGGTTCCAGACTGTAGGGCCTAGAACCGCTCGGCCACTACGGCCGGCACAGACCGTACATTCGAATGCTGAGAGTGCTGAGTTTCTGATGTCATAAAGTGGAAAAACCACGTTAGGGAGTCTTTCATAACGTGCAGAACGATACCTAGTGTGCCAGATATTCTGAAGGTGTGTTTGATCGTTGACCAATGAGATGGAAGAACGCCACCTACGTCATATGACGCCGTGTCTCTTCAGTACAGAGTTGCGAGACGCCGTATTGGCTTTCAATTGAAGTCCATATGTATGTATTCCATTTGTAAGCGCCAGCCAATTGACTGTCTCTGCTGGCCTTTGTGGACGAGCGGTTCTATGCGCTTCAGTCTGGAACGGCGCGACCGCTACGGTCGCAGGTTCGAATCCTGCCTCGGGCATGGATGTGTATGATGCCCTTAGGTTAGTTAGGTTCAAGTAGTTCTAAGTTCTAGGGGACTGATGACCTCAGATCGTAAGTCCCATAGTGCTCAGAGCCATTTTAACCATTTTTGAACAGAAACTAAGAACAACAATGGAAATGTTAAGGAAATTAATGCATGATGCGGGTGTACAACATTGCAATTATGGTTTTAAATTATGTTGCAGACGTCGGAATGTGTGCTCTTAAATCACATCAGTGCATGGATTCTCACAGGGAACTGGCCGAGTAGGCAGTGTAGTATTGCATGTGATTTCACTGACGCACTGGAAACGTTTTTGAGCAACCAGCAGTATTGGTGCGCCATGACCGTCTGAGCGCCAACCAGCTAGCTGCGACTTGCAGCCACTACTGCCTCGAATCCCTAAATCCCTTTGCCGCAACGCATCAGGCTACGCTTCGCCGGCACGCGACGAGCAGCCAGCGCTACCAGTCCACATCTGTTTCACAGGTACCAGGGCACATGGTAACGCATCAGAGCAACCTACTACAGCAGCAGGTGTGTTATTTTTTTGTTTTCAGCTCTGTTTTTAGCCAGAGAGATCGAGAAGAAATCATTGTACAGTGACTGCGAATCTACAGCTAGTGGAAGTAAGTCTGAGAAGCAGTTGCAGGCAGACGAAGTGAAAGTTGTATTGAATTGGATGATGACTGAATTCATACCTGAGGTGGATAATATGAGAAATAGTTACAGGGAAGCCTTGGGATCCCATTGTAGTGACAGAAAACGCCATCGGTAAATCATAATGCTTCAACCACGCCCCCTTCGTGGGTGACCTAACTTTGGCATCAGTCTGAAAGCTCCCCACTACTGCCTTTTGTGTGTAGCAAGTGGCGCCAAGGGGGGAGCTTGGAGATAAATGTCTCTCATCTTGAGAATTGAGGTCCCGACTCCCGTAAAGTCATTCACGGGGCACCTGTGGTTTTTCACTCCAAAATTTGGAGTCAGCCAATGATATTTCGTTGGTTCACCTAGAGTACGGCGCGGGCGGATTGGTCAATCGGAAATAAGATGGTTTCAGTCTGGTACCAACTTCGTAAAGGAAACTGCACACGCTGAACGTAGAAGGAGGGGGGGGGGGGAGGAATTTACTGTCTTTTCCCAAATTTTTTGAAAACATTGTGGCATTTGTCAGCCGTCAAATTGACACTGGCATAAATCAACTCCAGCACCTATGAATTTTTTGATAGGTTGGAAGGGAGGAAGAAATTTTTCGGGGAGTCCGGGTTGGGGGTTTGAGTGGTGTGGATGCTGACCGAGAGAGACAGAAACTGCTGGCCATCTGTGGTTGTTTGTAGCATTCTGCTGTCTTGAAACAGAGGTGAGCTTTCGCAATCCACAGTAGTGCAATGCTTAATCTGTGCAGTTTGCTTTTCATATGTTTGAATGGTAAATCCAAGTTGGTGACTTAACCCCAATTTGAGTTCAGTATGTGTAATCCTGCATCACCGAGATGCACAGATGAGCATATATTCATGCTATTGCTGCCACACAGTGTCCGTTCAAATGGGTTCTTCCTACAGTCTTAATCTCAGCCTGCTGATTAAACTAATTCTGAGGTCGACTGATTTAGTCCTTTCATTGACAAAGTTTGAGTAATATTTGCAGAATTTGAGAGCAAAATCATATTCTGCAAAAAACAGATTAATTGTCTGATCCATTTTCAACATATGCTCAATTTAAGCTCAATTTAACCACTGTTTCATGAAACGTTAAACTACAACATCTTTTAAAGGAAAACCACTTTTTGACTCATCTTGCTCAACTTTAGAATAACTTGTCCCAATATTCCTAGTTATCTAGGTTCAAGATAACCTGGTATACTATCCAGTTGTGCCTTGTTTACATGTGTTGCCCTTTGTGTATAGTGGCCAGATTTAACTTTAAGACATGACTGTTTCGTAGCTTCAGCAGAAACAGCCTGAGCATACATATTCTGTGAAACATTTAGAGTTTTAATTTAAGACAACCCCATTAAATTTAAAACAGGTCATACAAGGTTTCGAGTTACGTGCAATCGTCAACAGCCTCACAACTGAAATAAGAACAACTAAGGAGGTAAGGTAATACTCAAAGGATGAAGTTTTGCAAAAGAATCTGAATAAATTTTATCAGTCAGTACAATCAGTAGATATACTACTGGTTAGTAAAATTCCCATCACGTGTAATATTGAAATAAATTCACATCTCAGTGTCAAACAGCCCAAGATATAAAATTGTAGACGCCGAGCAATGCTATTTATCTACAAGTGACAGTTCATACATCAGATCGTCTTCGGTTGATCTTATGGACCAAGACGTTTCACGGTGAGGAAATCGTAAACAACCAGATCTGAAGCACGATGGGTATACAGTATATAGCCAGCACGCTATTTCACAATGAAAACATGACGAGTTACGACCAAATAACCACCAGTTCCTTAAATTGGTGGGCTTGTAAGCACACTAGAGCAATGTCATTGTTCAATATAACTGCCCCAGTCGAATGTAATGTATGATTCCTTCGTCAGGAAATCTGTTGTCCCAGCAACGTTCGACAACAATGACGAGATCACAATTGTGATCCAGCAGCAGGACGCTTAAATCATTCCAAGCAACAGGATGGAAGATGCCTGTTTGTTGATTCTTCCATTTCATTACCATCTGTTATTCTTTTTCAAGATCCATAATACTTATTTTACAATTATCTCTGAAATTTTCCCTTAACCAGTTACCAAGTCTATCAATTCAGATACTTTTGTAAACTCTTTGATCAATGGTTGCGTCAAAAACATAGTTCTTAGTGAGCGGCTGGCAGTCAGCCAATAATAAGCTTGAGCGGTAGTGTACACCATGTGCTTGCTTGTTCGAAATGTCTTTGGTAATTCAAGTTTCAGTTATAGTTCTACTTCCATGAAGTATGTGTTTGGCACCAGACCTGCAACTGATGAAGCATGCTGTTCTAATGAAGTTACTTTTGTTGTCAAAGACCCATGGTTATGAATAGCTTGTATGTCATGCAAGATTAATTCACTTATTTCATGTTGAAATTCAGTTGGAGTGCTTAGCCTGTTTTATTGATGGTATTGTATCGTATTTCCGATGACACAATTTTGGTTTTGTAAACAGAAGTATGAACAGAAGTCTTCCATGAGATTGTATTTTGCGTTCCTCTTTGAGGGATAATACAGTTGATTGTTGACAACATGTGTTGCTTAGTGATTTCATAGACAGATCCTTCTTCTTGCATGATGTACATAAATTCCCTTAAAAGGGAGCTTCAGAAGCTTGCTGATGTGAGGTCAGACAAGGTGGTGGCTAAGGTGTAAGTCATTCTGAACATTAAAATTACATATGATAAAACATGGCTGCAGGCAGATGCCAGAATTCAGTAAAACCTTTATCATGATAGTTTTTCAGGAATTGAGTAAGGTAGGTCGAGGTTAATTCCTGTGTTGGTGGTCTCTAGGGGTGTCTTGTGACGTACTGCTGTGTCACTGAATTATCATTAATTCACGTAAGAGAGATGATGTTCTAATGAGTGGCTTCTTAAATGATTAATTGTTTGCATTGACTCTGAATTAATGAATACACGTTTGAAGAAATATCTCCATTGTATTGCCAACCACTGTAAGTGGGAAGCCAACACTTGTTAGTACTACATGTTGTTTTGACGAAGTTAGCACCTGATGCATTTGTGTGGTGTGTGGCTACTTTAGAAGTACGTCATTTAGCGTTAGAAATTTTTCATAGATTTTAGATACTTCATGTTGCATGTCACTAGAATATCAGGGATTGACAAGAGCGGTTGAAGCTTTTTCAGATATACACCTTCAAATTTCCTATACTTGGTAGGAAAATGTGTGAGAACTGTGGATGCAAGCGCTACAGCAACATCCCAACTAACATGTAATGCATTAGTATTCTTGTTTCAGGACACAAGATATGAGTTGAATTGTGTCGAAATTGACAGCACTAAGAATGTAGGTATGTCATCGACCTGAAAAAAAAACAACATTATTTCTGCTTCAAAATCGGACTTGAACGAATTAGAAAATGCAGAATGGTTTATGTAGAAACTGAAGAATAAAAACGATGTGGTGCATGAACACCTTTCAGGATGCTCATACGATATTTCGAGGACATGAAAAGAAATTGCAAAAGAGTAAGGAAAGAAGTAGTTTTTCTGTAACATGAAATGGACAGTAGTGCATGTATCCAAGGAGGAAGTGCCATTTCTGAAGAGAATAAGATATTGTTTGACAAGCTAATGTGGAAAATACCCCATATTACTGTAGCTAACAAGGAGCACTTAAAAATTTTTTAAAAATACGTGACACTGGCATTCTACATCTACATCTACATCCGTACTCCGCAAGCCACCTGACAGTGTGTGGCGGATGGTACCCTGAGTACCTCTATCGGTTCTCCCTTCTATTCCAGTCTCGTATTGTACGTGGAAAGAAGGATTGTCGGTATGCTTCTGTGTGGGCTCTAATCTCTCTGATTTTATCCTCATGGTCTCTTCGCGAGATATACGTAGGAGGGAGCAATATACTGCTTGACTCTTCGGTGAAGGTATGTACTGCCTTTAAATTTCAGATTATCGGAACTGTTGGAAAATCCTCTACTTGCGAGTGCATCCTGGCCATCACCTACTATTAAAGCATCAGATCAATTAGAAACACCTCGATCTATCATGCTTGTATTTCAAACCTATAGGAAAGCGATTCTGAAACCTGTCATCGAGAGAATTCAACAGTTGTAATTTAAGAAACACGAAAGTTTGCGCTAACTCAGAGTTCTACATGTATGGCAGTTTACAAGAAGATTTATCTGTTTACATCTACAGCCTATTGTTCGATATATAATCAACGTTTCATCCAGCATACTATGAATGTGAAGAGAAAGGGGGCGGTGATTGCTCAGTCCAAAGGAATATAAGAAGTCAGCTACAGTTGTGATCATAGATTGCTCAAAACAGAATGAGAGTGTGAAGTAGGTATCACTTAATGTCCTTGTTGGATATTGAGCCCCTGATAACTTTCCAGCAAACATAGCAGTATTCGCATTCATACTCCATAATTGCATCATTAACTACTCCCCATTTACCGAAATTGTGCAGAGACTTGTGTAAATTAATGGATGTAGTACCACATCGAAATCATGGTTCCTCAAAAACTAAATACTACAAACCATGTTCAGGGCTTTCTTGATGAGTATAGACATTGAGCATTTAAAGACACCACCTTCACGACATTCTCCACACTTGTAGTTTTTACGAAAGCTTACAGAAACGTGAAAAGCATAAAGACAGAATGCTACACTTAGAAATCTAGAAACATATGAATACCAATCGCGATACCTCCTTAGGATGAGAAATAATAATTGTTTTATGTCTGAATCTGGTAATGCAAAAACACTATAAATTTGGGTAACAATAAATGATTTATTTTAAAATAATTTCATGTCATTATTATTTCACACGCTCATAGCGCTCGTGATAGTAGCTTATGATACCCACAGGCTTCACACTGATCCCCCTCCCCCACCTACAGTTGCAGCAGCCTGAATCTGTCCCTTGTGGAAGTCATCTTGAAACTGGCCGATTCTTGTCACCACCGTAGCTTCCCCTACAGCAACAATAATACACTCCTGGAAATTGAAATAAGAACACCGTGAATTCATTGTCCCAGGAAGGGGAAACTTTATTGACACATTCCTGGGGTCAGATAATCACATGATCACACTGACAGAACCACAGGCACATAGACACAGGCAACAGAGCATGCACAATGTCGGCACTAGTACAGTGTATATCCACCTTTCGCAGCAATGCAGGCTGCTATTCTCCCATGGAGACGATCGTAGAGATACTGGATGTAGTCCTGTGGAACGGCTTGCCATGCCATTTCCACCTGGCGCCTCAGTTGGACCAGCGTTCGTGCTGGACGTGCAGACCGCGTGAGACGACGCTTCATCCAGTCCCAAACATGCTCAATGGGGGACAGATCCAGAGATCTTGCTGGCCAGGGTAGTTGACTTACACCTTCTAGAGCACGTTGGGTGGCACGGGATATATGCGGACGTGCATTGTCCTGTTGGAACAGCAAGTTCCCTTGCCGGTCTAGGAATGGTAGAACGATGGGTTCGATGACGGTTTGGATGTACCGTGCACTATTCAGTGTCCCCTCGACGATCACCAGAGGTGTACGGCCAGTGTAGGAGATCGCTCCCCACACCATGATGCCGGGTGTTGGCCCTGTGTGCCTCGGTCATATGCAGTCCTGATTGTGGCGCTCACCTGCACGGCGCCAAACACGCATACGACCATCATTGGCACCAAGGCAGAAGCGACTCTCATCGCTGAAGACGACACGTCTCCATTCGTCCCTCCATTCACGCCTGTCGCGACACCACTGGAGGCGGGCTGCACGATGTGGGGGCGTGAGCGGAAGACGGCCTAACGGTGTGCGGGACCGTAGCCCAGCTTCATGGAGACGGTTGCGAATGGTCCTCGCCGATACCCCAGGAGCAACAGTGTCCCTAATTTGCTGGGAAGTGTTGGTGCGGTCCCCTACGGCACTGCGTAGGATCCTACGGTCTTGGCGTGCATCCGTGCGTCGCTGCGGTCTGGTCCCAGGTCGACGGGCACGTGCACCTTCCGCCGACCACTAGCGACAACATCGATGTACTGTGGAGACCTCACGCCCCACGTGTTGAGCAATTCGGCGGTACGTCCACCCGGCCTCCCGCATGCCCACTATACGCCCTCGCTCAAAGTCCGTCAACTGCACATACGGTTCACGTCCACGCTGTCGCGGCATGCTACCAGTGTTAAAGACTGCGATGGAGCTCCGTATGCCACGGCAAACTGGCTGACACTGACGGCGGCGGTGCACAAATGCTGCCCAGCTAGCGCCATTCGACGGCCAACACCGCGGTTCCTGGTGTGTCCGCTGTGCCGTGCGTGTGATGATTGCTTGTACAGCCCTCTCGCAGTGTCCGGAGCAAGTATGGTGTGTCTGACACACCAGTGTCAATGTGTTCTTTTTTCCATTTCCAGGAGTGTAGAAGAGCCAGTAGCCCATACTTCACTTCAGCCTGTCTATAGCATCGACAGTGGCATCCTCATCTGCATTTTAAACTGCTCCAGCAGCAATTGTCTCAGTGACAGTGGCAGTAGTAGTAGCAAGTGGCTGCATCTGAAGGACGAGGATAGCATGTCATCCCTCCTGATGGGTGACACTACACTTGCACTTTTAATGCAGCAAATAAGCACTCCTGAGGATGGGGGCTGGCTTGTTGTTTTAGATGGAGACTGTATGCATAACTACCAACTGCTATATATATATATATATATATGTGTGTGTGTGTGTGTGTGTGTGTACATACAGGACGAGTATTAATAAAACCGACAAACTGCAGGGACAAATTCCTGACAACAAGTGGAGAAAAAAAGGTTCTACAAACATATATCCGGAAATGGATGGTGTGCATGCAGTGGCAACAAATTATCCCAGAATACAGTACAGAGCCGCATCAGATCTATGTCACTACAGATATGGCTTGCATAGGATTGTGGGTGATATGTATAGTAGCAGTTGTACTGCGCTAGTATTAGTCTTAGTCATAGGAAAGAGGAATTTTGTTAGAATTCAGTGAAGTCGCGGTAGGGCGATGAAGTCTGGGGCCGCTGGCAGTGTGTGGTAATAGTCGGCAGTCAGTAGGCCAGGCAGAGTAAACATGACGTGGAGCTGCAGCAGCGTATTGCGATGTATGGGGCAAGGCAGTAGGCCAGACCCGGGAGTGGCTGACGTATGGGAATTTATCCCTGCCATAGTTTCTGTCTCTCTCTGACACTACGTCAGAAGCGACCCATTGTCACACAAACGCCCAAATAGGGCTTGAAATGTTGTGTGATGTGCTTAGTGTCTATGAGGGTACTTGTTTGTGGTATAGCTGTGTTGCCTCTCGACCATTTCCATCTGTTTGGCCACACAGGAACACCATCTAGGCTTGTTCCCAATTTGAATACCAGACCATTCTGCTGCTTACAGTACCCTGCATCAATCATACAGCCTTCGACACACAAGGAACACGTGGCATATGGCCAGGGGAAATGACACATTTTTGGACACATGTTCATAGGACCTTCCCCCCTCCCCCCTTTTCCTACCATGAATGCGACCCTGCAGTTCGGCAGTTTGTCAGTTTTATCAATGTTCACCCCATATACTTATCGATTGCTGTTGCCAATTCTCAGCCTCTCCATATGAGAATGTTCATGTCCTGATGTTACCATGTGTATTACAATTCTTGACAATGATTTGGCTGCGCAGTCTAAGGGTAATTATATAAATGTGTGTGTGTGTGTGTGTGTGTGTGTTTTAAGAGTGCTGTTGTTTTTTTTTATAGTTACCCATACACAGTTATCACATGGATGACAATATTTTACTGGCCTCTTCATTTGGGAGAGCCATCTCACGCCATCACAGACCTCTGACGATCATGTTAATGATGGATACATGACATGAGTGGGTATGTGTGTGTTTCTATTCTTAAGGACTGTCTTTTTTCTAGTGAATCAGTTCACTAACAGACTTAGCCACAGGAGTGGTTCAAATGGTTCAAATGGCTCTGAGCACTATGGGACTCAACTACTGTGGTCATTAGTCCCCTAGAACTTAGAACTACTTAAACCTAACTAACCTAAGGACATCACACACATCCATGCCCGAGGCAGGATTCGAACCTGCGACCGTAGCAGTCGCACGGTTCCGGACTGCGCGCCTAGAACCGCGAGACCACCGCGGCCGGCCACAGGAGTGGCAACCTGATGTTAACAAATGGTTGGTGTTAGGTGATGATTTTGCTACACCAAGACAGAATCCTATGATACATGATGAACACATGAGCATTGCTCTGAATGGGATTGAGGGACACTGCACGTCTGAGTCAGGTGGCTGAGGATGGGATTTTACATGAGTGCCCTTTCTCTCTCTCTCTCTCTCTCTCTCTCTCTCTTTCTCTTTCTCTCTCTCTCTCTCTCTCTCTCTATAGGTGTACATGAATAAACTTTTTAGATCATACTTATGATTGTTGTGACGTCTTTTTTTATTTCAAAAATACTGAATGATTTTTGTATGTCATCACCTGCAGCTTGGCCATTTGAATTAGTAATTCTGGCTTCAGTGTTAGCATCTGCATCCGCAGATGAACCTTCATGATTGCTGGTGCAAGTTCCAACACCTGCACCCATAGCACTGTAGGCATCATCACCACCCATATCACAGGTGGCGTCATCAGTGACAAGGAAACCACAAGTCAAAACTCTGGCATTGCCTGCACCCACACCCATAGTTCAACTATGGCAACACAAACACTGCCATCATCAACTTTTACATCACCAGCAGCTAGAACATCATGACCATGAACACTTGGAAAGCTGACGTCTGGATGGGATCACTGTAGTCTTAGTGACGGTCATCTGTTGGCGAGCAACAATTTGTATGCCCATTCATCCTGTTATTGATGATGATGATCAAGTATGTCGCACCACATCATTGCCATATTCAATGTCCTGAGGTGAACTTAGGGACAGGATTTGTAATCTGATCCTTTTCCTACACACACACACACACACACACACACACACACACACACACACACACACACATCCATTTGTAGACAGTCCATGGTGTCCTGCCATCAAGTGTAGCACTATGCGGCAAGTTCACTCAAAAAAATAAAAAAAGTTGTTATATTAACTTAATTATGTTGTTAAATTAACTTAATTATGTCATGTATTGGGAAATTTTACTCGTTCTACATCATTACGAAATATCGTATTCATGATCCATGGAACTAGTATTAATCTAATCTAATCTAATCTGCCAAAATCTGATGGTGTTTCTGAAAACTTTACCATACATGCATCGGATGAAAATGGTGTGATTTTGTGGGGCTCCTTAATTGCTGAGTGGTTAGAGGAAGCTACCCTAAACTCATCACAGGCCCTATTTCCAAAGGAGAGGTCCCATGGTAACTGCTAATAGAGTCCCATACTTGACCATTCATATGCATGTATTTGACCCAACATGTGAGGGTCCTTCTTGTGCCTCTCTTCCACAGGATAGGAGTTGATTTAAAGGGCGATATTAAAAAAACAAAATAATGACAATTATTGTTTTGTGTGGTCACTTCAGGCATGGGAAGAAATTATAAGACAAAGACACAGCAAATGAGCTGTCATCGAATTTGTGATATTCGAGGGTTATATAAACATGAAGATATTGAATTTTCCATGAAACTCCAGCATGTTGCTAAATTTGAGAAGGAGAATTTCCCTATATCTGTTCATGTATGTGGCCTGGATGAATGGAAGTCAGATGAGCAGATGATAATGTGCAAAATAACGTTAAGCACAAAGTCATTGGACCCCTTCACTTCCTCCAATTCATTCAACAGTGCAAATTTGTTGTAAGAAACAACACTTTTGCTGGATAAATAACACGTCACACCTAATTTCATCCCAATTGTCCACAAAACATGGTACACAATATATTTGTTCTAGGTTCCTGAACTCATTTTTTTATGAGTGAACAGTAAACAGAGCATTTGTTGGATTCCTCTTCACAGTCCTGGTATGTATAACGATATTACTGAGGGGCATAACTTCTTAAGGTTTAAGTATTTGGTCCATAAGGAGCGTGTAACCTTTGTTATAAATGCCAACTCTTGAGTGCCTTCTCGCTCCTGCGACGCGTTGTAAGGGCGACCACACTGTTTCACAGAACAACATGTACCATTTGTGGCAGCATACATCTACACATCTACATTTACATTTATACTCCGCAAGCCACCCATCGGTGTGTGGCGGAGGGCACTTTACGTGCCACTGTCATTACCTCCATTTTCTGTTCCAGTCGCGTATGGTTCGCGGGAAGAACGACTGCCGGAAAGCCTCCCTGCGCGCTAGAATCTCTCTAATTTTACATTCGTGATCTCCTCGGGAGGTGTAAGTAGAGGGAAGCAATATATTCGATACCTCATCCAGAAACGCACCCTCTCGAAATCTGGTCAGCAAGCTACACCGCGATGCAGAGCGCCTCTTTTGCAGAGTCTGCCGCTTGAGTTTGCTAAACATGTCCGTAACGCTATCACGCTTACCAAATAACCCTGTGACAATACGCGTCGCTCATCTTTGGATCCTTTCTATCTCCTCCGTCAACCCAATCTGGTACAGATCCCACACTGACGAGCATATTGGGGCTGTATGTGAATACACCTTGAGTTGTAATTATTTTGGATCATGCATTGGGGAAGATGCTGTAAGATGGTTGCACTCTCAGCTGGAAGAAATAGCAAAGGAAGCTGATGTGGTTTATTGAATCAATGTTCATATGACCAACATGCAGGAAGATAGATGACTGGTTCAAAAAAATGGTTCAAATGGCTCTGAGCACTTAGAACTACTTAAATCCAACTAACCTAAGGTCATCACACACATTCATGCCCGAGGCAGGATTCGAACCTGCGACCGTAGCGGTAGTGCGGTTCCAGACTGTAGCGCCTTTAACCGCTCGGCCACTACAGCCGGCACAGATGATTGTACGAGAAAGCAGCTGATAGTTATATTTGTGTTCTGCCGTTACCTAATAAAGCTGAAACACCGTGTAGGGATCAATGGCATCTAAGTGGCTGGTGCTACATACAGTTCATGCAACCTAAATCATAAACTCCCACGACACACGCCGATTTTATCACACAAGTTGAGTGGATGTGATGCTCATTTCCTTGTTGAGCACTTAGCTGATTTCCGTCCATGCAATATCAGTTTAATATATTAGCTGAGAGCACAGAAAAATATATTTTGTCTTCAATAAGAATCACAAAGACTATTTTGCTATGCTTCCTAGAAGCGCTGGGATTCATACAGGCACAACTTCAGAAACTTGCTGAAACAATCGATCAGGAGGATATGCATCCTCATGATGCATAGTTTCAGCTTATAACCAAAAAAGGGCTCTTCCCATAAGAATATGTGGATTCGACGGAGAAACCCAATGGTACCACATTGGTTAACACAACTATGTTCTCCAATAAATTCACAGGCAATGCCGTAGTGGATGCAGAAAATGGGAACGTGGTGAGCGTTACACAGGAGTTTAACACCACTAATTTAAGTCATTCACTTACTTGCAGACATTTTCGAGTAATATCAACTGACGTTGACATGCTATGGTTTTCGAATGCGAGATACATGGGATACTTTGCCAAAATGTCCACAGAATTGTAAAAGCAAACAAACCACGAGTGGGTGAAAAGTTAAACAAAAAAATCTGAAGACTCAAGTTACATCACGTACTTGGATGTCAACAATCTCTTCTTACAGGAGGGTTTACGTGACTGTCTGGTGAAGAAATCGCTGGACTGGGTAATTTCTCATCTGATTCTGAAACAGAATATGTTTTGGACACAAAATTAACGTATCCTAACAGTTTGCGCAAAGTACTCAGCAATTTGCCACTATGTCCAGAGAATAAAGGTTCACAAAACGGTTAGTGCTCCGAGCGGTTGACAATGCTGAAGGAAAAAAACAAAGTGCATTATGCATTATCAAAACCTCCAATGACGTCCTAAGTAGGGGCTGAAACCAGACCCATACCATTTTCTTCAGGCAGTAGCCTGGCTGAAGTTATACATTCGTAAAGATACTGAAATGAGTAATTCAGCGATGTGTTCATTTGAAAAGGATTCACACAAATTAATGAATACTCCAGTTCGAGGCAGAAATATGAAAAGTGTTAGAAACCATCACAGAATTCACTTAAGAACGAAATGGGATGGGCGTTGTGGCGCAAAAAATTATATTATCAGGTAAAATTTTAAATGGGTCACAATCTTCACTGAAGAAGTCGTGGCTCTGGAGATGGAAAAGGTTTTGGTATAGTCCACGAAACATGTATGCTGGAGTTATCTAAACTCCACAAGTCTAGGCGCGCAGTCCGGAACCGTGCGACTGCTACGGTCGCAGGTTCGAATCCTGCCTCGGGCATGGATGTGTGTTATGTCCTTAGGTTAGTTAGGTTTAAGTAGTTCTAAGTTCTAGGGGACTAATGACCACAGCAGTTGAGTCCCATAGTGCTCAGAGCCATTTTAAACAACTCCACAAGTTTCACTGTGAGTTTGCAAAAAGTCATATTGCAGACCCAAAATTACTTTATATGGAAACGGACAGCTTCATCCATTATTTGAAGGATTGTGACCCATACGAAGTATTAGGATGCCACTCCAATTCATTCGACATATCTGGATATGCAGGTCATAATCCCTGTAGCATAAAGCCAGATTACAATAAGGTTATTGGGTCGATGAGAGGTGATGCGTAAGATTTGGAAACAGCCGAGTTAGTAGGTCCCTGTTCAAAAATGTAAGTCACACTGTAGGCCAGCTGAAAATGTGTGTGTGTGTGTGTGTGTGTGTGTGTGTGTGTGTGTGGTTTGCACACTTTGTATGAAAGTTAGTGCGGTTTTTCCTGCCGTTACCCGTTCAAATTACTATCATGTTTCTTTTGTTACCTCTAACAGCCGAACTATAACGTGTAAATATTTAATGTCATACAGGACGATTCAGCTGCCCTTGGCGCTGTCGTTTTATGCAACCCGCATTGTTATTCTTGGCATTCATAAGCTACGTGCGAGATTTTCATTTTCTCGCATTCAATCCGCGCAAACTATTAGTCCTACAGATAAAACTAACAGGACCTTCAAAACGTGAAAATGTGACCTTGAAACACACCACCAAACCCACACTCGGCTCCCACGGATTAGGATTTCTAGCATGTTGTTCATGGCACTCCTTCCTACCAATATACAATTTTTTTGCGACTGCACGAATTATTTCCCACATTCGATTTTTCTTCGTCTTCATTGACTGGCCTTTTCACGCCACCAGCTTCGTCGAGCGGTTGTAAGTAGGCTGTTTAGGTTTTTATGTTGGTAACGCCACGTAGCGCTCTGTATGAAAATCACTGACTGTGCCATGTGCAATCTGTGGCTGGTTGGCATTGTTGGAATATTCGCTGTAGTAGTGTTGGGTAGTTGGATGTGAACAGCGCGTAGCGTTGCGCAGTTGGAGGTGAGCCGCCAGCAGTGGTGGATGTGGGGAGAGAGATGGCACAGTTTTGAGAGCGAATGATCTGGACGCGTGTCCGTCAAAAAAAGGAAATTTGTGAGACTGGATGTCATGAACTGATGTATATATATATACGTACACGCGTCCAGATCGTCCGCTCTCAAAACTCTGCCCTATATATATATATATATATATATATATATATATATATATATATATATATTATGACTTTTGAACACTATTAAGGTAAATACATTGTTTGTTCTACATCAAAATCTTTAATTTACTAACTATGCTAAACACAAGTTAGTGCCTTCAGTAGTTAGAATCTTTTATTTACCTGGCAGTATTGGCGCTCGCTGTATTGCAGTAGTTCGAGTAACGAAGATATTTGTGAGGTAAGTGATTCATGAAAGGTATAGGTTATTGTTAGGCAGGGCCATTCTTTTGTAGGGATTGTTGAAAGTCAGACTGAGTTGCGCTAAAAAAAAGTGTTGATCAGAATAAGTAAAGAGAATAATGTCCGAGTACGTTCAGTTATGCTCAGCTGTTTGAAAACCAAATAACGTAAGAGGTTTACCAGCACAGTCATTTATAAATTTTTCTAAGGGGACGTTTCACAGATACAAATTGATAAAAAAGACCAGTTGACGTTTGAGTAAACTTTACCTGACAATTTTGTGGATTGTCAGCGAAATTCATACAAAAGCCGTTTTTCGTTCCATACCATCACATGCATGTGTAAATAAATATTGTCAACAACATAGTCGTCTATTCTGGTGGCTTACTATACTCCTGGAAATGGAAAAAAGAACACATTTACACTAGTGTGTCAGACCCACCATACTTGCTCCGGACACTGCGAGAGGGCTGTACAAGCAATGATCGCACGCACGGCACAGCGGACACACCAGGAACCGCGGTGTTGGCCGTCGAATGGCGCTAGCTGGGCAGCATTTGTGCACCGCCGCCGTCAGTGTCAGCCAGTTTGCCGTGGCATACGGAGCTCCATCGCAGTCTTTAACACTGGTAGCATGCCGCGACAGCGTGGACGTGAACCGTATGTGCAGTTGACGGACTTTGAGCGAGGGCGTGTAGTGGGCATGCGGGTGGCCGGGTGGACGTACCGCCGAATTGCTCAACACGTGGGGCGTGAGGTCTCCACAGTACATCGATGTTGTCGCCAGTGGTCGGCGGAAGGTGCACGTGCCCGTCGACCTGGGAGCGGACCGCAGCGACGCACGGATGCACGCCAAGACCGTAGGATCCTACGCAGTGCCGTAGGGGACCGCACCGCCACTTCCCAGCAAATTAGGGACACTGTTGCTCCTGGGGTATCGGCGAGGACCATTCGCAACCGTCTCCATGAAGCTGGGCTACGGTCCCGCACACCGTTAGGCCGTCTTCCGCTCACGCTCCAACATCGTGCAGCCCGCCTCCAGTGGTGTCGCGACAGGCGTGAATGGAGGGACGAATGGAGACGTGTCGTCTTCAGCGATGAGAGTCGCTTCTGCCTTGGTGCCAATGATGGTCGTATGCGCCTTTGGCGCCGTGCAGGTGAGCGCCACAATCAGGACTGCATATGACCGAGGCACACAGGGCCAACACCCGGCATCATGGTGTGGGGAGCGATCTCCTACACTAGCCGTACACCTCTGGTGATCGTCGAGGGGACACTGAATAGTGCACGGTACATCCAAACCGTCATCGAACCCATCGTTCTACCATTCCTAGACCGGCAAGGGAACTTGCTGTTCCAACAGGACAATGCCCGTCCGCATGTATCCCGTGCCACCCAACGTGCTCTAGAAGGTGTAAGTCAACTACCCTGGCCAGCAAGATCTCTGGATCTGTTCTCCATTGAGCATGTTTGGGACTGGATGAAGCGTCGTCTCACGCGGTCTGCACGTCCAGCACGAACGCTGGTCCAACTGAGGCGCCAGGTGGAAATGGCATGGCAAGCCGTTCCACAGGACTACATCCAGCATCTCTACGATCGTCTCCATGGGAAATAGCAGCCTGCATTGCTGCGAAAGGTGGATATACACTGTACTAGTGCCGACATTGTGCATGCTCTGTTGCCTGTGTCTATGTGCCTGTGGTTCTGTCAGTGTGATCATGTGATGTATCTGACCCCAGGAATGTGTCAATAAAGTTTCCCCTTCCTGGAACAATGAATTCACGGTGTTCTTATTTCAATTTCCAGGAGTGTAGATCAACCAAAAGAGACCAAAAAACGTCCAATATCGGAAATAGTTCGTGAAGTCGGAAATTTTTGTACAGTAGTAGGAGGGAGTGTAACGAACAATATACTAGAAGTCCAGACTGGTGAGCGATGAGTGTGCTGTGGAGCTGTGTTTGAATGCCATTTTTGCATTTTATTCTCGTTTAACTCGAAAAGTGTGGCCTCCAGCGGAAACGTGCCCTAGTACAGAATTTAATTGCACTACATTTCCTACAAAAAGGCCTGGTACATTTTTTCCTGTAGGACAAACAGTTTGTGCATAGTGAGCGCCACGTGGCTTATTAAGCTGTAACATTGCGGATTACATAAAACAAAAGTGATGGCATCAGCTTAACCACCCTGTATATTAGAGTGTTAGCTATTGACTTTTTTGGACACTGGAAAATTGTACTAGAACTTTGGAAAGTGTACTATGACTATTTCAATCTGTAAAAATTGTTGAAAACGTATTAGTGCTTCAGTCTGATAAAACATATTGTATTGTTCCAACCTGCGAGACTTATTATGGATATATTTCTTCCACACTGTTGAACTATTTTGCAAATGTTTTGAACTATTTTATAACTATTGCACACAGTTTTGTACCTTGTTTTCTGCAAAAACATATTATTTTAACGGTAAAGTTTATGAGCTGCTCCAACTTGTGAGACATCTACTTTGTAAAACATATAAAGCTGACTAGTGAAGTGCGAAATCAATTTTGAAAAAATATATTGCATATAAGTCTACTTTGTTAAAGTCTTGTCACTCGTTTTTCTTTCTACATCAACCCTGTCAAATAACTGTTTATGACATAAGATTGTCAGTCCATTACGGAATAAGGAGAGTAGCTCACAATTAGTTGACCTCTTACTTTAGCAACAGGTAGCAAAAGGTCATTATTCACAATGTTGATAACGGCTGTGATGTGGGATCTGAGTGGGGTATTGTCAAGTGGGGGGGGGGGGGGGGGGGTGCCCAAAGAATATGTGCTAGTGCCACTACAGTTCCTTATTTATATAAATGATAGTATTACGGGTAACTCTAAAATATTTCTGTTTGCTGATGACACTAGCTTGGTAGTAAAGGATGTTGTATGCAACATTGGCTCGGTTTTAAATAGTGCAGTACATGACCTCAGTTCATGGCTTGTAGAAAATAAACTAACGTTAAATCACAGTAAGACTGAGTTTTTACAGTTTCTAACACAATTCAACAAAACCTGACATTTTAATTTCACAGAACGGGCATATGATTAGGTGTTCTGATAGGAGCTGTCATGGAAAGCCCACGTTCAGGATCTTGTTCAAAGACTTAATACTGCCATTTTTACTATTCGAACGGTATCAGAAGTGAGTGATACTTCGACACGAAAATTGATCTACTTTGCTTATTTTCATTCGCTTATGTCGTATGTTATTGTATTTTGGGGTAACTGTTCCCATTCTGCAAGGATATTTTTGGCTCAGAAACGACTGGTTCGGGCAATAAGTGGTGGGAGTTGACGAACCTCTTGTCGACCGCGCAGTGGCTAGCACACTGGACTCGCATTCGGGAGGACGACGGTTCAATCCCGCGTCCGGCCATCCTGACTTAGGTTTACCGTGATTTCCCTAAAATTGCTCCAGGCAAATGTTGGGATGGCTCCTTTGAAAGGGCACGGCCGACTTCCTTCCCTAATCCGATGAGACCGACGACATCGCTGTTTGGTCTCTTCCCCCAAACAACCCAACCCCTTACAGCCAAACTCTTGTCGATCTCTGTTCACGAGTCTGGGTGTTTGGACATTTGCCTCTCAATAGGTATATTCCTTACTGTCGTGTCTTGGTACCAATATTAGTTTACTCCCAAGAATAAGCAGCTTTCACTCGCTTAATACTCGGCAGAAAAAAAAACCTTTATTTGGATCGGACTTCCTTAACTCCAGTGCAAAAAATTGTGCAGTATACTGCTGCAGCCATTTTCAATAAGCTGCCACTCGAATTCAAAAATCTTAGCAGTAATCCACGCGCTTTCAAATCGAAACTGAAGAGTTTCCTCATGGGTCACTCCTTCTATACTGTCGAGGAGTTCCTTGAAAAATTAAGTTGAATCTTCTGATAGCGTTTAGTTAAACTTATGGACTGAATTTTTTCAGGTTCATGAACATATATTTTTATCTGTTATTACTTTTATGTTGTAATTTCATGTACTGACACGTTCCATGAGCTTGGAGATTTGCTCCCCAATTTGGTCCTACGGAACTTGACGTGTAAATAAATAAATAAATACCATAAAAAATGCTGTTACATCTGCATTGCACTCAGCTTTTCTACAAGAAATGATTCATTTAACTTCATCGACAGTGTTGTTATATTTTTAATTTGTACAAGTGACCTACGGCAGTATGCCTGTAGTTTAATTCTAACATCTATACAGATTGTGCCACCTATTGACAATGTTGACTGGAATACTCTCTTTCATATTCTGAAGGTGGCAGGGGTAAAATACAGGGAGCGAAAGGCTATTTACAATTTGTACAGAAACCAGATGGCAGTAATAAGAGTCGAGGGACATGAAAGGGAAGCAGTGGTTGGGAAGGGAGTGATACAGGGTTGTAACCTCTCCCCGATGTTGTTCAATCTGTATACTGAGCAAGCAGTAAAGGAAACAAAAGAAAAATTCGGAGTAGGTATTAAAATCCAAGGAGAAGAAATAAAAACTTTGAGGTTCGCCGGTGACATTGTAATTATGTCAGAGACAGCAAAGGACCTGGAAGAGCAGTTGAACGGAATGGACAGTGTCTTGAAAGGAGGATATAAGATGAACATCAACAAAAGCAAAACAAGGGTAATGGAATGTAGTCGAATTAAGTCGGGTGATGGTTAGGGTATTAGATTAGGTAGTGAGACACTTAACGTAGTAAAGGAGTTTTGCTGTTTGGGGAGCAAAATAACTGATGATGGTCGAAGTAGAGAAGATATAAAATGTACACTGGCAACGGCTAGGAAAGCGTTTCTGAAGAAGAGAAATTTGTTAACATCGAGTATAGATTTAAGTCTCAGGAAGTCGTTTCTGAAAGTATATGTATGGAGTGCAGCCATATATGGAAGTGAAACATGGACGATAAGTAGTTTGGACAAGAAGAGAATAGAAGCTTTGGAAATGTGGTGCTACAGAAGAATGCTGAAAATTAGATGGGTAGATCACGTAACTAATGAGGAGGTACTGAATAGGATTGGGGAAAAGAGGAGTTTGTTCAAAATGGCTCTGAGCACTATGGGACTTAACATCTTAGGTCATCAGTCCCCTAGAACTTAGAACTACTTAAACCTAACTAACCTAAGGACATCACGCACATCCATGCCCGAGGCAGCATTCGAACCTGCAACCGTAGCAGTCGCGCGGTTCCGGACTGAGCGCCTAGAACCGCGAGACCACCGCGGCCGGCGAGGAGTTTGTGGCACAACTTGACTAGAAGAAGGGATCGGTTGGTAGGACATGTTCTGAGGCATCAAGGGATCACCAATTTAGTATTGGAGGGCAGCGTGGAGGGTAAAAATCGTAGAGGGAGACCAAGGAATGAGTACACTAAGCAGATTCAGAGGGATGTAGGCTGCTGTAGGTACTGGGAGATGAAGAAGCTTGCACAGGATGGAGTAGCGTGGAGAGCTGCATCAAACCAGTCTCAGGACTGGAGACCACAGCAACAACAACTGGATGTTGATACAACTGTTATATTACAATATATCGCGTACATAAAAATGGCTCTGAGCACTAGGGGACTTAACGTCTGAGGTCATCAGTCCCCTAGAACCTAGAACTACTTAAACCTAACTAACCTAAGGACACCACACACATCCATGCCCGAGGCAGGATTCGAGCCTGCGACCGTAGCGGTCGCGCAGTTCCAGACTGTACCGCCTAGAACCGCTCGACCACTACGGCCGGCGTAGCGCTTACAGTTCAATTGACACTGCACTTGACTGTCTGAGTAGAGTTGGCGAGATGGCAGCAGACAAGTGGCTGTCAGCTGTTGGCCTGGCCCTTAGTGACGTGTGACCTTAGCGGGCTGTGGTGGCGTGACTCATGAGACTGGCGTGGTGTGGGGTCTTACAGTGGGGCACTGGGGGCCACACGTGAAACGTGGAAGGGATCTACTCGCACAGAATTTGTTAACTAATTTACTACTATTGCTACTACTACTACTACTACTACTACTACTACTACTACAACTACAAATTCATACACACACTGTAAATGTGTAAAGAGCACATAGTTTTAGACATAGGGCAAGCCATCTCTTGGGTTCTAAAATTAGAGCGGCAACTGTTCAAACAGCACAAGTGGACTGGCAACTTTGGTAGTGGGAACTGTTTATAGTACAAGTTCATCAAAGTTTAGGACAAATGGATCTTTATACTTCCTACCATTTTGAAGTGACCTCTTCAATTTTACACTTCAGTAAAGTGACCTCTCAGGGATGTAGGCTGGTCCAGTATCCCCGAATCCACAATGTTGATTTGCCATCATGGGTCGCCATCTTGGATTTTATGCTTATGATAATTGGGATACGTTATACGTTCACTATTTTGGATTTTTTAATTTCCTATCATTTTACACTTAGGGCAATAGGATATTATCCGCTGTGCATGTTAGTAATGGGGGGAGGAGTGGGGGGAAATCTGGAAGCAATGTATGACACATCAACAATGTCACCGATACCGTCATCAGGAATCTAACAACAATACAGACTGGACCGGAATGAACCAAGCCCCCCTACTTGTGAGGAACTACTCGATAATTTTAACCCATTCTTTGAAATTCAGTACGCAAGTTCATTCTGCTAGTTGGACTGCTAATAGCACTTTGGAACTTAACAATACTCGAGGGTCCCTGTCTGTCAGTACACGAAATATGTCTCGTCTTTGCTTAGCTGTAATTGATCCTACGCGTTGCCACTTCATAATCGCATCAACATTCGAACTGGCGAGCGCTAGAAGGGTTGAAATGTCCCTGTTGGTTTTCTTTATCAGGTGGCATCCACCGACTACTTCACGTTCAAAGTCACTGATACATGCTGACCAACCTATTCTGTTGTTATTGCTTCTCTACTGAAAACACAATACTCCGCACCTCCTTTTATACTGGTAGATCTGTCCCTTGTGACATCTACACTACTGGCCATTAAAAATGCTACACCAAGAAGAAATGCAGATGATAAACGGGTATTCATTGGACAAATATATTATACTACAACTGACATGTGATTACATTTTCAATCAATTTGGGTGCATAGATCCCGAGAAATCAGTTCCCAGAACAACCACCTCTGCTATTCGTCGTGCACCCAGGTTAGTCGTTGAGTACACCATCGCAGGCGCTCCTGTCTGTCATGCAGCGTCAAGGGTAACAGCAGCCATGATCTCCGAGCTGATAGTCCATGCTGCTGCAATCGTGGTCCAGCTGTTCGTGCAGGTGGTTGTTGTTTTGCAAACGTCCCCATCTGATGACTCAGGGATCGAGACGTGGCTGCACGATCCGTTACAGCCATGTTTATAAGATGTATGTCATCTCGACTGCTAGTGATACGAAGCCGTTGGGATCCAGCACGGCATTCCTGAACCCACCGATTCCATATTCTCCTAACAGTCATTGGATCTCGACCAACGCGAGCAGCAATGTCGCGATACGATAAACCGCAATCTCGATAGGCTACAATCCGACTTTTATCAAAGGGGGAAACGTGATGGTATGCATTTCTCCTCCTTACACGACAACGTTTCACCAGGCAACGGCGGTCAACTGCTGTTTGTGTATGAGAAATTGGTTGGAAACTTTCCCATGTCAGCACGTTGTAGGTGTCGCCACCGGCGCCAACCTTGTGTGAATGCTCTGAAAAACTAATCATTTGTATATCACATCACCTTCTTCCTGTCGGTTAAATTTCGCGTCTGTGGTGTAGCAATTTTAATTGCCAGTAGTGTAGTTGTCAGTTGCGCATTATACGGTGTTGCCCGGATTCTTCTGACCAGATATTGTATTTCCTTGTGCTTCAGAGGTTAACTGGCACCGACAGTAAGATGACTGTAAACGTAGCACTTGCGCTGTTTGACTTGGATGAGAGAAGGAATCAGCTGAGCCTTCCTGCGTTTGTCTAAACTGCATCGGGATAACTTAGTGCACAGAGTCTGTGTGTTAAATATGTTTCATTGAGATATCTCCTTGGTCAGCCTGTTGCCAGTGATGCATTGGATGTGTTGCCCACTAAGATGGATATTTGTTTCATAGCGTCTAGGAAGAATCAAGTGCAGTTAGTGTAAATTGGAGGTGGAGAGGGGAAGAAAGGAAAGCTGATCACTGCTGTCAGCTGCATTGGGACATTACGACGAATCAGCGACGACGAGTGACCGGACTGGGATTCGAACCAGGGATCACCTACTTACTAGGCAGGCGCGTGAACCACTGCGCTATCTGGGACACAGTGCCAGCGCAACTGTGCGGACTATCTCAGCTCGTTTCACGGCCGATCCACATTCCCATCGAGCCCCACGTATCCGTAGAACTGTTTAGTTCCACGTGGAGTACAAACAATTTTCCAGACTGCTTGCTCGAACTCTTGAAAGTTCCAGCCACAAAGAATGATTCGCAGTTTGATAAACAAGATTTTACCTTTTCCGTGGCCAACGCCAGTATTCTATGATTCAGTTCCCTGCTGTTATCTGCAAGTAAAACATTGATACAATCATTCATCAGTTAATTAATTTCTTGGAAGAACATTCCTCCAGAATCGGTTGGATCTTATGTAGTGCCCATAAGTTTTCGCCTAATGCGTTGTAACGATTCTTTCGCAGTTCAGTGTGATGGTAACGATGTTACTAAGTCGTAGCTTCGGTTGAAGTACTCCCCTACGTAAACCGATGAAACTGTTGCGTCTGTTTCTTTTGCCCGGTTCTTTGCGCTGACAAAATATTTTCGTAGTTAATTTGCTGCTTCATCTGGAATACAAACATGCCTACCTTCCCCAAAAACCGTATTCCTTTGTGGATAATCTTCCACTGCAATTATTCTTTTTAAAGTTTATACACCGCCAGTAAGTCATTTCTTGTTTGTTGTTTGTGTAGTCGACTATATACTGATGCCCGTTGTGAATCAGTAAACCGTTCCCTTTGGTGGTATCGGTGAAGTCCACCATCGTAGCACTAAAACACGGAACACTACTTGTCAGTCAGTGGTCAACTACGGTACTGAACTCTGAGAAAAAGCCACGCTCACTACGAATTGGTATGGGAAGAGGGAACACTGTGCAGGAAATGAGCTTTGGCCTTCTCAAGAATATGGCGGACAGGCTGGGGTATTCTACTTTTGAAACACCCTGACCACTAGTTACAGTGTCCTGAGCTCCGTGCAAATGTCATCACATTCCTTCTCCGTACAAGTGTCACTCCGTGGGAGTGTTGCAAATTCGCTAGCTCAGTGATTGTGCGAAGGAAGTTAAAAGTAGTGGGGTATAATGGTCAAGCAGCTCCTCCTAAGCCACAAATTTCTGTAATGACTGCTAAGCCGCATTTGGGATGGTGTAAAGGACGACGATAGTGGAGAGCAATTGAATCTCAATGTAGACAAGGGTAATGTGCTGCGAATAAATAGAAAGAAAGATCGTTTATCATTTAGCTACAATATAGGTCAGAAACTGGAAGTTGTTAACTGCATAAATTATCTTGGAGTAGGCATTAAGAGCGATTTAAAATGGAATGATCATATAAAGTTGATCGTCGGTTAAGCAGATGGTTCAAATGCTTCTGAGCACTATGGGACTTAACACCTGTGGTCATCAGTCCCCTAGAACTTAGAACTACTTAAACCTAACTAACCTAAGGGCATCACACACATCCATGCCCGGTAAAGCAGATGCCAGACTGAGATTCATTGGAAGAATCCTAAGGAAATGCAATCCGAGAACAAATGAAGTAGGTTACAGTACACTTGTTCGTCCACTGCTTGAATAATGCTCACCGGTATGGGATTCGTACAGGATAGGGTTGATAGAAGAGATAGAGAAGATCCAAACGAGAGGAGCCCGCTTCGTTACAGGATCATTACGGTGATGATACATAATCTCCAGTGGAAGAATCTGCAAGAGAGACGCTCAGTAGCTCGGAACGGGCTTTTGTTGAAGTTTCGAGACCATACCTTCACCGAGGAGTCAAGCAGTGTATTGCTCCCTCCTACGTATATCTCGCGAAGAGACCATGAGGATAAAATCAGAGAGATTAGAGCCCACACAGAGGCATACCGACAATCTTTCTTTCCACGAACAATATGAGACTGGAATAGAATGGAGAACAGATAGAGGTACTCAAAGTACCCTCCGCCACACACCGTCAGGTGGCTTGCGCAGTATGGATATATATGTAGATGTAGAGTGGATGACTCGAAGCGAGTAATTTGCAGTGTTGACTAACGCTACATCACGTGGCAATCCAATGGAAGGGATTGGTTTTGGGGAATGCCTGGAGAAGGTTTCTTTCCATGAACTGTAGTGGCGACAGTGAAGTATGGAAGAAGTAGTGTTACGGTGCGTGCGTGTTCAACATCTACATCTACATCTACACTACTGGCCATTACAATTGCTACACCACGAATATGACGTACTACAGACGCGAAATTTAACCAACAGGAAGAAGATGCTGTGATATGCAAATTATTAGCTTTTCAGTGCATTCACACAAGGTTGGCGCCGGTGGCGACAACTAAAACGGACTGACATGAGGAACGTTTCCAACCGATTTCTCATACGCAATCAGCAGTTGACCGGCGTTGCCTGGTGAAACGTTGTTGTGATGCATCGTGTAAGGAGGAGCAATGAGTACCATCACGTTTCCCCCTTTGATAAAGGTCGGATTGTAGCCTATCGCGATTGTAGTTTATCGTATCGCGACAGTGCTGCTCGCGTTGGTCGAGATCCAATGACTGTTAGCAGAATATGGAATCGGTGGGTTCAGGAGGGTAATACGGAACGCCGTGCTGGATCCCAACGGTCTGGTATCACTTGCAGTCGAGATGACAGGCACGTTATCCGCATGGCTGTAATGGATCGTGCAGCCACGTCTCGATCCCTGAGTCAACAGATGGGGACGTTTGCAAGACAACAACCATCTGCACGAACTCTTCGACGACTGCAGCAGCATGGACTATCAGCTCGGAGACCGTGGCTGCGGTAACCCTTGATGCTGCATCACAGACAGGAGCGCCTGCGAAGGTGTACTCAACGACGAACCTGGGTGCACGAATGACAAAACGTCATTTTTTCGGATGAATCTAGGTTTTGTTTACAGCATCATGATGGTCACATCCATGTTTGGCGACATCACGGTGAACGCACATTGGAAGCCTATATTCGTCATTTCCATACTGGCGTATCACCTGGCGTGATGGTATGGGGTGCCATTGGTTACACGTCTCTGTCACCTCTTGTTCGCATTGACGGGACTTTGAACAGTAGATGTTACATTTCAGATGTGTGACGACCCGTGGCTCTACCCTTCATTCGATCCCTGCGAAACCTTACATTTCAGCAGGATAATGGACGACCGCATGTTGCAGGTCCTGTACGAGGCTTTCTGGGTACAGGAAATGTTCGATAGCTGCCCTGTCCAGCATATTCTCAAGATCTCTCACCAACTGAAAACGTATGGTCAATGGTGTCCGAGCAACTGGCTCCTCACAATATGCCATTCACTACTCTTGATGAACTGTGGTATGGTGTTGAAGCTGCAAGGGCAGCTGTACCTGTACAAGCTGTGTTTGACTCAATGCCCAGGCGTATCAAGGCCGCTATTACGGCCAGAGCTGGTTGTTGTCGGTACTGATTTCTCAGGAACTGTGCACCCAAATTGCGTGAAAATGTAACCACATGTCACTTCTAGTATAATATATTTGTCCAATGAATACCCGTTTATCATCTGCATTTCTTCTTGGTGTCGCAATTTTAATGGCCAGTAGTGTATACTTCGAAAGCCACCGTAAGGTGCACTGAGGAGGGCACTTTGTGTAGTGCTGTTACTTCTTCCTTTTTGTGTTGCACTCACGAATGGTTTGCGGGAAAAGCGATCGATGTTAAGAATTTCTCTCATTTTATCTTCATGACCTTTTCACGAAGTATACGTAGGAAAAAGCAATCTGCCTGATTCTTCTAGAAACTTACGCTCTCGAAACTTCATTAGTAAACCAGAGTGTGATACAGAACTCCTGTCCCGCAGTATCTGCCACTGGATTTGGCTGATGGTTTCCGTGCCACTTTCGCGTTTACTAAATAACCCTGTAATGAAACTTAATGCTTCACTTTTCACCTTTCTATTTCCTCTATCAATATTGTATGCTACGTCTCCCAGACTGACGAACAATATCCAAATACTAGTCGAACTAGGGACTTATAAGCTACCGTCTTTTTAGATAAACTACACTTCTCGAGGATTCTTCCAATGAATCTTGTCTTACTTACGATAAGATTTATGTAGTCGTTTCGCGTTAAATCGCGAATATTTATGTGATCGTTCCACTTTAAATCGCAATCAGAGCTGTGTAAACGCACAATAACAAGTCTTTCTGCATATTTATGGGCAATAAGTTGCATATGCTTATGTCTAGGGTCAATTACCACTCCCCGCATTAAACGACGATCCTATGCTGGTCTTCCTGCGTTTCCCTACAATTTTCTAGCATTTAGACTTTTCTGTAACAACAGCAACATCCGCAAAAGCCTAATTTATCTTCTGACGTTGCCTACGAGGTCATTTTTATGCAGGGTATTCCACCTAACTTCGCCACCTCATATACTTCTAAAATGAAAATAAAAGCGAAAAATGCAATTGGCCAGGGATGCACCTTCAGGAGTTCACACAATGGGCAGGACACAATCCATAAATGTAAATGAACGTCACTTTCAATACAAACTTAAGTTTTTTAAATGGCATCTACATAGTTTTTCTACCGAAATAAAAATTAGAGGTACAATTAGTGATAGAAGACTTGGTGGCACTGTTCTAAGCCTTATGCCTCTTGGAATATTTAGACTTTAAATAACGGTGCCGGTGCCATAGTTTCTGCCGTAATGTTGAATGTAAAGCGGGTTGCGAGCACTGTCCTGAAGCCTGTTGTAGACAACCCTTGCTCTGCGCATTACTGTGGAAACTGTGACTCCGTTGCCATCATTTAAACCCTACGTATTTCAGGAGGTATGAGATTTAGAACAGTACAACAAGTCTACCATCAGTAATTGTACGTCTAGTTTCCATTTCTGTAGAAACAACACACATGTACATAAAAAAGAAGTTACTTTTATGGATTGGGCATTCCTGACAGATGAGTGAGCCCCTGACATAGGTACATCCCTGGCCAATTGCATTTTTCATATTTTGTTTCATTCCGGAAATATATGAGGAGGCAGTGCTAGGTGGAACACATTGAATAAGGAGCAGTCAAATGAAAACGATGCAGATGGAAAGGAAGTAAGTTAACTATTTATTACATCAAAAGTGATAGCCGCAACTGTTAATACATTTATCCCACTGTGAGAGAAGACGGTCAGTGTCTTGATGGAAAAAAATTGCGGTTTCGTGCGAAACCACGATTGTAGCCAGGCGTGTGTCTCTTTGCCCGAAGCAAATTGACGGCCACGAACGCAATTCTTCAGGGCTCTAAAAATACGTAAATCGCATGGGAGGGGTGGATGGAGGATGTATGACGAATGTGCAAGGGCTAACCAGCGAGACTTCTGCAGCGTAGTCGAAACAACTTTGGCAACATATGGGCGGACTCACAGAGGTGACCGAGCGAGGTGGCGCAGTGGTTAGAACACTGGACTCGCATTCGGGAGGACGACGGTTCAATCCCGTCTCCAGCCATCCTGATTTAGGTTTTCCGTGATTTCCCTAAATCGTTTCAGGCAAATGCCGGGATAGTTCCTTTGAAAGGGCACGGCCGATTTGCTTCCCAATCCTTCCCTAACCCGAGCTTGCGCTCCGTCTCTAAGGACCTCGTTGTCGACGGGACGTTAAACACTAACCACCACCACCACCATCACAGAGGTGCATGCCTGGATCTAACATGATTCCGACGTAGAGTTGCGCCATGCCAAAACTGCGGTTCGTTAGTTTTGGTACACTACATAAATGACGTATTAAACGGTAGGATTAACGGTAGTATTGGTAGAATTGGCAGGGAAATAAACATAAACGAATGTCTAAGAGACAAAATGGGAGCCGACGAATCCTCTTTGTTTCTTCGTTTGGTTGTTTGTTTTGCTCGTAATTAGAACTGGTAATAATTCAGTGTTAGTCCACTGCGTATTTTAAATCCTTATAGAATATAAACTGAATTTTATAAGTAATAAAAAGTAGTTGTTCGTGTAACTTCTGTATTTTTATGCCTGCAAAGGAATTACTTTTAATGCAAGTACAGTTTACACTCATAAACACGGTTCAAATGGCTCTGAGCACTATGGGACTTAACATCTTTGGTCATTAGTCCCCTAGAACTTAGAACTACTTAAACCTAACTAACCTAAGGACATCACACACATCCATGCCCGAGGCAGGATTCGAACCTGCGACCGTAGCAGTCACGCGGTTCCGGACTGAGCGCCTGAACCGCTAGACCACCGCGGCCGGCACTCATAAACATAAAAAATATTTTGTAGTCAGTATAAGCTCTTCATCATGATCAAAGTCAACAGTTTCCTGTTATTATTGATAACTGCGAACGTCGTTTATGGATAACAGCAACATGTTTTATGTTAATTCAACAAAGTACTGAAGCGAGATTTAATATATTTACGTCTTTTTTTACCTTTGCTTGGAGAAATTGCCTTTTTCTATCGCTGTATGATAAATCTGTGTTGTTTTCTGTTTTTACCACAACATCCTACTATTTCACGCACAAGGCAACAGTTTTTGAATAAAATCAGAATTAAAAATTGACAGTTTCAGTTTTGCTATAAATACTGTTAATTATTAAGTAACAAACAGTAGGATAACTTTTTACTTGTATACTCTGATAAGACTTTGTAATTCTGATCGAAGAGCATAAATCCAACACATACTAATTTTTTTTCACTTCAGGGCAATGTTATTGTTCTTTTAACTAACAACTTTACTATTTTCAGGCAGATTTTCAATTAGGGCAAATAATTTAAGAAAATGACTGCAGATTGATATAAAAACGCACTGGAAGTGGAGTATTTCTCAAACTATAAAACTGAACTTTTAAACCCTATAACTCCACACATTAGAAAGCAATCACAACTATTTGTACAGCTAATGAAAAAGTCGTTCCATAATAAATTAGGACACTCGAAATTAAAATCACTAGGATGGGATTCTTGTCCAGGTTTGTGATTTGGAATAATCACGAGTGTAAGATAGAGTTTTTAGCAACACTACGATTATTATTAAAATCAACCGAATTTCACAAATACCTTGTCCATTTACAGAGTGCCAGATATAAACAATTTAGTGGAAGGCTGGAGGCACTGGTGGCGTAATTTGCAGTGGCTGTTAACATGGCGTGAGGCGATCATAGCAGTACTGTTGGCCTCGCCCTGTCACAGATTTTCTAGGCATCTGAATTATATTTTTACGGGGCCAAAAACCATGCTATGATAATTGTATCACCATATGCAGCATCCGAGGCGCATAAATACTGCCCTTATACTCCTCTGGCCCCAAATCTCCAAGAACATGAGCCACAATGATCCGCTACTGCTAGCGAAATGTTAACCACAGCACTGCTCAACCCAGACTGCTTTCCCATCACAAAGGACGAGTTGCCCCTTGCGCGCCATCCACACCTTTTCCACTCCCTCAGGCTACTTCCGTAGCCGCGGGGCTTCCCCACATGCCCTACATCCCCTAACTATGGACCAAATCATTTACAGTACATCATAGAACAATCATTCCAGTAGTTATTTAAATCTACAACCACAGTTTAGACAACATACTAAAAAATTCATCTAACTGAAACATGAATATATATTCAAGGTATTTCCATGACGGATACAGCACTCTATATAAGCAACACTGCAAATTGACACAGAGATATCGATACACATACAAAAAAGGTACAAAATAGGTATAACAAAAATGTTCCATAAGTTACCTGTCCCTTTATACAGGATGGTCCATTGATCGAGACCGGGCCAAATATTTCACGAAATAAGCGTCAAACGAAAAAACTACAAAGAACGAAACTTGTCTAGCTTGAAGGGGGAAACCAGATGGCGCTATGGTTGCCGTGCTAGATGGCCCTGTCATAGGTCGAACGGATATCAACTGCGTTTTTTTTAAATAGGAACCCCCAGTTTTTATTACATATTCGTGTAGTACGTAAAGAAATTTGATTGTTTTAGCTGGACCACTTTTTTCGCTTTGTGATAGATGGCGCTGTATAGTCACAAACACATGGCTCACAATTTTAAACGAACAGTTGGTAACAGGTAGGTTTATTAAATTAAAATACGAAACGTAGGTACGTTTGAACATTTCATTTCGGTTGTTCCAATGTGATACATGTACCATTGCGAACGTGTCATTTCTGAGAACGCATGCTGTAACAGCGTGTAAATACCACATTTATGCAATAAATGCTCAAAATGATGTCCGTCAACCTCAATGCATTTGGCAATACTAGTAACGACATTCCTCTCAACAGCGAGTAGTTCGCCTTCCGTAATGTTCGCACATGCATTATCAACGCGCTGACGCATGTTGTCAGGCATTGTCGGTGGATCACGATAGCAAATATCCTTCTACTTTCCCCTCAGAAAGAAATCCGTGGACGTTAGATCCGGTGAACTTGCGGGCCATGATATGGTGCTTCGACGACCAATCCACCTGTCATGAAATATGCTATTCGATACCGCTTCAAACGCACGCGAGCTATGTGCTGGACATCCATCATGTTGTAAGTACGTCGCCATTCTGTCATGCAGTGAAACGTCTTGTAGTAACATCGGTAGAACATTACGTAGGAACTCAGCATACATTGCACCATTTAGATTGCCACCGATAAAATGCGGGCCAATCATCCTTCCTCTCCTAAAGCCGCACCATACATTAACCCGCCAAGGTCGCTGATGTTCCACTTGTCGCAGCCAGCGTGGATTTTCCGTTTCCCAATAGTGCATATTATGCCGGTTTACGTTACCGCTGTTGGTGAATGATGCTTCGTCGCTAAATAGAACGCGTGTAAAAAATATGTAATCGTCCCGTAATTTCTCTTGTGCTCAGTGGCAGAACTGTACACGACGTTCAAAGTCGTTGCCATGCAATTCGTGGTGCATAGAAATATGGTACGGGTGCAATCGATGTTGATGTAGCCCTCTCAACACCGACGTTTATGAGATTCCCGATTCTCGCGCGGTTTGTCATCTAGTTATGTGCTGATTAGCCGTGACAGCAGCTGAAACACCTACTTGTGCATCATCATTTGTTACAGATCATGGTTTCAATGTGGCTGAACGCTTCCTGTTTCCTTACGTAACATAACTATCCGGCAAACGGTCCGGACACTTGGTTGATGTCGTCCAGGATACCTAACAGCATACATAGCACACACACGTTGAGCATTTTGATCACAATAGCCACATATCAACACGAAATCGACGTTTCCCGCAGTTGGTAAACGGTCCATTTTAACACGGGTAATGTATCACGAAGCAAATACCATCCGCACTGACGGAATGTTAACGTGATACCTCGTAGTTATACGTTTGTGATTATTACAGCGCCAACTATCACAAAGCGAAGAAAGTGGTCCAACAAAACGTTCATATTTCTTTGCGTACTACACGAATATGTAATAAAAAATGGGGTTTCCTATTTTTTTTTAACGCAATTGATATCCGTTTGACCTATGGCAGCGCCATCTAGCGGGCCAACCATAATGCTATCTGGTTTCCCCCTTCAAGGTAGACGAGTTTCGTTCTTTGAACTTTTTTCGTTTGATGCTTATTTCATTCATTTGTGGTTCATGGTGTGGGTTCCTGTAGTCATGTCCTAGTTCATGAACCACGGGCAACGTATGAGTGGCCAAGTAAGTGGTCCCGACAGTCGGGATACCAGTTACTTTGGAATAAGGCTGGGCATCTCGGACATATTTTGGGTTGTGGTCACCTTTGTGCTCATACGGCAAAGACTACCAAATCCACCGGTTAGTCCCTCAACCGTTAGGGGTAAAATTCAATGGGACTCGGGGCAAGTAAGGCTAGCAACCTGCTTCCCTGGTACTTTAAATATGATGCTGGCAACAATCAGAGAACAATGCCTCGGACCTTTGGAGGTGACGAAGTCCCACCTCTAACTGACAAACCGGGGACTCCTGAGATACGACTCGGCAAACAAATGGTAATGAGATGGGGAGCTATTAATATCAATGGGGGCTACTCTGGGAAGAAGGCAGAGCTGGCAGTGGCTGCAAGTAAGATGGGGCTGGATGTTTTAGCTGTTAGTGACATTCGGGTAAGGGGTGAGAAAGAAGAGGAAGAGGGAGAATACAAGGTCTACGTGTCAGGAGTCAAAGTAGGAATAGCACAATGGGGTGTAGGGCTTTACATCAGGAAAGAAATGGAACCCAGCATAGTTGCAATAAGGTATGTAAACGAACGACTGATGTGGATAGATTTGACAGTGTCTAGCAAGAAAATTAGGACAAGGACAAGGACAGTGTTCTGCTCATGGGTGATTTTAATGCCAGGATTGGAAATCGAACAGAAGGGTATGAAAAGGTTATGGGTAAATTTGGAGAGGATATGGAGGCCAACAGGAACGGGAAACAACTCTTGGATTTCTGTGTTAGTATGGGCTTAGTAATCACAAACTCCTTATTTAAACATAGAACATTCACCGGTATACTCGGGAAGGCAGGGGAACCAGATCTGTCATTGACTACATAATAACAGATCAGGAATTCACGAAGGTTGTGAGGGACACAAGTGTATTCAGGGGATTCTTTGATGACACTGATCATTATTTAATCTGCAGCGAAATTGGTATTGTGAGGCCGAAAGTGCAGGAGGTCAGGTCCATATGTAAGAGGATAAGAGTGGAGGAACTTCAGGATAAGGAAATCAGACAAAAGTACATAACAATGATCTCAGAAAGGTACCAGTTAGTTGAATATAGCCAGTTACTGTCACTGGAAAATGAATGGACAAGGTACAGGGACACAGTACTAGAAGTAGCTAAAGAATGTCTTGCAACAGTAGTGTGTAAAGGTAGGATGAAGCAAGCAGCTTGGTGGAATGACACAGTCAAGGCAGCCTGTAAAAGGAAGAAGGAGGCCTATCACAAATGGCTACATACTAGAACTCAGGTAGAGAGAGAAAGTTCTGTTGAGGAAAGAAACAAAGCCAAACAGATAATTGCAGCATCCAAGAAGAAATCTTGGGAAGACTTTGGAAACAGGTTGGAGACTTTGGGTCAAGCTGCTGGAAAACCATTCTGGAGTGTAATTAGCAGTCTTCGAAAGGGAGGTAAGAAGGAAATGACAAGTATTTTGGACAGGTCAGGAAAACTGCTTGTGAATCCTGCGGATTCCTTGGGCAGATGGAGGGAATATTTTGAAGAGTTGCTCAATGTAGGTGAAAATACGATCAGTAATGTTTCAGATTTCGATGTACAATGGGATAGGAATGAGAATGGAAATAGGATCACATTTGACAAAGTGGTGAAAATGGTCAATATATTGCAGTGCAATAAAGCAGCTGGGGTGGATGAAATTAAGTCGGAACTCATCAAATACAGTGGAATGTCAGGTCTTAAATGTCTACACAGGATAATTGAAATGGCCTGGGAGTCGGGACAGGTTCCATCAGACTGGACAAAAGCAGTAATCACACCAATCTTTAAACATGGAAACAGAAAAGATTGTAACAACTACAGAGGTATCTCTTTAATCAGCGTTGTGGGTAAAATCTTCTCAGGTATTGTTGAAAGGAAAGTGCGAGTATTAGTTGAGGGCCAATTGGAGGAAAATCGGTGTGGGTTTAGGCCTCTTAGAGGTTGTCAGGACCAGATCTTTAGCTTACGGCAAATAATGGAGAAGTGTTATGAATGGAACAGGGAATTGTATCTATGCTTTATAGATCTAGAAAAGGCATATGACCGGGTTCCTAGGAGAAAGTTATTGTCTGTTCTACGAGATTATGGAATAGGAGGCAAACTTTTGTAAGCAATTAAAGGTCTTTACATGGATAGTCAGGCAGCAGTCAGAGTTGACGGTAAATTGAGTTCATGGTTCAGAGTAGTTTCAGGGGTAAGACAAGGCTGCAACCTGTCTTCACTGTTGTTCATATTATATATGGATCATATGTTGAAAACAATAGACTGGCTGGGCGAGATTAAGATGTGTGAACACAAAATAAGTAGTCTTGCATATGCGGATGACTTAGTTGTGATGGCAGATTCGATTGAAAGTTTGCAAAGTAATATTTCAGAGCTAGATCAGAAATGTAAGGACTATGGTATGAAGATTAGCATCTCCCAAACGAAAGTAATGTCAGTGGGAAATAGATGTAAACGGATTGAGTGTCAAATAGGAGGAACAAAGTTAGAACAGGTGGACAGTTTCAAGTACTTAGGATGCATATTCTTACAGGATGGCAACGTAGTGAAAGAACTGGACGCGAGGTGTAGCAAAGCTAATGCAGTGAGTACTCAGCTACGATCTACTCTCTTCTGCAAGAAGGAAGTCAGTACCGAGACTAAGTTATCAGTGCACCGTTCAATCTTTCGACCAACTTTGTTGTATGGGAGTGAAAGGTGGGTGGATTCAGGGTACCTTATCAATAAGGTTGAGGTTACGGATATGAAAGTAGCTAGGATGATTGCAGGTACTAGTAGATGGGGACAATGGCAGGAGGGTGTCCACAATGAGGAAATCAAAGAAAAACTGGGAATGAACTCTATAGACGTAGCAGTCAGGGCGAACAGGCTTAGATGGTGGGGTCATGTTACACGCATAGGAGAAGCAAGGTTACCCAAGAGACTCATGGGTTCAGCAGTAGAGGGTAGGAGGAGTCGGGGCAGACCAAGGAGAAGGTACCTGGATTCGGTTAAGAATGATTTTGAAGTAATAGGCTTAAAATCAGAAGAGGCACCAATGTTAGCACTGAATAGGGGATCATGGAGGAAGCTTATAAAGGGGACTATGCTCCAGACTGAATGCTGAAAGGCATAATCAGTCTTAAATGATGATGATGATGATTATGCTTATTTCGTGAGACATTTGGCCCGGTTACTATCAATGGACCACCCTGTATATCCTCACTCACTTTCTAAATGGTTCACCATTTCCAATTTTTATGGAAATCTAGTACGACACTGATCCCATACATAAAAGAAAACGATAGTTATAAGGTAACGCCGAATAAGTATGCAGCACACCCAACATACAGGTAATGTGGGTACAGCTTTACCTTGCCAAATCTACTAGGAAAACTACTGTAGTCTTTGTTTACTTACGGTAGCCGCCACCTAGGGTAGTTTTACAACTCTGTTCCGTAGGCAAACATCAACGTTTTACCATTGAAGTAGCCTGGCGGAGTGAAAAAGGTGTGGATGGCGTGCAAGGGGCAACTCGTCCTTTTTGACGGATAAGCAGTCTGAGCTGAGCAGTGCTGTGGTTAACATCTCGCTAGCAGTAGCGGATGATGGTGGAACGAACTTGCCCCCCTTCTTGCAGCGGTGTACTGTTGGTCTCTAGAAGAGCGTAACGTTCCAAAAGGTTGGAAAAAGGCACAGGTCATCCCCATATTCAAGAAGGGGCGTCGAACAGATGTGCAGAACTATAAACCTACATCTCTAACGTCGATCAGTTGCAAAATTTTGGAACACGTATTATGTTCGAGTATAATGACTTTTTGGAGACTAGAAATCGACTCTGTAGAAATCAGCATGGGTTTCTAAAAAGACGATCGTGTGAAACCCGGCTAGCGCTATTCGTCCACGAGACTCAGACGGCCATAGACATGAGTTCCCAGGTAGATGCTATGTTTCTTGACTTCGAAAGGTGTTTGATGCAGTTCCCCACAGTCATTTAATGAACAAAGTAAGAGCATATGGACTATGAGACTAATTGAGTGATTGGATTGAAGAGATCCTAGATAACAGAACGCAGCTTGTCATTCTCAATGGAGAGAAGTCTTCCGAAGTAAGAGTGATTTCAGGTGTGCCGCAGGGGAGTGTCGTACCACCGTTGCTATTCACAATATACATAAATGACCTTGTGGATGACATCGGAAGTTCACTGAGACTTTTTGCGGGTGATGCTGTAGTATATCGAGAGGTTGTAACAATGGAATATTGAACTGAAATGCAGGAGGATCTGCAACGAATGGACGCATGGTGCAGGGAATGGCAATTGAATCTCAATGTAGACAAGTGTAATGTGCTGCGAATACATAGAAAGAAAGATACTTTATCATTTAGCTACAATATAGCAGGTCAGCAACTGGAAGCAGTTAATTCCATAAATTATCTGGGAGTAGGCATTAGGAGTGATTTAAAATGGAATGATCATATAAAGTTGATCATCGGTAAAGCAGATGCCAGACTGAGATTCACTGGAAGAATCCTAAGGAAATGCAATCCGAAAACAGAGGAAGTAGGGTACAGTACACTTGTTCGCCCACTGCTAGAATACTGCTCAACGATGTGGGATCCGTACCAGATAGGGTTGATAGAAGAGATAGAGAAGATGCAACGGAGAGCAGCGCGCTTCTTTACAGAATCATTTAGTAATCGCGAAAGTATTACGGAGATGATAGATAAACTCCAGTGGAAGACCCTGCAAGAGAGACGCTCAGTAGCTCGGTATGGGCTTTTGTTGAAGTTTCGAGAACATACCCTCACCGAGGAGTCAAGCAGTATATTGCTCCCTCCTGCTTATATCTCGCGAAGAGACCATGGGGATAAAATCAGAGATTAGAGCCCACACAGAGGCATACCGACAATCTTTCTTTCCACGAACAATACGAGACATGGAATAGAAGGGAGAACCGATTGAGGTACTCAGGGTACCCTCGGCCACACACCGTCAGGTTGCTTGCGGAGGATTTATGTAGATGTAGAAGGCGTCGATTGTCTTGTTTCACAATGGGATAAATGTGTTGACAGTTATGGCCATTACTTTTGAAGCGCCGATCCCGTCACAAACTTGCTGAGATACTCGGTGTGATGGTGTAAGACGGGCCTTGTGTCAGGCTGGTGCCCGGCGGCTGGCTGGCCACGCGGCAGTGGGAATGCGAGCGCCGAGCACGTCCTTGACCATCCGGACGCTGCGACCGCGACCGCTGCGCTCGCCATTTGCATGTCAAAGCGCCGCCTTGCAAGGACAGCCTCGTCACGGCAACACTGTCACTCCGGCCGCATTCCTCCATTAGCAGCCTCGTTCTCTCAGGGAAGCTCATTTGTATCGCCGCACCGAGAGCCAACTCCGCAGACGAACTCGTCGTGCCAGAAGTGTTAGCGCAGCCTTACATTGCTACGCGTCAGGTCTTCCTGGACTTAGGGACGTCTTGCTACCATCGGCATTAAATTCTTTCCTTACAGTTCTATACAGAAAGTGGCTATCGGTGCTGACAGAAAATGCGTATACAATATTATGAAGTTACATCTACATCTACATACATACTCCGCAATCCACCATGCGCTGCGTGGCGGAGGGTACCTTGTACCACAACTACCATCTTCTCTCCCACTTCCACTCGCAAACTGAACGAGGGAAAAATGACTGCGTATTTGCCTCTGTACGAGCCCTAATCTCTCTGGCGGCAGTAAAATTGTACTGCAGTCAGCCTCAAATGCTGGTTCTCTAAATTTCCTCAGTAGCGATTCACGAAAAGAACGCCTCCTTTCCTCTAGAGACTCCCATCCGAGTTCCTGAAGCATTTCCGTAACACTCGCGTGATGATCAAACCAACCAGTAACAAATTTAGCAGCCCGCCTCTGAATTGCTTCTATGTCCTCACTCAATCCGACCTGATAGGGATCCCAAACGCTCGAGCAGTATTCAAGAATAGGTCGTATTAGTGTTTTATAAGCGGTCTCCTTTACAGATGAACCACATCTTGCCAAAATTCTACCAATGAACCGAAGACGACTATCCGCCTTCCCCACAACTGCCATTACATGCTTGTCCCACTTCATATTGCTCTGCAATGGTACGTCCAAATATTTAATCGACGCGACTGTGCCAAGCGCTACACTACTAATGGAATATTCAAACATTACGCTATTCTTTTTCCTATTGATCATCATTAGTTTACATTTATCTATATTTAGAGTTTGCTGTCATTCTTTACACCAATCACAAATCCTGTCCAAGTCATCTTGTATCCTCCTACAGTCACTCAACGACGACACCTTCCCGTACACCACAGCATCATCAGCAAACAGCCGCACATTGCTATCCACCCTATCCAAAAGATCATTTATGTAGATAGAAAACAACAGCGGAAATTTCGTTGGAAGGGAGACGAAGGCCAGCAAGTGGGATTTGAGTGCGTACCCAGAAAAGAAGGAGAAAGGAAGGAAGATTAGTGTTTAACGTTCCGTCGCAAACGAGTTCGTTAGATACGGAGCGGAGGCTCGGGCTGGATAAGGAAATCCGTGCGCTCTTTCAAAGGAACCATCCCAGAATGCAAATTAAGCAAGGCGATTTAGGGAAATCACGGAATACCGAAATCTGAAAGCACGATTGGTATCTGAACTGTCGTCCCCCGGAATACCTGTTCAGTGTCTAGCCAAGACGACACCTCACTCGCTTAGAAGAAGAAGGAGAAAAAAAGAAGCAGTATATAAATACAGAGGAACACGACAGATGCTTCCGCCTTCGGTACCCTGAGAAATTGGTGATAACGGAGCATGCTCTAGAAAACGGACATCATACTGCATTCGAATAGACATCAGTTATTACACGGACTAAATTGTTCAAATGGCTCTGAGCACTATGGGACTTGACTTCTGACCGAGCGAGGTGGCGCAGTGGTTAGCACACTGGACTCGCATTCGGGAGGACGACGGTTCAATCCCGTCTCCAGCCATCCTGATTTAGGTTTTCCGTGATTTCCCTAAATCGTTTCAGGCAAATGCCGGGATGGTTCCTTTGAAAGGGCACGGCCGATTTCCTTCCCCATCCTTCCCTAACCCGACCTTGAGCTCCGTCTCTAATGACCTCGTTGTCGACGGGACGTTAAAAAAACACTAACCTAACCTAACTTAACTTCTGAGGTCATGTGCCCTAGAACGTAGAACTAGTCAAACCTAACTAACCTAAGGACATCACACACACCCATGCCCGAGGCAGGATTCGAACCTGCGACCGTAGCGCTCGTGCGGTTCCAGACTGAAGCGCCAAGAACCTCTCGGCCACCCCGGCCGGATTATTACACGGACTAGTAATTTCTGGGATGTCGTAATGAAAGAAGCGCTGCATATAAACATTTGTGAAAGTAACCTCAATAAAGACGGCGGCAGGGAACTGACCACGGTTTGGGACGCTGCCATCAGAAAGTTGAATCGGGGGCGGTGGACGCGCAATAAAAACGGTACCTTATTTGGCCCTAGAGAAGACACTAGTGACGTCACAGAACGCAGTGTGACCATATAAGAACGGTAACACCAACCAAAAAACAGTCACCACTTAACAACGGCCGAGGCGTAGTCGACCGAAAGCTCGTGGATTATAAGCCACTTCACGCGGCTTGAAGCACGAGAGAATTTTATCGAGAAGAAGCAGTGTTTACAACAAGTGTTCCACTGGTGTTATACATGAATATGCCACACGTCGATGAATAAATACGCCAGCGAATTCAGTGGAAACTCTAAAATATTTGTTGCGCTAAAAATTATTCTCTCCAGCGGATTCGGTTAGAAAACGTGCCAGAGTAAATTACAATCTCGTGTGAGTGACTAAGTATTGTTGAACAAGTGCCAATTACCGTTTAAATTGTCTTTAAATGTTTAGTGCATAGCAGCGCTCCACTTTAGACAACAACTGTGACGTCTCCTTTTCGGCCACACTGTCTGTTTATTATTCCATTTCACTTCTCAACTAACGTTGTATGGTTTTACATAGGCCTAAATTTCGTTTCCTTCTTCCAGCTTTGCTACTTTTTCAAACGTGGTTCCAACATGACAGGGTGTAGACACACTTTAAAAAAAAATAATAATAATAAATAAATAAATAAAATAAGATTGGCACTGAGCACTATGGGACTTTACCATCTGAGGTGATAAGGACATCATACACATCCATGCCCGAGGCAGGACTCGAACCTGCGACCATAGCGGTCGCTCGGTTACAGACTGAAGCGCCTAGAAACGCTCGTCCACTCCGGCCGACCGCACTTTTCATTCGATATTGCTATATAGATGGGAATACGAAAACGATATTGGTACACGCAACGTAATTGTCCCTATTATGGCATTATAAGAAGATAAGAATGTGTTCGGAGGGGGCGAATGGCGGTTGTGACAATATGTGTGAAGTTCTTCCGACGTGCTATAGCGAAACAGATCAGTGTTAACAACAGCAGTTCAGTGAACCATCTTGCAAATGGTACTTCCAGATAGACGGATAAAGTTGGTATCCGTGACAGTGACGGTACACTGACACTAAAGGTTGCATTAGTTCGACAGTCTCGAAAATGGCTTCAGACTACTTGTTAACCGTAACGGTTGCCATAACTTAACCCAATAAACGCCAGCCGTACAACCTCGGTGGCTGGTGTCTCTGTGTGACTCATGAGTCACGCTGTCTTCAAACAGATGTGGACAGCACTGCACGAGCTATGGATACGCTTGGAGAGGTCTCAGCTGCTGGGCGATTTACTCTAGATCAGGAGTAGTCAACCTTTTCTAATCACCGCCTGCTTTTGCATCTTTGTTAGTACTAAAATTTTCTAACCGTCCATTGGTTCCAGAGTAATTCATAAAGTAGGGTAGTAAGTTTAGGTCATAAAACGTACAAAGTAAAGTTGCAGCATATTAAAGCATATAATACACTACTGGCTATTAAAATTGCTACACCATGAAGAAATGCAGATGATCAACGGGTATTCATTGGACAATATATTATACTAGAACTGACATGTAATTACATTTTCACGCACTTTGGGGCATAGATCCTGAGAAATCAGTACCCAGAACAACCACCTCTGGCCGTAATAACGGTCTTGATACGCCTGGGCATTGAGTCAAACAGAGCTTGGATGGAGTGTACAGGTACAGCTGCCCATGCAGCTTCAAAACGATACCACAGTTCATCACTGGCATATTGTTACGAGCCAGTTGCTCGGCCACCATTGACCAGACGTTTTCAGTAGGTGAGAGATCTGTAGAATGTGCTGGCCAGGACAGCAGTCGAACATTTTCAGTATCCAGAAAGGCCCGTACAGGACCTGCAACATGCGGTCGTGTATTATCCTGCTGACATGTTGGGTTCCGCAGGGACCGAATGAAGGGTACAGTCACGGGTCGTAACACATCTGAAATTTAACGGCCACTGTTCAAAGTGCCGTCAATGCGAACAAGAGGTGACCGAGACGTGTAACCAATGGCACCCCACAACATCATGCCTGGTGATACGCCAGTATGGCGATGACGATTATACGCTTCCAATGTGCGTTTACCGCGATGTCGCCAAACACGGATGCGACCATCATGATGCTGTAAACAGAACCTGGATACATCCGAAAAAATGACATTTTGCCATTCGTGCACCCAGGTTCATCGTTGAGTATACACCATCGCAGGCGCTCCTGTCTGTGATGCAGCGTCATTGGTAACCGCAGCCACGGTCTCCGAGCTGATAGTCCATGCTGCTGCAAACGTCGCCAAACTGTTCGTGCAGATGGTTGTTGTCTTGCAAACGTCCCCATCTGCTGACTCAGGAATCGAGACGTGGCTGCACAGCCATGCGAATAAGATGCCTGTCATGTCGACTGCTAGTGATACGAGGCCGTTGGGATCCTGCACGGCGTTCCGTATTACCCTCCTGAACCCATCGATTCCATATTCTGCTAATAGTCATTGGATCTCGATCAAGGTGAGCAGCAATGTCGCGATACGATAAGCCGCAATCGCGATAGGCTACAATCCGACCTTTATCAAAGTTGGAAACGTGATGGTACGCATTTCCCCTCCTTACACGAGGCATCACAACAACGTTTCACCAGGCAACGCCGGTCAAGTGCGGTTTGTGTATCAGAAATCGGTTGGAAACTTTCCTCTTGTCAACAAGTTGTAGGTGTCGCCACCGGCGCCAACTTGTGTTAATGCTCTGAAAAGCTAATCATTTGCATATCACAGCATCTTCTTCCTGTCGGTAAAAATTGCACGTCTGTGGCACGTCATCTTCGTGGTGTAGCAATTTTAATGGCCAGTAGTGTAATTACTTACCAAATACTTTACTTCAAATTTTATGAACCCCAATGAAAACGATTCTGAAATCCCTGGAACGCCCAATAGTGAGCGGTTGTGGGCAGGTTGACTACTGGTGCCCAGCTCCTGGACGTAAGAATGTGACTAAAGAACATGAGCACCGGGATCATCTGAGAAGCTGGCCAAGACTGAAGCATTCTCAGGCCTCGCTTCGGATACGTAAGTCCGACCTCGAATTTGAGCCACAATACTCCAAATGACGAGTAAAGCGGTTTCCCAGTGTGCTTCCTGATTACCGTGACTGTGTCCTCTGACTTGAGTGCTGCACCAAAACGGCGCTACAGGTAGAGGCTTAACCGTGGAAACAGCAAGAGCTCGCTTCAACTTATCTCCCTCGCGTGTTAAATTTACGATGTAGAGATAAAAAAAAGGAAAAGCTTGCAGGCGCGAGGCGCCCAACCTGCGAGATAAGGGGGCCGCCATCTTGCCCTCCATCTCGGACACCTGTTGGCCGCGCCGGCCGGTCGCCCACGTTGCACAAGCTGGTGTCTGCGCTAACTCGGTACCAGGTTCCGTCCACACTGTACTCGCCGTCTGGTCCCGGTCAGGAAACCGACACAAACATCAATTGCAGCCACATAAAATTGTTGTGTAGTTGCCCTGTCGTCGATATAGGCTACGTGAATCTTCATAGAATGAGATTTTCACTCTGCAGCGGAGTGTGCGCTGATATGAAACTTGCTGGCAGATTAAAACTGTGTGCCGGACCGAGACGCGAACTCGGCAACTTTTCTTTTCGCGGGTAAGTGCTCTACCATCTGAGCTACCCAAGCACGACTCACGTCCCGCCCTCACAGCTTTACTTCCGCCACACCTCATCTCCTACTTTCCAAACTTCACAGAAGCTTATTTATGAATCGTCATGGCATCCATTAGCAAATAAAGCAGCATATTTTCATTCCATGGTAGATCGTGTCATGAGAGACTCCTTTTCAAACGAAAAATTCAAAGACAGAATTGGGTACCGTTAAGACTACAGCCTCCAGTAATGACTACCGTCGTGATATTCCTACATATCATAAAAGTGTAGGTATTTTCCACATCCTCTCCTAAACTACAGGATCGATTTCTACCAAACCTGGTAACATATCATTTATCACTTACTGTCTCGAAAGAACTATTGTGGGGCTAATAACCATCTACTTCTCAAAGAGGTGGGGATGGAAAAGGAGCACGCGACTCTCAAATAGCCAAATTATATACGAGGGTCACTCCAAAAGAAATGCACACTATTTTTGTGAAAACACAGTTTTCATTCTGCATGTGTGAAAAGTTTTACAGTGTGGAGATACATTCTTCCCGCTTGTTTTCAAACTTAGTTTGTTCCCATCACAGCATGTCTTCAAGATGGCTGCTACACTTGACGTTCGTCAGAAGCAACGTGCTGTCATAGAATTCCTGTGCTGTGAAAACGAGACCGTGGGAAACATCCGCTAGAGGTTGGAAAAAGGTGTATGGAGATGCTGCTGTCGATCGCAGTACAGTTAGTCGGTGGGCAAGCAGTTTACGTGATGAAAGCGGGCAGGGCAATATTGAGGATTGTCCTCACAGCGGCAGGCCTTGTACTGCACACACTCCAGACAATGTGCAGAGAGTTAACGAATTGGTGACTGCTGACAGATGAATCACAGTGAACGAATTGTCACGCTACGTTGGATAGGAGAAGGAAGTGTTTGCAGAATACTGAAAGAGTTGGCGTTAAAAAAGATTTGTGGCAGGTGGGTTCCCAGGATGTTGACAGTGGCTCACAAAGAAACAAGAAAAACGGTATGCAGCGAACTTTTGGAACAGTACGAGAATGGTGGAGATGAATTTCTTGGAAGAATTGTGACAGGTGATGAAACATGGCTCCATTTTCCACCAGAGACGAAGAGGCAATCAATGGAGTGGCATCATGCAAATTCACCCAAGAAAAAAAATTTAAAACCACACTTTCTGCTGGAAAAGTTATGGCTATGGTGTTTTTCGATTCCGAAGGACTCTTGCTAATGGACATCATGCCAAGTGGAACCACCATGAATTCTGATGCATATGTGACGACGCTGAAGAAACTTCAAGCTCGACTGAGTCGTGTTCGACCACATCAGCAAAAGCAGGATGTTTGGCTGTTGCACGACAATGCACTGCCACATGTCAGTCAAAAAGCCACGGAAGCGATCACAAAACTCGTATGGAGAACACTGAAACGCCCACCTTACAGTCCTGGCCTGGCTCCATGTGACTATCATCTCTTTGGGAAACTGAAAGACTCTCTTCGTGGAACAAGGTTTGAAGATGATGACTCCCTTGTGCACGCTGCCAAACAGTGGCTCCAACAGGTTGGTCCAGAATTTTACTGTGCGGGTATACAGGCGCTGGTTCCAAGATGGCGTAAGTCAGTTTAGAGGGATGGAAATGATGTGGAGAAATGAAAATATTGTTCCTAAAGGAGGTATCTACACACTGTAAAACTTTCAAACATGTAGAATAAAAGATGGATTTAAAAAAAATAGTGTGCATTTCTTTCAGAGTGACACTCGCACATACAGTATTTGAGAAAGATGCACTTAGAGACTTGCAATGGATTTTATACATAATTTCAAACTTTTTCCTCTCTCATCGTCCCCCTCCCCCACACACATACACACAATGTAAATAAAGGAAAAAAATTACAACTTACTAAATTTCCGATATTCGTAGAGTAAAACTGCCGCATCAGGCATAACGTTAAATGTACTATTTCTGTACTCTAACTCTATTTGCAACACATTCTGCAGACACTATTCACATATTCCACTGAATGTACATGCAAAAACATATCATTGTAGAACAAATAGTTCAGGAGATATGAGGTACATGAAGACGAAAATGTAGGCCAAACTTCGTTCGAGATACAGGTGAAATATATGTGATATATGTTACATATTTCAGAAATATATGTGTCACAGGCAGAGGCACAGGTAGAAAGCTTCTCCTAAACCCACTGATCGATTTCAACCAATCCTGGTACAGGTATTTACTATCTGAAAAGAAAAACTGTGGGCATAAGAACCAGAACCTCCTTCTGCGGTGGGGTTGAGAACGTGGGGAGAGTAGGGGGACAAGGAGATGGAAAGAGAAAGAGGGAAGATGGACACGGACTGGTGGGTGAGGAGATAGACAGAGGGGGGGGGGAGTGGACAGAAAAGGAAGAGGAGGTGGAAAGAGGGAGGAGACAGGAAATGGACAGAGATAGGAAACAGGAGGAGATGGACAGAACGAGGGGCCAGAAGATAGAGCTAGGGGCAGGATGAAATGAGCAGAGAAACGGTAGAGGAGGAAGTGAACAGAGAAACAGGAGAAGAGAAGATGGACAGAGAAAGGAAAGAGGAAGAGATGGGCAGAGACAGAGAGAGGAGGAGAGATGTACAAAGAGAGGGGTGAGGAGGGGATGGACAAGGAGGAAATGGAGAGAGCGAGAGGGAGCGGACTGACAGAGGAGGCGGAAGCAGGTGCACACAGAGAGGGGGAAGGACGAGAGGAACTAATGGATGATTGGAATAAATACACATCCAGGTACCCAGCCAGTATCAGATAAAAGATACAGAAAGGAAAACCAGGTAAACTATGCAAATTAAAGTGAAGAAATAATGTTGGCAAAAGCAGAAAGAAAGAAAAAACAATGATTACGTTACCATACCTGAGGAACGTTTCTCAAAATATTAATTACACATTTCGTAATAGCATTCGTAAAATTAAATTTTGCACAAAAAATAAACAGAAAATGAACATGATACACCGAATAGACAAAACTCAAATATACATCCAGTCAGGAAAATATCAAACTAAATGCAGCGACTGTGACCTATTCTGTATCGGACAATCAGTTCTATAATTTAGCACAAGCTGCAAATAGTATCTAAACAAAAGCGAAAATATCTTGTTCTGGGTTGTACGCTACTTTATATGAAAACGTACCAACGTTTCGGTATTACAAGCCGTGATGATGGTCATTTCCACCAGTGACCTAAACGTTGGTAGCTATATTTTACATAACGCGGTCTGTGGAAATTTAAAAATGGAGTCCACGTCGTACATTATTAGCTATATAAAAGTAAACTGAAGAAGGGGAAAGGCCCTAGAAGGTAAATACGGTCTCGAGATAGGAGAACACTTTGTACGTCTGCCGGCCGGAGTGGCCGAGCGGTTCTAGGCGCTACAGTCTGGAACCACGGGAGCGCTCGGTCGCAGGTTCGAATCCTACCTCGGGAATGGATGTGTGTGATGTCCTAAGGTTAGTTAGGTTTAAGTAGTTCTAAGTTCTAGTGGACTGATGACCTCAGAAGTGCTCAAAGCCATTTGAACTTTTTTTCAGGTCGCGGGAATCGGCCGAATATCAGTCACAATTATCTCACTTTGTAAGGAGTGTGTCAGAACTCTTCATTACATAAAACAATATAGTCAACTTAACACTATTCTTTGCATTGTGTAAGCAGTCAGATACCGATAGTAACAATCTGAGGGCGAAACATTGGAGCGAGATTCTAAGCATTGTTGTGAGACGAGGTCTGCCTGCGAGAGTTGAAGCAGTGCCGCCGGTCGAGAGCAAGGAGACAGAAGACGTGTCACACTGTCCACACGTCGGTGATGGCAGATCTTACCACACTCAAGGTCTGATTTCATTTATATAGCCATGAGAGATTTAGAAGGCTTAACTGCACTTGAAGATGGAACTCAAGGTAAAATTCGCAAGCATAGCGCAAAAACAATTGCAGGGTTAGGCTCGTGATTGTTAGTCCGAGTTTTCAATAATCCCACGTTTTGCTTGTCAGTTAAAAGAAGCCTCCTTATAGTCCAAATAATAATTATTATTCTCCACATCTAATTGATATATAAGTACTGCGGTTATTAAATATTAATTAACTTTGAAACTGAATAATTTGTTAATCTGGCACTCAGCCATTATTTACATATACAGGGTGTTACAAAAAAGTACGGCAAAACTTTCAGGAAACATTCCTCACACACAAAGGAAGAAAATATGTTATGTGGACATGTGTCCGGAAACGCTTACTTTCCATGTTAGAGCTCATTTTATTACTTCTCTTCAAATCACTTTAATCATGGTATGGAAACACACAGCAACAGAACGTACCAGCGTGACTTCAAACACTTTGTTACAGGAAATGTTCAAAATGTCCTCCGTTAGCGAGGATACATGCATCCGCCCTCCGTCGCATGGAATCCCTGATGCGCTGATGCAGCCCTGGAGAATGGCGTATTGTATCACAGCCGTCCACAATACGAGCACGAAGAGTCTCTACATTTGGTACTTTGGTACCGGGGTTGCGTAGACAGGAGCTTTCAAATAGCCCCATAAATAAAAGTTAAGAGGGTTGAGGTCAGGAGAGCGTGGAGGCCATGGAATTGGTGCGCCTCTACGAATCCATCGGTCACCGAATCTGTTGGTGAGAAGCGTAAGAACACTTCGACTGAAATGTGCAGGAGCTCCATCGTGCATGAACCACATGTTGTGTCGTACTTGCAAAGGCACTTGTACTAGCAGCACAGGTAGAGTATCCCGTATGAAATCATGATAAAGTGCTCCATTGAGCGTAGGCGGAAGAACGAAACTAAAATGAGCTCTAACATGGAAATTAAGTGTTTCCGGACACATGTCCACATAACATCTTTTCTCTATTTGTGTGTGAGGAATGTTTCCTGAAAGTTTGGCCGTACCCTTTTGTAACATCATGTATGTTACGTACATTAAAACACTCTAGAGCATCGTTTTGTGTTATTAAAATGTTAACTGACTCTGTTTCACGACCTGGTTGTTTACCCTTTGTTGACAAGTAATTTACTTAAGATGAAGAAGATGGTCAGTTCTGACCGCAAACCCGATAAGAACCAGGAGGGAGGGGATATGGAAACAAATACCATTACCCTGGTGACTTTAAGTGAACTATTAAAAATATACGATACGACAACTAATCATCATTTTCCTGTGCATACATGTACGTCCATCGGAAACTATATCGAATTTGCAAATCAGAATAACTTAGATACAAATAGAACAACAGGCAGTCTTTTTATGATATTGCTACTACATAAAGATTACTCAGTTTACTGTATACTGCCCACCATGTCTCCCTGACTTATCGTGGGAATCGTTTTTGTAGTGGTCCTCTGCATTCTATTACTGTGAAATCCCGACACACGGTGGTAAATAGGTACAAAATAGGTATAACAAAAATGTTCCATAAGTTACCTGTCCCTTTATACAGGGTGGTCCATTGATAGTGACCGGGCCAAATATCTCACGAAATAAGCATCAAACGAAAAAACTACTAACAACGAAACTCGTCTAGCTTGAAGGGGGAACCCAGATGGCGCTATGGTTGGCCCCCTAGATGGCGCTGCCATAGATAAACCTCATATCAACTGCTTTTTTTAAAATAGGAACCCCCATTTTTTAGCAGATATTCGTGTAGTACGTAAAGAAATATGAATGTTTTAGTTGGACCACTTATTTCGCTTTATGATAGATGGTGCTGTAATAGTCACAAACGTTTAAGTACGTGGTATCACGTAACATTCCGCCAGTGCGGACGGTATTTGCTTCGTGATATATTTCCCGTGTTAAAATGGACCGCTTACCAGTTGCGGGAAAGGTCGATATCATGTTGATGTATGGCTATTGTGATCAAAATGCCCAACGGGCGTGTGCTATGTACGTTGCTCGGTATACTAGACGACATCATCCAAGTGTACGGCCCGTTCGCCGTATAGTTACGTTATTTGAGGGAACAGGAAGTGTTCAGCCAAATGTGAAACGTCAACCACGACCTACAACAAATGATGATGCCCAAATACTAATCCGCACATCAGTAGCAGACAAATTGCGTAAGAATCGGGAATCTCATAAACGTCGGTGTTGAGAATGCTACATCAACATCGATTGCACCCATACCATAGTTCTATGCACCAGGAATTACATGACGACGACTTTGAGCGTCGTGTACAGTTCTGCCACTGGGCACAAGAGAAATTACAGGACGAAGACAGATTTTTTGCATGCGTTCTATTTAGCGACGAAGCGTCATTCACCAACAGCGGTAACGAAAAACCAGCATAATATGCACTATTGGGCAACGGAAAATCCACGCTGGCTGCGACAAGTAGAACATCAGCGACCTTGGCGGGTTAATGTATGGTGCGGCATTTTGGGAGGAAGGGTAATTGCCCCCCATTTTATCGATGGCAATCTAAATGGTGTTTTTACCGATGTTACTAGAATATGTTTCACCGCATTACAGAATGGCGATGTACTTCCAACATGATGGATGTCCGGCACATAGCTCGCGTGCGGTTGAAGCGGTATTGAATAGCATATTTCATGACAGGTGGATTGGTTGTAGAAGCACCGCACGTTCACCGGATCTGACGTCCCCGGATTTCTTTCTGTGGGGAAAGTTGAAGGATATTTGCTGTCGTGATCCACGGTCAACGCCTGACAACATGCGTCAGCGCATTGTCATTGCATGCGCGGACATAGCGGAAGGAGAAATACTCGCTGTTGAGAGGAATGTCGTTACACGTATTGCAAAATGCATTGAGGCTGACGGACATCATTTGGAGCATTTATTGCATCAATGTGGTTTTTAAAGGTAATAATGCTGTAACAGCATGCGTTCTCAGAAATGATAAGTTTACAAAGGTACATGTATCACACTGGAACAACCGAAATAAAATGTTCAAACGTACCTATGTTCTGTATTTTAATTTTAAAATCCTACCTGTTACCAACTGTTCGTCTAAAATTGTGAGTCATATGTTTGTGAATGTTACAGCGCCATCTATCACAAAGCGAAAAAAGTGGTCCAACTAAAATATTCATATTTAATTACGTACTACACTAATATGTAATAAAATGGGGGTCCCATTTTTAAAAACGCAGTTGATTTCCGTTTGACCTATGGCAGCGCCATCTAGCCGGCCAACCATAGCGCCATCTGGTTTCCCCCTTCAAGCTAGACAAGTTTCTTTCTTTGTAGTTCTTTCGTTTAACGCTTATTTCGTGAGATATTTGGCCCGGTCACGTTCAATGGACAGCCCTGTATAGTCCGCAGAAGGCCCACAACGCGTGCGCGAGAAAGTGCCGTAATTGCCCTCTTGCGGTACTTCCTTCGTTGATGGACTACATTTCCTAAGGATTCTTCCAATGGATTTCATCCTGGAATCTGGCTTACTCGCGATTAATTTTATGTGCTCGTTCCATTTCATATCGTTCCATAAGCATACCCCCAGAGATTTTCTGCAAGTAACTGCCTCCAGTAATTGTTCTGTAATTGTGTAATCATGCAATATGGCTAAAGTACTGATGAATATTTTGGTTGACACGAGAAGAAAGGGACCTGGAGACACTGAGTTTCTCAATAACGGACACATTTCTTGTTCTTTCGGTCCATTTTATGCGCAGCATCAAGCTCAAATGCATCAATATGATGCTTGTCTTTGGCGTTAAGGGTTCATGTTTCGCAACCATAAACGATCACGGAGAACACGAGTGCTTCAACAAGCCGGACCTTTGTGCTGTTCGTTATCGCTCTGGTCTACCAGATCTTGGTGAAGTTCTTCACAGCCACTCCCCTAGCATGGTCTGTCACCTTATATCATTTTCACAGCTTCCCGTGTCGCAGATGGTTGACCCGAGATAGATGAAAGAGTGCACGACTTCCAGTTCCTTTAATTGACCTGTGGGTTGCACCTGTTCTCTTCGATCAATTATCATGAGTTTTGACTTGCTGAGATTGATGTCTGTTCTATGTGATAGTCTAATGTCCTCAAGTTTTGTTAGTAGCTCAGCAAGTTCACCTTCCTTCCCGTCTAAGAGTGCGGTGTCATCAGTAAATACTTTATGTGATCAAAGGTATCCGGACAACTAGCTGAAAATTACTTACAAGTTCGAGCCGCCCTCCACCGGTAATGCTGGAATTCAATATAGTGTTGGCACACACTTAGCCTTGATGACAGCTTCCACTCCCGCAGGAATACGTTCAATCAAGTGCTGGAAGGTTTCTTTGGGAATGGCAGCCCATTTTTCACGGAATGCTGCACTGAGGAGGGGTATCGATGTCGGTCGGTGAGGCCTGACACGAAGTCGGCGTTCCAAAACATCTCGAAGGTCTTCAATAGAATTCAGGTCAGAACTCTGTGCAGGCGAGTCCACTCCAGAGATGATACTGTCGTGTAACCACTCCGCCACAGGCCGTGCATTATGAACATGTGCTCGATTGTGTTGAAAGATGCAATTGCCATTCCCGAACAGCTCTTCAACAGTGAGAAGCAAGAAGGTGCTTAAAACGTCAATGTAGTCCTGTTATGTGATAGTTCCAACGTAAAACAACAAGGGGTGCAAGCCCACTCCATGAAAAACCCAACCACCCCATAACACCACCGCCTCCGAATTTTACTGTAGGCACTACACACGTTGGGAAATGACGTTCACCGGGCAGTCACCATACCCACACCCTGCCACCGGATCGCCACATTGTGTACCGTGATTACTCACTCCATACAACGATTTTCCACTGTTCAATCGTTCAATGTTTACGCTCCTTACACCAAGCGAGGCGTCGTTTGGCATTTACCGGCGTGACGTGTGGCTTATGAGCAGCCGCTCGACCATGAAATCCACGTTTCCTCACCTCCCGCCTTACTGTCATAATTCATGCAGTGTATCCTGACGCAGTAAGGAATTCGTGTGTGATGGTCTGGATAGATGTCTGTCTGCTACACATTACGTCCCTCTTCAACTGTCGGCGGTCTCTGTCAGCCAACAGACGAGGTCAACCAGTACGCTTTTGTGCTGTACGTGTCCATTCACGTTTCCACTTCACTATCTCATCGGAAACAGTGGATCTAAGGACGTTTTGGATTATTGAAATGTCGCGTACGCACGTATGACATAAGTGACACCCAGTCACCTGACCACATTCGAAGTCCGTGAGTTCCGCGTAGCGTCCCATTCTGCTCTCTCATGATGTCTAATGACTACTGAGGTCACTGATATGGAGTACCTGGCAGTAGGTGGCAGCAAAATGCACCTAATATGAAAAACGTCTTTTTGGGGGTATTCGGATTCTTTTTATCACATTGTGTAGGAGGTTGTTAATAGTTGTACCATCAACGGTCTTACCGCAGTGGCAACAGTGGTTCCCGTCATATCACCGAAGTTAAGCGCTGTCCGATTTGCCTATCACTTAGATGGGTGTTCTGCCGAGTGCTGTTGGCAAGCGGGGTGCACTCCGTCCTTGTGAGACAGCGTGAGGAGTTACTTGATTGGGAAGTAGACGCTCCGGTCACGAAAACTGACAACGGCCGGGAGAGTGGTGTGCTAACCACATGCCCCTCCATAACCGCATCTAGTGACGCTTTTGGATGGAAGATGACACGGCGGCCGGTCGGTACCGTTGGACCTTCATGGTCTGTTCGGGCGGAGTTTGGAGGATAGGACCCATACAATCTTTCTCGCAATGTACAGGGAGGATTTGCTCTATGGTGTTGATCTAATGACTTCTCTCAATTCTGTCTCCCACCTCTCCTCCTCCAGGAATCCGACTGTGGAACTTCAAGCTCCGGATGATTTAGAACTGAGGAAAGCCGTAGGGTTCCCATGGGGTTGTCTGGTGCGGAAGCCCACGTATAACAATATGCGCTGAACGGCGTGCTCCGAATCACTAGTGCCTAGATCACCCTAAACTACATAAACATGTATCTTCGGACGATAACGATAATAGAGCACTCAAGATTAGTAAGGGATCTCCAGAATGAATGCAGAACTGTAATAGAAATAACAGCCGCCAACAGATACCCTGAAAATCTAAATGAGAAAATTAAGGTGTATAGTAAACAGATTTCAGAATGGAATATAGAGAATACTCCAACATTATGCATATATAATCTTGGAAATCTCTCTCAGGAAACAGAATACTTCGTAGGATCTTAAAGGAACAATGTAGTGATGTCTGCACACAACAAAACACAGCTGTGCTGAGATTCAAATAGAGACTAGTACATCTATTCTCGAATTACCAGATTTAATGCAGAGCCCGTAAAGATTAGTATTTAGCCAAAACAAGTAGAAATTTCCGCACAAGACTTATTACCCTGTTTACCTTTGTTGCCATAAAAATACCGTGACATCAATGAAAAAAACATTTCACATGCAATCGCCATAAACAAGACACAGAGTAATGCATCCATTCTCGTACGAAACACGTACGCTTTTATCAAAGCGTGTTCATTCCGTTCTGTCACTGTACCATACAGTACGTGCAAATGCTGTTCCCTTACAGGTATTGTCGAAAAATGTTAACTACCATAATCATGACAAAGTGTATAAAGACGCACCATCGACTGTCATACATGCTCAAGAATCCTAGGGGTTTGGCGTACTTCTACCGAAGCAGTGAGCGTCCTAGCAACCACGCCCGAGTGATCGTTGACTGGAGTCAACAGCAGGTAACGCGTATGAATGGAACAAATTTGTTTTCAAGCAAAGCATACACCCTCGGTACCTGCAATGTTGTGCAGATATTTTCAGTGTAATACAGATGCAAAGATAAATGAGGGTAAGAAATCAGAGAAAATGAAATTACTCCGTAACAGACAACCAGAGACCACGGGTACCTTGTACCAAAACACTCAGAAAATAACCTTGCACATTCTCCGAAAGTTTATCGGTGCACTTCGAGTTCACCTTGTAGAGATCCTTTGCGAAAACTTCCCATTGCAAACTTCGACAAGCCTCATATTCTTACACTTCCCTTTGGTACGAATGGTCTTAGGAATAAGTAAAGACCATAAAACAGTCGTTAACTCCAACGTTTGATTGGACAGCATTATGCGCAAACTCTTGAAGCTTTTCAAATAAAACAAACTTTATTGACTTTCTTCGTCTTTATTCCTCATATCTACATATTAATTTCTCAAGTTAGTCACCCTGGTGACTAACACATTTCTCCCAATGAGTGACCAGTTTGTTGATAAAAATGGTTCAAATGGCTCTGAGCACTATGGGACTTAACATCTGAGGTCATCAGTCCCCTAGAACTTAGAACTACTCAAACATAACTAACCTAAGGGCATCACACACATCCATGCCCGAGGCAAGATTCGAACCTGCGACCGCAGCGGTAGTGCAGTTCTAGACTGAAGCGCCTAGAACCGCTCTGCCACACCGGCCGGCAGTTTGTTGAGACCGTCACTGTAGAATGTTTGACTTTCTTTGACGGAGCCAAACCCTCTCCTCTGCCTACAGCACTTCGTCACTATCAAAATGAAGTCCTCAAAAGGTTTTTTTTTAAGTTTGGAAACAGATGAAAATGGGATGGGACAAAGTCGGGACTGCATGAAGGATGATCGACGACAGTGAACCTAAGGCGTCGGATGGTTGCAGATGTCGCATCGCTCATGTGTGTTCTGGGACTGAAAAAGAGGTTGCACCATGTGTGTACGAACTCTTTGAATTCGTGATTTCTGTTTTATGAGCAGAGTCTATGGAGGTACTTGTAGGCATGATTTCTAAATGCACCACACCTTGAACGTCTCAGAACCCTGTGATCATGACTTCGCCTGCTGATGACATGGTCTTGAACTTTTTTGGCGTCGGTGACGTTTTGTGGTGGAGCTCCGCCGGTGCTCTCTTGCTTTCAGGAGAAAAAGTTTTGAGTGCTATTGACAAGGGATTGCAAATTGATTCCGTATTTCTGGATTTCGGGAAGGATTTTGACACTGTACCACACAAGCAGCTTGTAGTGAATTTGCGTGCTTATGGAATTACGTCTCAGGTATGTGACTGGATTCGTGATTTCCTGACAGAGGGGCCACAGTTCGTAGTAGCTGACGGAAAGTCATCGAGTAAAACAGAAGTGATTTCTGGCGTTCCCCAAGGTAGCGTTATAGGCTCTTTGCTGTTCCTTATCCATATAAACGATTTGGGAGACAATCTCAGCAGCCGTCTTATGTTGTTTACAGACTCCACTGTCGTTTATCGACTAGTAAAGTCATCAGAAGATCGAAACAAATTGCAAAACGATTTAGAAAAGATATCTGGATGGTGCGAAAATTGGCAGTTGACCCTAAATAACTAAAAGTGTAAGGATCAGCCACATGAGTGCTAAAAGGAATCCGTTAAACTTCGGTTACACGATAAATCAGTCAAATCTAAATGTAGTAAATTCAACTAAATCTCTAGGAATTACAATTATGAGCAACTTAAATTGGAAGGAACACATAGAAAATATTGTGGGGAAGGCTAACCAAAGACTGCGTTTTATTGCTAGGACACTTAAAATACGTAACAGATCTATTAAAGAGACTGCCTACACTCCGCTTGTCCGTCCTCTTTTAGAATACTGCTCCTTACTGGATAGGACTGACGGAGAACATCGAAAAAGTTAAAAGAAGGCCAGCACGTTCTGTTTTATCGCGAAATACGGGAGAGAGTATCACTGCAATTATACAGGATTTGGGATGGACATAATTAAAACAAAGGAGTTTTTCGTTGCTGTGGAACCTTCTCACGAGATTTCAATAACCAACTTTCTCCTCGGAATGCGAATATATTTTGTAGACGCCGATCTACATAGGGAGAAAGGATCACTATAATAAAATAAAGGAGAACAGGGCCCGCACGGGAAGATATAGGTGTTCGTTTTTTCCGCGCGCTATACGAAATTAGAATAATAGAGAATTGTGAAGGTGGTTCGATGAACCCTGTGCCAGGCACTCAAATGTGATTTTCAGAGTATCCATGCAGATGTAGATGAAAATGGTGAACCCAGCTTTCATAGCCTGTCAGCGTTTTTTAGGTAACACTGAGCCCAGCTTACATTCTTCTATGAACTTCTATTGGAGGGACGTTTCTGCGGTCATAAACTCTATTACAGCCTGCTGTATGCCGTGCCTGACATTCTTTACATTCCACCATGTTAGACGCTACAGTTCGGATCACTCTAGTGGCAGTGGGTTGCAACTTACGTCAGCGAAGTGGAGTAGTCGACCGAGTAATATACATTAAATGCAATACCTCAGACGATATTGTGAACACAGTAAATAATACGGAAGCATTACTTTTCAGTACACCCTCGCAGTGTGAATGTGACTTTCTCTAGTCCTTAAGTTATACAGATTATCGTATGACGAAATATGGTTTAACAGCGAACTTGCCACGGTACAGGAGGAGGAGGAGGAGATTAGTGTTTAACGTCCCGTCGACAACGAGGTCATTAGAGACGGAGCGCAATCTCGGGTTAGGGAAGGACGGGAAGGAAATCAGCCGTGCCTTTTCAAAGGAACCATCCCGGCATTTGACTGAAAGGATTTAGGGAAATCACAAAAAACCTAAATCAGGATGGCCGGAGACGGGATTGAACCGTCGTCCTCCCGAATGCGAGTCCAGTGTGCTAAGTCACGGTTCATTTAGGGAATTTTTACATACGCCAAGCGCTTACCAGAGGTAATGTAGCAAGGGACAGAAAAATCCTATAATCTACCTGCGATATTAAGGCTAATGTTCGAATTTGTAATATAAACTCCAGTGCTCAACTCGTACACGAGGCTTCCCGAAACTACTAGTGCAAATTAATAAAGGAGGTAGAGAACTTACTTTCTTTCTTTCTCGGGCCTTTGTCCTGCTCCAACGCGGGGTCGGCTTTGTTATGACGGATTTGGCAGTGTTAATGGCAGAGGGCGTCCGGATGCCCTTCCTGTCACCACCCCGAAACCCCCGGGACAGAAGTAGTATACCCTAGCTGTCTGCGGCTAGTGCAAGTCATGAAATAGTGCGAACGTTTCTTTCAAATGTCTGTGAGTCATGTAACTGAGGCGGAACTTGGGGACCAGCCCGGTATTCACCCAGCGGGATGTGGAAAACAGTCTAATAGCCACATCCAGGCTGGCCGGCATACCAGCCCTCGTCCTTAATCCGCTGGGTGGATTCGATCCGGTCCTGGCGCGTCTACCCGAGTCCAGGAAGCAACGCATTAGCGCTCTCGGCTACTCTGGCGGGTATAGGAGGTAGAGAACATCAAAACAAATATATTTCGACAAGCAACATATGGCCTTTGAAGTCAGCTTGTAACGTTAGGGAACATTTGGTTAGTTGTGTTGATATAATCTACTGTGTGGGTGTCGCTGAGTAGGATCGTGTATTGACGTCCAAATATCAACAATTCGCATGTTTGAGCATATCTGAATCCTCGAGATACTCTATCTCGTGCTCATCAACAGCGATTCTGTGTTATTGTGTGAGCCAGCATTCACAGTGATAGGTTGACTGGACCATACATACTTCCATTCCGCCTCATCGGGCAGAGATATCTCATCTTCGTGGAATATGTGCTGACAGAACTACTACAGAATGTACCTCTGAATGTTAGACACAGGTTGTACTTCGAACACAATGGGGCGCCATCCCCTTTCAGCACTGTTGTGAAGAATCATCTGAGAGCCACCTTTGGGAATCGATGGATCGGCCGAGGTGGCCCTGTGTCCTGGCCACGCAAGTTACCTGACCTCGCGTGTCTGGATTTCTTCCTCAGGGGGCAGCAGGTGTATGAAATCGTTGTGCAAACAGAAGAAGACATAGAACTGCCGTCGTTGTTAGTACCACTGTGGACATGCCAGGAATCTTCGATCGGATACGACTATCAGTGATCCGACGATGTACGAGGGGCGTTTGAAAAGTAAAACTACTTACGTGATTGGGGTAAACCTCTTAGTTTTCGACATAGTCTCCTTTTAGACTTATACACTTCGTCCAACGCTGTTCTAATTCGTTGATCCCTTCCGAATGATAGGAATTGTCCAAGTCTGCAAAATAGCTATTAGTTGCTGCAATCATCTCCTCGTTTGAATAAAATCTTTCTCCCGCCAGCCATGTCATGAAATTGGGGAACAAATAGTAGCCAGAGGGAGCTAAGTCTGGAGAACAGAGGGGGTGTGAAACGATTTGGAATCCTATTTCCATTAATTTTGCGACCACAACAGCTGAGGTGTGTGCTCATGCATTGTGATGGAAAAGGACTTTTTTGCGGTCCAATCGCCATCGTTTTCCTTGCAACTCGGTTTTCAAACCGTGCAATAACCATGAATAATATTCACCTGTAATAGTTTTACTCTTCTCCAGGATTATCCCTTGCGAATCCCAAAAGACAGTCGTCATAACCTATCTGGCTGAAGGAAAGGTCTTCGCCTTTTTTGGTGCAGATTCTCCCTTGGTAAAACATTGTTTAGATTGTTGAATGAGATTTTCACTCTGCAGCGGAGTGTGCGCTGATATGAAACTTCCTGGCAGATTAAAACTGTGTGCCCGACCGCGACTCGAACTCGGGATCTTTGCCTCTCGCGGGCAAGTGCTCTACCAACTGGGCTATCGAAGCACGACTCACGCCCGCTACTCACAGCTTTACTTCTGCCAGTACCTCGTCTCCTACCTTCCAAACTTTACAGAAGCTCTCCTGCGAACCTTGCAGAACTAGCACTCCTGAAAGAAAGGATATTGCGGAGACATGGCTTAGCCACAGCCTGGGGGATGTTTCCAGAATGAGATTTTTACTCTGCAGCGGAGTGTGCGCTGATATGAAACTTCGTGGCACATTAAAACTGTGTGCCCGACCGAGACTCGAACTCGGGACCTTTGCTTTTCGCGGGCAAGTGCTCTACCAACTGAGCTGTTGTTTGGTATCAGGAGTATAGTAATGTATCCATGTTTCATCCACAGTGTCTAAACGACGCTTAAAGTCCTACAGATTCTTCCTGAACAGCTGCAAACCATCCTTGCAACACTTCACACGATTCCGTTTTTGGCCAAGCGTGAGCAATCACTGAACCCATCTTTCGGACAGCTTTCTCATGTCCAAATGTTTATGCTAAATATTATATACCCACTCATTCGAGATGCCCACTGCACTAGCAATCTCACGCACCTTAACTCTTGTGTCATCTATCATATCATGGATTTTGTCAATAATTTCTGGAGTCGTAACCTCCACAGGTAGTCCAAAAAGTTCAGCATCACTTGCGCCAATATGGTCACTCTCAAAATTTTGAAACCACTTATAAACTGTTCTAATCGAAGGTGCAGAGCCACCGTAATATTTATCAAGCTTCTCTTTAGTCTCCTGAGGCGTTTTGCCTTTCATAAAGTAATGCTTGATCACCACACAAATTCTTTTCCGTCCATTTTTTGACAATCACTCGACTTCCTTGATTCACACGAATGCCAAACACAAAAAAATAGACCAATATGGCTGAAACTTGGTGTGCGCTCTTTCCAAAGATGCTACTAACTAAAAATGTTCTCGATACGTGCCGGTGGAGCCATCTCTCGGACTTTGCACGGACTTTTCAAACGCCCCTCGTACTGCGTGCGTACAGGCCAATGGTCGCGCATTCGAGCAATTCCTGCGAATGCTACTGGTGTAATTTGAATGTTAAACTACCTCCTGTGTCAATCGTTCCAGGAATCACATATTACCATCGGGAACCATACATACCATAACTAAATTTGTTGTTCCGATCTTGTTTGCCTCCTGTATTACACTGAGGTGACAAAAGTCATGGGATACCCGCTAATGTGTCGGAATCCCTTATGCTCGGTGTAGTGCGTACTGCAGCAACTCTAGGTGGCACAGACTCAACAAGTCGCTGCAAGTCCCCTGCAGAAATAATGAGCCATGTCGCCACTTTAACCGTCCTCAATTGCCACAAGGTTACCGGTGCAGGATTTTATGCAGAAACTGACCTCTCGATTATGTCCCATAAATTTTCGATGTGATTCATGGTGGGCTATCTGTATGCCCAAATCATTCGCTCGAGCTGTCCTGAATGTTCTTCAAACCAATCGCTAACGGTCGTGGCCCAGTGGCGGGGCGCATTCTCATCCGTAAAAATTCCTCGGTTGTTTGGGAACATGAATTCCATGAACGGCTGCAAATGGTCAATGATCGTTCGAGTTGGACTAGAGAACCCAGACCATTTTATATGAACACTCCCCACACCATTATGGACCATCACAAGCTTGCACAATGCTTTATTGACAACCAGAGCCCAACGCTTCGTAGGATCTGCGCCACACTCTAACCGTACCATCAATTCTCACCAATTGAAATTGGGACTCATCTGACTAGGTCAAGGTTTTCAAGTCGTCTACGGTCCAACCGGTACGGTCGAGAGCCCGGGAGAGGCGCTGCAGGTGATGTCGTGCTGTTAATAAAGGCAATCGAGTCGGTCATCTGCTGCCGAAGACAATTAGCGCCGGATTTCACCGCAATGTCCTAACCGACACTTTCGCTGTGCGTTCCACATTGATTTCTGCGGATATTTCACGTAGTTTCACGAACTGCGACATGGTCGCGTATACAAACAGTGATGCAATACTGTCAAAATTTTTTTTTTTTCAGTCTTTGATCAGAATATGAAACATCAAGAGCTCAGATGGAAACGCAGTTCTAAGATAAGAAGGAAAAGCAGAAAGGTGGAAGGAGTATATAGAGGGTCTATACACGGGCGATGTACTTGAGGACAATATTATGGAAATGGAAGAGGATGTAGATGAAGATGAAATGGGAGATACGATACTGCGTGAAGAGTTTGACAGAGCACTGAAAGACCTGAGTCGAAACAAGGCCCCCGGAGTAGACAATATTCCACTTGAACTACTGACGGCCTTGGGAGAGCCAGTCCTGACAAAGCTCTACTATCTGGTGAGCAAGATGTATGAAACAGGCGAAATACCCTCAGACTTCAAGAAGAATATAGTAATTCCAATCCCAAAGAAAGCAGGTGTTGACAGATGTGAAAATTACCGAACTATCAGTTTAATAAGCCACAACTGCTAAATACTAACACGAATTCTTTACAGACGAATGGAAAAACTAGTAGAATCCGACCTCGGGGAAGATCAGTTTGGATTCCGAAGAAATATTGGAACACGTGAGGCAATACTGACCTTACGACTTATCTTGGAAGAAAGATTAAGGAAAGGCAAACCTACGTTTCTAGCATTTGTTGACTTAGAGAAAGCTTTTAACAATGTTGACTAGAATACTCTCTTTCAAATTGTAAGTGTGGCAGGAGTAAAATACAGGGAGCGAAAGGCTGTTTACAATTTGTACAGAAACCAGATGGCAGTTATAAGAGTCGAGATGCATGAAAGGGAAGCAGTGGTTGGGAAGGGAGCAAGACAGGGTTGTAGCCTCTCCCCAATGTTATTCAATCTGTATATTGAGCAAGCAGTAAAGGAAACAAAAGAAAAATTCGGAGTAGGTATTAAAATCCATGGAGAAGAAATAAAAACTGTGATGTTCGCCGATGACATTGTAATTCTGTCAGATACAGCAAATGACTTGGAAGAGCAGTTGAACGGAATGGACAGTGTCTTGAAAGGAGGGTATAAGATGAACATCAACAACAGCAAAACGAGGATAATGGAATGTAGTCCATTTAAGTCGGATGTTGCTGAGGGAATTAGATTAGGAAATGAGACACTTAAAGTAGTAAAGGAGTTTTGCTATTTGGGGAGCAAAATAACTGATGATGGTCGAAGTAGAGAGGATATAAAATGTAGACTGGCAATGGCAAGGAAAGCGTTTCTGAAGAAGAGAAATTTTTTAAAATGGAGTATAGATTTAAATGTCAGGAAGTCGTTTCTGAAAGTATTTATATGGAGTGTAGCCATGTATGGAAGTGAAACATGGACGATAAATAGTTTAGACAAGAAGAGAATAGAAGCTTTCGAAATGTGGTGCTACAGAAGAACGCTGAAGATTAGATGGGTAGATCACATAGCTAATGAGGAGGTATTGAATAGGATTGGGGAGAAGAGACGTTTGTGGCACAACTTGACAAGAAGAAGGGATCGATTGGTAGGACATGTTCTGAAGCATCAAGGGATCACCAATTTAGTAGTGGAGGGCAGCGTGGAGGGTAAAAATCGTAGAGGGAGACCAAGAGATGAATACACTAAGCAGATTCAGAAGGATGTAGGTTGCAGTAGGTACTGGGAGATGAAGAAGCTTGCACAGGATAAAGTACCATGGAGAGCTGCATCAAACCAGTCTCAGGACTGAAGACCACAACAACAACAACATGAATTTTTTAGACGATGACCGGTTTCAGTTCGTAATGATCATCCTCAGCTCTTTTTTACACCATGTCCATTATGGCCTTATCGCTTTAGGACACCCAGGTTCGATTCCCGGCGGGGTCAGGGATTTTCTCTGCCTCGTGATGACTGGGTGTTGTGTGACGTCCTTAGGTTAGTTAGGTTTAAGTAGTTCTAAGTTCTAGGGGACTGATGACCATAGATGTTAAGTCCCATAGTGCTCAGAGCCATTTGAACCAATTTTTTTTAAAAAGATCTGAGGATGGTCATTACGGTCTCAAACCGGTCATCGTCTAAAGAATTCATGTTGTGATCAAAGACTGAAATAAAAAATAACATTTCACGCAGTGTTGTTTGTCTGTTAACACTGACAACTCCAGGCAAACTCCACTGCTCTCGGTCGTTAAGTGAAGGTCGTCGGCCACTTCGTTGTCCGTGATTAGAGGTAATGCCAAAAATGTGGTATTCTCGGCTCAGACTTGATACCGTGGATTTCGGATTATTGAATTCCCTAACGATTTCCGAAATGGAATGTCCCATGCGTTTAGCTCTACCATTCCTCGTTCCTTCTAATTCCCGTCGTGCGACCCTAATCACGTCGGAAATCTTTTCGTACGAATCACTTGAGTACAAGCGACAGCTCCACCAGCGCATTGCCCTTTTATGTCTTGTGTAGGCGATTGTATTGTATTGTATGGAACTGGGGACCTAGAAACGACGGAGCGACTTCGCCCCGCCGTAGCCTGCAGTGGTTCACAACCCCACAACAGGCCACAGCAGTCCACTCACCCCACCGCCGATCCACACCGAACCCAAGGTTATTGTACGGTTCGCCCCCAGTGGACCCGGCCGGGAACGTCTCACACCAGACGAGTGTAACCGGAATGTTAATGTGGTGGAGTAGTTATGGTGTACACGTGTGTAGGTTATGCTACCGCAATCTGTATATGTGCATATCGCCATCCCATGACTTATGTCATCTCTGTGTAACTTGAACAAATACGCTACTGGCCATTAAAATTGCTACACCACGAAGATGATGTGCTACAGACGCGAAATTTAACTGACAGGTAAGAAGATGCTGTGATACGCAAATGATTAGCTTTTTAAAGCATTCATGATGGCGCCGGTGACGACACCTACAACGTGCTGACATGAGCAAAGTTTCCAACCGATTTCTCACACACAAACAGCAGTTGACCGGCGTTGCCTGGTGAAACGTTGTTGCGATGCCTCGTGTAAGGAGGAGAAATGCGAACCATCGCGTTTCCGACTTTGATAAAGGTCGGATTCTAGCCTACCGCGATTGCGATTTATCGTATAGCGACGTTGTTGCTCGCGTTGGTCGCGATCCGATGACTGTTAGCAGAATATGGAATCGATGGGTTCAGGGGGGTAATACGGAACGCCATGCTGGATCCCAAGGGCCTCGTATCACAAGCAGTCGAAATGACAGGCATCTTATCCGCATGGCTGTAACGGATCGTGCAGCCACGTCTCGATGCCTTAGTCAACAGATGGGAACGTTCGAAAGACAACAACCATCTGCACGAACAGTTCGACGACGTTTGCAGCAGCATGGACTATCAGCTCGGAGGCCATGGCTGCGGCTACCTTTGACGCTGCATCACAGACAGGAGCGCCTACGATGGTGTATTCAACGACGAACCTGGGTGCACGAATCGCAATGCATCTTTTTTTCGGATGAATCCAGCTTCTGTTTATAGCATTATGATGGTCGCATCCGTGTTTGGCGACATCGCGGTAAACGCACATTGGAACCGTGTATTTCTTTATCGCCATACTGTCGTATCACCTGGTAAGGGGTGCCCCTGGTTACACGTCTCGGTCACCTCTAGTTCGCATTGAAGGCACTTTGAACAGTGGACGTTACATTTCAGATTTGTTACGACCCGTGGCTCTACCCTTCATTCGATCCCTGTGAAACCCTACATTTCATCTGGATAATGCACGACCTCATGTTGCAGGTTCTGTAAGGGCCTTTCTGGATACAGAATAAATTCGACTGTTGCCCTGGCCAGCACATTCTCCAGATCTCTCTCCAAATGAAAACGCCTGGTCAATGGTGGCCAAGCAACTGACTCGCCACAATACGCCAGTCACTACTCTTGATCAACTGTGGTATCGTGTTGAAGCTGCATCGGCAGCTGTACCTGTACACGCCATCCAAGCTCTGTTTGACTCAATGCCCAGGCGTATCAAGGCCGTTATTATGGCCATAGGTGGTAATTAATGGTACTGATTTCTCAGAATCTATGCTCCCAAATTGCGTGAAAATGTAATCACATGTCAGTTCTAGTATAATATATGTGTCCAATGAATACCCGTTATCATCTGCATTTCTTCTTGGTGTAGCAATTTTAATGGCCAGTAGTGTAGTTTCCAGAACTCCCGAAGAAAGCGGTAGAGAAGGTCATCAAATTGAATGCGTTTATATTAAGCTGCCAAGACCCTCGCAGTGGTGTTATTGTGGACCACTTTCCTGCTTCCACAACGCGCATTAATTCAATTGGACCGCGGGCTAGTCACGTGATCGAGTCAGTGTCCGCTTCGGCCGGGGTTACAGATCGTGTCATAAGTCGACGTCAGCCGCATCACGCGAGAAGAAAGAACACGAGCGCTCTCGTGTTTCGAATTTCGTGAAGCAGTGCAGCGGATTGGAGGAATGTGTCCCCATATTTGGCGGGCGGAGTCCGGCAGGAAAGGGAAGGAGCGAGCAGCGAGCGGCGCGGAGCGGCGTCGGCTGCGGCAGGGTGTGGTGTCCGGCCTTGACCGCTGCAGGCCGTTGACTTGTTGACCCGCGCCAAGCTGGCGGGCCGCGGTGACTCACGCAGCTGCGCTCGCCTCGGCTGTCGCCCGCCGCGACGCCCACCGCTGCCCGCCGTTTCCGCGTCGCGGCTCGCCCAACGCGCCCGCCTTTGCGTCGTCTGGCACACTTCTGCTACCTCTTCCGTACCCAATCTAGCCCCTAGGAAAGACGCGTTTCCGGAGATTATTTCCTTCGCCACAGGACACTAAAGCCCCCTGCACACAAGGACAGTAGTGGCGATAATTAGTACTAGCCGCTAGAAATTATCCATCCATCATTCTCGTGTTTAGGTGTACTTCCGCTTCATCGTCCAGTAGGCTACTGGGCCGGCCGCAGTGGCCGTGCGGTTCTAGGGGCTACAGTCTGGAAACGAGGGACCGCTACGGTCGCAGGTTCGAATCCTGCCTCGGGCATGGATGTGTGTGATGTCCTTATGTTAGTTAGGTTTAATTGGTTCTAAGTTCTAGGCGACTGATGACCTCAGAAATTGAGTCCCATAGTGCTCAGAGCCATTTGAACCATTTTTAGGCTACTGGTGGCCAGCGAACTGGAGTAGGTTCAGTAGACGTCAAAGGGCCAGTAACACGGTCACGTGATCTAGTGGCAGTCAAAACTGGATGTGTCTTAAAAGGTACTGGCAGCAAACAAAGCGCTAGACCCTACTGAGGGAGGAACAACTGTTGTGCATCTTACACTTTCTTTACAAAATGTCTCCATTACCTGAAGAATCGCAATCAGACCCAACTGGCTAGCGTAAGATGTACTGCGCACAAAATAGTTATATCTTTACAGTCCCACGTAAACTCTGTTTACAATTTGTACAGAAAGCAGATGCCAGTAATAAGAGTCGAGGCACAATAAGGGAAGCAGTGGTTGGGAACGGAGTGAGACAGGGTTGTAGCATTTTCCCGATGTTATTCAATCTGTATATTGAGCAAGCAGTAAAGGAAATAAAAGAAAACTTCGGAGTAGGTATTAAAACCCATGGAGTGGAAATAAAAATTTGAGGTTCGCCGATGACATTGTAATTCTGTCAGATACAGCAAAGAACTTGGAAGAGCAGTTGAACGGAATGGATAGCGTCTTGAAAGGAGGGTATAACATGAACATTAACAACAGCAAAACTAGGAAAATGGAACATAGTCGAATTAAGTCGGGTGATGCTAAGGGAATTAGATTAGGAAATGAGACACTTAAAGTAGTAAAGGAGTTTTGTTAACATCCAGTATAGATTTAAGTGTCAGGAAGTCGTTTCTGAAAGTATTTGTATGGAGTGTAGCCATGTATGGAAGTGAAACGTGGACGATAAATAGCTTAGACAAGAAGAGAATAGAAGCTTTCGAAATGTGCTGCTACGGAAGAATGCTGAAGATTACATGGGTAGATCACATAACTAATGAGGAGGTATTGAATAGAATTGGGGGAGAAGAGGATTTTGTGGCACAATTTGACTAGAAGAAGGGATCGAGTGGTAGGACATGTTCTGAGGCATCAAGGGATCACCAATTTAGTACTGGAGGGCAGCGTGGAGGGTAAAAATCGTAGAGGGAGACCAAGAGATGAATACACTAAGCAAATTCAGAAGGATGTAGGCTGCAGTAGGTACTGGGAGATGAAGAAGCTTGTACAGGATAGAGTAGCATGGAGAGCTGCATCGAACCAGTCTCTGGACTGAAGACCACAACAACAACAACAACAACAACACGTAAACTATGAACTATTATTATGCACCATACGTCATAGTGATGAACACGATGCAAAGAAATGAAATTAATTTATGTCAATGAGGAAAGGTGAAAATCTTTGTTACCGAATCAGAATTTGAGCCTAGGTCTCTTGCTCACTTTTTTTTTTTTTTAGCTTCCTTCCCGGCGCCCAAAGGAAGGGGTGGGGGCAAAGTGGCCAAGGGCCGCAGCCCGAGGTCTGACCCACACTCCAGGAACCGCGGATAACGTAGAGAACGTGGAATAAAGGTACAATAAATATATTTTATTTATTTATTAATTTTTAACATTAATACCACCTGGTTTTTTCCGAGAAGAGCATTCCGATGACGAGAGAATATATCGGTTCTGAATGTGGAAGAGACGGGGATCAACTCTTCATGACAGGAACAGTCCAGCTCTCTACATCAGCATCTACGTGATTACTGTGCTATTCACAATAAAGTGCCTGGCAGAGGGTTCCATGAACCACCTTCATGCTGTCCCTCTACCGTTCCACTCTCGAACGGCACGCGGGAAAAACGAGCGCTTAAATTTTCCAGTGCGAGCCCTCATTCCTCACATTTTATCGTGATTATCATTTCTCCCTGCGCAGGTGGGTGCCAATAGAATGTTTTCGCAATCGTAGGAGAAAACTGGTGATTGAAATTTCATGAGAAGATCCCGTCGCAACGAAAAACGCCTTTGTTTTAATCATTGCCACTCCAATTCACGTATCATGTCTGTGACACTTTATCCCCTTTTTCCAATAATACAAAACGGGCTGCCCTTCTTTGTACTTTTTTGATGTCATCCGTCAGTCCCACCTGGTGCGGATCCCAAACTGCACAGCAATACTCCAGAATAGTGCGGACAAGCCTAGTGTAAGCAGTCTCTGTGGTAGACCTGTTGCACCTTCTAAGTGTTCTGCCAATGAATAGTAGTCTTTGGTTTGCTCTACCCACAATATTATCTATGTGATCGTTCCAATTTAGGTTATTTGCCATTGTAGTCCCTGGTGTGAATTAAGGAAGACACTGCAAAGGAAGCTGGAGAAAAACTATATTTTAGACTGCGGACAACTGTACAATGGCGTTCATTAACGGACTGCCAAAAATTAAGGATACTTTTCTCGCCATCAGCAAACAAGTAGTGAGCTGCATGTTCACTAATCCACTTGACGGAGGTCGTCTTCACTTGCGGGAAGTATCCAGCACCCGCAAAGTGAAGCAGTTGAGTAGGAGTGGTACGGACAATTTCTGTCACATCAAGAACCAGATTTCTCTTGCCGATCTGCAACAGTTGGTGCTCATCTGTGCCCAAGACATCACAGGCGACACACAACGGCGAGTGTGCGAGGTGAATACTGTGAAGGCGTGTCCTACTGCCAGTAAGGTACCATGCCGACTGGAGGTCCGGACAAGCGCAGAAGGTGGGATTGCTTGTCATTGGGAGTTCCAATGTTAGGCGGGTGATGGAGCCCTTTAGGGATATAGCAGCTAAGGACTCGAAGAAAGCCAATGTGAACTCCGTGTGCATACCGGGGTGAGTCATCCAAGATATGGAAAGGGTCCTTCCGGATGCCACGAAGGGTACAGGGTGCAGCCAACTGCAGGTGGTGGCTCATGTCGACACTAATGATGTGTGTCGCTATGGATCGGAAGATATTCTCTCTGGTTTCCGGGGGCTATCTGAGTTGGTGAAGACTGCCAGTCTTGCTAGCGAGATGAAGGCAGAGCTCAACATCTGCTGTATCGTCGACAGGACCGATTGCGGACCCTTGGTACAGAGCCCAGGGGAGGGTCTGAATCAGTGGCTCAGACGGTTCTGCGACCATGTAGGCTGCAGATTCCTCGACTTGCGCCATAGGGTGGTGGGTTACGGGTTCTACTAAATAGGTCAGGTGTCCACTACACACAGGAGGCGGCTATACGGGTAGCAGGGGCTGTGTGGCGTGGACTGGGCGGTTATTGAGATTAGACAGTCTCGGGAAAGATCAAAAAGGGCTCTAGTCTCCAACGGTACAGAGCACAGAAACAACGAGAATCGACCAAGCAACAGTCGGTATTGTAGTTGTAAATTGTCGTAGCTGTGTTAGAAAATTACCAGAGCTTCAAGCGCTGATAGAAAGCACTCAAGCTGAAATCATTATAGGAACAGAAAGCTGGCTAAAGCCGGAGATAAATTCTACCGAAATTTTTACAGAGGCGCAAACCGTTTCCACAAAGGATAGATTAAATACAGTAGGTGGTGGTGTGTTTGTGTCTGTTGGTAGTAGTTTATCTTGTAGTTAAGTTGAAATAGATAGTTCCTGTGAATTACTATGGGTAGAGGTCATATCAACAGCCGTACGAAAATAATAATTGGCTCCTTCTACCTAACCCCAGACTCACATGATATAATAGCCGAACGGTTCAAAGAAAACTTGAATCTCATTACAAATAAGTAGCCCACTCATACAATTATAATTGGTGAAGACTTCAATCTACCCTCGATTTGTTGCGAAAATAGATGTTCAAAGCCGGTAGTAGACAGAAAATATCTTCCGAATTGTACTAAATGCTTTCTCTGAGAATTTCTTTGAACAGATAGTTCATGAGACCACACGAATTGTTGCAAAAACACACTTGACCTCTTAGCCACAAATAATCTGATCTAATACAGAGGGTTACTAGGCTCAGAACCAAATCAACCAAAACCACTAAAAATTAACGCAAAATATATCTATTTAAAATAAATAAATATTCGCTTGATGCCTTTCTAAGAGAGAGTCTCCATTCCTTCCAAGCTAAGTATGTAAGTGTAGACCAGATATGGCTTAAATTGAAAGATACAGTATCGACAGCACTAGATAGGTTCATGCCGCGTAAGTTAATAAGAGACGGGACTGGTCCACCATGGTGCACAAAACACGTCAGAACACTGTTACAGAAGCTACGAAAAAAGCATACCAAATTCAGAAGAACGCAAAATCCCCAAGATTGGTTATGTTTCACGGAAACTCGAAATTTAGAGCAGACGTCAATGCGAGATGCTTTTAATAGTTTCCACAATGAAACGTTCTCTCAAAATATGGTAGAATACCCAAAGAGATTCTGGTCATATGTAAAGTACAACAGCGGCAAAAAAACAGTCAATACCGTCACTGCGCGATAGTGATGGAAATGTTACCGACGATGGTGCCTCTAAAGCGGAGTCAGTAAACACAGTTTTGCATGATTTTTTCACGAAGGAAGACGAAGTAAATAATCCAGAAATCGAAACCACAACAGCTGTTAGCATGGCTGACATAAAAGTAGATATCTTAGGTGTTGTGAAACAAATAACTTAAGAAAGGCAAGTCTTTCGGTCCAGATGGTATACCAATCAGGTTCCTTTCAGAGTATGCAGACACAATAGCGTCTTTCTTAGCAGTCATATACAACCGGTCACTTGACGAAAAGTCTGCTCCTAAAGACTGGTAAGTAGCACAGGTCACAGCAATATTCAAGAAAGGAAATAGAGTAACCCATTTAATTACAGACCCATATCACTGACCTCAATTTGCAGTAGGATTCTGGAGGATATACTGTACTCGAACATTATGAATCACCTTATTGATACACAAACAACACGGATTCAGAAAATATCCTTCTTGTGCACCGCAGCTAGCTCTTTATTCCTATGAAGTAATGAGTGCTGTTGACAAGGGATCTCAGATCAATTCCGTATTCCTAGATTTCCAGAAGGCTTTTGAAACCGTTCCTCACAAGCGACCATTAATCAAATAGCGTGCATATGGAGTATCGTATCCGTTGACCTCTCAGAAAGGTCACAGTGATAGACGGTAAATCATCGAGGAGAACAGAAGTGATATCTGGCGTTCCGCAAGGTAGTTTCATAGGCCCTCTGCTGTTCCTGATTTACATAAATGATCTAAGTGATAATCTGAGCAGCCCCCTTAGATTGTTTGCAGATAACACTGTAATTTACCGTCTAGTAAAATCATCAGACGATCAATTCCAATTACAAAATGATCTAGAGAGAATCTCTGTATGGTGCGAAAAATGGCAATTGGCACTAAAAAAAGAAACGTGCGAGGTCATCCACATGGGTACTAAAAGAAATCCGATTAATTTTGGGTATACGATAAATCGCACAAATCTAAGGGCTGTCAATTCGACTAAATACCTAGGAATTACAGGTACGAGCAACTTAAATTGGAAAGACCACATAGGCGAAACAAAGACTGCACTTTGTTGGAGAACACTTAGTTAGAAAATGCGACAAACCCACCAAAGAGACAGCCTACATTACACTTTTCCGCCCTCTGCTGGAATATTGCTGCGTGGCGTGGGATCCTTCTCAGGTAGGATTGACGAAGGACATCGAAAAAGTGCAAAGAAGGGCAGCTCGTTTCGTGTTATCGCGCAATAGGGGTGAGAGAGTCACTAATATGATACGCGAGTTGGGGTGGCAGTCACTGAAACAAAGGCGGTTTTCTTTGCGGCGAGATCTATTTACGGAATTTCAATCACCAACTTTCTCTTCCGACTGCGAAATTTTTTTGACACACCTACGTAGGGAGAAATGATCATCATAATAAAATAAGAGAAATTAGAGGTCGAACGAAAAGATTTAGGTATTCCTTTTTCCCTCCCTCTCGCGCGGTTCCAGACTGAAGCGCCTAGAACCGCTCTGCCACATCGGCCAGCCATTCACCACATTCGGTGACCTGTGCTGCCGAAGAAAGCCATAGATCGCCTTCATGGATGTCAAGAGCGCTGGCAGTATCACACAGTACGGACGTAGCTCAGTTCGAGGTAGAAGTGGCCGAAGTAAAAGAAGAGCGACGGGACTTCCGAAAGCTGTATAGGTGCTGAGAGAGAGTGTGGTGCAGGGCCTCCAGCAATAGGCTGGTAAGGCGCGTAGGACAACGGCGCCACAACGCCTTGTGGGAGCAAATGAATAGGGCTATCGCTCTGTCAGGCACATGATACAGGCCTAAACCGACCCTGCAGCGCGGGAGAGTGAGTGTCTCCTACCTTATCTTGAACAGCAAGCCGTGGCAGACAAATGAACTCAATGCCACTAGCATGCGGCGAGCCATCGATGGCGAAATAGTAAGAGTATGTGCCACGTGGGGCATCCGTGACGCTAAATATCAATCTACATATTGTGTCCGTTGCTGATGATCGGGTGCTCGTAAATGGTAAAACGGTGCGGCCGTTGGCTTTACTAGGCAGATGCGCTGACAGTGGTCAGGGCAAGAGTGCGGACTATAATAGAACGCCTCCCGTCAGAACCAATATCTCAACTTATACCACACACTACTGGTGTAGTGCCCACATTCATTAGACTCATTATTCGTGGCATTGTGCCGATTCCCGTAAGAGTTCGACCTTTGTGTGCATCTGCACTGAAACGATGATTGAGCATCATCACCGGACTTATACACGATGGTCCATTGATAGTGACCGGGCCAAATATCTCACGACATAAGCGTCTAACGAAAAAACTACAAAGAACGGAACTCGTCTAGCTTGAAGGGGGAAACCAGATGGCGCTATGGTTGGCCAGCTAGATGGCGCTGCCATAGGTCAAGCGGATATCAACTGCGTTTTTTTAAAAAATAGGAACCCCCATTTTTTATTACATATTCGTGTAGTACGTAAAGAAATATGAATGTTTTAGTTGGACCAACCTTTTCGCTTTGTGACAGATGGCGCTGTAATAGTCACAAACATATGGCTCACAATTTTATACGAACAGTTAGTAACAGGTAGGTTTTTCAAATTGAAATACAGGACGTAGGTATGTTTGAACATTTTGTTTCGGTTGTTTCAATGTGACACATGTACCTTTGTGAACTTATTTCCGAGAACGCATGCTGTTGCAACGTCATTACCTGTAAATACCACATTAATGCAATAAATGCTCAAAATTATGTCCGTCAACCTCAATGCATTTGGCAATACGTGTAACGGCATTCCTTCCGTAATGATCGCACATACATTGACAATGCGCTGACGCATGTTGTCAGGCGTTGTCGGTGGATCACGATGCCAAATGTCCTTCAACTTTTCCCAGAGAAAGAAATCCGGGGACGTCACATCCGGTGAACGTGCGGCCATGGTATGGTGCTTCGACGACCAATCCACCTGTCATGAAATATGCTATTCAGCACCGCTTCAACCGCACGCGAGTTATGTGCCGGACATCCATCATGTTGGAAGTACATCGCCATTCTGTCGTGCAGTAACATCGGTAGAACATTATGTAGGAAATCAGCATACATTGCACCATTTAGATTGCCACCGATAAAATGGGGACCAATTTTGCTCCCTCCCATAATGCCGCACCATACATTAATCCGCCAAGGTCACTGCTGTTCCACTTGTAGCAACCATCGTGGATTTTCCGTTACACAATAGTGCATATTATGCCGGTTTACGTTACCGCTGTTGGTGAATGACGCATCGTCGCTAAATAAAACACGTGCAAAAAATCTGTCATCGTCCCGTAATTTCTCTTGTGCCCAGTGGAAGAACTGTACGCGACGTTCAAAGCCGTTGCCATGCAGTTCCTGCTGCATAGAAATATGGTACGGGTGCAATTGATGTTGATGAGGCATTCTCACTGGCGTTTTCGAGATTCCCGATTCTCGCACAATTTGTCAGCGGATTCGCCGCGACTGCAGCTGAAACACCTACTGAGCATCATCATTTGTTGCAGGTCGTTGTTGACGTTTCACATGTAACTGAACACTTCCTGTTTCCTTAAATAACGTAACTATCCGGCGAACGGTCCGGACACATGGATGTCGTCGTTCAGGATACCGAGCAGCATACATAGCACACGTCCGTTGGGCATTTTGATCACAATAGCCATACATCAACACGATATCGACCTTTCCCGCAATTTGTAAACGGTCCATTTTAACACGGGTAATGTATCACGAATCAAATACCGTCCGCACTGACGGAATGTTGCGTGATACCACGTACTTATAAGTTCGTGACTATTTCAGCGCCATCTATCACAAAGCGAAAAATGTGGTCCAACTAAAACCTTGATATTTCTTTACGTACTACACGAATATGTAACAAAATATGGGAGTTGCTATTTAAAAAAACGCAGTTGATATCCGTTTGACCTATGGCAGCGTCATCTAGTGGGCCAACCATAGCGCCATCTGGTTTCCCCCTTCAAGCTAGACGAGTGTCGTTCTTTGTAGTTTTTTCGTTTGATGCTTATTTCTTGAGATATTTGGCCCGGTCACTATCAATGGACCACCCTGTATATGTGGCGTCCTTTGTTTCGGACACGTGATTATACCAAAAAGGTGAAGAGAGAGTTCTATGATGAAGTTAGAGAGTGACTTAGTGAGACCAAGCGTCGCAGTTCTGGACGTTTTCATTGAGAGCCCGTGTAAAAGATGTGAAGGCTGTGCAAGTGAGCTCATCAATGAGAAGCGGAGCGGGCGCTGACGGTATCTACGTACCGAAGTTACTATGGTTCAAAATGGCTCTGAGCACTATGGGACTTGACATCTGAGCTCATCAGTCCCCTAGACTTAGAACTACTTAAACCCAACTAACCTAAGATCATCACGTACATCCATGCCCGAGACAGGATTCAAACCTGCGACCGTAGCAGCACCGTGGTTACCATGGTTCACTGCAGCCGTCGGCTTCTTGAGAGATGTAGTCATCACGGGGAGGTCAACATAGATATTGGTAAGTTTGGTTTTTAATTCCTGTGAGTATCAAATCAAAAGCCTGAGCCCACATAAATCAGTAAACAGGTGTTCAATTAATTGCCACTTTCCTAGACATTAGCTCACACAACTTCTGTCATTACTAAGATAGAAACAAAAGCGACGAACTTATTTATAAACATAAGGAGGAAAGGGTAATCAGTATCGAAAATGTCGGGCATACATAAAAACGGGATTTTCCGATGGTCATTTCTCAAATGCTATTGTTCATAAAATGGTAGGGTCAAGTGTTTCGGATACTCCTTTGAATAGGGACCATTTGTATGCTCCAAAGAAGGTCACTATCCTACAGTACAGAGTCAAAGTATGAACATTACACTCTTCCTCCTGCTTATGCAAATAGTGCAAATCAGTTGATTGTTGGCTCTGAGCACTATGGGACTCAACTGCTGTGGTCATCAGTCCCCTAGAACTTAGAACTACTTAAACCTAACTAACCTAAGGACATCACGCACATCCATGCCCGAGGCAGGATTCGAACCTGCGACCGTAGCAGTCGCACGGTTCAGGACTGGGCGCCTAGAACCGCGAGACCACCGCGGCCGGCAGTTGATTCTTTTTGCATTTGATGCAATCTACGGCGGACCTGATGAGACTTATGGAGTCACTGTTAGTACATGAGCGGTTCTTCGAAGAATCGCAAAAAATGGTTTCCACTATATTTTCGCTTTCACCAACAGTCCAAAACCTAGCTGAACATTTCAAGATGGCTGTTTACAGAAAAAGTTTCTTGATATCTTTGTCCGTTTCCAAGATACAGATTTTCAAAGTAATCCTACTTCGACACCACTAAAATCCGGTATGAGATGAAATCTAAATAATAACTGCTGTAAATTGCTCAAATTTTAACGGTATATTCTCTAGGTAATTATCCAGAAGGGCCATCTCCCAGTTTCCATATATTTTTATCTGTTATAGAGAAACGCCCCAACAGCTTGTTTGTTGGATACCAAAACCCAGCCGCAGATTTCGAGACAGCTATGTCTAGCAGATGGCTTGATTTTTTACGATCTATTTCTAAGATCCCGATCTCAAACAGTCTTGAAAATTTCTTTATCCCTTTCCGAGATATAGAAGTTCAAAGTTACACTACTTGTACACGTAAAATCCGGTGTGAGGAGAAAACGTAGTTTATAAACTGACTTAGCACGGGGAAATATGCTGTAAAGTGTCTCCATTATCATCTGGGAACCCCATATTGCAGTGCTGAAGCAGATGTAAATTTTTTTTGTACATAAAATCTAGTCTGAGATGTAAAATTAGTTTTGTGTTAATCAATTTCAAAACATTTCTTTTCATACGAGATAGATATCTTGCTGCAGCAGAGAACAGAAAAATTGCGAATATATTCCTGTTTTTTTTTTTTTTTTTAAGACTGTACCTGAAAATTGGGGTACCAGCTGCTCAATCTACGCTCCTCAACACCTTCAAAACGTTTTCCCAAAAATTTTGACATACGAACGTATTCGTGCTTTTATAAACTGAGAGAGAATAAGAAAGTGGCAGTGACAAAGACAATGAGGACGAGGAAGAGAGAAATAGTAACAGCGAGAAAAGTGAGCAGTAGTAGGAAGGAAGGAATGAGCAGTAGGAGAGAGCAAGAGGGAAACACTGGCAGTGCGAGGAGACTGTAGTAGTAGGACAGAAAATAAGGGACTGTGGCTGTGACGCAGGAGATAATGAAGAGAGACACAAAGAGATAATGAGAATGAGTTGGACTCAATGAGTGACGGAGAAACGGCAACTGGAAGTGGGTGGGTATGAGCGTCTTACAGCAGTGGACTAGCGGGTGTGAATGAGTTGTAGTTAAGGGAGATTGTGGGTGTTTTAGGTGAATCGCGTGATAAAAAAATCGCGAATATTTTCGCATGCTAAAATTTTTGGGAAAACTTTTAAGGGTGCTGAGGAAGGTAGAATGAAGCAGCTGGTACCCCAGTTTTCAGTCAGAGTATTTTAAATAAACGATGTTCGCATTTTTGTGCTCCGATAGCAGTATTTCTCCGCTCGCTAGAATACGTGATTTGACTATATACTAGACTGTATCTAACGACTACGATATTGTGTTTTAAAACATTTTGTAGTACTGCTAGTATTATCTACTATCAATATTTAAACAAATTTGATTATTCTCTGAACAACAATACTTGTGAAATGTTCAGAACAAATTTATTTTACAGAGTTCGTTGATAACCAAGTAGTGCCTAAGTACGTATGGTGTGCCAGATACTACGAGCCAATTGCCTTTATCTGTGAAGACACTTGTCTTTCACCACTGAAGAATTCAACCAGTTTCTTCCTTGTTTCAGAAGTAGTTTTCGAATGTATGTATGTCGAGCGTGCCACTCTCAAAGGCAGTAGTTCTGTTCCAGTGGAACGCCATTCGCCGGAGTAAAAACTCTGATGTCTTTGTCTTCACGATCAACCCGTCCTCTTTCAAAGTACGTAGCTGGTGACGTTGTTTGCAACGTGTAGTGGAGAGTTCTTGTACACTGTGCAATCAAACCTACAGTTTCTAAATTACTTTCCATTTCTCTTCTAACGATTAAAAATCTTGCTGCCATTATACCAAACGATTTTTCTGCCACTCTGCATGCACGCGATAAACGAACATTCTTTCCTCTAATGTCAAATTTAGTTTGAAAAAGGGCTTCATTAAGTTCGGTGACAAAGGGAACACGTCATCACCCGAAGTAAAGTGGTCATTAGGAAAATGTAGTGTAGTATTGTCTCAGGTTGACTTAAGCGAGAAAAACTAGAACACACTTGCGTCTTTGTCTCTACCACTGCTTCCTACAGCTGCGTCTGAAACTTACAATCAATGTATACCAAAGTCAAAACTATAACGCTCTAACCTTCTTTGTAGTTGTAAATCTCAGGGCAACTCCCAGATGCACGCATTATGGTCACACACTTTCCGTCAATAAGACTACAACGTAAGGGAAAATTCCATTTTGTTTCAGTTTTTTTCACCCATTCCTTCGATGTTTGCGAAACCTAAAAGAGAAGTATTAGTTACTCACTAAAATTTGAAAGTGCGTACTAACACATTAACACAAACATTGAGAGTTGTGAGAGCGTTTAATTACTGGTAATCTTTTAATTTCTGGTTACAACAGCTAACGCTGCTAAAGATGATGGGACGGAAGACGAAACTGGCGCAACTGATCATCATACTATTGACATCATACAGAATGTCGAGAGCTCATCACAATCCCCACTTGTGCCTACACTCCTAACACCCAATCAAAAAAGCCCGTATACTTTAAATAAACCTCAACAAGACAAAGATGACTTATTTGGGAAATATGCTGGAGCTCAGTTGACGGACCTTCCCTCAAAAACTAGACTTACATGCTGGAACCATATTCAGTCATTGCTGGCCTAAGAGAGATTCGAATTGTTGAAATCCTCATAATTATCAACTGCTCCGATGTTATCTGGAACCTCGTCCAACGCCGGTGATTCAGATGACGAATTTATAACTGAAGGAGATTTTCTTTACAGACGTTTACAGAAAATGTCATCACCTCACAAACAAATTTTGTTCTGGATCCAATATTTAATAATAAATTGTATTAAGTAAGATTTATATATTTTGCTTAATCATCTTTTGTATGATTCTCATAGTTGTTGAGAGTGACAACCCTAAAATATATATGCGCATTTATGCCTATATTTACTTTTAAAGGATGAGTATTGCTAAGAGAGTACCCTTCTTTTCAGAAATGTTCATTACATATACAAATGACTGGCTCACTCTTTATTTTTCTACTACCGTATACCACAAAATAACTAGTTAGCAAACGATTACGTGTGAGATCTTACCTACATACGCTGCAGTCATGGACTGTGCAGCTGGTCCCGGCGGAGGTTCGAGTCCTCCCTCGGGCATGGGTGTGTGTGTTTATCCTTAGGATAATTTAGGTTACGTAGTGTGTAATCTTAGGGACTGATGACCTTAGCAGTTAAGTCCATTAAGATTTCACACACAATTTGAACATTTTTTTTACCTGCATATATTCTTGTAATGCTGCAGTTACTGCTGTAAGTACTTTCGGCGTAAACCTTGAAATGGTTTGGTTGATATTCCAAACATGATGACTGGAGTTTGGTAACTATCACCACCAGCTAAAAATCGTAATGCAGCCTCTAGTTTTGGACGTGCAGGAACTGCGTTCCTCATTCGCTTATCTGTTTTTGTTACTTTATGTTCATTTAAATTATACAATTCGTTAAAGTACCCCACACCCATTCTCATAATTCTCTAGTATTCTAAGAGTATTCTCCTCAGCAAGTTCCCGATGTACTGCAGACGAAACTCACAGCTAATCTCTACGACACAACCAGTCTTTAAAACAGTGCGACCTATTACTGGTCAACGTATCTTGAAGCTCTTCAGTTAAATAATGTACTGTTTCATTCGCAGCCTCATTAACAGGGTCTCGCGGTTCTAGGCGCGCAGTCCGGAACCGTGCGACTGCTACGGTCGCAGGTTCGAATCCTGCTTCGGGCATGGATGTGTGTGATGTACTTTGGTTAGTTAGGTTTAAGTAGTTCTAAGTTCTAGGGGACTAATGACCACAGTAGTTGAGTCCCATAGTGCTCAGAGCCATTTGAACCATTAACAGGTTCCTCGTACTCTTCAGCAATCCCGTCCATGTTCTCACAAATCTTCGGACAACGTTGCACTCGCCACGTCCACACACAAACTAGCTGCTGGCTGCCACTAGAACATTTCATTACAATCCATTACTGTCTGCGTGTGCAAGCCTAATGTCCTGGGCAGTTCACTTGCTGCCCCTGCGTGCAGGTTGTTTAAAAGTATCTCGTTGTTAATGCAGCTCAGCTATTCTTCTCTATCTCACGTTGTTTCTACCATTTGGTTGCAGCTGCTGCAGCTCATTCCGAGGGTCCTTCTAACATGTCTTAGAGACAGACATGGTTTTTATAAAACTTGCTGGCAGATTAAAACTGTGTGCCGGACCGAGACTCGAACTCGGGACCTTTGCAAAGGTCCCGAGTTCGAGTCTCGGTCCAGCACACAGTTTAAATCTGCCAGGTAGTTTCAAATCAGCGCACACTCCGCTGCAGAGTGAAAATATCATTCTGGTTTTTGTAGATCTGCATAAGGCCTATGACAATGTACCGCTTTCTAGCATGTGGGAAGGAATGAGTTACCAAAACATTCATAAATATTATGTACAAGCCATTAGAAAGCTGATTCAGATAATACTTGTTGGGTTAAAGCTGGGAAGTTCCATTCACAGAAATTTAAGCTTACCAAAGGACAGAGACGAGGATGCTGCTGAGCGCCTATCCTCTTCGAAATATTTTTTAAAGGAACACTGCAAAACTGGAAAACGAAGTGCAAAAATATGGGAATTAGATTACGTGATGGCACCCTGTTCTCCCTAAATTTCGTCGACGATGTCATTTTCACCGAGGAAGAAGAAGACGTATATTATATGTTAATGTAATAGGTCAAGTTCCACGCTCTGGCCATAGAAGGGCCTGTTGGGTCCAACCGACCACCCTTTCATCCTCTACGAATGGTGTCGCCGGGTGCGGCATAGAAGGGCATGTGGTCAGCACACCGCTCTTCCGGTCGTTGTGGAGTGTCTTCATTTTGTATCCCCAACTAAACGGTCGAGGGGCTCCTCACTTGACCTCACGAGGCTGAGTACACTCTACCAATCCTCTCACCATGGAAAAAATCCCTGGCACCCCGGGAATCGAACCTGAGTCCCCTGAGTGACTGACAGCCGCGTCGACCACTCAGCTACGAACGCGGAGTATAGTGTAAGTTAAGGGAGATTGAAGAAGAAAATGAGAAGTAGAGTACGAAAATAAACATCACACAGGTTACGGTTCAAATGGCTCTGAGCACTATTGGACTCAACTGCTGTGGTCATTAGTCCCCTAGAACTAAGAACTACTTAAACCTAACTAACCTAAGGACATCACACACATCCATGCCCGAGGCAGGATTCGAACCTGCGACCGTAGCAGTCGCACGGTTCCGGACTGCGCGCCTAGAACCGCGAGACCACCGCGGCCGGCCCACACAGGTTAAGGACTTGGAGATACAGGAAGGGATCTTGTAATGGGCGATGGATCTATAGTAAAGTGTAACCGATTATTTTAAAATTATAAACAATTATTAACACTTACAGCACGGTGCCCGTACGCCACACGGGCGCGGCCGCCCTGACGTTGGCGACGGCGACCGTATGGCGTACGGGCGAGCCTTTATTTGGTTCCGTAAGTGCGTTTAGCGCGTCTCCGAAGCAGTTTCGTCAACTAATGTGGAGGTATTTCATTCTTCTTCCGCAAGAGGCAAGCGCTTATCGGCTATCTCATCCTGGGAGCGGCTGTGAGCACTGCAAAGACGACGTTACCTGCAGTTCATTCAAAGGTGTTTTCGTGAAAATATCACGCAGCGAGTTGACGGAGGCAGAGATCTTAGATATTCTTTATGGAGTGCAGGATCTGAAATTGACGATTCTGACAAAGAGGACTCGCAGTCTCCAAACTAAAGTACAAGTGACGATTCAGGTATGTATATGTCTCAATTGTTCATAAAGTGAAGAGTTCATTACCGCATTTTGTATTGTGAGCAATTTTCATTACTTCACTTGCATTTAATACCTTTTAGTACCAATCTTAGCATTATTTCTTTTTCTATGCAGACAGTGGTACAGACCATCAGTCACCATTTGTGGTACCTGGTCGTATGTGCCTCACTGAGCACAAAGAGCAAGGTTGGTAGGAACTAGACGATCAGCCATGACTGCCGGATTTCCAGGAAGTAGTCGGCGTAGCATCGCATTTTTCAGATGCCACTGAGGAGCTTCGATATTTTAGTCATTTCTTTGATGACGACCTTATTCGGCTCATCAAAAGTGAAACGAATTTGTACGCTGGTAACGTTATTACGACAATGAAGCGCAAAGGTAGCCTGAAAATAAACTGTTTGGCGTAAGTGGTCTGCTGTAAAATTGCAAGAGATTTACTGGTCTCTCAGTATTATTTTGTATATGTGCGTCGTCAAATTGCCGAAAATCAGTGATTATTGGTCAACAGACTCGTTTCCGCAGACAGGATTTGCGAGTACATTGTTGAGTCGCAATCGATTTTGCGCTACATTATCGATGTTACACTTGAATGACAATGCTATGTTCATTGGTAGGGGCGAAGAAAAGCACGACGCACTTCACAAAGTGAGGCTTTTGTTTGATTTCTTTGCGAATAAAAGCAAAATTAGTGTTCGTCCAGGCATGAATCTGACAATTGATGAGGCAATGCGTCCCTTTCGTGGTAGAAAAAGCTTCAGAGTATACATGAAAAACAAACCCAATAAATATGGAATAAAATTGTATGCTCTCTGCGATTCATTAAATGGTTATATGCTGAACTGTAATGTATATACAGGTTCTGCGGGCAGTGTTGACAATAGTATCCAGGGCCTTGTAAAAAGGTTGTGTTCACAGTACTTTGGCAAAGGAAATTGCATTTATATAGACAGGTACTACACCAGTCCATCTCTTTTGGATACGTTGTGGGAAAATAAAGCTCTTGGAGTGGGAACTGTAATGAAAAACAGGAAAGGTTTGCGACGAATGTTCAGAACACTAAAACTAAAAAAAAGATAGTTTTTCAAAGGAAACACCGCGTCTTGGCAGTGAAGTGGAAGTCAAAACGAGATTTTTTTGTCTTTCGACAAAGCGTAAGTCTTCCAGCACTAGTACTCAAGTGAGGGCCAAAGGTGGAATAGCAGAAATTGTAAAGCCAGACGTTATTACTGATTACAATAAGAACAAAGCTGGGGTTGACAGAGCACATCAGCTCTCCAGCAATTATCCGTTTGCCCAGAAAACTTTGTAGTGGTGGTAAAAGCTGTTCTTTCACTTGTTTATCGTGTCAACTGTCAACAGTTTTATTTCATATAAAGAGAACGCTAGGAAGAATGTATTCCTAGTAGACTTTATTCACAGAGTGGGGAAGAAATTGGCTGAGAAGGGCGGAAATATTTTTCAGCAACAAGCCGCTTCATCCTCACAAATTGAGAGGACATTTGCAATGGACTTTCCAGAGAAGGTCCCACCCACTGCAAACAAGGTGAATACTACTACGTATTGCAAAACATGTTCAGGCAGGGAGAAGAAAGAGACGGGTAAGCGCATCAGGAAGGAAAGTAGATGGTGGCGCAAGGACTGTGGCGTTGGCCTTTGCGTCCCACAGTGTTTCCAGGATTTTCACACAAAGGCTAACTACATCTGAACTATTAAAATACTCTAATTTGCAGGTACATGAAGCTAGACAGTGCAGTGATAGTTTGTTTTAAATTTAGATACAGTAATAATGGCATTACTCAAGAGAGAGATCATGTAAAAAGTTTTTATCCACGATATTTTTGTGTTTTCTTTTTTTAATTATAACACCCATTTGTATTTTATACTGTAAAATAAACTCACATTCATGTAAAGCTCTTACGTTTTCCTTTTAAATGATGCAAGAACCATATTCCTATCATTTTTCTGTTCTTTGCAATCTACTTTCAAATATCCATTAAATATGCCAGTTCACAGCCATGTGCCGGGTGTAAAGAGGGCAGTGTTGAAAGTGTTAAGGGTGGAAGCAACGAGGAAATAACGCAGAGATTATGAAAGGGAAAGGTGGTAATTAAGAAACTACGCTCCATAATTTGGAATAAAAATATGTCAAAAAATTTGAAAAGTGGAATATACAAAACTATATTTGAGAGCATTGCTCTGAATAGTGCTGAACCGTGAGAAATCGAGGGTAAATGAGAAGAAATTAAAGGCAATGGAAATTGAGTTTTGGAGACGATGTTGTAAAGTAACGAGAAGAGACAAAATAAGAAATGCTACGAGAACAGATGTGAGTTACCAAAGACGTTGCAGACACAAATGAAAACAAACGCCTACAATGTTACAGACATCTTAAAAGAATACCAGGAGAAAGATAGCCTTCTAAAATATTACACTGGGGACCTAGACGACACAGAAAAACAGGAAGACCCCGGCTACATTGGAACGGTGGCGTGACGCCTGGGACGCAGGACACAGCCACGCGAGAACCGGCAGGATAGAAGGAGATGACTTGGACGCGAGACACGCTGCATGGTATAGAGAACTCGCAGAAAAAAGAAGAGAAGAATATGTTTCTCATCAAGCTGTCCATGAATTAGGTGTCCAATTATTTTGGCCTTTCTTCTGTGTATAGTGTTAAAAAACGTCATTTTCGCTTCAGTTTCTTTTATTATTTGTTCTTTGGATTTTCTTTGAGTCCATTATGTTGTTTTGGCGCTTCTCCATATAAACATCCGTTTCTGTTTGTTCTCCTGCATCAGCAGAATGCGTTCTTCACCGGCCGCGGTGGTCTAGCGGTTCTAGACGCTCAGTCCGGAACCGCGCGACTGCCACGGTCGGAGGTTCGAATCCTACCTCGGGCATGGATGTGTGTGATGTCCATAGGTTATTTAGGTTTAAGTAGTTATAAGTGCTAGGGGACTGATGACCACAGATGTTAAGTCCATCGTGTTCAGAGCCATTTGAACCAATGCATTCTTCGCAACTATAGGTCACAATGCTCCGGATAAATATCTCGATGAATTTCTTTCTTTTCTCCATTCGTCTTAATAGTTGTTACATCTCGTGTAGTGAAATGATAGCGTCTACGAAAAACGCTCGGGATGAGCACGGAGTACTACGATGAAAAACACCAGGTGTCAACATAATCGGCGAGCAGAGAGTCCGAAATCACTGGCAGGGACAAACACGGAAACGATAAGAGGGCGACAGCACGAAGAATTTAAAACTTGTTCAAATGGCTCTGAGCACTATGGGACTTAACATCTGAGGTCATCAGTCCCCTAGACTTAGAACTACTTAAACCTAACTAACATAAAGACATCACACACATCCATGCCCGAAGCAGGATTCGAATCTGCGAGCGTAGCAGCAGCTCGGTTCCGAACTGAGGAGTCTAGAACCGCTCGTCCACAGTGGCTGGCCGAAAAATTAAAAACTTATCCAAAGCGAGGGTAGGCCAACTGAACAAGATTTGGGCGTACGCTAGCGGACGAGTGGTTTCGGAGTCCACGTGGCCAAACCAGGAAAGATATGACTCCGGTATCACTGCCCAATGAAACCAATACTCATTCCGTCTGCGCTAGAGTCGCGGATCACTCCGACTTTCGACTGCGAACGACTCATCATCTTATGTAAAGGGGAGGGGAAGGAAAGGAAAGGGCTTACTGATGTCAAATGCGTAAGGTCATTACGCGGAATCAGCAGCCCAGAATTCGAACCCAAGATACCACAGAAATGTTGGAACACGTGAGGCAATACTAACCTGACGACTTAGCTTAGAAGAAAGATTAAGAAAAGGCAAACCTACGTTTCTAGCATTTGTAGATTTAGAGAAAGCTTTTCGCAATGTTAACTGGAATACTCTCTTTCAAATTCTGAAGGTGGCAGGGGTAAAATACAGGGAGCGTAAGGCTATTTACAATTTGTACAAAAACCAGATGGGAGTTATAAGAGTCGAGGGGCATGAAAGGAAAGCAGTGGTTGGGAAGGAAGTGAGACAGGGTTGTAGCCTCTCCCCGATGTTATTCAATCTGTATATTGAGCAAGCAGTAAAGGAAACAAAAGAAAAATTCGGAGTAGGTATTAAAATCCATGGAGAAGAAATAAAAACTTTGAGGTTCCCCGATGACATTGTAATTCTGGACTTGGAAAAGCAGTTGATCGGAATGGATAGTGTCTTGAAAGGAGGGTATAAGATGAACATCAACAACAGCAAAACGAGGATAATGGAATGTAGTCGAATTAAGTGGGGTGATGCTGAGGGAATTAGATTAGGAAAAGAGACACTTAAAGTAGTAACGTAGTTTTGCTATTTAGGGACTAAAATAACTGATGATGGTCGAAGTAGAGAGGATATAAAATGTAGACTGGCAATGGCAAGGGAAGCGTTTCTGAAGAAGAGAAATTTGTTAACATCGAGTATAGATTTAAGTGTCAGGAAGTCGTTTCTGAAAGTATTTGTATGGAGTGTAGCCATGTATGGAAGTGAAACATGGATGATAAATAGTTTGAACAAGAAGAGAATAGAAGCTTCCGAAATGTGGTGCTACGGAAGAATGCTGAAGATTAGATGGGTAGATCACATAGCTAATGAGGAGGTATTGAATAGAATTGGGGGAGAAGAGGAGTTTGTGGCACAACTTGACTAGAAGAAGGGATCGGTTGGTAGGACATGTTTTGAGACATCAAGGGATCACAAATTTTGCATTGGAGGGCAGCGTGGAGGGTAAAAATCGTAGAGGGAGACCAAGAGATGAATACACTAAGCAAATTCAGAAGGATGTAGGCTGCAGTAGGTACTGGGAGATGAAGAAGCTTGCACAGGATAGAGTAGCATGGAAAGCTGCATCAAACCAGTCTCAGGACTGAAGACCACAACAACAACATCTCCTGCTTACTAGGCAGGTGCGTTAACCGACGTGCAGTCCGGGACGCAGTATTATCAGCTACCTTGGCACGCTTCGCGACCGATCCACATTCCCACCGAGCGCCCTGTCCATTTCCTCCAGGCTCGCTATTCCGAGATTTCTGCAGGAGGTCAGACGTATTTGCGCATTCACACTGAAGAAGATGGATCCATTTCCCATCTACGTGTATCAATTATACCAAGCAGTCATATAAAATTCCTCATCTGTCATACAAGAGACTGACGGAGATACCAGAATTGTACTTTGACTGTAAAAAGGAAAGTACGTGGCGCTCAATACTTGAAAGTGCTTTGGCCTGACGGCAGGTACAGTGCAGTCCTCTGTTCACCACGACACTAGGAGGGCCGCCTTTTATCCACGGGAATGTATCCTGGTACGCAGTTTGAGACCAGGATACGTAGACTGTGGGGTCTTCCTGGAGGAACTGGAACGAGGAAAAAATCCACTCCAAGCCATAACGCCAGTGCAGTGAACAGTATGGGTATCGAGAAGAGAGACCGTGCGCTGTTAGCAAAACGGTCTCACGTGAACGGCAGCAAATGCAGTGCTGCATTGAGAGAATACCAGCGACTGAAAGGTCTGAGAAGCCCGATGTCATTAAATGGTTTAAAGAAGATGATAGTGAAACGAGAAGACACGTGTGAGCTTGGTGTGGCGCCTGGAAAAGGAAGGCGCCCTGTCCCGGTGGAAGTGGTTTACGAGGTTGCTGTTGCTTTAACTCACCATGCAGCTCGTTCAGTATCACGAGAATTGTCCATCTCATGGTCAAGAGTTTGGAAAGTTTTGCGGTCTACTTTACACTGGTTCCTGTACAAGATGCAGACGGTGATGATCCACAGAAATGTCCTGAATTTCTTCTTCTATTTCTGGTACGGATCGAAGTTCATGACAAATGACCAGGCAATATACTATGGGGTTACGAGGCTCCTTTTACTCTACAGGGTTCAAATGGCTCTGAGCACTATGGGACTTAACATCTATGGTCATCAGTCCCCTAGAACTTAGAACTACTTAAACCTAACTAACCTAAGGACATTACACAACACCCAGCCATCACGAGGCAGAGAAAATCCCTGACCCCGCCGGGAATCGAACCCGGGAACCCGGGCTTGTCTATACAGGGTGCAGTGGATATACAGAACTGTCGAATTTGCGGTACTATTAAATCGCTTGTTGTGCGCGAAGAACCATCCCAATCGCCGTACAGTGTTGGTATACGAGCATCTTTATTCTCAATCCGTTCTCCTTTGAAGAGAATACACCCATAGCTCATGTCAGATGTACCTTAACATCTGAAAGTTGTAGAGACTTAAATGTACACCAAGTGATTCTTGCTCTGGAAGAGCGCATGAGTGGAGACCACTATTTTAGTGCAAGATCGGGCAACACGTCATGTCGCTTGCGCAGTGAAAGAGTTGCTTAATACAAGTGTCCACGAACGTGTTATCTCCACAGGCTCTCCAGATTCGGGGCCTGCAAGATCACTTGATATGAATCCATGTGACTTTTCGCTCTGAGGATATCTAAACGAACTCGGTTACTATGGACACGTTCGGTCTTTACCAGATCCGAAGACCAATACTCAGGAACATGTTGCTCAGATTCCACCGGAACTGTTTCGAGCAACTGTTGATCATGTCGTTTTACGGATGCAGCATCTCGCCGACGTCTCCAGATTGTGGTGTGTGGTGGTGGTTAGTGTTTAACGTCCCGTCGACAACGAGGTCATTAGAGAGGGAGCGCAAGCTCGGGTTATTGAAGGATTGGGAAGGAAATCGGCCGTGCCCTTTCAAAGGAACCATCCCGGCATTTGCCTGAAACGATTTAGGGAAATCACGACGTCTCCAGAACTCATACTGAACAAATTGTGTAAACGGCAGTTGATAATAAAATCAACATTATGCCTGTCTCACTTGTTATTCATTTTCTGCCAATGTCACCTTCCTAATCCCTTATGTAATGAAACAATTCTGTATGTCGTTCTTGCATTTACAGCGCCATATTTCCACCTGGTGGCCAAAATTGGAACTAATTTTCTTCCAGAGTAAATCAGTTCCGTATTAATGGGACCGTTGCTATTCACAATATACATAAATGACCTTGTGGATGACATCGGAAGTTCACTGAGGCTTTTTGCAGATGATGCTGTGGTGTATCGAGAGGTTGTAACAATGGAAAATTGTACTGAAATGCAGGAGGATCTGCAGCGAATTGACGCATGGTGCAGGGAATGGCAATTGAATCTCAATGTGACAAGTGTAATGTGCTGCGAATACACAGAAAGATAGATCCCTTATCATTTAGCTACAAAATAGCAGGTCAGCAACTGGAAGCAGTTAATTCCATAAATTATCTGGGAGTACGCATTAGGAGTGATTTAAAATGGAATGATCATATAAAGTTGATCGTCGGTAAAGCAGATGCCAGACAGATTCATTGGAAGAATCCTAAGGAAATACAATCCGAAAACAAAGGAAGTAGGTTACAGTACGCGTGTTCGCCCACTGCTCGAATACTGCTCGGCGGTGTGGGATCCGTACCAGATAGGATTGATAGAAGAGAGAGAGAGAAGATCCAACGGAGAGCAGCGCGCTTCGTTACAGGATCATTTAGTAATCGCGAAAGCGTTACGGAGATGATAGATAAATTCCAGTGGAAGACTGTGCAGGAGAGACGCTCAGTAGCTCGGTACGGGCTTTTGTTAAAGTTTCGAGAACATACCTTTACCGAAGAGTCAAGCAGTATATTGCTCCCTCCTACGTATATCTCGCGAAGAGATCACGACGATAAAATCAGAGAGATTAGAGCCCACACAGAAGCATACCGACAATCCTTCTTCCCACCGAACATTGCGAGACTGGAATAGAAAGGAGAACTGATAGAGGTACTCAGGGTACCCTCCACCACACACCGTCATGTGGCTTGCGGAGTATGGATGTAGATGTAGATGTAGAATGCATTACAATCTCTAACAATTTCGCTGCCACACGATACTGACAGCCCACAATGGACCTGTTTGAGTAGCTACACTTCAGTTATAACCAACCGGTATCTACGCCTAATGCTGCGAGCGATTCGAAAGGAAACTAGCCAATTAGGACGGTAGTAGGGAAAGGCGAACGGTCGACTCCGGTTTACTGGGAGAATTTTATGAAAGTGTAGCTCATCTATAAAGGATAGCGTGTATAAAACACTAGTGCGACCCTTTCTTGAGTACTGCTCGAGTGTTTGGGAATACAGAGGCAATCTGCTAGATTTATTACCCATAGGTTCGATCGACACGCGAGTATTATTCAGATTCTTAGTGAACTCAAATATGAATTTTCTGGAGGGAAGATGTTCTTTTCGCGAAACACTTGTTGATAAAATGCAGAGAGCAGGCATTTGAAGCTGAATGTGGTGCAATTCTAGTGACCTCAAAGTGCACGCCGCGTAAGGACCACGATTATTAGATACGAGGAATTAGGGCTCTTACGAAGGCTCATTGACAGTCGTTCTTTCCTCGCTTTATTTGCGAGTGGAAGTGCCTTAATCATTTGTATTGCTGTGTTGATCTTTGTTACTTTTCTTTTGCAGTATCATAGTTTTCAGCCATCTGTAGGTCTGTGATCATTGTGGTGTTGCGTCAGTCAATCGTTATCCCAGGTCTCACAGATTCACATTAAAAGGAAATTGTCAGACCCGCTCAGCTGTTAGAATGAGATTTTCACTCTGCAGCGGAGTGTGCGCTGATATGAAACTTCCTGGAAGATTAAAACTGTATGCCGGACCGAGACTCGAGCTCGGACCTTTGCCTTTCGCGGGCAAGTGCTCTACTAACTGAGCTACCGAAGCACGACTCATGCCCCGTCTTCAACTTCTGCCAGTACCTCGTCTCCTACCTTCCAAACTTTACAGAAGCTCTTCTGCGAACCTTGTAGAACTAGCACTCCTGAAAGAAAGGATACTATGGAACCATGCAGAACTAGTTGTGCAAGTTGCGCAGAAGAGCTTCTGTAAAGTTTGGAAGGTAGGAGACGAGGTACTGGCAGAAGTAAAGCTGTGAGGACGGGGCGTGATTCGTGCTTGGGTAGCTCAGGACAGTCTGCCTTCGGTGGTGCTACGGCACGGACGTCTATTTACGTCCCTGCCGGAGAAATTCGCGCTCGCGCAGTTGTTTACCTCTTCGGCGTACTCGCGCGTTTAGACGACTCGATATAGAATGGCACATGCGTACCGAAAGTCGACTCTCAAGATCAGTTTTTCGAATGAATATGCGAGACCGAAAGTCTACGAAATAGAAAGATTCCTATGAAACCAAGTTAAACTTGACTACAACGAAGTTATCGGAATCCACCTCTACATAGTGAGCAGTGTCGTTTACGTCAAGCTGATTAACGATGCAGTATGTGCCAGAATCATCCGAGATACTAAACATGGACTCAAATTTCGTCACTCTGATGGACTTGTTGGAGAAGTAATTATTGATCACGCAGGACTGGGCTTACGAAACATACATATTTTCGAACTTCCCTTCGAGGTTCCGTCTGACTTGGTCGTTGACGCCTTACGCCCATATGGAAGAGTGTTTAGCCACATTGAGGAAAAATGGTCCAACTTCACGACTTACTCCGTTCTCAATGTGGTGCGTCAAATCAGAATCGAACTGACACAACATGTACCCTCGTACTTGTTCATCGGCGGATGCAGAGCTATAGTCATCTACGATGGACAACCCAAAACATGCTCAGGCTGCGGGAAAGAGGGCCACGTCCGTTCCGAATGTATGCAGCGGAGGATAGTGCAAGTTCCAAACGGCGAACCCGTACCTCCGTCCACGTTGACGCCGCTGCCACTAACGTATGCGGACGCATTTAGAGCAGATCCCATCCCGAAGAATGACCAGGTACAGAATCCTGACAGTTTACGGCAACCGACTGCAGCAGAGATCGCCTCCAGTGCCGAAACGACGCACACTTCTGCCGCTCCGGCGCCGACGACGCTCTTAATCGAGCGGAAAGGATCGGTAGGAGGTATGGAAATTGATCCTGCGGTTGTGCCGACAGCTGCTTTCGTCCCTGAGCACCGGGAGTCACTTCCGCACTCGAATACGGAGGCGCAAACGCGCAAACAACGGTCGCCGAAGCGCCACAAGAAACGACGGCTAGCGCCGTCGGATACCTGCTTACTGCAGATCACGTCAGACGGACTTGGGTGTAACGTCGATACAGTGCATCCGGATGCGCAACGGGAGGTTCTACCCCCCACACAGCAGTACGACGCGAATCATGCTAGACAGGGATTGAATACAGACACACCGGACGGAAAGCCGACGGATAGAGTCCCTCTACCCACCGCAGCCACGCCACCGCCTTCGGTTAGCCAGGCCAGAGAGACACGACGGGAGCTGGACCTCCAGCACAGGAACTGGGCCGACGAATCCGATACTGACCCACAGACCGACGACGGACCCGCAATGGCGAGTGCTGCGTTCACCGGATGTTAACCACGCAGAAGATGCAGACTGACGCACAGACAGCATGTTACCGGGCAGCAGCACACAAATTAACATAAGCGTTCATGTGCGTTTTACGCTTTGAGGAACAGCGGCAGGCATATCGAACAGCCTCTATTAATATTAATACGATCAAATTGCAATTATTACGAGACATGTTGCATGCGTCAGACGTCGACATCGTTCTGCTGCAGGAAGTATGTGTTGAGAGCTTCCCCGACCTCTATGAGTACGATACGTACATTACACTTACTACCGACGGTGGCAGCGGAACAGTGATATTTCTACGTAGCGGGATAGTAGCCGAGGACGTGGTGTACCTGCCGTCAGCGCGAGGACTGGCGCTCACAGTGCAGGGTATACGGGTCGTTAACATTTACGCACCGTCGGGGTCTGACAGAAGGCGCGACCGATCCCGATTTTACGCAGAGGAGATTGTAACACTATTCTTAGGTCGGTATGAACATGTATTACTTGGAGGCGACTTCAACTGCGTGCTCGCACCAAAAGATCAACACCTACGTTATACTTCATGCCCGGAGCTGCGGCAACTCATACAGGACATGAATCTCATTGATACATGGGAGACGATACATGGCGACAGACGTGGATACACCTACGTCACGAGTCATTCTGCAAGTCGTCTCGATCACATTTACGTAACACGTCGTCTCGAACCTGCGATCCTCGATGCGGAATTGTGGCCTGTCGCCTTTTCAGACTACATAGCATATATATGCACGGTCTGCCTGAGTCGTCAACAAGTGTGAAAACTGAATACAGCACACCTCTGGGAGACTGAGTGCAGACGCTTAGTCGAAGACACTTGGCACGTGTGTGAACGACGCCTTCCGACATATCCGACGACGTTGCAGTGGTGGCTGGAATGCGTTAAGCCTGCATTGCGCCGAGCGTTAATTGCGTACGGAAGAGAGCAGATGATGTGGAGGCGACACACGACGGAATTTTATTTCATGATGCTCCGCGAGCTTTCTGTACAAGCACCTTCACAGGAGCGTCGTGCCGGTATAAAACGAGCACAGGCCCAAATAATTTCCATAACGTGGCGCCGTCTGGAGGGTGTCGCAATCCGTGCAAGGGCCTTTGAACGAGTCTGTGGAGAATCACCGTCGATATATCACGTTATCAGAGAAAAACAACGTAGCCGCAGAACCTTAATACAGACGGTCGTACTGCCAGATGGTCGCCGTATGACAACGCAAAAAGATATTGCCAACGCTTTTGTGGAACACTACGGTCATCTCTATGAAGAAGCAGAACACGATCAGGCAGCGTTTCATGAGGTCCGACGAACGCTCTCCGCGTGTCTCGACGAGTCGGCCAACCTGGAGTTAACAAGTGAAGTCACAGTTGACGACGTAATGGAAGCGATTGATAAGGGAGCGTCGCACAAATCGCCGGGGCCTGACGGGTTTCCGTTAGAGTCCTATCGTACATTTAAAGATCTCATGACTCCACGATGGACTGCCATGTACTGCGAATTGATGTCTCCCAACGCGCCTCTTCCACTCTCCTTCGTGGAAGGAATGATCATCCCCATCCACAAACCATCTGGCGGCACAGGGATACAGGCCTACCGGCCACTGACCCTTCCTAATTGCGACTACAAGATCTACGCCAGGATACTTGCAGCACGCTTTAAAGGCGTAATACGCCAAGTGATTTCACTCGACCAAACCCAGCTAGGAGGAGAAAGCAATATACAAACGGCACTCAGCGACTACCTCGATGTTATCGCACTGGCATCAACATGTCATCTCCGGTGTGTATTGGTATCGATAGACTTCGATCGCGCATTTGACAGGCTGAGTCATGCTTATCTCACGGACGTGATGACGAAAATGAAGTTTTCGGAAAGTTTTGTCACCGTCGTCATGAGACTACTCCACGGAGCCGCATCAAAAGTGCTCATCAATGGACGCTTGGTGGGGCCCATCACCATCTCACGATCGGTCAGACAAGGGTGCCGTCTGTCAAAGATATTGTATGCCATCGTTGTCGAGCCACTGCTCTGCGCGCTCCGGAATCGACTCCAAGGAATGACGATAAGGCACAACAAGTTTATATGCCGAACATACGCAGATGACCTAGTGTTTTTAGCACGGTCCGGCGACGAGGCAAGAGCGGCCTTGCATTGGATTAATTTGTATTGTATGGCTACGGGAAGTCCCCTGAACATGGCAAAGTCGGGAGCGATGAACATCGGGAGAGGACTCCCGACAGGAAGTGTAGCACCATTACAGCCGATCAACAAGATAAAATGCCTTGGAATTATCTTCACTACAGACGTTCGATGCACGGCGGCACTGAGTTATACACATCTTCTGCAAACAATTCGTGCGAGTGACCGAAGTCACAGGTTAAGGGCACTGGATATGATACAACGGGTCACCTTTGCCAACACTTATCTAGCTTCTCGCAGCCCCCACCTGGCACAAGTGGTGTTGGCCCGCCGAATCCTGGCGGCACTAGGATATTTTGTGAGCACAGGTCTGCTTTTTAAGGTAGGATACGAAACCCTCACCCTTCCTCGTTAGTCGTGGAGGTCTTGGGCTAGTCCACGTACGCGACCGAGCAGTGGCTATATATGTAACCACAATGATAAAGATGTGGACACGACACCAGACAAGTCTGACGGGCACCTTGATAGACGAACTCGCTCCACCTTCTCGTTCGGCTCCGGTAGCGATGGCTCACATCGCACCATCGCTTCCCCACATGCGAACCTTTTTTTGTGGAACACAGTTATGTACATATGGAGCTACCGACTACCAGGACGGCAACGGCACGTGTATATATCACATCTTGATTCGACGACGGCCGAATAATGCCGTAGAGCGCCGCCAACCAACAGTTACGTGGTCAGTGGTATGGCGTACAGAGCACCACCCACACCTTGATACGGGAACGCGCGCACTGTGGTATCAGGTGGTAAATGGGAAATACGTGACTCGTTCCAGGTTGCATACAATTCATATGGCGGACGAGCCACTGTGTCCGCAGAGCTATGTTATAGACACAGAGGAGCATCGCCTGATATGTGGACCTTCGGCGGACGTATGGTGTTTGGTAAAAAAAATGATCGCCTTCCTCCTTCGGGTGGGGCCGCAAACAATAGAACCACGCACACTACTTCTCCCAGATAGGACATACTATCCCCGAACAAAGACAAACGCAGTGACTTGGATTCGAGGTTTGACTGTGCGTTATCTTTTCCGAGACGGCAGTAAGAATGTGCTTGACTTCTGGGCCTTACTACAGGAACATCACTCACAGCTTATGAGACATCCGAGGTATCGAAATTATTACGCATATTTTTTAGGGAGTGCCTTGCTTGATCCCCCACCCAGTTGGGGTGTCCCGGGTAGGAGAATGTAATTATTGTCTATAAGTATCAGAACAAGAAAGGACCAGGACAGCGGAGAGGATCCACAAACACACGTGAAGACGTACCCGACACCAACGCGAGGTATAACGGGATTAGCGAGGTACACGCCTAAAAGAGGAACGCAGACCGTTATTGTTTTGTACTGACAGAAGCAGGATCTTTTTTTCACTATTATGTAAAAAAAGTCCACTTATTTACGTTTCCCAGAAAAATTACATTTTATAAAAGTCATCGTCCTAGATATTTAAAAAAAATGCTAGAAGCAGTTTATGTTTGTTATTGTTCCACCATTCTGCAAAAAAATAAATAAATAAATAAATCTGTGTGACGGACTGCCGTCCTAACGGGTCCGGATTCGATTCCCGTAAAATTTAAAAAGAACGTTGGTAGAGCACTTCCCCGCGAAAAGCAGCAAAGGTCCCGAGCTCGAGTCTCGGTCCGGAACACAGTTTTAATCTGCCAGGAAGTTTCATATCAGGGCACACTCCGCTGCAGAATGAAAATCTTATTCGGGACACATCCCCAGGCTGTGGCTACGCCATGTCTCCACAATATTCTTTCTTTCAGGGGTGCTACTTCTGCATGGTTCGCAGAAGAGCTTTTGTAAAGTTTGGAAGGTAGCAGACGAGGTACTGGCAGAAGTAAAGCTGTGAGGACGGGGCGTGAGTCGTGATTGGGCAGCTCAGTTGGTAGAGCACTTGCCCGCGAAAGGCAAAGGTCCCGAGTTCGAGTTTCGCTCCGGCACACAGTTTTAATCCGCTCAGCTATTGTTTTAGTGACATTAGTTACAAACACGCGCAATGTTTATAAGTTTGCTGGTACGATACCAAACATAATTCGTGAGCATTTCCCGTATGAAATACAGTTGTAGGAGAATGATTGAAGTTATTGACTGAGACAAGGGGAATTAAAGACGATTATATCTTATAGCAAGGCCACATCCGTACTGGTAATTCCTACGCTTAATGTGGTGTTAGAGATCATTCTGTCAAAGGAAGAATTGTGACAGGAACTGCATAGGAGTGCTACAGTTGCTAAATCACTTAATGAACAAATTAATCCAAATAAAAGGAACTTAATCGTTCAAGTAGCACAAAACCTGGAATAACAATCAGTGGACGAAAATTACCCACACCGATGAGTTTACTACTGTACTGATGTTCACTAGGAGAGGACATGTTAGGTCACGGAGAACACAAACGGGTCATGTAATGTACGCTTGCTTCTTGCAGCTGTGCGTCATGGAACTTCTGTAATGGTTTGAATTGACATGTTGCGTTCTTTAGCTATGCCTACGACAGCTGTGTGGTCCAGGCAGTCTTTGTTAAGACGTTCGATCGACGACGGGGTCATTAAGGATGGTTGGGAAATCCTGTCAAGTGTCAGTGCAAAGAGAGTTGTAACATCTATGGAACTTTATTTGATGGACAGGCCTTTTATCTGTGGGGTATGATAATGATCTCTTGTAACACCAAAAATTATTTTTACTGATATTTTAACAATTACATTTTCGTGGCATCTAAGTAAATATTGATGTATTATTATTATTATTATTGTACGTTCTCGACAACTACAGTTGAGATTCCAGGCCCAACATGTGTCTGGAGCTGCTCCGAACAGAGGTGAGATATCAACCTGAATGTCGCCTGCCATATAGCCTGACAGCCAGGGGTGACGGTGTGCAGTGCCATTTCACTCCATAGCAGGACCCCTTTGGTTGTCATCGGCGGTATCCTTACAGCAGCAGGTCGACGATATTCTACGTCTCGTTTTGGTGCCCTTTATGAAAAGCCATCCTGGGTTTACATATCAGCAATACAGGGTGTTACAAAAAGGTACGGCCAAACTTTCAGGAAACATTCCTCACACACAAAGAAACAAAATATGTTATGTGGACATGTGTCCCGAAACGCTTACTTTCCATGTTAGAGCTCATTTTATTACCTCTCTTCAAATCACATTAATCATGGAATGGAAACACACAGCAACAGAACGTACCAGCGTGACTTCAAACACTTTGTTACAGGAAATGTTCAAAATGGCCTCCGTTAGCGAGGATACATGCATCCACCCTCTGTCGTATGGAATCCCCGATGCTCCGATGCAGCCCTGGAGAATGGCGTATTGTATCACAGCGGTCCACAATACGAGCACGAAGAGTCTACATTTGGTACCGGGGTTGCGTAGACAAGAGCTTTCAAATGCCCCCATAACTGAAAGTCAAGAGGGTTGAGGTCAGGAGAGCGTGGAGGCCATGGAATTGGTCCGCCTCTACCAATCCATCGGTCACCGAATCTGTTGTTGAGAAGCGCACGAACAGGAGGAGGAGATTAGTGTTTAACGGCCCGTTGACAACGAGGTCATTAGAGACGGAGCGCAAGCTCGGGTGAGGGAAGGATGGGGAAGGAAATCAGCCGTGCCCTTTCAAAGGAACCGTCCCGGCATTTGCCTGAAGCGATTTAGGGAAATCACGGAAAACCTAAATCAGGATGGCCGTTCCTCCCAAACGCGAGTCCAGTGTGCTAACCACTGCGCCACCTTGCTCGGTAGCGCACGAACATTTCGACTGAAATGTGCAGGAGCTCCATCGTGCATGAACCACACGTTGTGTCGTACTTTTAAAGGCACTTGTACTAGCAGCACAAGTAGAGTATCCCGTATGAAATCATGATAACGTGCTCCATTGAGCGTAGGTGGAAGAACATGGGGCCCAATCAAGGCATCACCAACAATGCCTACTGTAGACCAATGAGTCGTATGTCACACAAGCACCAAAGTCCACATTACCTTCCTTCAATTAGGCCAACTGGCGGTGAATCGAGGAAGTACAGTACATACTGATAAAACTAAAATGAGCTCTAACATGGAAACTAAGAGTTTCCGGACACATGTCCACATCACATCTTTTCTTTATTTGTGTGTGAGGAATGTTTGCTGAAAGTTTGGCCGTACCTTTTTGTAACACCCTGTATAATGCCTGGTCTTAGACGGCGGAGGTTTCTACTACCAGTCTTCATGCATGATAAGTCCTACCTTGGGCAGCAAGTTTGGCGGATTCTCCCGAGTTTAGAACGTTTGGAGCATTATGGAGAGGGCCCTCCAAACTGCTCAGGATTTTGACGATCTAACGTGACAATTGGTCAAGATTTGGTACGCTATGCCTCAGGAGGACGTGCGGGAACTTTGTAAATTAATGCCATCTGAATAATAGCTTGTATGAGAGCAAGGAGTGGACCAATGCATGCTCTGCTCAGTTTTTTTTCTTGAAAAAAATCTCTCCAGTTTTTCTGAAACTGTAATCATTTGTCTGTATATTGATGTGGCGATTGCACACTCTAACTTTGTATACCAGTAACACAACCAGTTTCTAGCTGCAACACTTCTTTATTGATTACACATACACATTAATACATCAGCAGTAATAATCAATTACAACATCTGCATATCAAGGCCGTATCCACAATTAGTATTTACAGTATTAACCGTCACACTTGTGACAACGGCCCCTTTATGTGCCGGTAACAACAACCAAAGGAATAGATGAAATAGATAACCATTGACGGCTATCACCTTTCTCACTCAGTTTTACACTTACTGAGAAGGTAAAATTAATTTGATGCTATCTGACCTGAAGGGTACTATTAATTGTTCTGTTTACACTTAGCATTCTACTACACTCAACGTCCGGAAGATTCTAGACTTTATGCAGGCTTAAGTCAAAACCTCAATTTGATGAACATGTGATGGACGCGAGCAAACGTTAATCTATTATGATTTCACAAACACACGATCCAAAGAGTGAACTTATACTTAACGTTGGGCAGTAGGAAATCTTCTGCCTAAAACAAGCCTCTTGTTGAATGGAATAAAGAAATCGCTCGTTAACGGTGTCAGAACGGCCCTGAGTTCTAATTCTGAGATTTCCGTCACATTGCAAGATCGCGGAGCGAGTTTTGCTCCCGTCGACCACTATGCACGTTTCTGAAAACAGGAAAACATGAGCGGCCGAAAAATTGTAGTATATACAAGTGACACAAATATAGATATAGAAAAGCAATACCTTAATATAAACATATTACAAGTTAACCAATGAACAGAATTAAGGAGCTTATATATATATATATATATATATATATATATATATATATATATATATATATATATATACTCCTGGAAATTGAAATAACACTTCATGTGAATAAAGAGCTAGTTGTGTTTCACAAGAACGATGTTTTCTAAATCCATGTTGACTGTGTGTCAATAATTTTGTCTTAACACGATCAGATAAGAATTACTAACTTCACATACTGGAGTTTGTAGAAACAGTTGCTAATGCCTACAGCAAACAGAAATACTAGCAACAAATGGGGATCATCCTAACAGTAGAGGAACAACAGCACCATAAGAACCAATTGGAAGGACATATGACAGAAGCTGTGAACTGAGAACCAATATTATGATCATCAGTGTGAACAGTGGCCTACTCTGTACCTGTGTTAACAACTTACTATTTTACACACCACGTGGTGGATGCTGAGTTGTTGCTGTATCTCAACGTGTGTAAGAACCCTGATTGCAGAATGAAAGACAGCTGCAGAATTCCAAATGCAGTAGCCAAACTGAAGATAAATAAGTGGCTGTATTAAGTCAACTGTGTGTGAGTAAATAAATGTATCTTGCTATAAATATAGATACAAAAAATGGCTGGTTGCTGCATTTCCTCAAATCGTTTGATCTTCAGCCACGCTGTTCAATAACCACTATCATGAATTAACAATGTTCTTGCGCCGTCCTTCATGTAGCTTTAGCCTTGCTGTGCATCCTTGAATCAGCTATTGTTCCGAAGTACAATAGCTGACCAAGATAATGTGCAGTTATTCTCAATTTGCCAACGCCTACAGCAAAAGAGAGGTAAATGTTTCGTAACGCATGCATATGAAATGCTTATAATGACAGAGCATGCAGGTGTTATTCATCTGGAAGGGACTTCCGGAATCAGTTTAGTATGGAGTGTGGGGTCTTTCCAACAGAACATGAGTATCCAGGGCGTAATATAAGAAAAAAAGACTCGCGTCACATTGTTTTCAAAGTAGTCTTACTATGCACAATACTTGATTTGTAATACAACAGACGCCAAGGTTGTTGGACTGCATGGTAACGTGTCGGCGAGATGCAGACGCAGTTTGCATTACTAATGTACCACTTCTAGCCGTATATTCGCCAAGCGATAATTTTTATCTATTTCCTAATACTACGTTTTCGGTGATGCTGACAACTGAGTAGCTCTCATCACATGTCAACGTCACCTCCTGCTGGCTGTCTCTTTGTGTTCTATCACTAAAAAAAGTGATGCTAATAAAGTCACTCATCTGTTTCTCAGTTATAAATTAAAACTATGTGCCATGAGAGAATCACACGCGGACAACTGTAATAAATATATTTTTCAAAAAGAGGATGCAAACACAAGAAGAGATTGACATTAAAATGTTTTCTGAAGCTTCATGTAGGAGGTAGTTGTCACTGCTGTCAGCTGACTTACGATTTGCGTCTATTATAGGATAATTACATTCATCTTATAACGGTACTTTACTCATATTATAGCTGATAATCCTTACACCGTGTTACTGACTCTTGGTGTTATTGTTGTTGTTGTAGTAGTCTTCAAGCCGGAGACTGGGTTTTGCGGCTCTTCAAATGGTTCAAAGGGCTCTAAGCACTATGATACTTAACATTTGAGGTCATCAGTCCCCTAGACTTAGAACTACTTAAACCTAAATAACCTAAGGACATCACACACGTCCATGCCCGAGGCAGGATTCGAACCTGCGACCGTAGCAGCAGCTCGGTTCCGGACTGATGCGCCTAGAACCACTCGTCCACCGCGGCCCGTCTTTGCGGCTCTCCATCTTACTCCATCCTGTGCAAGCCTCTTCATCTCCGAATAACTACTGCAGACTACATCCTTTTTAACCTGCATACTGTATTTATCTCTTGGACTATCTCTACAATTCCCCCCCCCCCCCGCCCCTCCCCCCCCCCCCCCCCCCCCCACCACCACACACACTTCAGTTCAGAATGGGTCGTATCAACTGATGCCTTTATTTATTCAAGTTTTGCCACAAATTTCTTTTCTCCCCAATTCTTTTCAGTACCCCTTCGTTAGTTACGTGATCTGTCCATCTTATCTTCAGCATTCTTCTCTAGCAACACATTTCAAAAGCTATTTTCTTCTTGTCTGAACTGTTTATCGCCCACGTTTCACTTCCATGCAACATCACGCTATAGATAAATACTTTCAGAATGAACTTCCTGACACCTAGATCTATATTGGTGTTAACAAATTCCTCTCCTTCAGAATCGCTTTTCTTGCCATTGTCAGTCTATATTTTATATACTCTATTGCGGCCATCATTAGTTTCTTTAATAACCCGATAGCAAAACTCATATACTACTTTTAGTGTATCATATCCTAATCTGATTTTCTCAGTATCGGTTGATTCAATTCGACTACATTCAATTGCACTTGTTTGTTTTTGTTGTTTTTGAACTTAAAAATGGTTCAAATGGCTCTGAGCACTATGCTACTTAACTTCTGGGATCATCAGTCGCCTAGAACGTAGAAATAATTAAACCTAACTAACCTAAGGACATCACACACATCCATGCCCGAGGCAGGATTCGAACCTGCGACCGCAGTGGTCGCTCGGTTCTAGACTGTAACGCCTAGAACCGCACGGCCACTCCGGTCGGCTTTTTGAACTTATATTCTCGTTTCAACAAACAGTCTATTCCGTTCAACTGCTCTTCCAATGCCCTTGCTGTCTCTGACAGAAGAAATAAAAGCTTTGAGGTCTGCCAATGACAATGTAATTCTACGTGAACTTTAGATCCTTCTCCAAATTGATCTTCGGGTTCCTTTACTGTTTGCTGCACAGACTGTTAAACAAAAAGTGGCCAAGAGAACAGAGATCCAAGGTGCAAAGAAACACAGCAGAGGAAAGGTAACTAACCTGACTGTAGCAGATACTGAAAGTGACCACCATCCATCTCTTGGCACTCCTGAGCCCTGATCAGCAAGTTGCTGAAGGCGGATTGAAGCTGGAATGCTGGAATTACTGCAGTTTCATCTGAAAATTTCTGCTGCAGTTCTTGAAGACTATCAGGGCTGTTGCCATACGCCTTAGACTTGAGGGCCCCGCACACAAAGTAATAGTACACTGACAGATCAGGTGACCTGGGTGGCCAGCCAGGGCAGCGACCAGACTGACTTACGCTAACAACTGTGTCAGGCGTGAAGATTGCGTAAATGTGCTCCAAGGTTCGGCCGGCTGTATGGGCAGTTGCTCCATCCTGCAGATATAACCACATTCCGTGTACATACATTTACGTCCAGTCATATTCACTCGTCTGGAACATGTTTAATTGTACCACCCTGTACCTCTGCATATAAATGGAAAGTATTCAGCCAATGAACGAAACGAACTCAGTAAGCTAGAAAAATACGTAGATTATAAGCTGCACTAAATTATGTTGCTATTGTTCCCAGATACTGTGAGTTAACAGATAAAACGTAGAGAATCTGCCATTAATCCTCATTTATCGTCTAAGCGTAGTATTTAATATTAATGAAGTAGGGGAGAATGGCGTATGTTGGAACACATACTTGCGCCTCTATCCAGCTCTGTAATGTAAGTTTAATATATCTTCTTATACCACTTATAAATGATAGCATAAATTTTTTTGGGCTAAGTTCTCTTCCTAAAACCACAAAAATCGCTTCAGAAAAGTCAGATTTTTTGCAAACGGGAAAAAAGTTCCGAGATACAACACAGTCATGTACATAGGAAAAAATAAACTAAGCTAAAAAATGAAGGCCCCATGTTACCGACCGGTCGCCGTGTCATCCACAGCCCATAGGAGTTACTGGATGCGGATATGGAGGGACACGTGGTGAGCACACCGCTCTCCAGGCCGTATGTCAGTTTCCGAGACCGGAGTCGCTACTTCTCGCACAAGTAGCTTCTGAATTTGCTGAGTGAACCCCGCTTGCCAACAGCGCTCGGCAGACCGGATGGCCACCCATCCAAGTGCTAGCCCAGCTCGACAGCCCTTAACTTCGGTGATCTGACAGGAACCGGTGTAACCACTGCGGCAAGGCCGTTGGCCTAGGAAAAAACACTCTACTGAAATCTGAAAGTGTTGCAACCAAGAAAATCTTGCCAGTACTATATTTAAGAGTCTACCTGCTACATCACAATTCTGTTACACACCAATAATCAATATGTGAAAGCGTATTAACTGGAAGTATTATCAGAAACCAGTTATAAGTTAAGCACCGTTTGAAATATGAAACTATTGGAAACTAGCACAAATGTGTTTTCAAGACAGGTAGAGTTGTTAACAGATTTAATAGATTAAAGAATTCTCAAATTGCTTGTTGGAAGACCTTTTTTCGTTTCAAGGTACAAAGGGTGCACGACCGATGAAGTATGGCTTAACCATCCACACATGGTATAACTAGTTTTTAAAATACGTAAAATTACACTCCTCATGAAATTCTGAAACTGAAGGATTGAGAACATCATCCAAATAGATTTAATCTGTTACACTGCACTTACATGTGTAGAACTCAAAATATTTATAAATGTTGCACAAAGAAGTATCGTGCCTCATATCAACGAAAACAGTAGAAGACATCGGAAACTGGTTATTGCAGTTTTAGTGCTTATTCCTTTATGTGATTCACAATCAGCCACTAGCTTGGAACGCGCACCAGGAAACATCATGTCTCTCTACGTACATTATCCTCAAGGTTCAACACTCCCCTACTATTAGAGAATACGGCTATTGTGAGACTTTCCTTACAACTTTGATGTATCCCACCGTTTTCAGATAGTGTGCTCTCGACATGTAACTTCTGGGTCAGCCAAGGCGTAATAGCTGCTTTGAATATCAAAATGCCTCATTCTTTTGTCTTCGAGTTGTATTGGAATAGCTTATTATGTAAGCAGTAAACGCCAGATAAGCCTCCAGATTTCTTTAAAAAAGACCGGCAATGCTTCATTAGCTCCCATTCGAAGGAGGTCATCCCTAGCCTATCGTTAGCGGAAACAGATGTGAAGAACCGCTGACCTACTTTCATTCGCATCAATATAGGCTGTCTCGTGCGACAATGTCTGCCTACCAGACAGAAAGGACATTTTTTACTACACAAAAAAGGAATATGTCAACTGTGTGTAGTTTTTATCATGTATACGTCCATCGCCATTGTAAAATCGGGCCAGACACAAAAGGAGGTCAATAACTGAGAACCGATAGCCAAATACCGGAGACGCGAAAATCATTTCTAACTGTTTGCGTACATAAAGCACCATGGTCCTTTTTTTCTGTGACAGCACAAGCGGATCGGGAACGAGTTTGCATGACGATAATATTTTTGATAATAGTTAAAAAAAACCCAGACGATATTGAATGTCCTGCCAAAGGTTACACTCGTCCTACATATTTCATTGCGCCACGAAATCTGTCCTGAAACTTACACGTCTGGTACCTCTGTGAAAGTTGCAACATTGCCTCATTTGGTAATAGTGTATCGAACAGCTATGTGGTGTGGACACTGAATGTAAAAAAGTACGTTATTTGTGAACAACCTGGAACTGTCCTGAGACAATCAGCGACAATACACCTAAAAAGATAAAAAGAACAAATCTCCTCTACATATCCCCTTTAATCTAATCAGTCAGCAGGTAATGTGTTTTACATAATATTTTATATTGTTACCTGATACCAGAAACTTTGCCTTTCTTGAGTATTATCTCTAAGCAGGAGTACAACACCACTTAAAATCTCCCTGACATGTATGTAAAGTTGTTTTATTCACCCAGAGAACTATTTGTTTCAGACACATTGGAGGCCTTTTTGACGAATACTGTAAAACACCGTCCACACACCACTAGTGTCAGAAGTTTCCAGCGGAAAATATTTACGAAAATGCAGAAAATTGAGGTATTAGTAAGTGCATTTAATCGGTACCACTGATTGCCGTCCTGCCTTCATTGACGTGTAAGGTACGCCGAATCTCATTTCTCATCAAGTACACCTAACTACGAAGAGAATCGTCCACGGTAACAGCTCCACTACTCAACAGAGTGTCTTAAGCCTTGGAAAAAAGTACGAGTGCTTAGGGAGTTAGTGTACAGCAAGAGAAGTACATTATACATTTACTGGGAGGAACCATCGCCAAGTTCTCGAGGCACATGAGTGACCTGCAAATTACTTGGAATTCCCTGACTATGAAATGGGAGATATGATACTGCGTAAACAGCTTGACACAGCACTGAAAGACCTAAGTCGAAACGAGGCCCCGGGAGTAGACAACATTCCATTAGAAATACTGACATCCTTGGGAGAGCCAGTCCTGACAAAACTCTACCATCTGGTGAGTAAAATGTATGAGACAGGCGAAATACCCTCAAACTTCAAGAAGAATATAATAATTCCAATCCCAAGGAAATCAGGGGTTGACAGTTGTGAAAATTACCAAACTATCAGTTTAATAAGTCACAGCTGCAAAATACTAACGGGAATTCTTTACAGGCGTATGGAAAAACTCGTAGAAGCCGACCTCGGGGAAGATCAGTTTGGATTCCGTAGAAATATAGGAACACGTGAGGCGATACTGGCCCTACGACTTGTCTTAGAAGCTAGATTAAGGAAAGGCAAACCTACGTTTCTAGCATTTGTAGACTTAGAGAAAGCTTTTGACAATGTTGACTAGAATACTCTCTTTCAAATTCTGAAGGTGGCAGGGGTGAAATACAGGGAGCGAAAGACAGTGGTTGGGAATGGAGTGAGACAGGAGTGTAGCCTGTCCCCGATGTTATTTAATCTGTATATTGAGCAAGCTGTTAAGGAAACAAAAGAAAAATTAGGAGTAGGAATTAAAATCCATCGAGAAGAAATAAAAGCATTGAGGTTCGCCGATGACGTTGTAATTCTCTCAGATAAAGCAAAGGACTTGGAAGAGCAGTTGAACGGAATGGACAGTGTCTTGAAAGTAGGATATAAGACGAACATCAACAAAAGCCTAACGAAGATAATGGAATGTAGTCGAATTAAATCGGGTGATGCTGAGGGAATTAGAATAGAAAATGAGACGCTTGAAATAGTAAATGAGTTTTGCTATTTGGGGAGAAAAATAACTGATGATGGTCGAAGTAGAGAGGATATAAAATGTAGACTGGCAATGGCAATGAAAGCGTTTATGAATAAGAGAAATTTGTTAACATCGAGTATAGATTTAAGTACCAGGAAGTCGTTTCTGAAAGTATTTGTGTGGTGTGTAGCCATGTACGGAAGTGAAAACATGGACAATAAATAGTTTAGACAAAAAAAGAATAGAAGCTTTCGAAATAGGGTGCTACAGAAGAATGCTGAAGATTAGATGGGTAGATCACATAACTAATGAGGAGGTATTGAATAGAATTGGGGAGAAGAGAAATTTGTGGCACAACTTGACTGGAAGAAGAGATCGGTTGGTAGGACATATTCTGAGGCATCAAGGGATCACCAATTTAGCATTCGAGGGCAACGCGGATGGTAAAAATCCGAAGAGGAAGACCAAGAGATGAATACACTAAACAGATTCAGAAGGATGTAGGTTGCAGTAGGTACTGGGAGATGAAGAGGCTTGCACAGGAGAGCTTGCATGGAGATCTGTGTCAAACCAGTCTACGGACTGAAGACCACAACAACAACGTGAGCAAACAACGTTGAGAGATTTGGAAACGAGTTTGTGTAAGGTGTCATCCTAAGCGCAAATGAAAGCCGCCGAGAACGGAAGGGATGGGAAGAGATGGTACAAAGCCTGTGTGTAAATGTACTCATTCGAGCTAATTTCAGCTAATCGAGTCTCGGTGCCACGAAAGGAAAAACAATGTCACATAAGCACACACAGAGGAGCAAAGCGGTCTTATTCAGCTCAGTCTGCCGGTAGAGCTGCTGAAACAACGGAGAAGAAGTTTCGCATCATATCCCACGAGAGAAGAATGAGAGTCTTTCTAACCTGTGACGAAGTCGACGATAGTACACCAGATTGCCGCAGCTGCAACAAAACCTCCAGCATAAGCGTGTGACCAGAGGGAGAATACCGTGTCAGCTGCTGTGCGACATCCTGCAACAGAGGACCGCACTAACTTCTTCGTCAGCTGAATTCGCTCCTTCATAATTCCGGTGAGATTCGGCACTGGAGGGGCAAAGCGTGCCAGAAAACAGCCGGAATCCTCCATTCGCCACCACACTGATGGTAAGCACCCGTTCCGTGAATTTCTTTCCTCACTGATAATTCGCGAACCATAAGCGAATATTTCATGTACGTGCCGGTCAAGTAACACCAAAATTAAGTAACTGAAGACCTAGCCTCAAAGAAGGTTGTATATCGTAATTTCATAATTTTTCGGGAAGTAAAGTTAATTTTTGTTTTCCTTTGTTACAATATATTTATATATTTAACTGTGTATGATCAAGTGATACGGTACGCATTATACAAGAGCAATGTGTATTTAGCATATTTTGCAATATCTGGAAAGTTATCTTAATTTACGAAGCTTTCCGTGTAATAACGTTGCATATCCTGTTAAAGTACATTGTGAAATAAAGATGCATATAAAAAAATTAATGTTGTGCTACAATGGCAAAAATAATTCGAAGTATTAGCAGATTAATTACCTGACAGACTGAAATGAGACCAGGTAATTGTTTAATTAACCTCCAAACTAAAAAAATAACTAGTTCTATATACATTCTATATACATTCACAACTTGACTAGAAGAAGGGATCGCTTGGTAGGACATGTTCTGAGGCATCAAGGGATCACCAATTTAGTATTGGAGGGCAGCATGGAGGGTAAAAATCGTAGAGGGAGACCAAGAGATGAATACACTAAGCAGATTCAGAAGGATGTAGGTTGCAGTACTTACTGGGACATGAAGAAGCTTGCACAGGATAGAGTGGCATGGAGAGCTGCATCAAACCAGTCTCAGGACTGAAGACCACAACAACAATAACATACATTCAAGTGCCAAAGAAACTGGTATAGTCATGCGTATTCAAATACAGGGGTATATAAACAGTCAGCAACTCCTATACAAGACAAAAAGTGTCTGACGCAGTTGTTAGATCGGTTGCTGCTGCTACGATAAAAGGGTATCAAGATTTAAGTGAGTTTGAACGTGGTGTTATGGGTGGCGCACGAGTGATGGGACACAGCATCTCCGAAGTAGTAATGAAATGGGGATTTTCCTGTACGACCATTTCACGAGTGTGCCGTGAATATCAGGAATCCGGCAAAACATCAAATCTGCGGACGGAAAAAACCCTGCAAAAAACCCACTAACGACGACTGAAGAGAATCGTGCAACGTGACATAAGTGCAACCCTTACGCAAATTGTTGCAGATTTCACTGCTGGGCCTTCAACAGGTGTCAGTGTACGAAATATTCTACGAAACATCATCGATATGCGCTTTTGGAGCCGAAGGTCCACTCGCGTATCTTTGATGACTCCACGGCTAGAAAAGTTTACGCCTCGCCTGAGCCCGTCGACACTGACATTAGACTGTTGATGACTGGAAACATGTTGCCTGGTCGGACGACTCTCGTTTCAAATTGTATCGAGCTGATGGACGTGTACGCGTATGGAGACAACCTGATCAATCCATTGACTCTGTATGTCAGCAGGAAACTGTTCAAGATGGTGGAGGCTCTGTAATGATGTGGGGCTTGTGCAGTTGCAGTGATATGGGATCGCTGATACATCTAGATACGACTCTGACAGGTGAAATGTACGTAAGCATCCTGTCTGATCACCTGCATCCATTCATGTCCACTGTACATTCCGGCGGACTTAGACAATTCCAACAGAACAATGCGAGACCCCATACGTCCAGAATTGCTACATAGTGGATCCAGGAACACTCTTCTGAGTTTAAACACTTCCTCTGGCCACCAAACTCCCCATAAATAAACGTTATTGAACATATCTGGAATGTCTTGCAATGTGCTGTTCAGAAGAGATCTGCATCCCCTCGTACTCTTACGGATTTATGGACAGCCCTGCAGGAGTCATGATGTAAATTCCCTCCAGCACTACTTCAGGCATTAGTCGAGTCCATGACACGTCGTGTTGCGGCACATCTGTGTTCTCGCGGGAGCCCTACACGATATTAGGCAGGTGTACCAGTTTCTTTGGCTCTTCAGTGTAGGATATGGAACAACAACAAACAAAAAAATAAACAAAGGAAAAATAAATTGAACAGCTCATTCATAAGTTAAGTTCACATAAAATTCCCCATATTGTGTATCAAGGTATTTACACATATCCAACAAGTCTTTCATCATTCCAGCCAATAGAGGAAGAGGCACTTTATACAACAAAGGATACGGTTACCATACGAGCACCAACAATTTTCCCATGATCGCATTCACTAAGCTCCGACATAATGCACTCACAACTGCACAGAACATTGTTCCGACGACTACTTATACTTGCAACGTATTGAGGAGACTGAACACACATTGCACAGACATATGAATATTTAATTGAGGTTGATTTACACTTTTGTGTTTAGCAGAGTGTGACATACCCAACATTGCTTGATATTATGACTAAGGCGCAGATACAATGCATTCGGATCATCTGCAATGATATTTAATGTTGTGAATAGTAATTTTCAAGCTTATATCACATTTCATAAATACTTCAAGAACATTGACAGCAATAAAATAATTTTGGCTCATTTCCTCTGTAATGAAACATGCACTTAAACAAGCTTCAGCTATTACAAAGTCACATTCACAGGAAATCATGACATTCATTATTCTTCCGTTTTTCCTCGTTAACACAAAAGTACGGTCGCGAGGCAGAAAGAACACTGTGCCCTGTGCCTCGAAACAAATTTAAATAAACTATTCTCTAATGTTCTAAAATATGTAATGTTCTAAAATATCTAATATCAATACAATTATTAAGTTATAATGTTATAATGATATACAAAGTTCTTATACGTATCACTGTAGATGTAATTTTTCAGGCACATTTTTAGAAGCTGTAGGAATATAATATTTTTCATTGCTTCTCCTACGTTTCATGACGTTCTGATTCCAATTTGATGAATCTATTTTCCTTTATATGCTTTTATTTAACGATAGAATTTCCCTGGAGTGAATCTTCCATCAGCCACGTCCGCCATTTTCATGTATGTACTACGTTCTTCCAGGATAGTCTTCTTTACTTCTACAAATAGCTCGACTTGTAAACAGAACACAAAACATCTTTTGCAGAGGTAGCATGTCTAATGTGATGTACCACTTTATTCCAGTGAAAACTCAACTTCACCGAAACTGTGATATATAACCTTCTTCGATGGAGGTCTTCAATTATGGCTCATGATATAAGTTCTCTGTGCTGTGTCTCAAGTGTTATGTTGGTTTTATAAATGAATAAGTGATTCCATTACTCTCGCGTATACCCGCTTATTTAAAACAAGCTTTCATTGCTTTTGATATTATAAATACATTGATAAGCCAAAATCTTATTACTTCCTGCCAAATATTGTTCGTCCAGATTTGGAAGACAGTGTATCAGCGATTCTATGTGGCATGGTTTCGACAAGTCCTTAGTAGATTTCTGGATATACCGGGTGATCAAAAAGTCAGTATAAATTCGAAAACTGAATAGATCACGGAATAATGTAGATAGGTACAAATTGACACATATGCTTGGAATGACATAGGGTTTTATAAGAACCAAAAAAATACAAAAGTTCAAAAATGTACGACAGATGGCGCTTCATTTAATCAGAATATCAATAATTACCGTAACATAAGTAAGACAAAGCAAAATGAGGTTCTTTACAGGAAATGCTCAATATGTCCACCATCATTCCTCAACAATAGCTGTAGTCGAGGAATAATGTTGTGAACAGCACTGTAAAGCATGTCCGGAGTTATGGTGAGGCACAAACGTCGGATGTTGTCTTTCAGCATCCCTTGATATGTCGTTCGATCACACTTGCGACTTCGGGTAACCCCAAAGCCAATAACCGCACGGACTGAGATCTGGGGACTTGGGAGGCCAAGCATGACGAAATTGGCGCCTGGCCGCACGATCATGACCCAAGAGATCTTTCACGCGTCTAGCAATGTGGGGTGGAGCGCCGTCCTGCATAAACATCGTACGTTCCAGCAGGTGTTTATCAGCCAGGCTGCGGATGATGTGATTCTGTAACATATCGGCGTACCTCTCACCCGTCACGATAGCAGTTACAAAACCAGAATCACGAATTTCCTTGAATAAAAAAGGCCCGATAACGGTAGATGTGGTAAATCCAACCCATACCGCGACTTTCTCGTCGTGCAATGGAGTTTCCACGACAGTTCTAGGATTTTCGGTAGCCCAAATTCTGCAGTTGTGGGCGTTGACAGACCCTCGGAGCGTGAAATGAGCTTCGTCGGTCCACAACACGTTACTCAACCAATCGTCATCTTCCGCCATCTTTTGAAACGCCCACACCGCAAATGCCCTCCGCTTCACTAAATCACCAGGTAACAGATCATGATGTCGATGGATTTTCTACGGATAGCATCTGAGGGTACGCCTCAGTGCCAACCAAACAGTAGTGTATGGAATGCCGGTGCGACATGCGACTGCAGGAGCGCTGACTTCCCCGTGCATAGACGAACCCGTTACAGTCTCCATTTCTTCCTGAACTGTCTCAGCAGCATTACGCCTTGTGCTCGGTCGGCCACTACGGGGTCTATCGTCTAAACAACCCGTGGCTTCAAACTTCGAAATCATTCTCGCCACAGCTGCATTTGTCAACGGACCTTTACCCGTTCGAATACCATTCCTATGGCGATAGGATCGTAACGCTGAACTACTACATTCGCCATTCTGATAGTACAGCTTCACTAAAAGCCCCTTTTCACGTAACGTCAACATGCTGCGCCTGCTGGCGCATCCGATTCTCTCTCATAACAGCTCCTTTTATACACGATTGTCATGCGCAGTCACTGACGTTTTGCTGTTCAGCGCCATCTGTCGGACATTTTGTGAACTTTGTTTTTTTTTTGTTCTAATAAAACCCCATGTCATTCCAAGCATGTGTGTCAATTTTTACTTCTCTGTCTACATTAATTCCGTGGTTTATTAAGTTTTCAAATTTATACTGACTTTTTGATCACCCGGTATATGGCATATGTCTGCGTACCGATCACGTAGTTCCCGTAAATTATGGACCTGTGGTCTGTGGGTCGGAGCTGGCTCTACTATGGTGTCCCAGATGTGTTCCATGGTGTCCACATCATGCGAATATAGTGACCAAGATACCAACGTCACTTCACTACCATGCTCTTCAAATCACTGTAGCACGATTCTGGCCTCATGACATGGGCAGTTATCCTGCTGGAAGATGCCATCGCTGAGGGGGATGATATCGAGCGTGAACGGACGCAGGTAGTTCATAAGAATGTTCCCGTAGCCCACAGCTCTCACGGTGCCTTCGATTACTACGAGAGGTTCCTTGGAAGCCCAGGTGACTGTTCCCCATAACGTAACTCTGACCCCCAGCCCCCTCTCCCCTCCAGCCTGCTTGCGTGGCGCGGTGCATTTTTCGAACCGATGCTCCCCTGGAGGAAGGCGTATCCGGACACGATCATAGACCTGGTGTCAGTTGGAATCGTAAACGTCGATGTCGTCGAATCAATATGAAAACACGTATAGCTCGTCTACTGTGGAGCTTGAAGTTCATCAACGTGCGCTGAACAGTATGTTCTCAAACACTGGATCACCATTGTACTCTGTCGTCAAATCTATCACAGATAGTCGCCTATCCTGCTTTACAAACTGGGAAAGCGTTCGTCTTCAACGTCCCTGCCGCCGTTGGATAAGCAGCTGCAGCAGCAAGTCGTATACTTTTAGCTCACTCATTTGTTACACAGTTTAATTCTTAATTTATTTGCGTGTTTTTGGTATTTGCATTGTTTAATTCATAAATTTTGGGCGTATTATAGTATTTGAGAGTTGTAGCATCGCGTTTTAGTACCTGAATAGTGTAAAATCGCGTAGTCTCCTTCCACCGCCGAGCAGTGTGTCACCAGTGCGCAAGTAGCAGCATTACTGCATTTACTAGGCAATCTTGTATTTTAATAACCGTTTAAATTGTGTCGAAGTGTTTGTGCTCTCTGTAGATTAGTTCAGACGTTCCTTGCACAACAGTTTTTTGCATGGATAGGGACTGCAATTGCTGTGTTCGGATGCAGGCTGAGTTGGCATCCCTTCGCTCCCAGCTTCAGGCTGTGTTGGCTTCGGTCACACAGCTTGAGGCTGTTGCCAATGGACATCACTGTGGGGGTCCGGATGGGGGTTTGTCGGGGACTGCCAGCTCGTCCCACGCATCCCTCGATCGGACTAATACTGTGGCTACCCGGGATACTGCCCACATTGAGGCTGATCCCTCACCTGTGGTAGAGTGGGAAGTCGTCTCGAGGTGTGGCAGGGGGCGAAAGAGATTCCGGAGGGCTGAACGGAAGGCCTCTCCAGTTTGTCTGAAGAACCGGTTTCAGGCTCTGTCTCAGGCTTATACTGATCTGCGGCCGGAGATGGCTGCTTGTCCTGTTCCAGAGGTTGCCCCTCAGTCTGCAAGATCCGGGCGGTCGCAGAGAGTGGGCTTACTGGTAGTTGGGAGCTCCAGCGTCAGGCGCGTAATGGGGCCCCTTAGGGATTTGGAAGCAAGAGAGGGGAAGAAAACCAATTTGCACTCCGTGTGCATACCGGGGGAGTCATTCCAGATGTGGAAAGGGTCCTTCTGGATGACATGAAGGGTACAGGGTGCACCCATCTGCAGGTGGTCGCTCATGTCGGCACCAATGATGTGTGTCGCTATGGATCGGAGGAAATCCTCTCTGGCTTCCGGCGGCTATCTGATTTGGTAAGACTGCCAGTCTCGCTAGCGGGATGAAAGCAGAGCTCACCATCTGCAGCATCGTCGACAGGACTGACTGCGGACCTTGGGTACAGAGCCGAGTGGAGGGTCTGAATCAGAGGCTGAGACGGTTATGCGACCGTGTGGGCTGCAGATTCCTCGACTTGCACCATAGGGTGATGGGGTTTCGGGTTCCGCTGGATAGGTAAGGAGTCCAATACATGCAGCAAGCGGCTACACAAGCAGGGGTTGTGTGGCGTGGACTGGTCGGTTTTTTAGGTTAGATGGCCTCGGGCAAGTACTGAAACGGCAGCAGCCTCAAAGGGTGCGGGGCAAAGTCAAAACATGCGGGGGCCAAGCAGCAATCGGTATTGTAATTGTAAACTGTCGAAGCTGCATTGGTAAAGTACCGGAATTTCAAGCGCTGATAGAAAGCACCGAAGCTGAAATCGTTATAGGTACAGAAAGCTGGCTGCAGCCAGAGATAAATTCTGCCGAAATTTTTACAAAGGCACAGACAGTGTTTAGAAAGGATAGATTGAATGCAACCGGTGGTGGCGATTTGTCGCTGTTAGTAACAGTTTATCCTGTAGTGAAGTAGAAGTGGATAGTTCCTGTGAATTATTATGGGTGGAGGTTACACTCAACAACCGAACTAGGTTAATAGTTGGCTCCTTTTACCGACCTCCCGACTCAGCAGCATTAATGGCAGAACAACTGAGAGAAAATTTGGAATACATTTCACATAAATTTTCTCAGCACGTTATAGTCTTAGGTGAAGATTTCAATTTACCAGATATAGACTGTGACACTCAGATGTTTAGGACGGGTGGTAGGGACATTATACTGAGTGCACTATCCGAAAATTACCTCGAGCAATTAAGCAGAGAACCGACTCGTGGAGATAACATCTTGGAGCTACTGATAACAAACAGACCCGAACTTTTCGACTCTGTAAGTGCAGAACAGGGAATCAGTGATCATAAGGCCGTTCCAGCATCCCTGAATATGAAAGTTAATAGGAATATAAAAAAAGGGAGGAAGGTTTATCTGTTTAGCAAGGGTAATAGAAGGCAGATTTCAGACTACCTAACAAATCAAAACGGAAATTTCTGTTCCGACACTGACAATGTTGAGTGTTTATGGAAAAAGTTCAAGGCAATCGTAAAATGCGTTTTAGACAGGTACGTGCCGAGTAAAACTGTGAGGGACGGGAAAAACCTACCGTGGTTCAACAACAAAGTTAGGAAACTACTGCGAAAACAAAGAGAGCTTTACTCCAAGTGCAAACGCACCCAAAACCTCTCAGACAAACAGAAGCTAAACGATGTCAAAGTTAGCGTAAGGAGGGCTATGCGTGAAGCGTTCAGTGAATTCGAAAGTAAAAATCTATGTACCGACTTGACAGAAAATCCTAGGAAGTTCTGGTCTTACGTTAAATCAGTAAGTGACTCGAAACAGCATATCCAGACACTCCGGGATGATGATGGCATTGAAACAGAGGATGACACGCGTAAAGCTGAAATACTAAACACCTTTTTCCAAAGCTGTTTCGAAGCGGAAGACCTCACTGCAGTGCCTTCTCTAAATCCTCGCACAAATGAAAAAATGGCTGACATCGAAGTAAGTGTCCAAGGAATAGAAAAGCAACTGGAATCACTCAACAGAGGAAAGTCCACTGGACCTGACGGGATACCAATTCGATTATACACAGAGTACGCGAAAGAACTTGCCCCCCCCCCCCCTTCTATCAGCCGTGTACCGCAAGTCTCTAGAGGAACGGAAGGAACAAAATGATTGGAAAAGAGCACCGGTAGTCACAGTCTTCAAGAAGGGTCGTCGAGCAGATGCGCAAAACTATAGACTTATATCTCTGACGTCGATCTGTTGCAGAATTTTAGAACATGTTTTTTGCTCGCGTATCATGTCGTTTTTGGAAACCCAGAATCTACTGTGTAGGAATCAACATGGATTCCGGAAACAGTGATCGTGTGAGACCCCAACTCGCTTTATTTGTTCATGAGACACAGAAAATATTAGATACAGGTTCCCAGGTAGATGCTATTTTACATGACTTCTGGAAGGCGTTCGATACAGTTCCTCACTGTTGCCTGATATACAAAGTAAGAGCCTATAGAATATCAGACCAGCTAGCTGTGTGGCTGGATTGAAGAGTTTTTAGCAAACAGAATACAGCATGTTGTTATCAATGGAGAGACGTCTACAGACGTAAAAGTAACCTCTGGCGTGCCACAGGGGAGTGTTATAGGACCATTGCTTTTCACAATATATATAAACGACCTAGTAGATAGTGTCGGAAGTTCCATGCGGCTTTTCGCGGATGATGCTGTAGTATACAGAGAAGTTGTAGCATTAGAAATGCAGGAAGATCTGCAGCGGATAGGCACTTCGAGCAGGGAGTGGCAACTGACCCTTAACACAGACAAATGTAATGTATTGCGAATAAATAGGAAGAAGCATCCTTTATTGTATGATATATGATAGCGGAACAAACACTGGTAGCAGATACTTCTGTAAAATATCTGGGAGTATGCGTGCGGAACGATTTGAAGTGGAATGATCATATAAAATTAATTGTTGGTAAGGCGGGTACCAGGTTGAGATTCATTGGGAGAGTCCTTAGAAAAAGTAGTTCATCAACAAAGGAGATGGCTTACAAAACACTCGTTCGACCTATACTTGAGTACGAGTATTGCTCGTCAGTGTGGGATCCGTACCAGATCGGGTTGACGGAGGAGATAGAGAAGATCCAAGAAGAGCGGCGCGTTTCGTCACAGGGTTATTTGGTAAGCGTGATAGCGTTACGGAGATGTTTAACAAACTCAAGTGGCAGACTCTGCAAGAGAGGCGCTCTGCATCGCGGTGTAGCTTGCTGTCCAGGTTTTGAGAGGGTGCGTTTCTGGATGAGGTATCGAATATATTGCTTCCCCCTACTTATACCTCCCGAGGAGATCAGGAATGTAAAATTAGAGAGATTCGAGCGCGCACGGAGGCTTTCAGACAGTCGTTCTTCCCGCGAACTATACGCGACTGGAACAGAAAAGGGAGTTGATGACAGTGGCACGTAAAGTGCCCTCCGCCACACACCGTTGGGTGGCTTGCGGAGTATAAATGTAGATGTAGATGTATGTGAACGCCCGAAATCTTGTGGCTTACTCGTGGTTTCACCTTTTTTCAATCACTTTACATATAAATGGCGTTTCCGTAAGAGCGTGCAAAAATGTAACAGGACATAGAGAATGCTCCACTGAACAATTTGGGGTAGGGAACCTGGGGTCGGAGAGGCAAGCTTAAGGAAATATAGAAGTAAACTTGTCTACCGATTTGTCTAGCATTACAGTTTTCCAGCTTATTTACAACTAACATGCGTACAAGATTACACGTACTGTGCTCTCTGTTTACAGGTATATTCTTTATGTACATTCTTTATTTCCTGTAAGGAAACAAGGAGGATGAGTCTGATGACTAGGAAGTCATGGTGCAGGTTTCGTTCACTTTACTTGTCCATTAGGTGGTTCTGTTGGGTCGTATATACATTATCTCATGACCGAACGTGCTGTGAATCAACGACCGACCCATTCATTACTTAGAACTATTCAGAGACGTACAATACAATACGATGGAACATTACAGGTAAAGTATTTCCTGATTGCTGTAGTGGAAGAGGAGATCCTATTCCATGGCCTTTGAGGTCACCTGACCTGAATCCCCTTGATTATTTCTTATGGAGACATCTTAAGTCACTTGTTTACGAGACCCCAGTGGATACGGAGATAGAATTAGCTGCCAGAATTGTAGCTGCATGTTATGTGTTTCGGCCGGCCGCTGGTGGCAGAGCGGTTCTGGGGCTACAGTCTGGAACCGCGCGACCGCTACGGTCGCAGGTTCGAATCCTGCCTCGGGCATGGGTGTGTGTGATGTCCTTAGGTTAGTTAGGTTTAAGTAGTTCTAAGTTCTAGGGGACTGATGACCTCAGAAGTTAAGTCCCATAGTGCTCAGAGCCATTTTAACCATTTGAGCCTTACATTAGTTAGGTTTAAGTAGTTCTAAGTTCTAGGTGACTGATTTCAGATGTTAGGTCCCATAGTGCTCAGAGACATTTACACAATAATGTGATTTTATTCCTAAAAGTACACAGTAATGTGATTTTATTACTATTATCACTTAAGTTGGCTACTCAAACCCCAAGTTCCCTACCCCAAATTGTTCAGTGAAGCATCCTCTACGTCCTGTTAAATTTTTCCACGCCCTTACAGAAACACCCTGTGTGCTCCCGAGAGTAGCGTGCAAACAGCTGACCAACTTCAACGTTTCCTAAATACTCATTCAGAAGCGGCGGGCAATAACCGTCAGGCCTCTGTCAAAAATACTTATGTTAGTTTATTTTACCATATGCGGCCCATATCATGGTAAGATGATTCCCAATACGTCTCTGCTCCTTCTATGTATTTCCCTACCATTTCACGTGCCTTCAGAGCCAACAGGCGGCATTCTACCTTGCAGTGCCAGCGGTTATAATGTTTTGGCTCATCAGTGTATACAGACATGTGCTCTCGTGCAGGTTAGTACTCGTACATACTGCACTTTCTCAATTGGCTGCCCCTTTTTGCTTTGGATACTCTTGCAGCGCAATATTGTGGTGTGGAGATTTCAGTGCGTATCTAGACCGCAGAAACACACCCGCAAACTATAGGGCGCGATCAAAACGTTTCCATTAGACGAAGATGCTGCTGAATATATGCACCAAGAAGAAATGCAGATGATAAACTGGTATTCATTGGGCAAATATATTATACTAGAACTGACATGTGATTACATTTTCACGCACTTTAGGTGCATAGATCCTGAGAAATCAGTACCCAGAACAACCACCTTTGGCCGTAATAACGGCCTTGATACGCCTGGGCATTGAGTCAAACAGAGCTTGGATGGCGTGTACAGGTAGAGCTGCCATTGCACCTTCAACACGATACCACAGTTCATCAAGAGTAGTGACTGGTGTATTGTGACGAGCCAGTTGCTCGGCCACCATTGACCAGATGTTTTCAGTTGGTGTGGGATCTGGAGAATGTGCTGGCCAGGGCAGCAGTCGAACATTTTCTGTATCAGAAAGACCCGTACAGGACCTGAAACATGCGGTCGTGCATAATACTGCTAAATTGTGTGGTTTTGCAGGGATCGAATGAAGGGTAGGGCCACGGGTCGTAGCCCGGGTAGCTCAGATGGTAGAGCACTTGCCCGCGAAAGGCAAAGGTCCCGAGTTCGAGTCTCGGTCTGGCACACAGTTTTAATCTGCCAGAAAGTTTCATATCAGCGCACACTTCGCTGTCCCATTTGACTTATATCAATGCCTGTGAGCAGCTAGGGGTATTTATTTCATTGCTAAACAGAATGCCAGGTCACGTTCTTCAGGCATTTGCCAGACACAAACACGTCCATCGGACTGGCACAAGGTATACCGTGATTCATAGCTCCATATCACTCGTCGTCCTCCAGTGTCCAATGGCGTCGCCCTTTTGAGTACCTCATGCGTCGCTTAGCATTGACAAAATAAATGTGTGACTTTTCAGGAGCTCAGCGATCGCTGTACCACACTATTTTAACTCACTACCCAGTCGTTGTGCTACGTGGGCTGTTGGTAACACTGTGAAACTCCTTCCGCTAATTTCACGCATTTTTTTAATGTACTGACGGGTTTGCCTCTCGTCAGATCTGATGGTCAGATCGCTATTGCATAGGGCTGTTCGGATGTTTTTGATCAGATAGTGTATACACTAAGGAAAAGATTATGGATGAAGTTTAATGCATGGCACAACTTGACCTCTTAAAAATCTAGAGATCACAAAATATTTGGAAACAGTTGGCTGGTTGATATGGGGAGAGGACCAAACAGCGAGGTCATCGGTCCTATCGGATTAGGGAAGGACGGGGAAGGCAGTCGGGCGTGCCCTTTCAAAGGAACCATCCCGGCATTTGCCTGAAGCGAATTATGGAAATCACAGAAAACCTAAACCAGGATGGCCGCACGCGGGTTTGAACCGTCGCCCTCCCGAATGCGAGTCCAGTGTGCTAACCACTGCGCTACCTAGCTCGGTAATGGAAACAGTAAATACGACATAGCTTTACAGACCTACAGACCGAAACTTAGTAAACTAGAGGACGGAAGAATCAAAGGCATTGCCCTCCGATATGCAAGCAGAGTCGGCGACAAAAGGGGAAATCAGTGACCTCCCCAGAACCGAGGCAGCAGACAACTAAGGCAAATAGCTCGGAACCTCCGGATTTACACATGTGTAGAACGTTGTACGAGCTAACGGACAATATTTATTCGAGCCCCGACTCCAATCTCCGCAATGCTAAATTCGACCACACTTCTCATAGTGACAATAAAAATTCTGCAGATTTACGCAATGAGAGGTTCCTATGTAATGGTCCAAATTAGACTTCACTTACGGCCTTGGATCACCAAACGTGGGGGCCGTTACTGCAGTTATAAGCATAGGTATAACGATTAATAAAGACTCGAAAATGAGGATACTGATCCATTTATATTTACAAATAGATAATCATGTACTCAGATAATGTAGAACCGTACCTCTAAAGAAAAAAAAAGATCATAGAAGTGGACAGCTACAGTCACAGCTACATTTTTGTGATAACTCGAAAAGTGAACTCTGTTTTAATAGGCATTTAGATCATAGCGGCTCAAAAGCTTTTAACATAATATAAGAACTAGACATATTAGTGGTGAATTGTCCTAGGCAAACCACAGCGTACCACAGAAGAGCCTGTGCAGCTACAAACATCGACATCAGGCTAACTAAAAGTAGGGCTATGGACAAAAATTGTGTGTATATTTTCCACTTCAGAGTGATCACAATAACAATAATTTGGTGTGGCTCCATGCCCTGCTGTAAGTCTTCGTATTGGTCCCCACTTCGGCAAATTGCGTGTCCCTAACGTAAACTGATCACAATACACCCCCGTCACTCCAAAAAGTATCGAGCCTGGGTTAATAACAAACAGAGAAAAAAAAGCTAGTAGTCTCCCCCCCCCGGTAGAGACACACACACACACACACACACACAGGGAGAGAGAGAGAGAGAGAGAGAGAGAGAGAGAATGTTCATAAAACTATGTGAAACTGTCAGAAAAGTCCTTTCCGGTGTTGTTCAACCCACGTATCACGTTGACTTGAACGTCGGTTCTGTCATCAGAGCCTTTACCGATAGTGTGAATTCTGCACCTTGTCGTTTTGCCTGTGTATGTCTATCTTTTCAGACATAGTTGCGGGACGCGGCTGTTCGATACAGGATGTCAACTGAAACACTTTTCAGCCGTCTAGTTCCAAAACTTATTTTATTAGTCTACCAGTTTCGGTGATTTACTACGCCATCTTCAGGCCCCTGACCGACATGTAAGAAGATTCCACCTCGGATCTGGTCAAAACAGGGGAGAACAATATTGGTATTAGTAGATTTCTGCTTGCTATACCGATCACTTTCACCATCACCTGCCGTGTCCCGGTTGTACACCTCGTTTACTTGAAAAGTGCGATAAGCAATGATATCTCTGCTGTTGATATCTCTCCAGTCTTGCAACGGCCTTCTCTGTATCTCCAGGATACGGGAGATGGTGTCATTGTTTTTGTTCGGGAGCCAAGGTGTGCTGGACAAATCTTTCATACACTTTTCTCTTTATGTTGCTGCATTGCGTTTTGTGAAACAGTAACGTTGACTCTCTAACGGCCCCGTTCACTGCTTAACGCTGATGCTCGCAACTGACTGGTCGCATACTTCTGTTGTTTACAGTTGTGTGTTTAGGCTGCCTCCGTAATTACTCCACTGATGTCGCTTGTATGCCAGGAATGAAAACAGTCTCAGAACTTCTTGGTCGGACGGTATAATTACATTCACAATAACTATATAACAATACCGATCAAAACCTTCTTCTTGCAGTAATATGTAACTTTAAAGGAACAAATTGAAACAAACTACGAACAGTTCTGTCTTATATCAACAGAAATCCGGTATTGTAATCTAAGAGCACAGGCTCAAAACTTCTAAATCAATTTTACACTCAAAATCGCCATTACACCGTTAATGAAGATACCGTGCTTACCTGAGACTATAGATACTGGGTTGTATACAAGGCGAGCTAGAAAGGATTACCGAACAACCCCTACTGCAGACATTAAAATGAAATGGCTCTGAGCACTATGGGACTCAACTGCTGTGGTCATTAGTCCCCTAGAACTTAGAATTACTTAAACCTAACTAACCTAAGGACATCACACACATCCATGCCTGAGGCAGGATTCGAACCTGCGACCGTAGCAGTCGCACGGTTCCGGACTGCGCGCCTAGACATTAAAATAATCCGATGGCAGAACAAGGAAACCTAAAATCTCAGTACCGAGAGTGTAACCCCATATCTGGAAAGAACATACGAGCCACTGCCTTCCTTCACTGTTCCAGAGCCAATAATTGCTCTGAATTATCAGTAACGTTATTAAATCCCTGTCACATAGAAGGAAATGTTTCTGTCCGTGATGATAATGTACTGCATCAGTGGGCAGTAACTGCAGCTGACCCGCCATCTTGTGTGTTATTGCACTGCTGTCAAATTTATACTCTCATATCTTGCTTCATAGATGTGTGGAGTAAGCAGCACAAAAGGCCGAGAGAAAAAAAAACAACACTCCAGGTGTTCTGCCCACAATGAAAGCTGAAGATGGCTCCATTACACGCGGATGGATGTAGTCAGCAAAATACCCGCTTGGCAAAACCCTCTTGAATGTCGCTCCAACTGCTAACTGCACGGATACTTTAGATACGTCCTACACACAAAATACACTAATACTTTTGCACATACACCGTTTACTGGACTAGGCGAAGTAATCTTAGCTGTTACGGAATCTAAAAACTGATAGGCTCCAGGACCAGGTAACATTCAAGCCGTCGTTTTCAAACAAATAAATGTGTAAATTGTTCCGATCCTTATCAGGCCGCTTAACGATTTATTAATGCTGCGCAGGGTGCCTGCCAGCTGGAAGTTATAGAAATTCCGAAAATAACAGAACTCTGAAGATAATGAAGCAGCTAATCCTAACAGCTACAAGCCAATCGTCCTGATAACATACTTGCGAAGCTTAAGGAAACAATCCTGTGCGACAGATCACAGTCATAGAGGGAGCTTCACGGACTCAGTCTTTGTCAGTTCGGCTTTGGAGAAAGAAAAAAAAACTCTCAAAAATGCTTCTAAGATAGAAAACGAAAAAATAGACACACGTGAGAAAAAAATACACAATCGTGCTACGAACTAACATCGCGGAAACGCTGTACACTATATAAGGCCTACGTTGTTTGCGCGTTTGTAATATCTACAGGTATCCACTATCTGTACCACAGTTTGCTGTAGGAATATAGCTGTGGAATAGACAGTCGGCGCACAAAAACGAGTCTAAAGAACTAGTAAGAGATGACCACAGGGGTCGATTTGTGGACCAACGTTTTGGGATTTACAAGTCGAACCTCTCTTGTGCCCGTTGGAAGAAGATGACAAAGTCAACGTGGAGGTGACGTATGCTAACGGCGTATTGGCAACGCGTCAGGCAACTCGAAAGCTGAGCTGGTGGAAATGGATCCTTCCCAGATCCAGCGATGATACGTAGACAACAAACTAACTACACCCCACAGAAAACTACATATTGTACATGCATTTAAAAAATATGGTTTCCATACGCTGAAGACTCAGAGGCCGACAAAAATCTCCCTCATCACACAAACGGCTACGATACTTCGGAATCCACCCCTACAAGGCAATCAGCATATACAAAACTGCCTGTGCCTTCGCAGTTAACTACATTCTATTGCTGCAAGCGAGGTGGAGACACTACGATGTCATTTTCGGCCGTCAAAGGTTTCGTAGCCAGGTGCAGAAAAAGACAGCCCTGCGATGTGCTTAGAAGAGTGTGCTTCTCACACTAATACGGGCCCTTTGCACCACACCCACCGATGTCTTTCTGACGACTCTTAAGCAGATATAATGGTAAGATATCGTGTAACCTTCTGCTGACTATGGAGATGGAATTCAACAAATCACAGAACAAATAGTAGTAACCAAGGCCCAACTCCTGAACGGGATGGTATATGCGCGGCAAAACGATAAGACAACAGGGAAACTAATCGAAGACTACATATTTTCCCCTAACACTGGATCATGAAAACCAAGACAGGGAGTGGTACATTATTTAACTGGACACTGAACATATCCATTTTTCTTGTACTGATTCAACAGGAGAGAGAATTATCCCTGTCACGAGGGCCATTCGGGAACACCTGACAACATCGATTTAAACTACGACACTTGTAACTTAATTAGGGAACGTTTTGAGGCAAACTCACCTCTACAGGAACTTGTACGGAATAATGAGTGATGGACGACATCATTCCCTGACATAAGAAAGACTTCCAGGATACGATATTTACCATCCCCTATCTCATAATCTTAGCAGCACTTGAATTCATAGAGCCATCTTCTGCTATGGAACAGTCATCTAAAGATGGTAACTTTTCTGATTTCCAGAAATAGGATCACACACTGGAGGTTGGGACTGATGGAGGAGCTCTTGGGACACTGCCTGACGTATTATGACGATGTACTTCAGTGGTTTCTCTTAAGCATATTCCTCCATTCCATTTTCTATTTTATTTTGCTATTTATTTATTAATTTTGTGCATACAGTGTCGCTATGTTAATGGGATGCACACCATACGTCTACGTGTATAGATTATTGCCAGCCGGTGTGGCAGAGCGGTTCTAGGGGCCGGAACCGCGCGACCGTTACGGTCGCAGGTTCGAATCCTGCCTTGGGTATGGATGTGTGTGACGTCCACAGGTTAGTTAGGTTTAAGTAGTTCTAAGTTCTAGGAGACTGATGACCTCTCCGGAAAACCGCGCGACTGCTACGGTCGCAGGTTCGAATCCTGCCTCGGGCATGGATGTTTGTGATGTCCTTAGGTTAGTTAGGTTTGAGTAGTTCTAAGTTCTAGGGGACTGATGACCACAGATGTTAAGTCCCATAGTGCTCAGAGCCATTTGAACCCCAAACCCGTCCTGAAGGCTTTGTGGGCAGGTCACTGCGGTGACTACAGCCGTTATGAAATACATTAGATGTATACGCAATTGCGAATATGGGCTATCTTCAGCTGTATAATGGAATGATGACAGTGACTATTACATAGTGATATGTTTGCCATCTCCCGACATGCCACTGTTTGTAATGCTTACTATATTCGATGTACATTCTACCGTCTACTCCGAAGGGCTGTCAAAAGTATCTCAGCGTGGTGTTTCAGGAGCGGACGAGGACGCAGTACTTTAATGAGCTAGAATACCTTGTAATGGCGTCTAGGTCTGAGGCCGAAATGTCGTGCAACTTACGCATTTTTAGTCCGGCGCAGTGTTAGAGAGATATTTCTTCAAACAATCTGATTTCATATACGAGTTCTCGAAAATCTATGACTTGTGTTTTGCAGTAAAACATGTTTCCTCAATGAAATCCCAAGACAATAATACTGTACGTGGAATGTGATAAAACCTTAACAGAGGATGTATCGTTAATAGCCTCACATTAATTAAAAAGGGAAACTATTGTGGAGAATGTGAGGTAATACAATATTATACACAATCTGCCAGTAGGCTGTGGTTACCAGACACGGCAGGTATTCAAAGCTGCGCAACTCGCGGAATGGATGCGCCGTAAGTGCAGACTAGCCCGCATGGCATATTATTTCGACAGCACGGGATGTGCTGGGCCTTGGCAGATATAATTACCGCTGCGGACCAGTGCAGCTGAATAATCATGTTATCAGTGCACTGGATTCTCGAAACAGATTAGATGCAAGCTAACGTGTCGATATATTCGAGATATATTTGCATTCAGCAAGTGTCACTCTAGCGCATGGTCTAGGATCTGTACAATATGTCTTTATCCTTGTACTCGCTTCCACTTGCAGCTGGGTTTCAGTCTAAAAAACCATTAATTTGGTATTGAACATAGTGGTGGATCTAGGATTGTTCCTGAAATTTCTACTTCTGGCAGGATCTCACTCCTGGTGGACCTGTGCACATGAGAACAAAATAAAAATTTCGTCACGGGCACAAATATGGCGCTAATATGAATAATTTCTAGCAACTAACATTATCAGATAAGTACTCTATCACAAATAGAGTGCACTAGTCTCGCTTTTTCATTTGGTACATAAATTTGATACATGTGCTTCGTATTGGTGCAACATGCCTGAATTACCTGTAACATACGAGGGGGTGCTGAAAAGTAATCTCTCCTTTTTTCGGTGAAATCTCTTTAAAGCTTTTTAAATAAAACAAACTTAATTAACATTTTACATTTTTATTCTTCGTGTCTATATATTTATTTTTCAACGTAGTCACACTGGTGATGAACGCCTTTCTCACAACGAGGGACCATTTTGTCGATACCGTCACTGTGGAGCAGTGATTCGCAACCTGCAGGTAATTACCTCCTAAAGCGTAAAATGTATTCTTCTGAGGGGTAGAAACAAGTACCGAAAGTAAATTATTTTTAAAAGGCCAGTACTACTGTCATTATTTCGTAGGACTGTAATACTGATTACAGAAGTTACCAATTATAACTTTTTTTTTCAAATTCTAGCATTAAAGTATGTCACGATATTGAGAAGGTTACGCCTTGTGAAACGAATATATCAATAACACCTTCCAAACATAGTCCCCGCGCTAGACACATTCTTTGTACTATGCATCTATTACAGTAAAACTGAGACGTATCTGTGACATGCGCTTAAACATCTCACGAAAATTCCTTCTGCGAGTTGTAAGTGTAAGGTGCAGTCAAGTGGAAAGCAGACAGATAGAAAAAAATCTTTAAACTATTTATTATACCAAAAGTCGTCTACATAACTGTTAACATATTTAACTCGCTGTGAGACAAAACGGTCATTACCTTCATCGAAAAATGATTGCTCTTGTCTACGGAACCGTGATTGTGCCGAGACATGCACCTTTTCGTCCACAACAAATCGACGGCCACTAATGTCTTTTATCAGCGTTCCAACAATACGGAAATCGTATGGGAAGAGATCGGAACTGTATGTGGAATGTGTAACGGCTTATCAACGAATCTACTCCACCGTAGTTGAAACAGCATTGGCAACATATGGTGAAGCATTATCTTGCAACAGAATGATGCTGTCTGTCAACAATCCTGGCGTTTGTACTTGCTTCAGTTTTTGCAAAGTGTCCACTTACGGCTTGAATTAATTGTGGGCCGTGTTCCAGAAAGTGAATGATCAGCGGACCCTTGCAGTCAAATAGAAAGTTCACCATGACTTTCCCAGAGATGTGTTGTTTCGACTACGCTGGAAAAGTTTCGATAGAAAGCTCTTACAAATCACCCATGCAGTACTGGTCTCTCCCCATGCGGCTAATCCGCACATCAGTAGTAGACAAATTGCGCGAAAATATGGGAATCTCAAAAACGTCGGTGTTGAGAATGCTACATCACATCGAATCCACCCGTACCATATTTCTATGCACCAGGAATTGCATGGTGACGACTTTGAACGGCGTGTACAGTTCTGCAACTGGGCACAAGAGAAATTACAGAACGATGACAGATTTTTTGCGTGCGGTTCTAGGCGCTTCAGTCTGGAACCGCGTGACCGCTACGGTAGCAGGTTCGAATCGTGCCTCGGGCATGGATGTGTGTGATGTCCTTAGGTGAGTTAGGTTTAAGTAGTTCTAAGTTCTAGGGGACTGATGACCATAGATGTTAAGTCCCATAGTGCTCAGAGCCATTTGAACCACCTTTTTAAGCACTATTGGGCAACGGAAAATCGACGATGGCTGCGACAAGTGGAAAATCAGCGACCTTGGCGGGTTAATGTATGGTGCGGAATTATGGGAGGAAGGATAATTGGCCCCCATTTTATCGATGGCAATCTACATGGTGCAAAGTATGCTGATTTCCTACGTAATGTTCTACAGATGTTACTACAAGATGTTTCACTGAATGACAGAATGGCGACGTACTTCCAACATGATGGATGTCCGGCACATAGCTCGCGTGCTGTTGGAGCGGTATTGAATAGCATATTTCATGACAGGTGGATTGGTCGTCGAAGCATGGCCCGCACGTGCACCGGATGTGACGTCCCCGGATTTCTTTCTGTGGGGATAGTTGAAGGATATTTTCTATCGTGATCCACCGACAACGCCTTGCAACATGCGTCAGCGCATTGTAAATGTTCAAATGTTCAAATGTGTGTGAAATATTATGGGACTTAACTAATAAGGTCATCAGTCCCTAAGCTTACACACTACTTAACCTAAATTATCCTAAGGACAAACACACACACCCATGCCCGAGGGAGGACTCGAAACACCGCCGGGACCAGCCGCACAGTCCGTGACTGCAGCGCCTGAGACCGCTCGGCTAATCCCAGCGGGCATTGTGAATGCATGTGCGAACATTACGGAAGGCGAACTACTCGCTGTAGATAGGAATGTCGTTACAAGTATTGCTAAACGCATTGAGGTTGACGGACATCATTTTGAGCATTTATTGCATTAATGTGGTGTTTACACGTAATCACGCTATAACAGCATGCGTTCTCAGAAATGATAAGTTCACAAAGGTACATGTATCACATTGGAACAACCTAAATAAAATGTTCAAACGTACCTACATTCTGTATTTTAATTTAAAAACCTACTTGATACCAACTGTTCGTCTAAAATTGTGAGCCATATGTTTGTGACTATTACAGCGCCATCCATCACAAAGCGAAAAAAGTGGTCCAACTAAAGCACTCACATACACGAATATGTAATAAAAAATTGGGGTTCCTATTTTAAAAAACGGAGTTGATATCTGTTTGACCTATGGCAGCGCCATTTAGCGGGCCAACCAATAGCGTCATCTGATTTCCCCATTAAAGCTAGACAAGTTTCGTTCTTTGCAGTTTTTTCGTTTCACGCTTATTGAGTTATCTGGGCCGGTCACGATGAATTGACCTCCCTGTATAACGACTACTATCTTGCTGTACGCCCTTCGTCGTCGTATTATTATTGTTATTGTCATTATTAGTAGTAGCAGTGATCAGACACAGAGCGTTGGCAGTCTGAAGTCTGCCATCTCGGGAGTAAAGGGCCCAGCAATCAAGTGATTTGCATACAATACACCTAAGTGTAGCACGCATCTCAATTCGGTTGATTTTAAATGGGGGTACGGGACGTGGGTAAAATAAGTATCGTTACGTAGAGGAGTGGTGTTTCGTAACAAGTGTCTACCCTCGCTGTGGACGCTTAAAATTGTTTTTCGATAATGAGTTGTAGACAGCGCTCGCGATGCACTGATAATTGCTTCATCACTGTATAAAATAAGTTTGTTACAAATACGTTGTACCAATTATCACATCAGCTCATTAGTTCTGAGTTTAATAAAGAGTCTACGAAAACTTAATATCATTTATCTTTCGTCTTTTAAAAATGAACGTATGCAAAGAAAATTCTTTTTCATTCTAAAGAATAGTTAGGTACTAATGTTTGTGTAGAATGTCTTTGTTGACGGAGTCACGTCATCTCTGCCTGCACCGCTTCAGCACTATCAAAATAAAGCCATCAAAGGCCAGTGGCGAAGGCTAATGGGGCCAAGTCGGGATTCTGTGGAGAATCTTCGACCGCAGCGAACACCATGCGTCGGATAGTTGCAGATGTGTCAGCGCTCGTGTGTCGTTTGGCATGGTCGAGCTAAAGGTGAGCGTGCTACGTGTGTGGACCAACTCTTCCATTCGGATTCCTCTGGCGGTAGAGAGCTGGAGCCTGCGTCAGCAAAGCGGGAAAGTCATTCGAGTAATATGAATGACATGTAATATCTGAACAGATGTTGAGAACAGAATAAAAGACTGGGAGCACGCCCTCGTATAATAAATTTGTCTTGTGTAACTAACAAAATGGTTCAAATGGCTCTGAGCACTATGGGACTCAACTGCTGTGGTCATAAATCCCCTAGAACTTAGAACTACTTAAACCTAACTAACCTAAGGACATCACACACATCCATGCCCGAGGCAGGATTCGAACCTGCGACCGTAGCAGTCACCCGGTCCCGGACTGAGGGCCTAGAACCGCTAGACCACCGCAGCCGGCTGTAACTAACAGTGTTGTGAATTTCAAACTTGCCGAGTGCTTTTCTGAGTTCCTCGTTTACACAGTAATTTAACCATCGCAGAAAGAACTGCGTTACGAAATCTCAAAAAGGATCGTGACGTATTGGTACTGGACGTCTACAAAGGTACTGCAAAAATCCTATTACACTACTGGCCATTAAAATTGCTACACCACGAAGCTGACATGAGGAAAGTTTCCAACCGATTTCTCCTACACAACCAGCAGTTGACCGGCATTGCCTGGTGAAACATTGTTGTGATGCCTCGTGTAAGGAGGAGAAGTGCGTACCATTACATTTCCGACTTTGGTAAAGGTCGGATTGTAGCCTATCGCGATTGTGGTTTATCGTATCGCGACATTGCTGCTCGCGTTGGTCGATATCCAATGGCTGTTAGCAGAATATGTAATCTGTGGGTTCAGGAGGGTAATACGGAACGCCGTTCTGGATCCCAAAAGCCTCGTATCTCTAGCAGTCGAGATGACAGGCATCTTACGCGCATGGCTGTAACGGATCGGGGAGCCACGCCTCGATCCCTGAGTCAACAGATGGGGACGTTTGCAAGACAACAACCATCTGCACGAACAGTTCGACGACGTTTGCAGCAGCAGGGACTATCAGCTCGGAGACCATGGCTGCGGCTACCCTTGACGCTGCATCACAGACAGTAGCGCCTGCGATGGTGTACTCAACGACTAACCTGGGTGCACGAATGGCAAAACGTCATTTTTTCAGATGAATCCAGGTTCTTTTTACAGCATCATGATGGTCGCATCCGTGTTTGGCGATATCGCAGTGAACGCACATTGGAAGCGTGTATTCGTCATCGTCATACCGACCTATCAACCGGCGTGATGATATGGGGTGCCACTGGTTACACGTCTCGGTCACCTCTTGTTCGCATTGACGGCAATTTGAACAGTGAACGTTACATTTCAGATGTGTTACGACCCGGGGATGTTCCCTTCATTCGACCTCTGCGAAAGCCTACATTTCAGCAGGATAATTCACAACCGCATGTTGCAGGTCCTGTACTGGCCTTTGTGGATACAGAAAATGTTCGACTGCTGCCCTGGCCAGCACATTCTCCAGATCTCTCACCAACTGGAAACGTCTGGTCAATGATGGACGAGCAACTGGCTCGTCACAATACGCCAATCACGACTCTTGATCAACTGTGGTATCGTGTTGAAGCTGCAATGGCAGCTGTACTTGTACACGCCATCCAAGCTCTGTTTGATTCAATGGCCAGGCGTATCAAGGCCGTTATTACGGCCAGAGGTGGTTGTTGTGGGTACTGATTTCTCAGGATCTATGCACCCAAATTGCGTGAAAATGTAATCACATGTCAGTTCTAGTATAATATATTTGTCCAGTGAATACCCGTTTATCACCTGCATTTCTTCTTGGTACGCAACACAGGCCCTCCTACGTATGTTCTAGCCAAATATCCTGCTTTCTTGCACGCGTGATTAGCCGAGCGGTGTAGGCGCTGCAGTCATGAACTGTGCGTCTGGTCCCATGCATTGCATGGCTCAAGGAGAAAATAAATTGATGTAGTTTCTACATTACCTCAGTTTCATTAATAAAAACACCCTATTTGCCGCGGAAAAAGAAGAACATCGTTTTTCTGCCTTTCCTGAATATTTTGGTTAGACGGAAGAGTGATGGTGCTTTGGGGTATTCAGTTGATTTTCAGGCCACGGTTATCGATATGTATTTACAATCTTCGGGTTGTCATCAACCGTCCTATGAATGCGTTTAAAATACTTGCACACAGAGATCACAAAGTCTCATATGCAGATAGTTTGTCTACGGAGCTCGTGCAACTGAAGACAGTTTTCAGGGAAAATGGATATTCTATCCAGCAGATTAACCGGGTACTATGAATTTAAAAAAAAGACCAGGAAGTGAGCAATGTGTTAAGGACATCGTCCAAATCTCTAGCTTTATTCCATTTCTAGGCAATATTTAATTCAAGACAGCCAGAACAGAATCTTCCGGAAATTTTAGATAAAAGTTGTTTTCCGCCCACCCACCATCGAAGATTGGTTGGCTTGGGGGACCAAACAGCGAGGTCATCTGTACCATCGGATTAGGGAAGGATGTGTAAGGCCGTCACCTTTCAAAGGAGCCATTCCGGCATTTGCCCGAACCGATTTAGGGAAATCAAGGAAAACCTAAATCAGGACGGCCGGACCGGGTTTGAACAGTCTTCCTCCCGAATACTATCGAAGACAGTGGATCTTCTGATGTCAGAAGAAAGCTATACCAAAGATCAACACTGTATTCGCAGTTTGCAACCAACCAAGTTTGCCTTGGCTCCACTTGAAATACAATAATTTTGACAACAGCAACATCTTTTTGGAACTCTGTTATTACAGGCACCGTTAAAATACGCAAGGCGGAAAACGCTAATAAAAAACAGCCTTCGTTAGACTTCGACGTTTCACCTGAGGATGAAATATCGTTGAGTCTAGCGAGCAGCGACCGGCTGCAAGCGCGAAATTTTTGTGAACATAACAGTGTTTTTTCGTTATTTACAATGATCACAATAACTACTTCGATCTGTAAAATTAACTTAAGAGTTGCATCCTCATCCTGTTCGTGAGACTCCAATTAAACTAGAGTGGAATGTTGTCTTTGAATTTAAAGAAAGAAAATAATGCAAGGCAGTAGAGATTTTGAATATTGTCCGCAGTGCAGGGTCGTCAGAAACAGCCTGAAAAGCTTATAAGCGTGTTGCAGGGTGTAGTGTGTTGAGAAATAGCTGAAGAAAGAAAATTCTGTACGTTGCGCCGTTCTTGAGTTAATTAGCTTTGACGTTAGCCAATCGGACCGTTGCGAGCACAAATTGAGGCGACCCGCCAGAGACGGCGTCGCCAAACGTGTTCTTTCTTAGCTTTCCGAAAGTCGAACAAGAGAGCGATACAAAAATTGGACAGGGAACGATAGTAAGGATAGAACCCGAGTCAGAGGCTGAGCTGTTTCATGCGCTGTCATCTACGCTATGAGAACAAATGATACTAATTCCATATAGGGTGCCGCTTCAATTTGAGCGCTCAATACTTCAGTACTAATTTTGACGCAGAATTATGTAAGTGAACTGTATTGTTTCTCTTTCACGTTTATTTTATTCTGAAACATTCTGTTTGCGTCTACTCGATCTTCGTCGCAAGAACTTTCATGAGAAACTGCGTTCACTACCACTAAAAGAGTGTAGCTGAAAAATGCGCTGAGCAACAAAGGCGAGTAGATATTACGGGGGATGGTTATAATATCAGCCGCAGGTGAGAAAAATCGTTACGAGAATTCTGGGAAACTGTATTGCCGATGCAACGGTGATTGCTCACAAGAGTTTGTACAGTCTAGTTTCGGGTATCGCTTAAGATTATACCACACACATGCACACGCCGCTGCCGGGATACTGGGAGGTCCGCCGGTCCCAGATCGAACCCACCCGGTGGAATAACGACGAGGGCCGCTGTGTCGGCCATACTTGAATTAGTTTCTAGGTGCTTCCCCACATCCGACTACGTGAATTTTAGGCTGGGATCCCGCCTCAGACCATCCACAAACACTTTAGAAAACGATATCACACTTCCACATGGATAATTCTATGCCCAGACAGATGGGGTACATATACTTCGTCCCAGGGGGGAGAGCCCTCGACAGGGAGGGCAACCGACCACACTCTACCACTAACATTGCCGAATGCATATTAGCTGGCTCAAATGCCTCTGGACACTATGGGACTCAATTTCTGAGGTCATCAGTCCCCTAGAACTACTTAAACCTAACTAACCTAAGGACATCACACACATCCATGCCCGAGGCAGGATTCGAACCTGCGACCGTAGTGGTCGCGCGATTCCAGACTGAAGCGCCTAGAACCGTTCGGCCATAGCGGCCTGCTGCAGATCAGCGTAACAGGAAAGGAAGTTTCAGAGCGTAGATGACTCCAATACACAAGGTGTAAATTTTAAGTTGACAAACCAGAATAACTCGAAAAATAAGCTTTACACGAAAAAATGTGTAGAATCCAAAGCTGATTATTTTCAAGAGGGACATCTGCTTGTGCTAAAATTAGCCCGGCACCCCAGCCCCCTGGGGATGTGGAGGGGGCCACTTTAAAATTTCGAATGGGAACCCCCATTCTTTAACTGCAGAATCCGATTCTACACGAAAAACTACGTACATTTTGTCTTAATTTTTTGTTTTTATTCTTGATAGTTGGCGCTGTAATTCAAGAAAATCCATGTTCTTATTTTTGCGTGTAAAATGGTTACGGAAAAATAAATAAAATACTTATTTACTTCGTAAACTTTGACTCGCTAAAACTAAAACTCTGCCTCTCTCCCCATAGGATGGGGCTAGAGAGAGGAATTAGAGTTTTACAAATGTTGACCTAAATATTAATTTTTTCCGCAGATTCGGATAAGTTTTGTTTGTATCGTGGTCATGAGGCCACACTACTTTTGATTATCAAACAAATCGTCTGACTAGCTAACTAACCAAACATCCTACTTACTAGTTAAGTTAGTTTCAGTAGTACGTAAGTCTGTCGACCGATGACCTCAGCAGTTTGGTCTCTTAGAAATTAAGGAAAAAAGTTCCCGTTTGAAATTTTAAAGTTGTCTCCCGCCCCACCCACGGGGGGTGGTGTGCTGGCTAATTTTAGAAGCAGCAGATGTCCCCCTCGAAAATAATCAACTTTGGACTCTACACATTTTTTCGTGTGAATCTTATTTTTCGAGTTATTCTGGTTTGTCAATTTAAAATTTACACCCTGTATAACAAATGTAAAAGAACGGAGCCGCAAAATTACAGACCGATCCCTAACTTCTGTTTGCTGCAGAACCCTTAGAAATATTTTCAGTTCGAATTTAATAAACTTTCGTGAGACTTAGAAAATTATGTGCACGAATCGGCATGGTTTTAGAAAGCATCACGTAATATACTGAGAAATATTGATGAAGGGCAAGAGGCAGATCCATATTTCTAGATTTCCGGAAATCATTTGAGACGATGACTCAATTGCAGGCTGATAACGAAGGTACGAGCATATGGAATAAGTTCAGAGATATATGAGTGGCTCAGAGACTTCTTAAATAATAAAACCCATTATGTTGTCCTCGACGGCGAGTGGTCATTAGAGAAAAGGGTATCGCCGGCTGCGGTGGTCTCGCGGTTCTAGGCGAGCAGTCCGGAACCGTGCGACTGCTACGGTGGCAGGTTCGAATCCTGCCTCGGGCATGGATGTGTGTGATGTCCTTAGGTTAGTTAGGTCTAAGTAGTTCTAAGTTATAGGGGACTAACGACCACAACAGTTGAGTCCCATAGTGCTCAGAACCATTTGAACCATTTAGAAAAGGGTATCGTCAGGAGTGCCACAGGAAAGTGTGATAGGACCGCTTTTGTTCTCTGTAGTCTATACATAAATGATTAGGTTGACAGGGTGGGAAGCAATCTGCGATTGTTTGCTGATGATGCCATGGTGTACGGTAAGGTATCGAAGTTAAGATACTATAGAAGGATACAAGATGGCTTACACAGATTCAAATGGTTCAAATGGCTCTGAGCACTACGGGACTGAACCTCTATGGCCATCAGTCCCCTAGAACTTAGAACTACTTAAACCTAACTAACCTAACGACATCACACAACTCCCAGCCATCACGAGGCAGAGAAAATCCCTAACCCCGCCGGGAATCGAACCCGGCTTACACAGAATTTCCAGTGGATGTGATGAATGGCAGCTAGCCCTAAACGTGGAAAAATGTAAATTAATGCCGACGAGTAGAAAGGTCAAACCTGTAATGTTCGAATACAGTATTACTAACTTTGTTGCTTGACACAGTCACGTCGTTTAAATATCTGGGCATATCGTTGCAAAGCGATATGAGGTGGAACGAGCATGTCAGAACTGTGGTAGGGGAGGTAAATGATAGACTTCGATTTATTGGGAGAATTTTAGGAAAGAATGGTTCACCTGTAAAGGAGATCGCATTTAGGACGCTAGTGAGACCTATTCTTGAGTACTGCTCTAGCGTTTGGGATCCGTGCCAGGTCGGATTGACGGAATTCAGAGACGGGCTGCTAGATTTGTTACCGGTAAAGTTCGAACAACAAGTGTTAACGGAGATGCTTCAAGAACAGAAATGGGAGTCCCTGGAGGGAAGGCGACGCTCTTTTCGAGAAACACTATTGATAAAATTTAGAGAATCGTCATTTGAAGCTGACTTCGGACGATCCTACTGCCGCCAACATACATTGCGCGAAAGGGCCACTAAGATAAAATCGAAATCTTAGGGCTCATACGGAGGCATATAGACAGTCGCTTTTCCCTCGCTCTATTTGCGAGTGGAATATGATAGCAAATGACAAGTAGTGGTACAGGGTACACTTGCGAAGTATCTATGTAGATGTAGGATCCTCGCCAAGTTGGTTCAACGAAGGTGTACCGCTAATTTTGCATCCTACCGCATCTTTCAGTTCGAGAGTTCTATGGAGATTTTCATGCGTCCTACACAGGAACATCTGAAATCAATTTCTTTCGGCCAAACGTTATTAGAGATCAGTGAACCAACACCGCAGAAGATAGACTGCTAGGACAGCCTACATCCACCACCGCATATCTCGGTAAATGATCATAAAATACGGATTAGGACTCATGGACTCATGTTTTCCAAATTACTCGATTACTATCTGCTAGTAGAACAGTTAAAGGTGTTAAAGGTGGGTGGGGGGAGGGGGGCAAATAACGTTACAGAATATCTTCTCTGTGCAGTACGTATTGACCTAAGGCGTAGATATAGAATCAGCACTGTTTTTAATGTTACTGCTGTCGCCAAATTGTGTCTCACACATTGGAAACCTCCACATACACGCGTCCTTTACATTGGGATACGTTTCCCAATTCATTCCTAGCTTACAATACTAGCTTACAGAATGAATTTCAAGCTTGTCTGAGCCCCCATCTGCTATGTTTCTGCCATAGCCTCATCCTTCTGTCACATTCAAACATTCGTCAATTCGATCACTTCTTGGCCGCGGCGCACAAAATTATGTACCAGCAGTCTTGCTCCTGCTTTTTAGAGGACGGACCCTTGTCTTCAGTGGATAAATTCTTGCACTTGAAATATTACTACAAGGTTAGATTTTTGTAACTCGATAATTCTGTATGGGTATTAGTTTACTTGCAAGGAATCAGAGTGGTGGCACGATCAGTTGACCAATATTTAAATTAAAGATGTGTAATACATACAGTAAACACACACACACACACACACACACACACACACACACACGCTGGCTTGCGCACACGCATACACATGTGTCTTCCACTTCTTATTCAATAGTTACAAACAGCGTGACGAAGAATGATACTTTAGCATTTTGCGCCAATAGATCACTTACCAAGATCAATACATCTGAAACGAAAAACTTCATACATGTGATGTTCAGGAACTACTTTCTAATGATTACCAATAATAATTTGGTGTTTCCAGTTATGCACAATTCATGCAGTCTAAAATATGCACACTCCATTACTGGTTACTCCTAATCCATTTAGATTCCTGAGCCCGTACAGATAGTACTGAAAATTTATGACTCTTAAATCTAATAAGTATTTTCGTAGCTATTAAGAATTCAAATTAAAAACGTGGGGTGCATGTAGTACGTCACTGATACATGAATAGTTCACCTTCTTACTATTATGCATTGCATATCCCCACTTTTCCATTTTAAGTGTTACAAGTATTTTGATCGCTATTAAAAATTCACAACCAGAAATTTTCAGGACTGTCTGTATGGAGTTAGGAATCTGTATGGACCTTGGAGAAATTATTTTATACTTTTAAGTACGATTTTAAAATGTGGTATACTAAAAATTCTTTTTACATAAATAATTATTTTGATTAACATGCATATTGCCCGCTGTCGTTTACCGTTCTCGACAATCAGCACTTCTTTAATTTCTCATTATTTGAGAAAGAAAGTAAGAAAGGGGGAGACCCAGAGACAGCAACGCCTTTACAAGTCTGTAGTGTTATGACTATTAGACTTTGACTATACTTTGACTGTTCGTTAGGCAGGCTATGTTACATATTGACAGTTCCCAAATATTTTTCCCGATGCTTTATCAGCTTCAATTTTTTGCTGAAACTTCTGTGTCGGTTAGGACCTATACCTACGTAATCTTCCATTTACATCTTGTTTGTTAACGTAATCAAATTGTTCAACGTCCTTACTGATTATGTTCCTGTTCTTCAAGCCTGATTTATAGATTATCCATATTCTTAATGTACTTGGTGCACAGCATTAGTCATAGATAAACGACGCCACTTCAACGTCATTTTACCCTTCGCGTTTCACCGCACTTCCTGTAATGCTACCCAGTAGCGTCGTAAATGACAGAAGACTTAGGACATCATAAATTCAGGGATCGTACCTTAGATCAGACCACTTAATAAAAGATTACTCCTGTACATTTCGAACAGTTTCTTAGTCAGTGTTTTGTTAAAAATGAAATTCTAGCGTTCGAGAAGGTTTGGGCACATTATAAGTAAAGTACTGTGGAATATTCTGAACCAAAGGCTTGCGCGATAGTGTTTCCCAGTAAATAAACTGAAAAAATTGAAAATAGTATCAAATACGTATTAAACAGTATTTTCTAAATGAGAGCGTCTAAGCCTCCAGGCTCGCCATAAGCTGAACTGAAGGACTTTGTTATTACAGCACTACGCTAACCGTTCTGCACTGTCACGCATTCCCGGCCTACATACTGAACCAACCGACGTCCGCTGCTGAGTGCTGGATAAAAATGTAAATTCGTCACTCGTTGTTCGCTTTATGGCCTTAGAATTTCTGGTGAAGATCTACGAAACACTTACATGAGAAGGTATTTATAGCGCCACAGACATCACAAGCTAGTGTTTATCAGTCTTAAAACCGACGTCAGAATACCTTGCGTTTGTCTCAAATACTACAAGCGTAGGCTCGATGGAAATAGCCTCTCATGGCTCCCTGATTGACTTGCACATAACCGCATCAATGTAGTCATCTCAGTGACGAATATGCACCGCTGTCTCCCCTTTCCACCTTCTGATCACCGAGCGAGGTGGCGCAGTGGTTAGACACTGGACTCGCAGTCGGGAGGACGACGGTTCAATCCCGCGTCCGGCCATCCTGATTTAGGTTTTCCGTGATTTCCCTAAATCGCCCCAGGCAAATGCCGGGATGGTTCCTTTCAAAGGGCACGGCCGACTTCCTTTCCCGTCCTTCCCTAATCCGATGAGACCGATGACCTCGCTGTCTGGTCTCCTTCCCCAAACAACCCGACCCCCCAACTTCTGATCATACTGACAAGTGCAATGTGGATACGTGTAATAGCTTTGAAGGATCATATGAAATCTACACGGAAATGTAAACGACCACTTCTTCCGTTTTGTAACCTCATTTATCAACAGATTTCTTCGGTTACCTCACAAGTTCTCTCAGAACCTCACGTGGGACAAGAATACGTAAATTTAAGAATGTCATTACGCCCATTTTTGGGTGAAAAGTGAAGGAGGTAAATACGCATTGCAAAAGATGATCGACATCTAGCCAGAGTAGATGCATCGTTCTTCTTCGTCCAATCGCTGCTTGTCGGTTTTTACACCAAACTTTTATCATGATATTTATTGTTATAGCAGGTTGATCTCCCGTACTTCTATAATCAAGACACATCCATACGAGGGGGTACCAAACAAAAAAAGGAATTATTTTTTAAAGGCTATATATTTTTCAAATTGTTTACACAACTTTGTCCCCTTCTAAATATTCTGCATTACAACTAGTACATTTGTCCCACGGGTTTTCTCACTGTTCGAAACCTTTTTTGAAGTTATCTTCAGAAATGGCTGACAGCTCCTTCCTCGTTTTTTCTTAACTTTTTCATTGTTGTCAAATCGGGTCCTTTCATGCCTCTTTTCGTGTTTGGAAATAAGAAAAGCAACACGGAACAATGTCAAGCGAGTAAGGTGCGTGGAGCAGTGGAATCATACAATTTTTAGCCAAAAACTGTCTAACAGAGATCGTTATGTATGCAGGTACGTTGTCGTGGTGAAAGAACCAGTCACATGTCTAACACAAATCTTCCGTTAAAATTCGCTGAACCGAACTCCAAGATAACCTACTAATCTCTGACAGTTGATCAATTTCTATCGACGGTCTGGGAGCACAAGCTCTCGAATTTTTCAATATTTTCGTCGATTCGGGGAGTTGATGGACGCTCAGAAAGAGGTTTGTCATCAATCGACATGTTGCCGTTTTTGAATCGAGCAACCAGCCTTACACTTGAGTTTTCCCCATAGCGTCATCTTGGTAAGCTGTTTTCGACATTAAAACAGATTGAGCAGCACTTTTACCGAGTACTTACAACGATCGATAGGCGGGTTTCATTGTGCTGTACATCAAGAAGCATTTTGTGCTCAGTTTGGAGGCATGGATTACGTTATGAAATTGGTGGTACGAATAACAAATTTTCTGAAGTCGCACACGTTATTCCACTGTCAATTGCAACAGTTTTGTCTGGAATTGAATGATGAGCATGGGAACTACATACACTACTGGCCATTGAAATTGCTACACCAAGAAGTAACGCAGGTGATAACCGGGTATTCATTGGACAAATATATTATACTAGAACTGACATGTGATTACATTTTCATGCAATTTGGGTGCATAAATCCTGAGAAATCAGTACCCAGAACAACCACCCCTGGCCGTAATAACGGCCTTGATACGCCTGGGCATTGAGTCAAACAGAGGTTGGATGGAGTGTACAGGTACAGCTGCCCATGCAGCTTCAACACGATACCATCATGATACTGTAAACAGAACATGGATTCATCCGAGAAAATGACGTTTTGCCATTCGTGCACCCAGGTTCGTCGTTGAGTACACCATCGCAGGCGCTCCTGCCTGTGATGCAGCGTCAAAGGTAACCGCAGCCATGGTCTCCGAGCTGATAGTCCATGCAGTTGCAAACGTCGTCGAACTGTTCGTGCAGATTGTTTTTGTCTTGCAAACGTCCTCATCTGTTGACTCAGGGATCGAGACGTGGCTGCACGATCCGTTACAGCCATGCAGATAAGATGCCTGTCATCTCGACTGCTAGCGATACGAGGCCGTTGGGATCCACCACGGCGTTCCGTATTACCCTCCTGAACCCACTGATTCCATATTCTGTTAACAGTCATTGGTTCTCGACCAACGCGAGCAGCAATGTCGCGATACGATAAACCGCAATCGCGTTAGACTACGATCCGACCTTTATCAAAGTTCGAAACGTGATGGTACACATTTCTCCTCCCAACACGAGCCATCACAACAACGTTTCACCAGGCAACGCCGGTCAACTGCTGTTTGTGTATGAAAAGTCGGTTGGAAACTTCCCTCATGTCAGCACGTTGTAGGTATTGCCACCGGCACCAACCTTGTGTGAATACTCTGAAAAGCTAGCCATTTGCACATCACAGTATCTTCTTCCTGTCGGTTAAATTTCTCGTCTGTAGAACGTCATCTTCGTGGTGTGGCAGTTATAATGGCCAGTAGTGTATATTATTGTAAAGTACGTTGGTTGAGACAAATGTCACACCAGCAATGATTTTTCGACTTACAACCAAATATATTTGAATTTAAGAAGGAAAAATGATTGGAGGATAGAAAATTAGAGCATCAACAAATGATTCCAGACCTCGTACTTTAAGTGAACTCGACTGCACGCTGCCCACTTTTAAGACACTGGCAGATGATAAGTTATTTCTGATTTCATAGGGATGGATTTGAAAAGAAACTTGCATATTGGAACGGACAAATAATGAAAAAAAGCACCGTCAATTGCCCTACGTTCACTTGCGCTAAAGGCAATGCTATGTTTGAAGAATTCATTGTGGCCTTGAAAAACGTACAAGCCTTTTGAGGCCACTACCAATCTTGCATCTGCTTTCGAACTGTTTTCGAGACCGTTTGCCGTTTCAGTTGAAAGTTACTCTGTGCATGTGCACCTTGAACTGATTTTTCTCCAGTGAAATTTTCGTTTAAAAGACAAATTTTAGATGAAAACTTTCCTGGAGGCCTACGTTGTCATCCTCAGGAAGGGTGTCCACGTCTCCGTAATGAGGTTGCGTACGTGATAAAAAATTTCGATCAGCATATGGGTGTGAAAGCCCGTTTTAAGACTATGAAAGTGATTAAGTCAGGATTACGTGGTAACCTGAGTTCAAAAGTCTGTGAAATTGTTTGCGACTGTCCATATGTCAACAGTCTGTACCGCACAAAAATTGTGTATGTCTCCAGAACGCCAAAATTTGTTTTGCTTGTGATATACGAGAACGACTCAAAAGTAACGCTTCCGAATTCTTATGTGAAAACATTCAAAACGTTTTAAATAAAACAAACTTTATTAACGTTCTAAATCTTTATTCTTCATGTCTACATATTTATTTCTCAACAAAGTCACTTGGCGACGAACAAAGTTCTCCCAGCGATAGACCAGATTGACAGCATCGGTGTAAAATGTTTGACTTTGTTGACGGAGACACAAAATCATCTCTGCTTGCTACGCTTCATCACTATCAAAATGAAGTCTTCGAAGGTGTTGTTTTTGTTAAAAAAAATACAGATGAAAATGAGTGGGACCGAGTCGGTATTGTATGGAGGATGATCGAACACAGTGAACCCAGGGCGTAAGATTGTAAATGTCGCAGCGCTCGTATGTGGTCCTGCATTGCCATGATGAAAGCGAAGGTGCTCCATGTGTGGATGCACTCTTAGAATTCAAAACTCGAAAACAACACGTTGTTCTCACACACCGACATTGCCGTATTACATGCTACAACTCGGAGCCCTCTAGTGGCAGAGTGCTACGAATATGTAGACATCAAGAATAAAGATATATAATGTTAATAACGTCTGTTTTCTTTAAAAATCTTTAAGAGTTTTCCCACAAAAAGTTTGGAAACATAATTTTCCAGCACGCCTTCGGACTTTACTGAGAAATGTGTAACATAAAACCTGGTTGTATGCAGTTCAACTGTTGTCGTTCAAATGCAACACATTTGGTTTCCCCCTCTTTCCCTTCCTCATGCTCAGACAACTAAACGGTGTGGTAGAGGTAGTGTGCAGTGTGCTGCCAGGTACAGATTGGCCTCCTCGTCTGACCAATGTACGAGGCGTGTTTTTTTAAGTAAGTGCCGTTTTGAAATTAAAAAAAGACGTGCTAAGATATCTCAATAATTTTATTTTTACATGAAAACCTGTACCTTAATCTACGCACTGTCGCCATAACAGTCTGATTCTTCCTTGTTTACGTTGTGTACTGTGTGTTTAAGATGCCTCCGATAATCGTGAGTTCTGCTGACTGGGAAGTTAGAAGATTTCTTAGTGCTAAAGATCTAAAAACGATCGATATTCATCGTGAGATCTATGCAGTTTACGGAGAAAACATTATGAGTGATGGAATGGTAAGAAAGTGGGTGAGAGCATTTAAAGACGACCGCACAAATGTGCATGATGAACAAAGGAGTGGGCGTCCTTCGGTCGTTAATGAAAGTTTGGTGCAGGAAGTGGACAATAAGGTGAGAGAAAACAGAAGCTTTACGATTTCCTCCTTCCGGGATGACTTTCCTAATGTTTCTCGTAGTGTTTTGCATGGCACTGTGACAAAGCACTTGAATAACCGAAAATTGTGCGCACGTTGGGTACCCGAAAATGTGGACAGATGTGCACAAAACCAAACGTTTAGACAGTGCATTGACTTTCCTTGAACGGTACCACAACGACGGTGATGATTTCTTCAGCCAAATTGTTACGGGCGATGAAACATGGATGGCCTACGTCACACCAGAATCAAAGTAACAGTCCATGGAAGTTGAGCAAGGGCATCGTTTTGCTGCAAGACAATGCCCGTCCCCGTGTGGCGAATCAGACCAAAGATCTCATCACATCTTTTCGATGGCAAACTCTAGATCATCCTCCGTACAGCCCCGATCTTCTGTTCGTACACTTGCAGAAACACCTGGGCGGTCAGCGTCTTCAAGACGATGACGAAGTCAAAGCAGTGGTGATGCAGTGGTTAACAAGTCAAGCGGCAGACTTCTATGACGAGGGTATTCACAAACTGGTACAACCTTGTGACAAGTGCCTCAATATTGACGGAAATTACGTAGAAAAGTAGATTAAGGTACAGGTTTTCATGTAAAAATAAAATTGAGATATCGTAGCACGTCTTTTTTTTAAATTTCAGAACGGTACTAACTTAAAAAACACGCCTCGTAGCAAGACTGACACTCCCGGCATTTGATTTTATAAAGACCACCATCAGGCGTAAGGAACACCACAGAAGCTGGGGACTGAGGAAGCCTGATTCAGCCTTTGCAAAACATTGCCTGAACAACAATCACAAATACACCATAGAGGTACAAGTTCTTCACACAGAGGAAAAGGGGCCGGAACTCGAGCTATTAGAAATTTTAGAAATTAAAAAAAGTGTGTATATCCACACAACTATTGTTAAACGAGCAAACCCAATTCAATTATTCACCTCTTTTAGATTAGATCACAACCCCAGGATAGAAGCAAAAATTTGGACCCCAGTCCATTGCAGTTAAAAATATCTTAGCTGCTGCATAACTTAAGTCTGGTCATGGTAGTATAATTGGTGATTGTGTAATAATGTATGTAATTAGTTAAAAATGGTATTGATGTAAGTGTACATTAAGCTATGGATCTCTACCTACGAAGTTGAGATTATCGAGGCCTTGTCATCATGTTTGTCTATGTATTACCATCTTCTGGAATCAGTAATGTACTTGAAAATGGGCTTATAATCCGAAACCTAGGTTGTGCAATAGCGTTAACAATAAATTGTGAAAAAAGCTAAAAACAGTGTTTGTTTAGTTAATTTATAGTGTTTCACCAAGAACCCACAGTTGATTCAATTAAATTAAATACACTAAAGTTTCTTGCTGCGGTCGATAGGTTTCTCTGACTTCTCAACTTACGTGTATCTAGGATCTTCTTGACTCTGGAATGAAATGCAGCTTATTGACGCAGTCGTGAATAGTTCTGTAATATAAGTTCCAAGTACCGAGTTCCAACTGAACTAGCCTTTCAATCAGCCACCGCTGCGAGTGAGATCAGGTACTGTCCAAATTATACGTCCCAAAATCTACAGAGAATGCTGTCTTTATTTCCCGCAAGAATTTTGATACAGATTGGCACAGTCAGTGAACAAAATTTCCAAATACTGATATTACTACCCGCCGTTACAAATATAATCTAGTGTGCAGCTACGGATGGCGGATCGCTTCTAATAAGAATTCAATTAGAGACGTGACTCAGGGAACCGTTTGAAGGCTACCACTGTTGGCTATATAGGATGAATAGTGAATATATGAGGAAGTGATGGTATAGACTAATACGAATCAAACATTGCATATAATATGCGTCCAATTTTGATTCGTTACTGACATACATCTGGTTACGGAGATAAGTTTCCATTTCGCGTGTTGGTACTCCAGTAGATAAGGATTTATTTTGTTTTGAAGTTCAAGTTGTGAATTTACTCTTGAGTTTACATAGTTGAGTGTTTCAACTGTGCGTGTGATTTGATGGCCAATTCTACTGTATAATTTAGGCATGCCGCACACATTTACAAATGCTGAGTATGCCGATATGGACTTTGAGAACGGGTTTTGTAACGGAAATGCTTCTGCTGCTCTTAGAGAACAGCCGGCCGAAGTAGCCGAGCGGTTCTAGGCGCTTCAGTCTGGAACCTTGCGATCGCTACGGTCGCAGGTTCGAATCCTGCCTCGGGCATGGATGTGTGTGATGTCCTTAGGTTAGTTAGGTTTAAGTAGTTCCAAGTTCTAGAGGACTGATGACCTCAGATGTTGTCCCATAGTGCTCAGAGCCATTTGAACCATTTTGTAAAAAACACAGTAAACGATTTCTTAACCGCACAGTGCCAAATTCAAGAGTGTTTACTCGCGTCTCCACTAAAATGCGTAAGACTGGTTACATTTCTTGGCCTCCAAAGACCTCTGACCTTATTCCTCTACAGTCTCGCATTTTGTGAATGGTTGAAAGGCGTAATATACAATGAAAAGTCCAACTGAAGAGACGAATTATTAATGGTTTGGATTGTGAATATTGCTGTTCACGTAAAAGAACGCTCAAATGACCTCATGAGAGCTGCCAAGATAAATCGAAAGTGCGTCGAAATCGGAGGTGAACTTTATCACACTCAACTTTGAACCTAGTCGTTTGCCTTGGGTCAACACATTCTGCGAGTATATGTGTGGCTTACATTCTAACAGCTGCAGCACTGTAGCCCGTAATAACTGCACACATTCTATATGGAATGTTTTATTCGAATTAGTCTATGCTACCACCTCCCAAAAATTTACTAGATTGCAGTATGAGCGAGATGGAGAGTCGTAGCAGTCCATATCTTTATTCTTCGCGTCTACATACACTACTGGCCATTAAAATTGCTACACCACGAAGATGACGTGCTACAGACGCGAAATTTAACCCAACCGATTCACATACACAAACAGCAGTTGACGGCATTGCCTGGTGAAACATTGCTGCGATACCTCGTGTAAGGAGCAGAAATGCGTACTATCACGTTTCGACAGGCATATTATCCGCATGGCTGTAACGGATCGTGCAGCCACGTCTCGATCCCTGAGTCAACAGATGGGGACGTTTGCAAGACAACAACCATCTGCACGAACAATTCGACGAAGTTTGCAGCAGCATGGACTATCAGCTCGGAGATTAAGGCTGCAGTTACCCTAGACGCTGCATCACAGACAGGACCATCTGTGATGGTGTACTCAAAGACGAACCAGGTGGAAAAAATGTCACAACGTCATTTTTTCGGATGAATCCAGGTTCAGTTTACAGCATTATCGTGGTCGCATCCGTGTTTTGCGACATCGCGGTGAACGCACATTGGAAGCGTGTTTTCGTCATCGCCATACCGACGTATCACCCGGCGTGATGGTATGGGGTGCCACTGGTTACACGTCTCAGTCACCTCTTGTTCGCATTGACGGCAATTTGAACAGTGGACGTTACATTTCAGATGTGTTACGACCCGTGGTTCTACCCTTCATTCGATCCCTGGGAAACCCTACGTTTCAGCAGGATAATGCACGCCCGCATGTGAAAGGTCCTGTACGGGCCTTTCTGGATACAGAAAATGTTCGACTGCTGCCCTGGCCAGCACATGCTCCAGATCTCTCACCAACTGAAAACGTTTTTCAACGTTGGTCGAGCAACTGGCTCGTCACAGTACGCTAGTCACTCGTCACAATACGCCAGAGGTGGTTGTTCTGGGTACTGATTTCTCAGGATCTATGCACGCGAATTATGTAGCGCACGCGAATTGTGGTTGGCCTAGGTAGAAAAGGTGGAACCAAGAGTCAGTCGGGGACTATCAACTACTCGTGTAAAAGTTGTGTATTGTGCTGGTTTCGAGAGAGGCTTTTCCTGACGCTTTCCAATGCCTCGGATGGATGGATAAAGAGCTGGAACTATTCAGGGATTGGTATCTATCATCGACACCAAGAAGTGACAGAGTCCAGCAGTTCTACCTGCAAATCCACCTACCAACATGCAATCGCCACCACATTGCTCAATCACTTTAATGGGACACTATAGTAGTGTACTGTGAAGGATCAGTTCATAGGCTGTTATAATGTATCCAAATATAAGGTAAAATTTGACTGAACTCTTGTACCTACCATGATTTATCCTTCGTCACATGTCCACTTAGGGTCCCTCCCACGCTGAAGTGTTTGCCGAGTGTCCTTTATTGAAGGCATATTAAAATTAATATGGCAATAGTGTGCTAAAATTAATGTTGTTTGTTGAAAGGATCTTACCAATATCTCAAATTTGCGTTTCACTGCAGTAAAAGTTCAGAACTGCAACTGTTTAGAGTTATATGTTCATGCTTGCTAAGTACTTGTTCCTCTAGTGTATTGAAAGTGTGTTTAGTTTACTCTGCTACAGTGGTCAAGATTAAAGCCCCTCCCCCCCCCCCCCCCTCCATTGAAAGTAGTTCAAATGCACCAATTTACTTAATTATAGAAAGTTTCAATTACTCTTGGTATTAAAGTCAAATTCTGTACGATATTGGGCTCCTCTTGTGTACTAAAAGCGCTTATTAATGTTGTAACAGGATCAACAGTTTGTCTATTGTGCTTATGCTAGGTAACAAGTAACAGAAAAAACACTGTCTATGAAAACAGTAACTTCTTTATTAAAAGGACAGTGAGAAGTAATTTGTTACTGAACTCCATTTAATTTTCATTCTAAGTAGAAAGGTGTTTGGTAGTGAGAGAATTGATCTACGTGCAGTAACTAAATTTGCTGTGAACCATATCGTTATTTCATGTGAGATAGGAATTTGTTTGAAAAGTAATACTAAACCTATGTCCAATTTACGATTCTACAGTGAATATTAATAGTAGAGTTATTGAGACCATTCAGTTTGACTAAGTGCTCAAGGTAATAGTGTGTTTTGTTATCTGTTATATTTATGCAAGTAGTTTGTTCTGATCTGTTAACTCCAACCTTAACGTGAACATAGTGTATTCAGCTGACAGAGTTCATTGCACTCGCGTGTGCAAAGTATAGGTTGTGTTTATCCGTTAAAGTTACTCATACCTATTTTCTTGAACAAGAATGTCAATCATTCACTTGTCTAATTAGGCTGTCGATCGTTTTCTTTATTCTTTGAACAGTGTCGATAGGTAAAATATTGTTTGTTACTGTTTAAATATTTGCGTAATTCTGATTTTCATTTCCGATAAGGCACCTCCGTTAGATGCAACACGGTCAACATAACAACATTCCTCTCCGAGGGTAACACTGGTCAGTTGCTTTATACCATAATTGCTTTAATAAGACCCGACTCCAACTTTAAGGTTATGGTATAACAGTAGCGGACAGTAGTGTTATAGGTTAACTGTGCGGAGTAGCCCTACTCTTCCCAAACAAACATTGGTGTAAAGCAATTATTTCCTAAAATGGAACATTAACTTGGTCAGCTTAGTAACGCTATTTGTCACTGACAAGCAGTTTGCGTTGCGACACCTGTTTCTTAAGACCCAGATAGAATTACACACGACGAAGATACCGCACTAACTAGTATATGCTGTGCGTAATAACCAATCCTCACAGGTTAACAAAATTTCCACCAAGGACGAAATGACTGGAATAAACCAAGCAGTCATAGGCAGACAAACAACAAATTTTCCACTCACAGGAGTGAAATCACTTTCTTAATAATTTTCACACAAAAGAAATTAATTAAAACAAAATCGAGAGAACACACTTACGTAAAACGGAATCTAAGCAAATTCAGGTCCTTTAGACGTAATTTTTAGAATGCGTCTCGAGCAGACCTAACAACTATTTAGTTAACGATAGTGTGACTACACTCATCGCGTTGCTAATTTTTTAAATAACAAGCAACCATCGCAGTTATGACGTTCCCTTGTATGATGTGCAGAATAGCCCTTTATCGATCCACAAACTGGACATAACTCAGAGCCAACATAATACGTGAATACTGTCACGCTCTAATGGTAGTGCCCGTAATGCAGCGGCGTCAGACAACAGCGGACTGTGCACAATAACTGACGGTTTGCAAGCGAAAATAAAAGTACGCTCCCGAAACACCAAACCCATGTTATTGTCGAAATATAATCAACAAGAAAAGTACGGTTTCCCAAGACGTGATTTCACTGTGCTCCAGGAAACGCACTCTTGCACACATTGACCGGCTCGGTATAAAGGTTGTAAGACGTGTATATTGTTTATTGTCAAACCAAAATTTATGAAAGATGTTTATATTTTATTAATAGGATTAAGAACGAATAATTAATATTTGTCATGTTGGAAATAATTGTGGTTGCAGGGAATGTCTGCACCAAAGTATTGTTGGCAAGAGAGACCGCACATTGATATAGTTTTAAAAAGGGCGGGAGAGACAGCGTATGGATACATTTTAAGAAAAGAGCGGGAAAGACCGAGCATTGATACATTTTATAATGGTAGCAGGGATTGTCTGCACCAGAAAGCATTGTTGACAGGAGAGACCGCACTTAAGTGCTCGTAGGAGGTCATTAGTAAGCGAGAAGTGAAGCGAGTCGGTAGCAGGTCTGACTCGAGAGGTTGAGAGAAGCCGTGTGCCTGCCAGCCACCAGCTATGATTTACAAGAGATTGTAAACGGATGTACAGAGACACCAGCTAACTATTATCATAAGAAGAACTAATATTATTGAATTAATTTTTTACGAAACTTAAGACTACTGCAGGTATGTTTGCGCAATACTAGTTGCAAGATTATTGTGAAAAGTCCCATTTGAACTCTTGTAAAATCATTTCATGCAGAATATAATTAATTTTTGCCAGCAATATTGCATTTCTGATTATAATCCATCCCAAAAACCATCAACGTAAAAATTTGCAAAATTTTATTGTTGTCAAGAAAAAATTTAACCATGAATTACGTAACATCAGTCAAATTAATTACAGGATAACGTCAGTTTTGGTAATAAATACAGCCACTTACTATGAAAGCCCACCAGCAGTTAATAGAGCATAGTAAAACAGAGTAGATATATTCATGTCGCAGTTTGATGTAGCAGTCAGATGGCGATCCAGTAACAGTAAAAAAGGTAAGGAACAGTTTTGGGTTATTGCAGGTAACGACTGAGGACCACGACGACGACACATTCTATGTTTCCTCGAAATAATGAGGAAATCACTTTTAATAAGCGGCATTTAAATTTGTATGCGAAGATTGAGAGCCCAAATCACGTGGTCGTGCGGTAGCGTTCTCGCTTCCTACGCCCGGGTTCCAGGGTTCTATTCCCGGCGGGGTCGGGGATTTTCTCTGCCTCGTGATGGCTGGGTGTTGTTTGATGTCCTTAGGTTAGTTAGGTTTAAGTAGTTCTAAGTTCTAGGGGTCTGATGACCATAGATGATAAGTCCCATAGTGCTCAGAACCATTTGAATTTTTGAAGATTGAGAAAGAGAATTATTTTCAAAGGGAAGATTACATTTGTTATTATTACGCAAGAGATAGAAATCCTAAGGGAAGGTTGAGTAACAAATGAGATAAAGAGGAGACGGTTATTGAGTAACAAAAGAGATATAGAGGAGACGGGAAGGTTTCAAGGTCGGGTAGTCCGTTCCTAAAGTAAAAGCAAGCTCTAAACAAGATGACTGACTTTGCCTGATTCCTACGACTCACGGCAGTCCGAAACTGCAAACAGATCACGAGGTACACAAGCACCGCTAGCATTGGCTCAGCGTCGCTTAAATCCACCAGTGCACTCCACCACTTAGAACGACACCAGGAAGCCAATCAGCCCGACATACATACATACATACGTACACCGATCAGCCGAAACGTTATGACCACCTGTTTAATAGTGTGTTGTTCTACTTTTAAATCACAGTGCAAGAGAGATTATGCTTGACATGGGTTCTGCAATATGCGATTTCAGTCTTTCTCGGGGTATTCCACTGATGAGACACAAATAAGACACGCCTTGCTTGCAGGCAAGAGGCAGGATGAGAAACCAGAAGAAGACGAAGCAAAACGTGTGGCGTTTCTGCCGTTTGCTGGACCGCCAACAGCCAAGATCGCAAGAATATTAAAGAATCACGAAATAACGACTATCTTCCGCGATCCGAAAAAAGGCAGATATACTTGGCTCAACCATAAACCAACTGGGGCTGCAGATGCCGGGCATTTACAGTACTGAGTGCGAATGTGGGATGGGATATATCGGGGAGACACAGCGATGTATGTCCCAGCGTTGTGCTGAACACATCAGGAACGTACGACTAGGACAGACAAGTCCGCTGTAGCAGAACATAGCATTATCGAGGGACACACCTTCGAATTCGAAAGAACGAAGAAGCTGTGCAGTGCCAACGGTTTCTGGGACTTGATCTTCAAAGAGGCAGTGGAGATACGTCTGCACAACGATTTAGTAAACAGGAATAGCGGTTTTCAGCTCAGTGCAGCGTGGAATCCCACAACTGACAAAATACGCTCCGATCTGAGGGCAGCAGCGTCTGCCGACAGATTGGATAGCCACCGGGTCTCGACGGTGGTCCGCCCCCCCCCCTCCCCCTACTGACGCGGTACCCCCCATCCGGAGGAACGTCATTGGCCGGCCTACAGTTGTAGACCACTGCCAAGCAGCTATATAGATATGCAGAACAAAGCATTCCGATAATGATCAAAAGCTATCTCACGAATAGAACTTTCTTTGTCAAAGTAGGAACTGCCACCTCCACCAAAGGCGTATTCGTATTGGGATGCCACAGGGATCGGTCCTGGGGCCCGTCTTGTACAGTCTGTACACTGCGGACATACCAACGGCCCCCCTGGTGCACACTGCACAGTACGCGGACGACACAGTCTTCTACACGAGAAATGCGAACAAGGACCTGGTCATTCGTAGGCTACAAAGGGTTTTAGACGACACAGAAACTTGGGCCCATCGCTGGCGCATCACCATCAACTCTGAAAAGACACAGACCATGCTGATTACCCGCAGGCTCGGAAGGCGCGAACCTCCTCAACGTCTCCACCTCCACCTCCACCTAAACGGAACCCAACTCCCCTGGCGCACAATCGACAAGTACCTTGGAGTAACCTTGGACTTGCGTCTTACGTGGAAACCCCACATAGACGAGGTCCACAGGAAGGTCTCCGCCAGAATGTCCATCCTATACCCAATCCTGAACTCAACCAGCTCCCTCCCCTGCCCAGTAGCAGTTAATGTGCACCAGGCCCTGATCCGGCCAGTCATGGAATATGCGTGCCCTGTCTGGGGATACGCGCCAAAGCAGCACCTGGACAAACTCCAGAGGCTGCAGAACCGCGCCCTCAGGAAGGCATTGCATTTACCTCTTGGATTCCTCATAGATCTGCACGCCGCAGCTGAAATCCCACTCCTGAGAGAGCGTTTCCAAGATCTGGCACGGGCCTTCTATGAGGGTTCTTCCAGATCAGGAAACGCCCTCATCCACTCACTAGGTCGGTATGACATGTCCCGCGACAAGCACAAGCGCCTCATGACGATCTTCGACGATTAAGTCGAAGAAAAAATCCCAATATCCAATGCGTAATCCTGCTCCTTCCCATATAACACCAATCATCTCGCCAACCTCAGGCAAGTACCAGACACAAACCGAACAATCATCACATTTCACAGACACCAGAAAACTACAGATATAATCACACACACACGTACACAGGGGAGTAAAAGCCGAAAGGCTACAAAATTCCCCTCACACTTCCCCAAAGAGGCGAAAGTAACGAATCAGAGCAGCAGCATCCCGACACTTCGCCAGAAGATGATGGATACGAAACTCATTGAAACGTTGCGACAAGACGACGCCACCACTCGGTTGATAACCCGAGAATAATTCATCCATGGGTTCTACAAGTCTTCGACAGGATTCCAGAAGGCTACGCACTGATCAAACAATTCCCGTAAATTACGGGAGGGTGGTTTACGGGCACGCAGCTGAAGCCAGATGTGTGTTCCAGTGGGTACAAATAAGGCACGTTCGCTAGCCAAGACATCAATTTGAGTTCACTATAATGCCCTCAAACCACTGTAGCACGATTCTGGCCTTGCAACACGGACAGTTATCCTGCCGAGGGATGTCATCACTGAAGGGAGGGGGAGACTTCAGGTATGAAGCAATACAGGTGGTCCGCAATAATGTTAACGTAGTTCACTGCTGTCGTGATTCCTTCGATTACCGCCACACATCCCACAGAAGCCCAACTCAATGTACTCCACAGCATAATTCTGTCCTCGCCGGCCTGCAACTGTGAGCGGTGCATCTTTCGTGTAACCATTCGAAGGACCCAGCCATCGACCTGATGTAACAAGAAATGCGATCCATTCGACATGGAACACGTTTCTATCGATTCACGGTGAAAAATCAGTGATACTGTGCCCACTGAACTGACGATGTAGTTGGTTCAACACAAAAACACGTACGTAGGGGTCGTGTGATGTGGAGCACCATGTTCAACAATGGCCTTCGAACAGTGTGCTCTGAAACAATTGTGCCTGTACCAGCATTGTGCTTTGTTGTCAGATCTGCCACAGATCGCTGCGTATCCGGGGGGAACCACAACACTTTTTACATACAAAATAACTAAGAACCCTAAGTTTAGGTCAGTAGTTTACATAACATCAAACAGAACATTTGCAGATATATTGGCAGTTCTACACAAAATTATTTAAATCAAATTATTTAATTTTCAACATAACCAAAGAGATCATATGAGGAAGGCAAAACATATCATTTACTCATATTGGAGATATTACAGAGATTACGCTTCATTACAGTATCGAATTAATCGAACACTAATTACAGAAGTTCAACGATGGGATGTTGAACAAAATAGAAAGCTAAATGAGTCAACAAAAATGTATGTAGTGTCTAAGCTATGGTGTTACAAAGTAAGGTGCGTTTAGCATTGCGGGTAGCGTCACCTCAGAAAAAATGAGTTAGTGCGATATTGCAGTGCCTATGCTATTCCGGCCCCCCACCCCATGAACCATGGACCGTGCCGTTGGTGGGGAGGCTTGCGTGCCTCAGCGATACAGATAGCCGTACCGTCGGTGCAACCACAACGGAGGGGTATCTGTTGAGAGGGCAGACAAACGTGTGGTTCCTGAAGAGGGGCAGCAGCCTTTTCAGTAGTTGCAGGGGCAACAGTCTGGATGATTGACTGATCTGGCCTTGTAACAATAACCAAACGGGCTTGCTGTGCTGGTACTGTGAACGGCTGAAAGCAAGGGGAAACTACGGCCGTAATTTTTCCCGAGGGCATGCAGCTTTACTGTATGATTAAATGATGATGGCATCCTCTTGGGTAAAATATTCCGGAGGTAAAATAGTCCCCCATTCGGATCTCCGGGCGGGGAGTACTCAAGAGGATGTCGTTATCAGGAGAAAGAAAACTGGCGTTCTATGGATCGGAGCGTGGAATGTCAGATCCCTTAATCGGGAAGGTAGGTTAGAAAATTTCAAAAAGGAAATGGATAGGTTAAAGTTAGATATCGTGGGAATCAGTGAAGTTCGGTGGCAGGAGGAACAAGACTTCTGGTCAGGTGACTACAGGGTCATAAACACAAAATCAAGTAGGGGTAATGCAGGAGTAGGTTTAATAATGACTAGAAAAATAGGAATGCGGGTAAGCTACTACAAACAGCATAGTGAACGCATTATTGTGGACAAGATACATACGGAGCCACACCTACTACAGTAGTACAAGTTTATATGCCAACTAGCTCTGCAGATGACGAAGAAATTGAAGAAATGTATGACGAAATAAAAGAGATTATTCAGATAGTGAAGGGAGATGAAAATTTAATAGTCATGGGTGACTGGAATTCGGTAGTAGGAAAAGGGGGAGAAGGAAACGTAGTAGGTGAATATGGACTGGGGCAAAGAAATGAAAGAGGAAGCCTCCTGGTAGAATTTTGCACAGAGCACAACTTAATCATAGGTAACACTTGGTTCAAGAATCATAAAAGAAGGCTGTATACATGGAAGAAGCCTGGAGATACTAAAAGGTATCAGATAGATTATATAATGGTAAGACAGAGATTTAGGAACCAGGTTTTAAATTGTAAGACATTTCCAGAGGCAGATGTGGACTCTGACCACAATCTATTGGTTATGAACTGTAGATGAAAACTGAGGAAACTGCAAAAAGGTGGGAATTAAAGAGATGGAACCTGGATAAACTGAAAGAACCAGAGGTTGTACGGAGTTTCATGGAGAGCATAAGGGAACAATTGACAGGAATGGGGGAAAGAAATACAGTAGAAGAAGAATGGGTAGCTTTGAGGGATGAAGTAGTGAAGGCAGCAGAGGATCAAGTAGGTAAAAAGACGAGGGCTGCTAGAAATCCTTGGGTAACAGAAGAAATATTGAATTTAATTGATGAAATGAGAAAATATAAAAATGCAGTAAATGAAGCAGGCAAAAAGGAATACAAACGTCTCAAAAATGAGATCGACAGGAAGTGCAAAATGGCTAAACAGGGATGGATAGAGGACAAATGTAAGGATGTAGAGGCTATCTCACTAGGGGTAAGATAGATACTGCCTACAGGAAAATTAAAGAGACCTTTGGAGATAAGAGAACCACTTGTATGAACATCAAGAGCTCAGATGGAAACCCAGTTCCAAGCAAAGAAGGGAAAGCAGAAAGGTGGAAGAAGTATATAGAGGGTCTATACAAGGACGATGTACTTGAGGACAATATTATGGAAATAGAAGAGGTGAAGATGAAATGGCAGATACGATACTGCGTGAAGAGTTTGACAGAGCACTGAAAGACCTGAGTCGAAACAAGGCCCCGAGAGTAGACAACATTCCATTGGAACTACTGACGGCCTTGAGAGAGCCAGTCCTGACAAAACTCTACCATCTGTTGAGCAAGATGTGTGAGACAGGTGAAATTCCCTCAGACTCCAAGAAGAATATAATAATTCCAATCCCAAAGAAAACAGGTGTTGACAAATGTGAAAATTACCGAACTATCAGTTTAATAAGTCACAGCTGCAATATACTAACGCGAATTCTTTACAGACGAATGGAAAAACTAGTAGAAACTGACCTCGGGGAAGATCAGTTTGGATTACGTAGAAATGTTGGAACACGTGAGGCAAAACTGACCCTACGACTTATCTTAGAAGCTAGATTAAGGAAGGGCAAACCTACGTTTCTAGCATTTGTAGACTTAGAGAAAGCTTTTGACAATGTTGACTGGAATACTCTCTTTCAAATTCTAAAGGTGGCAGGGATAAAATACAGGGAGCGAAAGGCTATTTACAATTTGTACAGAAACCAGATGGTAGTTATAAGAGTCGAGGGACATGAAAGGGAGGCAGTGGTTGGGAAGGGAGTGAGACAGGGTTGTAGTCTCTCCTCGATGTTATTCAATCTGTATATTGAGCAAGTAGTAAAGGAAACCAAAGAAAAATTCGGAGTAGGTATTAAAATCCATGGAGAAGAAATAAAAACTTTAAGGTTTGCCGATGACATCGTAATTCTGTCAGAGACAGCAAAGGACTTGGAAGAGCAGTTGAACGGAATGGACAGTGTCTTGAAAGGAGCGTACAAGATGAACATCATCAAAAGGAGAACGAGGATAATGGAATGTAGTCAAATTAAGTCGAGTGTTGCTGAGGGAATTAGATTAGGAAATGAGACACTTAAAGTAGTAAAGGTGTTTTGCTATTTGGGGAGAAAAATAACTGATGATGGTCGAAGTAGAGAGGATACAAAATGTAGACTGGCAATGGCAAGGAAAGCGTTTCTGAAGCAGAGAAATTTGTTAATATCGAGCATAGATTTAAGTGTCAGGAAGTCGTTTCTGAAAGTATTTGTATGGAGTGTAGCCATGTATGGAAGTGAAACATGGACGATAAATAGTTTGGACAAGAAGAGAATAGAAGCTTTCGAAATGTGGTGCTACAGAAGAATGCTGAAAATTAGATGGGTGGATCACATAACTAATGAGGAAGTGTTGACTAGGATTGTGGAGAAGAGAAGTTTGTAGTACAACTTGACATGAAGAAGGGATCGGTTGGTAGGACATGTTCTGAGGCATCAAGGGATCACCAATTTTGCATTGGAGGGCAGCGTGAAGGGTAAAAATCGTAGAGGGAGACCAAGAGATGAATACACTAAGCACATTCAGAAGGATGTAGGTTGCAGTAGGTACTGGGAGATGAAGAAGCTTGCACTGGATAGAGTAGCATGGAGAGCTGCATCAAACCAGTCTCAGGACTGAAGACCACAACAACAACAACAACAACAACAACAACATGTTATTTCGGATTAGGATGCAAAGTTCCTTCGGACATACATGTATGTCCAAAGGGACAGGCACTCCGGCGACTACAGCCGTTATGAAATACATTAAATGTACGCACATTTGCGAATATGTGCTACCATTAGCTGTATAATGGAATGACGACAGTGAAAATTAGTGTCGGACCGAGACTCGAACACGGACTTCCCGCTTATAGAGAGCGGCCGCCTTTCTGTTTGGCTGTCCGACCACGACTGACGGCCAGGCATATACTTCCATGGGTCGTCAACCATATGTCTACAACCTGTACTCGAATGTAAATTATGTGCACACATAAAAGTTTTGCATCACCCCAGTTCCCTGAAATGCTGAAGATAGACGTTGACTGTGAATAATGTATCACAGACACAGTCCCTTTGACTGTTCACTGAACCCGCCCAAAGATGTAAACAACCACGCACGAGCAGCGCCTAGTATATCCGACAACCGATCATATACAGTTATTCCACCAGGAAGGAGGTACACGGTTTGTGTTGTCTGTAGTTAAACAATGCCTAGACGGTCAATATTGTGATTCGATCGCGTCCGAATTGTTACTTTGTGCCAGGAAGGGCTCTCAACAAGGGGTGAGTCCAGGCGTCTCGGAGTGAACCAAAGTGATGTTCGGACGTGGAGTAGATAAGAGGCAGGAACTGTCGATGAAATGCCTGGCTCAGGACGGAGGAACCCTGACAGTAAAGTCTCCATGTTGAATAATATTTTCCGTGCAGCCACAGGACGTCGTGTTTGGACTCAAACTGTGCGCAACAGACTGCATGATGCGCAACTTTACTCCCGGCGTCCATGCCGAGGTCCATCTTTGCAATCATGACACCATGCAGCGCGGTACAGATGAGCCCAACAACATACCAAATGGACCGCTTAGGGTTGGCATCACGTTCTCTTCACCGATGAGTGTCGCATATGCCTTCAACCAGACAATCGTCGGAGACGTGTTTGGAGGCCACCTGGTCAGGCTGAACACCTTAGGTACACTGACCACAGAGTGCAGCAGGTGCAGGTTCCCTGCTGTTTTGAGGTGGCATTATGTGTGGCCGACGTACGCCACTGGTGGTTATGGAACGCACTGTAACGGCTGTACAATACGCGAATGCCACCTTCCGATCGATAGTGGAACCATATTGGCAGCATATTGGCGAGACGTTCTCCTCAGGGACGACAATTCACACCACATAGGGCACATCTTGTGAATGACTTCCATCAGGATAACGACATCACTCGACTAGAGTGGCCAGCATGTTCTCGAGACATGAACCCTATCGAACATGCCTGAGATAGGTTGGAAAGGACGACGTGACCCACCAACCTCTCAGGGATCTAGGCCGAATCACAGTTGAGGAGTGGGACAATCTGGAACAACAGTGCTTTGATGAACTTGTGGATAGTATGCCACAACAAACACAGGCATGCATCAGCACAAGAGCACGTGCTACTGGGTATTAGAGGTACCGGTGTGTACAGCAATGTGGACCACCATCTCTGAACGTCAGTAGGGGGACTAGGCCATTTCTGGTGAATTTTGTTAGTGTAGGTTACCTACATCAGGGGCAGGTATGCACTCAGGGGCAAACCTGTTCTTCTCCTTTGATTAATAGGTATTTAACCTATTGTTCTGCTAAGTGGTTTTCCATGTCACTGCATTTAACCTATTGTCCTCACCAGCCCCTCCCCCAACCCTCTCCCCCTTTCTGCTACAGGTACACATTCAGGTCTGAGTTAACATATTGTTCTATTAAGTGCTTTTCATGTCACCCCCATTTCCTTGTGAATGACAGGCGCTTAACATATTGTCCCCCTACACACTCCCTCTGCCCCAACCCCGCCCCCCCCCTTCCTTCTAAAGTTACACTTTCAGGTCTGAGTTATTGGAATACGCCCCCTTCTCACTCTTATTAATTTTCTTAACTACTTACTTAAATTGATCAATTAATTAACATCTCTGGTGGGGAAGTGTCATGCCCCCCATGCCTCACCCCCCTCCCAGGTAGCAAATTAAAATTTAGTCAGATTTTCGCGAGTGCCACTCCCACCTGGATTTGGAAGGAAATAGTTAAAGTCTCCACCACGATCCTCAACCGACCGCCACGTCCCCTTACCAACTTGGTGTACTAACGTGCACCAATGGGCACAGCGCTTGATGCAAGTGCCTCTACCCCCCTGGCTAGAAGTTTCAATTTAGCCGGAAAAAAGGGTACCTCCACCAGCCTAAGTCATTCAGCCACCACCTCTTCTTAGGAAATGGGAGAAAAAGACTCAGTTGATCGATCATTTGGAGGAAATTCGATTGCTTGTTGTGGAACGTTGTTTAAACAATTTAGACAATTAATGGAATATATGGAAATGGTATATTGTTTGTTTATTAAAAAATTTGTTTATTGGGAAGGATTTCTCTTGCTCATCCAAAATGGTTCTGAGCACTATGGGACTTTACTTCTGTTGTCATCAGTCCCCTAGAACTTAGAACTACTTAAACCTAACTAACCTGAGGACATCACACACATCCGTACCCGAGACAGGATTCGAACCTGCGACTGTAGCGGTCTCGCGTTTCCTGACTGTAGCGCCTAGAGCCCCTCAGCAACTCCGGCCGGCCTCTTGTTCATTATTCTTGGCTGTTTGGAAGCATGTAGGTCTTGTAAGAAGCAGTTACATGAGGCAAACATGTTGCATAAACTAATGTCAGGCACTGCACTCTGGATGTCTTAACCTAATGTTTGGGTCTTTGTCGGCACTTGATCTATTGTTCTGTTAAGTGGTTTTCCATGTCACTGTACTTCAAATGTTCTACCACCATTAGTACCAAATTAAGTAATTAGTTATGTCCTCCCACGATTTTCCGGTACACTTTTCGAATTTCACATGCTTTTCAACGTTATTTCTGGAGCATTCTTCTGTCACCCACACCTTAAACTTTTGTACTGCAAACATAAAAATTATGGAAATTAACTTAGTGTTATGCACTTACCCTGCTGTCCTACTCCATTTCACCCACTCCCTCCCATTAACTACTGTACCGCAAACACCACATAGATATGAAAAGACCATACCGCCACTCAACGCCCGATGCTGCCCCCGCCGCCGGACACCAACTAAAACTTCAATTTTAATGGCTATTTCACACCTTTGGAGTGTTTAGAGTTAGAGCCCAAAACTATTTGGCTCTATTCGAATTAAAAGTAAGTCTAAGAAATGTTTCAAATGTGAACGGCACGAGGTGCCATGGGACACTGACGGCAGTCAAAGTGATCAAGATAGTACCTGTCTATCAGGGACTTGCATATTGTGTACTAGTAACAAGGTGCGCTGATGGTAAGACGCAAAATAAAGTTTTGCACAATGTCCTTTGGCCCAAGTGCTCCAAAGAAAAAGAAGAAAAAAAAGTAAAGATACTTTTGAGCCTTGTAGAAGCTGCTTCTCAATTCAATATGGGTCCGAAAGCAAGAATCTCAGGACTTCATCACCCTCCCAGAAGAAGAGTTGTTTATCTAGAGACCAAGCAGTCCACAAGATGCTGCATGAAGAAGGTACAATTCAAGAAAATGGCGACCATGGTTTGAAGCTGCAAGACTCCTTACAGGAGCAGAAAGGGAAAACGTGTAGGTGGAACGTATGGTGCTTGTTAATTTTGATGAGTATGTGTCTTGTACTAGCACTATTTCTTTAATGAAATTTTAAAACCCATTTTCCCATCAGATCATTTTTCTAAGTTCAATGCCAACTTTGTATTCTAAATATTAAACGATCTCTATAAAAAAAATTTCCAGGAAGTAGTCTTGAGGTATTTGAATACTTCTGTGCATTAATATTATCGAAAATTCAGTTCGTCTATTTTACCAACACATTTGTGTATCGATAATTACAGAACACAAATTTGAAACTTGGAAAAAATACTAATAGTAAATTAATAAAATTTCTCATAAAATGAATGCATAGAACTGTTGAAAGATGTATTGTGCGTTTACCTGAAAAATGCGGGGATGTGGAAATTGATGTCTGAGTACCAAAAGTTGGTTTTCAAAAATACCCGTAAAAATCATATTGAAAATTCAAAACTCAAGAAGCAATAAAGTGCTGGACCTCAAAGCTTGAGTATTGCTACATATTCACGTGACAGACACGTTTATAAAATTCTGATGAAGTCGACAAATTAGAAGAAAATTTAAATTTTTGGTTGGAGTCTCCCCTCAATTTTCATTCCAGACAAATTTGTACAGATCCCATGGTATAAAGAGACTAGAGATTCTCAAAGCATGTACTGGCAGTAGCAGATCGATATTTAAGGCACTCAACGGTAAGAGGTCAGGGGAGCAAACTTTAAATGACAAAATACTGCACCCAAAGCAGACGATAGCTTACGATTTGCAATATGACAAAGCAGACTGCTTGAATATAAAAATCTACTTTTTTGTTAATATGTACAAAAACAGTTTTGATTCAGGAAAAGGTCTTACATAAAAATATTACTTGTTGCCGACAAAAATAGATTGTGATGTATGAAATAATTACAATGTTTATCACTTGCCTATAGTATCCGACAGTACTATTGTAAATATCAAATTTAAAAGGCAGACACCTTTTAAACAACAATACCTGAAATCTTCTCATCTGCTATTTGTAATTACTTTAAGAAAGAGTATCTGGACCTATGTGGATGCACAGCAGAGACTTTGTACAAATTTGGATCACTGCCACCATAACAAGCGAAAATGTATATGATTAGGAGTTGCTATCAACAGATGATTATAGAAACGTTTCATACTGGGCTTTAGCAGATCAGAAACATGGCCCTGAGTCTAATAACATGGAATGTGACAGTTACTGCCCGAGCACCAGTGCTTGCGATCTCTTTCTAGTCATTTTGCGTACTTTTCACTGTCACAGCAGCCGAAATGCAAGAGTGTTACCTTTACCTGGATACTGATGTGTCTGCGTGGTTACAACTGACTCAAATGCTAATATGGCTACATTTGACGTCGACAAGTTATACGAAGATTAGCTTTCATGTTCTCGCTCCGAAGAGTCTTCAGTGAGTTTCAAATTCACGTCCAACAATGCAGGTTAATGTTTTTGTGATTTCTGTAAATCTCTTAAAGTGAATGGCGTGATGGTTCATTTGAAACGGTAGATACCGATTTTCTTCCCCCACCTCCCCACCCCGCCCATGTTTTCTAATAAATATCTAATCACCTCATCCGCAACGAGACGATAAAGCCAAAATTTCCTCCCTTGTAGTGCGAGAGAGCTTGACGCATGACCTTTTAGTTCATGCAAGAGAGTGCCGGAGTGGTTTGGCTCAAATGGCTCTGAGCACTATGGGACTTAATATCTTAGGTCATCAGTCCCCTAGAACTTAGAACTACTTAAACTTAAATAACCTCAGGACATCACACACATCCATGCCCGAGGCAGGATTCGAACCTGCGACCATAGCAGTCGCGCCCAGAGTGGTTTCCGTGAACGCCTTCCCCCATGTACAGTTGCGGAGTGGGGAGCTGGGATATATCGACTGGTAGACGATTGTGTTGCATGTTTGATTTAAATCTTTGACAGAAGGTAAGTCCGCCTGTGTCTTCTGACCGTCTTCTTCCTGGCTGCTGGAGCCAGCGATGGCGCATCTGCAGCAAAGCTACGGGCGGCATGCAACCAGACACGACAAAGAATATCCTTTGAAACATACCCTTTTGTAACTTCCGCACTCCTTACGGCAACGCTGCAGATTTGGCAGGTGAAAATACACTCCTGGAAATTGAAATAAGAACACCGTGAATTCATTGTCCCAGGAAGCGGAAACTTTATTGACACATTCCTGGGGTCAGATACATCACATGATCACACTGACAGAACCACAGGCACATAGACACAGGCAACAGATCATGCACAATGTCGGCACTAGTACAGTGTATATCCACCTTTCGCAGCAATGCAGGCTGCTATTCTCCCATGGAGACGATCGTAGAGATGCTGGATGTAGTCCTGTGGAACGGCTTGCCATGCCATTTCCACCTGGCGCCTCAGTTGGACCAGCGTTCGTGCTGGACGTGCAGATCGCGTGAGACGACGCTTCATCCAGTCCCAAACATGCTCAATGGGGGACAGATCCGGAGATCTTGCTGGCCAGGGTAGTTGACTTACACCTTCTAGAGCACGTTGGGTGGCACGGGATATATGCGGACGTGCATTGTCCTGTTGGAACAGCAAGTTCCCTTGCCGGTCTAGGAATGGTAGAACGATGGGTTCGATGACGGTTTGGATGTACCGTGCACTATTCAGTGCCACCTCGACGATCACCAGAGGTGTACGGCCAGTGTAGGAGATCGCTCCCCACACCATGATGCCGGGTGTTGGCCCTGTGTGCCTGGGTCGTATGCAGTCCTGATTGTGGCGCTCACCTGCACGGCGCCAAACACGCATACGACACCAAGGCAGAAGCGACTCTCATCGATGAAGACGACACGTCTCCATTCGTCCCTCCATTCAAGCCTGTGCGACACCACTGGAGGCGGGCTGCACGATGTTGGGGCGTGAGCGGAAGACGGCCTAACGGTGTGCGGGATCGTAGCCCAGCTTCATGGAGACGGTTGCGAATGGTCCTCGCCGATACCCCAGGAGCAACAGTGTCCCTAATTTGCTGGGAAGTGGCGGTGCGGTCCCCTACGGCACTGCGTAGGATCCTACGGTCTTGGCGTGCATCCGTGCGTCGCTGCGGTCCGGTCCCAGGTCGACGGGCACGTGCACCTTCCGCCGACCACTGGCGACAACATCGATGTACTGTGGAGACCTCACGCCCCACGTGTTGAGCAATTCGGCGGTACGTCCACCCGGCCTCCCGCATGCCCACTATACGCCCTCGCTCAAAGTCCGTCAACTGCACATACGGTTCACGTCCACGCTGTCGCGGCATGCTACCAGTGTTAAAGACTGCGATGGAGCTCCGTATGCCACGGCAAACTGGCTGACACTGACGGCGGCGGTGCACAAATGCTGCGCAGCTAGCACCATTCGACGGCCAACACCGCGGTTCCTGGTGTGTCCGCTGTGCCGTGCGTGTGATCATTGCTTGTACAGCCCTCTCGCAGTGTCCGGAGCAAGTATGGTGGGTCTGACACACCGGTGTAATGTGTTCTTTTTTCCATTTCCAGGAGTGTATTTTAAACATTCAATCGCACCATTAAGCAGGAAAATGTACATGAATTTTAATTATTTAAACAGTTAATAAATATTTTCAAAATCCACTAAAACAAACACATTTCCCTGAAACACTAAAAAACTGCATTCAGTAACGTAATTCAAATTTTTATCCTTAAAGCCGTAATAACCAGCCTGCAGTCTGTCAAAAATATGCCGATCGGTAAACTCCTACGCGCGCGCGCGCGCATACATATACCCAGCACAAGGCAGCACATATGGATAACCAATACAAATAATCTAATGGTCATAGCCATCAACAACAATATATGCGATTATTAAATTTGCAAGTAACCTAATCCCACTACCATAACCAACAAAACTATAGTATAACCTATAACGCGCATTAAGCAATTCTTAAATTAGTACTAAGTCTCGCTAAGCAGATACTTATACTAATACTTAATACTAAGTTTTACTTAATTCGCACGACACTAACTCATTTTCATTAAACGTATTCGCTTTACCGAATGTGGTCGACCATTAGCTGTATAGCAGAATGACAACGAAGATTCGTACCGTACGGGACACCAACATGGATTTTCCACTTATCTCGAGCGGTCGCCTCACCATTTCTCCGTCTGAGCACGACTCACGGCCAAACCCGATCTTCCATACGTCGTCCGCCATGCGTCTGCAACCTGTACTCCTACAGCCATTGCCGGCCGTAGTGGCTGAGCGGTTCTAGGCGCTACAGTCTGGAAAAGAGTGACCGCTATGGGCACAGGTTCGAATCCTGCCTCGGGCATGGATGTGTGTGCTGTCGTTAGGTTTGAGTAGTTCTAAGTGCTAGGGAACTCAGGACCTCAGGTCTTAAGTCCCATAGTGCTCAGATCTTCTGTTAGCCGACCTGCTCATGGTGAGTTTTTAAGCACTACCATCAAAATTTCATTCTCAAGGTCATCGTTCCATGTATAAAATTACAAATTTCATATATTATTGTTTGGTATCTCTGCCATTTACTTCGCATACAGATGATCTCATTATCCCATGTGTCACCTTGTCAGCAGGATGCACGTGTTGTTATGGAAATGTTTAATAATATGTTGTCACCGTCCACAGTGTCTGTGAGCGGTCACCATCGGCGTTTGAAGGACAATGATAAAGACACTAGCGTAATATCTGACAGGGATGGGCGTTGTGACGGAGTTGTTTAGTGTTTATTAAAACCTGAATTGATGGAACGATACATGAGGCTAGTCCATTATCACTGAAATTATGTAAATGGTTGACCTACATGCGATTATGTGCGTTGAAATCCCCTCCAAGCTCTTATTTCTTCGGCAGCTAGAGGAATAAAAAGTTATGTTGCACACCATTAAAGAGACATGTAATTAAAGTTGTTCCACATATTAGAAACATTACAATCTACATTTACATTTACACTCCGCAAGCCGCCCAACGGTGTGTGGCGGAGGGCACTTTACGTGCCACTGTCATTATCTCCCTTCCCTGTTCCACTCGCGTATGGTTCGCGGAAAGTACGACAGCCGGAAAACCTCCGTGCGTACTCGAACCTCTCTAATTTTACTTTCGTGATCTCCTCAGGAGGTGTAAGTAGGGGGAAGCAATATAGTCGATACCTCATCCAGGAACTCACCCTCCTGAAACCTGGACAACAAGCTACACCGCGATGCAGAGCGCCTCACTTACAGAGTCTGCCACTTGAGTTTGCAAAACATCTCCATAATGCTGTCACGCTTCCCATATAACCCTGTGACGAAACGCTCCGCACTTCTTTGGATCTTCTCTGTCTCCTCTGTCAATCCGACCTGGTACAGATCCCACACTAATGAGCAATACTCAAATATAGGTCGAACGAGTGTTTTGTAAGCCACCTCCTTTGTTGATGGACTACATTTTCTAAGGACTCTCCCAATGAATCTCAGCCTGGCTCCCACCTTACCGACAATTAATTTTATATGATCATGCCACTTCAAATCGTTCCGTACCCATACTTCCAGATATTTTACAGAAGTAACTGCTACCAGTGTTTGTATAATCATACAATAAAGGATTCTTCTTTCTATGTATTCGCAATGCATTAAATTTGTCTATGTTATGGATCATTGCCACTCCCTGCACCGAGTGACTATCTGCTACAGATCTTCCTGCATTTCGCTGCGATTTTCTAATACTGCAACTTCTCAGTGTACTATAGCATCATCCGCGAAAAGCCCCATAGAACTTCCGACACTATCTACTAGGTCATATATATATATATATATATATATATATATATATAAAACACTCCCCTGTGGCACGCCAGAGGTTACTTTAACGTCTGTAGACGTCTCACCATTGAGAACAACATGCTGTGCTCTGTTTGTATAAAACTCTTCAATCCAGCCACACAGATAGTCTGATATTCCGTAGGCTCTTCTTTTGTTTGTCAGGTGACAGTGCGGAACTGTATCGAACGCCTTCCGGAAGTCAAGGAAAATGGCATCTACCTGGGAGCCTGTATCTAATATTTTCTGGGTCTCATGAACAAATAAAGCACGTTGGATCTCTCACGATCGCTGTTTCTGGAATCCATGTTGATTCCTACACAGTAGATTCTGAGTTTCCAGAAATGATACGATACGCAAGCAAAAATCATGTTCTAAATTTCTACAACAGATCGATGTCAGAGATATAGGTCTATAGTTTTGCCCATCCGCCCTACGACCCTTCTTGATAACTGGAACTGCCTGTGCTCTTTTCCAATCATTTGGAACCTTCCGTTCCTCTAGAGACTTGCGGTATACGGCTGTTAGAAGGAGGGTGATAATGACCAAACGGTTAGAATTACAGCACGGTGCATTAACTTTGACCGTGAGAAGTCAGTACTGTGTGAAGCCATCACGTGCTGAAATCGGAAAGTATAGATGTCGTGCCATGGAATCAAAGATGGTCTTCATATGCTGCTGGGGAACACACTGCTGTGCAGTTTTTGGGCACGGTCATAAAGTATCGACAGTAGTCGCAAGAGGACAAGAATGAACAAGCTGCCGATCGATAATATCCCAGATATGTTTGTTGGGCATGTCAGGAGGAGATGCCTGCCAGGCAACAATAGTATCTGTCATTCTTCGAACAAGACTTGTGTATTATTCGCCACATGTGATCAGACATTGTCCCGCTGAAGTATGGCAGACGGAGCTGCCGGCAGGAGGAGTAGTGCTTCAGGCTGTAAAACCTCTCTGGTGTAGTGGTTGCAATTCATATTGCTCTCAGTACGTAAGAGCCACGATGACATGTTACGAGGGTTACTCCAAAATAAATGCACACTATTTTTTAATCTCTCTTTTATTCTGCATTTTTGAAAGTTTTACAGAGTGCAGATACATTCTTTAGGCAAAACATTTTCATTTCTCCACATAATTTTCATCCCTCTTAGCTGCCTTACGCCATCTTGGAACCAGCTCCTGTATATCCGCACGGTAAAATTCTGGACCAACCTGTTGGAGCCACTGTTTGGCAGCGTGCACAAGGGAGTCATCACCTTCAAACCTTGTTCCACGAAGAGAGTCTTTCAGTTCCCCAAAGAGGTGATACTCACATGGAGCCAGGTAGGACTGTAAGGCGGGTATATCAGTGTTGGCCATTCGAGTTTCGTGATCGTTTCCATGGTTTTGTTCCGCGCCTGTTTTAACGTCAACACATTGTCAGTATTCTGCAAACACTTCCTTCCCCTATCCCAACGTAGCGTGACAATTCGTTCACTGTGATGCGTCTGTCAGCAGTCAAGAATTCGTTAACTCTCTGCACATTGTCTGTGGTGTGTGCAGTACGAGGCCTGCCGCTGCGAGGACAATCCTCAATATTGCCGTGCCCGTTTTCATCACGTAACCTGCTTGCCCACCTACTAACTGTACTGCGATCGACAGCAGCATCTCCATATACCTTTTCCAATCTCTTGTGGATGTTTCCCACTGTTTCGTTTTTACAGCACAGGAATTCTATGACGGCACGTGTAGCAGCCATCTTGAAAACATGCTGTGACGGTGCCACTTACGGGAACAGGTTGAAGTAAATTTGAAAACAAGCGGGAAGGATGTATCTACACACTGTAAAACTTTCACACATGCAGAATTAAAACTGTATTTTTACAACAATATTGTGCATTTCTTTTGGAGTGACCCTTGTATAAACAGTGGCACCCCAACCTACACTTGACTTTTGTCTATTGTGCCACTCAGTAATACAATATCCCCTATTGTGTTCACCAAGGTAGTGTCTAAAACGTATGCGGTCATCACTGTAAGGCAAGTAAAAAACTATAATTTTCCACTCAGAAAAACTTCGTTCAATTGCCCACTACATTATTAGGGGTTGGTGACTTGTTGGTGGGAGCCGACAAAGGTTGCGTGCCACCAGTCCAGCTATCAGCAGATGGCTTTGAACTTCCACATCAGTTGCAATTCTCCTGTGTCGAGCCAACACTGTGGACGAAGCTGTTCTGTCGGTTAGGGCCATGTGGACTAGATGGCTGTCATCCTGCGTTGTGGTCACATTGTACGGTCAATACCTGCTCGTCACTGTGTATGCCCGTCTTCTATACACTAGTTTCATCTGTACAAGCCACAGCATCACGGGATGAGAAGTCTGCTTTCGGGAGACCAATCATTCTGTCCCATTCAAAGTCACTCCCCTTGCACCCTTTGACGTCGACGAGGCACAACAGCACTTACACGTCCCACTTCATCTGACGGCTCTGCACTGACTGAGCGTGGTGTAACACTGAGCTGTCTCGTCACACAAAACTGGGCGCTATGCATAGCCCTCTCTCTGAATCTTGATCGCTTATTATGGTTCCACTATTTCATATACAGGGTGTCCCAGCTATCTTGTCCACCCAAAATATCTCTGGAACAATAACAGCTATTGGAAAACGACTTTCACGGGTATCAATGTAGGGCTGTGGCCCATGAATGTACATATTTGGAAACTTTCTAAAACGAAAGCATATGTATTTTTTAACACGAACTTATGTTTTTTTTATAAATGGACCTATATTTTTTCTTCAGCAATTCATAGCATGACAAAGCACATACACAATGGCATATATTGCATCGTAATATTCCCATTACATCCGGAGATATTAATACGCGAATTTGACGCTTGAAACCCCCGACATGCGCTGCTAGCGCACGTCCTGAGGCTCAGGCGTGAACCCTATGCTGCCCGTAATCGCGATGTGATTGACATGCGTAATGTGGGATTCATATGGCTCTTTATTTACATGAAGATGTGCTTAACTGGAATAGAGGCCACCTGTTGTGGTACCAGCTCCTCAATCATTGTCCCATTGCAGACAATATCGGTAACCTTGCTATAATCTGACGCTACGTTCTGTCATAGACTGAGCCCACACTGCAAACGAATGACAGACGCCACATTGGGTTGCGAGTTAAGACACCGGTGACAGAGTGACTGAGCTAGTGATTGAGTGACTGAGGCCCTCTGGTCAGCGGCGTCGATCTAAATACTTGCTGTCGAGAGGGCGTTGGCGGCATGCAGCTTCATGGTGTGTCTTTGGCCTCTCTCCTGATAGGTGCACTCGATACAGCGCCTGCTATCGATCTTCGCGCTACATCTTTGCTGACCACTATGCTGGCGAAACCTTACGCCAGTCCACACTTATGTCAAGTGACAAAAATATCTATGGATATATTACTTACCTGTATACCACAAGAGGTACAAATTAAGATTCTCACATCTACAGCCAATACTGCCCTGTCATTTCTGTCCACTCTAAAACTTTAAAAACGATTGTCCTTGGGATGCACACTGGCAGTTAACAAGGCTTCACAAAGGGTTGCTATATCGCTATACAATTTGTTCTTACTATGAATCAAGTCGTTCCATTTGCGCCTAAGCTTCCTGGTATTTCACTGAAGAATATTAAAACGGATGTCCTTTCTGTAGTTCTCAGGTCTGTCTCATGTTCTGGACGTTAATACGGGGTGTGTCCATTCTTCGCCTTTATGATGGCTTGAAATCTGTTGCCGACATTTTCAATAAGGTGTATGAATGTATGTGGAGGAATGGCAGCCCCTCAAGAACCTACACTGGAGAAAGCATTAATGCTAATGATGCTGCACTCTGGGGATGGAGCGAAGTCGACGTTCTGACACACCCCAAATGTTTTCCGCTGGTCCGTACTATGGGCAGTCCATTTCAGGAATGTTATTGTCCACAAAGAATTGCGTCACAGATGATACGTTATGACAGTGCTCATTGCCATGCTTATACAAACAGTCACCGTCTCCGAAGTGTTCCTCTACCGTACGCACTACACAACGCTGTAAACTTAATCACATCTTTTCGCATTAAGCGTTTTCTTAACCGCAATAAGCGTGTCGTGGTTTTTGTTGGGTTAATGAAGGTGTGCAGAACAAAGTTTTCACACACTTTTTCAAAACATCTTGGACGATTTCAGTACGTCGCGTGTTGCAGCTCTAAACTATTGAAGAAAGGACATTTAACACCAAAGTTGCTATTTATTTACTGGGTGACTCGTTTCGGGCTTTGCCCATTTTCACGAGCCACGTAATTGTATTTAGGATACGGTTCGTGACGACAGTCCTATTTATGTCATCACAAATATACCTCGTATGTGCATGACCCACCATGATGTGATCCACGTGACAAAAATATTTTGTACACAATGGAGACTTTGTTCTTATTGAACTACTCTGCGTTTCACGGAGGCTGATTTGTCGTAGGAGCTATAATTCTGACTTTACAATTATCATAATCTACATACAAATACGTGGCTTGTGAAAATAGGGCAAAGCCCGAAACTAATCATCAGGTAAATAAACATCAGATTTGGTGTGAAAATGTCTTTTCTTCAATTCAGGATAATGTCTTTCGCACGTGTTTAGTACCCTCACCAATGGACACAGATGAGCTGGCGTGGGGCTCGTGATAGAGAAATGTGGAGAGCTATGACGGATGATCCGCGCGGAGCGTCGTACGGTTAGAACCGCTAACAAGTGTTTACTTGCAGGCGGCGATAGGCCGGGCGAGTCAGTTCTTACGCTGAGGCTAACACAGGCCTGGCTTTCGCGTCACACCGTGGACTTGGTGCTAATTATTCGGTTATTCCCGCTAGTCGTGTTTATTGCTTTCCTCTGGACCATTTCCTACACAGTGTTAGGAGTCTCTGCTTCCCTTACCCTGACCCGCCCGTTGAGTTTTTCCTTTTCCCTGGTCCAGCTCCCCAGCTTGTGGGTCGACCACCCACTGTAGGCTAGAGTAGTGACATTTGTGACGACAGGACAGTTTCGTGGCATTGTCACGCCTGTGCAGATATAACAGTGGCGATGAGGGACGTTCTTATGAATGTGACACTTCTTTCATTTTTTTCATAGTGTTAATTTGGGCAGTGCTGGCAGGAACAGTTGCGCCTGCAATGCCAACAACACCAGCTGCTTCAAGAGTATCGTCGGCTCCAGTAGGAGCAGCTTCAGTAGCTCCTCGAATGGAATGTGGATCTCCAACTCCCACACCATTCTGGTCGTAGGCCAGGCACTTGTGGAGAACGATGCTTCATCTCCAGCAATATAAACATGTAAATGAATGTACAAACACCTGAGTATGGGTACAAGCCCGCAACCGGTCGTGTGACAACCTTTTATTGTGACTGGTAGCAGAAATTTTTCTACACCCTATAAAGGAACAGTCACGGAGTTCAACAGCATCCACTACGGATAAAATTCATTTGTGGACAAGGCTTCTCCCGTGCTGTCCCTGACGCCGTTCGCCAGCTTCGATTAGTCTACAGACAGGTGGGATAGTTATCTGTGCTGGTACTTGCTGCACTGCCAAATAAGGCATATCGTCCATCCAGTTGTTAATGCCACATTGTTTTCGTCCAGCTTTATGTGGTTATACGAAATCAGGTAAAATTTGAAACCCTCTACTGCCCCAGGAGACTTCGTTTTCTGTACTTGTCAGTTGTTCGTGCAGCATTTTGGATATCACATATACACTCCTGGAAATTGAAATAAGAACACTGTGAATTCATTGTCCCAGGAAGGGGAAACTTTATTGACACATTCCTGGGGTCAGATACATCACATGATCACACTGACAGAACCACAGGCACATAGACACAGGCAACAGAGCATGCACAATGTCGGCACTAGTACAGTGTATATCCACCTTTCGCAGCAATGCAGGCTGCTATTCTCCCATGGAGACGATCGTAGAGATGCTGGATGTAGTCCTGTGGAACGGCTTGCCATGCCATTTCCACCTGGCGCCTCAGTTGGACCAGCGTTCGTGCAGGACGTGCAGACCGCGTGAGACGACGCCTCATCCAGTCCCAAACATGCTCAATGGGGGACAAATCCGGAGATCTTGCTGGCCAGGGTAAATGACTTACACCTTCTAGAGCACGTTGGGTGGCACGGGATACAAGCGGACGTCCATTGTCCTATTGGAACAGCAAGTTCCCTTGCCGGTCTAGGAATGGTAGAACGATGGGTTCGATGACGGTTTGGATGTACCGTGCACTATTCAGTGTCCCCTCGACGATCACCAGAGGTGTACGGCCAGTGTAGGAGATCGCTCGCCACACCATGATGCCGGGTGTTGACCCTGTGTGCCTCGGTCGTATGCAGTCCTGATTGTGGCGCTCACCTGCACGGCGCCAAACACGCATACGACCATCATTGGCACCAAGGCAGAAGCGACTCTCATCGTTGAAGACGACACGTCTCCATTCGTCCCTCCATTCACGCCTGTCGCGACACCACTGGAGGTGGGCTGCACGATGTTGGGGCGTGAGCGGAAGACGGCCTAACGGTGTGCGGGACCGTAGCCCAGCTTCATGGAGACGGTTGTGAATGGTCCTCGCCGATACCCCAGGAGCAACAGTGTCCCTACTTTGTTGGGAAGTGGCGGTGCGGTCCCCTACGGCACTGCGTAGGATCCTACGGTCTTGGCGTGCATCCGTGCGTCGCTGCGGTCCGGTCCGAGGTCGACGGGCACGTGCACTTTCCGCCGACCACTGGCGACAACATCGATGTACTGTGGAGACCTCACGCCCCACGTGTTGAGCAATTCGGCGGTACGTCCACCCGGCCTCCCGCATGCCCACTATACGCCCTCGCTCAAAGTCCGTCAACTGCACATTCGACGGCCAACACCGCGGTTCCTGGTGTGTCCGCTGTGCCGTGCGTGTGATCATTGCTTGTACAGCCCTCTCGCAGTGTCCAGAGCAAGTATGGTGGGTCTGACACACCGGTGTCAATGTGTTCTTTTTTCCATTTCCAGGAGTGTATGTGGTGGCGACACAGTTGCAGTTTAACCAGCGCCAAAATTTCCCTGGAGCTGGATTTCCGACCTGCAAAGTCTCTAGAACGAGCGTCGGACTGAGTGGTCCCCTTCAAAGGCCAAGACAGAGATCTCAGTTTCAACCCAATTGTCCTCTGGTTTTCGCTGCACACAATGGATAAAATGCATACCCCATCGCTTAACATTGGCGTTTAACTCGTCATCAGTCTGTAAAAGGAGGTCGCAGTGTCCTGTACGATACTGGGACTGTTGTAGGTGTTGATTGTTACAAGAATCTCATCCGGCTTTCAAAGACGAACAGTGCCGGCGACTAAGCAGGGGTTTCCATTTCAATTAGAACTGACCCATTTTTCATATTTGAAATTGCTACTACTTCCAAAAACCCTGACGGCCGTTGTGGCCGAGCGGTTCTAGGCGTTTCAGTCTAGAACCGAGCGAGCGCTACGGTGGCAGGTTCGAATCCTGCCTCGGGTATGGATGTGTGTGCTGTGCTTAGGTTAGTTAGGTTTAAGTAGTACTAAGTTCTAGGCGACTGATGACCTCAGATGTTTAAGTCCCATAGTGCTCAGAGCCATTTGAATCCCAAACCCGTCCTTAAGGCTTTGTGGACAGGGCACTGCGGTGACTACAGCCGATATGAAATACATTTAATGTATTCGCAATTGCGAATATAGGCTACCATCAGCTGTATAATGGAATGACGACAGTGAAAAAAAGTGCTGGATCGGGACTCGAACATGGATTACCCGCTTATCGCGAACGGTTGACTTGCCATTTGGCCACTCACAAACTTCCGTATCATCCATGTGTCCACAACCTGTACTCTTACATCTATTATGTACATTCCCGTACAGGAGAGACACTTTACTTGAAATACACTTACCCGGATAAATAGATATTGCAGTGTCTGTGTTATTCCGAGATACGATGAAAAGTTCCTTCGGACATATATGTTCAGGGTTGTCCATTGATCGTGACCGGACCCGGCCAAATATCTCACGAAATAAGCGTCAAACAAAAACGCTACTAAGAACGAAACTCGTCTAGCTTGAAGGGGGAAACCAGATGGCGCTATGATTGACAAGCTAGATGACGCTGCAATGGGTCAAACGGTTATCAACTGCTTTTATTTAAACAGGAACCCCCATTTTTATTACATATTAGTGTAGTACGTAAAGTAACATGAATGTTTTAGTTGGACCATTTTTTTTCGCTTTGTGATAGATGGCGCTGTAATAGTCACAAATATATGGCTCACAATTTTGGAAGAACAGCTGGTAACAGGTAGGTTTTTTAACGTAGGTACGTTTGAACATTTTATTTCGGTTGTTCCAATGTGATACATGTACCTTTGTAAACTTATTTCTGAGAACGCATGCCGTTACAACGTGATTACCTGTAAATACCACATTAATGCAATAAATGCTCAAAATGATGTCCGTCAACCGCAATGCATTTGGGAATACGTGTAACGACATTCCTCTCAACAGCGAGTAGTTCGACTTCCGTAATGTTCGCACATGCAATGACAATGCGCTGACGCATGTTGTCAGGCGTTGTCGGTGGATCACGATAGCAAATATCCTTCAACTTTCCCCACAGAAAGAAATCCGGCGTCGTCAGATCTGGTGCGGGCAGTTGATAACCGTTTGACCCATGGCAGCGACATCTAGCTTGTCAACCATAGCGCCATCTGGTTTCCCCCTTCAAGCTAGACGAGTATTGTTCTTCGTAGTTTTTTTGTTTGACGTTTATTTCGTGAGATATTTGACCCGGTCCGGTCACGATCAATGGACCACCCTGAACATACATTCCTGGAAATTGAAATAAGAACACCGTGAATTCATTGTCCCAGGAAGGGGAAACTTTATTGACACATTCCTGGGGTCAGATACATCACATGATCACACTGACAGAACCACAGGCACATAGACACAGGCAACAGAGCATGCACAATGTCGGCACTAGTACAGTGTATATCCACCTTTCGCAGCAATGCAGGCTGCTATTCTCCCATGGAGACGATCGTAGAGATGCTGGATGTAGTCCTGTGGAACGGCTTGCCATGCCATTTCCACCTGGCGCCTCAGCTGGACCAGCGTTCGTGCTGGACGTGCAGACCGCGTGAGACGACGCTTCATCCAGTCCCAAACATGCTCAATGGGGGACAGATCCGGAGATCTTGCTGGCCAGGGTAGTTGACTTACACCTTCTAGAGCACGTTGGGTGGCACGGGATACATGCGGACGTGCATTGTCCTGTTGGAACAGCAAGTTCCCTTGCCGGTCTAGGAATGGTAGAACGATGGGTTCGATGACGGTTTGGATGTACCGTGCACTATTCAGTGTCCCCTCGACGATCACCAGAGGTGTACGGCCAGTGTAGGAGATCGCTCCCCACGCCATGATGCCGGGTGTTGGGCCTGTGTGCCTCGGTCGTATGCAGTCCTGATTGTGCCCACAATACGCCCTCGCTCAAAGTCCGTCAACTGCACATACGGTTCACGTCCACGCTGTCGTGGCATGCTACCAGTGTTAAAGACTGCGACGGAGCTCCGTATGCCACGGCAAACTGGCTGACACTGACGGCAGCGGTGCACAAATACTGCGCAGCTAGCGCCATTCGACGGCCAACACCGCGGTTCCTGGTGTGTCCGCTGTGCCGTGCGTGTGATCATTGCTTGTACAGCCCTCTCGCAGTGTCCGGAGCAAGTATGGTGGGTCTGACACACCGGTGTCAACGTGTTCTTTTTTCCATTTCCAGGAGTGTATATGTCCGAAGGAACTTTTCATCATATCTCGGAATAACACAGGAACTGCAATATCTTTTTATACGGGTAAGTGTATTTCAAGTAAAGTGTCTCTCCTATACGGGAATGTACATAATGGATGTAAGAGTACAGGTTGTGGACACATGGATGATACGAAAGTTTGGGTGTGGCCAAATGGCAAGTCAACCGTTCGCGATAAGCGGGAAATCCATGTTCGAGTCCTGATCCAGCACTTTTTTTCACTGTCGTCATTCCATTATAAGGTGCTTCGACGACCAATCCACCTGTCATGAAATATGCTATTCAATACCGCTTCAACCGCACGCGAGCTATGTGCCGGACATCCATCATGTTGGAAGTACAACTCCATTCTGTCATGCAGTGAAACATCTTGTGGTAACATCGGTAGAACATTACGATGGAAATCAGTGTACACTGCACCATTTAGATTGCCATCGATTAAATGGTAGCCGATCATCCTTGTTCCCATAAAGCCGCACCATACATTAACCCGCAAAAGTCGCTGATGTTCCACTTGTCGGAGCCATCGTGGATTTTCCGTTGCCCAGTAGTGCATATTATGCTGGTTTGCGTTACCGCTGTTGGTGAATGACGCTTCGTCGCTAAATAGAATGCGTGCAAATAATCTGTTATCGTCCCATAATTTCACTCGTGCCCAGTGGGAGAACTGTACACGCCTTTCGAAGTCGTCGCCATGCAATTCCTGGTGCATAGAAATATGGTACAGGTGCAATCTATGACGATGTAGCATTCTTAACACCGACGTTTTTGAGATTCCCGATTCTCGCGCAGTTTGTCTGCTACTGATGTGCGGATTAGCCGCGACAGCAGCTAAAACACCTACTTGGGCATCATCATTTGTTGCAGGTCGTGGTTGACGTATCACTTGTGGGTGAACACTTCCTGTGTCCTTAAATAACGTAACTATCCGGCGTACGGTCCGGACACTTGGATGATGTACAGGATACCGAGTAGCATACATAGCACACGTCCGTTGGGTATTTCGATCACAATAGGTATACATCAACACGATGTCCACCTTTTCCGCAATTGGTAATGTATCACGAAGCAAATACAGTCCGCACTGTCGGAATGTTACGTGATACCACGTACGTTTGTGACTATTACAGCGCCATCTATCACAAATCGAAAAATGTGGTGCAACTAAAACATTCGTATTTCTTTACGTACTATATGAATGTGTAATAGAAAATCGGGGTTCCTATTTAAAAAAAACGCAGTTGATATCCGTTTGACCTATGGCAGCGTCATCTAGCGGGCCAACCGTTGCGCCACATGGGTTCCCCTTCAAGCTAGACGAGTTTCGTTCTCTGTAATTTTTTCGTTTGATACTTATTTCGAGAGATATTTGGCCTGGTCACTACCAGTGGACCACCCTGTAAAACTGATGTACGAGCACAGGTTGTCGACACATGCTTGACGACATATGGAAGTTAAGGTCTGGACAGGAGTCATGAAGGGGTAGCAAAATGGTGAAGAGACTGGTCGTGACAAGCGGAAAATCTGCTCTCTATTGCCGATCCGACGTAAATTGTCTTTGTGTATATGAAGATAGTGAACTTGCAGCTCTCTAAGACAGTGAAATCCAGACAATTAGCTGCTTACAAGCGTTGATAAATATCAACAAGGAGAGTTGAAAATATGTGCCCCGGCCGGGACTCGAAACCGAGATGATCTGCTGATATGGCAGACGCCCTATCTGACTGAGCCATCGATAGCACAGAGAACAGTGTGATTTCAGGGACGTATCTCTGGCAAGCTCACCGTTAGTGGATATGTCCGACATGTCCGAAACAACAGATACCATTTTCATACAGATAATGCTTACCGGCCAATGATCTTCAGCGCGGATGCACTCACATTGCCCGAACTCCTATGGGGACCGGTGGCTTGACTGCAGCGAGTAATGTGTATAGTGGGCAGGGGCAATAAAAACGTAGTGTGTGGACAGGATGCTGCAAATGCCGCGGCGCGGTAGCTCAGCATGTTCAGTCCGAGGGCAGCATGCCCTCTGTAATAAAAAAACTGAGTAAAGGAATCAACGATCAACTTAAACGGATGTCATCTGACGTCCGCCCCGACCCAACGCAACGACCAGTACAAAAGAAAAAAAGCATCTGCCAGGTATGCAAGACATCTCGGGTTCGATTCCCGTTAGGAGCACACATTTTCAAGTCTCACCGTTGATATTCATCAACGCCTTTAAGCAGCTAATGGTCTGGCTTTCACTGTAATTTCAAATATTCTGTGTCGTCACTCTATTATACACGTCATGGAATCCCATATTCGCAATTGCGAATACATTTTATGAAATTCTTAATGGCTGTATTCGCCACAGTGCCTGTTCCTTCGGACATGCACCCATATGACAACGAATTTAAAAAAAAAAAAAATGATCACAATTCTGAATACTTCTGAATAATAGAACAGCTGTGAAGTTGGCAACCAATTTTCGAAAAATAAACCTTATTTTAAGAGTTCTTGCTGGATATGATATAGTTCTAGAGTTCTCTGCAAAAAGTTTTTATAGCTCTGTAAAATTTTGCGAAAAAGGATTATGATCACGATTCTGAATAGCTGAATTCTGGCAACCGAATTTCTAGAAATGTTCATTTTTTCAGGGTTCTTTGTAGATATGCTATAGTTCTACAGTTCTCCGTACAAATTTTGAATAGTTCTATGGAACGTCGCGCCAAAAAGTTATGATAACATTTCGGAATAGCTGAGTAGCAGTGAAGTGGGCACCCGACTTTCGAGAAATACACATTTTTATCAGAGTTCTTGGTGGACAGGCTATAGTTCTGGAGTCCTCTGCACTAAATTTGGATAGTTCAAAATTTCGCGAAGAAAACACTTGTAACTGGGAAAATTATAATGCTGTAAAAAGATTATTTGCCAGTTCACTAAAATAAATTTGTGATCACAGTCCTGAATAGCTAAGCAAGACTTCTACAGAAAACCTTCATGACATTTTTTTGTGGAGGAAGATAATTGCAACAATGAGATCGCACTCGACTTCTGAAGACAGCTCTGACCACGGTTTTTGATAGTACCCCAGAAGATTTTATGAAAAACTTAACATAATATCTCGTGCAGATAATAGTTTATATCTGCAATAACGTGGGATCCACTACATGAACACATAGCTTTTCGATCGTAAGCTGAGCTGCCCTAGGTGCGATCAGTGCATGTAGGTACAAGTCGGCACACATGGTGTCGACCGTCTTTATGCATCCGACAACTAACAACCTCAGCAGTCTAGATAGTTACCATTTTCCCGTCCACTTATTGCGTTATACTACGACAACTATAATTTACTGTGATATTCTTTGCTACAATTATGCACAAAAAAATGGTTCAAATGGCTCTGAGCACTATGGGACTTAACATCTATCGTCATCAGTCCCCTATAACTTAGAACTACTTAAACCTAACTAACCTAAGGACATCATACAAGACCCAGTCATCACGAGGCAAAGAAAATCCTTGACCTCGCCGGGAATCGAATCCGGGAACCAGAGCACGTGAAGCGAGAACGCTACCGCACGACCACGAGCTGCAGACAATTATGCGCCGGATATGAAGATAGCTATCTCTATAATGTGGTTTCACGAATTTCTGTAACTTCAGTGTTCGATACATTCTGAGATTTTCCAACATTTAGCAAGACATCTGCCATTTTTTCTCAGAAGTTCAGATGCGTCATACACCTGAGGCACGTTTTGTCCCTTCATACGTTCACTGTCGAGGAGAAAAACAGGGGTAGGGAGCAGGGCCTCATTCGCTTGGACTTACGCAGTTGAATCAACTAATTTACGTCAGTTCAAAGGACACACCCTTGTTGGAGCGCCATTCAACAACAGTCGGAAGTGATCTCTTCGTTGAGAGGGAGAGTGCTGTAGTGGCCTTCACTTGCGATGCTGCAGCTGATATATATATATATGAGAGAGATATCGGAGCGAGATGGAGCACTGAGCGCTTGGAACTTTGAGTTGTCTGTTCTCGATGCTTACTAGGAGTACTCCCAGTATACGCTTAATACCCTAAAATATGTTTGTAGACTTAATTAACATTATTAAATGATTTAATTAATGTAATTAAGTAACATCTGTTACAGCACGGGAAACTTACACTACTGGCCATTAAAAATGCAACACCACGAAGATGAGCTACAGACGCGAAATTTAACCGACAAGAAGAAGATGCTGTGATGTGTAAATTATTAGCTTTTCACACAACGTTGGCGCCGGTGACGACACATACAATATGCTGACATGAGGAAAGTTTCCAACCGATTTCTCATACACAAACAGCAGTTGACCGCCGTTGCGTGGTGAAACGTCGTTGTGACGCCTTGTGTAAGGAGGAGAAATGCGTACCATCACGTTTACGACTTTGATAAAGGTCGGATTGTAGCCTATCGTGATTACGGTTGGTCGAGATCCAATGACTGTTAGCAGAATATGGATTCGGTGGATTCAGGAGGGTAATACGGAACGCCGTGCTGGATCCCAACGGCCTCGTATCACTAGCAGTCGACATGACAGGCATCTTATCCGCATGGCTGTAACGGATCCTGCAACCATGTCTCGATCCCTGAGTGAACAGATGGGGACATTTGCAAGGCAACAACCTTCTGTGCGAACAGTTAGACGACGTTTGCAGCAGCATGGACTATCAGCTCGGAGATCATGGCTGCGGTTACCCTTTACGCTGCATCACAGACAGGAGCGCCTGCGATGGTGTACTCAACGACGAACCTGGGTGCACGAATGTCAAAACGTCATTTTTTCGGATGAATCCAGGTTCAGTTTACAGCATCATGATGGTCGCATCCATGTTTGGCGACATTGCGATGAATGCACATTGGAAGCGTGTATTCGTCATCGCCATACCGGCGTATCACCCGGCGTGATTGTATTGGGTGCCATTGGTTACACGTCTGTCACCTCTTGTTCGCATTGACGGCACCTAGAACAGTAGACGTTACATTTCAGACGTGTTATGACCCGTGGCTGTACTCTTCACACGATCCCTGCAAAACCCTACATTTCAGCAGGATAATGCACGACCGCATGTTGCAGGTTCTGTACGGGCCTTTCTGGATACAGAAAATGTTCGGCTGCTGCGCTGGCCAGCACATTCTCCAGATCTCTCACGAATTGAAAACGTCTGGTCAATGGTGGCCGAGCAACTGACTCCTCACAATACGCTAGTCACTACTCTTGATGAACTGTGGTATCGTGTTGAAGCTGCATGGGCAGCTGTACCTGTACGCGCCATCCAAGCTCTGTTTGACTCAATGCCCAGGCGTATCAAGGCCGTTATTACGGCCAGATGTGGTTGTTCTGGGTATTGATTTCTCAGCATTTATGCACCCAAATTGCGTGAAAATGTAATCACATGTGAGTTCTAGTATAATATATTTACCCAATGAATACCCGTTTGTCATCTGCATTTCTTCTTGGTGTAGCAATTTTAGTGGCCAGTAGTGTATATACCATTACTCTGATTCTTTTAACCGTGACGTTGTTTCGCCTTTAATAAATGTTATGTGTAAAAAGCCTTGTATTCATCTGTATGTCGACTCAAAAAGACTTATCTCTCTGTAACTACGTGAAAATATTCTTACCTCGAGAGATGGTAACCGCGTAATGAATGCCAGAAATTAATTATGGCACAATTGTGTTAATATGAGTTTATAAAATTGGTCTTCTCTCAGTTATGAAATGAGGATCTTAGTCAATATCAGGTATAGAAATTCACTTAAATGTCGAAAAATTACATGTTCGTGAAATGGATCCCACTGCAATTATAAACTGTTGTCTCCACAAGAAATCAGGTTAGGATTTTCGATAAAACTCTTGGGATACTACCCGGAACTGTGGTGAGATCTGTCTTCAGAACTCTAATGTGATTTCGTATACTTTCTGTAGTGAAAGTGGGTCTCCCATTACTGCAATTATTTCGTAAACTATCACCTGCACAAAAGAGTGTCATGAAGGTTTTCTGTAGAACTCTTGGGGAGCTAATCAGAACTTATCACAATTTTTATTTTCGCGATCTGGCAATAACCTTTTTAAAGCATTAAAATTTTCCCCATTACGAGTGTTTTGCTGGTGAAATTCTGCATAACTATTCAAATTTAGTACAGAGAACTCTAGAACTATAGTATATATATGAAGAATCCAGAGAAATAAATATTTCTCAAAATTCGGTTGCCTGCATCGCAGCTAATCAGCTATTCAGACTTGTGATCATAATTTGTTTTCGCAAAATTATACAGAACTATTAAAACTTTGTACATAGGACTATAACTATATCTACCAACAACTCTGAAAGAAATGTGTATTTCTCGTACGTCGGCTGCCAGCTTCACACGATTGTGAGAATTATTGCAATTATCTAATAAACTATTACCTGCACAAAAAATGTCATAATGGTTTTTTGTAGAACTATTGTTGAGCTATTCAGAATTGTGATTATTATTTTTTCACAAATTTGGCAATTATTTTTTGTACAATATTAAAATGTTCCCAGTTGCTCTGGTTTTCTTTGCGAAAGACCTGCAGAACTGTTCAAATTTTGTACAGAGAGCTAACTATGGCCTACATATCAAGAACTCTGAAAACATGTATATTTCTCGAAAGGCGGGTGCCAGCTTTACATTGTTCTCGCAAGTCACCGAAGGTGGCTTTTCTAAGTGGCTGCTTAACGATTTCTGATTATGCAGAGCATTTAGCCTACTCTTATCTGGAAGCAATTCTCATGAGTTCTCAGAATTTCGTTCTGACTTACAAATTATGTCAGTTATAGCTGATATTTAACACGTAGTTAATACGAAATTAATGTAAGAAAAAATATAAGTGATAAAGTATTGTGTCAGACAAAAAAGTGGAACACGCTGAAGACATGGTCGAATGTTTATTTAACACCCTGCACGCACTCACTATCGGTGGATATGTAAATGATTAGAGTTGCAATTCTCTCTGACAGGTAGAACGTTCATCAGAGTGCATCACTGTTGTTCATATTTAGTGTTGTTACTAGCCATGGTAGGGTGTATAAGGGACGTAAACAGCTTCGGGTGATGAACTATCACTGTGAATGGCACTGAGTACCGCATACTTGTTTGTAAGAGCGCTATCAGCACCTTAGAGAGTTTGGAAAAATTGGAAATTTGTGGTAAGTTCTATGGGACCAAACTGCTGAGGTCATCGGTCCCTGGCCTTACACACTACTTAATCTAATTTAAACTAACTTATGCTAAGGACAACACACCGCCATGCCCAAGGGAGGACTCGAACCTCCGAAGGGGGACAGCTGCACGAACCGTGGCAAGGCGTCTGAGACCACACTGCTACCCCGAGGGGCTAGGGTTTGAAAGGAGTCCTTATTGTGGTACCCCATTTCCCCAGCTGGTTGAATAATGCAGTATCTAGGTTTTTGGGGCATTCGTATGTGAAAGTGACCCAATGTTTGACTGCGTGGTCTAACAGTACCACCACTTCCAAAGTAGGTTAGAAATCAGATTAATAATGTTGCTCACGCAGCATATGTTCGCTTTATCGGGCAACAACAAAGTTATTGACTGTGGATGGTATCGTCAGAATGGAAATAATGAAGTCACTGTTAAAAATGTGATTAATTTTGTTACGTATCTTGGATGGATCCCCACGTAGATTTCGTCGAAGTTGTTATGGCTCATCTTGTTGATTCTAGGGTGATTCCACTTTGACTGCTAGAAGGTCCAGATCTTTATTTTGGCAATATTTGAAGACCTAACAAATGCGTTTTTCAGGAAATTCTTAATGATCAAACAATCCCAGATCAGAACAATGGTTGGTAGAAATAATTTTTGACTTGGTGTTCACGATCCACATTTTTAGTGAACTTCTTGTAAATTCACATATACTTCTTCTTAATTGTCACATCATCAAGAAAACAGTTTTGTATCAATTTTCATATATTTAATTTCCACTTTAACCAAACACAAGACTCGACTTCTTTTACAAAGCGAAATAACAACTTAACTTCTGCAAAGTGAAAGAAAGACTGCTCTGTGCGCATTCGCACAAAAATGGTTACAAGGCCGGCCGGGGTGGCCGAGCGGTTCTAGGCCCTACAGTCGCAGCTTTGAATCCTGCCTCGGGCATGGATGTTTGTGGTGTCCTTTGGTTAGTTAGGTTTAAGTAGTTCTAAGTTCTAGGGGACTGATGACCTCAAATGTTGAGTCCCATAGTGCTCAGAGCCATTTGAACCATTTTGAACGGTTACAAGTAAGTCAAAGATTATTACAGTCTCACAGAAATGAATACACACAAGAACCATATCACTGTAATATATCGATACAACGGAGTACCTATACATTACTAAAACCAAATGTGAATATTGCCACAAAAATATATCTGTTACTTCGCAGAAAAGTAGTACGATATTACTGGTATTGAGAACTGGGGTTGGAGTGCCGTAATGGTCACATAAATAAAGAGCCATTACAGTGGGAATATGTGGGCAGGCATACTCTTCGTCTAGGTTCCAATCGAATACGTCTGACCACCACCGTACTGTGTACCAAGCGCATAACAACCCCTTCACACCTGCGGTGCCATCCAGAACAAGAAATGGACTCCCTGCAGCCGGCCGCGGTGGTCGCGCGGTTCTAGGCGCACAGTCCGGAACCGTGCGACTGCTACGGTCGCAGGTTCGAATCCTGCCTCGGGCATGGATGTGTGTGATGTCCTTAGGTTAGTTAGGTTTAGGTAGTTCTATGTTCTAGGGGACTAATGACCACAGCAGTTGAGTCACATAGTGCTCAGAGCCATTTGAACCATTTTTGGCTCCCTGCAACATTCTCTGTTACGCTGCACCATTGGTCGGATACTAGCAGCAGATGGAGTAGGGACTTACTGTTCCATGCGCAGCCTGCCATCAAACACCACAACACAAACGGGGGCATTTGACGTGGTGTCGTGACCGGGAGCATGGATTGCTGATCAATGGTGTCGCACTATGTTCAGCTATGAATCGGTATTCTATACTACTCCTGGTGACTACCGTCAGTGAGCACAGGTACGACTTGGGGAGCGCTGCGATTCTTCCAATGTTTTGGAGAGGACAGCGTCATAGTGTGAGGAGTCATCGGGTATGACTTCAAGTCCCGACGGGTAGTGATTGAGGGTACTCTGACGGTACAGCGGTACATGACGGATATCCTGGGTCCTCACGTCTTACCAGCCTTGAGATAGTGCCGTGGCGACATTTTTCGACAGTACAATGCTAGTCCACAGGTGGTATGTGTCTTTAAGAACTGCATGCGTGATGTTGACGTACTCATGTGGCCAGGAAAGTCCCGAAATCCGAACCCGTTCGAAACGTGCGCGACAAGTTCGGTCGTCTATTCTATTCCAGTGCCACGATGCAAAACATCAAGGACCAACAGCATTAGTTGTGAGTCCCCTAGCACCAGGAAGGGCTACAATTACTTTATGGAACCCTATCCTACCGGATCAGTGTTTGCGTCCCTCCCAGAATTGGTGTAACACCATACTGTTAGTGGTCTCATAGAGCGAAGTTCTATTTGCAAATTTGGTTCGACTTTGTAATCATATACCCTCCGAACCTGTGAAGTTCCTTTCCTCCACCACTTCTGGGTGCTTTTCTTTTTTTTTCGACAGGTAGCGTAATGAAAGAAAGTAAATGTTAAAGAATTAATCTAATAATACAGCAACTACAAAACGATGATCTACCCTCCCATCATTTATAATAAAATTGCACTTTTTTGTCGAGCTAAGGTCCACTCTGTAGTTTATACACCATGTGATCAAAAGTATATGGACACCTGGCTGAAAAGAACTGACAAGTTCGTGGCATCCTCCATCGGTAATGCTGGAATTCAATATTGTGTTGGCCATCCTTACCCTTGATGATAGCTTTCACCCTCGCACGCAGGCATACGTATAATCAGGTGCTGGAAGGTTTCTTGGGGAGTGGCAGGCCATTCTTCACGGAGTGCTGCAATGAGGAGAGGTATCGATGTGGGTCGGTGAGGCCGGGCACGAAGTCGGCGTACCAAAACATTCCAGAGGTGTTCTGTAGGATTCAGGTTAGGACTCTGTGCAGGCGAGTCCATTACAAAGATGATAATGTCGTGTAACCACTCCGCCACAAGCCGTGCATTACGAACAGGTACTCGATTGTGTTGAAAGATGCAATCGCCATCTCTAAATTGCTCTTCAACAGTGGGACGCAAGAAGGTGTTTAAAACGTCAATGTAGGCCTGTGTTGTGATACTGCTACGCAAAACAAGGGCTGCAGGCCCCCTCCGTGAAAACCACGACCACACCATGAGATCACCGCCTCTGAATTTTACTGTTGCCACTACACACGCTGGCAGATGCTGTTCACCGGGCATTCGCCATACCCACACCCTGCCACCGGATCGCCACATTGTGTACCGTGATTCGTCATTCCTTACAACGTTTTCCACTATTCAGTCGTCCAATGTTTACGCTCCTTACACCAAGCGAAGCGTCGTTTGGCATTTATCAGCGTGGTATCCGGTTTATGAGCAGCCGCTCGACCACGAAACCCAAGTATTCTCACCTCCCGTCTAACTGTCATAGTACTTGTAGTGGATCCTGATGCAGTTTGGAATTCCTGTGGGATGGTCTCGATAGACATATGCCTATTACACATTACGATCCTCTTCAATTGCCGGCCATCACTGTCAGTCAACAGACGAGATCGGCCTGTATGCTTTTGTGCTGTACGTGTCCCTTCACGTTTCCACTTCACTACCACATCGGAAACAGTGGACCTAGGGATGTTTAGGAGTGTGGAATCCTGGCGTACAGATGTATCACACAAGTGACACCCAATCACCTGACCACGTTCGAAGTCCGTAGTTCTGTGGAGCGCCCCACTATGCTCTCTCACGAAGTCTAATGGCTACTGAGGTCGCTGATAAGTACCTGGCAATAGATGGCAGCGCAATGCAGATAATATGAAAAACTTACGTTTTTGGGGATATCCGGATACTTTTGATCACATAGTGTATTTGTCTGCAGTACATAGAATAAGCAATACAATAAACAGACAGCAATCGACAGATGGACAAATGTTCATTTTCCTTTGTATGTGGTTCTTCTTGTCTTCTTTCTCAACATTCTCCGTTTAGTACAATAATATAAATCTCATGTCATCCGCTGGGGCCCAGAATCGGAATCGCATATCCACGACGTTCCAGGAGAGGCCCTTCCTGAAGCCAGTCAGTAGATCGAAACCGAAGTCTTCAAGCAGCGTCCTCTGTGTGCTGGTGTTCTTTTATTCCTGCGTTATTCCCATGTTTCATCTCTTCGTGCTCTTCTCGGTGTTGTGTGCCGCTATTGCGATGCGATTGCCCAGACTTTGCCGGGACTGATCATCTCTCCTTTCTTCCTGGTAGTTTGCTAATTTCTTCAACGAAGCTGTGTTTGTGGCATCGTTATGTTAGTGCCAACTCCTTTCCTGTTCTTGTGGTACAGCGACTTTTTCATTCTGAAGGAAATACCTATAATAATACACTCCTGGAAATGGAAAAAAGAAGACATTGACACCGGTGTGTCACTCTCACCATACTTGCTCTGGACACTGCGAGAGGGCTGTACAAGCAATGATCACACGTACGGCACAGCGGACACACCAGGAACCGCGGTGTTGGCCGTCGAATGGCGCTAGCTGCGCAGCATTTGTGCACCGCCGCCGTCAGTGTCAGCTAGTTTGCCGTGGCATACGGAGCTCCATCGCAGTCTTTAACACTGGTAGCATGCCGCGACAGCGTGGACGTGAACCGTATGTGCAGTTGACGGACTTTGAGCGAGGGCGTATAGTGGGCATCCGGGAGGCCGGGTGGACGTACCGCCGAATTGCTCAACACGTGGGGCGTGAGGTCTCCACAGTACATCGATGTTGTCGCCAGTGGTCGGCGGAAGGTGCACGTGCCCGTCGACCTGGGACCGGACCGCAGCGACGCACGGATGCACGCCAAGACTGTAGGATCCTACGCAGTGCCGTAGGGGACCGCACAGCCACTTCCCAGCAAATTAGGGACACTGTTGCTCCTGGGGTATCGGCGAGGACCATTCGCAACTGTCTCCATGAAGCTGGGCTACGGTCCCGCACACCGTTAGACCGTCTTCCGCTCACGCCCCAACATCGTGCAGCCCGCCTCCAGTGGTGTCGCGACAGGCGTGAATGGAGGGACGAATGAAGACGTGCCGTCTTCAGCGATGAGAGTCGCTTCTGCCTTGGTGCCAATGATGGTCGTATGCGTGTTTGGCGCCGTGCAGGTGAGCGCCACAATCAGGACTGCATAAGACCGAGGCACACAGGGCCAACACCCGGCATCATGGTGTGGGGAGCGATCTCCTACACTGGCCGTACACCTCTGCTGATCGTCGAGGGGACACTGAATAGTGCACGGTACATCCAAACCGTCATCGAACCCATCGTTCTACCATTCCTAGACCGGCAAGGGAACTTGCTGTTCCAACAGGACAATGCACGTCCGCATGTATCCCGTGCCACCCAACGTGCTCTAGAAGGTGTAAGTCAACTACCCTGGCCAGCAAGATCTCCGGATCTGTCCCCCATTGAGCATGTTTGGGAGTGGATGAAGCGTCGTCTCACGCGGTCTGCACGTCCAGCACGAACGCTGGTCCAACTGAGGCGCCAGGTGGAAATGGCATGGCAAGCCGTTCCCCAGGACTACATCCAGCATCTCTACGATCGTCTACATGGGAGAATAGCAGCCTGCATTGCTGCGAAAGGTGGATATACACTGTACTAGTGCCGACATTGTGCATGCTCTGTTGCCTGTGTCTATGTGCCTGTGGTTCTGTCAGTGTGATCATGTGATGTATCTGACCCCAGGAATGTGTCAATAAAGTTTCCCCTTCCTGGGACAATGAATTCACGGTGTTCTTATTTCAATTTCCAGGAGTGTACATCACTACTGCCTGCTACACTCACACACTACCTAATCAGGAGTACCTTCGCAAGCACACCATGTGCATTGCTCGGTCTTCCGATCAATGCACATAGTATGCCTGCGAAGGTACTGCTGATTATATAGTATGGGAGTGTGGTAGACAATAGTGATGTATGATGACATGAATTTCCTTCAGAATGAAAAAATCACTGTACCACAGGAAAAAGTAGGGAGATGGTACCAACATAACGATGCAGCAAACATTATATATTATTTGAGAAACATCTGCTCTCCCGCCGGGCAAACTTTCTTGTGTGACAATATACTGTTAGGTTCGTATCGCTTATAACTACGATCTGTTAATGCGCAAACAGTTGTTAAGCCCACAACGGATAGATCATGTCTATGTTTGCCGGGCAGTATTTTTTTACCTCTGACGTCACACTACCAGCACAGGCACATTTGAACGTTTTCATATGAATTAACTTTACATAAAGTTATAAACTGGTGCAGCATAGAAACGCTATTGGCTAGGACGCTGTTTCAGGTGTAATCGTGAAGATTTAGCTCATCATTACTACAACCCAAAGTCAGACAGTAAAAATCTTCGCCAGAGTATAACAGCAAAGCAATACTAAGTTGTAAATTACGAAATAATGAAAGATATCGTTGCATATGATTCATAAATATACACAAAGTTATAGAAAAACCAAGAGATAGGAAGGCTCGCGTCTTTAGGAATCCAAGAAGCCTGAAAAGTCCAGTTACGAATGAATACGAGAGCTACGGCATCTTCGAAAAGGAAACGAAATAACGCCGTAAAGCGATTACTTAGCTGGTCCATCCAGTATACAACGGACAGCGACAGTCCAGAGTTGTGATTTATCTATTCTGTAACCATTACACCAATATGTGTAACCCTTTTAATACAGAGCTTTATACGGGGGTCACTCAAAAAGAAATGCACACTATTTATGTAAAAATACAGTTTTCATTCTGCATGTGTAAAAGTTTTACAGTGTGTAGATACATCCTTCTCGCTTGTTTTCAAAATTAGTTCAACCTGTTTCCGTGAGTGGCGCCGTCACAGCATGTCTTCAAGAGCGATGCTACACTTGACGTTCGTCAGAAGCAACGTGCTGTCATAGAATTGCTTTGCTGTGAAAACGAGACAGTGGGAAACATCCACAACAGGTTAAAAAGGTGTATGGTGATGCTGCTGTCGATCGCAGTACAGTCAGTCGGTGGGCAAGCAGGTTACGTGATGAAAGCGGGCACGGCAATATTGAGGATTGTCCTCGCAGCTGCAGGCCTCGTACTGCACACACTCCAGACAATGTGCAGAGAGTTAACGAATTGGTGACAGCTGACAGACGCATGACAGTGAACGAATTGTCACGATACGTTGGGGTAGGGGAAGGAACTGTTTGCAGAATACTGAAAGTGTTGGCGTTAAAAAAGGTTTGTGCCAGTTGGGTTCCCAGGATGTTGACAGTGGCTCACAAAGGAACAAGAGAAACGGTATGCAGCGAACTTTTGGAACAGTACGAGAATGGTGGAGACGAATTTCTTGGAAGAATTGTGTGACAGGTGATGAAGCATAGCCCCATAATTTTTCACCAGAGACGAAGAGGCAATAAATGGAGTGGCATCATGTAAATTCACCAAGGAAAAAAAAATTCAAAACCACACCTTCTGCTGGAAAAGTTATGGCTACGGTATTTTTCGATTCCGAAGGACTCTTGTTTGTGGAGATCATGCCAAGTGAAACCACAATAACTTCTGATGCATATGTGACAACACTGAAGAAACTTCAAGCTCGACTGAGTCGTGTTCGACCACATCGGCAAAAGCAGGATGCTTTGCTGTTGCACGACAATGCACGGTCACATGTCAGTCAAAAAACCATGGAAGCGATCACAAAACTCGGATGGGTAACACTGAAACACCCGCCTTACAGTCCTGACCTGGCTCCATGTGACTATCATCTCTTTGGGAAACTGAAAGACTCTCTTCGTGGAACAAGGTTTGAAGATGACGACTCCCCTGTGCACGCTGCCAAACAGTGGCTCCAACAGGTTGGTCCAGAATTTTACTGTGCGGGTATACAGGCGCTGGTTCCAAGACGGCGTAAGGCAGTTGAGAGGAATGGAAATTATGTGGTGAAATGAAAATATTGTTTCTAAAGTATGTATCTACACTCTGTAAAACTTTCAAACATGTAGAATAAAAGATTCATTTAAAAAAAAAAGTAGTGTGCATTTCTTTTGGAATGACCCTCGTAATTAAATTACATACGATGGCTATTCCGAAAGTAAGGTCCGATCGGGCTCGAAATGGAAGCCGCAGTGAAAAATCCGATTAAGCTTTGCACAGATGTCCTGGGCAGTGTCTGTAGTATGCCCATCAATCGCCTGACTTCGACCTTTCCAGTTCTGAGCGGACAGTGAGTGCGTAAAGGTCCCTACAAAATAATGTCTCTCACCAATTATGAAGGCCTGGTGAGAGATATCACCTGACGTCAAGCAGTCTACATATCATAACTGTCATTCGTTTCCTTCTTCATGAAAATCCTCGGCCGCACTTTACAGTGGCAATGAAGATGCTCCTGCAGCGTTCTCCATGGGAAGTGTTTGATCACCCACAATACAGCTCGTAATTGGCTCCCCCTGAGTTTCATCTCTGTTCACATGAGCCGCTATGAAGATAACATTTTGACGCACCTAACGAGCTGCAGAGCAGGATAGAGAATTGGCGGAAAGCACAGGAGGCTGTCTTCTATAACGAGGATGTTGGAAAAGTGGACAACGCTACGACAAATGTCTAAGACGGAGCGGCGACTATGCAGAGAAGTAGCTGAAAGATGTAGCTAACAGCTGCAAATAATTTATTTATTTATCTATTTTTCAGAGAGGTTCCATTTCGCGACCGATCGGACATATGAATATAAAACACTTTATGATTTTATACCGACATTTTCACGAAATATCTACGGTATGGAACCGACATACGCATTTATTTATTTATATATATAATTTCATTTTAAATAGCTTCTTCGTACTGTTTTTGGATCTCCAGAATGGGACATACCATCCTGGCACTCTCTAGATTTATTTATTTATCCCAGTTCGCTTTGTTTAAGTTGTGTGCTCTTCTAATTGGTATTTGGTCTATACTGCTTCAGCCTACATCAGTTGGGACTAGATATGTGATATAAGATTATTTTGCTGCAGGCATTCCCGTTGGCTACATTCGTTAATATACTGGTTTCGCATTCGGGTGATAGGGACTTTAATTCCTGTTCGGCCATTCAGATTTAGGGCTGCCGCACTTTCACAAAATCGATTCTCCTAAATGCCGGGATGTTTCCTTTGATGTCCATGCTGTTTATTTCTTTCCTTACACTTCTCATATGTGAGCTTGTGCTTCATCTCCAATAATCTCGCTGGTAACGGGACGGTATACCCTAATCATCCTTCCTTTTACGTGTGTAGTGTTGTTGAGTGCAAATGTAGTGTTTTCAGATGAACTCCGCTGCAGCATCGTCGACAGAGACGGCGCATACCGTGCAGACAGCAATTTATCTCCTTAGCTGAAAACTAATTGCGGTGGTTTTGGGTGCTATTGTATACATGTAATCTCGACTACCATGAAATGAGTGCAGTCTGAAGAGCGACCTCTGCATCCAAGATGTTTGGGAACCCGACGCACTCGAAAAGTGCACCCGCTACGTTACTACATGGCAATGCCTGGCAACCTGTGGGAAAGAACGTGTAAGCTTTCTTCAAAGAAGGAAGAGCTCTAGTGAGATGTCCATAATGGGATTACAAACCACGTGCAGAGTATATTCGCAGATATTTGTACATGTCATCTTTGGTTCCATAACACAATTATTAGACGCTCTGCAGTTCGTGCTTTATATCGTTACGTTATTCTCAGATTTAGAGACCATGGCTCTGCAGTTCTCTGAGTAAGGAAAAGTACGAGAAAATCTTCATTTCGGTCACATGTATCGTTTTTGAAGTTACATTCTCCGAAGCTTAACTGTAGTGTGCGGCGATGCACTTGAACCGTAGATAATATACACTCCTGGAAATTGAAATAAGAACAGCGTGAACGCATTGTCCCAGGAAGGGGAAACTTTATTGACACATTCCTGGGGTCAGATACATCACATGATCACACCGACAGAACCACAGGCACATAGACACAGGCAATAGAGCATGCACCATGTCGGCACTAGTACAGTGTATATCCACCTTTCGCAGCAATGCAGGCTGCTATTCTCCCATGGAGACGATCGTAGAGATGCTGGATGTAGTCCTATGGAACGGCTTGCCATGCCATTTCCACCTGGCGCCTCAGTTGGACCAGCGTTCGTGCTGCACGAGCAGACCGCGTGAGACGACGCTTCATCCAGTCCTAAACATGCTCAATGGGGGACAGATCCGGAGATCTTGCTGGCCAGGGTAGTTGACTTACACCTTCTAGAGCACGTTGGGTGGCACGGGATACATACGGACGTGCATTGTCCTGTTGGAACAGCAAGTTCCCTTGCCGGTCTAGGAATGGTAGAACGATGGGTTCGATGACGGTTTGGATGTACCGTGCACTATTCAGTGTCCCCTCGACGATCACCAGAGGTGTACGGCCAGTGTAGGAGATCGCTCCCCACACCATGATGCCGGGTGTTGGCGCTGTGTGCCTCGGTCGTATGCAGTCCTGATTGTGGCGTTCACCCGCATGGCGCCAAACACGCATACGACCATCATTGGCACCAAGGCAGAAGCGACTCTCATCGCTGAAGACGACACGTCTCCATTCGTTCCTCCATTCACGCGTGTCGCGACACCACTGGAGGCGGGCTGCACGATGTTGGGGCGTGAGCGGAAGACGGTCTAACGGTGTGCGGGACCGTAGCCCAGCTTCATGGAGACAGTTGCGAATGGTCCTCGCCGATACCCCAGGAGCAACAGTGTCCCTAATTTGCTGGGAAGTGGCGGTGCGGTCCCCTACGGCACTGCGTAGGATCCTACGGTCTTGGCGTGCATCCGTGCGTCGCTGCGGTCCGGTCCCAGGTCGACGGGCACGTGCACCTTCCGCCGACCACTGGCGACAACATCGATGTACTGTGGAGACCTCACGCCCCACGTGTTGAGCAATTCGGCGGTACGTCCACCCGGCCTCCCGCATGCCCACTATACGCCCTCACTCAAAGTCCGTCAACTGCTCATACGGTTCACGTCCACGCTGTCGCGGCATGCTACCAGTGTTAAAGACTGCGATGGAGCTCCGTATGCCACGGCAAACTGGCTGACACTGACGGCGGCGGTGCACAAACGCTGCGCAGCTTGCGCCATTCGACGGCCTACACCGCGGTTCCTGGTGTGTCCGCTGTGCAGTGCGTGTGATCATTGCTTGTATAGCCCTCTCGTAGTGTCCGGAGCAAGTATGGTGGGTCTGACACACCGGTGTCAATGTGTTCTTTTTTCCATTTCCAGGAGTGTACATTTGAACAACGTAAGTACGCTATCTCGGTCCTGACGTTTTCACGCAACATAAGGGACAGAGATGTCCGCATTATGAAGCGAATCAGTAAGGCTATAATGGTTTATTTTTTGCTCTCGATAGATAGAAGGGAGTCGGATGGCCAGAGAGCCGCCCGCTGAGCAGATAATCTGGACGGTCATTTGGCTGCGGCGTATCAGAGCGTCTCCGGGCGGCTTGCTTTGTCGACTATCGGCCTGGAATATGGCAAGATAACAGTTGAGTCTGTATGGAGCCGCGCCCTCCCTAACGCCCACCTACTGCAGCCTTCAATAGCACCGCGCCGCTATTGTCTGCTCTCGTCACAATTGGATACCTAAGTTTAAAACGGTACTAACTACCGATTGACGAAAAATTCTGTATCGCCCTAGGAAGGAGCATTTTTCTAGGAAATACGAGGAGCGTTCAATAAGTAATGCAGCATTTTTGTTTCTGTAAGCAGGTTGGTTTTGTTCAGGGTTTCAATACACCATATTATTCCCCACTGTTTGGACTACAGAACCCTATTTTTCAACAGAATCTCCGTTCAGTGCGACGGCCTTATGTCACCTTACTGCGAGGGCGACGTCGGTATCAATGTCTTGCTGCATCAATAACCTCCATATCATCCACCTACTGCTTTCCGTGGAGTGTATCCCTCATAGAGGCAAACAAATGGACGTCGGAAGGTGCGATATCCATGCTGCAGGGTGAGTAGGGAAAATAGTGTCGAGAAGGCTTGGGAAAGAATGAAGACTGTAGTAACAGATGCAGCAGAAGGAACACTGGGCAAGAAAAAGAAAATGAAGAAACAGAAATGGTTCAACGAAAAGTGTCAGAGAGCAGCAGAAAGGAGGAAAGAAGCCAGGATGCTGTGGCTGCATAATAGGGAGAGTGAGGACAGGAGGGAGACGTTCAATGCAGTTAGAAGAGAAACAGCAAGAGTTCTACGAACAGAGAAAAGGAAATATCTAACTGGAGTCCTAGAATCTGTAGACGTGGAATGCAGGAATGGAAACTCGAAGAAGTTGTTTCAGTATACAAAGAAAAGTAAGAGAGGCTATCAAAGTGAAAAGCTATTCATAAAAGATAAAAATCAAAATATGCTAACGCAGCTGGAAGGTGTCCTAGAAAGATCGAAAGAGTATTTCTCAGAAATATTAAACTGCACTGATCCGCACATAGCCTTCAGTTACGCAATGTGACCGCATTAATAATGACGAATGTAGACTCGCAGAACAGGAAGTGATCCACTCCATTCAAAAGGTGAAAAACAACAAGGCAGCAGGCGAGGACCAGATACCAGCAGAGATGTTAAAAGAGGGTGGAAGCAAATTACACAAAGGAATTTGTAACCTTATCACAATGTTCTGGAAAACCGAAACACTGCCTGAAGATGGGAAAACTGCAATAATTTGTCCCATACACAAAAAAGGAAACAGAATGGGATGTGGAAATTACAGAGAAATCAGTTTGCTGAATATAACATACAAAATCATGTCAATGACCAGTCTGGAAAACCTAAAACCTTACGCAGAAAACATTATTCAAGATTACCAGGTTGCATTTTGAACAAACCGTTCCACAACTGATAATTTGTTTACTATACGACAAATCTTTGAGAAAAACTGGGAATTTAAAAAAAAACATCCACTGTCTCTTCATTGACTTGCAGCGAGGCTACGACAGCATCCACAGAAGTAGCCTCTACAACACATTACGAAAATTTAGTATACCCAGTAAAATCATTACGATGATACAACTGTGCATGGATGGCTCCCAGGCAGCAGAGAATCCATATCCCCCACCTGTCCAATTAAAACAGGCTTACGACAGGGAGACGCTCTTTCATGTGTCCTCTTCAACCTTGCATTAAAGAAAGTGGTTCAAAATGGCTCTGAGCACTATGGGACTTAATATCTGAGGTCATCAGTCCCCTAGAACTTAGAACTACTTAAACCTAACTAACCTAAGGACATCACACACATCCATGCCCGAGGCAGGATTCGAACCTGTGACCGTAGCGGTCGCGTGGTTCCAGACTCTAGCGCCTAGAATCGCTCGGCCGAGAAAGTGGTTCGGGAGAGAAATTTACACCTATACAATAGTCTTCGATTCGAACACAGTCAAGTAAAACTCCTGGCTTATGCAGATGATGTAGTATTGCTGAGTGAAACTGAAGAAGAACTGAAAGACATGTACAGATCTTTCACTGAAAAAATACGGCAACCAAAAAAGTGGCTGGTTGCCGTATTTTTTCAGTGAAATATCATTATCCACGGCCACGGAGCCCAACAGTCCGAATAAAATGGACAAATTGTTATGTACAGATCTCTCAGGCACACTGCCAGCAAAATCGGGCTTTTGATTAACCAAGGGAAAACCGAATATATGGAAATAGGTCGAGTCATAAGCCCAAATCCTTACTTTGAAATTGACCAACATTCTAAATTCAGGAAAGCTCTCCAGTTGAAATACCTTGGATCACGTTTCAACAGTAAAACTATCATAACAATGGATATAAATGAAAGAATAGCCTCAGGGTCAAGATGTCTGTACTCACTAAGCAACCCACTCAAAAGTAAAGCTTTGTCAATCACGACGAAGATGAAGATATACAACACTATTATCTGCCCCATAGTACTATACGGTTCAGAAAGCTGGACGCTTACAAAGAATGAAAGAGAAAAAGTGAATGTTTTCGAGAGAAAAGTAATGAGAAAAATCTTGGGAGATTGGATCGTTGGAGAACGGCGCAACTAGAGTTCGAAAGAACAATGAAATTTATCAGTTAATGAAGCAAGCCACTATCATCCACAAATTAAGAAGTAGGAGACTGCCATGGGCTGGACATGTGGCCAGAATGGAAAACAACAGAATCACCAAGAAAGCATTTGAAGGAACTCTCCAGGCAACAAGACCATTGGGCCGACCTCGTACAAGGTGGAAAGATGAAATTGAGGAGGACATCGCAGCATTAGGCATTTCCGCAGTATGGAGAGGGGCTTCGAGAGATAGAAGGCAATGGAAGCAGATCGTTGATGCAGCGCGTGGTCTACAGGGTCTGTGATCACTGAGAAGATAGAGATAGATAGGGTGAGTAAGGATGAACGGTCCAGTGGAGTTTTTTGAGCTCCTCTCAGCCTCACAGACGTGGGTGAAGCCTTGAGTTGTCATGGAGAAACATACGTTTGTGCGACGAACACGCTGAAGTTCGACGTTGCACGAGTCACAGTCGTGTGCGGCCGGCCGGAACGTGAGGGTTCGGACAAGTTTGCGTGACCTTGTTGCGATAATGACAGACGCCTCACCCAACGATTCATCGTGCTTTTGGTCACTGACTGTGCAATCGCCTACGAATATCTACGATGCTCTGGTTTTCCACCAAAAGAAATTTTGAAGGGTATGTATAGCGGCGCCAGCTGTGGGAACTTCAAACTGCGATGAACTGTACTAGGTGCTCCAAGATTCAGAAGAAAAACATTATAGCACAGCCGCACAAAACAGGTAGGAGTAACGCCACACACACTGATGAGAGAATAGAATATTACCACAGAGTTAATAACGTGTCTGCTCACCTCTGAATGTAATATACACTACTGGACATTAAAATTGCTACACCAAGAAGAAATGTAGATGATAAACGGGTATTCATTGGGCAAATATATCATACAAGAACTGACATATGATTACATCCTCACGCAATTTGGGTGCATAGATCTTGAGAAATCAGTACCCATAACAACCACCTCTAGCCGTAATAACGGCCTTGATACGCCTGGGCATTTAGTCAAACAGAGCTTGGATGGCGTGTACAGGTACAACTGCCCATACAGCTTCAACACGATACCACAGTGCATCAAGAGTAGTGACTGGCTATTGTGACTAGCCAGTTGCTCGGCCACCATTAACCAGGCGTTTTTAATTGGTAAGAGATCTGGAGAATGTGCTGGCCAGGGCAGCAGTCGAACATTTTCTGTATCCAGAAAGGCCCGTACAGAACCTGCAACATGCGGTCGTGCATTATTCTGCTGAAATGTAGGGTTTCGCTGGGAGCGAATCAAGGGTAGAACCACGGGTAATAACACATCTGAAATGTAACGTTCACTGTTCAAAATGCCGTCAATGAGTACAAGAGGTGACAGAGACGTGTAACCAATGGCACCCCATACCATCACGCTGGGTGATACGCCAGTATGGCGATGACGAATACACGCTTCCAATGAGTGTTCACCGCGATGTCGCCAAACATGGATGCGACCATCATGATGCTGTAAACAGAACCTGGATTCATCCGAAAAAATGACGTTTTGCCAATCGTGTACCCAGGTTCTTCGTTGAGTACACAATCGCAGGCGCTCCTGTCTGTGCCGCAGCCATGGTCTCCGAGCTGACAGTTCATGCTGCTGCAAACGTCGAACTCTTTGTCCAGATGGTTGTTGTCTTGCGAACGTCCCCATCTGTTGACTCAGGGATCGAGACGTGACTGCAAGATCCGTTACAGTCATGTGGATAAGACGCCTGTCATCTCGACTGCTAGTGAAACGAAGCCGTTGGGATGCAGCACGGCGTTCTGTATTACCCTCCTGAACCCACCGATCACATATTTGCTAACAGTCGTTGGATCTCGATCAACGCGAGTAGCAATGTCGCGATACGATAAACCGCAATCGCGATAGGCTACAATACGTCCTTTATCAAAGTCGGAAACGTGATGGTACGCATTTCTCCGCCTTACACGAGGCATCACAACTTCGATTCACCAGGCAATGCCGGTCAACTGCTGTTTGTGTATGAGAAATCGGTTTCGAAACTTTCCTCATGTCAGCACGTTGTAGGTGTCACCACCGGCGCCAACCTTGTGTGAATGCTCTGAAAAGCTAATCATTTGCATATCACAGCATCTTCTTCGTGTCGGTTAAATATCGCGTCTGTAGCACTTCATCTTCGTAGTGTAGCAATTCGTAGTGTAACAGCAGTTCTGTATGGTCTGGATTCGACAGGTCTTTGGTGGTTTTCTGGAGTTTTGTTGTACCATATGTCTACGTACAAATCACACAATTCCTGTAAATCATGGGACAGTGTTTGAAATCCTGGAGGTGGCGCTCCGTATCGTCCATAAGTGTTCAATATGGTTTTGTATCAGGATGATTTGCTGACCAAGACATCAAGATGAGTTCACTATCACGCTTCTTAAACCACTGTGGCACGATTCTGGCCTTATGACGCGAATAGTTATCCTGTTGGAAGATGACATTGCCGTCTGGAAATGCATTAATAAAGAAGGGATGAAGGTAGCCCACAATATGTACGTGCAGTCCGCAGCTGTCATGATGACTGTGATTAATACCACAGGTCCCATAGGAGCCCAGGTGAATGCCTCTTACAGCATAGTACTGCTCCCACCAGTCCGCTGCCGGCCGCGGTGCCCGAGCTGTTCTAGGGGCTTCAGTCTGGAAGCGCGCGACTGCTACGGTCGTAGTTTCGAATCCTGCCTCGGGCATCGATGTGTGTGATGTCCTTAGGTAAGTTAGGTTTAAGTAGTTCTAAGTTATAGGGGACTGATGGCCTCAGATGTCAAGTCCCATAGTGCTCAGAGGCATTTGAACCAGTCCGCAACCATGACTAGGTGGATATTTCGAGAAGCAGTCTGCCCGAAATATGGTGTATCTGGACAATATCATCGACCTGGTTTAACAAGAAACGTTATTCATACGACCATCCGACATTTCCAGTGATCCGTGTCCAGACTCGATGGTCCTGTGGCCACTGCAATCGTAGTTGATGATGTCGTTAGGTCAACAAGGAAAGACGTAGGGGTCGTCGACTGTGAAGCCATGTTCAACAGCGGGTGCGGAATAGTGTGCTCTGAAACAATTTTGCCTGTTCCAGTATTTTACTCTGTTGTCAGATCAGCTGCAGACACAGTTTTAGAACTACCATAGGCTACGGAAGACTGCCACAGGTTACTGTAGAATACCGTAGTTTTCCTAGTAGCTTTGGTCAGTTAAAGTCGTACTCATGTTACCGGTGCATTGCGTGTGTTGCATACCTATTGGGCGTTACCTCATAACAATCGCTTGCTTTATGTATGCGGTTAGAACCTTTCTAGATTCCCCTAAAAACCTGAAGCAGTGAACTGTCTAGATCCTGAATGAGGACAAATAAAGTGCCAGGTAGCCGATGGCACATTTTTGTTCTACATAGTTGTCCTCCTCTCTTTTACTTAAGAATAAACAGTATCCATCACAAAAGTGAAACTGTCAATGTTTAATTTAGGTTTCATTCGAAAAGTGTTGATTTGTATCATAACAAATGGGTGTCGTAGTAGAAAACGTGATTATCTGAACAAAATGAAAAACTTAAAGAGAAACACAAAACAAAAATACATCAAACATCGCTCGAGTACTTCGTCGAACTTATATAACACATGTTACTGTTATTCATAAAGAACTTTCGTATTTCTCAGTAATAATGGGAAACCCTTGCCTTTGATCATTATGAAGAACGTTATTGTAACAACAGGAATAGCGTCGGTTACATAAAAGCACAGAATTTATCCGATCAACTAATTTTTATTACTTATAAAATAAAATGTATATGCTCTAAGTACATAAAACACACTATAGACTAACTGAATGATGTGTCGTTCTAATTATGTGCAAAACAAACACACAAAATAACCTCAGTTCTACCAGTGATCCTACCATTTACTAAGTTCTTCTGGTAGTGTACCAAAACCACCGAACCGCAGGTTTTGATGGAATGCAACTCTATCTACGTATCATCACTTATTCTGCTTTACAGATTGGACAAGTATTCCGACCCTAACGTTCTGTGATGAAACTGGGCGACCCACACCTTGTTGCCTACTCGTGGTTTCAACGTGCTTCAGCGTACATTCCGTATATGAAGAAAACTTACACACTGTGTTTCACACTCAAAAACCGCATTTAAATATTATGTCTCGTGTAAGAAGGAGAATCATCTACGCTACTGGCCATTAAAATTGCTACACCAAGAAGAAATGCAGATGATAAACTGGTATTCGTTAGACAAATATATTATACTAGAACTGACACGTGATTACACTTCCACGCAATTTAGGTGCATAGATCCTGAAAAATCAGTACCCAGAACAACCACCTCCGGCCGTAGTAAAGGCCTTGATACGCCTGCCCATTGAATTTAACAGAGCTTGGATGTTGTGTACAGGTACAGCTGCCGATGCAGCTTCAACACCATACCACAGTTCATCAAGAGTAGTGACTGGCGTATTGTGACGAGCCAGTTGCTCGGCCACCATTGACCAGACGTTTTCAGTTGGTAAGAGATCTGGAGAATGTGCTGGCCAGGGCAGCTGTTGAACATTTTCTGTGTCCAGAAAGGCCCGTACAGGACCTGCAACATGCGGTTGTGCATTATCCTGGTGAAATGTAGGGTTTCGCAGGGATCGAATCAAGGGTAGAGCCACGGGTCGTAACACATCTGAAATGTAGCGTCCACTGTTCAAAGTGCCGTCAATGCGAACAAGAGGTGACCAAGACGTGTAACCAATGGCACCCCATACCATCTCGCCGGGTGATACGCCAATTTTAATGGCCAGTAGTGTATCAACATTTTAGGCTGAAGGCTTTCGTGGCCGTTGTCACTGAATTTAAAATCTTCTGGGTTATTAGGCAACGTCATGTTTCTTCTAAAATGATCGACGTTTCGACCTGTCTGCTGCGATGATCCTCAGTATCTTCTGATGTCCGCTACTGCTAGAACTCTGTCAAAAACGAGTGTCGCGTCCCCATATAAAGGGGAAGTTTTCACGCGTTCATGTTGGAGAAGTGATAGCATTGGTTAAAATTCATATGGCTACCACTGGTGGGCCATAGTCATAGGCTAATATTACCGTTGTGATGGCCCATCAGTGGTAGCCATATGAATTTTAATCAGTGCTACCACTTCAACACGAACGCGTGAAAACTCCTTTTATAAGAGGACGTGACACTCTCTGACAGTGTTCTAGCAGTAGTGGACACCAGATGATCCTGAGGCAGATCGCAGCAGAGGGGTCGAAATGTTGATCACTTTAGAAGAAACATGACGCGGCCTAATGACCCAGAAGATTTTAATTTCAATCTATCAACATATGATTGACTACAACAGCATTAGGATTGTGACCTATTGAGATTAGTTTATTATTTTGCGATATAATTGCTCAGGAAGGCCATACCTAAAAACATGTAAAATCTCAAGGACCCGGCGAGACTAGCGCTCGATATGATAGATACACTGTAATACACGGTAATCCACGCAGACAGTGCGATGGCGTCTCTGTACGACAGTCTCTCAGCACAGCGGCCATTGTTGCGACTTCCCTTGGCGCGACAGCAGAAAGAGGTGCTTTATTTCCTACCATGAATGCCTCCAAATCACCTACAGATTTAATGACGCATTCTTCCTGTTCTACAGTGCACCCACAATAAGTAACATATCTTTATTTGCTACTTTTCGTAGTGTTGCAATTTTGCTGACCACCAGAGTAAGGTATGTTTTGCATTAGGCCAGTAGTTAAGTAAAGTGACCAGTCATTTTTACAATTAATCAAGTGTGTAGATCATATTTTATTTATCCACATCAATTGTAAATTACGCTTTTTGACAAATTGATAACAGTTGATTCTGTCGTAAAATGAAAGTCTAAAAAAATTGTATGTACTTGTCTTTTGTCTCATTTTTTCACTGCGATGTTGGTATTCTGCTTAAACACACAATTTAAAGTCAAATAGCTAAATAAAGTGTAATCTATACGATTGTTTCGTTGTATAAGGTGACCATTATCGCTGACCTCTTTCAAATCTTTCCGTCTTTTATAATCAAAGTAAGTGATTTATGAAGTAAATGTGTTCGGATAAAATTTTGCAACCTGGTTTAGAAAAATGGTTAAATGACTTCCATCCAGCAAAGTTGTTCGTAGAATGCAGAGTACCTTCCTCCAGCCCCACCTCATTCCAACACTGCACTTTCAATGTTGTTTGTTTAGTACAGTTCATTTGTGGTTCGTACTCAGTAGCCCCGCGGTTTGAGGAACCATGTCACGGACTGCGCGGCCTCTCCCGCCGGAGGTTCGAGACCTCCCTTGGGCATGGGTGTATGTGTCGTTCTTAACATAAGTTAGTTTGAGACTAGGGACCGAAGAAGAAAAATTTTCAAATGTGTGTTAAATCTTATGCGACTTAACTGCTACCGTTATCAGTCCCTAAGCTTACACACTAATTAAACTAAATTATCCTAGGGACAAATACACACACACACACACACACACACACACACACACACACATGCCCGAGGGAGGACTCGAACCTCCGCCGGGACCAGCCGCACAGTCCATGACTGCAGCGCCTTAGAACGCTCGGCTAATCCCGCGCAACAGTGACCGAAGACCTCAGCAATTTGGCCCCATAGGAATCCACACACTTTTGAACATTTTCGTCTTCAGTAACTCCCTCCTATCCGTTATTCCTGAATCAGCAGTATGTTTCATTTTAATGGCAAGTCAAATCTGTTAGTATTGCTGCTATGCTTCTTAATTGATTCCATCCTGGTTTGCAGATATTCTTTCAGCGCACACTTCACAGTATCTACATCTGGTCTGTACACACACTCTGCCACCCGTTGTCCCATTTGGTAGAGGCTGCACTAAACTAATGCCTGCCATAGTATGAACAATAGCCGTAGGGATATGTACAGCTGTGTTCCAGAGTGATAATGTGACCACCCCCAGACTGCATCGTGGCAAAGTCTCATGGCTCTAATAAAATAAAGCCAGTGCAGTCTGCCATTCATTTACTTGTTAGCCTCCCAACTTCACGAGTATACTCATATTTGCTCCATCGTTGGACTGAAGAAAGCGGTGCAGTTTTTAAGCCACGGGACTCGTATCCAGATGAGTGCAGTCTAAATGTCTGGTCGTCAAAATTTAGGCTACCCTTGGTTTTCCTAAGTCGATTAGCACATTTTCTGGGATGGTTCCTTTGAAGTACATATCTACGACAACGTTCCTTCCCCTTCTCTTATCAGAACTTGTGCTCCAGCTCTAAGCGTCTAGTCGTCAAAGGGGACATTAGACAAATATTTCTTCAGCAGGAACAAAAAAGCGATTCAAATGTCTGTGAGCACTATGGGACTTAGCATCTGATGTCGTCTGTCCCCTAGAACTTAGAACTACTTAAACCTAACTAACCTAAGGACATCACACACATCCATGCCCGAGGCAGGATTCGAAACTGCGACAGCAGCGGTCGCGCGTTTCCGGACTGAAGCGCCTAGAACCGCTCGGCCATTACATCACTACAAAAATATCCAGCTGATAATTGTCACATTTGACTATTCCACTGGAAATTTTAGGAATCCTTTACGCTAAAGAGAGATCAGGTACATATTCATTTGCGTGTGTGTAGATCAGCTTTATGCGCCAAGCGATCAAAAAAAATGGCTCTGAGCACTATGGGACTTAACATCTATGGTCCTAAGTCCCCTAGAACTTAGAACTACTTAAACCTAACTAACCTAAGGACATCACACAACACCCAGTCATCACGAGGTAGAGAAAATCCCTGGCCCCGCCGGGAGTCAAGCGATCATTTGCCTTAGTTGTTTTATGGCTGTCATCTAACATATGTATGGTCTTGTCCACTTTAAAATGGCTGTATAGTCGAAATTGGCCGATAGTGGTTTATACAGCGTCGGAGGAAATGTCTTATGTTTAAAAAGAGAATCAGAAACTTGTTGCTGAAGGTGCCAGGCTTTTCATCGGATGTGGTCGCTGAAAATTTAAGTTTGACCATCAAATGCAGTGTCTGATGAGTGTGATGCTCAGAGGGAGACAGCTTGACAGATGTTCTCATAGACTACAAAACTGCTGTAAGAAGGTGATAAATATGTCAAAGACAGAGTGAAAAATAACTGTACTGCTGAGTTAAATAATTAATGAATATAGAAAAGAAGCGCTCAAATTTTAATTTAGTAGTGTAAATACCAGTATACTGATTTATCTTGTTTTGAGTATAAATGATGAGGTCGGAAGAATGAAGAACAGTGTCCCGGGCACCATGGGCTTGGTGCGGCAGCAGTTGTGGAGCTTTCCTGCTATGTCTGCTCATCGTGCATGTACTAATGTAGTTGTTGTTCCTCAAGCCAGTGCGCCAGCAGTTGTGGAGCTTTCCTGCTATGTCTGCTCATCGTGCATGTACTAATGTAGTTGTTGTTCCTCAAGCCAGTGCGCCAGCAGTTGTGGAGCTTTCCTGCTATGTCTGCTCATCGTGCATGTACTAATGTAGTTGTTGTTCCTCAAGCCAGTGCCGCAGCAGTTGTGGAGCTTTCCTGCTATGTCTGCTCATCGAGCATGTACTAATGTAGTTGTTGTTCCTCAAGCCAGTGCCGCAGCAGTTGTGGAGCTTTCCTGCTATGTCTGCTCATCGTGCATGTACTAATGTAGTTGTTGTTCCTCAAGCCAGTGCCGCAGCAGTTGTGGAGCTTTCCTGCTATGTCTGCTCATCGTGCATGTACTAATGTAGTTGTTGTTCCTCAAGCCAGTGCGCCAGCAGTTGTGGAGCTTTCCTGCTATGTCTGCTCATCGTGCATGTACTAATGTAGTTGTTGTTCCTCAAGCCAGTGCGGCAGCAGTTGTGGAGCTTTCCTGCTATGTCTGCTCATCGAGCATGTACTAATGTAGTTGTTGTCCCTCAAGCCAGTGCCGCAGCAGTTGTGGAGCTTTCCTGCTATGTCTGCTCATCGTGCATGTACTAATGTAGTTGTTGTTCCTCAAGCCAGTGCGGCAGCAGTTGTGGAGCTTTCCTGTTATGTCTGCTCATCGTGCATGTACTAATGTAGTTGTTGTTCCTCAAGCCAGTGCCGCAGCAGTTGTGGAGCTTTCCTGCTATGTCTGCTCATCGAGCATGTACTAATGTAGTTGTTGTTCCTCAAGCCAGTGCCGCAGCAGTTGTGGAGCTTTCCTGCTATGTCTGCTCATCGTGCATGTACTAATGTAGTTGTTGTTCCTCAAGCCAGTGCGCCAGCAGTTGTGGAGCTTTCCTGCTATGTCTGCTCATCGTGCATGTACTAATGTAGTTGTTGTTCCTCAAGCCAGTGCGGCAGCAGTTGTGGAGCTTTCCTACTATGTCTGCTCATCGTGCATGTACTAATGTAGTTGTTGTTCCTCAAGCCAGTGCCGCAGCAGTTGTGGAGCTTTCCTGCTATGTCTGCTCATCGAGCATGTACTAATGTAGTTGTTGTTCCTCAAGCCAGTGCGGCAGCAGATGTGGAGCTTTCCTGCTATGTCTGCTCATCGTGCATGTACTAATGTAGTTGTTGTTCCTCAAGCCAGTGCGCCAGCAGTTGTGGAGCTTTCCTGCTATGTCTGCTCATCGTGCATGTACTAATGTAGTTGTTGTTCCTCAAGCCAGTGCGGCAGCAGTTGTGGAGCTTTCCTGCTATGTCTGCTCATCGTGCATGTACTAATGTAGTTGTTGTTCCTCAAGCCAGTGCGGCAGCAGTTGTGGAGCTTTCCTGCTATGTCTGCTCATCGTGCATGTACTAATGTAGTTGTTGTTCCTCAAGCCAGTGCGGCAGCAGTTGTGGAGCTTTCCTGCTATGTCTGCTCATCGTGCATGTACTAATGTAGTTGTTGTTCCTCAAGCCAGTGCGGCAGCAGTTGTGGAGCTTTCCTGCTATGTCTGCTCATCGTGCATGTACTAATGTAGTTGTTGTTCCTCAAGCCAGTGCCGCAGCAGTTGTGGAGCTTTCCTGCTATGTCTGCTCATCGTGCATGTACTAATGTAGTTGTTGTTCCTCAAGCCAGTGCGGCAGTAGTTGTGGAGCTTTCCTGCTATGTCTGCTCATCGTGCATGTACTAATGTAGTTGTTGTTCCTCAAGCCAGTGCGGCAGTAGTTCTGGAGCTTTCCTGCTATGTCTGCTCATCGTGCATGTACTAATGTAGTTGTTGTTCCTCAAGCCAGCTGCTGCACCAAGACAATGGTGCCCGAGACACTGTTCTTCATCCTTCCGTCCTCACCATTTATACTCAAAACAAGATAAATCAGTATAGTGGTATTTACATTACTAAATTAAAATTTGAGCGCTTCTTTTCTATATTCATTAATTATTTAACTCAGCAGTACAGTTATTTTTCACTCTGTCTTTGACATATTTACCACCTTCTTACAACAATTTTGTAGTTTATGAGAACATCTGCCAAGCTGTCTCTCTCTGAACATCACACTCATCAGACACTGCATTTGATGGTCCAACTTAAATTTTCAGCGACCACATCCGATGAAAAGCCTGGCACCTTCAGCAACAAGTTTCTGATTCTCTTTTTAAACATAAGACATTTCCTCCGACGCTGTATAAACCACTATCGGCCAATTTCGACTATACAGCCATTTTAAAGTGGACAAGACCATACATATGTTAGATGACAGCCATAAAACAACAAAGGCAAATGATCGCTTGGCGCATAAAGCTGATCTACACACACGCAAATGAATATGTACCTGATCTCTCTTTAGCGTAAAGGATTCGTTAAATTTACAGTGAAATAGTCAGATGTGACCACTATCAGCTGGATATTTTTATAGTGCTATGGCTGAGCGGTTCTAGGCGCTACAGCCTGGAACCGCGCGACCACTACGGTCGCAGGTTCGAATCCAGCCTCGGGCATGGATATGTGTGATGTCCTTAGGTTAGTTAGGTTTAAGTAGTTCTAAACTCTTGGGAACTGATGACCTCAGATGTTAAGTCCCATAGTGCTCAGAGCCATTTGAACCATTTTTGTAGTGCTGTAAACTGGGTGTAAAATCAAGGTAATGCTAAACTGTTTGAGATGGACCACTAATCAGTATTAGAGGTGAGAAATACCTTTTGAGTAGTGTACATATTTGCCTCAGAAAGAAAACAAATTCAGCTGTTGTATCTACCCATGTTTGATACCAGTTTGCTTTTTTCTGTTCGGCTGTTATGTGACTGTTTTTTTTTTTTTTTTTTCAATGTTTCTTGTACCCGATAAGAAATCAGAATATAAAGACCCATTAGATCACAATAATTAATCATTACTGAGAAATGACGTGCATATTGGTACCAGTGGTTGTAGGTGGTTATCTTAATTTGCATCATTATTCGGATTTTAACGGCGTAGATACACTATTTAATCAAAAGTATCCGGACACTTGGCTGAAAATTATCATCAAGTTCGTGGCGCCCTCCATCGATAATAATGGAATTCAATATGGTGTTGGGTATCCTTAGCCTTGATGACAGCTTCCACTCTCGCAGGCATGCGTTCAGTCAGGTGCTGGAAGGTTTCTTGAGGAATGGCAGCCCATTCTTCATGGAGTGCTGCACTGAGGAGAGGCATCTATGTCGGTCGGTGAGGCCTGGCACGAAGTCTGCTTTCTAAAACATCCCAAAGGTGTTCTATTGGATTTAGGTCAGGACTCTGTCCAGGCCAGCCCATTACAGGGATGTTTTTGTCGTGTAATCACTCCACCACAGGTCGTGCATTAGGAAAAGGCATTCGATTATGTTGAAAGATGCAATCGCCATCTCCGAATTTCCCTTCAACAGTGGGAAGCAAGATAGTGCTTAAAACATCAATTAAGACCTGTGCTGTGACAGTGCCACGCAAAACAAGAACGGGTGCAAGCCCCTTCCATGAAAAACACGACCACACCATAACACCACCGCCTCCGAATTTTACACACGCTGGCAGATGTTCACCGGACATTCACCATGTCCTCACGCTGACATCGGATCATCACACTGTGTACCGTGATTCATCACTTCACACAAAGTTTTTGCACTGTTCAATCGTCCAATATTTACGCTCCATACACCAAGCGAGGCGTCGTTTGGCATTTATCGGCGTGATGTGTGGCTTACCAGTAGTCGCTCGAGCATGAAATCCAATCTTACTCACCTCCCGCCTAACTGTCATAGTACTTGTAGTGGATCCTGATGCAGTTTGGAATTCCTGTGTGGTGGTCTGGATAGATGTCTGCCTATTACACATTAAGACCCTCATCATCTCTCGGCGGTCTGTCAGTCAACAGACGAGGTCGTCCTGTTCGCTTTTGCGCTGTACGTGTCCCTTCACGTTTCCACTTCCCTATCACATCGGAAACAGTGGACCTGGAGATGTTTAGGAGTGTGGAAATCTCGTGTACAGACTTATCACACAAGTGACACCCAATCACCTGACCACGTTCGAAGTTCCGCGGGGTACCCCATTCTGATCTCTCGATATCTAATGACTACTGAGATCATTGACGTGGATTACATGCCAGTAGGTGGCAGCACAATGCACCTAATATGAAAAACGAATATTTTTGGCAGTGTGCTGATACTTTTGATCACGTAGTGTAAGTACGAAGCCATTTGGAAGCACACTGGGATGAACTGAAAGCACTCGGGCGATCAGCGAGGGACTGTACCCATATTTAGGGGACCACCCAGGGGGAATTCTCAGAAGGATGGGCCGCATGGGCGGCCAATCTGTGCCACCCACTTGACTAGACTCTCCTTTCAGTTACCGCAAGTCAACGCTGGTTACCTCACAGGCAACATAAATACCATCTCCCATGGCGTAAGGCCTCCAGCAACAATTATTTTACGACTCGAAGGTGTGGAAAGATGAGAACTATTTTCAGCAAGGTCCAGGAACCCACTAGTGTGAACAAAATATAGAAAATTGTATTTCTTTGGGACACACCAGGTGTCACAAGTAACGTGCAGAAAATTGGGTGAGAGCCCTCAGTTTGGAATCTCTTTTTAAGAGTGGGATGGCACTGAGAATTAGGTCCACAAAAACGAAATGTTTATACAAATTAAGAACTGCCAGGGTCGGCTAAGGTAAATAAAGTCGCAGTTAGAGAGGGAAACTCAATTGTGATGCTGAGGCACCACTTCATTGACCTCAGAAAGAGATGGAGTGAGATGCTTTTTTTTCAGCACTAAATGGTAGGAAGCATGTTACTTGTTAACCGCCTGAAGAAACACTGAGGGAAGGGGACCAGTATCTTTTAAGGAATCTTTTTACTGGTTGGTGCTCATAATTTCCTCCGACCAGCCAATCTGAACACAGTAAAAGACAAAAAACACAGAAACATGAGTTTTGCTTCTAAGAATTGCTTGGTACAAGTTCAAGCAATATTCAGCTTTCGACACTGACTTGTTCTTTACTTGACCACCGGGAGCCATCTCCTCTGCCGGCTTTCATAACCATCAGGTTCTATCACCAAACAGATCAGCTGAGGGGCTTAGAATTTTTGGCTGAATCGAACTTAGGTGCTGGTTGGTGCGCTGCCAATGACTGATTCTGCAGTTGCTTCAGCCTCTACCTACCATTTGAGATGGTAAGATTGAGTAATGACAGCAAGATTATCCGTAGGGGCAGTTAAGTCATTCTTATAGAATTTCAGTACTTCAAGCTTTACTCTGAAGACTTGCTTTCAGATTCAAATGATCTGTTTGGTTGCAACTCTCACCGCAGATGCAATGCATTCCATTTACTAGTTCTATTTTTCTTTTATACTAAAATCATTAAAAATCATGGTACAGCCTTGCGAATCAATTGTTTCATTTTATACATGATTACCAGAATTTTACTCCACACCCTTTAGTTAGATGTGTCAAGGTTTCACTTTAGAATTACCGTTGCTTTTCCGATTTATGAATCACTTTAAGGAAATAAACCAAATTAAAGATGATAGTTTAATTTAGCAGTCGTTGAATCTCTAATTCATCATTTTGGAGGGTCTCTCACTAACTCACGTTAAATAACAGGGCCAATTAACGTACATTCTGACTAGGCAACTCCATGTCCCTTTCCACTTCCTCAGGTAGGAGCTACCTGTTTCCAAATTTAATCATTTATGGTAGTCACCACAAGCTATATACAAAAAATATCAATACTTGACAGAAACAAAATGACAATATACATGTTTGTATCCAATTTGTAAAAATAATATTTTTCTCATTTGTCACCAGAGAGTCCATGTAAAAGCTGTACTGGACAACTGCTAAATCTCACACAGTTCGTAGAAGATGGCTTTGAGGCTCGGAAGGTGACAGGAGGGTCATTTGTCGACTTATCAGCGACGAATGATACGGTCAACCACCAGCTACTACTAGTCAAGGTCTACAATCTGACCAAAGATTCAGGTCTAACCAGACTCATCGCCTCCATTTTGCAGAATCGCATGTTTTTCGTCGACTTTCAAGGACAGTGAAGTCGATGGAGACTACAGAAGAATGACCTCCCGCAAGGAATTCTGTTTAACATACACACGAACTACCAACCTATAGCCCCAAACACCAGGGAATTCTTATATGCTGACGACCTCGCTCTAGCCACCCAGAGCACAGATTTTGAGTCAGTGAAGAGCAACCTCACGAATGTCCTTGAAGATCTATCCAGATACAACACAAACCAGCATAAACCAAATCCTTCAAAGACCCAAGTGTGTGCTTTTCATTTTAGAAACAAGGAAGCCACTCATAATTTGAAAACAGTATGGTCGGGGGTCGAACTGGATCACTACGAGACACCAAAATACCTAGGAGTGATACCTGACAGATCTGACTTTCAAAGAGCACTGCATGAAATGTAAGTCGAAAGTTTCGACCGGGAACAATCTCCTACGGAAACTGGCAGGAACACAGTGGGGTAGTGAACCTGAAACAATCCGATCAGCAATGGCACTATGCTATTCTGCGGCAGAGTATGCCTGTCCTGTTTGGTATAATTAAACTCATGCCAAACAGGTGGATGTAGCTCTCAACCAACCCTGCAGAATTATAACAGGTTGCTTGAAACCTACTCCAGCCGAATGGCTTCACCACCTCGCAGGAATAGCACCACCACCTGTTCGAAGAAAGATAGCTGCGAACAAGAAAAGAAAGGCAGTGGGCATGAACCGCATCCGCAACTATGGAGGGGTGCGACCTACCGTCCCCCCACCCCTACCCCCACCCCCCTGGTTGGAAAAGAGTTGTTGAAGCTTTACCTCCAGGCCATGATGGGGAATGGACAACTTGGAAGCCCTTGAACAGACTGAGATCCGGAGTTGGGAGATCAGAAGTTAACTCGGAAGACTGGGATAAACTGATCCAAATGATATTCGGTGTGACTGTGGAGAACAGACGGTGCGACGAGTGATTCGGTGTCGACAGTGCCCAGTTTCCTGTAGAGAAGATCATCTTCAACAAACAACAGAATATGCACTGGAAATGGTGAAGTTTTGGTGAAAAGTAATTTCATCATAACTCTGTAAAATGCATGTATATGTACCTGTATTTCTGACATGCGAATAAGAAAAACAGAGTCCGCAAATCATAAAAAAATGAGGTCACAGGGTACTCTTCAACAATATTTCATTGGCAGTCTCTCTGTAACACTGTCGCACTCTTGTGCGTTTATTTTCCCCAACTTACACATTATACCTGTACATTTCTCTTATGCAGTTCTTGTTATGCTCAAATCTCACTACACTTTCGGTGTTAAACCAAAACATGGATAGTCACAGTAAAATGCAAGATGGAAAATGAGGTCTCTACAAGTCGTTTCAATCATTTTAAGGTTAAAATGGTCTCTCTGTAGATGTGTTTCAGTTATAGCCGATTAGCTTTTGAGATAATAGGTTCCTTGGAGAATTATAAGGCATTGGTTTCCCAATACTTAGATAACATTCTCTATGAAGTTCCCTTTTCTGTGTAACTCAAGTGGGGGGATGTACCTCAGGACAAAGTTTGTAGCAGTTGATTGTGCACCAGCATCAACAGTTTATGTTGATTTATTGTGTTTTGGCCATTGGATTTACGTGGACAGTGCTGAGAAATTCAGGAGACCAGACCTCAGACGTGGGAGGCAAGTTTCAATGCAGATAATCGGACTGTGGACACACATTCCACGGGGTGACGTACGGACAAGAAGTTTTGGACATCTCCAGGATAAGAAAGGACCATTATTGTTCACTCTACAGACAATGTTAAAAAAGCGCTCCATACTCTTACATCAGGCCATGCTGTTAATACCAAAACAGGCCTGCATATACAGGGTGGTCCATTGATCGTGACCGGGCCAAATATTTCACGAAATAAGCGTCAAACTGAAAAACCACAAAGAACGAAACTCGTCTAGCTTGAAGGGGGAAACCGGATGGCGCTATGGTTGGCCCGCTAGATGGCGCAGCCAGAGCTCAAACGGATGTCAACTGCGTTTTTTTGAATAGAAACCCCCATTTTTATGACATTCGTGTAGTATGTAAAGAAATACGAATGTTTTAGTTGGACCACTTTCTTCGCTTTGTGATAGATGGCACTGTAATAGTCACAAACGTAAGAGTACGTGGTATCACGGAACATTCCGCCAGTGAGGACGGTATTTGCTTCGTCATACATTACCCGTGTGAAAATGGACCGTTTACCAATTGCGGAAAAGGTCGATATCGTGTTGATGTATGCCTATTGTGATCAAAATGCCCAACGGGAGTGTGCTATGTATGGTGCTCGGTATCCTGGACGACATCATCCAAGTGTCCGGACCGTTCGCCGGATAGTTACGTTATTTAAGGAAACAGGAAGTGTTCAGCCACGTGTGAAACGTCAACAACGACCTGCAACAAATGATGATACCCAAGTAGGTGTTTTAGCTGCTGTCGCGGCTAATCCGCACATCAGTAGCAGACGAACTGCGCGAGAATCGGGAATCTCAAAACCGTCGGTGTTGAGAATGCTACATCAACATCTATTGCACCCGTACCATATTTCTATGCACCACGAATTGCATGGCGACGACTTTGAAAGGCGTGTACAGTTCTGCCACTGGACACAAGAGAAATTACGGGATGACAGATTTTTGCACGCGTTCTATTTAGCAACGAAGTGTCATTCACCAACAGCGGTAACGTAAACCTGCATACTATGCAAAATATCCACGAACGGAAAATCCACGATGGGTGCGACAAGTGGAACATCAGCGATCTTGGCGGGTTAATGTATGGTGCGGCTTTATGGGAGGAAGGATAATTGGCCCCATTTTATCGATGGCAATCTAAATGGTGCAATGTATGCTGATTTCCTACGTAATGTTCTACCGATGTTACTACAAGATGTTTCACTGCATGACAGAATGGCGATGTCCTTCCAACATGATGGATGTCCGGCACATAGCTCGCTTGCGGTTGAAGCAGTATTGAATAGCATATTTCATGACAGGTGGTTAGGCGTCGAAGCACCATACCATGTCCTGCACGTTCACAGGATCTGACGTCGCTGGATTTCTTTCTGTGGGGAAAGTTGAAGGATATTTGCTATCGTTATCCACCGAAAACGCCTAACAACATGCGTCAGCGCATTGTCAATGGATAGGCGAACATTACGGAAGGCGAACTACTCGCTGTTGAGAGGAATGTCGTTACACGTGTTGCCAAATGCATTGAGGTTGCCGGACATCATTTTGAGCATTTACTACGTTAATGTGGTATTTACAGGTGATCACGCTGTAACAGTATGCGTTCTCAGAAATGATAATTTCACGAAAGTACATGTACCGCATTGGAACAACCGAAATAAAATGTTCAAACGTATCTACCTTCTGTATTTTAATTTAGAAGTCCTACATGTTACCAGCCGTTCGTCTAAAATTTTTAGCCATATGTTTGTGACTATTACAGCGCCATCAGTCACAAAGCGAAAAAAGTGGTCCACCTAAATTAAATTTCTTTCCGTACTACACGAATATGTAATAAAAAATGGGGTTCCTATTTAAAAAACGCAGTTATCCGTTTGACCTATGGCAGCGCCATCTAGCGGGCCAACCATAGCACCATCTGGTTTCCCCTTTCAAGCTTGACAAGTTTCGTTCTTTGTAGTTTTTTCGTTTGATGCTTATTTTGGGAGATATTTGGCCCGGGCACGATCAATGGACCACCCTGTACATGGCATACTTGTTGAAATTCATAAAAACATCATACGGGGAATGTTACAAGAAAGGTGCTATACGTCCTGGAAACTTCATACAGGAAACTCCAAAGCTACTCGTTCGAATACAAGGCGAGGAACATATTACTTCCGCCAACATTCGTCTCGCGTAATGACAGCGAGCCTAAAGTTAAAGGACCTGGATCTGATGCAAAGGTTTCCAGTATGAATAGTAAGACACACCTTTTCAACTGAACCAGAGAGCCGGCCGGAGTGGCCGAGTGGTTCTAGATGCTACAGTCTGGAACCGCGCGACCGCTACGGTCGCAGGTCGAATCCTGCCTCGGGCATGGATGTGTGTGATGTCCTTAGGTTAGTTAGGTTTAAGTAGTTCTAAGTTCTAGGGGACTGATGACCACAGCAGTTAAGTCCCATAGTGCTCAGAGCCATTTGAACCAGAGAAGGTTTTGCAGTCTACGTAAAGAAACAAAATTGATAATAAATTTGAGTTGGTTCAGCGCAATTGAGAAACAAAGTCGCAGCTGCATCAGAGGGTAGTTGGTTACGCAACTTAAGAAGTGCGTACGTTAGCCGGTTTCAAAAAGAGGAGAAAATAAATTGGGAAGGGACTCTTTGAAGAAAATAGCAAAGCTGATTTCCATAGCACGGTACTGAAGTTGTCAAGCGTGCAGCAAATGCACATAACCGGTACAAATGTATCGGCAGGCGCGACATAGCGCGCCGGTCATATGATTTTATTGCAGCTATGCCGTCTAGGAGTCAGCGGCCGCGGAGAAACGTCAATAAATCGGAGACATTACGACATCTGGAGCGACGGCCACGCTCGCAGCGCTTTTATGGAGTCCCTTAGTCATGCCGCGCTTACAATCACTCGCGGCTCGTAAACAACGCCGCCTGCCACACAATCCCCTGGCTTTAAGCGCTTTATATCGACCTGACAGTGACAGCGCCCGTCGTCCTCAGAAAGCCTGTTTGGTACTGGAGAGACTGCTGGAACGAACGGGAGAGGCTAGACTTCTTAGTCGATTTGGGCGATGGACTTTTAAAGCAAACCCTCATTTGGTTGATACTCGGCTGTGCACATTCATTGAGACAAATCACTTGTTGTTCCTTAACAGAAAAAAATCGCAGATACGAACCAATTCTTACGCTAGGGAGCCATACAAACCATGAATGCTTTAAGCCGCCAAGACTGTGAGAAGATTGGCTGGAGCAAGTGTCCAAATCGACCATATCCCTATCTATGCAATACCTGTGTACTTAAGAGATTTGATATGGTGGTGGTGGTGGTGGTGGTGAACAAAATTGAGATCTCAGTCTCTTGGTGACCATCCAAACACTCCGTGTCCTTGGAATGTTCAGTGAACAACTAGAAAACAATTCACGTGCGATGACGCGATGCATTCGCTCTTAGTATTAATTCTCTTTTGATACTCCTTACCCGATGGGCAACAGCACATCCTGAATTCGACAAACATTTTATTTGTCCAGTCAGATGGAAACACTGTCTAAGCACCACATTCAGGAGAGTCAGTATAGCAGACCGACATTTAATTAACTCGACACGTCATTGCGATTCAAATCTGGTTCACCTCACATCATGTAAGTTACACCTCTCGTGTCAGTGTGAACAGAAGTAGTAAGTAATGCTGCAGCTGCATTCCACACCATATTCAAAAGGATTTTGCTGTCGATGTGGAACCATTGCCCCCAATGCTTTCGAAGAACCCGTGCATATCATTCTGTCAACACACGACTCGTCAATCCTAGCATTTCTTTTTTCTATCATGTAGTGGTGGTGTCGTGTCTAAGGAAACTCCTGTGACATGTTACATACAGTTAACAGAGGTACTCCTGTGGGATGGTAGTAACTGTGTCAAAGAGTGAGGATGTTGTTCTGAAAGGTGTGGCTGCTTATAATGTATTGATTTACAGCAGCCGGCCGCGGTGGCTGAGCGGTTCTAGACACTTCATTCCGGAACCGTGCGACTGCTACGGTCGCAGGTTCGAATCCTGCCTCGGGCATGCATGTGTGTGATGTCCTTAGGTTAGTTAGGTTTAAGTAGTTCTAAGGTCTAGGCGACTGATGACCTCAGATGTTAAGTCCCATAGTGTTTAGAGCCATTTGAACCATTTGACTTACTTCACTGTTACGAAGAGGAAGAAATTTATCGTTGTGGCACTGATGTGTGTGATGTCATTTCTTAAGCTGGTATGTGTTGCGGAGTAAATTACGTGAAACATTAACCAGTACATGGAATAGTTAACCTTAAAAATTGTTTTGTGGACGGCTAAGGGCCAAAGGTAAGTTAAAAGGCCCAAATTTGTAAGATGTGTGCTTTTCGTATTCAGTATTTAAGGAAGGAATGAAGGAAAATTAAGCTTTACCGTCCTGTCGACATCGAGGCCATTAGAGATGGATCACAAGTTCTGGCTGCGTCAAAGGATAGGAAAGGAAATTCGCCGAGCCGTTATCAAAGGAACCATCCCAGCATTTGCGTGGAGAGTTATAGGGAAATTATGGAAAAACCTAAATCTGGATGTCCGGACGCGGATTTTAACCAGTGTCCTCCTGAATGCCATTCCAGTGTTCAATAGAACCACCAGCGCTCAATAGTACCACCGTAAGCAGTTTCCAGCATTTTCTACTTTTTTTTTTTTTTTTTTGCGAGATACGGGCTTGTGTTTTCTGCGACGTTTGTAAATATCACGACCTCTACATGTTTAAGCGATGTATAATATAATAAATCCATTTGAAGATTGTTGATAATTCTTCAGTTACAGAGGTTTCTGCTGAGTATTAAAACTAGTTGCACGACGTATGGACTATTGTGCTACTATTCGCCCGTCGTGCGACATCTTGTTCCTTGAAACGAAAGAGGGTATTCTGCCGTGAACCACGTGATACGTGCAAATTATGGTGTCACCGCCAGTCACCACACTTGCTAGGTGGTAGCCTTTAAACCGGCCGAGGTCCGGTAGTATACGTCGGACCCGCATGTCGCCACTATCAGTGATTGCAGACCGAGCGCCGCCACACGGCAGGTCTAGAGAGACTTCCTAGCACTCGCCCCAGTTGGACAGCCGACTTCGCTAGCGATGGTTCACTGACAAAATACGCTCTCATTTGCCGAGACGATAGTTAGCGTAGCCTTCAGCTACGGTATTTGCTACGACCTAGCAAGGCGCCATTATCAGTTACTATTGATACTGTGAATCATGTAATGTCAAGAGCGACGTTCGTCATTAATGGATTAAAGTTAAGTATTCCACCAGCTACGTCCGTTATTTCTAAATTCTGTTTTCCTTGTCCTGTTCCAGACCTCACGCCAGCCTGAGTGAGCTAAATCGCGTGCCTTTCAGTCTCCTCTAGTAACACGGTGTTGGCTCTCCTGCCAACCACAATGCAAATGAATTGAGTTTCTTTATTTCTTAACTATTTCCTCTAGCTTAAAAATCGAAATTTGTATTGGTTGCCAATAGCTTCTCATCAATTATTTTTAACTTATAACAGGTTTTTGATAATAGTTCCTCTCAATTTCGTTTCACTTACTGATTAGTAGTGTGTAGGAGAGTAATAATGTAACACACAGACTATTAAAGACTGTAGTGACAAGATTTCCTCGGCTGCAACACTTTTAAATTTGAACAGAACACTTGGTACTAGGTGCATGACCATGTTGTACATTGGAATAGTTTTTCACATTTGGAAAAACCTTACTTTTACTCAGTAATTTTTGTAACTTCAGAGAAAGCTTGCAGCACACATCAAGTGAATGCTATAAATTCAAAATGGAATAAGAAAATATATTAAACTTCTATTACACGGCTGCCTAGAGACGAAAGTCTGGAAAGTGTTTCAAGGTACAATACTGTACATTACAGTGCAGAATTATCTATGAGAAAACTTTGAGGAAGGACCGTCTCTGTTGCAAGCTAACCAAAAGTGGGATCGAAAACGAATTTTTCGACTTTTTCCCACAACATGATACTGTGATTGAGCTGCATGTCCACCAGAGCACACCGTGAACAGTAATCAAGATAGTGTGTGGAAACTGGTGACCTGTACCACAACTACCGATACCGATTTCATACGTCGGAGAGCTTATGACAAAAATAGTCTGAGAATCAAAGCAGATTCTCCTTATTGATACCTTTGCAAAGCATAAAACAGAAATTGGGGAATGCTGCACATATCGAAGGAAGTAAGGAAGATTATGGAGCATGTCGTCTATCCCTATCAAATGAAGGACACACGAGGAGAGCCTTGAACGGAAAACGGAATTTCGTTTTTCAGGTTCATTCGAATAACCTCAAAAGGGCTTTAGCAAGAGGCAGATTCAAGGATTTAGAGTACGAATTGTAGTAACATTTATCCTAGTCACCAGTTTTCGTTCTCTGACCTCAGCATATTCCTACATCTAAGGAATTGAGGATCGTAGACTGGAGTTTTATAGACCTGCAAAACTCGCATTTATGTGTGACATTCTGCCCATTGGAAAAATACTGGTCAAAGTGTACAGACCCGAAAAGTGGCTAGGTCGAAAAATCAGTCCTCGCTTGACCCTAAAAACCGCTAATTACAAGATATATAAATGTTTACAGTTTATCTTATAACCCTGGCAAGCTGGTAGCAAATGTTGTAGATAAAGCTTTTTCACTATGGTAGGAAACAGTGCTGGTGATTTGAATCGAGATCCTCGCGGTAGACTTCTGTATACAGTGATTGCGTGACTTTCAATCGGATGGCCAGAACACAATCCGACGACATGACGTGCAGATGCTGTGATGAAATACTCCAAACATTAATACGAAACAGAGAATGGGGAAAGAAAGGGAAGGTATGGGTGGGAACTGGTGACTTTCGGCCGCATAGGGCACTGTGGCGATCAGTGATACAGTGTTATATTGTATGTGAATGTCTAACTGTGACGTGTTGGTACCTGAAAGATATGTTACGTAAACGGATTCTTGGAACGCCAAAATAGGAAATGAAATATTTGTTGCTAAGGAAATGCACTGAAGAGCCAAAGAAACTATTACACCCACCTAATATCGTATAGCGCCCCCACGAAGAAGCACAAGTGCAGCAACACGACGTGGCATGGACTCGACTAATGTATGCAGTAGTGCTCGAGGGAACTGACACCATGAATCCTGCAGGGCTGTTCATAAATCAGTAACAGTACTAGGTTGTGGAGATCTCTGAACAGCACTTTGCAAGGCATTCCAGATTACTCATTGTTCATGTCTGGGGAGTTTGGTGGCCAGAGGATGTGTTTAAACTTAGAAGAATGTCCCTGGAGCCACTCTGTAGCAATTCTTCATGTGTGGAGTGTCGCATCGTCTTGCTGGAATTGCCCAAGTCCGTCGGAATGCACAATGGACATGAAAGGATGCAGGTGATAGGACAGAATGCTTACATACGTGTCATCTGTCAAAGTCGTATCTAGACGTATCAGGGGTCCCATCTCCAACTGCACACGCCCCACATCACTACAGAGCCTCCACCAGTTTGAACAGTCCCCTGCTGACACTCAGGGTCCATGAATTGACGCGGTTGTCTCAATACCCGTACACGTCCATCCGCTCGATACAATTTGAAAAGAGACTCGTCCGACAGGCAACATGTTTCCAGTCATCAGTCCAATGTCGGCGTTGACTGGCCCACGCGAGGCGTAAAGATTTGTGTCGTGCAGTCATCAAGGATACACGAGTGGGCCTTCGACTCCGAAAGCCCATATCGATGATGTTTCGTTGAATGGTTCGCACGCTGACACTTGTTGATGGCCCAGCACTGAAATCTGCAACAATTTGCGGAAGGGGTGCACTTCTGTAACGTTGAAAGATTCTCTTCAGTCGTCGTTGGTCCCGTTTTTGCAGAATCTTTTTCCGGCAGCAGAGATGTCGAAGATTTGATGTTTTACTGGATTCCTGATATTCACGGTACACTCGTGAAATGGTCGTACGGAAAAATCCCCACTTCATTGCTACCTCGTAGATGCTGTGTCACATCGCTGACTATAACATCACGTTCGAACTCACGTCTTGATAATCTGCCATTGTAGCAGCAGTAACCGATCTAATGCGCCAGACACTTGTCTTATATAGTCTTTGGCGACGCAGGGCCCTCTTCTGCCTGTTTACGTATCTCTGTATTTCAATACGCAAGCCTATACCAGTTCTTTGGCGCTTCAGTTGCAATGTAAGATAACTAAAATCAGAAAGGGATTTTGCCATATTTTTTCTACATCACCCGCTTTTGTTTTGTTAGTCTTACGAATCCAGGTACGTACTAAAGGTTGAAGTGCTTCGCCACTTAGTAAGGATTCAGTTATAACTGCTATTACTATAAATTTTCAAAGGCTGGATCAACATTAGGAAATTATCCTCTGTGTACAGACTACGTTGAGGACTCATTTTTTCCCTATAGGTCCATGCACGTGCTTACAGTTTCTTTATCAAAATACTACGGAACGAATTTTCTTATAAAAATCTGTAAAAATTTCTGGACTACACTTAACAGCCGTGAAGCCATAGTTTCTCTTGTTATTATTATTATTATTATTATTATTATTATTGGATAGTGACAAGAAGTACAATCGTTTCGTGTACTGTGTCTATAAATCCCAAAACACGAGCTAGAGCACAGTTTTGCTCGCACCTACTCATTTCTTTGCAGTCGGCTTCCCAGACATTAGTTATGGAAAATGTTCATCTTGCTCTAGAACCCCATTCTTCTGTAGCTTTATTAGCAAAACGGCGGATAAAACTTGTCTCCCTCCACAAACTTAATTAACCTGATTTGTTAGGATGAGGAACAGCAGCGGTTATCTGCAACACCACTTTGTTGCAGCAGAGGCGTGGTTAACTCTTTCCCGTCACGCAAGCGCCATCAGAAGCAACTGTCCCACTAAGCGCGAAGAAATAATTTCCCGCGTATTTATAGGAACCTTGTGTCGTTACTTTAGCGCTAAACAAGCGTTACCACCCGAGCTGAGATACTCAGCAGCCTTCCTCTGTTCTCCGTCAACCTTCAGCAACTCACAATTGTTTCTGGAATATGCTTGGGACGTCAAGTGTCTCCTTACTAGACTTGAGTTGCACACCACTTGCAGCCTCGCTTGACGTTATTACCTCATGCTATTTCTTGGCCATTCGCCATTGTTTTGCTCAGATGCAGCCCAGCCAATGTCGCGAACACGTTATAGTCAAATCGTAGAACTCACGTCGCCTCAAGTGCTGCTGTTTTCATTTCCCCATCTCCCAACAGTTCTATAGACAGAAATTAATCACTGATAATTCAGCTACACAACTAAAATCATGTATGTTACCAGGTAACGAAGATGAACCTTCCTTTCTCAGCCACTTCGTGTGAACTTAATAATTCGACTGCAAAATTGAAAAATTGTAGTTTTACGGTACTGAAACCATTACAGCATATTGTTCACGGTGGCAAACCTAAATTAATATAATTCCGAAAATTAGTTACTTTGAAATGAAGAAATGATGACATACCGCCTGATATTTGTGGTTTATAATCCCCACTAATTACCAATTGGCAAGGTTTTACATATGAAGGTTAGCTATACTCTTGAATTTGTAAAGCTACTAACTACGAAACTTTAATATGTATTGCGTCCTTTTCCTCCTGTATAAATATTCATTCACTATTTTATATCCTCATTTTTGTATTTATTAGTTTAACTCCAGTCAGTGTGAAAAACAGAAGCTTACCGAGCATCGAATCAACATTTGATTCTATTTAGAGCTTCCATGCAAATGTAAATCAAAAAGCCTTTCTTAGCGGGACGAAATCGACAAATGTAAAAAGGTAACTTCCAGAGTAGCTCATGATAGTATCATAGGAACGCTACAGTTTACATTGCCTGTAAATAAGCGAAGAGATTCACTACTGATCGATTACACCATGCACATTATCACTGTGAACAATAACTATCGTAAAATATCTAGGAGTTGTCGTCCTGAGCCGGCCGAGGTGGTCTAGCGGTTCTAGGCGCTCAGTCCGGAACCGCGCGACTGCTTCGGTCGCAGGTTCGAATCCTGCCTCGGGCATGGATGTGTGTGATGTCCTTAGGTTGGTCAGGTTTTATTAGTTCTAAGTTCTAGGGGACTGATGACCACAGATGTTAAGTCCCATAGTGCTCAGAGCCATTTGAACCATTTTGTCGTCCTGAACGGCCTGAAGCGGAATAACCATATACACACATAAAAAAATGTTTTGCATAACCCGGTTCCCAGAACTGCTGAAGATCGACGTTGACTATGGATAATGTGAATGTATGCTGGCGAAGAGTTCTCGGGCTTCCAGCCGGGTGGCGGTGTCATGGATAATGTATCGCAGACAGCTCCTTTGACTGTTCAGAGATGTCACTAAACCCGCCCAAAGACGAAAACAACCATGCAGGAGCAGCGCCTATTAGACGGAGGGGGTCCGACAGCCAATCAGTTCCAGTCATTCCACCAGGAAGGAAGTACATCGCTCGTGTTGTCTGTAGTTCAACCATGCCTAGACGGTCAGTACCGCGGTTCGTTCGTGTCCGCATTGTTACTTTGTGCTAGGAAGGGTTCTCAACAAGGGAAGTGTCTAGGCGTCTCTGAGTGAACCAAAGCGATGTTCTTCGGACATGGAGGAGATATAGACAGGAATCGTCGATGACATGCCTCGCTCAGGCTTCCAAAATGCTACTACTGAAGTGAATTACCGCTGCCTACGGATTATGGCTCGGAGGAACCCCGACAGCAACGCCACCATGTTGAACAATGCTTTTCGTGGAGCCACAGGACATCGTGTTACCATTCAAACTGTGCGCAATAGGCAGCATGATGCGCAACTTCACTCCCAACGTCCATGGCGAGGTCCACCTTTGAAACCACGACACCATGCAGCGCGGTACAGATGGGCCCAACAACATGCCGAACGGACCGCTCAGAATTGGCATGATGTTCTCTTCACCGATGAATGTCGCATATGCCTTCAACCAGACAATCGCCGGAGACGTCTTTGGAGGCAACCCGGTCAGGCTGAACGCCTTAGACACACTGTCCAGCGAGTGCAGCAAGGTGGAATTTCCCTCTTATAATCTACAAGTGGTGGCTATGTGGCTCTTAAATCAGTCACTGGTTCGGTACCGCGTGTAACTTCGACTCAGACGGATGAGAGCCTCTCATCTCAGACGTGCAATAGTCTTGAAGTCTAGAGATGATAATGTCTTGGAGTTGAAGAAGAAGTGAATATCAGCAGAGCGCCTCCGACAAGGAAAACCTTGACCCCTGTGTTTTTCGGGGCTGCATAATTTTCATTGCTGGAACGCTGATTCTTGTGAGTGCCGTCCAGTAAGATGTCTTACAAGGCGCTCATCTCCCTTCTAACTCGAATTTTAGGTGGTGAACCAGTTAAATAATTTCTTAGTCTTGGGGCTCAATGATTTATACGATATACTCCCTGTGTTTTGTGTACTGTGTTGACATCGGAAAACGACACATAAAAAGTCAAGATTTCAACAAGCTCCCAGTCACCTGTACCAGACGGTCCATGAAGAAAATTTGCATGTATCTCTGCTCGAATTTCAGCTGTTATCATCCATCTATTCGTCAGAGCCAGTCGAAAAATCATACAATCTTTTCACGGTGTAGTCCTTTTACAATGAGCTACGTCTACACTTCTTGCCACAGGCTGTCATGAGCCCATCTTCTCACCACTCATTGCACTACAGCCAAATATCTATGCAATCTGATGGTATGATGTCCCTCATGCTAATGCTCGAAGTCCGCCGGCCAGGGTGGCCGAGCGGTTCTAGGCGCTACAGTCTGGCACCGTGCGACCGCTTGGAACCGCGCGACAGCTACGGTCACAGGTTCGAATCCTGTCTCGGGCATTGATGTGTTATGTCCTTAGGTTAGTTAGGTTTAAGTGGTTCTAAGTTCTAGGGGACTGATGACCTCAGATGTTAAGTCCCATAGTGCTCAGAGTCATTTGTACCAATGCTCGAAGTCCGAATATCGCGGTATGCCGCATGTGGAAGTCTTCTGGGTATGATGTGTTCCGACATCCACCTGAAAAGTTCCAGTAACTATAGATACACCCAGTAGCCATCATGTACTCAGACAGTTCCCTTCTGTAGGAATGACTATTTTGTGAAGTGAAAGCAAGTTGTTTGAAGGATGTAATTTTAATCAGCATAGGCAACAGGCATGGAAATACTGGAGTGTGTTTGGTAGCATTCGTAGAAGAAGTTCATAATGTAACAAATTGTCAGGTGGGATGTCATAATATTGCTTATGTGCACATTTTCGCAAAGTAAATTCTATAATTATAAAACTAAAATGAGACACTTGTGCAAAAAATCTTAAATAAAATAGGGATAAACTTTAGGAATATTTAATACGCTTCCAGTAAAAACGTGATGTCTGAAGGGAAGGGGGAGGGGGGAGGAAGGAAGAGGGAGAGCCATTCCACACTATAACTAAACACACTTACAAATAGAACAAACAAAATCTGACAACATTTAGGACAAATGAAACTAAAAACAGAAAAACATTGATCTACTCGTTAATCTCACAGCAAAGAATTCTGAAGTGAAAATTTAGCTATGAACCAACAACGCCAAATGCTCTATAATACACGTACTGTAGCTAGCAGAATTTCAGAAACGGGTAAAAACATACTGCCAGTGGACCAACCTCATTTCCGCGTGGTATCTTTCCATTTCCAAAGTGGCAAGAAGCCTCACCATAGCAGAATACCCATGTCCACTCTTTCCCTACTAGTCCCATAATGTCCACTAAAGGTGACTTTGCGCTTCCACTACCCAACACACCACATGCAGGGGCAGAGACACAGCTCTCACACTGAAACTGGCTGAAGGCCAAACTCTGCCAAAGTGTGTCAGAATTGACACAAGGAGGGAAGCACAGACGCTCTACGTGAAATACCAGAGTGCACATGGAAATTGTTAAATAGTAACAGCAACTTGAAGGTATGTCTATTCGACCTCACATAACTCTCCAGTTCCATCAATGTGTTTGCGCTGCTGATGCTATGTCTGTACATACTGGAAAACAACTTGCTAACATTTTATTTTGTGCTGTAATTCGACAGCCGTGCAAATGCAATAGTAAAAAAGATTAGAGAATCAGTGATGGTATCGCAAATTAAGATACACTTTTTATTCACTACAGTATCATAAACTTTGAAATATACTCACAGATGCAATATAATAAACTGGAATATACCAGTTTCATTGCTGTAAAATTCCTTCAAACTTAATTTTTCTGGTATGCTGGAAAGGGGGAGTCTGGTAAGATGCTCAGCTGTGTACTACACCTTTATTCCTAGTCTCATGTCCATTTATTGGGGCCCCAGTTTCATCCCTCTTCCTACAGATATTGCTGCTAAATATGGTTGCATTGGTGTTTAGAATACTGCTGAGAGGAATGCATTTTGCTTTACATGTATTCCTCTGGCTAGTAATAGAAACTACCCTAAACATGCATACGATCCAAATACATACAAAACATCAGATGTCTGTGACCATTACAATTTTCAAGGCATCGAATTCCCTGTAAAACTCCAGCACATTAGAGAACCTGAGAAGCAGGATACTGATTACTTTATTCATATATACACCCTGGCGTTTTGACCCAGAATGTGAAGACGAACATGAGCACACTGTCAAGTTAAGGATAAAGTAGCTGGACCCTTCTACCTTTCGAAGTTACGCAGCAAGCATCCCAAACATGTAGACCCATCGCTAATCTCCAAGGGTGTGGATCAAAAACATGTCCGCCCTAGTTTCCTCCCAAACGTCGAAAAATGAGGAGTGAAAGTGTTTTTGCTGTAGATGCGTCAATTAATTTATCAAGAGTATGTCTCTAGAAAGACACCCAACTGATTACTTGAGCTACGAACCTGTGTTGTGTAAATGCCTGTGGGTGTCTCTTAGCGCCTGTGGTGCATTGTGAAGGTGACCTCTCCACTTTCATACTACCCGCACAGAAAGACACGTACTATATGCAGCACCATATCAAGTTGTGTGCACGTATGACTATAGTCATAATAGATTCAAATCTCATGTCAGGGATAATTCTGTGACAAGATTGCTCGCTGAGATAAAAAAACTAACATGGGAAGCTGGTCACATTTATGGTAACACTGTCCTCATCACCAACTCAGAGGAGAATGACGTATTTTACAAACACGCAGCTGAGTGTCATTTGTGGGCTACTGTTGGAGAGAAAGTGTAAATCCCTACAGAGACCATTGTCATTTAGTGAGCAGTTAAGTGGCGCAGTTCACAATGCATGCTATTTATTGTACGAACTGCCATGACACATATCCATCTTTTTCCACCATCTGAGTAGGTATGATGCACACTTTCTAGTTCAACACTTAAGTGACTTCAGGTTGAAGGATGATGAGGTTAGTGTCATGTTGAAAAGTATATTTCGTTTTCAAAGACAACCACTACCTGCATTCACTCTGCTTCGTGGACGCATACCTTCAGAATCTTGCTAAGATGGTGCACCCAGGGGATATGCAATCACCAAAGCGACATATCCCGATGATACAAAGTTTCAGCTTATGACAAAGAAGGGAGCTTTCCATATAAATATCTGGATTCTGTGGAGATGCTCAACAAAACCACATTGCCTGACATAACCACATTTTCCAGTAAACCAACAGACACTGCCATAACAGATGTGGCGTAAGATCACATGATGAATGTCTGCCAGGAGTTAGGTATCGCTAATTTAAGCGAATATGCCGGATCATATATGAAAACTGACGTACATCTGCTCACGGACATCTTCAAGAAGTTCCGAGAGCACGCCTGGGCACATACTGTCCGGATCTTGTCTTCTATTTCACCACCTTTGTGCTTTTATGGGATGCAGTATTAAGGAAGAGGTGTGTCACAATCCAACTGTTGACTGATCTGCTCTTCTTCGAACTTGGGATTCGCAGGGTATTTTTCCAATATGACCACAGGTACACCAAGGACAATAACCCACAAATGAATGACGAGAACTGACCTAACGATTTAAGTTACATCTATTACCTGGATGTAAACAACCCCTATAGGCAAGCCATGCCACGAAATCTACCATTCAGAGGGTTCCAATGAATGTCCAAAGGGGAAAGCGACAGATTTAAGGAAATGCTCTATTATTTGGTTGAGGATGCTGGTGAGGGGTATGTCGTGGAGGCAGAGATGGAATACCCCCACCCACTTGCATTATGAGAATAGCGACTTAACTGTATCTGGAACACATATTCCTGCTAAATGATTCCGTCCCAAAGTTGCTGAAAATACTGGGGAACAAATAACGTTATACTAACCACTACTAACCACTATATGGATAGAGAAAGTTTCATCTACTGGGTGAAAGGCTGTTAGCCATATGAAGTAATTAGGTTCAATCACAAAGATTTCGACACGTCTCGATATGCGACCGATAATTTTTTGGAATATCACCTCAGATCAAAAAAAGATCATTGATCTGAGTGAAGGCATATCGAATGCTTAGCAGTTTGTGAAATTTCAGATCCCAGATGTACACATACTATATAGATGCACATGCTACCCACTGGCGGGCTTAAGTTGTACATCGTGAGGTCTCAGTGGCTCTCACGCTCGAATATTACAACAGTTGCCTACTTGAGGGCATTGGCGCACCTCCACATCTGGCGGGCCAGGTGATCTTTCGATTGAGAGGCCGTGCGTTCTGCACTGCACCTGACCGTAGGGCTACCCCGTCATGACGCAAACTGTTCATCTGTGGGGATGAGATCGAGACCCTACCGTAATTATATTGCAAATAGAAATATTCAATTGAAATGTGAACACTGTAAATACAAAAAAAGTTTAAGAAATGTAAATGCTGTATAGATAACGACCAGATAGGAAAAAAATCTCAATCGCTGTATATAAAAGGCAATGTCCCGACTGACTCACTGATTCACCATCGCCCAACCCAAATGGCTAGGACAAACTTTAAATTCAGATAGGGTGTTTATCTTACAGGGTACGTTCCGAAAGTAATGCAATTGAATTTCCCGCGCCGCTCCTAGTAGTCGGAGTGGGAGCGGGCCACATGGAGTAGGTGGGGGGGGACGCTAAGCTTTGCCGCGAAACCGGTTTCAGTGCTCTCCGAGCTGTGGAAGCGGCAGGACGTCTGTTATTGTAAACCTCTGCGCGCCGACCGTGTCACGGAAAAAATGGAATCGACGATCGAGCAACGTTACGCGATTAAGTTTTGTGCTAAACTGAACAAATCTTTTGAGGAGACTAACAAAATGATTCGTGAGGCTTACGGGGACGACCCAGAAACAAAACGCCAAAGCTCTGAGTGGCACACTGATCAGTCCCCCAAGCCCAAAAAGGCAAGAATGAGCAAATCAAAAGTGAAAACAATGCTCATTGTCTTTCTCGACAGCAAAGGAGTGGTCCATAAGGAGTTTGTTCCTCAAGGACAGACAGTTAACGCTGCCTACTACGTGGATGTGCTGGGAAGACTCCGCAAAAGGGTCGTCAGGACGAGAAAGGACATCTCCGCTACCTGGCAACTCCATCACGACAACGCGCCCTGCCACAACGCGCTACGAGTCCGCGAGTTCCTGGCCAAACACCAGGTGCCAACGCTGCTTCACCCCCCCCCCCCCCCCCCCCTATAGTCCTGACCTCGCCCCAGCTGACTTCTTTTTGTTTCCTAGGATTAAGTCAGCCCTGAAAGGAACCCGTTTTTCGTCCATAGACGAGATCCAATCCGCCGTGACGAAGACCTTGCGAGAGGTCCCAGAAGACGCCTTCCAGGGCGTGTACCGGTCATGGCAGAGTCGCTGGAAAAAAATGTGTAGAGGCCCAAGGACAGTACTTTGAAGAATTTTAAGTGTTTGTGCAAATCTGTTCAATAAATTACTTTTAAAAAAAATAATTGCATTACTTTCGGAACGCACCCTGTATACTGTAGAAGTCGTTTAAGAAGAGATTATCCAAAATTCCACGTATAAGGAGTTAAAATAGGGGTGAAAGGCTTTTTGGAAATATGTCGATATTAAGGTAATATTGAAGATAGAACTACAAAAATTGGTGTTTATTTTCTGAGTCAGAAATTAAAAAAAATAGGTGTTTGAGCATTTATGAAAATTCAACCATTAAGGTGGCAAATAGTGGGTGAAAGTCTTTGTGGAAATAAATTATTAAAGAACTACTAAAGCATTTATATATCCGCATCTGTGAACATTGGTATTTAACTTCCCGGTTCGAAATAAAAAATACCTGTGACAGTGTTCAAAAAGATTTCGGGCTTGCAGCCGGTCGTCGTAAACTTCATTGCACGCTATTTCGGCTGGACAACTGCCAGCCATCTTCAGGTGAGCCGAACGAGGACTGACGATCTCCGCTCCAGCTTATATAGTGCGCTGATAGTACTGCAGCGCATGCGTTGCAGTCGCGGAAACACAAGGACCACACCGCCAGGCGACAGCGCCCTCGTTGGTGGAACTGCAATACCCGCCTCGGTATTATCGCTGACTGCAGCTATCTAAGTCTGCTGGTGTCTTCGTCTCGAGCAAATTTCGGAGATGACGGGATTCCATGCCTTATTTAATTGGTAACCACTGTCACGGTTCATTAGATTTCCAGCAATGCGTATTTCAACGGATTCTTTGATAAAGGAATCCCAAAAAGTTTTTGCTTTGGCCAAAATCGAAGTTTTGTCGTACTCCATTGAATGTCCGTTAGAAATACAGTGTTCCGCAACTGCAAACTTACTGGCTTGCAGTAGGCGAGTGCAACTCTGATGTTCTGTACAACGCTCTTCCACTGTGCGCGTTGTCTGTCCTATAGAGGCCATACCACACTGACACGGTATTTTATAAATTCCCACCTTCCGCAGTAACAAATCATCCTTCACCGATACCAGAAAATCCGAAATCTTAGAAGATGGACGAAAAACCACTAGCGGGCCAACCATATCGCCATCTGGTTTCCCCCTTCAAACTACACAAGTTTCGTTCTTTGTAGTTTTTTCGTTTGACGCTTATTTCGTGAGATATTTGGCCCGGTCACGATCAATGGACCACCCTGTATATTTTTATAAAATTATTGCGGCTAACTTAATTTGCTATTATTTATAAAAAAAACCTCAACCTCTGCACTACGATGTTCAGACTGTGAATGAGGAGGCCTACACACAGTTGAGCTAGTTATAAAGAATGGTAAGTAGGCAGAGGAGGGAGAGCTCGATTCCTATTTGTCCATTGGCTCCCCTACCATTTTATCGTGCACCCATTGCTCGACAGGGACTTCCCATCCTTTTATGTCACGTGACCACTACTGCACAATTGCTTAAGTTCCACTGGGTGACCTTGATCAATACCTGGTGGTTCCCTGGGGCGGGGTAGGCTGTGGAAGTGAGTGGAGGCATCAAGAAGCCTAAGTGGGTAACCAGACACTGTATGTCCTTATCAGTGTAACGTGATACTCAAGGTCAAGATCGGCTAAACACTATGCTACTCTAATGTGCCGACAATCATTACTGAAGGTGGTTGTAAAAATAGCCGGCACTTAATGGAACGAATCACTCTTGAGTTCCAAAATGCTACCCAAAGTCCGGCGAGCACAATGGCTGTGCGTACAGACTTAAAATGAATGGGTTACAATGGGTGATCAGTTCGTCAGAAGCCACACATTTCTGTTGTCAGTCGTAAGCGACATTTGAGATGCTGTAAAAAGAGACCCACTGGGCAGTCGATGGCTGAAAACAAGCGATTTGGGGCGAATAATCACGCTATATCCGGCGACAATCCGATGAAAGGATTTGGATTTGCTAAGTACGTAAAAACATCGTACTTCTTTTTGTAGTGAACTGAGTGCATGAAAGATGTAGCTCCAGTGAAAATTCCCTGAAATATTCCTTTTCATACAGTATTTTGAGCCAAGAATGAACGTTAACGCTGTCTAATCTCGATTTAATTCGTATACACTCAGAAGTAGGAAATGTAGTCATTTTACAACGCAGATTAAAAACGAAAGCCTGAATAAGTATTGAAATGAATGCAACATTGCAATCACACACTCTAACTACCAGGCAGTAATTGTTAGAATAACTATGCGGTCTCTTGTAAGCAAATCACTTGCAATTAGGATATGAGACCTCACAATGTAAGCCTAAGGCCTAATCAAAAATAAAACATGAAATATAATAGTCCTGTCTAAAGTAGTTGTGATCAGTACGAGATCACGGAGTTTTTCGAAGGTATTGACTTACTTTACTGACTGTAATATTCATGGGAAGAATTCCAAGTATCTCTAGTGATATAAACTTGCTGCTTAATAATGCGTAATTCCGCGAAAGGCAGAATGTTACAACAAAGCCTGAGATCACATATTACCTCACAAATATAAGACCTCGCGGGAACAAGTAATAAATAGAGTCAGTTTCATGATGAATGTGGGATGAGAATAAATCGAAAGCAGTTTAGAACTGCAGGTCATTAGGTATTCATTAATCTCACGAGCAGTAAAGAACCAAAATTATATTTGACTGTTGACGGTCCATGTGGGGTGCAATTCCAGTAAACATGAAATTCATAAACGGAAACCCTATATAGTCTAGAATATCTGGAGAAATGTTAAAATAGTGGGTATGCAAAAAATGCTATTCTTTAATCACACAGCTCTACATTTGAATTATTGATCCGTTATAAACATGGAATAAGATCTCTCTTTGAACAACGGTATTACGTCTGGTTCCTATGGAAAGTGCATCTATAAATCTGAAAGCGCTCCGAACAAAAAGTTACACCAATCGGCGCTCGTGTAGCAACTACCTCACCATACTTCCTGCAGTTTGCAGCATGGAAATGACAATCCAAGTGTAACATCGGCTTAGTACATGCGCCGCCCTCGCAATGTATGCAGCCCTAACGTCTCCAGAAACAAGCCAGATCGGAACAGTTAAAGAGCCAGCACGTCGAAAAGCAGGAAAAAGTGCCTTTGTTCAAATGGTTCAAATGGCTTTGAGCACTATGGGACTTAACACCTGAGATCATCAGTCCCCTAGACTTAGAACTACTGAAACCTGACCAACCTAAGGACATCACACACATCCATGCCCGAGGCAGGATTCGAACCTGCGACCGTAGCAGCAGGGCGGTTCATGACTGAAGCGCCTAGAACCGCTCTGTCACAGCGGCCGGCATGTGTAGTGCCAACAGCGAAGTGCACAGGAGGTGGTATGGGGTTTTTTCATGGTTTGGGTGTGGTTCCTTTATTGCACTTAAGAAAGCACTATATGGATAAGGGTATGTACACATTATACAGCATTCTACACTGCGTGCAGTAGAGGAACAGTGCATAGACTGGGCTGCTATATCTCCACAAATGTTCAGGTGCCTGATTGGAAGTATTCCCACCAGAGTTCAAAGCTTCATATAGGTGAAGGGCTGGCACACCATGTATTAATGTCAACTAACAAGTGTCCACATACCTTTGATCAGATAGCGTATGCCACAGGACTGTGGAAACTTAGTTTTGATGTGAGTCATATTTGTGAATGAACGTTCGGCACTGTCGATGAAATGAAAGTCAACTACCACTGCCATCTAACTGGAAAATTTTGCGCTGAGCTTGCAACCTATCTTATAGACTTCCCACGTACGTACCCATGCCTTTTATCATTTTTTTGCTCACTTTCTTATTGAAGACTAGGCAAACATGGAGCCGTGTGACTTATTCTTTAATATCCTACCAATGAGCACACAACATTTTCACAGAAGGTTAACAAGAACATTACACTAAGGCTCTTGGATTTATGCAGACTGATGCACGCATCACTTCAAAAATTGTATGACATTTTGCTTCAGGACGATTTGCTACACATTCTGATGACGTAAAATTTCAGCTAGTTACACATTAAATGTTTGTTATAGTCTTCATTTCATACAGAAACTCTTAAATTGTGCTAACTGACATTTCTTCAATATAAAGCAATTTTACAGGCGGCACTATAGCGGACGTGGAAAATGAACATTTGTTGTGGATGTGTTACACGTTTAACATTCCTCATTTGGGTGTATATGCCAGGCAACACAGATGGTTGTTACTTTGAGCAGATGTTACAACAAAGCCAGAACATTTGCCAGGAATCATACAATCTGGACCCTGTTTTTACACCACGCCTGGATTAGTGAGCGATGCAATACTCAAGAGCTGCAGGTAAAGTTGAACTTTGGACTGATGTCGACACGCCGTAGTTTACTCCTTTTCTTACATGTGAAATTCGTGGGGGACTTTGTCAAGGTGACAGACACTCCTTGCTGAATAACACACCAAGGTGGGTGCATTCAGTCCAGCCACCGATTCGAATTATATCCTGTACTTGGATGATTTCTACATTCACTGGTTTCCACATGTCGCAATTACTACCTATCCCAGGGTTCCAGTGGCTAACCCATGAAGAAATTAACGACAGATGGTAGTATGCTATGAGCATTACAATTAAATGAATACCCCTAGCTACACACAGGCGTTGATGTAAGTCAACGGGGACCGCTGAAACTGTGTGCCCCGACCGGGACTCGAACCCTGGATCTCCTGCTTACATAGCAGACGCTCTATCCATCTGAGCCACCGAGGACAGAGGGTAGTGCGACTGCAGGTACTTATATTTGGCACGCCTCCCGTGAGACATTTCCAACTCATTGTCCCGCACTATATTCATAGTGCTCCTGTCCATTATACTAATTACTCGTGGCTTTTTGCCGATTCCCATAAGAGTCCAGGCACTGTTTGTGCATCCGCACAGAAGATGGTCAAATGGCAGGTGAGCCTTAACTGTATAAACATGAAGATGGTATCTGTTCTTTCGGACATGTCGGAAAGTACAAATACACTCCTGGAAATTGAAATAAGAACACCGTGAATTCATTGTCCCAGGAAGGGGAAACTTTATTGACACATTCCTGGGGTCAGATACATCACATGATCACACTGACAGAACTACAGGCACATAGACACAGGCAACAGAGCATGCACAATGTCGGCACTAGTACAGTGTATATCCAACTTTCGCAGCAATGCAGGCTGCTATTCTCCCATGAAGACGATCGTAGAGATGCTGGATGTAGTCCTGTGGAACGGCTTGCCATGCCATTTCCACCTGGCGCCTCAGTTGGACCAGTGTTCGTTCTGGACGTGCAGACCGCGTGAGACGACGCTTCATCCAGTCCCAAACATGCTCAATGGGGGACAGATCCGGAAATCTTGCTGGCCAGGGTAGTTGACTTACACCTTCTAGAGCACGTTGGGTGGCACGGGATACATGCGGACGTGCATTGTCCTGTTGGAACAGAAAGTTCCCTTGCCGGTCTAGTAATGGTAGAACGATGGGTTCGATGACGGTTTGGATGTACCGTGCACTATTCAGTGTCCCCTCGACGATCACCAGAGGTGTACGGACAGTGTAGGAGATCGCTCCCCACACCATGATGCCGGGTGTTGGCCCTGTGTGCCTCGGTCGTATGCAGTCCTGATTGTGGCGCTCACCTGCACGGCGCCAAACACGCATACGACCATCATTGGCACCAAGGCAGAAGCGACTCTCATCGCTGAAGACGACACGTCTCCATTCGTCCCCCCATTCACGCCTGTCGCGACACCACTGGAGGCGGACTGCACGATGTTGGGGCGTGAGCGGAAGACGGCCTAACGGTGTGCGGGACCGTAGCCCAGCTTCATGGAGACGGTTGCGAATGGTCCTCGCCGATACCCCAGGAGCAACAGTGTCCCTAATTTGCTGGGAAGTGGCGGTGCGGTCCCCTACGGCACTGCGTAGGATCCTACGGTCTTGGCGTGCATCCGTGCGTCGCTGTGGTCCGGTCCCAGGTCAACGGGCACGTGCACCTTCCGCCGACCACTGGCGACAACATCGATGTACTGTGGAGACCTCACGCCCCACGTGTTGAGCAATTCGGCGGTACGTCCACCAGGCCTTCCACATGCCCACTATACGCCCTCGCTCAAAGTCCGTCAACGGCACATACGGTTCACGTCCACGCTGTCGCGGCATGCTACCAGTGTTAAAGACTTCGATGGAGCTCCGTATGCCACGGCGAACTGGCTGACACTGACGGCGGCGGTGCACAAATGCTGCGCAGCCAGCGCCATTCGACGGCCAACACCGCGGTTCCTGGTGTGTCCGCTGTACCGTGCGTGTGATCATTGCTTGTACAGCCCTCTCGCAGTGTCCGGAGCTAGTATGGTGGATCTGACACACCGGTGTCAATGTGTTCTTTTTTCCATTTCCAGGAGTGTATCATCTTCATATGTATGTTATGAGTATCTGATCCACATTTCACGTTTCCGACTCTAGTTGACACCACAGTCGTGATGCAGAAGTCGCTGGTAGTGGCGGGAAATTAAAAAATCCAAGGCGCCTTATGGTGGGAAATTTAAAAGTCAAAAACGGTGGACAGAGGGAATTTAAAAAAATTCAAGATGGTAGGAAATTTAAAAATCCAAGTTCGTAATTGTAGGGATTTTAAAAACTGGTGTGATATTTAAAAGTCTAAGATAAGAGAACTAGCCCATTTGCACGTTGGACAACTCCCTCCTCCATCTGCACCTCCCCTCTCTCTAGCAAATTACAGTTTAGTATTTTAGGGACCATTAAAATAAAACAATCAAAATTTTAAGATGGTGGGCGTAATCCAGTGGTGCTATTGGGAAAACATTCCTTGACAGTGGAACTAGTGCAGTTGTTTTGTAACTGCTCTCCCTCGCCTCTCCTGTCTCCAGACAAGCATAGTATAATATTTTACGGAGGCATTAAAATGAATCAGAAAATCAAAATCTAAGAAGGTCAGAGCTAACCCAATTGTCCTAGTGAGAAAATGAAGAATCCAAGATGGCTGATTTAGTCAAGTTGTGGATTGTAACCACTCTCCTCTCCTCCAGTCAGAGCTTAGTATTTCAGTTGCCTTTAAAATGAAGACACTTCCAGTCAATTATTTTAATAATCGTTACTATGAAACAGCCAATCACAGATTAGCTCTTCAGTTTAAGGTTGTTAATCGGCCGTTTTATTTTAATGACTTAAAATACTATACTTAATTGGCTCTTTCATTTTAAAGGCAGCTAAAATACTAGGCTCTGATTGGAGGAGAGGGGAGACGTTATAATCTGCAACTTGACTAAATCGGCCATCTTGGAATCTATTTTCTCAGTAGAGCAACTGGGTTAATTCTGATGTTTAAAGTACGTAAAACATACATATATGATGATTTTTTAAATAGACTTTGGTGGACTATATTTGTGACTTTTACTTATAATGGATGGCCATTATAGGAAGTTTTGGCAGAAAAGTACATTGGTGGCAAGTATTGATTGATAAAACCCGATATACGATTTTATATTACACTTCGAATACTGATGTAACGTAAATGACATGGTGTAATGGTGATGCTGGAGATACAAGAAAATGGTAATGTTCATGATGAAGGTAGAATATCACTACATACGGAACCCTATAGAACCGCAGGTAGCGAATAAAAGAGGTTGGGAGAAAACTGAAAGATGTTTTTTTTTTTTTTTTTGGTTATGGTTTTAGATCGCAAAACTGCTAAGGCCATTAGCGCCGGTCTGTGACTTAGGAAAAGGTAAAAAACGAAACTGGAAACTAGCAGCAAAGCGAAACTAAAAAAAGTGAGGAAACCAAAAACAGAAGGAAAGCTTAAAAAACCACTATAGAAGGTGGGTTGTTTGTCCCCACAAAGAGCTTCAAATGACTCACTGGCACTCATGAACTCGAGAACACGATCAGCTGAGCGCGTGTCATCGGCTAAAATGGAAGATATATCAGGCGACAGCTGTAGACGGGGGCGTAACGGAATAAAATAGAGGTACTCAAGTAAAAGGTGTCTCACCGTCCACAGTTGAGAGCAGTGGGGCAGAGTGGGAGAGGATCGCCGCTTAAAAGACGTCGATGGCTAAAAAGACAGTGCCCTATCCGGAGTCTTGTTAAAATTACGTCCTCCCGACGTCGAGTTCGGGAGGAAGAGGTCCAAGTACAGGGAAGAGCATTCACGTCCCGCAATTTATTATTGGGAAGTGTCGACCAATGTGAGTGCCATAAAAGAGCAACACGACGACATAAAACACTCCGCAGATCGGCGAAGGGAATCATGCGAATAGCTGGCTGAAGATGAGAGACTGCAGCCTTGGCCGCTATATCGGCCGCCTCATTTCCACAGATACCAACATGTCCTGGGATCCAGAGGAACGCCACAGAGACGCCACCCCAAGGGGAGCAAGTGGAGGCAGTCCTGAATCCGGTGGACCAGAGGGTGGACAGGGTACAGAGCTTGGAGACTGAGGAGAGAGCTGAGAGAATCTGAGCGGATAACATACTGTATCCACTGATGGCGGAGCGTGGAGAACAGCGTACAGCTCCGCAGTATAAACCGAACACTGGTCGGGAAGCCGTAACCGATTTGGGGTGTCGCCAACAATATAGGCACTCCCAACATCAAACGATGTTTTTGAGCTATCAGTGTAAATAAATGTGACATCCTTCATTTGTGCGCATAGAGGAGCAAATGCTCGACGATAAACAAGAGAAGGGGGAACCATCCTTGGGAAACTGACAAAGGCCACGGAGCAGGCAGGTCCGAAGGCGGAGCCAAGGCGGTGCTGTACCCCAAGTTGTCAAGAAAGTTTTAGGAAAGTGGTAGGAAAGAGAATGAAGCAGTTGACGGAAGCTAACTCCCGGTGGTACTAGGGAGGAAGGGCGGCCTGCATACCCTACATCCAAGGAGGCGTCGAAAAAAATGTCATGGGCCGGATTAGCAGGCATGGAAGACACATGGCTAGCATAACGACTCAGAAGTACAGCTCGCCGATTGGACAGCGGAGGTTCAGCAGTCTCAGCATAAAGGCTTTCCACAGGGCTGGTGTAGAAAGCTCCAGACACTAAACGTAATCCACGGTGGTGTATAGAGTCGAGACGCCGAAGAATAGACGGCCGAGCAGAGGAATCAACTATGCTTCCATAGTCCAATTTCGAGCGCACTAAGGCGCGATAGAGGCGGAGAAGGACCACTCGGTCCGCTCCCCAGGTGGTGCCATTCAGGACACTAAGGGTGTTGAGGGATCGCAGACAGCGAGCCGAAAGACAGGAAACGTGGTAGGACCAGCACAGCTTTCTGTCAAATATAAGACCCAAGAATTTAGCGACGTCCGCGAACGGAAGGTCGACAGGTCCTAGATGTAAGAAAGGCGGAAGAAACTCCGTACGACGCCAAAAATTAAAACAAACGGTCTTACTGGGAGACAAGCGGAAGCCGGTTTCGATGCTCCAAGAGTGGAGGCGATAGAGACATCTTTGAAGACGTCGTTCAAGAAGGCTGGTCCGTTGAGAGCTGTAGTACATCTCAAAATCGTCCACAAGGAGGCGGCCCGAGACATCAGGAAGGAGACATTCCATAATTGGAATTATGGCAATGGCAAACAGTACAACACTTAGCACGGAGCCCTGGGGTACCCCGTTTTCTTGGGAGAAAGTACGGGAGAGAGTAGTGTTCACACGCATTTTAAATGTGCGCTCTGCCATAAATTCACGAAGAAAATGGGGCAGCCGACCTCGAAGGCCCCAAGAGAACAGTGTGCGAAGGATTCCTGTCCTCCAACAGATATCGTATGCTCTCTCCAGATCAAAAAATATTGCTACTGTTTGGAGTTTTCGGCCGGCAATGCGAGTTTTGGAAGAAAACTGGTGAGAATGAGGTGCTCAGCTGCATCCTTTAGGACTGTTTGGAGGTTGGCGAGGGTTATTTTGTTTCGAGGTGGGCGATCCACACTCTGTCACAGCTTGCGATTATCAGCTCGATTTAAGCTATAGGGTCACATTTATATAGAATTTTGGATTTGGCAAAAGGTTTCGTTGAAGAGGAGGCCATGAATTTCGTGTTGTCCTAGGGTATGGATGAGAAGATGGTTACTAGAGTGGAAGGAACGGATATTTTGGTATAGGATATTATATGTCTGCTACACCATTATCAGTTAAAATGGGAATTGTCTGCAGGTCAAGTTTAAACGAGTATTTTGAGGTGATCAAAGAGGAAGTGTTTTATCAGTTGTGTGTATGAGGACGATGAGTTAAGGTTTTTGGAGGGAGATTTTGATATGCACTTGTGGGAGTAAATAGGGTGAGATTGGTAGCAATTGTTGGAGGTAGCTGAGGATTCTAGTTTCAAGCATTATTAGTGAAGGTGGTGTGCTTGCAGTGGGTCAGGCTGGTGGGTTTATGCAATTTTCGGTCAGGTAGTCATTTTATTGGAGGCATTAGTGACATCAGTATGCATGTGTCGTTTTCAATGCCTCAACAGAACGCTTTCCGAGGTAAATTAAGGCCCCATTTTTATGAGTTCCTTCAGAGTGTTGGGTGGTTATGAGAGTACTCTAAGAAGCGATGTCGGTTATCTCTTTGAATGTATAGTACCACGTGGACATTAATTCCTGGCTGTGAGTTCAGTTTGTTTTCAGTTTCTTCGTCTGTGTACAGTAAGTCAACCTTTCTGATTACTGCCATGAATGTTGGGTCTCCACATGGCGGCTGATGTTTAGGCAGAGGGTTAGTGAAGGTTGTCATAGTCGCATTTCCTCCAAAAGAGTGGATGATTCATAGTAAAGATGAATGGGAATTTGGGTTTCATGATGGAATTTCTGCTAGATATGAGTTGTTGAATTGCAATGCTGACATGTATCTCTAAATGTTACTGAGGAGTGTTTAGGGGTTTAGGAATTTGGGGTCACATCTGCTTAACAAAAAGGAAAAGAGAGGAACTGGGTTTTGGAGTTTAGGAATGATATCGACCTGCATGTCATCACTATCTAATAAAGATAACTGAGTCCTTTTGGACTGGCCTACACACTCACTTGTACTGAGCCTTTTGTTATATTTTGTGATAGGTTTAGATTAAGTTTGAAATTGAAGTTGTGGGATGACCAGGTGTAGGGAATGTTTACATGCAAATTTTGGTGTATGCGCCATAGTTGGTTTTGTCTCTGGCGGTGTTGTGACTGCGGCCATTAAGTGTTATTGGCGGCTATAACTCTGCCTATGTTTTGAAAAATCGTAGAAAGTGCAGTGTCAAGCGACCATAGGTCACAAACTCTGCCCATTCACTTCGCCATCAATGTATGAGAAAGCACCACAATATCAATACCATGAGACGTTTTAGATTTTGTAGCAGAATAGCTACCAAAATAAATGTCCAATAGTATCATGTAAGTTAGAAACTAAAAATAACCTACTGAAGACAGCACAAAATGTGCTGAAACAAACCAGAAAAAGGTGTCTTGCATAAGGCAGAATTCCTCTTCCCATTTCGTAGCACGCACGGACATAAGGACTGCAACACCACAATATGTTTACTGCATTTTTTATTTTGTCATTAGCACAACTGGGCTAGTTCCGCCATCTTGGAATTTGATTAGCTTTTTTATTTTAGTGGCCCCAAAAAATGTGATTGACGAGGGCAGCTGTAATAGGGGAGCGGCTACGAAGCCACAACTGGACTAGCTCCTTGGATTTTTTCCCCACTTGCACGGTTGGGTTAGATACATCATCGAGAATTTTCATTGACTGTTTCATTCGAATGGTCTCTAAAACACGGCTGTGATTGGCTGAAACAAGGGGAGAGGGGGTGGAATGTGGGAGGTGGGAGGGCTACAAAGCAAAGTGGACTAGTTTCGCCATTAAGTTTATCGCCAGGTTTAAATTCCACACCACCGCCAACTTGATTTTTAAATTTCACACAATCTTGCAGTTTTTAAATTTCCTGCGATTAACCATCTTGGATTTTTGGTTTCCCGTCACCACCAGTGACAGCACGGTGACTGTGGCGGTTGAAACGTCCCCTTAGAAAAATTTATGAATGACTGTGCTGATAAACCTCTTACATTATTTGGTTTTCAAACAGCTGAGCAAAATTGAACGTACTCAGACATTACCCTCTTTACTTATTCTGATCAACACTAAACTGACACACAATATTTTTAGCGCAATGCAATCGGACTTTCAATAATCTCTACAAAAGAATGGTCCTGACTAACAATAACCTATACCTTTCATGAATCACTTACCTCACAAAAATCTTCGTTACTCAAACTACTGCAATAATGCGAGCGCCGATACTGCCAGCTAAATAAAAGATTCTAACTACTGAAGTCACTAACTACTGATAGGCATAGTTAAACGAAAGATTTTAATAACTGTATTTACCTTAATAGTGTTCAAAAGTCATAATATATATATATCAGTTCATGACATCCAGTCTTACAAATTTACTGTGTCTGACGGACACACGTCCAGATAATCCGCTCTCAAAACTTCGCCGTCTCTCTCCCCACATCCACCACTGCTGGCTTCTCACTTCCAACTGCGCAACGCTACACGCTATTAACAGCCAACTGCCCAACACTACAATAGCAAATTGCAACAATGCAAACCAGCCACAGACTGCACACAGCACAGTCAGTGATTTGCACACAGATCTCTACGTGGCGTTACCAACATAAAAACCTAAAGAGCCTACTTACATAGCCCCGTGCTCCCCACAAAAAATTTTACAAATTGTTTTGGGCAGTGGCCAATACAGATTTGAAAAAAAATTTATAATTACAATAACAAAGATATCAAATGCACACACTTATTGATACAATGTTGGTCAAAAGCAAAGATTTTCTCACAGTCCATAAAGACAGTCCTTATCATTCATCACAGTAAAACTGCAGTGTTTTTCTCAAAGTCTGAGCAGTAAAAGAAAATGCACGCGGAAGTAGTGGATTTCCATGCAGTCTTGAAGAAGTAGTGTTGTCCTTCCAACGGAAAGACTCTTGACATGCAGACAGGTAATGCGACACAACAGAGCAAACCCACAGCACAGTCAGTTGAAGTTGTTTAATATTGGTAGGTAGGTCATCACAGAGCAGACCCACTGTAGCCCTGGTAGAGATTATGGTATTGGTGGGCCACCAGAGGTGCAGACCCACTGCAGTCCTTGTAGAAATAAAGGTATTGGTGGGCCATCAAAGATGCAGACCCACTGTAGTTCTTGTAAAGACGGCCAGCAGCCATCTGTTGCGACTGTGCAGGTGCACAATCACCATCGAAGACTCTTGCGAACAATACAGCAAATCCATAAACCATCACTTGTTCACTCACAAAGTTTTTAGAATTGTCCATAGAACCAGCAATGCTGTTAACCAGTCCCTTGCTGAATTATTAACACACGTTCAAACACTGACAGTCCCAACTTCTCACATACTGTGCATATACTATGACCAACATTAACGTGTGCAGTGAAATTAAACTTAATTTGAAGAACTGGTGTCTACACAATTATAAATTTACGACATGAGAATACAATTACAAAGATACAAAATACATCATTAAAGAACATAACAATATACAAAGATACAAAATACATCATTAAAGAACATAACAATATAGATAACATTTGTGGTAATACGGGCTTTACAAAAGAATCGTAATAACATATACATCAATGTTACGGAAATTATGACATAAGTAAATACATAAAAGGTCAGAATAACTTTCGAAACATCAACTTCACACGTGAGCATTAAAACAAGACAAAATAAAAAAATGTCTAAACATCTTTACAAAGTAAATAACATATTATAAATGCAAATTATATTTGCGGATAACAGTATTCCTCATCATAGTGAATGTAGCTGAGAATTAGAAAAATTCTACAACATAAGTCTTATCAGATAATCACATAAAGACAGGAAGAACATAAATACACAAGGTACACTGACACATAGTGGAATAACACAAAAGGACAGGACAGGGTTTGTTTTCAGTGTGACATTTGGTACTACAGTCCAACCCAAAACCTCATTTCACAGATGTTTCCTCTTATTTCACTTTTTTATACCTTATCAATGCATTACTTCCAATTCATCACAACTCTTTCTTTTATATAGCCTAGCCCTTCTTAAACTAACTTAAATCTACTGAGCTCAGATGCATAAACTAAGGGAAGAGACAATGCAGCACCAAAAAACAATTAACACAAACAGCAATGACAAAAAATGCAAATTGGCAAAGCAAGCAGCAATAAATATAAATTAGCAAAGCAAATGAAACATTACAACTAATATAAGGCAATGCGCAGCAAACACGAAAAATAAATCAGTAGTAAAACTGGCTTAACAGAGTAATACAAAGTGAAATTCAGTAGCACTATGCCTGGCAAACAGATGCAGCAAATGCAATAACTTATACCTAAATATGACATAGCTCAAGCAGAAAAAAATTACAGTAAAGATAGGAAATGTCTAATACCTATGTCACATCTTAACACTAGAGTGATGCAACACCTTGACTTACTCTACGAAACAAGTTACCCAGTCATTGGCAAAAATTATGTGTGCTCCCTCGTTTTTTTGGAAGTAGATCATAAAATTACTATTTACTGGATCTGTAGGCATAAAATATCTATATTAGTACATCTTTTAATTTTATTTTAACCAATGCTGCAGTGCAGCTAGAAACTAGACATTAAACAAAATGAGCAATCTCTCAACTAGAAAGACAATAGATGTAAAATGTTTCTCATCATTTCATTAGGCATTTTAGTAAATATCATAAATTAAGAGCTCCACGGTGTAATTATATGTTTTCAAGTTTGACCGTGTGGTATTTGCGATGTTTTCTACAAAGAAATGTCAATAGCGAAGACAATGGCCTCTTCTTTTTCTCCACCTAATGGCTGTCTTTTTTCGGGCGATTGGCAGAGCTGGGCGTCCACAACGCATTACGTCAAGGTTTCTTAGCTTTCTTACCGAAATATTTACGACAGCAGTTTGCGCTACAGTGACAGTTTTATAAAAAAATTTCACAGGTCGAGAATTTGCGTTACAAATTTGTAGAAACAAAATCCTATAAATGTAACAGTGTCCAAAAAATTTTCGGTGGCATTGTGACACATTCACGCATGTGATCACATTTCATAATTCTTACAGTACGATTCTTGGTTTCCAACATCCTTTTCCACAAATCAGTCCCTAACCACTACTCATTATCCATATACATTTAAACACGTAATTACATTCCTCATATAAGGTAGCATCATCTTATTGATCATAAACATACCTCAAAAGCATAATACACATCGTCATCGTAATAATAACATAATAACAGATCAATCACATCTCAAAATCGTCGCAGCTTCTTTCAATAATTTCAAGACCTTCAGTAAAGACATCTACCTCAAACGTAGTTAAAAAATCATGCTCCCTTACCAAATACGACATTCAAAGCTCTCATCGTATCACAATGGTTCCGTAAAAATATGAACAGTTCACACAGTGCAGACTAAATACAATTTCATAAGTGTGAAATTATCCAACTGTGTTGGTTCAATGGTTGAAATGGCTCTGAGCACTATGCGACTTAACTTCTGAGGTCATCAGTCGCCTAGAACTTAGAACTAATTAAACCTAACTAACCTAAGAACATCACACACATCCATGCCCGAGGCAGGATTCGAATCTGCGATCGTAGCGGTCACGCGGTTCCAGACTGAAGTGCCTAGAACCGCACGGCCACACCGGCCGGCTCCAACTGTGTAATTGCATAAACATGTGTCACTGATATAGTAAAAAAAATGTTTGTTTCTCTGTTAAATAATCAGATAGCTGTGTAATTCTGTGTTAGAGAAATATGGTGCCGATGTGTAAAGTTGATTAAGCAAATACCATATTAGCTAGAGCTCCTTGTGCTTGTTACACACATGGTACACAAAGGAGGCGTGTAGCCCCTGAGGATTAATGTAATTATACCGTCAGGAGCTACAGATTACAGGAATGGAATGAAATGTATCACGGAAAACCTTTGTATCACTGTAATTAAAAAATCTTTAAAAATAAATGTTTTAAGTACAAAATTAATCACTCGAATGCGTGTCCTGTAGCGCTAAACCTTGCGTATTATTGTAAGACAATCTCTGTCATTACTTAAGGGTAAAAAATGTGCCAAGTGTCGTAATTATCGTCGTACGTAAGCAAAGTTCTGTAGAAGTCAATGTACTTACCTCGTAATAAACAAAGTGAATTGCTATGCGTATAGATATCGTAGTTGTTACGCTTATTGCCGTGATGAAGTAAGTAGTGTACTGTAACGTACTGTTGTGCTACAGAAAATGCTGTCTCATTGTAGCTATACCACAAAAGTTACTACTACAACATGTTTTCCTTTCCAGAAGAATTCAGAAAAGCTGTGCAGATATAAAACAGATACACCGCAAAAGCAACAATGTAAATTGTGTCACACATTAGTAGCGTCGTGATATAGTCGTGTAGTTGTCAACTAAACTAACTACTGTGTCATCTGGTTTCTCTCAGAAAGCACTTTAAATCCATAATGTTTTTCAAGTAAACCAAAATGTTCCAGTAAAATCTCATTAGCAGTACTGGTAAATGTTCTAAGTATGTAAGCCTTATAGTCGTTACGTAATCGTGCAACTAACAATCAAGAATGTACACACACAATAACACTGTGTCGTTTGTTCACTATAACATTGCATTCGTAATTGCTGTCTAAATATGTTCCCTAGGTTCTAGACTGGATAGTTAATTTTAAAACATAGTTGCATGTTAACAGTTTCTAAGTGTGACAAAGAGTACTAGTACCGTGAAGTGAAAGTTTTATGGCAAAGCCTAAGTTAAAAAACAGATTATCTCTCAATAAACGGTTTTACATGTGAAATGTGGTGCAAGCCTTTACTCTCCCTAGTGCGCAGAGTTTCAACTTCAACGCAATTATGTGGTATACGTCAGTAATGAAAGCTAAAATTTTTCTCAAGGTTAACGTCCATGTTATTTTTCTCTGAGCCAATCGGCTCACGTGGCTGCCTGCAGTGCGAGTCATTGTCTGTCTCTTTGTAGGAGCGCGTCGTTATTGGGATTAGCAGACCTAACTTCCACAAATTCACCTTGACGAGAAGGCCCTGCGCTGTTTGAATCTCGCCAGTTCTGATGAAATTCAGGTCTGTCGTTATGATTATATCGTGTGTCGTCATGTCGGTAATTTCTGTAATTAATTTATTGTCGGTCACGTGGTGGAGAACTTCTCCCTGGATCATAACTGCAAGGTTGACCGTTTCGTCTGAAGCTATTCTGTCTCCCTTGATAATAATTATTTTGGTTCCCATATTGTCTGTTTCTCTGATTGTCTCCGTGTAGTCATTACCGCGGAGAGGTGATCTTTCTCTCTAATTCTTACTACTGTGCCAACGGTTGTCATACGGGTGGTGTCTGTTTTGGTCAAGATTTACGTTCTCAGAATAGCCTTGTTGTGTCCAGTTATTATTTCTGTCATCAAGGGAATTGTGACGGATGTGACCTGTAATTGTTGTGCTCCTGTTTTCGCATTCCGCGATTGTCAGTGTCAATTTCAAATTCTTGTAACAGTCCCTGAAAAGCTTCAATGTCGCCTTTGCAACGTCCTGCCAAAATTATATGTCGTAAATGTTCAGGCAGTTTGATTAAGCAAATGCGAATAAGTTCTGAGGGGCTGTATGGGTTTGACAGGTACTGATTCTTGTGCAACATGTCTTCAAAATATTTCACAAGACTGGAAAATTCAGATTGTTCGAAATATTTCATCATTATGATGCTATGTTTTACTCGGTCTTGTGTAGCTTGAGAGGAAGGCATGATAAAATTCTCCTTCACTGTGACCATCGTGAATGACCGATCGCATTCTTACAGCTGGTTCATTCTCTAAGTAGCCACACATAAATTCTAACCTGTGCTCCAATGACCAGTTGGGCGGAAAACAATGAGAGAATTGATGGAGCCATGCTTGTGGATGAATGTCATTGCCAGAATTCTTACATGTTTTGAATTTACGTGTAGTAATGAACAGCTTATAGTCAAAATCATCATGTCGGCGAGTCACATATCGGTCATTGTTAGTTCGTTTCGGCGGTTCCATCTCAAAATTCGGTGTACCTTGCCAATTTCTTTCATAATTTCCGAAGTGCCCTGTGTTATTATTTTGTAGTTGTTCCATATTTCTATGTCCCTCTTCCCGTATTGGACAGCGAGTGTCCTCTGAAATATGTAATTCTTGTACTACTTGTGTCAGCTGATCTTGTACTTCCCGGATTTCTCTTTTGTACTGTGTATTGATTTGATTTTGATTTTGTTTGAATTTTCTAATTTGTTCATATTCTTCTGTGTCAGTGAAGGATATGGGTCTTTTGTCATTCAAATCATCATCTACCTTTGTAGATAAGTTAGTGAACTGATCCGAAAGTTCGGCTACTTTCTCCGATAGTGAACACATTTCCTCAGTGTGTTTTTCTGAACCAAGTGTCCATTTGTGTTGAAATCGTATCTACTATGTCCTTTAATTTTTCCTGAGTTTTTGCAAGTAGCGTAGCCGAATCGGTAGATGCAACTGAGTCAAATGTAGCTTGCAAGGTGTCGTGATTTTCATGAACAATAGTTTGCAATTCTTTTATGGCTGCTTCGTGATTTTGTAATGCATTTTCATGACACGAAAAAAAGGGTTGAAAATGCTCACAAATTTGTGTTTTTACGTCATTACAGACTTTTCGACATTTATATTCGATTTTAAGTAACTCTGCAGTTAAATCTTCACTTGTTTGTTCAAGCCTTTCTTCCACTGAGCTGTTGCTGTGTTCGTCTCTGATTTTGTTCCATTGTGTCTAACTTTTGAAGACTTTGTTCCATTGTGTCTAGCTTTTGCTGTGTTTGTCTCTGATTTTGTTTCATTTGTTGCATTAATTGTAGTAATAATGTATTAGTGTCTGGAATCTGTATCTCTATGCTTTTCGGCAGTGCATTTGCACTGGCAACATTCACATTTTGACAAGCAGAAAATGTGTCTTTACTCATTTGAGAAAATGGTGAGGACCCAAAACCTGAATCGGTTTCAGACGTTTTTCAGCTCGTGCAATGCTTGAAGATCGCACACTGCGTCCACAATTCTCAGCCACGGCAACAGTAACTTCTTGAACAAATTGTGGTGCAATTGGCCGTCGATCTCTGGCAGAAACAATTCCAAAATCACCAGTTAATTCGAACTTCCGAATTACATTCTTCAACCCCGGTGAGGAAAGAGGTTCAAAAATGGCTCAAATGGCTCTGAGCACTATGGAACTTAACATCTGCGGTCTTGAGAACTTAGAACTACTTAAACCTAACTAACCTAAGGGCATCACACACATCCATGACTGAGGCAGGATTCGAACCTGCGACCACAGTGGCCGGCGAGGAAAGATGACCTCTCCGTATTCGTTTAGTGCATCGATACTTGCGAAAAGCAGCATCTCTGTTGCTGTGGTTTTGATCACACAGTCTTACGACTAAAGCCCTGCACACCTTGTCCAGACCCATGGCGACTGCCTGCAACTGTAATGCACACTGATGTTTGTGTTCCAGACTTACGTCACTGTACCAGTAGCAGCGCCTGACGGCAAGTCACGACACTGACACTGCTAACAAAGCAAATACTACAGCAGACAGTCTGAAAATCATATCTGTATTGTAGAGTACCCAGACGGTAAGCACACTACTGGCGATTAAAATTGCTACACCACGAAGCTGACTTGCTACAGACGCAAAATTTAACCGACAGGAAGAAGATGCTGTCATATGCAAATTATTAGCTTTTCAGAGCATTCACACAAGGTTGGCAACGGTGGCGACACCTACAACGTGCTGACACGAGGAAAGTTTACAACCTATTTCTCATACACAAACAGCAGTTGACCGCCGTTGCCTGGTGAAACGTTGTTGTGATGCTTCGTGTAAGGAGGAGAAACGCGCACCATCACGTTTACGACTTTGATAAAGGTCGGATTTTAGCCTATCGCAGGTGCGGTTTATCGTATCGCGGCATTGCTGCTCGCGTTTGAAGAGATTCAATGACTGTTAGCAAAATATGGACTCGGTGGGTTCAGGAGGGTAATAGGGAACGCCGTGCTGGATCCCAACGGCCCCGTATCACCAGCAGTCGAAATGACAGGCATCTTACCCGCATAGCTATAACGGATTGTGCAGCCACGTCTCGATCCCTGGTCAACAGATGGGGACGTTTGCAAGACAACAACCATCTGCACGAACAGTTCGACAACGTTTGCAGCAGCATGGACTATGAGCTCGGAGGCCGTGGCTGCGGTTACCCCTGAATCTGCATCACAGATAGGAGCGCGTGCGATGGTGTGCTCAACGACGAACCTGGGTGCACGAATGACAAAACGTCATTTCTTCGGATGAATCCAGGTTCTGTTTACAGCATCATGATGGTCGCATCCGTGTTTGGCGACATCGCGGTGAACGTACATTGGAAGCGTGTATTCGTCATCGCCATACTGGCGTATCACCCGCCTTGACGGTATGGGGTGCCATTGGTTACACGTCTCGGTCACCTCTTTGAACAGTGGACGTTACATTTAGGATGTGTTACGACCCGTGGCTCTACCCCTCATTCGATACCTGCGAAACCCTATATTTCAGCGGGATAATGCACAACCGCATGTTTCAGGTCCTGTACAGGCCATTCTGGATACAGAAAATGTTCGACTGTTGTCCTGGCCAGCACATTCTCCAAATCTCTCACCAATTGAAAAGTCTGGTAAATGGTGACCGACCAGCTGCCCCGTCACAATACGCGAGTCACTACTGGTGGTGGTGGTTAGTGTTTAACGTCCCGTCGATAACGAGGTCATTAGAGACGGAGCGCAAGCTCGGGTTAGGGAAGGATTGGGAAGGAAATCGGCCGTGCCCTTTCAAAGGAACTATCCCGGCATTTGCCTGAAGCGATTTAGGGAAATCACGGAAAACCTAAATCAGGATGGCCGGAGACGGGATTGAACCGTCGTCCTCCCGAATGCGAGTCCAGTGTGCTAACCACTGCGCCACCTCGCTGGGTCACTACTCTTGATGAACTGAGCTATTGAAGCTGTTGAAGCTGCATGAACAGCTGTACCTGTACACGCCATCCAAGCTCTGTTTGACTCAATGCCCAGGTGTGTGAAGGCCGTTATTACGGCCAGAGGTGGTTGTTCTGGGTACTGATTTCTCAGGATCTATGCAACCAAATTGCGTGAAAATGTACTCACATATCAGTTCTAGTATAACATATTTGTCCAATGAATAGCCGTTTATCATCTATATTTCTTCTTGGTGTAGCAATTTTAATGGCCAGTAGCGTAGTCTTCTGCATTGCTACACTGCCTCAAATAGCAAAAGTGTGATTGCAGCCACTCTGTATTTAATTTTAGGTCTAGATTCTGCACCGATATCAATACAGAAGGCAGATTCACAGCGTTATGAGCGATGTAATTGTTGACGTCGTCAAGTTTAGCACTTACAGGTGGAGGTAACCGCTATAGAAATCATTTTTAGAAGGCAGTAGTGGTCGTATGTAGGCAGTAGTGGTCGTATGTAATTGACTTTCAGTCTTGTGGAAAAGGGAATGAAGCTCAGGGTTTAACGTCCTGCCACGGGAGTGAACCTAGTGTTGCCTCGTATGCCGATTCTGCGCGGAGTACCGAGCGAGGAGAGAGACGTGTGCGCTGGCACACAGAGCTGCGTGCCTGTGCGTAAGCCAAGCCGCCGGAATCCTGATGCGCGGGCGGCGCGGCGAACACCGCACCACACGCCCTCGCCTGGCTGCACTTTACGGCGGCCGGAATGCGGCTTTACGTCGCGGCTCAATCACCTGCGACGCATCGGCACTAGCGCAACGCCGTTCCGCGTCTCGGTCTGCACCAGTTTACGGCCATCTCGGAACCGGGACATAATCCTAACACCTGAATTGATAATCCCGACGCTTGATAATGTCTTTCGGTAGCCGGGATTTTTTTTTTATCTAAAGCACTTGACTGTGCAACTGACAACATTATTTGGGAGATGCTTAAAGTCTATGACTTTCGACGTGTACCGAGTAAATGGTTCACTTGATATTTAGAAGTAAACTGCCATGTATCCAGAATGAGATTTTCACTCTGCAGCGGAGTGTGCGCTGATATGAAACTTCCTGGCAGATTAAAACTGTGTGCCCGACCGAGACTAGAACTCGGGACCTTTGACTTTCGCGGGCAAGTGCTCTACCATCTGAGCTATCGAAGCAGGACTCACGCCCGGTCCTCACAGCCTTACTCCTGCCAGTATCTCGTCTCCTACCTTCCAAACTTCACAGAAGCTCTCCTGCGTACCTTGCAGAAAGTTTGGAAGGTAGGAGACGAGATACTGGGAGACGTAAGGCTGTGAGGACCGGGCGTGAGTCGTGCTTCGGTTGCTCAGATGGTAAAGCACTTGTCTGCGAAAGGCAAAGGTCCCGAGTTCCTGTCTCGGTCTGGCACACAGTTTTAATCTGCCAGGAAGTTTCAAACTGCCGTAGTTCTCAAGATGAATCTTTTTTCTGGCTGGGGGGAAATAACTACTGGTGTTCCACAAGGTTCAATACAAGGACCATTATTGCTCATAATTTAGATAAGCAACCTTCCATGTTTCACTGATGAAGATGAAACAGAAAATGTACTCTTTGCTGATGATAGAAGCATCATAATCAAGCCCGACAGAGCTGCAACGACAGAGCGAGCAATAAGTTAATTAATTCGGACGCGGTTAGCTTAACCCAAGAACTTGCGCATTTGATGGCTGTTTTTAAGGAAAATAGATACTCGTAGAAGCAGATTCGTCGGGCTATGGAGTTTGGACCATATCCGGAGGTGCATGAAGAGGAACATAGATCGGTGGCCTTTCTTCCTTATGCTGGAGGCATATCGTTTAAGATTGGTCGAATTTTAAGGAATTTTAACATTAAGAGTGTGTTCCGTCCACCTTCTAAGAATAGGGCACTACTCGGCTTTGTGAAAGATGATTTGGGGCTTAGGAAATCCGGTGTGCACAAATTTCCCTGTCAGTGTGTGAAAGCTTACGTTGGCCGTTCGATTCGCATAGTGCATGACAGGTGTGTGAAACATACGAGGCTACAACAGCCAGAAAAATCGGCAGTAGCAGAACACTGCTTAAATGAGGGACACAGTATGAAATTTGATGAAACTGTGGTAGTTGCCTACATTTCCGGTTTCTGGAACAGTGTCTATAATGAGGCTATTGAAATTAGGTTGGCGGATAATTTTATCAACAGAGACAATGGGTTTCCTCTTAGCAAGACGTGGAATCCTGTATTGTCTCGCATCAAAATTGAACGTTCTTCGGTGCGGCCCTGAGTGCGATATATCGCTGCCAGCAGTGTTCCACTAAGGGCGGCGCCACCTCCCTCTCTTGGAGGGCAGCATCCGTGATGGGTGGCGCATGCGCCGTGTACTAAACCGTGCCCTATATATGACGTCGATTTGCAGCCTGGCGTCAGTTCTCAGCGGGACTTATCAGCAGAAGCAGCATTTTCCTGGATATGGCGACCAGCTGGAGCTCCGAAATATCGAGTCAAGTTGATTTTAGGATCTGGCAGCAAACCCGAAGAGACGTTCAAGACTTATTACGCCAGGAAAGCCAAGGTAATAAAATAAGTAAATTATTCAGAAGTATTATTGAGTGGTTGTCAGTAAATGGACTGTCACTTACCATACAGAAAACACGGTTCATTCAACTCTGTACAATGCAAGATGTATACCCATTAACCTCACCACAGCACAGGATAATTAAAATACGTGAAAATGATAGTCCAAAATCCCTGGGAAAGCATGTTGTTCACAAACGTTAATGGAAGTTGCATTTTACAGGTCTTCTCAAGCGCTTGAGTTCAGCAACATTAGCTCTGTCTATAATAGTTGATTATGGTGATGAAAGAACCAGAAAATTGTCTTAGTTTGCGTACTTGATGTTATATGGAATAATTTTGGGGGCAATTACATTGACAGACTCACATTGCGCGGCATAAAGAAAATATATGATGTCCATGATCACAATTAATGTAGGCAACTATTTAAAAAATTTGGCATACTAACAACACCCTAACAGTACATTTACTGACATAGGAAATCTATTTCGAATAGTCAGCCACTATTTGAAACTATAGTAGCATCCATAAATATAACCATTCAAAAGATATCGCCTCCTCCATTTCTATTTTAAACTTACTTTTTCGCAGAAAGGAGCAAAGAATGCAGCCCTAGAAGTATTTTATCACCCTCCTTTCGAATGGAAGGTGCCGACAGATACTGACATTTGTAAAAACAAACTGAACTCATTTCTTCTTGACGTCACATTCTACTTGGTTGATTAAATCTGAGGAGATAGTAGTTATGTAATTGGGTTACATTTATAAAATTTGGTTGTAGATTATAAATAAAATAAAAAAAATCCAGTTATATAACTGGGCGATATGTAGCCATATTTTCACAGAGAAAGTGTATCCTATTTGTGAACCTCCTGACACGGTCCACATCATGCCGAGTTGTCACGCATATGATTCTCGAAACAAGCAAAAAAAAAAAAACCTAAACTGGAACCAAAAACTGTCCACTGCAATAGTGCTACAACCGAGTTTTCCCTCGCAAGACGTTGCACGTCACAAACTGAGGGCAAGAAGATACAGTTGACCAAATTTGGAAAGATTTATTTAATGTATAGCCTAAGAAACAGTTTATTGAGGAATTTCGGTGAATAGATCGTTATTTATATGGCAACTTGTGGTCAAAACGTGTGTTTGCGTGTGCGTGTGGAGATATGTTAAGAAGCGTCCAGTTGTGTCCAACACACGAAGTTGAACCAGACGTGTCTGCTGCAGTCAGTTAAACGTTACGCCTTTGAAGACTAACTTCACAGTGCAGTTGAGTAACGCGATAGTATTAAAATTTGTTAAAAGCTTCAAGAAACGGTGATGGCGACGCGTGTGATGTTGGAAGTTGCAGATGCTGAAAAAAAGATTCGAGTATTTTCTTTGAGACAGACGTAGCGTTATCGTTCAGAAATATTTGGCTAATTGCAATATCTTCTCCCGATTTCCACCACTTAAAGCAACTTACGAGCAGAAGGAACCGCAAAGAAATAACATTGAGGCATGGGAGAGAAACACTTATTCTCAGAGAGTCATCTGCATAGGAGATGCTGCGAACTGTTGATAGCAGCTGGAACGAGAGTTAGCTGTATGGTAATGCGTCACATCCCAACAGACATCCAAAGTCAATTGGCAACAGTACTTCGATAGTCCTTGCTGGCAGTTCAAAATGGTTCAAATGGCTCTGAGCACTATGGGACTTAACATCTTAGGTCATCAGTCCCCTAGAACTTAGAACTACTTAGACCTAACTAACCTAAGGACATCACACACATCCATGCCCAAAACAGGATTCGAACCTGCGACCGTAGCGGTTCCGGACTGCAGCGCCTAGAACCGCACGGCCACCGCGGCCGGCCTTGCTGGCAGTAACCAGCTACCTTACAAAGTGTCTGCACTCGTGGGCTGCGTCAAAGATGATTTGCTGCTCCGAAAATCTGGATTTTACAAAATTCCATGTGAATGTGGCCTTTCTTACATTGGACAACCAACTCGTACTGTCCAAGAAAGATGTACAGAACACACGACTTTCACAACCTAACAAGTCGGCAGTGGCAGAGCATTGTATTGGCACTGGTCACAGTATGTTGTATGACAACGTCGAAATTTTGGCAACTAAATCATCTTTTTGGGACTCGATAGTGAAGGAGGCAATTGAGATTCGCTTGACGTCGAATTTAATTAATAGAGATAGTGGTTTCAACATTGATAAATCATGGTATCCGGCACTTGGTGTAATAAACTCACAAAGACGTCGTCACAGTGCAGCTCACAACGATATATCGACATGCCAACACAGATCGAATGCGCAGTCATAGATGTAACTCGCGCATTGTGCACGTCTCTGCCGCCGACCAACGTCTCCGGCGCATTTGTATCTGTGGCCGCATGCACAGTTGCGCGGTACACGAGTATAAAGGGACGAAGCGAGCACTGGAGCGGCAGTCTTGCGGCTCACTCAGAAGATGGCTGAACATTGTACAGCCGAAATGTTAGAAGGAGAAGGAGAATTCTTGCGGCTGCACACCCGAAGCTTAATGGAACTGCCTGAATATGTTTTGTGGCTATCAGTGGTTACCTTGAACTTGAAAAAGAAGACTTTTGTTTTGTAGCGCCGGTACCTACCTTTCACACGCAATAACTAATCTAGCAACCCGTTGTCAAACGTTACTGTTTTCTATAGAAATGAGTGATTGTGCTTTCCATAATGAAATGCATAAAACCGTTTTACTCCCATCGCCTACACCAGGATATGGAATATTGCATTAAAATCAAATATGGGTAAATTACTCTGATTCTGAGTCACAAAGCAGAAAGACAGTTGCTGTTCTGTACTAATAAATGGTGTGTATACTTATTTCCTTTAATACTTATACAAAAAGAGTAGGATAGTAGCCTGAAATGCGACAAGCACTCCACAGACCGATCTGAAACATTTCCCAGTAATCATGTTAACATCACGTTTGAAAAGCAAATATTTGACAACTTTTAACAAAATAAAGGTTCCAGAATGAAATCATATTTTGCAATTAGTAACAGTGCAGACTCTTAATTAGCTTTGAATTCAAAATTATTGCCTTAATTAAATCAGTAATACAATATCGCTTTAGTTATAGACTAAATGCAAGAATATAGTAACGTAGTAGTGACTCCAGTTAAACTGAAGCTCCACACAATTCCAAAATGAATTTTTACTTTACAGTGGAGTATGTTCTGAATTGATTTTAGTACACTTGTTAGTAAATTAACAGTTTGCCTGCTCCATGCCCAACATGGTTTTATTTGAAGCATATATTTTTCCGTGATCTGATGAAAATGTGCTGTAGGCAGTAGCGAACTGGCGCTGGTTGTTTGAGCCAGACGATATTTCATACAACGCCAGTGTATGACAGATTTCCTGTGGACGAATGTTGCACCAGCCGATGTGACCGAGCGGTTCTAGGCGCTTCAGTCCGGAACCGCGCTGCTGCTACGGTCGCAGGTTCGAATCCTGCCGAGGGCATGGATGTGTGTGATGTCCTTAGGTTAGTTAGATTCAAGTAGTGCTAAGTCTAGGGGACTGATGACCTCAGATGTCAAGTTCTATAGTGCTTAGAGCCATTAGAACCTCTTTTTGAACGAATATTGCTGCTGTATCTATTGAGCCAGTTTCTTCACTATTAAGAAAGCTGTAGTTCTCCAGTGAAGTTAAATGCAAGACTGTATGATCTCATGGCAAACGATGCTGTGGCTTCCATGTATTCTCGAGGTGACCACTCGTAACAGATCTCTTGCACTTTCACCTGCGTAGCTGTCAGGCCGTGTCCTGAGATTTCCCATAACCAAGATGCTTTCCCTAGTTACAGTTCGCGCTGATCAGTATCCCACAACTGACATACGATATGCAAGCTGAGTTCAGGAGGATCTTAAGTCCATTCCACACGACTGACTTTCTGGTGAAAATCGAATGCGCCTTTCGAGACCGAGTGTAAATCAGCAACCAACCAGTTCACGACCGTGTCTATGTTTTCGTTAATCTGTAGATTGTGTAGAGTGAAAAGCTCTAAATTTCCGAGTTTGCTGCACACTGCACATGTGCAGAAACAGGGGGCTGTATCGGCGTGTTCTGCCATCGGAAGCTACCCTATTTTGGCTGACTTCACTCTTATTATACACCACTGGCCATTAAAATTGCTACACCTCGAAGATGACGTGCTACAGACGTGAAATTTAACCGCAGGGATGAAGATGCTGTGATATGCAAATGATTAGCTTTTCAGAGCTTTCACACAACGTTGGCGCCGGTGGCGACACCTACAACATGCTGAAGTGAGGAAAGTTTCCAACCGATTTCTCATACACAAACAGCAGTTGCCCGGCGTTGCCTGATGAAACGTTGTTGTGGTGCCTCGTGTAAGGAGGAGAAATGCGTACCATCACGTTTCCGACTCTGATAAAGATCGTATTGTAGCCTATAGCGATTGTGGTCCATCGTATCGCTACATTGCTGCTCGCACCGGTCGAGATTAAATGACTGTTAGCAGAATATGGAATCGGCGGGTTCAGGAGGGTAATACGGAATGCCGTACTGGATCCCAACGGCCTCGTATCACTATCAGTCGAGATGACAGGCATCTTATCCGCATGGCTGTATCGGATCGTGCAGCCACGTCTCGATCCCTGAGTCAGCAGATGGGGACGTTTGCAAGACAACAACCATCTGCAAGAACAGTTCGACGACGTTTGCAGCAGCATGGACTATCAGTTCGGAGACCACGGCTGCAAATACCCTTGACGGTGCATCACAGACAGGAGGGCCTGCGATGGTGTACTCAACGACGAACGTGGGTGCACGAGAGGCAAAACGTCATTTTTTCGGATGAATCCAGTTTCTGCTTGCAGCATCATGATGGTCTCATCCGTGTTTGGGAACATCGCAGTGAACGCACATTGAAAGCGTGTATTCGTCATCGCCATACTGGCGTATCACCCGGCGTGATAGTATGGGGTGCCATTGGTTACACGTCTCGGTCACCTCTTATTCGCATAGACGGCACTTTGAACAGTAGATGTTACACTTCAGACGTGTTACGAACCGTGGCTCTACTCTTCATTCGATGCCTACGAAACCCTACATTTCAGCAGGATAATGCACGACCGCATGTTGCAGGTCCAGTACGAGCCTTTCTGGATACAGAAAATGTTTGACTGCTGCCCTGGCTAACACATTCTCCATATATCTCACCAACTGAAAACGTCTGGTCAATGGTGGCCGAGCAACTGGCTCGTCACAATACGCCAGTCACTACTCTTGATGAACTGTGGATTCGTGTTGAAGCTGCATGAGCAGCTGTACCTGGACACGCCATCCAAGCTGTGTTTGACTCAATGCCCAGGCGTATGAAGGCCGTTATTACGGCCAGAGGTGGTTGTTCTGGGTACTGATTTCTCAGGATCTATGCACCCAAATTGCGTGAAATTTAATTAGATGTCAGTTCTAGTATAATATATTTGACCAATGAATACCCGTTTATCATCTCCATTTCTTCTTGGTGTAGCAATTTTAGTGGCCAGTAGTGTATTAAGACAACCATTTTAACATGAAGCAGTTTCACCTTGTGGCAAGGGTGTATGTGTTCCTTTAAAAGAAAAAAATCATGAAACCATTTCATGCTGACTGCTGCTGTTGTATAGCATCATTGTTTTGAAATGGGAACTCATGCTGCCACCACTACAGCTCTGGAGAGTTAGTGGCTGCTGCCTGACCCAGCACTCCGTGGCTTGGTGAGGTGGGCACAGTCACGAAACATGTGCTATTTTGGGTGTGCATGTGTCAGTTTCTCAAAAAGGTCCCAAGTCTCCTCGATAGGTTCGGGATATTGTTTCAATATGGATCCATCCATGACGTGTGCGGCTACATTTCGTAGATGGATCCAACTTTGTTCAGTCTGGGGTAGCGTCTGGAGGTGGATCCCTGAACATTATACCCGAGATAGCGTTCTGAAGTGAGTCCGTCTCATGTCATGGTTCTGGGGGCACTCCTGGGGAACTGACCCTCACACACACAAAACAGAAAAAGTGTGCTAGAAATTTACAACAGGAGAAAGTCAGTTTCTCAAACATCATTTTTATGTGCGACAAATATCCTTGGTCTTAGATGTAGATAAGAAGCTTTGAATTTGCAGTTGATCAACATTCCGGGCATTGTCTCCAGCTGCTACATGCATCCTCCATATTTAGGGTACATATGAAGATTTGATGAGCATAGTTTGACTGTATTCTGTGACACTGACATACTAGTTGGCTGATTTGAGGGACGGGGCCAAACAGCGAGGTCATAGGTCCCATCGGATGAGGGAAGGTTGGGAAGTTAAATCGGCCGTGCCCTTTCAAAGGAAGCATCACGGCATTTGCCTGAAGCGATTTAGGGAATTCACGTAAAACATAAACCAGGATGGCCGGACGCGGGTTTGAACCGTCGTCCTCCCTAGTGCGAGTCCAGTGTGCTAACCACTGCGCCACCTCCCTCGGTCTACGAGTAAGTACAGATGGATGTCATCACTGTTAGCTAGTCATGGAGCGATTTTTTCTATCAGTAGCCATGAAGCTCTATGTCATATATCCAACGTAGGGACCTCACCCTCACTATAATTCATCTGTGTTCCAGTTCATACAAGAGTTTATGTTGACAGAAGTATGGATCTGGGTGGAAATTTTGTATAAAAGGAAGAAGTAATCTTGCCGACATCTATATCTACATGGATACTCTGCAAATGACATTTAAGTGCCGGGCAGAGAGTTCATCGAATCACCTTCACAGTTCTCTAATATCCCAATCTCGTATAGCACGCGGAAAGAACGAACACCTATATCTTTCCGTACGAGCTCTGATTTCCCTTATTTTATCGTGGTGATCGTTCCACCCTATCTAGGTCGGTATCAACAAAATATTTTAGCATTCGGAGGAGAGAGTTGGTGATTGGAATTTCGTGAGAAGATAACGTACCAACGAAAAACGCCTTTCTTTTAATGATGTCCGGTCCAAATCCTGTATCATTTCTGTGACACTCTCTCCCATATTTTGCGATAATACAAAACGTGCTGCCCTTCTTTGAACTTATTCGATGTACTCTGTCAGTCCTATCTGGTAAGGATCCCACACCACGTAGCAGTTTTCTAAAATAGAACGGACATGCGTAGTGTAGGCAGTCTCCTTAGTAGGTCTGTAACATTTTATGTCCTGCCAATAAAACGCAGTCTTTGATTAGCCTTCCCCACAACATTTACTATGTGTTCCTTCCAATTTAAGTTGTTCGTAATTTTAATACCTAGGTATTTAGTTGAATTTACGGCTTTTAGATTAGACTGATTTATCGTGTAACCGAAGTTTAACGAGTTCTTTTCAGCGCTCATGTGGATGACCTCACACTTCTCGTTATTCAGACTCAACTGCCACTTTTCGCACCATTAGGATACCTTTTTTAAATCGTTTCGCTGTTTGTTTTGATCTTCTGATGACTTTATTACTCGATAAACGACAGCGTCATCTGCAAACAACCGAAGACCGCTGCTCAGATTGTCCCCCAAATTGTTTATGTAGATAAGGAACAGCAAAGGGCTTGTAACACTACCTTGAGGAACGCCAGAAATCACTTCTGTTTTACTCGATGCCTTTCGGTCAATTACTACGAACTGTGACCTCTCTGACAAGAAATCACAAATCCATTCACATAACCGAGACGATATTCCATAAGCAGGCAATTTCACTACGAGCCGCTTGTGTGGTACAGTCTTCCGGAAATCCAGAAATACGGAATCGATCTGAAATTCCTTGTCAATAGCACTCAACACTTCATGTGAATAAAGATCTAGTTGTGTTTCACAGGAACGTTGCTTTCTAAACCCATGTTGACTGTGTGTCAATAGACGTTTTCTTGGAGGTAATTCATAATGTTAGAACACAATATACGTTCTAAAATCCTGCTGCATAATGACGTCAACAATATGGGCCTGTAATTTTGTGGATTACTCCTACTACTTTTCTTGAATATTGGTATGACCTGTGCATCTTTCCAGTTTTTGGATACGGATCTTTCGTCGAGCGAACGGTTGTATATGATTGTTAAGTATGGAGCTAATGCATCAGTATACTCCGAAAGGAACCTAACTGGTATACAGTCTGGACCGGAAGACTTGCTTTTATTAAGTGATTTAAGTTGCTTCACTACTCCGAAGATGTTCTGATGTTGGTTATCTTTGGTTGTAGGTTGACGCAGCGGTTAATTGTCCTGTCTGTGGTACCTTCCTCGTTTCTCCTCTGTGAACCGAGGTATTAAATTCCCTTGCACATTGCTTCCTCCTCTAGTTGTGCCTTGAGAATGGCAGGGTGTGCTCCTGTCGAAATATCGGCGGTGGTCGACGACGTCACCCGGCAGCAAACCCGTAAGCTAATTGAACATTCAATTCACCGGGTAAAGTTAAGGTCTTATTCCAAAGATATTTACTTCTACGTTACTCATGTCGGCAGCTGTTCTCGATTCGAATTCTGGAATATTTACTTCGTCTTCTTTTGTGAAGGCATTTCGGAAGGCTGTGTTTAGTAAATCTGCTTTGGTAACACTGTCTTCGATAGTATCTCCATTGCTATCACGCAGAAAAGGCATTGATTGTTTCTTGCCGCTAACATACTTCACATACGACCCGAATCTCTTTGGATTTTCTGCCAGGTTTCGAGACAAAGTTTCGCTGTGGAAACTGTTATAAGCATCTCGCATTGAAGTCCGCGCTAAATTTCCAGTTTCTGTAAAAGATCGCATATCTTGGGGATTTTGAGTCTGTTTAAATTTGGCATGTTTGTTTCGTTGTTTCTGAAACAGTGTTCTAACCCTTTTTGTGTACCAAGGAGGATCAGCTCTGTCGTTTGTTAATTTGGTTGGTATAAATCTCTCAATTGCTCCCGATACTATTTCTTTGAATTCAAGCCACATCTGGTCTACAGTTCCATTATTAATTTGAAATGAGTGGAGATTGTCTCTCAGGAAGGAGTCAAGAGAATTTTTTCTGCTTTTTTGAATAGGTATATTTTTCGCTTATTTTTGGAGGATTTGGGGATTACAATATTCAATGTCTCTACGACAACCCTGTCTTCACTGATCATTGTATCAGTTTTGATGCTCGCTATCAACTCAGGATTCTTTGTTGCTAAGAGGTCAAGTGTGTTTTCACATCCGTTTACTATTCGCATGGTTATTGAACTAACTGCTGGAAATAATTTTCAGATAATGCTTTTAGCACAATTTCGGATGATATTTTATGCATACTTCCGGAATTAAACATGTATTTTCGCCAACATATCGAGGTTAAATTAAAGTCACCACCAACTATTATCGTATGAGTTGGGTACGTGTTTGAAATCAAACTCAAGTTTTCTTTGAACCTTTCAGCAACTGAATCATCTGAATTGGAAGGTCGGTAGAACGATTCTATTATTATTTTATTCCGGTTGCCAACAATGACCTCTGCCCATACTAACACACAGAGAGTATCTACTTCATTTTTGCGACAAGTTAAACTGCTTCTAACAGCAACAAACACGCCACCGCCAACCGTGTTTAGCCTATCCTTTCGGAACACCGTTAGGGTCTTCGCAAAAATTTCGGCTGAGCTTACATCCGGCGGTAGCCAGCTTTTAGTGCGTATGACGATTTGAGCATCAGTGCTTTCTATTAGCGATTGGAGCTCTGGTACTTTCCCAACACACCTACGACAATTTACAAGTGTTATACCAATGATTCCTGTATCTACGTTCTTCCTGTGTTCTTCCTACACCCTTTGTGACTGAAGCCCTTCTTGTGTTTTCCCGAGAGCCTCTAACCTAAAAAAACTGCCCAGTCCACGCCACACAGCCCCTGCTACCCGTGTAGCCACTTCCTGCGTATAGTGGACACCTGACCTATTCAGAGGAACCCCTTTGGCGCAAGTCGAGGGATCTGCTGCCTACACGGTCGCAGAACCGTCTGAGCCTCTGATTCAGTCTCTCCACTCTACTCTGTACCAGAGGTCCACAATCGGTCTTGTCAACTATGCTGCAAATGGTCAGCTCTGCTTTCATCTTGCAAGCAAGACTGGCAGCCTTTACGACTTCTGTTAGCTGCTCGAAACCAGAGAGAACCTCTTCTGATCCACAGCGACACACATCATTGGTACCGACGTGAGCAACCACCTGCAGTGGGCTGCACCCTGTGCTCCTTATAGCGTCTGGGAGGACCTTTTCCACATCTAGAGTGACTCCACCTGGTATGCACACAGATTTGACATTGGTTTTCTTTCCCTTCGTGTCAGCCAAATCCCTAAGGGGTGCCATAACGCGTCTCACGTTGGAGGTCCCAACTACCACCCTCTGTGATTGCCCGACACCACATGGAACCTGTTTGCCAGACAAACTTGGGAGGCTGCCGCCTGGGAAGTCTTTTGCCCCCTGCTTCACCATGGGGCGACCTCCCACTCGACCACAGGGGTCAACCACAATGGGAGCAGTCACTGGGCTGGCCACCGGTGAAGACTGATCGGAGGACTCGGACTTGCTGGACGTCCGTTGGATCCTCACGACCGGTCCACAACAGTGGTGCCCATCCACTGTAGCCTCAAGCTGTGTAACCGAAGCCATCACAACCTGAAGCTGGGAGCGAAGTGTCACCCACTCGGCTCGCATCCGCTCACAACAACCGCGGTCCCTGTCCATACTAAAGAATGTGGAAAATTAAACTATGCAGATAAACAGACTATCGGCACGTGCTGCACAACTCTACTACAGATCCTGACGAAAACACAGGAAATGTGTCTAGTAATACGCAGATATTCAAAAACCTAACTACCGAAGCACTCATGTGAAACTAAATAATTCGCCCCTGATTAGGGACTTGTAATATGTCACAAAAGCGGTAACTTCCCTGTTGCTGTGTCTGCCTCGGTCGGCTACTACTGCCTGACTTAGTAGATTCTCTGGCTTGGTGGGGGAATCTGAATGACTGTTTAGTGCTAGGGCAACCTATAATCTCACAGAATTTAACTTTCTTGTACACTTACTTATAGAATGTATAAACAATACAAAAACTATATAAAATATCAATATATAGAAAATATGAAAAAATTACCAAATATGGAAAAATATGGTTCACAAGTGAATAACGAAACCTGATGCTGATTACTGCAGTGCAGTCACTTTCCTCTTACGGGGCTACCCACCTGTTGAGTGATAAAACACATCCACCCGGGCTATAAAAATTTGTGGAGGTTACAGCTCAGATGTTTGAGTCCTAGCTTATAAAGCAAAAAATAGTTTACTTCCATTACAATTATGCAAATAATGGTAATAGATTCAAGTGAATTCGTACTAAGAATAGGTTACTGTCCTCCCAACCAGCTAAGTTGCGATGATCACACACGTTTTTTCTACATTCATCACCATGACTAACACTATGACTCGGCGTTTTCTTAATTTCCAGTCAGTTATAATAACTGACTTGAAATTAGGGAAATGCCGAGCAGTACTGTCAGTTAGCAATAGTGGCAGTATCATTGAGGAAAAATTTACACCTTAACATATAGATATAGTTGTCAGATTTTGACTCGTTTCAGAGGAGAGTGATTGCAAATTTGCATACTTGCTCCAAAAGGATAGATTTCGTACTGTTTACTATAAAAACGTAAGTTTAAATGATACTTCAGAGATGAGGGATGTGCAAGACAAGTTGGTATTATGGAAGTTATGTATAGTTTACATTGCATTATAGAGAAAAATTTGCAGTTGCTCAGAGATGGTCAATAACGCAGGGAAGGCTTCTAAGCAATCAGCGTCAGTCCCGCCGTAGCACATCACTCATAGCCGTGCCCATCTGCCTCTCTGTAGTAGGTCAGGCTGCTGCCGAAGTGATTATGCAGCGACCACCCACGTCAGATCACCGATGATATCTAATAGCCAGCGAACGCCTGTTTATGTCCCATGGCTTAGCGGTTAACTATTACTGTAGCGCTTTATTCAAACAAATAAATTTACTGTTGCTACGAAATGGAATTGTTTCACATAAAAATTGGCGTTCTAACGGATCGAATGCCTGGACTGTTGCAGCAGCTTAGCATAGATGACTATCATCTCAGCCGACACTAATTTTATCCTTTATTTCCGGGGAAACCCCTTTATCTTTTCAATCCAGGACACTGTTCTCCACAACAGAACCATTAATATGGATATCACCGAACTAGTATTGGTTCCTTTCGAGTATAAAACAGATATGTATCACTACTGTAGTTCTGCAATTAGGTTATTTGGGTAATACAAACATATGAAAGCTGACTGGCACACAGGTGCACCTTCCAAATAATCAAATATAAACTATGCTCTGTTTGTCCATGGTTTTAATTATTTACGTATAAACTATGTGGAAATATCTGTTATACATATGATTCCATGGCTCTGATGTAGTACTTGCTATTATTCTTAAGCAAATTGCATTTCAAAATTAGGAGTATGGATGTTGGCAGTGTATACGCTGTACAAGGCTGTAGTTTTTTTAAGGAAAATTTGTTAGTGGTGGAAGGCAGTACCACTCAGCAATACTCTACTAAAGAAAGGGTCTTCCAGTCGCACTTAATACAACTAGGACGGTATTCTGATATGTGTAGTGTGGACGATCTTTGTTAACACAGACTCCAGTACTGTTGAAATTGGTATTATACATAAATGTTACATTAAAGGTCGGGAAATATCTTTTTATCAGTCCAGGACCTCGTTGAAGTCAGAGACCATGCATCAAAATTCTGTATTGAGAGTAGTTTTAATTCTGTAACTGTAAACTACATGGAGGTTGTTAACAGAGTCTCCAACAAAGTAACATATTATACATAAGTGTTATGCAGGTATTAAATCTGGTGAAACATATTTTTCTCAATTGAGGACCTTGTTAAAGTGATATAACTTTCATTTAAATTCTATATTGAAAGAGAGCGTACCTAAAAGAAACAATGTGTTTAGCAGACTTAAACCATACCCTATTAAAATTTTGCGTGTAAAACATAAATGTGGCACGACTTTCGTTCTGTAATTTGGCTACTGGGGTAATTTTCTGCAGCCCCATAGTTGTAAATATCCCCATACATGTTATATGCATGCGTGTGTGTGTCTGTGTGTGTGTGTGTGTGTGTGTGTGTGTGTGGTCCACATGACCTCCTAAACCACTGGACCGATTTCAATCAGATGTAAACATATGACTTACTGCCTGGAAGTCATTACTGTGGTAGTAAGAGCCTCCTACCTACCAAAGGGGTGAGGGTGGGTATCAAAAAGCATTGTACCTCTAGCCCAAAATGCATAAAATCCCATACTTTAGTCACCCAGTATTTGAGAATGAGAGCACACAGAGACTTGCAACAAACCTAACACATAATTTCAAGTCTTTATGAAAACTGTTCTCACTGCTAATATAAAACGTTGAAAGCAAGGAAGCTTACCGCTTACTACATTTTCGCTATTTATGCAGTAAAAATGCTGCATGAAGCATGGCATTTTAATTTATGACTTATTTACTACTTACCGTGTTCGTGACACATTTTTCAGTCAATCTTCGCCTGTATGCAACAGAAAATTATATCGTTGTATGCTTCCTAGTACAGGTGATATGATGTAAGAAACACTGAGTTGCGTGAAAAACTGCCACATAATTGAAGAAATTTAAATTTATTACTTCATTACCCCTAACTCTATACGCAACACTTTTCACAGACATGTACTTACAAGAATTTATCATTTTACAGTACACAGTTCAGGAGATTCGATGTCATAAACAGCGAGCTGCGTGAAAATGGAACTGCATACGAAATTCGTAGGAATACATGTAAAGTTTGTGTGCAAATATGTGTGAAATATATTAAATATATGTGAAATGTATTTGAAACGTGCGCATATTACCAAAGGCATGGGTAAGAGGCTCATCCTAATCCAATGGAATGATTTCAACCAAATTAGGTACACATATTACCTACAACTTAGAAATACATGCTGTGGGGGCAAGAACCACCAACCTCCAATTAGGTTGAGCGAAATAACATGGAGATGGAAGGAGAGAGGTCGAGATGGACAGAGAGAGGGGGAAGAAGAGGTAGGCAGCGAGAGGGGGAGGAGGAGATGAAAAGACAGAGGAGAAGGAGGAGGTTGGCAGAGAAATGGAAGAGGAGGTGATGGACAGGGAGAGTGGAGAGGAGGAGATGGCCAGGGAAATGACAGAGGTGGAAATAAACAAGTTGAGTGAGAAGAGGAGATGGAGAAAGAGTGGGGAGCAGGAGATGAAAAGAGAGGGGAGAGGAGGAGATTAATAGTGATACAGGGAGGAAGGGATGAAATAACAGGGGGAGGACGAGATAGACAGAGAGGGAATGAGCCGATGTACAGAGGAGAAGGAGCAGATTGACAGAGAGAGGGAACAGAAGATAGATAGAGGGAGCAACAGGAGGAGATGGACATAGAGTAGGTGTGGTAGGGGTTGACTGAGAGAGATGATGCAGGAAATAGACGGAGAGTGGGTAAAGGAGAAGATGGACAGAGATAGGGAGGAGATGGACTAATAGAAGACTGGAATAAATACATATCCATGCCAGCTGCTCAGGTAATATATCTATAAACTAGGGGGAGACTGTTAACAAATATAATACAGTATTATACAGTACATAAGTGCTCTATTAAAGCAGGAGACTCATATTTTCCTCATTCCAGGACTGAAATGCAACATCGAAATTGATAATACCTACAAGAACCGCTGTGTGTAGCAGACTTAAACCAACACTATTAAAGATTTCGAGTATGAATATATAGGATGGACCATTTTAATCCATAATAAGGAATAACTCTGGATAGAGATGAGATACAGCAGAATGTTTTAGATAAAAGTTGTAGGTGGCAAAGAGGGTAACTCATTGCTACTAATGGCCATGACCGTCAACGTGATTTTCCATGTTATTTGAAGATTAAAGTGATTTTTTTAAAAATGGGTACCCTAATATTTGAATTAAAATTTGAAAAAAGCAGCAAATTCTACTTATAAAATGATACATCATTCAAGGCCATAGCAAGGTTCAATGAAGGTCAAATAAGCAAATCTGTTTTTAGTTCTAGTAGGGATAAATTCGGAAAGAAGAGGGCTACAGCCAAATACAATGTTATATACAAGTGTTACGGGGCATATCATTACCAACAACCATGATTTTAAAGGTAATTATAAGGATAATTCGAATGTTGAGTTTTATTTCGTGGAAACCCCTATTTGTGATGTCAGATTTGGAAAGAGCGAAAATAGATTTAAACTTTTAAGTTGTATCTAACAAAAATAAATACTTCAAAACGTATAATGTTATTTTGACATTTTCAACGAAGAACAAACACAAATAAAACGTAGATAATTGATTTATAAGTCGTCGAGTGAGTCCCCTCACCTCTCATTCCTCACAATGCCCCTTGCAATTTCTATCTAACACTGTAGTTTGCTGTATCTCTCCTCTGTTTCGAGTTAATCCGTATTTCAACTAAAAACATATTTGCTCATTTGGTCTTCATTGTACCTTGCCATGACCTTGTATAATGTATAATTTTGTATGTAAAATTTGCCACTGTTTTCAAATTTTAAATCAAATATTGGGGTTCCCACCTAAAAAGTCACTTCAAATCAGCTTGAAAATCACGTTCAAGGTCACGACCATTAGTAGCAATGCGTTACCCTCCTTGCCAACTACAACTTTTATCTAAAACGTTGTGCTGTATTTCATCGTTATCCCGAGTTATTCCGCATTGTGGATTAAAATGGTCCACCCTCTATATGCAGCGGTACTGTCGTTCTGCGATTTGCCTACTGGTGTAATAAGAACACACGAAAGTTGTCTGATGTAGAAGTACACCTTCCTGACAATCAGTACCATCAAAAGCTTATAAAATATTCTTTGTCTGTTTGTAATTTTAACTGTATATCTTAAAAAGAGGAGGAGACCGTTAATACAGACAACACAAGTATTATACAGAAGTTTTGCTACGAAGTTTTGATATGGCGTAGCAGTATTTATAATATGTCATCTGCTGTAAAGTCTCTAATCGGTGTAAATTGGTAGGCATTACTATGTTTGCATAAGTGCTACACATAACAATATAGGGACAAATGTTACAGGCATACACTAACTCCTTTCCCATCGAGTAATTTTATTACTGATGTTAGATCATTTGAGTGTAATCTGCCAGATATTCTTTGTCTGAATTCTGAATGTTGAGGTATACTTTACAAACACCTGTGAGTTGTGAGTCATATGTATCTGCAATTTTGATATCTTTGAACGTAACTGTCAAAATAAATCTACAGTAGAATGATTTCAAGAAATGAAATACAAGGCAAAAGATATACACATGGCTCACATATTGGTGCCACTATTGATAAAATCACGACAAGTCCACTAATAGAGGAGGGTGAGAGCATGAGAGGAGGAAAGTACTATCTGTGCAAGTGCAACAAGAACAGCAAGGATCCAGGAGCAAACATTCAGTGATTTGTAAGCAATGCCGAAACAGATCTGTGATGGGTCTCTCCACCTATTTATATGCCATACGTTACACAGTATTTACTTTTGTCACGACCTCTATAGCAGTCACTCACCCTCTGCAATTCACTACTTGATACGAACTTCCTGAAAACCTATTTTAGTGTAAAAATCCATTGATTTCAATGCAAAACTGAAAAAAGTCAAGTTGCATTTCCTTTTTACGTTAGAGTCCGTCTAAAAAAGTCTGTGAAATACAGCATTTCCCAGTTAAAATAGGTTTTTCAAATTCCATGTAAGACCATTTCTCAAAAGTACATTCCCAAAGAATTAGATACTATAAACGATAGTCAATTATAGTTTTAAGTGTGTCCTCATAACCAAACCCTGTAGACCTTGTAATCACATACAAATAAATTCATGTAAAATTTTTTGTCGCACTGGTCATTCATTGCAATTAATATGAGCAGTAGCTTAAGAATATAATACTAGTTGGTTGGCTGGTTGATTTGGGGGAAGGGACCAAAAGGCGAGGTCATCGGTCCCATCGGATTAGGGAAAGATGGGGATGGGGAAGGAAGTCGGCCGTGCCCTTTCAGAGGAACCATCCCGGTAATTGCTTGAAGTGATTTACGGAAATCACGGGAAACATAAATCGGGATGGCCAGACGCCGGCTTTGAATAGTCGTTCTCTCGAATGCGATTCCAGTGTGCTAACTACTGCACCACCTCGCTCGGTATAATGTTAGTAAGAACACTTGATCGCTTTATGCTTATAGGCTGGTCACTTGATCACTGCATCACTTCCGGCTAAGCCACTTAAATTTAAAACATGTAATGGCACTACTGATAAAATCGCATTATGTGACTGATAGGTTCATGATGTTTTCGATGTGAGATAGATGCGGCCTTCAGCCTTCACACTTATGTCAGAGCCTTTAGTGCTCTAACACATCAAACACACAACAGTATATATAGAAATGTGTTGCAGTCCTACTACATTGTTTGCAATAAGGTGCCAGAAGCGGTAGCAAATGTAAAATATGTATTATTATCCAGCCAGGCTGTACTACATTATTATTTACCATTATCGTGCCAAATTTTCAGATATGATTCCGATTTTCAAGATACTTTTTCCTTGTATTTTACGATGCGTTAGGTGTTCGCTACAATAAATCTCATAGTTCTTTGTTACGAAAAAGTGAGCACATTGAAAATGATTGGTAATACTAAATAACTGGAGCTTACCACAAGTTACAAAGATACACGTGCACCAGATTTTTTCTCTCCTAATTGGGAACCACTTTTGGCCAACTCGTTAAGAACTGTTTGTAATAAAGTAATTTCACAACAGCCCAGGATGATTATCAAATTGTTATGTAATGATTTTCAAGAGAATTATCAATTGTTAGGTTCGTTTTCTTGTTTACTGAATCGAATCAATGCATAGTGAAAATTGTGTTTTGAAGATGAACTGATTTGCCAACTCGTCCATCATTTCTGTAAAACATAACGTTGACGGTATGATGGAATTTTAGTATAGTCGATGTAAAAAAAAAGGCTTGTCTTACAGGTCAACTTTGCTAGTATGTGGAATGTTAATAATAACTCATTTCTGGAAATGTTCTCAGGGTATTAGAGTGACATGTAAGAAAAAGATATTACGTAGGCATGATGCATGGTGTGTCTTCGAGTTGCAGTTCCTATCGTGACTTGCCCAATATTCTCTAATGAGCGCAGCAGTGCATTTGTGGACCGGAACTGTTCTGCTGAAAACTGGCATCAAGATACTGTCACATAAGCGATAACCCATAAGGACGTAGCATGTCCTTAACACACAGCTGTGACGTCACAGGTCCTCAGGCACTACCAGCTATTGTCTGAAGTCATACCCAATGACTCCTCATACCACGATGCCAAGAGTAACACCGCTGTGTCTCTCCAAATCATTGCAAGGATGGGACCTCTGCCCAGGTACCACCATACTCACCGACAATCGTCATCCAGAAAAGTGCAAAACTGCTATTCATAGTTGAACACAGTTCAGTGCGTTCATCATCAACCCACATTTCCTGGTAAACGTAGTTGTTTGTTTTGTAATGTTAACGGCAGCCTGCTCAATTCCCTAGTCTGGCTGATTTCTGTGAGCAAGGAGACTATCAGGAAATAGGGAATGAGGTAGGGAATAACTATAAGAGAGCTAGAGTAAACTGTATGACATAGATAAGCTATAATTGCAGAGTAAAGATATTTAACTAATTTACATGTCAAATCACAAGGCCTGGAGGTAACAAAGATTTCAGTAACCATCTTATTCATTTTATGAAGTGTACTTATATGTGCCTGCGAGAGAGTTAACGTATTCCTTGGGTAAAGAATAAGGTATTATAAGGCTCGAAGGTATGATTTATAACTATAGAATGAATGATGACCTTGACCCCTGTGGAAGACTGTACAAGTGTGTTAAACGTTATCAAACAAAATTTACAATGTGCTCCACTGCATTCTGTGCCAGTTGCTTTTATGATGTGTAAACTAATGGAAAGCTTACAGAACACTTGCTATGATGTGTTTGACAATGTTGTAGAATTTGTCTACTAGGCCAAGAATAATACGTAAAAGTTGGTTGGTGAACAAGTAAACCTTCCACTCAATCGAGACCAAGAAAAAATTCTAAATTATGTTGTGCCTCCCTGTAGTTTTAATTATTTATCTACAAACTATTCGGAAATTGTTAACATGCACTGCACGAAACATGATATAAGTATAATCGAGAAGCGTTACATTAAGGCAGGAGAAACATATTTTGCTCAGTCTACAGCATTGTTCTCCACAATACTGTACAATTTAGATATTGCTTTATTATGATTGGTTCATACAAAGTTATTCCACAGGTCTTGAGAAAAAGAACAGATGTATTAAAACGAATTAGGGAATTCCCTATTAAAGAAATTACGCGCTGCATTCCACTTAATGTGTTATGTGTATCAAAAAGAAAACTGAAATTGGGAGAGATCGAAGCCAAAAAATCAAAAACTGATTGATATATTTGGTAAAGCCGTTGCGATAGAGGAAGGCTATAAACTACTACTGTAGAAAGGTAAAGCCACTGGTTATGTTCAGACAAGGCTCAAAAATTAATTTAAACAGAATATATACGGTAATAATCTGGATATGAATGGGGAATACAAAATATCGGCGTTTATTGTAAATAGCGGTGAGCAGAGGTCACACATTCGTGTACTTGCAGATAATGGTGGACTCTTAGTCTAGACTCTACAGTCTAAGGTATACAAAATCTGTTTATAAACCACCATTCCATTTGGGACTGCTTAAAAAGAATGGTTATATGGTGGAGTGAACACTATACCTTGCAGTTGAAAATTAGTTTCATAGTTTAAAGCTGATGGAATAACTGCACTAAAATACCGTTCCCTTCTTAAAGTTGGAAACCCACAGTTCTATATGCAGATTTTGCAAGAACATGGAGGAACATTTGGTAACATACACCTTCGATGATATGAGATTCCTTGACAGTATTATAATTCAGGAAATAAAAGGCAAAATTAAAATTCTTGAATGCTATTCTTATCAGAATACTCACTGGAGAAAGAATTGAATAATTTGGATCCACACTTAAATTACAATTTAAAAATTAAACTGATTACTGTTAAAGCTACATCAGCTATAAATAAAGAGTTGTTTTCTGTGTGTAATGCACATACAAATATTAACAAAGGTTTTGTACATGAGGTTTCGGTTTCTTATTCATTACACTACCAAAAAATTCTAAAATAGTCTTCTGTTTATGACTCAGTAGCCATCTTACTGATTTTATAAAGTGCTCTGACTAACAAACGTATCATTACCAGACTGGAAGCTGTGATTTATAGCTGCGGTGCTTGATCCTACCCAAACACTCCATGTCAAATGTGGTTATGTCGTGTAAACTATAGAAAGTTTCATCCATTGGGGCTATAAGAATACAGCATGCTGCTGAGTCAGAGGGATGGAAATAGTTCCCCTAACCGTTACATAGCTTTCTACAATATTTGCACCATATTAACCTATATATCACCATGTTACAGTAAAATTATTACAAATTGATCTATACATCATCATCTTACTGCAAAACTATAATAAATTACGCGAAACATCATCGTGTTGCAGCAAAATTGTAACAAAATGCTCTATACGTCGTTTTGTTACCACTAAATTGTAACAAATCTCCCCATATATTGACATGTCACAGCAAAACTGTATTAAATTGCACCATGTTAGAGCAAAATTGCAGCAAACTGATTAGCAACTGGCAATGCATTCAAGGAACACACACGCACACTGTAAACAACCATATAACAATATCGAACCTAGCAGGTTGAACAGCATCAACAAGTGTCAGTGGGAAAACTTTTCAAAACACGATATCTCTTTTAAAAAAAACTTGCATTAGTCTCCTGCAACAAACACCACTGACATTCTAATTTACCCTACTTCAGTTTGCTAATGATAATAGGCATAGTTCGATTTAAAAAAAGTGTACGTTTGCACAAGAAATACACATTCCAAGTATTGTTACAATCTGCTTATTGACTACCAGTGCGAGTCCCTGAATGCCAATCCATTTTGCGACAACCGCATATTAACAAAGCAAAATATTCAGACACTCCGTGGCCACAATGGTACTGAAACAGAGGCCGAAATATTAAATGTCTTTTCCCAAAGCTGTTTCACAGAGGAAGACTGCACTGTAGTTCCTTCTCTAGATTGCAGCATAGATGACAAAATGGTAGATATCGAAATAGATGACAGAGGGATAGAAAAACAATTCAAATCGTTCAAAAGAGGAAAGGCCGGTGGACCTGATGGGATACAGTTCGATTTTACACAGAGTACGCGAAGGAACTTGCTCCCCTTCTTGCAGCGGTGCACCGCAGGTCTCTAGAAGAGCGTAGCGTTCCAAAGGATTGGAAAAGGGCACAGGTCAACCCCGTTTTCAAGAAGGGACGTCGAACAGATGTGCAGAACTATAGACCTATATCCCTAATGTCGATCAGTTGTAGAATTTTGGACCACGTATTACGTTCGAGTAAAATGACTTTTCTGGAGACTAGAAATCTGCTCTTTAGGAATCAGCATAGGTTTCGAAAAAGACGATCGTGTGAAACCTAGCTCGCGCTATTCGTCCACGAGACTCAGAGGGCCATAGACACGGGTTCCCAGGTAGATGCCGTGTTTCTTGACTTCCGCAAGGCGTTTGATATAGTTCCCCACAGTCGTTTAATGAACAGAGTAAGAGCATATGGACTATCGGACCAAGTGTGTGGTCGGATTGAAGAGTTCCTAGATAACAGAACGCAGCTTGTCATTCTCAATGGAGAGAAGTCTTCCGAAGTAAGAGTGATTTCAGGTGTGCCGCAGGGGAGTGTCGCAGGACCGTTGCTATTCACAATATACATAAATGACCTTGTGGATAACATCGGAAGTTCACTGAGGCTTTTTGCAGATGATGCTGTGGTATATCGAGATGTTGTAACAATGGAAAATTATACTGAAATGCAGGAGGATCTGCAATGAATTGACGCATGGCGCAGGGAATGGCAATTGAATCTCAATGTTGACAAGTGTAATGTGATGCGAATACACAGAAAGAAAGATCCTTTATCATTTAGCTACAAAATAGCAGTTCAGGAACTGGAAGCAGTTAATTCCATAAACTGTCTGGGAGTAGACATTAGGAGTGATTTAAAATGGAATGATCATATTAAGTTGATCGTCGGTAAAGCAGAAGCCAGACTGAGATTCATTGCAAGAATCCTAAGGGAATGCAATTCGAACACAAAGGAAGTAGGTTACAGCACACTTGTTCACCCACTGCTTGAATGTTGCTCACCAGTGTGCGATCCGTACCAGATAGGGTTGACAGAAGAGACAAAGAAGATCCAACGGAGAGCAGCGCGCTCCTTTACAGGGTCATTTACTAATCGCGAAAGTGTTACCGAGATGATAGATAAATTCTAGTGGAAGACTCTGCAAGAGAGACGCTCAGTAGTATGGTACGGGATTTTGTTGAAGTTTCGATAACATACCTTCACCGAGGAGTCAAGCAGTATATTGCTTCCTCCTACGTATATCTCGTGAAGAGACCATCAGGATAAAATCAGAGAGATTAGAGCCCACACAGAGGCATACCGACAATCTTTCTTTCCACGAACAATACGAGACTGTAATAGAAGGGAGAACCGATAGAGGTACTCAAAGTACCCTCCGCCACACACCGTCAGGTGGCATATGGAGTATGGATGTAGATGTGCATGTTATACACTGTTGATGCAAAACCTGTTTTAAGAAGTTTTTGTCCTGCATGCAATTTACACTGCACAACACAATCAAAGTGTCACTTTTTTGAAACTCTTATTGTCTCCCATTGTAACTTCGAAGATCGAAATTTGGCACAAAATTGCCCGTAAGCGTTCTCTCTATTGGCGCAAAAGCGAGACGCCCTGCGACTTAATCCTCGGGCTCGGCGACGCTTCAAACAGCATGGTGTCACCACATGCGAAAGAAAAAGGCTAGAGCTCAAAGTTGATGTGAGCTGTAAGCTGGATAATGATGTCACATTGGCACCAAATGTCACCAATACGCCACCGTGGACATGCCACACGATGAGATGGTTGTCGCATCCCATCTTACCCACATTTCACCCCTCCGCTTGACCCGTCTGCGGTGAAGGTCAGAACCTCAACGCGCAGCGTTGAATTCGCATGGGTTTCTTATGGGTGGTTATGGGTGGCCAAGGAAAACATTTCAGACTACCACCGCTCAGGATCGACACATATAGCGTGAAGAGATGGCACAAAGGGTGTCAATGAAACAACCCCATCCTTACGGGCGTTCATTTCCATACACTTCGCGCTCGAAAGCGACAGCCTGCACTGCAATGTACAACATTCGTGACAAATTTTGCCGCTGCTGCAGTACGAAAAAAAAAGTTCAAATGTGTGTGAAATCTTATGGGACTTAACTTCTAAGGTCATCAGTTCCTAAGCTTACACACTACTTAACCTAAATTATCCTAAGGACAAACACACACACACCCATGCCCGAGGGAGGATTCGAACCTCCGCCGGAATCAGCCGCACAGTCCATGACTGCAGCGTCCCACACCGCTCGGCTAAACACGCGTAGCGCTGCAGTACGATTCAACGCTTTTCTAAGGACATCGCTAGTCTGAAACTGCACTGAACGTGATCTTACCCATTTGCAGTGTAGCATGAGCGCAAGTTTTGTTTCGGTCTATACGGTGAAACCAGTAGGGACCGTTGAAGATCATCTGACCAAATTGTAGCTTGATCCGAAGCAGAAAAAAACTTTTATTCTTTTCCATCCCTTCTGTTTCGCGCACTCCTGTAGCGTGTGTTCGGGACGATGCGACATTGAAACGGTTGTGAATACAGTAGCCTAGGATCCCTCTAAGAGCCCCTCCCCCCAAGTACGCCAACACCATCATCAGCGCCACCTGCACACCATTATTGGGCACTTTAAAAATATCTGTATAAAGATATCCATCTGCCGATCTTTACTCGGCAGCCAGTTTGGCAACCCTTTTGATACTCGTCTGATTTCGCTTGTGGTCAGCATGTGCTAGTGTGGACCAGGTTGCCTGTCCTCTTTACAGGTAGGGATTGCTGGATGAGTACCCCTGAACTGGAGCATTTTTAAGTGCCCAACAAAGTTACTGGAGTGGTACCAAGGGAGTTGCCGTTTCTTGGAATATCGGATGGACTCGATGCCATTTCATTCAAATGTGGGTCAATGTCTCACAACTCCGTGTACGCGCCACAGGATGACGCGAAAAAGGGAGGTTCAAATGCTTCAAATGGCTCTGAGGACTATTGGACTTAACTTCTGAGGTCATCAGTATCCTAGAACTTAGAACTACTTAACCCTAACTAACCTGAGGACATCACAAACATCCATGCCCAAGGCAGGATTCGAACCTGCGACCGTAGCGGTCGCGCGGTTCCAGACTGAAGCGTCTAGAACCGCTAGGCCACTTCGACCGGCTGTCCTTAGGTTAGTTAGGTTTAAGTAGTTCTAAGTTCTAGTGGACTGATGACCTCAGAAGTTAAGTCCCATAGTGCTCAGAGCCATTTGAGCCAACCTGCATTCATTCATGTCAATTGTGAATTCCGAGGGACTTGGGAAATTCTAGCAGGACGATGCGACACCCCACACGTCCATAATTGCTGCAGAGTGGCTCCAGGAACACTGTTCTGAGTTTAAACACTTCCGCTGGTCACCAAACTCACCAGACACGAACGTTATTGAACATATTGCCTTCCAACGTGCTGATGAGAAGAGATCTCCACCCCCTCGTACTCTTACGGTTTTATTGACAGCCCTGGAAGACTCGTTGTGTCATCTCCCTCCAGCCCGCTTCAGACAGTAGTCGAGTCAATGCCACTTCGTGTTGCGGCACTTCTGCGTGCTCGCGGGGTCCCTATCCGATATTGGGCTGGTGTACCAATTTCTTTGGCTCTTCAGTGTATTTTCGTGTCCTGCAACTACGGAATGAATACGAGCAATGGACTTTCTGACCGTATTTAGGCTTACTGGCTGTACAAAAAAATTTTAGTTAGTACCAATCATTGGTACTTTAAGGGAGACGATGGTTTGCGCCCTTGTGCTCTGTTCAAGTACATATGTCGGCCTGGTGATATAGTACAGAAAGAACACAGTAGCCGCGGAGGACTGACCGAACTCTGATCTGTTATAGGCTCTCTAATGAAGGCGATACGGTAGTGCCAGCAAATTCGTCGGGACACAGGATAAAGAGCCAGAGGTTCTGTCGTAAAGGTTCATCAATTCGGTTCCTGCACTAAAAGCAAGATCTGTGAGGAACGGAAAATCAGTACTGCGTGTTTTGGAGGGAGTTATGCGGCATCAGGAAGCAGGCAGCACGGCAGTGCTTGATTCACGAAGTAGCCGCAGGCTTGAGTGACAGCGCCTACTAGCTTGCGATAGCGCGCTCAGATAACTCACAATTACCGCGCACGTCCGCCCAGATTTATCTCGCACTCGTGTCCGATTGATTCAGATGGCTTTTGCACGGCGACGCCCGATCTTAGGAAGATATCCTTTAATTGACAGTGCTCCGAATGGTTTATTCCCCGCTTCTAAATTGCGCCGGAACAGTTTGTTCCGCGCAGAGAAAACCAATTACTACGGGAGTGCCACGCGGATGATTCATAGGGCCCTCTCCTCAGCGCGTCGTCGAATCTGCGCCGGGTTCGCTTGTCGGTTGTAACTCGCCGTGAATAATGCCTGTGAAATAATGCACGTCTGCAAATAAGTTTAGCGCGACGAATGGCTCGCTCCGCTGCAGCTTATACACGCGAGAGCATGCGATGGCTTAGTTTCTGTCGCTGCGTGAGCTGGGCTCTTCTGAGCTATCTGGAAAAAAGCACTCCGTCTTCAGGCCACGAGTGGCCTACCGGGACCATCCGACCGCCGTGTCATCCTCAGATGAGGATGCTGATAGGAGGGGCGTGGGGTCAGCACACCGTTCTCCCGGTCGTTATGATGGTATTCTTGACAGAAACCGCTACTACTCGGTCGAGTAGCTCCTCAATTGGCATCACGGGGCTGACTGCATCCAGAAAAATAGCAACAGCGCATGGTGTACTGGATGGTCACCCATCCAACTGCCGGCCAAGCCCAACAGCGCTTAACTTCGGTGATCTCACGGGAACCGGTGTATCCACTGCGGCAAGGCCGTTGCCCAAGCTATCTGGAGATACGACCGATATTCTACAAATTCTCGAACATACAGCAAAATTATATACAGTGGCCAAAATACTATATTTCTTGAAACTACGGGTCTTAAGATGACGCCATGCCAATTTCAGATACGAACAATCAGTTGCCTGCTTTGTGGCAATGATGTAAACGATAAAAGTATAAAAAATAAAGCAGAGTAGTTATTACTTAGTTTAAAGGGTTTTAATGTTAAGATGAGAAGGATTCGCACATTTAACGATTTGTTTCCTACGTTGTAGACTGTTGCGAAGTGAGCATCGAAACTTTGATATTATCGTGGATATATAGCATATGAAGAGCGTTCAAGATGTCCAAAATCCGCACGAACATAGCAATGTTTCCCAGTGCTGACCACCATGATCGTCAATAGAAGGTATGCGAGCTAACTGACAGTAGAACATCTACATCTACATTTACATCCATACTAGGCAAGCCACCTGACGGTGTGTGGCGGAGGGTACCTTGAGTACTTCTATCGGTCTCGTATTGTTCGTGGAAAGAAGGATTGTCGGTATGCCTCTGTGTGGGCTCTAATCTCTCTGATTTTATCCTCATGGTCTCTTCCCGAGATATACGTAGGAGGAAGCAATATACTGCTTGACTCCTCGGTGAAGGTATATTCTCGAAACTTCAACAAAATCCCGTACCGAGCTACTGAGCGTCTCTCTTGCAGAGTCTTCCACTGCAGTTTATCTATCATCTCCGTAACGCTTTCGCGATTACTAAATGATCCTGTAACGAAGCGCGCTGCTCTCCGTTGAATCTTCTCTATCTCTTCTATCAACCCTATCTGGTACGGATCCCACACTGCAGAGCAGTATTCAAGCAGTGGGCGAACAAGCGTAATGTATCCTACTTCCTTTGTTTTCGGATTGCATTTCCTCAGGATTCTTCCAATGAATCTCAGTGTGGCATCTGCTTTACCGAAGATCAACTTTATATGATCATTCCATTTTAAATCACTCCTAATGCGTACTACCAGATAATTTATGGAATTAACTGCTTCCAGTTGCTGAACTGCTATATTGTAGCTAAATGATAAAGGATCTTTCTTCCTATGTATTCGCAGCACATTACACTTGTCTACATTGAGATTCAATTGAACATGAGTATGCCCTTACCACGATATTTTACACAAAGGTTTTGGTATGACAGACTACCCCGCTTGATGGGCGTTGTCTCTGTGCACCTACGACCAGGAATACTTAGGAATATAACTTATGTGACAGTAACTCCAGTTACTTCCTGCGACACTTCAAAACATTAGGTGAAATATCGATTCGTTGCTACATAAAAGAAATGAAGTAACAGGCAGGAAAGTGGGAACCGCGCGTAGCGTTGCGCAGTTGGAGATGAGCCGCTAGCAGTGGTGGATGTGGAGAGAGAGAGATGCCAAAGTTTTGAGAGGTAGCTATAAGCGGACGATCTGGACGTGTGTCCGCCACCGATAGGAAATCTGTAAAGATGGACGTCATGAATTGATACACACATATATGATGACTTTTGAACATTATTAAGGTAAATACATTGTTTGTTCTCTATCAAAATCTCTCATTTGCTAACTATGCCTATCAATAGTTAGTGCCTGCAATAGTTAGAATCTTTGGTTTAGCTGGCAGTATTGGGCTCGCTGTATTGCAGTAGTTCGAGTAATGAAGATTGTTGTGAGGTAAGTGATTCATGAAAGGTATAGGTTATTGTTAGTCAGGGCCATTCTTTTGTAGAGATTATTGAAACTCAGACTGCGTTGCGCTAAAAATATTGTGTCAGTTTACTGATGGTCAGAATAAGTAAAAAGGGAAATGTCTGAGTACGTTCAGTTTTGCTCAGCTGTTTGAAAACCAAATAACGTAAGAGGTTTACCAGCACAGTCATTCATAATTTTTCTGAGGGCACGTTACATATGTCGACCCTTAGCCGAGGATACCTCACTGGAATCTTCTGATTTTTTTCTTGTAGTTTGTGCAATTAGTGTAGCTTTTGTTTATTGCTAGCGCGTAAATGTAGAGAGAATCTCCTTTGTAGTTGTAGTTTTTCTTTGTTGTACTGCAAAACAGTTGTGGCATGCATATAGATTTGCACCAGATATTTCGCAGCTGTGCTTGCAATTAATTAGATATTATTTTCAGTGCTATGTTATTGTGTTTTCTTATTTTGCTCTTCAAATTGAGCTTTTCTGTTTCATAGTGTGAAATATTGTGACAATTATGGCGTGTGAAAAACGTAATACTAGGCTCCAAAGTAAACTGAGAAATGACAGTGAAGACGAGAGTAGTGTGTTAGCGCCATCGTGTAATGAATTAACTAATGTTCAACATAGTAATTTGGTAATTGTGGATTGGGAAATGGAGCAGGCAATAAATAATGGTGTAGACAGTGAAACAGCTAGTAAACAGGGTAGTATTGTCGATCGATCGGTCGGCAACAGCTCACCCCAGGAATCCGAAATGACAGGACACAATCTTGCAAATACTGTAGATTTAGGTTTTGCCTCATTACCCGCTTCTCAATCAAGTCAAGACACATTTTCTGCTTTTCAAAATGCGAATGTTGTCGGTGCAAATGCACTGCCGAAAAGTACAGAGGAACATGTTTCAGACACCAGTGCTTCGTTATTACAATTAATGCAACAAATGGGACAACAGCTTCAAAAGTTAGACACAATGGAACAAAATCAGAGACAAATACAGCAAAAGCTTCTAAAGATAGACACGACGCTTGAACAAACACGCAAAGATTTAACTGCTGAGTTAATTAACATCGAATCTAAATGTCAAAAAGTCTGTAACGACATAAAAACACAAATCTGTGCGCATTTTCAACTTATTTTTTCGCGGCATGAAAATGCATTACAGAATCACGAAGCAGCCATAAAAGAACTGCAAACTATTGTTCATGAAAATCGCGACTCCTTGCTGGCTAAAATTGACTCAGTTGCATCTACCGATTCGGTTACGCAACTTGCAAAAACTCAGGAAAACTTAAAGGACACAGTAGATACTCTAAAACGTGGTTCAGAAAAACACACGGTGGAAATCAGTTCATTATCGGAGAAAGTAGCCGAACTTTCGGATCAGTTCACTAATTTATCTACAAAGGTAGATGATGATCTGAATGGCACAAGACCGGTAGCCTTCACTGACACAGAAGGGTACGAACAAATTAGAAAATTCAAACATAATCAGAATCAAATTAACACGCAACACAAAAGAGAAATCCGGGAAGTACAAGATCAGTTGGCACAAGTACTACAAGAATTACGAATTTCAGAGGAGACTCGCGCTTCGACACGCGAAGAGGGATTCAGAAATAAAGAAAAGTCACAAAGTAACAACACAGGGTATTTTGGAAATTATGAAAGAAATTGTCATAGTGCACCGAATTTTGAGATGGAACCGCCGACACGACGTAACAATGACCGATGTGCGACTCGCCGACATGATGACTTTGACTATAAGCTGTTCATTACTACACGTAAATTCAAAACATTTAAGAATTCTGGCAACGACATTCATCCACAAGCATGGCTTCATCAATTCTCTCATTGTTTTCCTCCCAACTGGTCATTGGAGCGCAGATTAGAATTTATGTATGGCTACTTAGAGAATGAGCCAGCTGTAAGAATGCGATCGGTCACTCACGGTTGTCACAGTGAAGGAGAACATTATCATGCCTTCCTCTCAGCATATTAGTTTCAAGCTACTCAAGATCGCGTAAAACATAGCATCATAATGATGAAATACTTCGAACAATCTGAATTTTCCATGTTACACAAGAGTCAGTATCTCTGAAACCCATACAGGACCTCAGAACTTATTCGCATTTGCTTAATCAAATTGCCTGAACATTTGAGACATATTATTTTGGCAGGACGTTGCAAAGACGACATCGAAGGTTTTCAGGGGCTTTTACAAGAATTAGAAATCGACACAGACTGTCGCGGGATGCGAAAACAGGCAAACAATCATTACAGGTCACGTCCGTCACAATTCCGCCATGAAAGAAATAATAACTGGACACGACAAAACTATTCTCACAACGCAAATCGTGACCAAAACAGACACCACCCGTATGACAACCGTTGGCAAAGTAATAATAATTATAGGGAAAGATCACCTCTCCGCTGTAATGACTATGGCAGAGACAATCAGAGAAACACACAATATGGGAACCAAAATAATTATTATCGAGGGAGACAGAATAACTTCAGACCCAACGGTCCACCGCGCAATTACGACTCATGGAGAAATTCTCCACCACATGACTGACAAGAAAGAAATTACAGAAACTACCGACATGACGACAGACGATATATTCATAACCACAGACCTGAATTTCATCAGAACTGGCGGGATTCAAACAGGGCAGGGCCCTCTCGGCAAGGTGAGTTTGTAGAAGTTAGGTCTCCTAATCCCAATAACGACGCACGCCAACAAAGAGACAGCGGAGCGCCTTATTCTGCTCTCCCACGATGTCTAACGACTACTGAGGTCGCTGATATGAAGTACCTGGCTGCAGAATGCACCTAATGTGAGCAACGTTTGTTTTTTGGCTTGTCCGGATACTTTTGATCACATAGTGTACCATTCCCAGTCCTTCGGCAAGGTTGCCAAGGCATTTGTGGTATTTGTGGTAAGTTCTATGAGACCAAACTGCTGAGGTAATCGGTCCTTAGGCTTACACACTACTTAATCTAACTTAAACTAACTTCCACTAAGGGCAACAGAAACATCCATGCCCACGGGAGGACTCGAACCTCCGACGGGTGGAGCCGCGCGAACAGTAGCAAGGCGCTCTAGATCGCACGGCTACCTGGTGCGGCCACCAAGGCATTATTTTATTGATTACGGTTATTGATAAACACATTTTTTTTAAAAATCTGATTACTTATGAGTTATAAACTGAATCGATTGAGCTCATTTTCTGATTTAGTAGTCAGATGCGTTGCTTAATCATTGATTTGATGAGTGATGATTTATTTGAATTAAATATAACATGATCAAATTGATTTGTATAATTAATTTATCCAATTAAAGGACTTCAGCCACACGACAGGCAAGGGCTATGCATGGGGTGACCCTACATCTCCATCACACTCTACTGCATCTGTTTCCAACGCTGATGTCGCAACGGCGTTTCACTTAAAGGAAAAAGTTTTGTATCACATCTATAACAAGGCTCACACCTGGGAATCCGACATCATCTCTCAGACGCCTGTCGTACCTAATATAACATTCTCAGAACGTCAGGTGCTGAAAAATGGTTCAAATGGCTGTGAGCACTATGGGACTTAACATCTTAGGTCATCAGTCCCCTAGAACTTAGAACTACTTAAACCTAACTAACCTAAGGACATCACACACGTCCATGCCCGATGCAGGATCCGAACCTGCGACCGTAGCAGTCCCGCTGTTCCGGACTGCAGCGCTAGAACCGCACGACCACCGCGGCCGGCATCAGGTACTGACTGATGGCACTAAAACCTACTTCGTTGCTGTGATTACAGTGATGGTGGCATAGATTTTCGTTTCTCAGACACGCAGCCTGCAACCTAGCATCCCCTAAGAGCAGCCCCTGCCAGCGCCTCACATTATCTGCACAGGTCCTCTGACGACTTTGCCACGGAGGTCGGCACCAGGGCGGCTCTGCGGTTGCTGCCAGACACTACTCCCACCGGCGTTCGCTGTAATGGCCCTCACGGACATTCGGCCTGCATCAGCTGTCCAGTCCGCAGCTCGGGGTCTAGTAGCTAGCGTTGCTACCTCTCGATCACGGGGTTCTGGGTTCGAGTACCAGCTGCGTTGAAGATTTTCTCTGCCTGGGAACTGAGTGTTTGTGTTGTCATCATTCCATCGTCATTCGTGAAAGTGGCTAGATTGGACTGTGTACAGACAGGGAATTTGTACGGGCGCTGATGACCGTGCTGTTGACCGTCCCACAAACCAAACATCATCAGCAGCCAACCAGGCGTCTGCTCTCTTAATAGCACCAACGCTGCACCTACCTGTGCTGCCGGATGGACGTCCTACCTCCGATTTCTCAATAGATGCCCCCAGTGGTTCGCAGGACATATGGGGGCGTGGATCGTTTGACGCCATTCGCCACAGCGTCACGAGCTGCTCCAAGTAACGGGTAAGGCGAACTGTAGATTGCGGTTAATTGGTAGAATCCTGAAGCGATGCAGTCCTTCGACAAAGTATATTGCTTACTATACGTTAGTTCATCCAGTCTTGGAGTATTGTTCGTCTGTATGGGACCCTTACCAGTTGGGTCTGATTCAAGAGATTGAGAAGGTCCATAGAAGAGCGGTCAGATTCGTGACTGGTACATTTAGCCATCGCGAGAGCGTTACAGACCTCATAGAAAGTTTGAAGTGGGACACACTTGCAGATAGACGGCGCGCTAAACGGAAGAGGCTGCTCACTAAATTCCGAAATCCGATCTTCACCGAGGATGTAGAGCATATCTTATTATCATCAACTTTCAAATCGTGCAATGATCACCATTCAAATATAAGGGAAATAAGAGCTCGTACTGAGGCGTTCAGACAGTCATTTTTCCCTCGCGCGATCTGTGAGTGGAAGAAGGGCCGAAAAATGACTTTGGCGCAAATTGTCCCCTCCGCCACACACCGCTTGGTTTGCTAACGGAGTATATATGTAGATGTAGATCAGAAACACCCCCGCTGCCGGCAGCACCCTCACTACAGTATGGAGGTGTTGAATATATTGGAGGGGGAGAGGAATGCAGTATCAGTGACATCTTTATCTAATGTACCCAGCGCGTCCTTCGCAGCTTAAAGCTACGCAAGAGACAGCACTTTTAAATCTCCTGCCAGCATGTCACGGTGCGAGGCAACCCTACCACCACTCACTGTTTCGAATGAGGGGCACCACGCAAAAACCCCACCAGAGGACGCCCAAATCACATTATCTCACTGCACGCTGCTCTGAATGGCCACCTCGTCTTTTTAAGCAGATGTAATTCAAAGCGCGGGCTGAGATCAAGTGCATTTATAAACTTATGAACATTAGTGTGGAAGACTACAGTGAGAAACAATACATCGATGTGCCATGTCGCTACTAATCATTACTAATATTCAGCGTCTTATACAGCGTTAACATTAATTACCGGTCCTTTCATACAGACGAACGTGTAAGGAGGTGGCGGACTGTACATACACCACATTTGGAAAACCCGACAAAGTGTCTGTCGAAACGGTCCTCCAAATCTGATGTAGGCAAAGTCCGCCTCCTCCCTAAAAGGACCCATGATCACACAAACACACAAAAAGGACCGGAAATATTGGTTGTTGGTGTATGTGATGGTACTTATGTTGGTATAGCGCTACTGCCTCTCGACCCCTTCTATCTGCTTGGCCGTACGCGAACACTATCTCACCTTATTCCAGACATGAATACCGGACGATTCTACTGGCTGCAGTTCGCTGCGTCAATCACACAGCCTCCTGCAACGCACAAAGCAACTGCAAAATTGATTCTGGTTGGTAGAATGTGCAGTCTGTATCAGTTACCTCCGAACTCCCTGGGAAGAGATGAAAGAGGTGGAACCACCTTATGCACAAGCTCCTAAAGAAATTAAAATTAAAAAACAAGTAATAGTAGAGTGTGTCACGACTCAGTTTCTAGTCAGTATATATAGCAAGCAGGTTTAAGCAAAAATATGGTAGGGGTTTGTCACATTCCATGCATAGTACACAGTGATACTTTTGCAGAAAAGTGGTCAAATATTAGACGAATTTTACCAAACATTGTTTCATTTTCACACATTAAAAATAAGTATTTTTCTGAAACTTCCTGGCAGATTAAAACTGTGTGCCCGACCGAGACTCGAACTCGGAACCTTTGCCTCTCGCGGGCAAGTGCTCTGCCAACAGGGCTACCGAAGCACGACTCAGCTCCGGTACTAACAGCTTTACTTCTGCCAGTATCCGTCTCCTACCTTCCAATCTTTACAGAAGCTCTTCTGCGAACAGTTTTAATCTGCCAGGAAGTTTCATATCAGCGCACACTCCGCTGCAGAGTGAAAATCTCATTCTGGAAGTATTTTTCTGATTCACAGTTTCAAAGCATTAAGCACATAATAAAAACAAACGGAAAGTGTGGGACCTATCAGGAACTTTGTGGATAGTTGGGTTGCAGTCATCTCCGTCCAAAAACTTCAAAAATATCGGTTACCAACTTTTCAGGGAAATCTTAATGTTTCCAGTATTATTTATATCCGTCTTGGCCTTGATGAATGATTTCATATTGTGCAGTTTCTTCATAATCTGCCCGTTTGTAATTTCTTTCCCAAAACTAACCCTGTAACGGTGTTGTATTTTCTTAATACTATCTGCCTTCTCTCTTCTTGCGGCCGGTGTTTGCGATTTGCTGAAGACTACTGGATAATCTTTCATAATGTTCGTGAAGGCTAATTCTGAATCTTCCAGTTCGACACAGAAATAACGTGAGAAAAACATTCGGTATCACATAACACACGCAAACGAAACAAACTGAGAACCAAAGATGTTGGATTTTAACCTCTTTGCTGAGAACTTACACAATAAGGAGGGGAGGTAGAGAGAAAGCACTCCTGGGTCAGAGATTATGCTTCCTAGTTTTTACTCATACGAACCTGAGAACTTTCTCTGAGAATGTGCTTTTGCTCTGAGTATCAACTCTGCAGAATGTTCTCGTTTTTATTCATACGACCCATGGTCAAAGGAGCTTCCATTCGCCAGCGCCGTATACCGTGGCAACGATGCATTTCCGAACACATGTTCATAGGACATCTTCTCCTTCATTTCAGTCAGGAATACGTCCCTGCAGTTCTTCGGTTTTTTTAACGTTCACCCTGTGTAAGAGTATCAGTTTTCGAGACTATTTGTTACAGTCAAGAACATTACTATCATTTGTATATAACTCATCCCCACAACGTTCAAAGTTATTTATAAGCCAAGTATTAAGCGCACATAGTGTAAAATAACTTATTAATGTGTTACCTTTTTGTAGATGTCTGCTTTTATTTATTTGTCACATCCCTACCGATAAAGCAATTATTGCCATAGGTGATTTGAAACTGAAGAAACTAGTATATCTGCATATTTCCATTCACTAGTTGGTTGTGGACTAGGCATATTCAGGTTACAGGGATAGTATTATGAAACTATAATAATATTTAATAAGTATGATATTTGTTGTTCAAATAACTTACGGGTTTGCTGCCTGGTGACGTCGTCGACCACAGCCGGTATTTCGACAGGAGCACACCCTGCCATTCTCAAGGCACAAATGCAAGGAGGAAGCAATGTGCAAGGGAATTTAATACCTCGGTTCACAGAGGAGAAACAAGGAAGAAACCACACAAAGAACAAGTAACCGCAGAGTCAACACACAACCAAAGATGGTTATAGTGAGAGACACATCAAACGTGCGTTGCGCTATCAGCCTTCTGTGCAACGGGTGAGTGACGATAGCAACGTAGTGGCACCTAAGTCTACGGCCTTTCGGCCTTACACAGGAAGCATTTCCAACAGGACTGGCCGTATTTTGCGGAAAGATGATGTGAAATGTGTTTTTCGACCACCTTCTAAGATTAAGGCCCAGTTGGCGTCAGTAAAAGATGATCTTGGTTTGCGTAAGGCTGGTGTCTATCGTATTCCTTGGAGTTGTGGCATGTCGTATATTGGTCAGACAATCAGGACTGTGGGAGACCGGTGTATTGAACATAAGCGTCACACACTCTTACAAGAGTCAAGCAAATCCGCTATTGCAGAACATTGCCTTGGCACCGGTCATCCTATGGAATACAAAACACGGAGATTCTGGCTTGCACGTCCAGCTTTTGGGGTAGTGTTATTAAGGAAGCTGTTGAAATCAAACTATCAAGCAATCTTATAAACAGAGATGGGGATTTTGTTTAAATGCTGCTTGGAATCCGGCTCTGTCTCTCATCAAAAAACGGAGGGACAGAATTAGTGCTACCTCACCTGTTGATTAACAGTCACTATCGATATTTCTGATTATCTTTGTTCGTGTTGACACTCGTTCTGTGTGTGATATCTTCATTGTTTCTCCTCTGTGAACCGATGTATTAAATTCCCTTGCACATTGCTTCCTCCTTGCATTTGTACCTTGAGAATGGCAGGGTGTGCTCCTGTCGAAATATCGGCTGTGGTCGACGACGTCACCCGGCAGCAGACCCGTAAGTTATTTGAACATTCAATTCGCAGGGAAAAGTTAAGATCTCACATGATATTTGGTGTTAATTGAAGAACATCTTACAGATACGCTCTAAGATAATAAAAAATCGAAGCATCAAATGGGACAGAAATCGGTAGACGGGATGTACACGTAAAGACAAACAAATGACTACAATTTCAGAAAAATTTAATTGTCTATTCAAGAGGAAGAACGTCACAAATTGAGCAAGGCAATAACGCGTTGGTCCACCTCTAGCCCTTACGCAAGTAATTATTCAGCTTGGTCTTCATTGGAAGTATTGTTGGATATTCTCCCGAGAGATATCGTGCCAAATTCTGCCCAATTAGAGCTTAGATCGTCGAAATCTCTAGTTGGTATGAAGTTCCTGTCCGTAATGCTCCAAACGTTCTCAATTGAGGAGAGATCCGATTACCTTTCTGGCCAAGACGGGGTTTCACAAACATGAAGACGAACAGTATAAACTCTCGCAATGTGCGGGCGGAAATTATCTTGTTGTAATGTAAGCCCAAGATGGCTTGCCATGAAGGGCAACAAAACGGGACGTCCGTCGACGTACCGCTGTGCCGTAAAAATGCCGCTGGTGACAATCAAAGGGGTTCTGCTATGAAAAGAAATGCCACCCCAAACCATCACTCCTGTTTGCCGGCCGTTTGGCGGGCGACAGTCAGGTTGGTATCCCACCACTGTCCACGGCGTCTCCAGGCACGTCATTGCTGGCCATGGGGCTGACTTCGAATCGAGACTCATCACTGGAGACAGTTCTGCTCTAGTCAGTGAGATTCCAAGCCAACAATGTGGTAGCCACTCCCTTCCTAAACACTTCAAGTTCTTCCAAACTGTGGATAGCTTTGCGCTGTTATTACAGTCATTTCACGTAGCATACTTCGTCTTTGCTTTATTATTTGATATGTAATACATCCCCTTATTCCCCCAACTTCACTCCCCCTCCAACAGCTTCCTTCACTGTAAGTTAATCTGTTTACGACGTTCAAAGTATCTTGTTCTTTCAGGTATGTGCGTACTGCCCAGTACAGTTTTTTGCATTTTGTTGTCGTTTACTGTTCCAGCAGTTTACGATGTACTTTGCTTTTCTTTCCTCAGAATGCTACTTACACCATCATCATCATCATCATCATCATTTAAGACTGATTATGCCTTTCATCGTTCAGTCATAGTCCCCCTTATAAAATTCCTCCATTATCCCCTATTCAGTGCTAACATTGGTGCCTCTTCTCATTTTAAGCCTATTATTTCAAAATCATTCTTAACCGAATCCAGGTACCTTCTCCTTGGTCTACCCCGACTCCTCCTACCCTCTACTGCTGAACCCATGAGTCTCTTGGGTAACCTTGCTTCTCCCATGCGTGTAACATGACCCCACCATCTAAGCCTGTTCATCCTGACTGCTACATCTATAGAGTTCATTCCAAGTTTTTCTTTGATTTCCTCATTGTGGACACCCTCCTGCCATTGTTCCCATCTACTAGTACCTGCAATCATCCTAGCTACTTTCATATCCGTAACCTCAACCTTGTTGATAAGGTAACCTGAATCCACCCAGCTTTCGCTCCGATAAAACAAAGTTGGTCGAAAGATTGAACGGTGCACAGATAACTTAGTCTTGGTACTGACTTCCTTCTTGCAGAAGAGAGTAGATCGTAGCTGAGCGCTCACTGCATTAGCTTTGCTACACCTCGCTTCCAGTTCTTTCACAATGTTGCCATCCTGTGAGAATATGCAACCTAAGTACTTGAAACCATCCACCTGTTCTAACTTTGTTCCTCCTATTTGGCACTCAATCCGTTTATATCTCTTTCCCACTGACATTACTTTCGTTTTGGAGATGCTAAACTTCATACCATAGTCCTTACATTTCTGATCTAGCTCTGAAATATTACTTTGCAAACTTTCAATCGAATCTGCCATCACAACTAAGTTATCGGCATATGCAAGGCTGCTTATTTTGTGTTCACATATCTTAATCTCATCCATAAATAATATGAACAACATTGGAGACAGTTGTAGCCTTGTCTTGACCCTGAAACTACTCTGAACCATGAACTCAATTTACCGTCAACTCTAACTGCTGCCTGACTATCCATGTAAAGACCTTTAATTGCTTGCAAAAGTTTGCCTCCTATTCCATAATCTCATAGAACAGGCAATAGCTTCCTCCTAGGAACCCGGTCATACGCCTTTTCTATATCTCTAAAGCATAGATACAATTCCCTGTTGCACTCATAACACTTTTCCATTATTTGCGCCGGCCGCGGTGGTCTCGCGGTTGTAGGCGCGCAGTCCGGAACCGTGCGAATGCTACGGTCGCAAGTTCGAATCCTGCCTCGGGCATGGATGTGTGTGATGTCCTTAGGTTAGTTAGGTTTAAGTAGTTCTAAGTTCTAGGGGACTGATGACCACAGCAGTTGAGTCCCATAGTGCTCAGAGCCATTTTCTTTTTTTTATCCATTATTTGCCATAAGCTAAAGATCTGGCCCTGACAACCTCTAAGAGGCCTAAACCCACACTGATTTTCATCCAATTGGTCCTCAACTAATACTCGCACTTTCCTTTCAACAATAACTGAGAAGATTTTACCCACAACGCTGATTAAAGAGATACCTCTGTAGTTGTTACAATCTTTTCTGTTTCCATGTTTAAAGATTGGTGTGATTACTGCTTTCGTCGAGTCTGATGGAACCTGTCCCGACTCCCAGGCCATTTCAATTATCCTGTGTAGCCATTTAAGACCTGACATTCCACTGTATTTGATGAGTTCCGACTTAATTTCATCCACCCCAGCTGCTTTATTGCACTGCAACCTATTGACCATTTTCTCCACTTCTTCAAATGTGGTCCTATTTCCGCCATCATTCCTATCCCATTGTACCTCGAAATATGAAACATTACTGATCGTATTTTCACCTACATTGAGCAACTCTTCAAAATATTCCCTCCATCTGGCCAAGGACTCCACAGGATTCACCACCAGTTTTTCTGACCTGTCCAAAATACTTGTCCTCTCCTTCTTACCTCCCTTTCGAAGACTGCTAATTCCACTCCAGAATGGTTTTCCAGCAGCTTGACCCAAAGTCTCTAACCTGTGTCCAAAGTCTTCTCAAGATTTCTTCTTGGATGCTGTAATTAACTGTTTGGCTTTGTTTCTTTCTTCAACATAACTTTCTCTTTCTACCTGAGTTCTAGTATGTAGCCATTTTTGATACGGCTTCTTTTTCCTTTTACAGGCTGCCTTGACTATGTCATTCCACCAAGCTGTTTGCTTCATCCTACCTTTACACACTACTGTTCCAAGACATTCTTTAGCCACTTCTAGTACTGTGTCCCTGTACCTTGTCCATTCCTTTTCCAATGACTGTGATTGACAATATTCAACTAACTGGTACCTTTCTGAGATCACTGTTATGTACTTGTGCCTGATTTCCTTATCCTGAAGTTTCTACACTCTTATCCTCCTACATTTGGACCTGACCTCCTGCACTTTCGACCTCACAATCCTAATTTCACTGCAGATTAAATAATGATCAGTGTCATCAAAGAATCCCCTGAATACACGTGTGTTCCTTACAGCCTTCCTGAATTCCTGATCTGTTATTATATAGTCAATGACAGATCTGGTTCCCGTGCCTTCCCAAGTATACCGGTGAATGTTCTTATGTTTAAAAAAGGAGTTTGTGGTTACTAAGCTCATACTGGCACAGAAATGCAAGAGTTTTTTCCCGTTCCTGTTGGCCTCCATATCCTCTCCAAATTTACCCATAACCTTTTCATAGCCTTCTGTTCGATTTCCAATCCTGGCATTAAAATCACCCATGAGCAGAACAATGTTCTTGTCCTTTACTCTAACAACTACATCACTGAGTGCCTCATAAAAACTATCCATCTTATCTTGATCTGTCCCTTCACAATGCGAATATACTGACAATCCTAATTTTCTTGCTAGACACTGTCAAATCTATCCACATCAGTAGTTCGTTTACATAACTTATTGCAACTATGCTGGGTTCCATTTCTTTCCTGATGTAAAGCCCTACACCCCATTGTGCTATTCCTGCTTTGACTCCTGACAGGTAGACCTTGTATTCTTCCACTTCCTCTTCTTTCTCACCCCTTACCCGAATGTCCCTAACAACTAAAACGTCCAGCCCCATCTTACTTGCAGCCTCTGCCAGCTCTACCTTCTTCCCAGAGTAGCCCCCATTGATATTAATAGCTCCCTATCTCATTACCATTTGTTTGCCAAGTGGTATCTTAGGAGTCCCTGGTTTGTCAGTTTGAGGTGGGACTCCGTCACTTCAAAAGGTCCGAGGCATTTTGCTCTGATTGTTTCCAGCATCATATTTAAAGTACTAGGGTGGTGGTTGTTAGTGTTTAACGTCCCGTCGACAACGAGGTCATTAGAGACGGAGCGCAAGCTCGGGTTAGGGAAGGATTGGGAAGGAAATCGGCCGTGCCCTTTCAAAGGAACCATCCCGGCATTTGCCTGAAACGATTTAGGGAAATCACGGAAAACCTAAATCTGGATGGCCGGAGACGGGATTGAACCGTCGTCCTCCCGAATGCGAGTCCAGTGTGCTAACCACTGCGCCACCTCGCTCGGTAAAGTACTCGGGAAGCAGGTTGCTAGCCTTACTTGCCCCGAGTCCCATTGAGTTTTACCCCTAACGGTTGAGGGACTAACCGGTGGGTTTGGTAGTCTTTGCCGTATGATCACAAAGGTGACCAAGGCTCAGAATATGTCCGAGATGCCCAGCCTTATTCCAAAGTAACTGGTATCCCGACTGTCGGGATCATTTACTTGGCCACTGATACGTTGCCCGTGGTTCATGAACTAGAAAATGACTACAGGAACCCACACCAAGAACCACTGCTACTGACATCTGATTTTAATTTGTTTACACGCTTTACTATTCACGGCCACTTTCCCTGGTTTGCTACTTCATTGGTTATAACTACCCCCCACTCCCCCGTATTCAGTTTTACTTGTATTTTAATCTGTTACATTCCTTCTTACAAGCATATTTTCTCTCATGACAGTTACGTGCTTATGAATACGGTTCTACATATTTATGTCTGTTTAGGTCATGTTTACATGTTTCATGGAGTGTATTGCGTTCACATATTGTTACTCAGCACGATCCCGTATTTATTTACAAGTTCTTCTCAGTGCTGCTTCACGCACACATGAGGAAATAATAAGCACTATTTACCTGAGGCAAGCAGGTATAAGTCACATAACTCGACCGCCTCCCTCTACGCCCTCTCCCCCTTTGTTCTATTATAATTAGTCTTATTCTCTTTTAATGTTTGCTATTAACTATTTTGTTTGCTAAATCGGGCATTGGCTGCTCAGTGCACCTACGCGCAGTAAGCACCACCTACCATAGTTTACCTGTTCCCATCGCCTGCACATATTAGTCTGTTGGTTCAAATGGCTCTGAGCACTATGCGACTTAACTTCTGAGGTCATCAGTCGCCTAGAACTTAGAACTAATTAAACCTAACTAACCTAAGGACATCACACACATCCATGCCCGAGGCAGGATTCGAAATTGCGACTGTAGCGGTCACGCGGTTCCAGACTGAAGTGCCTAGAGCCACACGGCCACACCGGCCGGCTATTAGTCTGTTGGCTCATGTCGCTAGCCATATACAGGGTGGCCCATTGATAGTGACTGGGACAAATATCTCACGAAATAAGCAACAAACGAAAAAACTACAAATAAAGAAACTCGTCTAGCTTGAAGGGGGAAACCAGATGGCGCCATGGTTGGCCCGCTAGATGCCGCTCCCATAGGTCAAACGGATATCTACGGCGTTTTTTTTGTTTTTTTTTTTTATAGGCACCCCCATTTTCATTACATATTCGTGTAGTGCGTAAGGAAATATGAATGTTTTAGTTGGACCACTTTTTTCGCTTTGTGATAGATGGCGCTGTAACAGTCACAAACGTGTAAGTACGCGGTATCACGTAACAGTCCGTCAGTGCGGACGGTACTTGCTTCGTGATACATTACCCGTGTTAAAATGGACCGTTTACAAATTGCAGAAAAGTCGATATCGTGTTGATGTATGGCTATTGTCATCAAAATGCCCAACGGGCGTGTGCTTTTTATACTGCTCGATATCCTGGGCGACATCATCCAATGGTCCGGACCGTTCGCCGGATAGTTACGTTATTTAAGGAAACAGGAAGTGTTCAGCCACATGTAAAACGTCAACCACGACCTGTAACAAATGTGATGCCCAAGTAGGTGTTTTAGCTGTCGTCGCGGCTAATCCGCACATTGGTAGCAGACAAACTGCGCAAGAATCGAGAATCTAAAAAAAGTCGGTGTTGAGAATGCTTCATCAACATCGATTGCACCCGTACCATATTTCTATTCACCAGGAATTGCATGTCGACGACTTTGAACATCGTGTACTGTTCTGCCATTGGGCGCAAGAGAAATTACGGGACGATGACAGATTTTTTTCACGCGTTCTATTTAACGACGAAGCGTATTTCACCAACAGCGGTTAACGTACGCCGGCATAATATGTACTATTGGGTAACGGAAAATCCACGATGGCTGCGACAAGTGGAACATCAGCGATCTTGGCATATTAATGTATGGTGCGGCATTATGGGAGGAAGGATAATTGGCCCCCATTTTATCGATGACAATCTACATGGTGCAATGTATGCTGATTTCCTACGTAATGTTCTACCAATGTTACTACAAGATGTTTCACTACATGACAGAATGGCGATGTACTTCCAACATGATGGATGTCCGGCACATAGCTCGCGTGCGGTTGAAGCAGTATTGAATAGCATATTTCATGATAGGTGGTTAGGCGTCGAAGCACCATACCATGTCCCGCACGTTCACCGGATCTGATGTCCCAGGATTTCTTTATGTGGAGAAAGTTGAAGGATATATGCTATCGTGATCCACCGACAACGCCTGACAACATGCATCAGCGCATTGTCAATGTATGTGCGAACATTATGGAAGGCGAACTACTCGCTGTTGAGAGGAATGTCGTTACATGTATTGCCAAATGCATTGAGGTTGACGGACATCATTTTGAGCATTTATTGCATTAATGTGGTATTTACAGGTAATCACGCTGTAACAGCAAGCGTTCAAAAAATGGCTCTGAGCACTATGGGACATAACTGCTCAGGTCATCAGTCCCCTAGAACTTAGAACTAATTAAACCTAACTAACCTAAGGACATCACACACACATGCGCGAGGCAGTATTCGAACCTGCGATCGTAGCGGCTGCGCGGTTCCACACTGTACCGCCTAGAGCCGCTCGGCCACTCCGGCGGGCAGCATGAATTGTCAGAAAAGATAAGTTCATAAAGGTACGTGTATCACATTGGAACAACCGAAATAAAATTTTCAAACGTACCTACGTTCTGTAGTTTAATTTTAAAAACCTACCTGTTACCAACAGTTCGTTTAAAATTGTGAGACATATGTTTGTGACTATTACAGCGCCATCTATCACAAGGCGAAAAAAGTGGTCCAACTTAAACATTCATATTTCTTTACATACTACACGAATATGTAATAAAAATGGGGGTTCCTATTTTTAAAAAACCAGTTGATATCCTTTTGACCTATGCCAGCGCCATCTAGCGGGCCAACCATAGAGCCATCTGGTTTCCCCCTTCAGGCTAGACAAGTTTCGTTCTTTGTAGTTTTTTCGTTTGAAACTTGTTGCGAGAGATATTTGGCTCGGTCACGATCAATGGACCACCCTGTATGTGCCATACTAGATGTTAGTGTTCAAATGGTTCAAATGGCTCTGAGCACTATGGGACTTAACTGCTGAGGTCATCAGTCCCCTAGAACTTAGAACTACTTAAACCTAATTAACCTAAGGGCATCACACACATCCATGCCCGAGGCAGGATTCGAACCTGCGACCGTAGCGGCCGCGTGGATCCAGACTGTAGCGCCTAGAACTGCTTGGCCACTCAGGCCGGCAGATGTTAGTGTCACGTGCGTTTTATTTTAAGAGTCTTACGACAAAGTCATTCTAAATGTCAGCTGGATCCAATGGCATTTGTGCTTTTTTTTTAAACGTTGTACGACAAAGTCCTACAGCATTGAGCTATTACCTTCAATTATCTATTTTTAACTATTGATATTTGTAGTTTCTATGTGCATTGTACTAGAAAAAGACTTTTGACTCCAACATCCTGCTTTGTCAATATGTGATTCTATTAAAGATTACGCTTTTCTTTAAAAAATGTAATTTATAGTTTATCGACTTTGGTTCAGTTTTTGATTTGCATTTGTAACTATTTGTAATAATTTGTTTAATAGGCCCATTTCCCTTCTGAAGAAAACAAATATTTGTCGAAACCATGGTAAAGGGTTAATAAGCCATTAATTCTGGAACTAGGTGGCTGTTATTTTCCAATCCTACCAAGTTTCTGTGTGGATTGCTGCGATAGCATCGCTCAGTATTTCTGCAGGAGACCCCCAATGATTCGTTGAGTCCATGCCATGTCGCGTTTCTGCACTATGCTGGGCAAAAGGAAGTCCGAAGCGATATCACGAGGTATCCCACGACTTTTATCACCTTAGTGTACAGACATTAAAAGGAAGAGCCACTTTTGAGCGAGCATACCCAAAGAATATCTCACCATGTGACGGGCCTTACATACAGTATTTGTTTATTGATAGTTGCCTTCCAAGGCTGCTGATTTGGGTTAAGGGGGCATCAGATACGTTCGAAATTGAAATCCTTCATCACCAATCAGTACACGAGGGAAGGGTGTTTTTGCTAACGACAGTGGTTTCGGAGGAAGAATACATTTTCCTTGAGTGAGTTCGCAAAAAAACGCAGTTTTCAAAAGTTTTGTGCTTCAGAGTGTCAGCCATAGCTGCCCACGTCAACCACCACGAAACTGTAATCATGACCAATAACTGCAAGCAGGACAATTAAAAAAAAGTTTGTGTAACACAAATAATTTAATTCACTGATTTAAGATACTTGATTCTCTACATGCTTCCCATCTATGCCGCCAATGCAGTTAGGAAATGGCCATCATTCCACGAAGCATATCTCAGTTTTCTTCCATATTTCCTACGTTGTTTGAGGTAAATAGAGTGCTCGTAAAAGGTTGTACAGTTCGTAGTCAGAACTGCAAATCATTTTTATTGCACAGCAGCTCACACTCGCAACGAGCGCCATTCGACAACTAGACCGCCGTGACAATCCTGCTCTCTGAGCACAGCCGACTAGGGCTCGCACTCTGGCAAACCTTTAAGCTCTGGGGTCGTTTTATTCTTCAGGTGACCATTTTTACCAAGCAGGAATGGACCCACTTCACTTTCGGTAGCGCCAATTGAACTACGCAGCGTTGCACCGTGCTTCCAAATCCACATCAAACGTTATGCCCCTTCGTTATCGACTGGAGGAGAGTCGATGTAGGCTGGGTCGTGACAGAGGCATAAGTCGTGGCAAGCAGAGACTGTGTCGCCAGTAAGCTTTCTTACGACAGAAATTTTACTTTTTTAATGAATCAATCGTCGTGTTAAGTCGCAGGGCAGTTATTTCTAACTGTATTTGAACTCGAGATATAGAAAATTTTTAGTGCTGTAGTAGGATACGAACTCAGATCGCCCCTTTCGTGGGAGTTGACCAGTGCAAGTTACGGGTGACAAATAATCACGATTTTTCTAGAGCTCTCCGTGAGTTCGCCGCGCGGGGTAGCCGCGCGGTCTGGGGCGTCTTGTCACGGTCCACGGTCCGCGCGGTTTCCCCCCTCCCCCCCCCCCCCCTCGGAGATGGGTGTGTGTGTTGTCCATAGCAGTAGTTAGTTTAAGTTAGATTAAGTAGGGCGTAAGCTTAGGGACCGATGGCCTCAGCATTTTGGACCAAAACCCCTTACCACAAATTTCCAATTTTTTTTTCGTGAGTTGTCAATAATAATAACTGGGGCATGTTTCGACTCGCAGTGAAACACAGGACTTTTCATCAAATTGTTTCAGACTCAAACAGGCCCCTCCTAGCAACTTGTCAAGAGGAATTCAATAGTTGGCGTCTTTAAGTGAAAGTCAACGACGGTGATACGCCTGAGGTTTGATTCCCAGTCATATATAACTTTTCGTCACGCTATTTCCAGTTCAGACATGCGCACATCTCACTACCGTTGAAATAAACCGATATTCAACGTCTATTCGTGGCTATGAAAAGACGGCGACAGCCTTCAGGCTCGAATTCCATTAAAGCAAAACTTTTTCGTCTCGTCATTTGGGTTTGTCATCTCAGTACTAGCGAAAAAACTTAATACTGAACATTTGATTCGGATTAGTTAACAATCACATTAGGTGCTGGGTTGCGAATTCCCCATCCAATAGCCGGCCGTAGTGGCCGAGCGGTTCTAGGCGCTACAGTCTGGAACCGCGAGACCGCAGGTTCGAATCCTGCCTCGGGCATGGATGTGTGTGATGTCCTTAGGTTGGTTAGGTTTAAGTAGTTCTAAGTTCTAGCGGACTGGTGACCTCAGACGTTAAGTCCCATAGTGCTCAGAGCCATTTGAATCATTTTTTAACCCCGTACAACGCACGTCACGTTATTTTAAGTTTAAACATGTGCGCACGCTGTTCCTTGTGACTGGATCCATATTCAAGATATTTCCTGGTTAGTTAGCAGGATCCCGGTCCAGTACAAAATTTTTTGTAATGTAATTTCAAGTTGAAACTTGCAAAAAATGGCTCTAAGCACTATGGAACTTAACATCTGAGGTCATCAGTCCCCTAGACTTAGAACTACTTACACCGAATTAACCTAAGGACATGACAGACATACATACCCGAGGCAGGATTCGAACTTGCGGCCGTAGCAGCAGCGCGGTTCCTGGCTGAAGCGACTAGAACCGCTCGGCCACAACGGGAACTTACATTTTGAAATGTAATTTATGTAATAAATGTAAGTTTATATTTGCATCTGAAATGGTGGGCACATAGCGCAGTGTTCTCTACTGGTCTCTTGTAGTTCCCACGTTGAATAGTCACACGACTGTACCGAAAAGAGGGTAGAGGATTGGTTGGGTTGATTTGGGGAAGAGACCAGTCAGCGATCTTTTCGGTCTCATCCGACTAGAGAAGGATGGGGAAGGAAGTCGGCTCTGACCTGTCAAAGGAACCACCCCGGCATGTGCCTGAAGCGATTTAGGGAAATTACGGAAAACCTAAATCGGGATGGCCGGACGCGGGATTGAACCGTCGTCCTCCCTGAGTCCAGTGTGCTAACCACTCCGCCACCTCGCTCGGTAAAGAGGGTATAGGACCGGTAAGATTGTTACTTTATGCAGGTTGCATACACATGAGGTGGAACGCAATCCAGGTCGTTCAGATACTTTTGAGCATGGTAGAACAGCTAGCACATTACCCGTCTTCCCCAACTGCTTTAAAATATTTTCCTAAGAATTTTGAACATCTTGCACCATTTTACATTGTCAGATGCTTTGTCTAGTTCGATAAATCCTATGAACCGGAACATCAGAACTGTCTGTCTGGTGTCTTTAGCTCCCCTAAAGCTAAACTAATCGTTGGCTAACAAATCCTCAGTTGTCTTTTCCATTCATCTGCATATTTTTCTTGTCAGCAACTTTGGACGCATGAACTGGTAAGCTGACTGTGATAGTTCCCGTCCTTATCTGCCCTTGCTATCTTCGGGAATGTATGGATGATATTTTTCTGACCAACGATGCCATACAATCATTTCCATTTTTCAGAAAGTCTCGTTGTATGTCTCCACACTCATAGGTTCTACAAACCAACTTCAATACATGTTTGGTTGCCACTTCCACCAACGGTTTTAGAAATTCCGAAGTGTTTTATCTATGACTTCCGCCTTATTTGATAGCAAGTCTTTCAAAGCTCTGTTAAACTCTGAGTTTATTACTGGATGCCCTCTGTCTTACATCTCTAATCACATTTCTTCTAGTTCTTCTTTTGTCGTGTCATCGAAGAGTTTATTTCCCTTGTGGAGGGCTTTCCACCTCTCTGCTCTCTCTTCTACATAAGAGTTTAAAACGTCGTGCTCTCTTAATGTTAATACTTTTGCTTTTAACTTCACTGAAGGATTTTTTGACTTTTCTATAAGTTGAATCAGTCCCACCGACGACTATTTACTTTTCTATTTCTTCGCCATTTCTCCTTGGCTTCCCTGCACTTCCTTTTCATGTTATTGATAAGTGACTTCTGCTGCTGTACTCCTTTTCTTCATCGTTTTTGAACTTGCTTCCTTCATCGATCAGTCTAAGTATATCCTCTGTTAACCAAAACCTGTTCCCTGTTATCTCTACTGTACCCATATTTGTCTGTCCAAATTCTGTGACTGTCCTTTTTAGAGATGCCCAATCCTCTCGAACTGAATTGACCTTTGGGGTATTCATTATCGCAGTGTCTACAGCCTTAGAAAATTTGAGACACACTTTTTCATCCTTCATTAATTCAGTACACCACTTATTCCCACATTGAATCTTCCTGGTAATTAGTCTAAACATCAGCCTATTCTTCATCCCCGCCCACCACTACAAAATAATGACGTAGGTCTATATCTATTCCTAGTCACGTTTTACAATCAAGCATGTCATTTAGGAATATCTGTCTGACCATGATGTAAGCAAGATGGAATCTTCCCTTGTCTCCAGATCTTTTCCCAGTGTACCTTTGCCTATTGCGATTTTTGAAGAGTGTATTCACTGTTACCAACTAACCATTTATAGCAGAGCTCAATTAATACTTCTTCTCTCTCATTCCTACTGCCGAGTCAATATTCTTACGTCAATTTTGTCTTCTGCTGCTTCCTCTACTACAGCGTTGAAATCACACACGACTACTAGTGTTCCATCTCCATTTACATACTGCATTACACGTTCAGTATTCTCATGTACTTTCTCTAGATCATCATCGTTTTCCTGAGACGTTGGCACGTATACCTTATCTATTGTTTTTGACGTCTGTTTGCTGTCGTTCCTGTTGTGATTGGCTGGAGAGCCAACCCTGGGTTATTAAAGGAGGCCGAAAAGCGCGCGTTTTAGCTCACGCAGGCTGGCGTGAGGTCTGGAACATGACAAGGGAATTAGAATTGAGAAAAAAGGACGCAGCTGGTGGAATACTTAACTTTAATCTATTAATGAAGAACGTCGCTCTTTATGGTACATGATTCACAACATCAATAGTACGGATACTGACAACTTGCTAGGTCGTAGCAAATAACGTAGCTGAAGGCTATGCAAACTATCGTCTCGGCAAATGAGAGCGTAGAAGTCAGTGAATCATCGCTAGCAAAGTCGGCTGTACAACTGGGGCGAGTGCTAGGAAGTCTCTCTAGACCTGCCGTGTGGCGGCGCTCGGTCTGCAATCACTGATAGTGGCGACTCGCGGGTCCGACCGAGGCCGATTTAAAGGCTACCACCTAGCAACTGTGGTGTCTGGCGGTCACACCACAGTTCCTAATGGGAATAATCTTAATGTTATGCTCTACATGGTAAATCATTCTCTCTCCTGTTCACAGCGAATGCTACTCCCTTTACACCATTTTCTGTCGCTGTTGATAATATTCTACACTACTAGCCATTAAAAACGCTACACCACGAAGATGACGTGCTACAAACGTGAAATTTAACCGACAAGAAGAAGATGCTGTGATATGCAAGTAATTAGCTTTTCAGGGCATTCACACAAGGTTGGCGTCGGTGGCTACACCTACAACGTGCTGACATGAGGAAAGTTTCCAACTGATTTCTCATACACAAACAGCAGTTGACCGGCGTTGCCTGGTGAAACATTGTTGTGATGCCTCGTGTAACGAGGATAAATGCGTAACATCACGTTTCTGGCTTTCATAAGGGTCGGATTGTAGCCTATCGCGACACTGCTGCTCGCGTTGGTCGAGATCCAATGACTGTTAGCAGAATATGGATTCGGTGGGCTCAGGAGGGTAATACGGAACGCCGTGCTGGATCCCAACGGCCTCGCAACACTAGCAGTCGAGATGACAGGCATCTTATCCGCATGGCTGTAACGGATCGTGCAGCCACGTCTCGATCCCTGAGTCAACAGATGGGGTCGTTTGCAAGACAACAGCCATCTGCAGGAACAGCTCGACGAAGTTTGCAGCAGCATGGACTATCAGCTCGAAGACCATGACTGCGGTAACCCTTGACGCTGCATCACAGACAGGAGCCCCAGCGATGGTGTACTCAACGACGAACCTGGGTGCACGAATGGCAACACGTCATTTTTTCGGATGAATTCAGGTTCTGCTTACATCATCCGTGTTTGGCGACATCGCGGTGAACGCACTTTCGAAGAGTGTATTCGTCATCGCCATACTGGCGTATCACCCGGCGTGATGGTATGGGGTGCCATTGGTTACACGTCTCGGTCACCTCTTGTTCTCATTGACGGCACTTTGAACAGTGGACGTTACATTTCAAAAGTGTTAAGACCCATGGCTCTACCCTTCATTCGATCTCTGCGAAACTCTACATTTCAGCAGGATAATGCGCGACTGCATGTTGCAGGTCCTGTACGGGCCTTTCTGGATACAGAAAATGTTCGACTGCTGCCCTGGCCAGCACATTCTCCAGATCTCTCACCAACTGAAATCGTCTGGTCAATGGTGGCCGAGCTACTGGCTCGTCACAATACGCCAGTCACTACTCTTGATGAACAGTGGTATCGTGCTGAAGCTGCATGGGCAGCTGTACCTGTACAGGTTATCCAAGCTCTGTTTGATTCAATGCCCAGGCGTATCAAGGCCGTTATTACGGCCAGAGGTGATTGTTCTGGATACTGATTCTCAGGATCTATGCACACAAATTGCGTAAAAATGTAATCACATGTCAGTTCTAGTATAATATATTTGTCCAATCAATACCCGTTTATCAGCTGCATTTCTTCTCGGTGTAGCAGCTTTAATGGCCAGTAGTGTATATTCGTATGACCAGAAATCCTTATCTGCTTCCCATTTCATTTCACTGATCCCTACTGGCTCTTGGAAAATCATAATGTGCGTACTGTAGAAATAAGGATCCATGAAAATTTAGTCAATATAAACGAAGATTGTTAACTATGTGCGACTTAGAATCCCGCGTTAGCAGCTTATGCCGAGAGGGCCCGCAGCAGTGGAAAGCACGTGTGGCGAATCGAGGGTGAACTTTCAGAAATTCTATTGCAGCTTCCATCCCATCCCCAGCTCACCGCCGTATCCCCCACGCTACTCCTTTGGCTGGCGTCCCTAGCCAGGTGGAGGGGACGGCTGCTCCTTGCATATAAATACAGGATGCTCAGAATGTGTCACATATTTCTACAGGAGAAAAGTTCCAATTATCGTACGTCCTGAAACCAATGCCTGCTGAGATACATGTCGTTGAAGGTCCGCAGTTCGCAGTTTGCACATTATTCAGAGATGAGGCAGGATTCAGAAGAGGTCGCATTGTAAATTGCCACAATACTCACGTGTGGTCACATACAAATCCTTGAGTAACCGTAGAAGCGAGGCATCAGTTTCGCTTCAGTAACAATCTATGGTTAGGAAGTGTCGGTGGGAGACTCATTGGGTCATACATTTATCCAAACAGATCAACAGGTGCTGTGAATCACCGATTTCTGGCCAGTGAATTACCAGCGATACTGGAGAACGTTACTCTTGCAGAAGACGATGAGTTTGATTTATGCACGACGGGATACCACCCCATTTTCTACAGATCGTGCGAGAGTACCTCACTGTAACGGTTCAAGGGTGAAAGATTAGTCGACGAGGTCCGATAGCATGGGCTCCCCGATCAACGGATCTGAATCCGTTGTATTTCTGGTCATGGGGACATTTCAAGGCATTGGTGTATGTCCAATCCATGCGCAATGTGCAGACGTTACAGGAGCGTTTGAACAATGTATGTGACGTAATCAGAATGGCGCTAAGTGTATTTGAAAGAGTGCGTGATTTACTGCGAAGAAGGCCTGAAGGAAATGTAAGGATTAGTGGTAACCACATACAGCACTACCTGTAGCGTCTGCTTCCACGAATATACGGATAGGAATAATAGAACAGATCTGCCCATATCTCAACAGGTATCGGTTACCAGACGTGTCATTATCGGAACTTTTTTATTCCCGTAGGAATGTGTGACACATTTTTTAAAACAGGCTATATATTAACAACCCCAAATTCTCGACACTTCGCCAAAAGGAGAGACCTCCACTTCTCAGAACTGTGCGGTATCTCAACACTGGCACCCGTCTGAAAATCGGAAAGCTATTCATCGGTAGTATACTCCGGAAAAGTCTACGTTCAGACCAAATCGTTTTTGCTCCCATTTACACACGGTTTAGTAGTGATGTATTTTCTGAGTTGCTGCAAGCGAACACTTGGACACACATCAGCCGGCTGCAGGTTTCAATATCGTTCGGCGGTGAGAGACGATGACGAATTATTCAGGCACTCCGCTTCATCTCCTGTGAAAGTCTCCAGCATGAGTGTTTCCACTATTTGCTTGAACGGTGCCCAGTTGGCAATTTAAGGAACGCAATATCAACTACGGCACCTCTACACCGAGCCTCATGTTCCCATGAATGAACAGGGCGAGCTATGTTTTACCCAGTAGACGTTCAGAGGAATTTGCCGGTCTCCAAACAACACGTCATACGCGAGCACAAAATATGTTCCATTATACTACAATACATTTACGTAAGTCAGAGAAGTTTGTAGATTTGCTCAGTTGTTCTACAATCTTTCTAAAGGACTGGAATTTCCTGTCACGTGGGATGCTCGAGTAATCCAGCGAACTACATTAAACTGTTGCTTGAAGAGGGGCACAGTTTTCTGCATAATCAATTAATAATACGTCGTCGCTCCATCAGGTCCGATAGACTTTTCTCTGAAGGTCAATTTCATTTGATTTTCATCTCCGCAGACTGTTATCTATAACTGTATTGGTGAACGTGTTAATGTTACATAATATGACGAAAATAGGTGTCAAAATTGTCTATTTCGTCTCACTCAAAGCGGCATATTTTTAGGCCTAACTTTAACAGGCATAATCAGCGGAAATGTGTGTATTGTAAGCCTCCTTATTTGTTTTATTCTTTTTTTGCAGCTTTATGTTACAATTTATAGTGAGTGTGGTTGTTACAGTAGAAGTGCCAAACAGAGAGTGCCATGTGAGAATTGTGAGTGGATGTTCCATTACATCAACATGCCTACTCTGAAGTTGACACGTAAGTGCGTGATAGAAGGTTCACAGAAACACTTTCAGACAATTTCTCTACCGTTCCCACTCTCGAAAGGCACGTGGGAAATATGAAAACCTAAATCTTTCAGTATGAGCACTGATTTCTCTTAATTTATTACAATGGTCATAACTTCCTATGTAGGCAGGAATCGACATGAAATTGGTGATTGCAATTTCGTAAAGAGATCTCACCACAACTAAAAACGCCTTTGTTCTAGTGATTGCCATCCCCAACCTGCTTATATCCGCGACACCCTCTCCCTATTTCGTGATAATACAGACAAAGTTGTACCACTTTGAACTTTCTGACGTCCTCCTCCATGAATCCCATTAGATAAGGATTCCATACCGCGCAGTAGTGCTCCAGATTAGAACGGAAAATCATAGTGCACGCACCTTCTTTAGTAGAGTTGTTGAATCTTTTATGTATACTGCACTAAAACGTAGTCTTAGGTTCGCATTCCCCCATTACATTTTCTGTGAGATGGCTCCAGTTTAAGTTGAAATGACAACCTTCAAATTTATGTGGTTTAACGTCTAACCGAAATTTGGCTTTTTTTTGTAATCATGTGGATGACCTCACACATTGCATTATTTGACGTCACCTGTCAGTTTTTTCACCATGCACATATCTTGTCGAAATTACACTACTAGCCATTACAATTTCTACACCAAGAAGAAATGCAGATGATAAACGGGTATTCATTGGACAAATATATTATACTAAAACTGACATGTGATTACATTTTCACGCAATTTGGGTGCATAGATCCTGAGTACAACCACCACAGAGCTTGGATGGCGAGTATAGGTACAGCTGCCCATGCAGCTTCAACACGATACCACAGTTCATCAACAGTAGTGACTGGCGAATTGTGACGAGCCAGTTGCTCGGCCATCATTGACCAGACGTTTTCAATTGGTGAGAGATCTGGAGAATGTGCTGGCCAGGGCAGCAGCCTAACACTTTCTATGTCCAGAAAGGCCCGTACAGGACTTGCAACATGCGGTCGTGCGTTATCCTGCTGAAGTGTAGGGTTTCCTAGGGGTCGAATGAAGGGTAGAGCCAAGGGTCGTAACACATCTGAAATGTAACGTCCACTGTTCAAAGTGCCGTCAATGCGCACAAGACGTGACCGAGACGTGTAACCAATGGCACCCCATACCAGCACGCCGAGTGATACGCCAGTATGGCGATGAGGAATACACGCTTCCAATGTGCGTTCACCACGGTGTCGCCAAACGAGAATGCGACCATCACGATACTGTAAACAGAACCTAGATTCATCCGAAAAACTAACGTTTTACCATTGGTGCAACCAGGTTCGTCGTTGGGCACACCATCGCTGGCGCTCCTGTCTGTGATGCAGCGTCAACGGTAACCGCAGCCATAGTCTCCGAGCTGATAGTCAATGCCGCTGCAAACGTCGTCGAACTGTTCGTGCAGATGGTTGTTGTCTTGAAAACGTTCCATCTGTTGACTCAGAGATCGAGATGTGGCTGCACGATCCGTTACAGCCATGCGGATAAGATGCCTGTCATCTCGACTGCTAGTGATACGAGGCCATTGGGATCCAGCGCGGCGTTCCGTATTACCCTTCTGAACCCACCGATTCCATATTCTAACAGTCATTGGATCTCGACCAACGCGAGCAGCAATGTCGCGATACGATAATCCGCAATCGCGATAAGCTAGAAGCCGACCTTTATCAAAGTCGGAAACGTGATGGTACGCATTTCTCCTCCTTACACGAGGCATCACAACAACGTTTCACCAGGTAACGCCAGTCAACTGCTGTTTGTGTATTAGAAATCGATTGGAAACTTTCCTCATGCCAGCACGTTGTAGGTGTCGCCACCGGCGCCAACCTTGTGTGAATGCTCTGCAAAGCTAATCATTTGCATATCACAACATCTTCTTCCTGTCGGTTAAATTTCGCGTCTGTAGCATGTCATCTTCGTGGTGTAGCAATTTTAATGGCCAGTGGTGTATTTTGCAGTTCATTTTGGACATCTGATGACTTTACTTGACGATAAAAAACAGCATCATCGGAAACAATCTAAAAAGGCTGTTCAAATAGTCTCCTAAACTGTTTATATACAAAGCACAGCACAATTAAAGGATCACTTTTTCGATTGTCTCCCACTGCGACGCGTAAGTTTCAGATATGGCTTAAGGGCAGGAACAATCTTCCTCCGTAATGTTGAAAAAGTTTGGTGTCATGCCACGTCACCCAAGGGCTCGGTGTCGCTTCAGGCAGCGAGGTGTCGACACATGCGAAAAACAGGCCAGATCTCAGAAGTTCATGTAAGCTGTAAGGTGGGTTAATTTCACCACAGTTATGTTCAACGCCACCGTGGACGTGGTACGCGATGGGAAGGTTGACACAACCCCACAATCGCCCTTACCCTCATTGCACCCCTTCTTGTGACGCCTCTGAAATGGAGGTGGCGACACTTCACCTTCAAAGTACGAGCCATCTTCTAACTCCTCGATCGATTACTTGGGGGACTGGGATTGATCGACTTCTGGCGGAAATGCACGTCACTTCTCATCCACCGAATGGGAAAACGGCAGCCATATTGGATCCATACCGGCCTCAGCCACAATGCGCTCCAGTTTCAGTAGCGGACATCCCTTTCAAGATGTTCTACGTCAGGGAATTTTATCTAGAACGTAGTTATGTCTTGGAAGGGGCTACAGATCCACCAGCTCAGAAACTGGAAATACGGATGGCAACGATCGTCTGGAAGCAAGTATGGGCTTATAATAATAATAATGTCAATAATTATCGGCCAGTATTATTGCTTACAGCATTTTCAAAAATCTTTGATAAAGTTATGTACTCAGGAGCGGTTAGCCATCTCAACGGTAATGGGATACTCAGTAAACCACAGTTCGGATTTCAAAAATGCCGTTCCACTGAGACAGAAATATACAATTTCCCTGTCCACATAACAGGGTCTTTAAATAGTAAAATGTCACCAATCGGAATTTTCTGAGACTTGTCAAAAGCATTTGATTGCGTGAACCATGACATTATGTTACAGAAATTACAGTTCTATGGTATAAATGGAATAGCATATGAGTGGTTTAAGTCGTACCTACAGAACAGGAAGCAAAGAGTTTCCTTACATGGGTCAAGTGATTTAAATAACTTTGCCACTTCATCTAACTGATGTTAAATTACATTAGGTGTTCCACAGGGTTCAATCATGGGTCCCCTTCTGTTCTTGATATCTGTAAATGATCTCCCTTCCTATCTGAATCAGGAAGCTGAACTGACACTGTTTGCTGATGATACAAGTGTCATTATTAATCCAGTAAAAGAAACTCCAATTGAAAATGATACAAATAAGGTCTTTGGAAAAATCATTAATTGGTTTTCTGCAAATGGGCTTGCTCTAAACTTTGAAAAATCACAGTACATCCAATTTTACGCTGGAAAAAGTACTGTTCCTTCAATATATATAACACATCAACAGAATTCAGTAGTCAGGGTAGAGCACACTAAGTTTTTGGGTGTACACATAGATGAGAATCTTAATTGGAAAGTTCTTATTTTGGATCTTCTGAAGCGACTAGGTTCAGCAAGTTTTGCAATCAGAATAATTGCCAATGTTGAGGATATAGAAATTAGTAAGCTAACATACTTTGCATACTTTCACTCTCTGATGTCATACAGAATAATATTTTGGAGTAACTCAACATTTAGACAAAAAGTATTCACTGCTCATAAGAAAGTGGTTAGAATAATGTGTGGGGTTCATACTCGCACATCTTGTAGGCATCTTTTTCAAAGATCGGGAATTCTTACAACAGACTCACAATACATCTACTCACTAATGAAATTTTTTCTTAACAACATGGACCAGTTTAAAAACAATAGTTGAAACGTGCTTAAACTGAAACACAATATTTTTTAGCGCAACGCAATCTGACTTTCAGTAATCACTACAAGAGAATGGCCCTGACTAACATTAACCTATATGTTTCACAAATCACTTACCTCACAAAAATCTTCGTTACTCAAGCTACTGCAATACAGCGAGCGCCACTACTGCCAGCTAAATAAAATATTCAAACTACTGAAGGCACTAACTACTGATATGCATAGTTAGCAAATGAAAGATTTTAATACAGAACAAACAATGTATTTACCTTAATAGTCATAATATATATAGCAGTTCATGACATCCAGTCTTACAAATTTCAAAACTCCGCCATCTCTCTCCCCACGTCCACCACTGCTGGCAGCTCACCTCCAACTGCGCAACGCTACGCGCTGTTAACATCCAGCTGCCGCTGCCCAACACTACAATGGCAGACAACAATGCAAACCAGCCACAGACTGCACACGGCACAGCCAGTGATTTTTCATACAGAGCGTTACGTGGCGTTACCAATAAGAAAACCTAAACAGCCTACTTACATAGGCCTCATGCTCCCCACAAAAAAATTTACAAATTCTTTTGGGCAGTGGCCAATACAGATTTGAAAAATTTTTTTCATAATTACAATAACAAAGAAATGAAATGCACACACTTATCGATACAATGTTGGTCAAAAGCTAAAATTTTTTCACAGTCCATATAGACAGTCCTGATCATTCATCACAGTAAAATAGCAGTGTTTTCCTCAAAGACTGAGCAATAAAAGAAAATGCACACGGAAGTAGTGGATTTCCATGCAGTCTTGAATAAGTAGTGTCGTCCTTCCAACAGAAGGACATGCAGACAGGTAATGGGCTACAACAGAGCAAACCCACAGCAGAGTCAGTCGAAGTTTTGAAGAAGATTGGTAGGTAGGTCAACACAGAGCAGACCCACTGTAGTTCTGGTAGAGAGTATGGTATTGGTGGGCCACCAGAGGTGCAGACCCACTGCAGTCCTTGTAGAAATAGTGGTATTGGTGGATGATCAGAGATGCAGACCCACTGTAGTCTTTGTAGAGACGGCCAGCAGTCATCTGTTGTGACTGTGCCGGTGCAAAATCCCCATCGAAGAGTCTTGTGGAGACTATAGCAAGTCCATGAACCGCCACTTGTCCATTCACAAAGAATTTGTTTGAAATGTCCTTAGAACCAGCAATGCTGTTATCCAGTCCCTTACTGAATTATCAACACATGTGCAAACACTAACAGTCCCTACTTCTCACATATTACCCATATACTATGACCAACAGAAACGTGTGCAGTGAAATGATACTTAATTTGAAGAACTAGTATCTATACAATTATAAATTTAAAACATAAAAATACAATTACAAAGGCACAAAATACATCATTAAAGAACATAACAATACAGACAACATTTGTAGTAAAACAGGCTTTACAAAAGAATAGAAAAAAACATGTAAATCAGTGTTACAGGAATTATGACATAAGTAAATACATAAAAGATCAGAATAATTATTGAAACATCAATTTCACACATGAGCATTAAAACAAAACAGAATAAATAATTTTTAAACATATTTACAAAGTAAATAACATGTTATTAATGCAAATTATATTTGAGGATAACAGTATTCCTCATGATAGTGAATGTAGCTTAGTATTAGAAGAGAAAAAACTCTATGAAACAGTACACAGAGACAGGAAGAAAATAAATACACAAGGGTACACAAACACATAGTGGGATAACACAAAAGGAAAGGACAGGGTTTGTTTTACGGGTAACATTTGGTACTGCAGTCCAACCCAAAACTTCATATCATAGATCGTCCCTCTTATTTCAACATTTGCTCCAGACAAAAAAAAAATTCCTATCCAAGCATGCTTTCTGTATTCTGTTCACATCCTCTTTCGAAAATAGTTTTTCTCCACTGTACACTATTTCTTTTATAACTTCTCAATGCTTTTCTTCCAGTTCATCATAGTTAGTTTCTTATATAGTCTACCCCCTCTTAAGCTAACTTAAACCTACTGAGCTCAGATGCTCAGTATGCTGAGCATTGCTGCTGCATTGCGTCTGAGCTCAGACGCAATGCAGCAGCACAAAACCATTAACATAAACAGCAATGACAAAAAATGCAAGTAAGCAAAGCATGCAGCAATACATGTAATAACTTATATCTAAACATGACAAAGCTGAAGCAGAAAAAATATTACAGTAAAAATGTTTAATACCTATGTCACATCTTAACACTAGAGTGATGCATCACGAGAACATACGCTAGCAGATAAGTAACCAAATCGTAAAAAAATTATTTTTGCAATTCCTGTGAAGGGAAATGTCTATTTGTGCTCTCTTTTCCAAGAAAGTACCTCATAAAATGATTCTTTACTGGGTCTGTAGACAGAAAATAGTGATATTAGTACATCTAGTAAATTTTATTTTAACCAATGCTGCAGTGCAGATAGAAACTGGATATTAAACAAAATGAGCAATCTCTCAGCTAGAAAGATAATAGATATAAAATGTTTCTCATCATTTCATTTCAGTAAATATCGTAAATTAAGAACTCTACAGTGTAATCATGTTTTCAAGTTTGAGGGTGTCGTATTTACGATGCTTTCTACAAAGGAATGTCAATAGCGAGGATAATGGCCTCTTTTTTTTCTCTCCACCTGTGCCTCTGACAGGCACACACTAATGGCTTTCTTTTGTCAGGTGGTTGTCGCGCAGCTGGGTGCCCACGACGCATTACGCGCAGGTGGTCACTTAACTGTCTTATCGAAATATTTACGACACCAGTTTCCGCTACAGTGGCAGTCTCATATAAAAAAAATTCACAGGTCAAGAATTTACGTTACAAATCTGTAGAAATAAAATCATTTAAATATAATAGTGTCCAAAAAATTTTCGTCGGCGTTGTAATACATTCACGCATTTACATACATTTCATAACTCTTAAAGTACGATTCTTGGTTTCCAACAACTTTTTTCACAAACCAGAGTCCATAACCACTACTCATTATTCCTTACCTTATTCGCCGACACTTCCTCAATATTTCATCATAACAGATATGTAGCCTAATCAAATAACTCATATAGCATCAGCTTAAACATACCTCAGCAGCATAATACACATCGTCGTCGTAATAATAACATCATAACAGATCAATCACATCTCAAAATCATCGTAGCTTTCTGAATATTTTAAAACCTAAAAAAAAATTCTCTGCTCATTTCAAAAGTGTCATCTACCTCAAACGTACTTTAAAAATCATGATCCTATACCAAATACATCATTCAAAGTTCTCATAGTATCACAACGGATCCGAAAAAATATGAACAGTTCACAAAGTACAGACAAATACAATTTCATAAGTGTGAAGTTATCCAACGGTGTAATTACGTAAACATCTGTCATTGATGTAGTAAAATAAATGTTTGTCTCTCTCAGTTAAATAATCAGATAGCTGTGTAATTTATGTGTTAGAGAAATATAGTGCCGATGTGTAAAGTTGTATAAGCAAATAAAATATTAGCTAGGGCTCCTTGTGCTTGCCATACACATGGTACACAAAGTAAGCGTGTACCCCCCTGAGGATTAATGTAATTATACCCTCAGGTGTTACAGATTACAGCAATGGAATGAAATGTATCACGAAAAACTTTCTTTTTAATTCAACAATCTTGGTAAATAAATGGTTTAAGTACCAAATTAGTCACTCAAATGCCTGCCCTGTAGTGCTAAATGTGCGTTTTGCTGTAAGATAATTCTGTGGAACTGTCGTAGTTATCGTCCTCTGTAAGCAAAGTTCTGCTGAAGTCAATGTACAACCTTTACTCTTCCTAGTACGCAGAGATTCAGCTTCAACGCAATTATCATGTGGTATACGTCGGTAAAGAATACTGGAATTTTTCTCAAAGTTAGCTTATGTTATTTTTCCCTGAGCCAGTTGGTGCACGCGGCTGCCTGCGGTGCGAGTCATTGTCTGTCTCTTTGTTGGCGTGCTCCGTTATTGGGATTAGGAGACCTAACTTCTACAAATTCACCTTGCCGAGAGGGCCCAGCTCTGTTTGAATCCCGCCAGTTCTGATGAAATTCTGGTCTGTCGTTATGATTATATCGTCTGGCGTCATGTCGGTAGTTCCTGTAGTTTCTTTCTTGTCGGTTAAGTGGTGGAGAATTTCTCCCTGAATTATAACTGCGCGGTGGACCCTTGCGGCTGAAATTATTCTGTCTCCCGTGATAATAATAGTTTTGGTTGCCATATTGTCTGTTTCTATGATTGTCTATGTAATATTCATTACTACGGAAATACGATCTTTCTCTGTAACTATTACTCTGCCAGTGTCTGTCATATGGGTGGTGTCTGTTTTGGTCACGATTTGTGTTGTGAGAATAGCCTTGTCGTGTCCAGTATTTGTTTCTTTCATCGCGGAATTGTGACAGGTGTGACCTGTAATTGTTGTGTTCCTGTTTTCGCGTTCCGCGATTGTCAGTGTCAATTTCCAGTTCTTGTAACAGTCCCTGAAAAGCTTCAATGTCGTCTTTGCATCGTCCTGCTAAAACAATCTGTTGTAAATGTTCAGGTACTTTGATAAAGCAAATGCGGATGAGTTCTGAGGGGCTGTATGGGTTTGAAAGATACTGAGTCTTATGTAACATGTCTTCAAAATATTTGACAAGACTGGAAAATTCAGATTGTTCGAAATGTTTCATCATTATGATGCCATGTTTTACTCGGTCTTGTGTAGCTTGAGACCAATATGCTGAGAGGAATGCATGATAAAATTCTTCTTCACTATGACAATCGTGAATGACCGGTCGCATTCTTACAGCTGGTTCAATCTCCAAGTAGCCACACATAAATTCTAATCTGTGCTCTAATGACCAGTTGGGAGGAAAACAATGATAGAATTGATGGAGCCACGCTTGTGGATGAATGTCGTTGCCAGAATTCTTAAATGTTTTGAATTTACGTGCAGTAATGAACAGCTTATAGTCAAAATCATCGTGTCGGCGGGTAGCATATCGGTCATTGTTACGTCGTGTCGGCGGTTCCATCTCAAAATTCGGTGCACCTTACCAATTTCCGAAATGCCCTGTGTTATTATTTTGTGGCTTTTCCGTATTTCTAAGTCCCTCTTCCCGTGTTGGAGCGCGAGTGTCCTCTGAAATACGTAATTCTTGTATTACCTGTGTCAGCTGATCTTGCACTTCCTGGATTTCTCTTTGGTGTTGTGTATTAATTTGATTCTGATTTTGTTTGAATTTCCTAATTTGTTCGCACTCTTCTGTATCATTCAGATGATCATCTACCTTTGTAGATAAGTTAATGAACTGATCTGAAATTTCGGCTACTTTCTCCGATAGTGAACACATTTCCCCAGCGTGTCTTTCCGAACCAAGTTTCAGAGTGTCCATTTGTGTTGAAATCGAATCTACTGTGTCCTTTAAGTTTTCCTGAGTTCTTGCAAGTTGCGTAACCGAATTGGTGGATGCAACTGAGTCCATTTTGGCTTGCAAAGTGTCGTGATTTTCACAAACAATATTTTGCAGTTCCTTTATGGCTGCTTCATGATTCTGTAATGCCGGGAAAAAATAGGTTGAAAATGCTCACAAATTTGTGTTTTTACTTCATTACAGATTTTTTGGCATTTCGATTCAATGTTATGTAACTCAGTAGTTAAATCTTCACGTGTTTGTTCAAGTGTGGTGTCTAACTTTTGAAGCTTTTGCTGTGTTTGTCTCTGATTTTGTTCCATTGTGTCTAACTGTTGCTGTGTTTGTCTCTGGTGCTGTTCCATTGTGTCCAACTTTTGAAGATTTTGTTCCATTGTGTCTAACTTTTGAAGCTTTTGCTGTGTTTGTCTCTGATTTTGTTCCATTGTGTCTAACTGTTGCTGTGTTTGTCTCTGGTGCTGTTCCATTGTGTCCAACTTTTGAAGATTTTGTTCCATTGTGTCTAACTTTTGAAGCTTTTGTTGTGTTTGTCTCTGATTTTGTTCCATTGTGTCTAACTTTTGAAGATTTTGTTCCACTGTGTCTAACTGTTGCTGTGTTTGTCTCTGGTTTTGTTTCATTTGTTGCATTAATTGCATTAATAATGTATTAGTGTCTGGAATCTGTTCCTCTATGCTTTTCGGCAGTGCATTTGCACTGGCAACATTCACATTTTGACAAGCAGAAAATGTGTCTTGACTTATTTGAGAAAACGGTGAGGACGCAAAACCTGAATGTACAGTATTTGCAAGATTGTGTCCTGTCATTTCGGATTCCTGACGCGAGCTGTTGCCGACCGATCGATCGATAATGCTTCCCTGTTCACTAACTGTTTCACTGCCTACACCATTATTTGCAGCCCGCTCCATTTCCCTATGCACTATTACCAAATTACTACTTTGAACATTAGTGAATTCATTACATGGTGGCGCTAACACACTGCTTTCGTCTTCACTGTCATTTCTCAGTTTACTTTGTAGCCTAGTATTACGTTTTTCACACGCCATTATTGTCACAATATTTCACACGATAACACAGAAAAGCACAATTTGAAGAGCAAAAATAAGCGAACACAATTTGAAGAGCAAAAATAAGAGAACACATTAACGTAGCACTGAAAATAATATCTAATTCATTGCAAGCGCAGCTGCGAAATACTTGGTGCAAACCTACATGAATGCCACAACTGTTTTACTGTACAACAATGAAAAACTATAACTACAAAGGAAATTCTCTCTATAATTACGCGCTAGCAATAAACAAAAGCTACTCTAATTACACAAACTACAAGAAAAAATCAGAAGATTCCAGTGAGGTATACTCGGCTAAGGGTCGACATATGAAACGTCGCTTAGAAAAATTTATACACGACTGTGCTTAAACTGAAACACAATATTTTTTAGCGCAACGCAGTCTGACTTTCAGTAATCCCTACAAGAGAATGGCTACACAAGTGCCTAATCTTGAAGCTGCTTTTCAGCTGGGACGCGACCAGACGATCGCGGCGCTTATGTCCTCTTCGCATAGGGGCCGCTGCTGCCGCGTTGTCGTCCTGGAGAGGGGCAGGTCAGCGTGCGATTGGCTGACGTCTCTCAGTGCCCTCTTTTCTCTATCTTTCCCGACTGGCGTGCCGGCGCTTGAGATTACGCAGCAACACTGTCCAACCTATTGCATACCAGGACAAGCAACTCTGAGATTGTTCTCTTACCCTCAGCAAACGTGGACGCGTTACACATCTGAACAGAAACCGTCACAGAACGGGAAAGGTAGGTTTCCAGACATGCGTTCCTATTCACATTATTATGTACTCACTCCCATCTACAAGTCCCAGAAGTTTGTAATGGGGATTTCGTAACACCCTGTAGAATGTAATAGCTGAACAGGGAGAATCAGATTTCGCGAAATGTGAATTAGATTGAACGGGAGGGGGGGGGGGATGGCTATGGAACCTCAAGAAAGGTAACAAGAGAGGTGCGAAAAGGGAACGATCAAAGAGATGTTGTTGTTGCGGTCTTCAGTCCTGAGACTGGTTTGATGCAGCTATCCATGCTATTCTATCCTATGCAAACTTCATCATCTCCCAGTACCTACTGCAACCTACATCCTTCTGAATCTGCTTATTGTATTCATCTCTTTGTCTCCCTCTACGATTTTTACCCTCCACGCTGCCCTACAATACTAAATTGATGATCCCTTGATGCCTCAGAACATGTCCTACCAACCGATCCCTTCTTCTAGTCAAGTTGTGCCACAAACTCCTCATTAGTTATGTGATCTACCAACCTAATCTTAAGCATTCTTCTGTAGCACCACATTTCAAAAGCTTCTATTCTCTTCTTGTCCAAACTATTTATCGTCCATGTTTCACTTCCATACATGGCTACACTCCATACAAATACTTTCAGAAATGACTTCCTGAAACTTAAATCTATACTCGATATTAACAAATTTCTCTTCTTCAGAAACGCTTTCCTTGTCATTGCCAGTCTACATTTTATATCCTCTCGACTTCGACCATCATCAGTTGATTTGCTCCCCAAATAGCAAAACTCCTTTACTACTTTAAGTGTCTCATTTCCTAATCTATTTCCCTCAGGATCACCCGATTTAATTCGACTACATTCCATTATCCTCGTTTTGCTTTTGTTGATGTTCATCTTATCCCCCTTTCAAGACACTGTCCATTCCGTTCAGTTGCTCTTCCAAGTCCTTTGTTGTCTCTGACAGAATTACAATGTCATCGGCAAACCTCAAAGTTTTTATTTCTTCTCCATGGATTTTAACACCTATTCCGAATTTTTCTTTTGTTTCCTTCACTGCTTGCTCAATATACAGTCTGAATAACATCTGGGAGAGACTACAGCCCTGTCTCACTCCCTTCCCAACCACTGCTTCCCTTTCATGCCACTCGACTCTTCTAACTGCCATCTGGTTTCTGTACAAATTGCAAATAGCCTGTCACGCCCTGTATTTTTCATGCCACCTTCAGAATTCGAAAGAGAGTATTCCAGTCAACATTGTCAAAAGCTTTCTCTGAGTCTACAAATGCTAGAAACGTAGGTTTGCCTTTCCTTCATCTATCTTCTAAGATAAGTCGTAGGGTCAGTATTGCCTCACGTGTTCCAGTATTTCTACGGAATCCAAACTGATCTTCCCCGAGGTCGTCTTCTACTAGTTTTTCCATTCGTCTGTAAAGAATTCGCGTTAGTACGTTAGTATTTTCCACCCGTGGCTTATTAAACTGATACTTCGGTAATTTTCACATCTGTGAACACCTGCTTTCTTTGGTATTGGAATTATTATATTCTTCTTGAGGTCTGAGGGTATTTCGCCTGTCTCATACATTTTGCTCACCAGATGGTAGAGTTTTGTCATGGCTGCCTCTCCCAAGGCTATCAGTAGATCCATTCGAATGTTGTCTACTCCCGGGGCCTTGTTTCGACTCAGGTCTTTCAGTGCTCTGTCAAACTCTTCACGCAGTATCGTATCTCCAATTTCATCTTCATCTACATCCTCTTGCATTTCTATAATATTGTCCTCAAGAACATCGCCCTTGTATGGACCCTCTATATACTCCTTCCACCTTTCTGCTTTCCCTTCTTTATTTAGAACCGGGTTTCCATCTGAGCTCTTGATATTCATACAAGTGGTTCTCTTTTCTCCAAAGGTCCCTTTAATTTTCCTGTAGGCAGTGTCTATCTTACCCCTAGTGAGATAAGCCTCTACATCCTTACATTTGTCCTCTAGCCATTCCTGTTTAGCCATTTTGCACTTCCTGTCGATCTCGTTTTTGAGACGTTTGTATTCCTTTTTGCCTGAATCGCTTACTGCGTTTTTATATTTTCTCCTCTCATCAATTAAATTCAAAATTTCTTCTGCTACCCAAGGATTTGTACTAGCCCGCCGGCCGGATTGGCCGTGCGGTTGTAGGCGCTACAGTCTGGAGCCGAGCGACCGCTACGGTCGCAGGTTCGAATCCTGCCTCGGGCATGGATGTGTGTGATGTCCTTAGGTTACTTAGGTTTAAGTAGTTCTAAGTTCTAGGCGACTGATGACCTCAGAAGTTAAGTCGCATAGTGCTCAGAGCCATTTGAACCATCTACTATCCCTCGTCTTTCTGCCTACTTGATCCTCTGCTGCCTTCACTACTTCATCCCACAAAGCTACCCATTGTTCAAATGGTTTAAATGGCTCTGAGCACTATGGGACTTAACATCTGAGCCGCGAGGGATTAGCCGAGCGGTGTAAGGCGCTGCAGTCATGGACTGTGCGGCTGGTCGTCCCTCGGGTATGGGTGTGTGTGTTTGTCCTTAGGATAATTTAGGTTAAGCAGTGTGTAAGCTTAAGAACTGATGACCCTAGCAGTTAAGTCCCGTAAGATTCCACGCACATTTGAACATTTTGGACTTAACATCTGAGGTCATCAGTCCCCTAGAACTTAGAACTACTTAAACCTAACTAACCTAAGGACATCACACACATCCCATTCCCGAGGCAGGATTCGAACCTGCGACCGTAGCAGTCGCACGGTTCCGGACTTGGAACCGCTCGGCCACCGCGGCCGGCTACGCATTCTTCTTCTACTGTATTTCTTTCCCCCATTCCTGTCAATTGTTCCCTTATGCTCATCGAAACGAAAATTATTACTTAATGGAAGTCAAGTTAAGGCAAAGACATTCCCTTACGAGCGTTGGCTAAACAACTTCAGTAGTTATGGCACATGTTAGAACAAAACTTACTGTCAGCTGCGCAGCACTACAACAGTAGGAAATGGCTCCGCAGAGAATCCAGCTGTTTTCTCGCTCGTTCCCTGACTCCCTCGATTAGTGCCATTTTGTTTGAGAAAAACTCATCAGCAGCAGTAAGCAGGCTGCGGCTACATTCCTCGCAATAAACCGTTGATTCGACCTCCGCGAACTGGAATCTCAAGGCCTCCTGGTCGGCCTCGCCAGCAAACGACGAGCGGCTCGCAGCATTTCCGGAAAACCTTTCCTACTGCTCAGCGTGCGCGCCGCGAGAACCCAGCACGCCGAGACGTGTATAAGGGCGAGAGCGAGGGAATAAATTCTCGCTGTTGCGCAGAGATGCCGTTCTCGTTACCTGAATTTTGTTTATGTATTATTTCCATACACTGCACAGCAATTTCAGTCAAGTATTAGTTTACGTGTCGAATAGCTTTCGTTTATTCGATTTTTTTTAATCATATACAACCGCTCGCTCACCGATAGATATGTATCTACATCTGCATCTACATACATACTCCGCAATGCACCATATGGTGCGTGGCGGAGGGTACCTCGTACCACAACTAGCATCTTCTCTCCCTGTTCCACTCCCAAACAGAACGACGGAAAAATGACTGCCTATATGCCTCTGTAAGAGCCCTAATCTCTCTTATCTTATCTTTGTGGTCTTTCCGCAAAATGTAAGTTGGCAGCAGTAAAACTGTACTGCAGTCAGCCTCAAATGCTGGTTCTCTAAATTTCCTCAGTAGCGATTCGCGAAAAGAACGCCTCCTTTTCTCTAGAGACTCGCACCTGAGTTCCTAAAGCATTTCCGTAACACTCATGTGATGATCACACCAACCAGTAACAAATCTAGCAGACCGCCTCTAAACTGCCTCTATGTCCTCCATCAATCCGACCTGATAGGGATCACAAACGCTCGAGTAGTACTCAAGAATAGGTCATATTAGTGTTTTATAAGCGGTGTCCTTTATAGATGAACCACATCTTCCCAAAATTCTACCAATGAACAGAAGACTACTATCCACCTTCCCCACAACTGTCATTACATGCTTGTCCCACTTCATATCGCTCTGCAATGTTACGCCCAAATATTTAATCGACGTGACTGTGTCAAGCGCTACACTACTAATGGAGTATTCAAACATTGCGGGATTCTTTTTCCTATTCATCTGTATTAATTTACATTTATCTATATTTAGAATTAGCTGCCATTCCTTACACCAATCACAAATCCTATCCAAGTCATCCTGTATCCTCCTACAGTCACTCAACGACGACACCTTCCCGTACACCACAGCATCATCAGCAAACAACAGCACATTGCTATCCACCCTATCCAAAAGATCATTTATGTAGATAGAAAACAACAGCGGACCTACCACACTTCCCTGGGGCACTCCAGATGATACCCTCACCTCTGATGAACACTCACCATCGAGGACAACGTACTGGGTTCTATTACTTAAGAAGTCTTCGAGCCACTCACAAATTCGGGAACCAATCCCATATGCTCGTACCTTAGTTAGGAGTCTGCAGTGGGGCACCGAGTCAAACGCCTTCCGGAAGTCAAGGAATATGGCATCCGTCTGATACCCTTCATCCATGGTTCGCAAGATATCATGTGAAAAAAGTGCAAGTTGCGTTTCACAGGAGCGATGCTTTCTAAAGCTATGCTCGTGCATGGACAGCAACTTCTCTGTCTCAAGGAAATTCATTATATTCGAACTGAGAATATGTTCGAGAATCCTGCAACAAACCGATGTTAAGGATATTGGTCTGTACCTGCAGATTGGAAAATTGCGCAGGTCGCACCAGTGTTTAAGAAGGGTAGCAGGAGTAATCCATCGAATTACAGACCTATATCATTGACGTCGGTTTGCAGTAGGGTTTTGGAGCATATACTGTATTCAAACATTATGAATCACCTCGAAGGGAACGATATACTCATACGTAATCAGCATGGTTTCAGAAAACATCGTTCTTCTGCAACGCAACTAGCTCTTTATTCGCACGAAGTAATGGCCGCTATCGACAGGGGGCTCAAGTTGATTCCGTATTTCTAGATTTCCGGAAAGCTTTTGACACCGTTCCTCGCAAGCGACTTCAAATCAAGCTACGGGCCTATGGGGTATCGTCTCAGTTGTGCGACTGGATTCGTGATTTCCTGTCCGGAAGGTCGCAGTTCGTAGTAATAGACGGCAAATCATCGAGTAAAATTGAAGTGATTTCAGGTGTTCCCTAGGGAAGCGTCCTGGGACCTCTGCTGTTCCTGATCTATATAAATGACCTGGGTGACAATCTGAGCATTTCTCTTAGGTTATTCGCAGATGATGCTGTAATTTACCGTCTAGTAAGGTCATCCGAAGACCAGTATCAGTTGCAAAGCGATTTAGAAAAGATTGCTGTGTGGTGTGGCAGGTGGCAGTTGACGCTAAATAACGAAAAGTGTGAGGTGATCCACATGAGTTCCAAAAGAAATTCGTTGGAATTCGATTACTCGATAAATAGTACAATTCTCTAGGCTGTCAATTCAACTAAGTACCTGGGTGTAAAAATTACGAAAAACTTCAGCTGGAAAGACCACATAGATAATATTGTGGGGAAGGAGAGCCAAAGGTTGCGTTTCATTTGCAGGACACTTAGAAGATGCAACAAGTCCACTACAGAGACAGCTTACACTACACTCGTTCGTCCTCTGTTAGAATATTGCTGCGCGGTGCGGGATCCTCACCAGGTGGGATTGACGGCGGACATCGAAAGGGTACAAAAAAGGGCAGCTCGTTTTCTATTATCTCGTAATAGGGGAGAGTGTGGCAGATATGCTACGCGAGTTGGGATGGAAGTCATTAAAGCAAAGATGTTTTTCGTCGCTGCGAGATCTATTTACGAAATTTCAGTCACCAACTTTCTCTTCCGAATGCGAAAATATTTTGTTGAGCCCAACCTACATAGGTAGGTATGACCATCAAAATAAAATAAGAGAAATCAGAGCCCGAACATAAAGGTTTATGTGTTCGTTTTTCCCGCGCGCTGTTCGGGAGTGGAATGGTAGGGAGATAGTATGATTGTGGTTCGATGAATCCTCTGCCAAACACTTAAATGTGAATTGCAGAGTAATCATGTAGATGTAGATGTACTTTCGTTCAGTCGGGTAAATTGCAACACAGTGTCATCATATAGGTAGTTTCTTATATTGTACAGTTTAGTAGTCACACACACCAAAGTTTATGAAGGATAATAAGGAAACTGCCCCTTCATTGTTAACACCTGAAAAATGGGCAACTGAATTAAAATATGGTGTGCTGCCTTTGAAGGCGATCCACGTGATGGCTGCCCAACAATAAAAACCTCAGATTTAAACATGGATGGTGTGAAGTTGTAAGAGTTGAGGTGCATGAAAGGGAAGCAGTGGTTGGGAAGGAAGTGAGACAGGGTTGTAGCCTATCCCTGATGTTATTCAATCTGTATATTGAGCAAGCAATAAAGGAAACAAAAGAAAAATTCGGAGAAGGAATTAAAATCCACGTAGTAGAAATAAAAACTTTGAGGTTTGCCGATGACATTGTAATTCTGTCAGAGATAACAAAGGACCTGGAAGAGCAGCTGAACGGAATGGACAGTGTCTTGAAAGGAGGATATAAGGTTAACGTCAACAAAAGCAAAACGAGGATAATGGAATGTTGTCGGATTAAATCGGATGATGCTGCTTGGATTAAATTAGGAAATGAGACGCTTAAAGTAGTAAATGAGTTTTGCTATTTGGAGAGCAAAATAACTGATGATGGTCAAAGTGGAGAGGATATAAAATGTAGACTGGCAATGGCAAGGAAAGCGTTTCTGAAGAAGAGAAATTTGTTAACATCGAGTATAGATTTAAGTTTCAGGAAGTCGTTTCTGAAAGTATTTGTATGGAGTGTAGCCATGTATGGAAGTGAAACATGGACGATAAATAGTTTAGACAAGAAGAGAATAGAAGCTTTCGAAATGTGGTACTACAGAAGAATGCTGAAGATTAGATGGGTAGATCACATAACTAATGAGGAGGTACTGAATAGAATTGGAGAAAAGAGAAATTTGTGGCACAACTTGACTAGAAGAAGGGATGGTTTGGTAGGGCATCAAGGGATCAGCACATTAGTATTGGAGGGCAGTGTGGAGGGTAAAAATCGCAGAGGGGGACCAAGAGATGAATACACTAAACAGATTCAGAAGGATGTAGGTGGCAGTAGGTACTGGGAGATGAAGAAGCTTGCACTGGATACAGTTTCATGGAGAGTTGCATCAAACCAGTCTCTGGACTGAAGACCACAAAAATAACAACTGTGCTTCATATGGGATTAAATGACAGCTTGTTAAAGATATTAGGTGTCACCAATTATAATTTTAGACGAAAGAAAATTGTACAGCTACCATGAAAAAGTAACCATGTAGAAGCTTTTTGTTATCTGGGAGTCGCCTTTTCCGATGATATTCAAAAGGCCCATTTGAAAACCAGTTTCTCAGTAGCGCTTGGGAGCTTTGAGGAGATTCTGTAACATGTTTGTTTCTGTCGATGAGACATGGATTCATCATTGGTTGGCTGTCGGTAGCCCTGCACCAAAAGGGGTGAAGTCGAATACACCTGCCGGAAAGGTTACAGTCACTATTTTCGGGGATACAAAATAGACGGCTCATATTCACTAAATTGTAAACCATAAAATACTAAATATCATATATTCCACAAATTATTTCAACCAACTCGCTGGAAAAATGCGGGAAAAGTCTAGATTGTAAGAGAAACATTACATATATTCCATGTTGGTCACTATTTTGTCTACGACTTGTTCGAACACCCACTGTATTTGCCCGATATCGCAAGCTCCAGCCTCTACCTATTCTACGTCAAAAAATTAAGGGCTCAAAAACGGTTTCACCCCAATGGTAGTTTATAACAGCTATCGGTGGATACTTAGAAGACTCTCCTGATTTGCACAACTGGGGTGGAATGTGCCCTGGAAAAGGCGTTGGATAACGAAGTGGTTGTGGTAAAAGTGGACTACTTTGAAAATTAAACATATTTTGATCTAATCAATAATCTTACATTGCAGACCAGTAACTTTTCTTTTACACTCGTACGAGACTGACTAGTCTGACAGTGATACCAAACACCATCCCCCTTCATTCACTCACCGTTTTCGGATACGGAGAGCGCCAGCGGAAGCATTAATTCCTGAGGGGTACCTGCACAGTTCCGTTTCCAGCTATACGGGCTAGACTTCTCTGAAGTTTATTTGGCACAGAACTGTCACGTCCAAACCGGCCTTCCTATCGAAATCGTTTTAATCGGATTATCCCTTGCCAACAGTTGCAGCCAACACTTGGCACCAAATTTTTCTGAATTCGGCTAGCGCTTCATGAATAATTACATACCTTGACGTCAATGAAGGGTGAAAACTACAAAAAGGAAATTCACCTCAAAATTTTCTTTTCCAAAATAGATCTCAAAGAGATAATATAAGTGTAGGCTGAATTACACGCTAAGTGACCCTCTCAAACTGCTTAAAGGCAAAATATCGTTTCTGTTAATGATGTTGATTTATTTGTGCCTACACAATAGTACGTTACGCAAATGTGACTCCTGATAACAGCAGGTAAGCTCCCTCTCCTGAGCACTGAATTACTATCCAATATAAACAAGAATGGCTCAAATCTTACAAGGTACTTCTCTGAAATGGAATAATCTCTTTTGTTTCACTTTGTAACCATCTGAGTCCAACGTGTATTTACAGAATGAAACACGAATCGCAAGCATAGTTCACTGCCAGCTTCTTAACTACCAGGGCCACACCCAAACACGAAGGCGTAAAAATAAGAACAGTACAAATCTTCACAAAAGGAGTTTCAGCAAAGCCTACAGTGTTTCCAGATCTCACCCCCCTCCATCACTCTCTCGCCTTCCCTCTCTCCTACCCTTCTATGCCAGTTACCTTACGTACAAATGATGGGATATTCTCTCATTGTTCGAGGCATACTGGCACAGCCTTCATAGTTGCCGCAACTCATATATTTATTTAGACTTTTAAATGCTGTAATTTATTATTCAAACCGTTACAATTTGTTGTTCAGGATGGCTTCCTCCCTATTTGTGTCTCCCTTTATCAATATAATTTATGACCCAACACGACTGCCAGATGTTTTCCCAAGACAGCCTTATAGTAATTAGCTTAATCTGTGACGAAATATGGCTGTCACAATAAAATGACCATCCAAGCTAAGTTTGTCACTATATAGATAGAGCGGATGTACCCCAGTGTAAGAAAGTGGCACGAAATTTAAAAAATAAAGTGATACTGAATGGTCTATTTACTTAGGAACGTTCAGCTTTGTGCTACTTATAATATGGTATAAAATATTTTAAAAAATCAAGATAGACTGCTTTTTAAAAGACAGTTAGTGAAAAACATGCTGCAGCTCAAACAAGACATTACCAGGATTGTGCTAAGAATAAAATGGCATGAAAACAAAAAAAATGTACTATAGATTGCTTGTTAAAATAATTACTGAGGTCATATCATGTAAGCTTTCACTGCCGGCGTCTTCATTAATTAAAACTTCCGGGCTGAATTGCCGTCGTCCATATATAAAACTTCTCATTCCTGACGTTTCGTTGCCTACTGCGGGCAACATCTTCTGAGGTGAGTCGGCTACTGGCTACTAGACGCTGGAGGTACCGCTTATATAGAGCGCTTACATGGCTTCACCACTCATCACGTTCTTTCGACTTTAAAACTATCTCTGGCTAGTGCCATCTCTCTCGATTACAGTTAATCGATTGTAAATTCGTTGGTAGCCCTCTGAGCCCTGCTATTGCTAATCTATTTATGGAATTTTTCGAACAACAAGTGCTGCAGTCGGCCAAAAAATGCCCTTTGAAATTGTATCGATACGTGTTTCAATCCAACGATACAATTCACCATGGAGAAAGAGACTACTGGATAACAAATTTTTTTGGATGTATTGGTTATTAAACGGGCAGATGGGACTTTAGGGCACAAGGTATATAGGAAAGACACACACACCGATCGTTACCTACATAAGGATTCGAACCATCATCCTAGGCGGAAGAGAGGAGTCATAAAAACTTCAGTGGACAGGGCTAATAACATCTGTGAGCCAATTTATTTACAAGATGAATTAAGCCATTTGAGAACGGCTTTCAAGAGAAACGGGTACACTGACAACGATACAGATCGAGCACTCCACCCTAGAAGAAAAGTGTCCGAAAATACACGACAACAACAATCGTCGGCTGGAAGAGATTTTCTTCCATTTATTCATAACATCACGGACCATACTGGGAAAGTTTTGGACAAGTTTCAAGTGGAGACAATCTTTCGACCTACCAAGAAAATTAGTGAACGTTTAAGATCGGTGAAAGACGCACCACACCCCTTAGCTACCCCAACTGTGTATAACATTCCGTGTAGCTGTGGCATGGTTTATATAGGAACAATTAAAACGAGTGTTAATTCCCGCCTAACGGAACACAAAAGGAAATGCAAATTGGGACAAATTGACAAATCAGCTGTAGCGGAACACGTTTCCAAAGACGGTGATCACGTAATAAAATTTAGTGAGGGAAACGTGATAGCTAGGACCTCACATTATTATACCCGCATGTATAGAGAAGCTATAGAGATTTACAAGCACGAAAATAATTTTAATAAAAAAGAAGAAGGATTAAAACTAGACAAGATACGGCGGTCGACTTTGTACCAATGAATTGACAATCGATTACCTGTAATCGAGAGAGATGGCGCTAGCCAGAGATAGTTTTAAAGTCGAAAGCACGTGATGAGTTGTGGCGTCATCTAAGCGCTCTATATAAGCGGGACCACCAGCGCCTAGCAGCCAGCCGCCGACTCACCTCAGAAGATGTTGCCCGCAGTAGGCAACAAAACGTCAGGAAGGAGAAGAAGTTTTATATATGGACCACGACAATTCAGCCCGGAAGTTTTAACTAATGAATAACTGAGGTGTTTCCGTGCATTATTTAAACATTACAATATCATCATCCAAGGACATTTGTAGATTGTTCAGTACATCTCAACAAGCACATTAAGCACTCACCCGATGCCAGGAGAAGCTACGAGTCTTCAAGCCATTGCTCTAGCAGCCTGAGGAAGCGACTGCCAAATCCATGCTCCTCAGTTCTGCACACTCCCCTCCAATCTTCTTATAGTGTGCATGTACAATCCTGGAAATGGAAAAAAGAACACATTGACACCGGTGTGTCAGACCCACCATACTTGCTCCGGACACTGCGAGAGGGCTGTACAAGCAATGATCACACGCACGGCACAGCGGACACACCAGGAACCGCGGTGTTGGCCGTCGAATGGCGCTAGCTGCGCAGCATTTGTGCACCGCCGCCGTCAGTGTCAGCCAGTTTGCCGTGGCATACGGAGCTCCATCGCAGTCTTTAACACTGGTAGCATGCCGCGACAGCGTGGACGTGAACCGTATGTGCAGTTGACGGACTTTGAGCGAGGGCGTATAGTGGGCATGCGGGAGGCCGGGTGGACGTACCGCCGAATTGCTCAACACGTGGGGCGTGAGGTCTCCACAGTACATCGATGTTGTCGCCAGAGGTCGGCGGAAGGTGCACGTGCCCATCGACCTGGGACCGGACCGCAGCAACGCACGGATGCACGCCAAGCCGTAGGCCCCTACGCAGTGCCATAGAGGACCGCACCGCCACTTCCCAGCAAATTAGGGACACTGTTGCTCCTGGGGTATCGGCGAGGACCATTCGCAACCGTCTCCATGAAGCTGGGCTACGGTCCCGCACACCGTTAGGCCGTCTTCCGCTCACGCCCCAACATCGTGCAGCCCGCCTCCAGTGGTGTCGCGACAGGCGTGAATGGAGGGACGAATGGAGACGTGTCGTCTTCAGCGATGAGAGTCGCTTCTGCCTTGGTGCCAGTGATGGTCGTATGCGTGGTTGGCGCCGTGCAGGTGAGCGCCACAATCAGGACTGCCTACGACCGAGGCACACAGGGCCAACACCCGGCATCATGGTGTGGGGAGCGATCTCCTACACTGGCCGTACACCTCTGGTGATCGTCGAGGGGACACTGAATAGTGCACGGTACATCCAAACCGTCATCGAACCCATCGTTCTACCATTCCTAGACCGGCAAGGGAACTTGCTGTTCCAACAGGACAATGCACGTCCGCATGTATCCCGTGCCACCCAACGTGCTCTAGAAGGAGTAAGTCAACTACTCTGGCCAGCAAGGTCTCCGGATCTGTCCCCCATTGAGCATGTTTGGGACTGGATGAAGCGTCGCCTCACGCGGTCTGCACGTCCAGCACGAACGCTGGTCCAACTGAGGCGCCAGGTGGAAATGGCATGGCAAGCCGTTCTACAGGACTACATCCAGCATCTCTACGATCGTCTCCATGGGAGAATAGCAGCCTGCAATGCTGCGAAAGGTGGATATACACTGTACTAGTGCCGACATTGTGCATGCTCTGTTGCCGGTGTCTATGTGCCTGTGGTTCTGTCAGTGTGATCATGTGATGTATCTGACCCCAGGAATGTGTCAATAAAGTTTCCCCTTCCTGCGACAATGAATTCACGGTGTTCTTATTTCAATTTCCAGGAGTGTATGTTAGCTGCTTTCTTGCATATTATTATGATGAAACGACTAGTGAGTAACGTTGCAAATGGAGTCTCTGCTTGTGGCATCGTTACCACGCACTGCACACAACCAGATAGGTCCTGGCTTCAGTCACTTAGATATTAGAGAGCACCATATCTGGAATCAATTGAGATGTAGAGCAATTCTTCCACTTTAGTTTAGAACAACACACTCGACAGAAGCTGGTAAAATATACATCTACATCTGCATTTATACTCCGTAAGCCACCCAACGGCGTGTGGCGGAGCGCACGTTACGTGCCACTGTCATTACCTCCCTTTCCTGTTCCAGTCGTGTATGGTTCGCGTGAAGAACGACTGCCGGAAAGCCTCCATGCGTCTTCGAATCTCTCTAATTTTACATTCGTGATCTCCTCGGGAGGTATAAGTAGGGGGAAGCAATATATTCGATACCTCATCCAGAAACCCACCCTCTCGAAACCTACAAGCTACAACGTGATGCAGAGCGCCTCTCTCGGAGAGTCTGCCACTTGAGTTTGCTAAACATCTCCGTAACGCCATCACGCTTACCAAATAACCCTGTGACAAAACAGGCCGCTCTTCTTTGGATCTTCTCTATCTCCTCTGTCAACCCGACCTGGCACGAGTCTCACACTGATGAGCAATACTCAAGTATAGGTCGAACGAGTGTTTTGTAAGCCACCTCCTTTGTTGATGGACTACATTTTCTAAGGACTCTCCCAATGAATCTCAACCTGGCACCCACCTTACCAACAATTAATTTTATATGATCATTCCACTTCAAATCATTCCGTACGCATACTCCCAGATATTTTACAGAAGTAACTGCTACCAGTGTTTGTTCCGCTATCATATAATCATACAATAAAGGATCCTTGTTTCTATATATTCGCAATAAATTACATTTGTCTAAGTTAAGGGTCAGTTGCCCCTCCCTGCACCAAGTGCCTATCCGCTGCAGATATTCCTGCGTTTCGTTGCAATTTTCTAATGCTGCAACTTCTCTGTATACTACAGCATCATCCGCGAAACACCGAATGGAACTTCCGACACTGTATTGTGAAAAGCAATGGTCCCATAACACTCCCCTGTGGCACGCCAGAGGTTACTTTAACGTTTGTAGTCGTTTCTCCATTGAGAACAACATGCTGTGTTCTGTTTGCTAAAAACTCGTCAGTCCTGCCAGATAACTGGTCTGATAATCCGTAGGCTCTTACTTTGTTTATCAGACGACAGTGCGGAACTGTATCGAACGCCTTCCGGAAGGCAAGGAAAATGGCATCTACCTGGGAGCCTGTACCTAATATTTTCTGGGTCTCGTGAACAAATAAAGCGAGTTGGGTCTCACACAATCGCTGTTTCCGGAATCCATGTTGATTCCTACAGTGTAGATTCTGGGTTTCCAGAACTGACATTACACGCAAACAAAAAAACATGTTCTAAAATTCTACAAAAGATCGATGTCAGAGATATAGGCCTATAGTTTTGAGCATCAGCTCGAAGACCCTTTTTGAAAACTGGAACTACCTGTGCTGTTTTCCAACCATTTGGAACCATGCGATCCACTAGAGACTTGCGGTACATGACTGTTGGAAGGGGGGAGAGTTATTACTCTGTGTAGAATCGAATTGGTATCCCGTCAGGTCCAGTGAACTTTCCTTTGTTGAGTGATTTCAGTAGCTTTTCTATCCTTCGACACTTATTTTGATGTCAGCCATTTTTTGTTCGTGGAAAGATTTAGAGAAGGAACAGTGTGACAATTATTGAACTACATGAAGAAAAGTAAACTGAAACGTCCCCTTTGAACAATTGTACAAGACTGTGCTTAAACAGACACACAATATTTTTAGCGCAATGCAATCTGACTTTCAAAAATCCCTACGAAAGAATGGCCCTGAATAACATTAACTTATATGTTTCACAAATCACTTACCTCACAAAAATCTTCGTTACTCGAACTACTGCAATACAGCGAGTGCCACTACTGCCAGCTAACTAAAAGATTCAAACTATGGAAGTCACTAACTACAGATAGGCACAGTTAGCAAATGAAAGATTTTAATAGAGAGCAAACAATGTATTTACCTTAATAGTCATAATATATATATCAGTTCGTGACACCAATTCTTACAAATTTCAAAACTCCACCATCTCTCTCCCCACGTCCACCACTGCTGGCGGCTCACCTCCAACTGCGCAACGCTACGCGCTGTTAGCATCCAGCTGCCGCTGCCCGACACTACAATGGCGAGTATTACAACAATGCCAACCAGCCACAGACTGCACACGGCACAGCCAGTGATTTTCATACAGAGCGCTACGTGGCGGCGGCGTTACCAATAAAAAAACCTAAACAGCCTACTTACATAGCCCCCATGCTCCCCACAAAAAAATTTACAAATTGTTTTGGGCAGTGACCAATACAGATTTGAAAATTTTTTTCATAATTACAATAACAAAGAAATGAAATGCACACACTTACCGATACAATGTTGGTCAAAAGCTAAAATTTTCTCACAGTCCATAAAGAGAGTCCTGATCATTCATCAAAGTAAAATTTCAGTGTTTTTCTCAAAGTCTGAGTAGTAAAAGAAAATGCACACGGAAGTAGTGGATTTCCATGCAGTCTTGAAGAAGTAGTGTTGTCCTTCCAACGGAAAGACAGTGCTGACTCTTGACATGCAGACAGGTAATGGCCCACACCAGAGCAAACCCACAGCAGAGTCAGTAGAAGTTCTGAAGAATATTGGTAGATAGGTCAACACAGAGTAGACCCATTGTAGTCCTGGTAGAGATTACGGTATTGGTGGGCCACCAGAGGTGCAGACCCACTGCAGTCCTTGTAGAAATAATGGTATTGGTGAGTCATCAAAGGTGTCGACCCACTGTAGTTCTTGTAAAGATGGCCAGCAGCCATCTGTTTGACTGTGCAGGCGCACAATCACCATTGAAGAGTCTTGCGGATAATATAGCAAGTCCATAACCACCACTTGTGCACTCACAAAAATTGTTTTTGAAATGTCCTTACAACCAGCAATGCTGTTATCCAGTCCCTTACTGAATTATTAACACACGTGCAAACACTATCAGTCCGTACTTCTCACATATTGTCCATATACTATGACCAACAGAAACGTGTGCAGTGAAATGTAATTTACAAGTTACTTAATTTGGTGAACTGGTGTCAATTACAATTTTATAACATAAGAATGCAATAACAAAGGTACAAAATATATCATTGAAGAACATAATAGTACAGATAACATTTGCAGTAATACAGGCTTTACAAAAGAATCGAAATAGCAAATACATCAGTGTTACAAAAATTACGACATAAGTACATACATAAAAGATCAGAATAACTTTTGAAACATCAACTTCACACATGAGCATTAGAACAAAACAGAATAAATAATGAGTAAACATCTTTACTAAGTAAATAACATGTTATTAATGCAAATTATATTTGAGGATAACAGGATTCCTCATCATAGTGAATGTAGCTTAATATTAGAAGAGAAAAAATTCTATGAACAGTACACAGAGACGGGAAGAAAACAAATACACAAGGGTACACAAACGCATAGTGGGATAACACAAGAGGAAAGGGCAGGGTTTGTTTTCAGTGTAACATTTGGTACTGGAGTCCAACCCAAAACTTCATTCCACAGATCACCCCTCTTATTTCAACATTTGCTCCAGCCAAAAAAAATCCTATCCAAGCATGCTTCCTGTATTCTGTTCTCATCCTCTTTCAAAAATAGTTTTCCTCCGCTGTACACTACTTTTTTGGCCAAACCATTTTCTTATAGCTTCTCAATGCTTTTTCATCCAATTCATCATGGTTAGTTTCTTATATAGTCCACTCCCTCTTAAGCTAACTGAAAATCTACTGAGCTCAGATGCTAAACTAAGGGACGAGGCAATGCAGCAGCACAAAACAAATTAACACAAACAACAATGACCCAAAAAATGCAGATTTGCAAAGCAAGCAGCAGTAAATGTAATAACTTATATCTAAACATGACAAACCCACAAGCAAAATATAGTACGCTAAAGACAACAACGCAGATAAGGGAAATGTATATTCACATCTTAATGTCTACATAATATAAGGCAATGCGCAGCAAACAAGAAAAATAAATCAGTAACAAAACTGGCTTAACCTAGTAATACAAAGTGACATACAGTAGCACTATGAATGGCAAACAGCTGCAGCAAATGCTATAACTTATATCTAAACATGACAAAGCTCAAGCAGAAAAAATGTTACACTAAAGACAACAATGCAGATAAGGACAATGTCTATTCACATCTTAATGTCTATGCAATTAAAGTGGTGCACCACAAAAGCTAATTGTACAAAAAATTACCAACTAGTTGAAAAGAAAATTAAGTATGCAGTGACTGTTATTAATCCCTTCTTATTGTTCTTTCCTTTCTGAGTGCTCCTTTTTCGAAGAACGAGGATCGTAAAATGATTATTTAATAGATCTGTTGACAGAAAGTGTTCACATTAGCAAATGCATTTAATTTTATTTTATAAAACCAATGCTGCAACACAGCTGGAAACCAGATATCAAATGAAATAAGCAACTATTAAAGGCAAAGCATAAAAATATCATTCAATAGTCATGTGACATTTCATAAGTTAGTACAAATTTTCTCAACTCTAGTAGAAAGACGCTTGTCATTATCAGGTGTGCAGATGTTAATAAGTATCTTTTTCAAGTAATGAGCGTGTCGTTTTTGCGATGCTTTCTACAAAGGAATGCCAATAGCGAGGATAATGGCCTCTTTTTTTTTTCTAGTGCCTCTGAAAGGCACACACAAATGGCTTGTTTCCAGGTGGCTGTCGCGCAGCTGGGTGCCCACGACGCATTACGTGCAGGTGGTCACTTAACTGTCTTATCGAAATATTTACGACACCAGTTTCCGCTACAGTGGCAGTCTCACATAAAAAAAATCACAGTTCAAGAATTTGCGTTACAAATATGTAGAAACAAAATCCTTTAAATAGAATAGTGTCCAAAAAATTTTCGTCGGCATTGTAATACATTCACGCATTTACATACATTTCATAGCTCTTAAAGTACGATTCTTGGTTTCCAACCACCTTTTTCACAAACCAGAGTCCCTAACCACTACTCATTATTCCTTACCTTACTCGTCGACACTTCTTCAATATTCCATCATAACAGATAAGTAGCATAATCAAATAACTCATATAGCATCAGCTTATTGATCATAAACATACCGCAACAGCATAATACACATAGTCATCGTAATAATAACATCATAACACCTCAGTCAACTCTCAAAATCGTCGTAGTTTACTCCAATAATTTCAAAACCTAAAAAAATTCTCTGCTCATGTCAAAAGTGTCATCTACCTCAAACGTACTTTAAAAATCATGATCCCATACCAAATATGTCATTCAAAGCTCTCATAGTATCACAATGGTTCTGAAAAATATGAACATTTCACAAAGTACAGACAAAATACAATTTCATTAGTTTGAAGTTATTCAGCTGTGTAATTACGTAAACATCTGTCACTGATGTAGTAAAAAAAAAATGTTCGTCTCTCAGTTAAATGATCAGATAGCTGTGTAATTTATGTGTTAGAGAAATATGGTACCGATGTGTAAAGTTGTATAAGCAAATACCATATTAGCTAGGGATCCATGTGTTTGCCAGACACATGGTACACAAAGTAAGCGTGTACCCCCCTTACTGCTGGCGGCTCACCTCCAACTGCGCAACGCTACGCGCTGTTAGCATCCAGCTGCCGCTGCCCGACACTACAATGGCGAGTATTACAACAATGCCAACCAGCCACAGACTGCACACGGCACAGCCAGTGATTTTCATACAGAGCGCTACGTGGCGGCGGCGTTACCAATAAAAAAACCTAAACAGCCTACTTACAAAACTAATTACAAACTACGACTTGCGCACACTTTAGTCAACATGTTAACGTCACTACAGATATTCGGATTTAGGTTATATGTTCGATATGTTTGCCATCATTAACGATGATGTGGCGCAGACAGATAGCGGAATTCTGCATGACCCGCTGAAGTGTCGGAACATCGATGCTATCGATGACCTCCTGAATGGCTGTTTTCAGCTCAGCAATGGTTTTGTGGTTATTGCTGTACACCTCGTCTTTAACAAAGCCCCACAGAAAGAAGTCGCACATGTTTAGATCCGGAGAACATGGCGGCCAATCGAGGTCCACGCCAGTGGCCTGTGGGCACTCCAGAGCCAGAATGCGGTTTGCAGAGTGGTTCTCCAGGACATCACTCACCCACTTCGATGGGGCCGAGCTTCGTCTTGTACGAAACACATCTTGCCCAAATCAGGGACACTTCGGATAATAAAACCTTCACGTACCGTTCGACAGTGACCGTGCCATCGAGGGATATCGCAACGATTATTCCGTGACTGGACATTGCACACCACACAGTGACCCCTTGGGGGTCGAGGGACTTCTCGATCGCGAAATGTGAATACGCAGGCACCCAAATGCGCCAATATTGGTTATTGGAGAAGCGATCCAAATGAGAGTGGGCTAAACCAAATAATGAGCATACTAATTCCCGTTGTGCCCCGCGGTCAACCCTGCAGTTTGAACGCCCTAATGCAAACTGTGCAGAAGTTATGACGATTTTATTTCATTTAGTTCAATAATTGGCACCCTGTATATAATAATCTTTTACTTAAAAAAAGTGTAGTCTACAAAACTTACTGCACATAATTTTGAGCTGCAGAGAAAAGTACAGTCAACTCGATGAAGGCTGGCTTCCCTTAATATACAGGGTGATTCAAAAAGAATACCACAACTTTAAAAATATGTATTTAATGAAAGAAACAAAATATAACCTTCTGTTATACATCATTACAAAGAGTATTTAAAAAGGTTTTTTTTCACTCAAAAACAAGTTCAGAGATGAAACTTCCTGGCAGATTAAAACTGTGTGCCCGACCGAGACTCGAACTCGGGACCTTTGCCTTTTGCGGGCAAGTGCTCTACCAACTGAGCTACCAAAGGACGACTCACATCCCAGTACTCACAGCTTTACTTCTGCCAGTATCCGTCTCCTACCTTCCAAACTTTACAGAAGCTCTTCTGCGAACCTTGCAGAACTAGCACTCCTGAAAGAAAGGATACTGCGGAGACATGGCTTAGCCACAGACTGGGAGATGTTTCCAGAATGAGATTTTCACTCTGCAGCGGAGTGTGCGCTGATATGAAACTTCCTGGCAGATTAAAACTGTTTCGGTCGGGCACACAGTTTTAATCTGCCAGGAAGTTTCATATCAGCGCACACTCCGCTGCAGAGTGAAAATCTCATTCTGGAAGTTCAGAGATGTTCAATATGGCCCCCCACAGACACTCGAGCAATATCAACCTGATACTCCAACTAGTTCCACACTCTCCGTAGCATGTCAGGTGTAACAGTTTGGATAGCTGCTGTTATTTCTCGTTTCAAATCATCAATGGTGGCAGGGAGAGGTGGCCGAAACCCCATATCCTTAACATACCCCCATAAGAAAAAATCGCAGGGGGTAAGATCAGGGCTTCTTGGACACCAGTGATGAAGTGCTCTGTCACGGGCTGCCTGGCGGCCGATCCATCGCCTCGGGTAGTTGACGTTCAGGTAGTTACGGACAGATAAGTGCCAATGTGGTGGCGCTCCGTCCTGCTGAAATATGAATTGTTGTGCTTCTTGTTCGAGCTGAGGGAACAGCCAATTCTCTAACATCTCCAGATACTGTAGTCCAGTTACAGTAGCACCTTCGAAGATAAAGGGACCAAAAACTTTATTGGCTGAAATGGCACAGAAAACGTTCACCTTACGTGAGTCACGTTCATACTGAGTTGTTTCCCTGTATACACCATACTTCGTTCGAAATGCACGCTGAACAACTGTCGTCGATTCACTTCTGCTCAATAACACAAAAAGCTTTCTGTTGAGCGGTCGCCATCTTAGCATCAACTGACGTTAACGCCTAGTCAACAGCGCCTCAAGTGAACAAATGTACAACTAAATGAAACTTTATAGCTCCCTTAATTCGCCGACAGATAGTGCTTAGCTCTGACTTTTGTCGTTACAGAGTTTTAAATTCCTAAAGTTGTGGTATTCTTTTTGAATCACCCTGTTTAAGAAATATAGACTTCGATCAGAAATCGGTAGCTAGGGTAGAATATATGGAAGTGAAACATGGACGATAAGTAGTTTGGACAAGAAGAGAATAGAAGCTTTCGAAATGTGGTGCTACAGAAGAACGCTGAAAATTAGATGGGTAGATCACAATTAATGAGGAGGTATTGAATAGGATTGGGGAAAAGAGGAGCTTGTGGCACAAGTTGAGAAGAAGAAGTGACCGGTTGGTAGGACATGTTCTGAGGCATCAAGGGATCGCAAATTTAGCATTGGAGGGCAGCGTGGAGGGTAAAAATCGTAGAGGGAGACCAAGAGATGAATACACTAAGCAGATTCAGAAGGATGTAGGTTGCAGTAGGTACTGGGAGATGAAGAAGCTTGCAGAGGATAGAGTAGCATGGAGAGCTGCATCAAACCAGTCTCAGGACTGAAGACAACAACAACAACAACAACAAGGTAGAATAGTCAAAATTTGTAGGTGTTTGCATTGACGAGGGGTTGAACTGGAAAAAGCACACTGAGAATCTGCTGGAACGTTTGAGTTCAGCTACTTATGCTATTAGGGTCATTGCAAATTTTGGCGATATACATCTGAGTAAGTTAGCTTACCACGCACGCCTATTTTCATTCTCTGCTTTCGTATGGCATCATATTCTGGTGTAACTCATAATTGAGTAAAAGAGTGTTCATTGCACAAAATCGTGTAATCAGAATAATTGCTGGAGTTCATTCAAGATCATCCTGAAGACACTTATTTAAAGAGCTAGAAATCTTCACTGTAGCCTCACAATATATACACATTCGCTTATGAAATTTGTTATGAACAATCCGAACGAATTCAAAAGTAATAGCAGTGTACATGGCTACAACACTAGGAGAAAGGATAATCTACACTACTCAAGGTTAAATCTAACTTTGGCTCAGAAGGGGGTAAATTATGCTGCCACAAAAGTCTTTGGTCATTTACCTAATAGCATCAAAAGTCTAACAGATAGCCATATAGCATTTAAATTGAAATTAAAAGGATTTTTTAATGGCAACTTCTACTCATTAGATGAATTTTTGGTTATAGTAAGTGGGTAATTTCCCAACCCCCACAAAAAAATTAAAAATATTGAGTGTCATGTAATATTTTGTGTAATGTAATATCTTGTGTAGACACCTTTTATTAGAGATCTGACACGTTCCACATCATTACGAAGTATCGTATTCATGATCTATGGAACAAGTACTAATCTAATCTAATCTAATCTAATAACACGGCCAAGTTCGGAGGTTTCGACAGATGTGCTAGGCTCTCTCTCGTTCATATTCCATAATGCTACCAATACTGTAGAGATCTGATATTTATATTCACACTTGTGTATTATGACAAGCACCCTTCGTGTATTTTGTAGAAACGTCGAGGGTATTCCATAGAAGAAAGACAGCGTAATTCTCATGAGACCATGTTCGGTATATTTCTTCAACCTGTGTTCGAAAGAGATGACACTTAGTGCATCGCAGTCACCACCGATTGGTTGAAAAGCGCACCTTATTTTAAAAATAAATCGTGACTGGCAGCAGAAAAAAGAAATATTTTACAAACACACACACTATTTTCATTTCCTGCCAAAGAAATAACAAAGTCGCCTTGGTAAACAAATTGTGGATTAGATCCTCTACAAAGATGAGATATATGTGTGGGATTAATGACTGTTTGTCTACACAGTGCTGACGAGGTATTTCATGGTTGACACTGATTTATTTGGTGGTGAAGTACATGGTGTATGTGTTTGGTGGTGTGGTACATGGTGGTGCCACATATCAATCATCAAAATCATTACAAATATACAAAGTTTCCGGAAGGTATTGCTTTACTGTGCAACTAGCTGTTCAGTTATAATATACGTATAAGAGATAATATCACATCCATAAATAGACACCGTTAAATTTCTTCCCTAAATATGTCGTATGTCGTTTGGGGCAGAATGTAACAATATGTGTACAAAACATACACTGGTTGCGTATGGTAATACGTAAGTGTGATTATACACACATCAAAAAAAGTTTTGCATCACCTCAGTTCCTAGAGTTCCGGAACCTGTACAGAAAATTGGAATAGAGATTAACATATATATCTTTTCCGCCTTTTCCATTGCTCATGAAAACCACACATTGCAGGTTGTACCACCTTCAGAGGTGGGGGTGGTTCCTGTACACACCTCTACCTCTAATACCCAGTAGCACGTCCACTTGCACTGATGCAAGCCTGCTTCCTCGTGGCATACTATCCGCAAATTCATCAAGGCACTGTTGGTCCAGATTGTCCCACTCCTCAACGGCGATTCGGTATAGATCCCTCAGAGTGGTTGGTGGGTGACGTCATCCATAAACAGCCCTTTTCAATCCATCCCAGGCATGTTCGATAGGGTTCATCTCTGGAGAACATGCTGGCCACTCCAGTCGACAGATGTCGTTACCCTGAAGGAAGTCATTCACAATATGTGCACGATGGGGGCGCGAATTGTCGTCTATGAAGACGAATATCTCGCCAATATGATGCCGATATGGTTGATCTATCGGTCAGAGGATGGCATTCACGCATCGTACAGCCGCTACGGCGACTTCCATTACCGCCAGAGGCGTATGTCGACCCCACATAATGCCACCGGAAACAGCAGGGAACCTCCACCTTGCTGCACTTGCTGAACAGTGTGTCTAAGGCGTTCAGCCTGACTGGGTTGCCTTCAAACATGTCTCTGGCGATTGTCTGGTTGAAGGCATATGTGACACTCATCGGTGAAGAGAACGCGATGCCAATCCTGATACGGTCCATTCGGCATGTTGTTAGGTCCATCTGTACCGCGCCGCATGGTGTCGTGGTTGCAAAGATTGACCTCGCCATGGACGTCGCGAGTGAAGTTGCGCATCATGCAGCCTGTTGCGCATAGTTTGAGCCGTAACACGACATCCTGTGGCATTATTCATCATGGTGGCGTTGCTGTCAGGGTTCCTCCGGACCATAATCCGTAGGCAGCTGTCGTCTACTGCAGTAGTAGCCCTTGGGTGGCCTGAGCGAGACATATATTCGACAGTTACTGTCTGTCTGTATCTCCTCCACGTCCGTACAACATCGGTTTGGTTCACTCCGAGACGCCTGGACACTTCCCTTGTTGAGATCCCTTCCTGACACAAAGTAACAATGCGGACGCGATCGAACTGCGGTATTGGCCGTCTAGGCATGGTTGAACTACAGGCAACAAGAGCCGTGTACCTCCTTCCTGGTGGGATGAGTGGAATTGATCGGCTGTCGGACCCCGTCCGTCTAATAGACACTGCTCATGCGTGGTTGTTTACATCTTTGGGTGGGTTTAGTGACATCTCTGAATAGTCAAAGGGACTGTGTTTGAGATACAATATCCACAATCAACGTCTATCTTCAGGAGTTCTGGGAACCCGGGTGATGCAAAACTTTTTTTGATCTGTGTAGATCTATGATCGGGAATGAAAACCCTTGAATCTTGTGACAAAATAAGACCGTCTGTATTACTATTTATTAAAATACAAAATGTTGCAAATACGAAACACATGTAGTGCTACTGCCACAAGTTAATTGTTCCGTAGCAGTAACAAAATACACACTCATCATACATTGGTGCTCCTTATAAAATCATGGTTCGTGATTGGTTGTGACAGACCCACGAACCTGTTGCACCAATATACCGGGTGATCAAAAAGTCAGTATAAATTTGAAAACTTAATAAACCACGGAATAATGTAGATAGAGAGGTAAAAATTGACACACATGCTTGGAATGACATGGGGTTTTATTAGAATCAAAATACAGGATTGCGCTCCATCCCATATTGCTAGACGCGTGAAAGATCTCTTGCGCGCGTCGTTTGGTGATGATCGTGTACTCAGCCGCCACTTTCGTCATGCTTGGCCTCCCAGGTCCCCAGACCTCAGTCCGTGCGATTATTGGCTGTGAGGTTACCTGAAGTCGCAAGTGTATCGTGATCGACCGACATCTCTAGGTATGCTGAAAGACAACATCCGGCGCCAATGTCTCACTATAACTCCCGACACGCTTTACAGTGCTGTTCACAACATTATTCCTCGACTACAGCTACTGTTGAGGAATGATGGTGTACATATTGAGCATTTCCTGTAAATAACATCATCTTTGCTTTCTCTTACTTTGTTATGCTAATTATTGCTATTCTGATCGGATGAAGCGCCATCTGTCGGACATTTTTTGAACTTTTGTATTTTTCGGTTCTATTAAAGCCCCATGTCATACCATGTGTGTCAATTTGTACCTCTCTATATACATTTATACTGACTTTTTGATCACCCGGTAAATGATCCAGTGGACAACGTAGGAAACTCCATGAGGCTAGCTGCAGACTATGCGGCTCTCTGTAAGAAAATATCCACACCAGAAGACTGTAACGAATTGCAGGGAAACCTGCAAGCGATGAATGGTACAGTGAGTGGGAGCTGACATTGAATGTAAGTAAATGTACAATAGTATGCATAAATAGGCCAAGAAATCCAGTTCTCTGCAATCACACCAGTTGCAGAAAACCATTACAAACATGAAAATCCCATAAAATACCTGGAAGTAAATATCTGGAGTGACCTAAAGTGGAATGACTACATAAAAGGGAATATAGGAAAAGCAGATGTTGTGTTCAAGTTCATTGGAGGAGTCTTAAGGAAATGTTATCCATTCATGAAAACAGTAACTTAGAAAACGGTTGTGCAACTGAGTTTTGAGCGTTGATCATCAGTCTCGGAACCTTAACGGAGATGCTACACTAACTCCAGTGGTACACGCTACAAGAGAAGCATTGTGCATTATGGAGAGGTTTACAGTTGGAAAAATCCGAGTGATTACATTCTAGGAAGAGTTGGGTAACTTACTAATTCCACCCACATAGGTCTCTTTCAATGAACACAACAAGAAAACCGAAGTAATCAGAGCTAATACGGCAACTATCAAAACTTCTGGTTCTTTCAATTTATTCAAATCTCATCCGCTTAATTTTCTACCTTCTTGCAATTTCTTCAGCATTTTGCAACGAGAGTACGCTTTTAGGAACAGCAATTAAAGCATTAACTGTCCTCACCCTGAGGACAGATCATGCTAATACTACGTAACACCGCCTGTGACTTTGATAATGGATGCATTTGGGCGAGTAATGGAATCCACATGTTTCTTCACGTGTGCCATATCTAACTAAAGTCACTCACTGGAGCTCGCTGCCCGTAGATCTGCCGGTTGGGGGAATGATAACTGCTACGCTACACCTGGCATTCCAAATAGTCCCAGACGTTTTCTGTGGGCTCATGGTCGGGTCATTTAGCGGACAGTCCACATCTACATCCATACTCCGCAAGCCACCTCACGGTTCTCCCTTCTATTCCAGTCTCGTATTGTTCGTGGAAAGAAAGATTGTCGGTATGCCTCTGTGTGGGCTCTAATCTCTCTGATTTTATCCTCATGGTCTCTTCGCAACATATACCCAGGAAGGAGCAATATTCTGCTTGACTTTTCTGTAAACGTATGTTCCGAAAACTTCAACAATAGCCCGTACCGAGATACAGAAGGTCTATCTTGCAGAGTCTTCCACTGGAGTTTATCATCTCCATAACGCTTTCGCGATAACTAAATGATCCTGTAACGAAGCGCGCTGCTCTCCGTTGGATCTTCTCTATCTTTCATATCAACCCTATCTGGTACAGATCCCATTATTCAAGCAGTGGGCGAACAAGTGTACTGTAACCTATTTCCTCTGTTTTCGGACTGCATTTCCTTACGATTCTCCCAATGATTCTCACCCTGGCATCTGCTTTTCCGACGATTAATTTTATATGGTCATTCCATTTTAAATCACTCCTAATGCCTACTCCCAGATAATTTATGGAATTAACTGCTTCCAGTTGCTGACCTGCTATATTGTAGCTAAATGATAAAGGCTCTTTTTTTCTATGTATTCGCAGCACAGTACACTTATCTACATTGAGATTCAATTGCCATTCCCTGCACCATGCGTCAATTCGTTGCAGATCCTCCTGCGTTTCAGTACAATTTTCCATTGTTACAACCTCTCGATATACTACAGCATCATCTGCAAAAAGCCTCAGTGAACTTCCGATGTTATCCACAAGGTCATTTATATATATTGTGAATGGCTACGGTCCTACGCAAGCTGGGTTTCACACGATCGTCTTTTTCGAAATCCATGCTGATTCCTACAGAGTAGATTCTAGTCTTTAAAAAAGTCATTATACTCGAATATAATACGTGTTCCAAAATTCTACAACTGATCGACGTTAGAGATATAGGTCTATAGTTCTGCACATCTGTTCGACGTCCCTTCTTGAAAACGGGGATGACCTGTGCCCTTTTCCAATATTTTTGAACGCTACGCTCTTCTAGAGACCTACGGTACACCGCTGCAAGAAGGGGGGCAAGTTCCTTCTCGCGTACTCTGTGTAAAATCGAACTGGTATCCCATAAGGTCCAGCGGCCTTTCCTGTTTTGAGAGTTTTAATTGTTTTTCTACCCCTCTGTCATCTATTTCGATATCTACCATTTTATCATCTGTGCGTCAGTCTAGAGAAGGAATTACAGTGCATTCTTCCTCTGTGAAACAGCATTGGAAAAAGACATCCTCTGTTTCAGTAACATTTTGGTCACAGAGTGTCTGGACATTTTGTTTTGATCTACCTACCACTTTGACACAAGACCAAAATTTCTTATGATTTTCTGCCAAGTCGGTACTGAATGTTCGGCAAACGAGGGACGTATGCGCACAGCCCTGTGAACGCGCCAGTCGTTGCCTAGGAACACGGATGTGATCACACCACACTCATCATGAAGATGGAGGGAGATGCTTGGTCTTCGAGAATGCTTCATGTTTATGGTAACTTAAATGAATCAGCACACGCCATAGCATGAAGAACATCCCCAGAACTTCAGAGAACCACCTCAGGCTTTAATTACATCCCCCGCACACCTCAGGTTAAAAGTGTCATTGACTGTCGACGCATTTGAAAACTTGTGTCATTTGGATAGAGGTAAAATCGCAACTCGTCAAACCACACTAGTTACCTCCAATCAACTACTGCCCAGTTTCTGTGCTGTTTGGCCCAATGAACACCTGCAGTTGTTTGTTGAATTATGAGCAAGGCAGCCAACTCTAGACGTCCAATGGTTGCAGTTCCTTTCACGATGGCCGCTCGGAAACTGATTGAGATGAACTAGCATTGACTGACAGCAGCAACTGTTGCCGGTGTTTGAAACCGATCGCCATTTAGAAAGCATGACACTCGTCTCGGATCTTTGTCTGTTTTTCCGATTAGTGTTCTTTCACCGGAATGCTTAGCTGTGGGTAATAAACCATTCTTTGTAGACGTTCATACCTTCACACACCAACAACTCTGATATTTCAGTCACGGTGTGGTTACACTCACGTGTAGTCTTAAATATCTTTTACATAATACAACGCAATCTGATGCAAGTGCTAGCATAAATCCGAACTTGGAAGCCTATCATTTTAGAATATTCACAATTTGAGTGTGCTGACATATCAGTGCTTTCGTATTGGCATTGTATTGTATTGAATTGTATGTTAACCGGGGACCTAGAAACGACATAGAGGCTCCGTCCCCACCGCTGCCGCAGTGGTCCACAACCCCACGACGACTACCGCAGTCCACCTCACCCCTCCACCGCCTCACACCGAACCCAGAGTTATTGTACGGTTCGGCCCCCGGTGGACCCCCCAGGAAACGTCTCACACCAGACGAGTGTAGCCCCTATGTTTGCGTGGTAGAGTAACGGTGGTGTACGCTTACGTGGAGAACTTGTTTGCGCAGCAATCGCCGACATAGTGTGACTGAGGCGGAACCAGACCGCATTCGCCGAGGCAGATGGAAAACCGCCTAAAAACCATCCACAGACTGGCCGGTTCACCGGACCTCGACGCAAAGCCGCCGGGCGGATTCGTGCCGGGGACCAGGCGCTCCTTCCCGCCCGGAAAGCCGTGCGTTAGACCGCACGGCCAACCGGGCGGGCTTTCGTATGGGCCTACTTGTTATGTGATCCAGAAACTTCACCATAGGACCATAACATCGCGGATTACTCGAGTGTTATCAAATACAGACTTTAAACTGGTTAGGTTCGACAATTGCGTTGTTACTTTTACTGTACTAAAGAATACTTTTGACTACAAATGCTAGCGGCCGCTGACACTAATACACAATTCACTTGGCTTCTTTCAATGACTTTTAACTGAAGGCTCTTGGGATGAAAGGCATGTGTCGCCGATTATATGCATACGATGTTCACAAATGAAACAACTATAAGTTTATAGTTGTGATTAGAAGGCTGTAAATGGCCTTCTACCACAATTTCAATTCGTGAACATATATGTTCAATGCAGAATTTGTTTGAATTTTCGAACAGTTATCAAAAGCGTTTGTGATACAATGATATATAAATTTTACGAAATATTTTGGACGCCTTTGGTTGTCCACTTGGTTATGAGTGAATTGATGTGAAACGTGTTTTACTGTCTTTTTGAGCGTCTATCAGATTTTGACTTACATTCCATTGCTGTGTTTCTGCACCACCTAACACAACCAAGGCGACTGCGAGATGTAAATAGTGACTCATTTGTAGTGAGCAGCTAAGAAAAATAGCTTCAAATATTCATTGCAAAAGTTACGCCATTTGGATAGAAAATGTTGTGATTGAAAATGCTCTTCACAATCTTCCCACATTTTTCAGGACAGAGGAAATTGGGAAATTGTATGCGTGATCCTTCAAGAATCAGTAGTCACCGACGATCTTGCAGAAAAAATTAACAAAACCCTTAGAAAACATCGGTAATTAATAATTACAGAATCATGGGATCTCCTTCCTTTCTTTTGTGCTTCAAAAAATGCATCATCAACCCAAAGGTTAGTTTGAGTTCTACAGTGCCTTACGAAACATTGTGCTAATGCAGGTGGTATGTCGTTGCCTTCCTCCAGGAAAGAAAACAGTTGTTTTATGCCCCCATCCCCCACGAAGCACAACAATTAATTCAACAATTAACACAAAACTGAAAAAACAGGAACCAAAAACCATCAATAATAAACGTCGGCGCACGTTGAGTTCTACATCGTTTTGTAGTGCAACAAAACAAAGGAAACAAAAAAAATCGTGGCAAGTTTCAAATGGGATTAGTTGAATCATCCTCCGTACAATTTTTGTGATGCCCATTAATTACAAGCCCATCGCCATTCCGAAAAATTACTATCATTAGATCATTTCGCGAGCACTATAAATTTTTTTTTGTTTTTTCTTTATTGATTTTCAATTCCCCTCGGAGGGGGCGGGTTGGCAGCAGCTTAGTACGCTGCTCTACAGCCTACAGACTTTTTTTTTAAAAACGGAAGAAAAAAGAAACAAGAAAAACAGGCGATAAAACAGTGACTTAAAGTATAAAATGGCGGGGCAAATGCGGATAGTTAAAACAGAATGCAAAAGGGGTTGGCAATGTTAATAAAATACACAGGAATCAGACAAGTAACATAGTAGACACACAATTAAAAAACATGGCGACAGTCTGGTTTCTGTTCACAAGAGATAAAAAAAATCACGCCCAGCGACAGTGCGATGGCCGTTCGCAACACTCGCTGTAAATACACTCACTGTACACTATAAATCTCCGGCGACAAGTGTTTAAGGCGCTGGTGGCAGACTTCTGCGACGAGAGTCTTAGGAATCTCGTTCACTGCAGCGATAAGTGCCTTGCTGTCTCAAGAGTTTGTTTCAGATGTAGTTTAAGCCTGTAGTTGTAATACGTATACAGGGTGGTCCATTGATCGTGACCGGGCCAAATATCTCACGAAATGAGCGTCAAACGAAAAAACTACAAATAACGAAACTTCTCTAGCGTGAAGGGGGAAACCAGATGGCGATATGGTGGGCCCGCTAGATGGCGTTGACATAGGTCAAACGGATATCAACTGCGTATTTTTAAACAGGAACCCCCATTTTTATTACATATTCGTGTAGTACGCAAAGAAATATAAATGTTTTAGTTAGGCCACTTTTTTCGCTTTCTGATAGATGGCGCTAAAATAGCCACATACATATGGCTCACAATTTTAGACGAACGGTTGGTAATAGGTAGATTTTATAGATTAAAACACAGAACGTAGGCACGTTTGAACATTTTATTTCGGTTGTTCCAGTGTGATACATGTATCTTTGTGAACTTACCATTTCTGAAAACGCATGCTGTTACAGCGTGATTACCTGTAAATACCACATTAATGCAATAAATGCTCAAAATGATGTCCGTCAACCTCAATGAATTTGGCAGTACGTGTAATGACATTCCTTTCAACAACGAGTAGTTTTCCTTCCGTAATGCCCGCATATGCATGGAAAATGCGCTGACGCATGTTGTCAAGCGCTGTCTGTGGATCGCGATAGCAAATACCCTTCAACTTTCCCCACAGAAAGAAATCCGGGGACGTCAGGTTCGGTGAACGTGCGGGCCATGGTATGGTGCTTCGACGTTCAATCCACCTGTCATGAAATATGCTATTCAATACCATTTCAACCGCACGCGAGCTATGTGCCGGACATCCATCAGGTTGGCAGTACATCACCATTCTGTCATGCAGTGAAACAGCTTGTAGTAACATCGGTAGAACTTGACGTAGGAAATGAGCATACATTGAACCATTTAGATTGCCATCGACAAAATGGGGGCCAATTATCCTTCCTCCCATAATTCCGCACCATACATAACACCTCCAAGGTCGCTGATGTTCCACTTGTCGCAGCCATCGTGGATTTTCCGTTGCCAAATAGTGCATATTATACCGGTTTACGTTACCGCTGGTGGTGAACAACGCTTCGTCGCTAAATAGAATTCGTGCAGAAAATCTGTCATCGTCCCGTACTGTCTCTTGTGCCCAGTGGCAGAACTGTACACGACGTTCAAAGTCGTCGTCACGCAATTCCTGGTGCCTATAAATATGGTACGGGTACAATCGATGTTGATGTAGCACTCTCAACACCGACGTTTTTGAGATTCCCGATTCTCGCGCAATTTTACTGCTACTGATGTGCGGATTAGCCGCGACAGCAGCTAAAACACCTACTTGGGCATCATCATTTGTTGCAGGTCGTAGTTGACGTTTCACATGCGGCCGAACACTTGCTGTTTCCTTAAATAACGTAACTATTCGGCAAACGGTCCGGACACTTGGACGATGTCGTCCAGGATACCGAGCAGCGTACGTAGCACACGCCCGTTGGGCATTTTGATTAGAATAGCCATACATCAACACGATTCGACCTTTTCCGCAATTGGTAAACGGTCCATTTTAACACGGGTAATGTATCACGAAGCAAATACGGTCCGCACTGATGGAATGTTACGTGATAGCACGTACTATTCGTTTGTGACTATTACAACGCCATCTATCACAAAGCGAAAAAAGTGGTCCAACTAAAACATTCATATTTCTTTAAGTACTACACGAATATGTAATAAAAATTGGGGGTTCCAATTTTAAAAAACGCAGATGATATCCGTTTGACATATGGCAGCGCCATCTAGCGGGCCAGTCATAGCGCCATCTGGTTTTCCCTCTTCAAGCTAGACAAGTTTCGTTCTTTGCAGTTTTTTCGTTTGACGCTTATTTCGTGAGATATTTAGCCCGATCACTATCAATGGACCACCCTGTATAAAAAAACGTCGTTAAATTTGTCATCGATTTCTTTAAAACTAAACGGAAGTGGCTTTCAGAACTACCTCATAGATCCTCGTTTGCCTAGTACCATCCGCCGAAAACATTGTCTTGATATCTCGAAGCGGTTATCAAATATTTACGTGCTGCACCCCTTACGTGACTCTAAATGTGGCATTTATTTCATTACATCAGGGATTAAACAGAAAACTGATTTGCGACAGGCAATTCTAGCCAGACGCTTGCACTGCACCTGTTTGTGAAGTTATGAGAGTTGTTTATGCCTATGTTTCGTTTCCTTGGTAGTTATGTCTGTATGAAGGTCTTATCAATTGTTTGACAATAAATACATGTAGTTTTGTATAACACAACACGCAAGCTCACCCTTGAGCGCTAGCTTCAGGCTTCTTTCTGAAATAGGAAAGTTGGATTATTTACAGCCAATTTTACGAAAATGTTACGATGAAAAGTGCCTGATCAATTTGGTTGCCAAGTTGTTTTGTTTTCGGGCACATCTGTGAAATAAAAAATGTTATTTTGTGCTTTGAAGGTACCAATTCCTTCACTGTTCTGCATGTAATCTTGGATAAGGTGTCTGCTTTCTGAAGCCGTATTTAGGAAGTTTTAAGAGTAATTTTAAAAGGATGCGCAATACTTTATTGAGCACCTTCGTAACGTTTTCATTAGATACTCTCATCTGTTGACATTCCTGTTCCATCAATGCATTGCCCATACCGTATGGTTTAACATAAGTTTTATAATCAATACATTTGTCAATTTTAGTCCCATTGTTTTATTGTTTTCATGAAATAACTCCGGGAATAGAAGTAAAACATTTTCAACGTGACCTTGCAGCTCCAGCTAAGCGAGATGACGCAACGGTTGAGGCACCGGATTCGTGTTCGGGAGCAGCGAGCTTCATATCACCTTCCAGCAAGCAGAACTAGGTTTTCTGTTTGTATGAATATGCATTTCCCCAGCGTAGCTGAAGGTGAAAAGCTCTATAGTTACCATCCGGGTGGAAGCACTGAAAGATATTTCGACAAGTTTCATACTCATCATCTCCTGATGAAGTATCGAGATATTGTGGACGTAGCGTGAAGTTTCATGCCAAAAGGACATAGATGATTTTCTTCTCAAATTTCGTGCAACGCTGGCCTCGGTTCCGTAACTAAGACGTTAATTGCTAAAGGGGCATTGAATCCTACATTTTCACTTATTTGCTCCTATAATTCACATTCGCATGTTCAATGTTCAGCTTTCTTTTACTGCTCTTGGGTAGAAGTGTAGAAGTCACAACGATGGGCATGTTATTACGCGATGCATACTATAATCTGCTCATAGACAAACAACATTCAAACCCAATTTAAAAATTAGAAGTACGCTGTATAATGTTTCATACGCACAGAGTGCAGATGACGTTGCTTCGAACTACGTGTTGCGGTAGCGCTGATATGTTAATCACTTGCTTAATAAAGCACATAGAAGACTTCATGTCAAGCTGACATTTCCTGTATGCCGCCTGTATGTTGTTGCATTATAATGACCAGCAGAATATTAACCACGCTTCTTCTCTTCCCGTGTAACTACGGTTACAAAGGCTGTTTCAGAATTCTTGTTAGATGTTTCTAGTGGCTGCAGATCGGTCTTAGTAGATAAAGTCTGATAAGCAACCCACGTCCGGAAATCTACAGTTTGGATATAAAATAAGTTTCAAATATCCCGCTTCACTGTAAGTTACATAATCATAGATCTCCATAATGTTTTCTGGATAAACTCAGTCCATCGCGTACCAACTGCGTCCGACTGCAACAATCGATGTGTAAACTGATACATTCTCAACTAGGACTGTTAAGCGTGGTGGTCCACTGACACTCGCAAAAGGTTTGTGGGCCCTGAGTATGGAAGCGTGAGTCGTAGATAGACACTGTGCAAGGAACAGCAGGGTCGCCAGTTGAAACTGCTCCTGCAGAGCACACAGGTCAGAGCTCAAGGTATGCAAGAGAACGCCTGCGAAATCTGAAAGCCAAGGAGATGAGGTACTGACGGAAATAAAGCTGTGAGGGCGGAGCGTGTCTCGTGCTTCAATACCTTAATAGGTGGAGACCTTACTCGAGAAAGGTAAAGGTCTCAGGTTCGAAACGCGGTCTGGCATCTAGTTTTAATATGCCAGCAAATTTCAAGTTAGCGTATACTCCGCTGCAGAGTTAACATCCCCGAGACAGTGACTAAGCCGTTTCTGAAATATTTTTTCTTCTAGAAGCGCAAGTCCCGCAAGGTACATCTACATCTTCATACACTACTGGCCATTAAAATTACTACACCTCGAAGATGACGTACTACAGACACGAAATTTACCCGACAGGAAGAAGATGCTGTGATATGCAAATGACTAACTTTTCAGAGCATTCACACAAGGTTGGAACCGGTGGCGACACCTACAACGTGCTGACATGAGGAAACTTTCTAACCGATTTCTCATACATAAACAGCAGTTTTTCGGCGTTGCCTGGTGAAACGTTGTTGTGATGCGTCGTGTAAGGAGGAGAAATTCGTACCATCACGTTTACGACTTTGGTAAAGGTCGTATTGTAGCCTATCGCGATTGCGGTTTATCGTATCGCGACATTGCTGCTCGCGCTGGTCGAGATACAATGACTGTTAACAGAATATGGAATCCGTGGGTTCAGGAGGATAATACGGAACGCCGTGCTGGATCCCAACGGCCTCGTATCACTAGCAGTCGAGATGACACGCATCTTATCCGCGTGCAGCCACGTCTCGGACCCTGAGCGAACAGATGGGGACGTTTGCAAGACAAGAACCATCTGCACGAACAGTTCGACGACGTTTGCAGCAGGATGGACTATCAGCTCGGAGACCATTTCTGCGGTTACCCTTGACACTGCATCGCAGACAGAAGCGCCTGCGATGGTGTACTCAACGACGAACCTTGGTGCACGAATGGAAAAACGTCCTTTTTTCTGATGAATTCAGGTTCTGTTTCCAGCATAATGATGGTCGCATACGTGTTTGGCGACATCGCAGTGAACGCACATTGGAAGCGTGTATTCGTCTTCGCCATACTGGCGTATCACCCGAAGTGATGGTATGGGGTGCTATTGGTTATACGTCTCGATCACTTCTCGTTCGCATTGACGGCACTTTGAACAGTGGACGTTACATTTCAGATGTGTTACGACCCGTGGCTCTACCCTTCATTCGATCCCTGCCAAACCCTACATTTCAGCAGGATAATGCACGACCGTATGTTGCAGGTCCTTTACGGGCCTTTCTGGATACAGAAATGTTCGACTGCTGCCCTGTCGAGCACATTCTCCAGATCTCTCACCAACTGAAAACCTCTGGTCAATGGTGGCCGAGCAACTGGCTCGTCACAATACGCCAGTCACTACTCTTGATGAACTGTGGTATCGTGTTGAAGCTGCATGGGCAGCTGTACCTGTAAACGCCATCCAAGCTCTGTTTGACTCAATGACCAGGCGTATCATGGCCGTTATTACGTCCAGAGGTGGTTGTTCTGGGTACTGATTTCTCAGGATCTATGTACCCCAATTGCGTGAAAATGTAATAACATGTCAGTTCTAGTATAATACATTTGTCGAATGAATACCCGTTTAACATCTGCATTTCTTCTTGGTGTAGCAATTTTAATGGCCAGTAGTTTAGATACTCTGCAAGTCAAGGTACGGTGCGTGGCAGCGGATACCCTTTACCACTACTTGTCATTTCCTTTCCTGTCCATTATCAAATACAACGAGGGAAACACTATTGTCTGTATGACTCCGTATTAGCCCTAATTTCTCGTATCTTATCTTCGTGGTGCTTACGCGCAGTGTAAGTCGATAGCAGTAGAATCATTTGGTAGTCAGTTTCAAATGCCGGTACTCTAAATTTTCTCAATAGTGCTTATCGACAGGAACGTCGTCTTCCCTCCAGGGATTCCCATTTGAGTTCCCGAAGCATCTCTGTAACAGTTACGTGTTGTTCGAACCTACCGGTAACAAATCTAGCAGCCCGCCTTTGAATTCCTCCAATGTCCTCCCTCAATCCGATCTGGTACGGATCCCAAACACACAAGCAGCACTCAAGAATAGGGCGCACCAGCATCCTATTTGCGGCCTCCTTTACAGGCGAACCACTCTTTCTTAAAATTCTCCCAATAAAAGAAAATCGACCATTCGCCTTCGCTACCACAGTTCTCACATGCTCATTCCACCGCATATCGCCTTGTAACGTTGCGCACAGATATTTAAACGACTTGACTGCGCCAAACAGGACACTAGTAATACTGTATCCGAACATCACAGGTTTGACCTTCCTACTCATCCTCATTAACTTACATTTTCCCACATTTACGGCTAGTTGCCATTTATGACACCAACTGGAAATTTTGTCTAAGGCCCCTTGTATCTTCCTACATTCCCTCAAATTCGACACCTTATCGTACACCACGGCATTATGAGCAAACAACAGCAGATTACTACCCACCCTGTCCGCCAAATCATTTATGTATACAGAGAACAACAGGAGTCCTATCACACTTCTCTAGGGCGCTCATGACGACGCCCTTGTCTCTGAAGAACACTCGCCGTCAAGGAAAACTTACTGGGGGGTTCTATTATTTAAGAAGTCTTCGAACCACTCACATATCTGCGAACGTTTTCCATGTGCTCTTACCTTCGTTAACAGCCTGCAGTGGGGCGTCAAATGCTTTCCGGGAATCTAGAAATATGGACTCTGCCTGTCGCCCTTCATTGATAGTTCTCAGTATATCATGTGAAAAAAGGGCAAGCTGAGTTTCGCACGAGCAATACTTTCTAAAACCATACGTGGACATAAGCTTCTCAGTCTCAAGAAAGTTTATTATATTCGAACTGTGAATATGTTTAAGGGTTCTGCAGTAAAAAGGTTAGGGATATTCGTCTGAAATTTTGTGGGTCGGTACTTTTACCCTCATAAACTGGAGTCATCTGCGGTTTCTTCCAGCCGCTTGGGACTTTGTGCTGGGCGAGAGATTCACGATAAATGCAAGCTAGAGTACTCTTTGTAACATCGAACTGGGATTCCACAGGGATCTGGTGATTTATTTGCTTTGAAATCTTTCAGTTGTTTCTCTACGCCAGGTATGCTTATTACTATGACGTCCATACGAGAGTCCGTCCGACGATCAAATAACTATATGTTTATATGAACCATTTCTTCAACCAGAAACTTAAAACTTCAGCTTTCGTTTTGCTATCTTCAACTACGACAGCAGAATACGGAAGAATTTCTGTGATGTTTGGAAGTTAGGAGATGAGGTGCTGGCGGAAGTAAAGCTGTGAGAATGCATTCGGTAGAGCAATTTCCCGCGAAAGGCAAAGGTCCTAGGTTCGAGACCTGGTCTGGCACACAGCTTTAATATGCCAGGAAGCTTTTACGTTTTGATTGCTTGCAGGTACATGTCAGCAGTGGCGGTTCACACTGAAATCCCTGCGACAGAGTACAATGACACACCACTAGAAGACCAAACACATACGTATCGTGCTGTAATTAGTTTTTTGCATTTGGTGAGTAACAACGCCAGAGCAATCCGTGCTGAGTGGGTGACAATGTTCGGCAACAATACACAATCATAAACCACAGAGGCAGCGACCCTATATTGATTTTTTCCGCAAATTGTGGGGAAAAATATCTTTTTTAAGCGAAATTTTTGAGAAACGGAAACCCTGTGGAAATTTTTGGGAAGAAAATTTCGGTACCGGAGAAATTGGGGAAGTATATCTGCCTAGCCTTACTACTAACGCCATCTATACTTTAGTTCAATCACTAGATGGCACTCTCTATACAGATCAATCCGTGCACATTTCTTTTTGTGGGAGACGTTCGTTTCACCGCAGTGATATGTCTCCATGACGTCACTATGGCGTGTAAATGTCCTGTTCCGAGCGTGTGGGCTGTCTGTCGACTTTCGTGGTCGTATCGATTTATGAGGAGGCGCCATATTGGATTTCGTCGTTTTAGCGGGAACCTGTATTTGATGAGTTATAACATGAGTCCTTTGAGTACATATTGTTTCAAACGTTGAGGATCTCCAGGCAATCATCGTAGGTCGTACCACTCGCTCCCTCCGGCTCCTTGATTTCTGCCTTACCATCTGCGCTCGTCCTGTCCGCCTCTCCTCCACCCTGACCTGCCTTAGCCTCACCATTGACCGTCACCTCACCTGGATCCCACATCTCCGCTCTCTCCAATCCAAAGCCCACAACCGCCTCCACCTCCTCAAACTCCTCTCTAGCCAGACTGGGGGGTTGCACCCCTCTACCATCCTCCACACGTACAAATCCTTAATCCGTCCCATCCTCTGTTATGCCAGTCCCACCTGGCTATCCGAGCCCCCCTCCCCAAATTCTATAAGTCCCTCCAGATCCTAGAGCACCATGCACTCCGCTCTTGTCTTCCCTATACTCCCTCCCGTTCCCCTTTTTTCTATGTCCCCTCCCTCCATTGTCTCTCCCCTTTTTTCCCTTCCTCTCATCTCCCCTTTTTCCCCTTCATCAGTCTGGGTCCTCCCCCCCCCCCCCAACTTCCGCCGTGTTGCCTCTACAGTGCTGTTTGAAGTGAGTGTTCAGTGTTGTGCGTCCCCTGTCAGTGTTGCGAACAGCCACCATACTGTCGATACTTGTGTTTTTATCTCATGCGAACAGAAACCAGACTGTCGCCGTGTTTTCTAATTGTGCATGTCTCCTTACTGTGTGTCATCATTCGCATCAGCAACGCCGTGTTCTTGTATTTTAAGTTCCACAACTTTCCGTCATTTTACTGTTATTAACAAAGTCATCGTTTTATCGCAGCCGGCTGAGGTGGCCGAGCGGTTCTAGGCGCTACAGTCTGGAACCACGCGACCGCTACGGTCGCAGGTTCGAATCCTGTCTCGGGCATGGGTGTCCTTAGGTTAGTTAGGTTTAAGTAGTTCTAAGTCTAGGGGACTGATGACCTCAGATGTTAAGTCCCGTAGTGCTTAGAGCCATGTGAACCATTTTTAGGGCACTGGCACGGAGCATAGCTCCAAAATTGGATATAGGATAAATTACAAATTTCGTAGTATTTGGGGTGCAAGAGTAAAAGTAGTTGCTTCAGAAATAGAATTTGGAGCATCTAAAATATCATACAAAAACTTTGAAACTGTGCATTTCAGAATGCGATATAGGTGTAATCATTGAAAGGTGTAATCGCCAGATGTCAAATATCAAAGTCTCACTTCTAGTTTTGCTTCAGCCGCAACTGCATCTTTACTGTGAGTACTAGATTTTTTTAATAAAGCTCAAACCGTAACTTTACAAGCACTCGAAATCTGTTGTAAACATACGTCAGTTAACCTACAATGACTGTTATTCAGAATACGTGTGTCTGGAATAAGATACTCTCTACACCTAAAGTAATGTCAAGTGGAAACATACGTGCACCACATTTGCAAACAACTTCACGTAACGGAATAAACAGCCTATTGGCATATACACGTCAGTAAGCAGAAACAATAATTTGTAGACAGCTAATGTCGACCACAACCTAAAAAGGTCAACGACAGTAACGTTAACCATAAGATACACCATCCGTGTCACCTGAGAAAATTATTTTTCAAGGTTATAATCTACACCTAAAATTCCCGATAAAGATTTTACTCACTTGTGGTTTCCAATAAACCTGAGATTTCAGTCCATATATTCTGAATCCCGATTATATTTTTTAGCCTCAGTATGCCACAAACTACTGCTTTGACTAAACGTATCAGTTTGTCACAGTCCATGTATCGTGTCGTGTCAGCCAATATGACGGAAAAAATCAAGATGATTTTAATTTCACCGATTGTCGTCCTAAATCTGTACTTTCAGGAGGTGTGATCGTATACACTGTGACCGCGCATGTAATAGCTTACTCATTTGGAAATATTGGCCGTCTTCGGACGATGTCGATTGTCGGCGGAATCCACCGATATCGGTGCCACTGTGATAGCAGCCTTATACAGATGTGTCCGTCACCACCCTCTGAGTCGGTTTCAACATCGTTGGAATGGCGGGCGCTAGATATACCTCCATCAAAGCGAATGATATTATTCATGTCCAATATAAACCGAGAACTTCCTAACGAGAGTTCGCTCTGAAGGACCATACGTACGTTAAATAATTATCTAAATGATGTAATTAATGCTTTTATCAATGTATTGTCTCTAAAACCAACATAAACAAGAACAGGTTGTTCAGGAGTGACTCCCGAAGCACTCCAGTGAAACTAAAAAGACTGTACCCGTTAAGTTAGTGCAATTTCACATATCAATTGAATCGGCTAGTTAAGGGTGTTATGTTATATAGCTTTACGGTAGGTAGACATAAACTTTAGAATCATCTTATCTTTTAATTGACAGCACTTTTCCTGGCCATGTGCACAATATAGCATTGTAAGTAGCGCTCTGTATGAAAAACACTGACTGTGCTGTGTGCAGTCAGTGGCTGGTTGGCATTGTTGTAATACTCGCCATTGTAGTGTTGGGCAGTTGGCTGTTAACAGCGCGTAGCGTTGCGCAGTTGGAGGTGAGCCGCCAGCAGTGGTGGATGTGGAGAGACAAATGGCAAAGTTTTGAAATTTGTAAGAGTGGATGTCATGAACTGCTATATATATATATATATATATATATTACGAGTTTTGAACACTAGTAAGGTAAATACTTTGTTTGTTCTCTATCAAAATCTTTCATTTGCTAACTATGCCTATCAGTAGTTAGTGCCTTCAGTAGTTTGAATCTTTTATTTAGCTGGCAGTAGTGGCGCTCGCTGTATTGCAGTAGTTCGAGTAACCAAGAATTTTTGTGAGGTAAGTGATTTGTGAAACATATAGGTTAATGTTAGTCAGGGCCATTCTTTTGTAGGCATTTTTGAAGGTCAGATTGCGTTGCGCTAAAAATATTGTGAGTCAGTTTAAGCACAGTAATTCATTAATTTTTCTAAGGGGACGTTTCATATGTCGACCCTTAGCCAAGGATACCTCACTGGAATCTTCAGATTTTTTCTTGTAGTTTGTGTAATTAGTGTAGCCGTTGTTTATTTCTAGCGCGTAATTATAGTGAGAATCTCCTTTGTAGTTGCAGTCTTTCATTGTTGTACATGAACCATGGACCTTGCTGTTGGTGGGGAGGCTTGCGTGCCTCAGCGATACAGATGGCCGTACCGTAGGTGCAACCACAACGGAGGGGTATCTGTTGAGAGGCCAGACAAACGTGTGGTTCCTGAAGAGGGGCAGCAGCCTTTTCAGTAGTTGCAGGGGCAACAGTCTGGATGATTGACTGATCTGGCCTTGCAACATTAACCAAAACGGCGTTGCTGTGATGGTACTGCGAACGGCTGAAAGCAAGGGGAAACTACGGATGTAATTTTTCCCGAGGACATGCAGCTTTACTGTATGATTAAATGATGATGGCATCCTCTTGGGTAAAATATTCCGGAGGTAAAATAGTCCCCCATTCGGATCTCCGGGCGGGGACTACTCAGGAGGATGTCGTTATCAGGAGAAAGAAAACTGGCGTTCTACGGATCGGAGCGTGGAATGTCAGATCCCTTAATCGGGCAGGTAGGTTAGAAAGTTTAAAAAGGGAAATGGATAGGTTAAAGTTAGATATAGTGGGAATTAGTGAAGTTCGGTGGCAGGAGGAACAAGACTTCTGGTCAGGTGACTACAGGGTTATAAACACAAAATCAAATAGGGGTAATGCAGGAGTAGGTTTAATAATGAATAGGAAAATAGGAATGCGGGTAAGCTACTACAAACAGCATAGTGAACGCATTATTGTGGCCAAGAAAGATACGAAACCCACACCTACTACAGTAGTACAAGTTTATATGCCAACTAGCTCTGCAGATGATGAAGAAATTGAAGAAATGTACGATGAAATAAAAGAAATTATTCAGATAGTGAAGGGAGACGAAAATTTAATAGCAATGGGTGACTGGAATTCGAGTGTAGGAAAAGGGAGACAAGGAAACATAGTAGGTGAATATGGATTGGGGCTAAGAAATGAAAGAGGAAGCCGCCTAGTAGAATTTTGCACAGAGCACAACTTAATCATAGCTAACACTTGGTTTAAGAATCATGAAAGAAGGTTGTTAACGTGGAAGAACCCTGGAGATACTAAAAGGTATCAGATAGATTATATAATGGTAAGACAGAGATTTAGGAACCAGGTTTTAAGTTGTAAGACATTTCCAGGGGCAGATGTGGACTCTGACCACAATCTATTGGTTATGACCTGTAGATTAAAACTGAAGAAACTGCAAAAATGTGGGAAATTAAGGAGATGGGACCTGGATAAACTGAAAGAACCAGAGGTTGTACAGAGTTTCAGGGAGAGCATAAGGGAACAATTGACAGGAATAGGGGAAAGAAATACAGTAGAAGAAGAATGGGTAGCTCTGAGGGATGTAGTAGTGAAGGCAGCAGAGGATAAAGTAGGTACAAAGACGAGGGCTGCTAGAAATCCTTGGGTAACAGAAGAAATATTGAATTTAATTGATGAAAGGAGAAAATATAAAAATGCATTAAATGAAGCAGGCAAAAAGGAATACAAACGTCTCAAAAATGAGATCGACAGGAAGTGCAAAATGGCTAAACAGGGATGGCTAGAGGACAAATGTAAGGATGTAGAAGCTTATCTCACTAGGGGTAAGATAGATACTGCCTACAGGAAAATTAAAGAGACCTTTGGAGAGAAGAGAACCAAGTGTATAAATATCAAGAGCTCAGATGGCAGCCCAGTTCTAAGCAAAGAAGGGAAGGCAGAAAGGTGGAAGGAGTATATAGAAGGTTTATACAAGGGCGATGTACTTGAGGACAATATTATGGAAATGGAAGAGGATGTAGATGAAGACGAAATGGGAGATACGATACTGCGTGAAGAGTTTGACAGAGCACTGAAAGACCTGAGTCGAAACAAGGCCCCCGGAGTAGACAACATTCCATTAGAACTACTGACGGCCTTGGGACAACCAGTCCTGAGAAAACTCTACCAGCTGGTGAGCAAGATGTATGAGACAGGCGAAATACCCTCAGATTTCAAGAAGAATATAATAATTCCAATCCCAAAGAAAGCAGGTGCTGACAGATGTGAAAATTACCGAACTATCAGTTTAATAAGCCACGGCTGCAAAATACTAACACGAATTCTTTACAGACGAATGGAAAAACTGGTAGATGCAGACCTCGGGGAGGATCAGTTTGGATTCCGTCGAAATGTTGGAACACGTGAGGCAATACTGACCTTACGACTTATCTTAGAAGCTAGATTAAGAAAAAGCAAACCTACGTTTCTAGCATTTGTAGACTTAGAGAAAGCTTTTTACAATGTTGACTGGAATACTCTTTTTCAAATTCTAAAGGTGGCAGGGGTAAAATACAGGGAGCGAAAGGCTATTTATAATTTGTACAGAAACCAGGTGGCAGTCATAAGAGTCGAGGGGCATGAAAGGGAAGCAGTGGTTGGGAAAGGAGTGAGACAGGGTTGTAGCCTCTCCCCGATGTTATTCAATCTGTATATTGAGCAAGCAGTAAAGGAAACAAAAGAAAAATTTGGAGTAGGTATTAAAATTCATGGAGACGAAGTAAAAACTTTGAGGTTCGCCGATGACATTGTAATTCTGTCAGAGACGGCAAAGGACTTGGAAGAGCAGTTGAACGGAATGGACAGTGTCTTGAAAGGAGGATATAAGATGAACATTAACAAAAGCAAAACGAGGATAATGGAATGTAGTCAAATTAAATCGGGTGATGCTGAGGGAATTAGATTAGGAAATGAGACACTTAAAGTAGTAAAGGAGTTTTGCTATTTAGGAAGTAAAATAACTGATGATGGTCGAAGTAGAGAGGATATAAAATGTAGACTGGCAATGGCAAGGAAAGCGTTTCTGAAGAAGAGAAATTTGTTAACATCGAATATAGATTTATGTATCAGGAAGTCGTTTCTGAAAGCATTTGTTTGGAGTGTAGCCATGTATGGAAGTGAAACATGGACGATAACTAGTTTGGACAAGAAGAGAATAGAAGCTTTCGAAATGTGGTGCTACAGAAGAATACTGAAGATAAGGTGGATAGATCACGTAACTAATGAGGAGGTATTGAATAGGATTGGGGAGAAGAGAAGTTTGTGGCACAACTTGACTAGAAGAAGGGATCGGTTGGTGGGACATGTTTTGAGGCATCAAGGGATCACAAATTTAGCATTGGAGGGCAGCGTGCAGGGTAAAAATCGTAGAGGGAGACCGAGAGATGAGTACACTAAGCAGATTCAGAAGGATGTAGGTTGCAGTAGGTACTGGGAGATGAAGCAGCTTGCACAGGATAGAGTAGCATGGAGAGCTGCATCAAACCAGTCTCAGGACTGAAGACAACAACAACAACAACAGTAAAACAGTTGTGACATGCATGTAGATTTGCACCAAGTATTTCGCAGCTGCGCTTGCCATTAACTAGATATTATTTTCAGTGCCATGTTAATGTGTTCTCTTATTTTTGCTCTTCAAATTGTGCTTTTCTGTGTTATCGTGTGAAATATTGTGACAATAATGGCGTGTGAAAAACGTAACACTAGGCTCCAAAGTAAACTGAGAAATAATAGTGACGACGAGCGTAGCTTATCAGCACCACTGTGTAGTGAATTAACAGACATTCGAAGTAGTAATTTGGTAATTGTGCATAGAGAAATGGAGGGAAGCAAATAATGGTGTAGACAATGAAACAAGTAGTGAACAGGGAACGATTATCAATCGATCGGTCGGCAACATCTCGCCTCAGGAATCCGAAATGACAGAACACAATATTGCAAATACTGTAGACTTAGGTTTTGGGTCCTCACCCTTTTCTCAAATGAGTCAAGACACATTTTTTGCTTGTCAAAATGTGAATGTTGCCGATGAAAATGCACTGCCAAAAAGAGTAGAGAAACAGATTCCAGACACTAATATATTATTATTGCAATTAATGCAACAAATGAAACAAAATGTGAGACAAACACAGCAAAAGCTTCAAAAGTTAGACACAATGGAACAAAATCAGAGACAAACACAACAAAAACTTCAAAAGTTGGACACAATGGAACAAAATCAGAGACAAACACAGCAAAAGCTTCAAAAGTTAGACACCACACTTGAACAAACACGTGAAGATTTAACTACTAAGTTACATAACATTGAATCGAAATGTAATGACGTAGAAACACAGATTTGTGAGCATTTTCAACCTATTTTTTCGCGGCATGAAAATGCATTACAGAATTACGAAGCAGCCATAAAAGAACTGCAAACTATTGTTCATGAAAATCATGAGACCTTGCAAGCTAAAATTGACTCAGTTGCATCTACCGATTCGGTTACGCAACTTGCAAAAACTCAAGAAAACTTAAAGGACACAGTAGATACTCTGAAAATTGGTAAATTGGTTCAGAAAGACACATGGCGGAAATCAGTTCATTATCAGAGAAAGTAGTTGAACTTTCGGATCAGCTAAATAATTTATCAACGAAGGTAGATTATAATCTGAATGACACAAAACCGGTAGTCTTTAATGACACAGAAGAGTGCGAACAAATTAGGAAATTCAAACAAAATCTGAATCAAATTTATACGCAACACCAAAGAGAAATCCGGGAATTACAAGATCAGTTGACACAAGTAGTACAAGAATTACATATTTCAGAGGACACTTGCGCTCCAATACGGGAAGAGGGACATAGAAATACGGAACAACCACAAAATAATAACACAGGGCACTTCGGAAATTATGAAAGAAATTGGCAAGGTGTACTGAATTTTGAGATGGAACCGCCGAAACGACGTAACAATGACTGACATGCTACTCGCCGACATGATTACTTTGACTATAAGCTGTTCATTACTACACGCAAATTCAAAACATTTAAGAATTCTGGCAACGACATTCATCCACAAGCGTGGCTTCATCAATTCTCTCATTGTTTGCCTCCCAACTGGTCATTAGAACACAGATTAGAATTTGTGTGTGGCTACTTAGAGAATGAACCAGCTGTAAGAATGCGATCGGTCATTCACGATTGCCACAGGGAAGGAGAATTTTACCATGCCTTCCTCTCAGCATATTGCTCTCAAGCCACACCAGACCGAGTAAAACATGGCATCATAATGGTGAAACATTTCGAACAATCTGAATTTTCCAGTCTTGTGAAATATTTTGAATACATGTTGCACAAGAATCAGTACCTGTCAAACCCATACAGTCCCTCAGAACTCATCCGCATTTGCTTAATCAAATTGCCTGAACATTTACGCCATATAATTTTGGCAGGACGTTGCAAAGACGACATTGAAGCTTTTCAGGGACTGTTAAAAGAATTAGAAATTGACACTGACAATCGCGGAACGCGAAAACAGGAACATAACAATTACAGGTCACATCCGTCGCAATTCCGATGGACACGACAAGGCTATTCTCGCAACACAAATCGTGAACAAAACAGACACCACCCGTATGACAACCGTTGGTAGAGTAGTAATAATTACTGGGAAAGGTCACCTCTCCACGGTAATGACTATCACAGAGATAATCAGATAAACAGGCAATATGGGAACCAAAATAAATATTATCGGGGGAGACAGAATAACTTTAGACGCAACGGTCCAGCGCGCAGTTACGATTCAGGGAGAAATTCGCCACCACGTGACCGACAAGAAAGAAACTATGGAATCTGCCGACATGACGACCGACGATATGATCGTAACGACAGACCTGAATTGCATCAGAACTTGCGGGATTCAAACAGAGCAGGGCCCTCTCGAAATTTGGTAGAAAATCCGAAGAAATTCTGGTCGTATGTAAAGTACACAAGCGGCAAGACGCAGTCAATACCTTCGCTGCGCAGTGCCGATGGTACTGTTATCAACGGCTGTGCCGCTAAAGCGGAGTTATTGAACGCAGTTTTCCGAAATTCCTTCACCAGGGAAGACGAATGGAATATTCCAGAATTTGAAACACGAACATCTGCTAGCATGAGTTTCTTAGAAGTAGATACCTTAGGGGTTGCGAAGCAACTCAAATCGCTTGATACGGGCAAGTCTTCAGGTCCAGATTGTATACCGATTAGGTTCCTTTCAGATTACGCTGATACTATAGCTCCCTACTTAGCACTCATATACAACCGCTCGCTCACCGATAGATCTGTACCTACAGATTGGAAAATTGCGCAGGTCGCACCAGTGTTCAAGAAGGGTAGTAGGAGTAATCCATTTAACTACAGACCTATATCATTGACGTCGGTTTGCAGTAGGGTTTTGGAGCATATACTGTATTCAAACATTATGAATCACCTCGAAGGGAACGATCTATTGACACGTAATCAGCATGGCTTCAGAAAACATCGCTCTTGTGCAACGCAGCTAGCTCTTTATTCGCACGAAGTAGTGGCCGCTATCGACAGGGGATCTCAAGTTGATTCCGTATTTCTAGATTTCCGGAAAGCTTTTGACACCGTTCCTCACAAGCGACTTCTAATCAAGCTGCGGAGCTATGGGGTATCGTCTCAGTTGTGCGACTGGATTCGTGATTTCCTGTCAGGAAGGTCGCAGTTCGTAGTAATAGACGGCAAATCATCGAGTAAAACTGAAGTGATATCAGGTGTTCCCCAGGGAAGCGTCCTGGGACCTCTACTGTTCCTGATCTATATAAATGACCTGGGTGACAATCTGAGCAGTTCTCTTAGACTGTTCGCAGATGATGCTGTAATTTACCGTCTAGTAAGGTCATCCGAAGACCAGTATCAGCTGCAAAGCGATTTAGAAAAGATTGCTGTATGGTGTGTCAGGTGGCAGTTGACGCTAAATAACGAAAAGTGTGAGATGATCCACATGAGTTCCAAAAGAAATCCGTTGGAATTCGATTACTCGATAAATAGTACAATTCTCAAGGCTGTCAATTCAACTAAGTACCTGGGTGTTAAAATTACGAACAACTTCAGTTGGAAGGACCACATAGATAATATTGTCGGTAAGGCGAGCCAAAGGTTGCGTTTCATTGGCAGGACACTTAGAAGATGCAACAAGTCCACTAAAGAGACAGCTTACACTACACTCGTTCGTCCTCTGTTAGAATATTGCTGCGCGGTGTGGGATCCTTACCAGGTGGGATTGACGGAGGACATCGAGAGGGTGCAAAGAAGGGCAGCTCGTTTTGTATTATCGCGTTATAGGGGAGAGAGTGTGGCAGATATGATACACGAGTTGGGATGGAAGTCATTACAGCATAGACGTTTTTCGTCGCGGCGAGAGCTTTTTACGAAATTTCAGTCACCAACATTCTCTTCCGAATGCGAAAATATTTTGTTGAGCCCAACCTACATAGGTAGGAATGATCATCAAAATAAAATAAGAGAAATCAGAGCTCGAACAGAAAGGTTTAGGTGTTCGTTTTTCCCGCTCGCTGTTCGGGAGTGGAATAGTAGAGAGATAGTATGATTGTGGTTCGATGAACCCTCTGCCAAGCACTTAAATGTGAATTGCAGAGTAGTCATGTAGATGTAGATGTAGATGTAGGTGAATTTGTAGAAGTTAAGTCTCTAAATCCCAATAACGACGCGCGTCAACAAAGAGACAATAGACAACGACTCATACCGCTGGCAGCCACAAAACGTACGTATGAAACTGACGACGCAGCTGCCGTAGCTAGTAATTACGTAAAAATGGAAGACATTACGGATATCTTACTCCAGGAACACGACGAAAAACATAACAACATTGCATATCCTGTGATTCACTTTACAGTAAATGACGTAAAATTTACTGCAGTACTTGACTCTGGCAGTCCCATTTCAGTAATTAGTGAAACAGCCTTTAGCAAATGCAACAAATCTAACGATTGCCCCACACTTCCGTTACGTAAGATTAAATTACAAGGTGCAATCGTTGGAAAAAGTGTAGATGTACGCCAACAAACCAACTTAGAATTCTTTTGTCAAAGCCACAGCTTCTCTATGAGCTTTCTTATTGTTCCATTATTGTCGACGGAAATTATATTGGGAGTAGACTTTTTGAATGAATACAAAGCAGTCTTGAACTTTCACGGTGCTGAAATAAGTTTAGAGAAAGAAGGTAAGTCAATAGCTTTGAAATTTGAACATTGCCTCTCAAACCATGACGAGGAAATTAATCGGCTTTACCTTCTGTTAGTCAACAGTTCGGAATTTTCTACGGAACTAGACACTAACAATCACTCTGCAAGTACTGACAGGGATGATATCGACGACATATTTGATACTAATGAGTTAATTCAGAATAAAATTCAAACAATTGAGAATTGTAATGACACTGGTAGGCAAGACCTTTTTGAGATTTTACAAGCACATTCCACAGTTTTTACTCACAAAACAGAAACAATCAAGGGATTTCAATACCAATTTCGTGTTCTTGAGCATACTAAATTTTTTGTTAGACCACACGTAATTCCGGCGCATTATAGGGACCGTGTTGGAACAGAAATACAATCTATGCTTGACGAGGTCATTATTGAGCCTGCAGTAAGCTCATACAACAATCCATTACATGTTGTTGAGAAGAAAAATGGATCGATCAGGCTTGTCTTAGATTCGAGACAAATCAATACTATCATCATTCCTGAAACAGACAGGCCGCAAACGATGGAAGAACTTCTTCAAAATTTTAATGGTGTAAAGGTGTTGTCTTCTATTCATCTCAGATCCAGCTTTTATCAGGTCGAACTTCATCCAGAATGTAGAAAATACACAGCTTTCCTCTGTTTCGGCGTTTGTTATCAATTTCGGAAACTTCCATTTGGTTTGAACATTTCTTCGGCAGCGTTCATTCGCGGGCTAAATTCCATATTACCTGAGTTCTTAAAATGTCACATCACCTTATATATGAACGATATTCTGATAGCAGAAGCCTCATGGGAACAACATAATCACATCCTCAACAGCGTGTTACATATTTTTGCAGAATCTGGAATTACAGTTAACTTGGAAAAGTCTGAGTTCGGTAGGACAAAGATGAAGTTTTTGGGACATATTATTTCTTCTGAAGGGATTCAGCCGGATCCTGAAAAGTTTGAAGCAATCAGAACCATTCCAGTTCCAGCCACAAAAAAACAAGTCCGAAGTTTTCTAGGTCTCGTAAATTTTTACCGTCGTTTTCTGAATATGCAAATTCTAGTTACACCTAAACTTTGTTCTCTCACTGAAAAAAAAATGCTATTTGGAACTGGGACGAACAAGCACAGTTGGAATTCAATTCTTTGAAAGAAGCGTTACTTAACGCGCCAACACTAGCTCATCCAGATCTGTCAGAAGATTTCTGCCTTAGCATGGATTCTTCTAAAGTCGGTCTTGGTGCCCATTTTTTTCAAGAAGCCATAGAAAATGACACTACTGTTCAGAAAACCATTGCTTTTGCTAGCCGAGTGCTAACAAAATCTAAAAAAAAAAATATTCTGTTACTGAATTAGAAGCTTTAGCTATCGTTTGGCCATTTAACAAATTCCATTTCTTTCTTTCTGGTAAGCACGTAAAAGTATATGGTGATCATCGTGCATTTCAATTTCTTATGTCTTCAAAATTAAATCATGACAGGTTAAAACGTTGGGCCTTGTTTCTGCAACAATTCCACTTCACAATAGTCTACATTCCCGGCAAGGAGAACATTGTTGCGGACGCACTGTCACGCGCAACGGCTGGGCTTGAGAAAAGTAACCTCGATAAAAATTTCAGTATTCTTTACATTCAGAAAGTCGCCTTTGAAAACTTCATCACCACATCTTTAAAGAACATTGCTCATGAACAAGATAAAGATACGATTTGGAAAGGCATCAAACGTAAATGGCATGAAAAGCTGTACACTCAGATTCGACATTATTATCTGGTTAGAAACAACATACTCTTCAAACCCTGCACTGTTGATGACAAGCTATGAATACTTTGAATTCCAGACGATTTTGTTAATAAGCTCATTTGGTACATTCATTTCAGCTACGCACATTTTGGTCCGCGAAAATGTTATCATATTCTTGGAACGACTTGTTATTTTAACAATATGGAAAAGAGAATTCGAAGAGTCTTGTCTATTTGTAAACTTTGTCAAAAGGCGAAACCATCTACTATCTTACATCGTGCTCCGTTGTTTCCTATCATTCCTTCTAAATTAAAAGAATTTGCTGCTGTTGATTTCTTGGGACCCCTTGTCAGAACATCTAGTCGCTGTTGAACTTACTTCAAACTTTGTTTCTTTCACTCCGTTACGTAAAGCCACTGGACGGTCAGTATCCAACGTCTTTGTTAAAAATTTCTTACGTGAAGTTGGACACGTTAGTAAAGTCATTTCAGATAACGGACCGCAATTCAGATCTAGTGTTTGGTCACGCATACTTCGGAACCATAAAATGAAACCTGTTTATTTCATTGTACTCACCACATTGTAACCCGTCTGAACGGATTATGAAAGAAATCAATAAGCTTTGCAGACTTTATTGTCACAGAAAGCATCAGCATTGGGACAGATATTTACACTTATTTCAAAACGTACTGAATGAAATGCCTCATGACTCCACTGCTTTACCACCTATTCTTGTACTGAAGAATGAAGAACCACCGAACAGAATCAGAGAATTTGTACCTTTTCCGAATACACGTAAACTTCGACACAAAGACATAATTGATTTGGCTATTAAAAATATAAATTCTGCAGCAGACAAAAGGAGGAAACTACACAGTAAATCAGATGCAAAGAAACTATATATTGGTCAGAAAGTTCTCATTAAAGCTCATTCATTGTCACATAAGAAGAAACACTTGAGTCTCAAATTCTTTCTGATATACAATGGACCTTACAGAATCCGACGTATACCGCATGACAATTGCGTTGAAATTGAAACTCTGCGTACTCGGAAGAGTAAAGGTTTACAACACATTTCACATGTAAAACCGTTTATTGAAAGATAATCTGCTTTTTAACTTTGTCTTTGCCATAAAATTTTTCACTTCACGCTACTAGAACAATTTGTCACACTGAGAAACTGTTAACATGTAACAATATTTTGAAGTGAACTATCCAGTGTAGAACCTAGGGAACATATTTAGACAGTATTTACGAGTGCATTGTTATAGTGAACAGACGACACAGTGTTGTTATTTGTACATTCTTGGTTGTTAGTTGCACGATTACGTAACGACTATAAGGCTCACATACTTAGAACATATACCGGTACTGCTAATGAGATTTCAATGCAACATTTTGGTCTACTTGAAAATACATTCTGGTACTTTCTGAGAGATACCAGACGACACAGTGGTTAGTTTATTTGACAGCTACACGATTACATCACGAGGCTACTAATGAGTGATATAATTTATATTATTGCTTTTGCACTATCTGTTTTTTATCTGCACAATATCTGTTTTATATCTGCACAGTTTTTCTGAATTATTCTGGAAAGTAAAACATGTTTTAGTAGCAACTTTTGTGGTATAGCTACAATGAGACAGCCTTTTCCATAGCACAACAATACGTTACAGCACAGTACTTTCTTCATCACGGCAATAAGCGTAATAATTGAGATATCTATACACAAAGCATTTCACTTTTGGTTATCATGAGGTAAGTACATTGACTTCTGCAGGACTTAGCTTTCGGAGGACGATAAATACGACACTTCTACAGAGATTATCTTACAACAAGACGCACAGTTTAGCGCTACAGTAGACGTATTTGAGTGATTAATTTTGTACTTAAAACATTTATTTGTAAAGATTTTTGGATTACAATGATACAAAGGTTTTCCCTGATAAATTTCATTCCATTGCTGTAATCTGTAACACCTGAGGGTATAATTACATTAATCCTCAGGGTGGTACACACACACACTTTGTGTACCATGTGTGTAGCAAGCACCAGGAGCCCTAGCTAATATGTTATTTGTTTATACAACTTTACACATCGGTACCATGTTTCTCTAACACATAAATTACGCAGCTATCGGATCATTTAACTGAGAGATAAATCTATTTTTACTACATCAGTGACACATGTTTACACAATTACATAGTTGGATAACTTCACACTTATGAAACTGTTTTTTGTCTGTACTGTGTGAACTGTTCATATTTTTTTCGGAACCATTGGGATACTATGAGAGCTTTGAATGATGTATTTGGTATGGGATCATGATTTTTAAATTACGTTTGAGGTAGATGACACTATTTAAATGAGCAGAGATTTTTTTTAGGTTTTGAAATTATTGGAGGAAGCTACGACGATTTTGAGATTTGACTGAGGTGTTATGATTTATTATTACGATGACGATGTGTATTATGCTGTTGAGGTATGTTTATGATCAATGATGGATTTGATTATGCTCTGTATTTATTATGAGGAAATATTGAAGATGTGTTGATGAATATGTATATGTGTAATAAGGTAAGGAATAAGAAGTAGTGGTTAGGGACTCTGACTTGTGAAAAAGAATGTTGGAAACCAAGAATCGTACTTTAAGAGTTATGAAATGTGTGTAAATGCGTAAATGTACCACAATGCCGACGAAAATTTTTTGGACTCTGTTATATTTACAGGATTTTGTTTCTACACATCTGTAATGCAAATTCTCGACCTGTGAAATTTTTATGTGAGACTGTCACTGTAGCGGAAACTGCTGTCGTAAATGTCTCGGTAAGAAAGGTAAGTGACCTTGACGTAATGTGTTTTGGGTGTCCAGCTGAGAGATGGTCATCTGATAAAAGAAAGCCATTAGGTGGAGAGAAAAAGAGGCCATTATCCTCGCTATTGACATTCCTTTGTAGAAAGCATCACAAATACGACACGCTCATTACTTGGAAAGATACTTACATCTGCACACCTGATTATGACAAGCGTCTTTCTACGAGAGTTGCGGGAATTTCTATTAACTTATGAAATGTCACATGACTATTGAATGATATTTTTATGCTTTGGTTTTCATAGTTGGTTATTTCATTTAATATCTGATTTCCAGCGGTGTTGCAGCATTGGTTTTATAAAATAAAATTAAATGCATTTGCTAATGTGAACACTTTCTGTCGACAGATCTATTAAACAATAGTTTTATGATCCACGTTCTTCGAAAAAGGAGCACTTGTAAAGGAAAGAACAATAAGAAGGGATTAATAACAGTAACTGCATACATAATTTTCTTTTCAACTACTTGGTAATTTTTTTGGTAGAGTAAGTTATTGTGATGCATCACTCTAGTGTTAAGATGTGACATAGGTATTAGACATGGCCATTTTTAGTGTAATATTTTTTGTGCTTGAGCTTTGTCGTGTTTAGATATAAGTTATTGCATTTGCTGCTGCTTGCGTTGACAATTTCCATTTTCTCATTGCTGTTTGTATTAATTGTTTTGTGCTGCTGCATTACCTCGTCCCTTGGTATATATATCTGAGCTCAGTAGATTTAAGTTAGCTTAAGAGGTGGTAGACTATATAAGAAACTAACTATGATGAATTGGAAGAAATGCATTAAGAAGCTATAAGAAAATGGTTTGGCCAAAAAAGTATTTTGAAAGAGGATATGAACAAAAAAGTAGGGTTTAGAGACAACAGGTTTTGGTAGGATTTTCTTGGAAATAAATGGTGAGGTAAGATACTGGAAAATAAATAATGAGGTAAGAAATATGTGAACAAATAAATACAGAAATCATGCTTGGATAGGATTTTTTTGGTGGAAACAAATGTTGAAATAAGACGAAAGATCTATGGAACGAAGTTTAGGGTTGGACTGCAGTACCAAATGTTACACTGAAAACAAACCCTGTCCTGTATTTTTGTGTTATTACACTATGTAAATTTGTGTTTTTCCTGTCTGTGTGTTTAGCTAATAAGATTTATGTTGTAGAATTTTTCTGATAATATGTTGTTTACCTTGTAAAGATGCTTAGAAATTATTTATTCCGTTTTATTTTAATGCTCATGTGTGAAGTTGATGTTTCAAAAGTTATTCTGATCTTTTATGTATTTACTTATGTCATAATTCCTGTAACACTGATGTATTTGTTAGTTCGATTCTTTTGTAAAGCTTGTATTATTACAAATGTTATCTGTATTATTATGTTTTTAATGATGTATTTTGTACCTTTGTTATTGTATTCTTATGTTATAAAATTGTAATTGACACCAGTTCATAAAATTAAGTAACCTGTAAGTTACATTTCACTGCACACATTTCTGTTGGTCATAGTATATGGACAATATGTGAGAAGTAGGGACTTTTAATGTTTGCACGTGTGTTAATAATTCAGCAAGGGACTGGTTAAGAACATTGCTGGGTCTAAGGACAAAAAAAAACTCTGTGAGTGCACAAGTGGTGGTTTATGGACTTGATATATTCTCTGCAAGACTCTTCGATAGTGATTGTGCACCTGCACAGTCGCAAAAGAATGGCTGCTGGCCGTCTCTACATGGACTACAGTGGATCTGCATCTTTGATGGCCTACCAATACCATTATTTCTACAAGGACTGCAGTGGGTCTGCACCTCTGGTGGCCCACCAATACCATACTCTCTACCAGAACTACAGTGGGTCTGCTCTGTGTTGACCTACCTACCAATATTCTTCAAAACTTCGACTGACTCTGCTGTGGGGTTGCTCTGTTGTGGCCCATTACCTGTCTGCATGTCAAGAGTCAGCACTGTCTTTCCGTTGGAAGGACAAACACTATTTTTTCAAGACTGCAGGGAAATCCACTACTTCCCAGTGCATTTTCTTTAAATGCTCAGACTTTGAGAAACACATGAACAATCAGGATTGTCTTTATGGACTGTGGGAAAATTTTAGCTTTTGACCAACATTGTATCAATAAGTGTGTGCATTTGATTTCTTTGTTATTGTGATTGTGGAAAAATTTTAACAAATATGTATTGGCCACTGCCCAAAACAATTTGTAATTTTTTTGGGGGGGAGCATAGGGGCTATGTAAGTAGGCTATTTAGGTTTTCTTATTGGTAACTCCACATAGCGCTCTGTATGAAAATCACTGACTGTGCTGTGTGCAGTCAGTGGCTGGTTGGCATTGTTGTAATACTCGCCATTGTAGTGTTGGGCAGTTAGCTGTTAACAGCGCGTAGCGTTGCGCAGTTGGAGGTGAGCCGCCAGCAGTGGTGGATGTGGAGAGAGAAATGCCGAAGTTTTGAAATTTGTAAGACTGGATGTCATGAACTGCTATATATATTATGACTTTTCAACACTAGTAAGGTAAATACTTTGTTTGTTCTCTATCAAAATCATTCATTTGCTAACTATGCCTATCAGTAGTTTGTACCTTCAGTAGTTTGAATCTTTTATTTAGCTGGCAGTAGTGGCGCTCGCTGTATTGCAGTAGTTCGAGTAACCAAGAATTTTTGTGAGGTAAGTGATTTGTGAAACATATAGGTTAATGTTAGTCAGGGCCATTCTTTTGTAGGGATTTTTGAAAGTCAGATTGCGTTGCGCTAAAAATATTGTGTGTCAGTTAAGCACAGTCATGTATAATTGTGGTCAGAGAATGCTCAAATTCGAGTGTTCTGTCGCTGATAGCACCTCAAACAGTGGTCGGCGATTATGTATATATATTTTTGGTGGGGATGACCCCCGTAACTAACACGAGAGATCGTAGAGCTTCCGATCGTTTGCAAGTTCTAGGGAAAATTTCGCAATCTAGAAAACTGATCGTATTAAGTTATTATTAAGTATAAATACTCCTCAGTCCACTGGCACCTCACCATTTCCGGTAACATCTTAAGAACTATTCTAGAATTCGTTTCCCCACTGGTAGAACGAAATACACTATGAGCTACTGTCTGCGATTAGTTGACTTCGTAGTTTTAATTTAATGAACGGTCGCCCATGAACATGACTTCAGAAGATCGAAAAATACTTCTCTGCTTGAAAAGGTCATCCTACATCAAAATACTACTCTCAGTTTCATTTCAGTATACAAAGTTTGTCATTCCTCCAAAAAAACAATATTTATGGACGGTTACTTCCCTACACACGGTTTTGGTCGATTTCTCTCCCCCAATACATATTTCATTGGAACGTGCACTAAGAAGCATAATTCTCCCTAACGGCTTCCGCTCGATGTGGAGGGCAAAGCCTGGTTCCTTTTTTACAGTTTCTATCTGCTCTGGGCCAATATTTTCCTCACGTTTAAAACTTTTCCTCATTTTTGAAAATGCCTCTAAGCCAGTAAAATTCTTTCCATTTCGCACCTTCTCCCATTCTAATCCATTGAGCTAGAAAACGCTGCCCTTTTGGGAATTACCACCGCAACAAAATTTTTTGTCAAAGTTCTATTTTCGCCACAGAGTTGCCTACGATGATTGTAACTAGTGTCGAAAAATAGGAATAATGGAGAAGTGAAGACGGACTCTTCCCGGTAAACAGTCATCTGGACTAGTTTAACAATGCATGAACCTGTGTTCAGTGTGTGCGCCTTTAGCATCTGAAGAGGGTCATTGTATGGCCGAAACCGGTTATGACTGTCATAAACAGGTGATTGTGTCTATAAATAAAAATAAAAAAATGCAAGAGAATCAATCACGCACTTCATAGACAAAATGTCGTTTTTTGCCAAAGTCATCTGGACGGATGATCTCGCACGTCATATACTGTCCTCAGACTACCCCAAGAAGAATAAAATTGTTCATAAGCGCCAAACGCCGACACCCCTGTGGCAAATACTACGCAGGCATCGTTACCGGGTCACGTTAGTGACAAATCACAGACCAGTAATTTTCCGTGTTTTATCTATAACTGATAAATTATAACCCCAAACCCACTCACACAGACTTTTAGTCGTTACGTAACAAGTTTTATTCTTGACCTGCATCGTTTCAATATTATTAGTTACATAGCACTCTGCTTTTTATGAAAGGTATAATGTCCAGTCACATTGATCTGAGCTTGAATAACCACCTTCTGCAATGTGGACCGCAGTGACACAGGCAGAAGAGAGTCAGTGAGGTTCTGGAAGATGTGGAGCCATGCAGGCTCCTGTACCGTGGCTACCTGCAGTGGGCTTCTCGGTTGAGGTTCCACTGACTTAAATAAAATACGTAAAATTCAACTGTGTCAGGAGTTACCAAGGATATCAACTTATACTCACAGGCGAAGCATACACCCAATGGATCGTCGATTTTCTCTTTTTCACACGGATGTAGTACATACTTGAACGTAACTAATGCTGCTCTAGTACGAGGCACTTCTTCATCAATTTCGAGAAATAAAGGTTCGAAGTTTTACGAACCTGTTGAATGACATAGGAGAGTGCAAACCGCCCATCAACAGCGTTAGCGCAAGCGGTTAAGGAGGCAGACTGAAAGTCTACCCGCACTGCGTTCATATATCGTCGTTTTCTTACTTTTTTCCTACTGTTCCACAAAACAGTTTTATCGCTACAACGAGTCGTGATTTTTCGGAAAGGAACGATAATAATAATGAGTCGTGCTCTCTCCCAACAATGCGTTTTCGTGAACTTCGCTGTCAGTCTGTGTGTGTGCAGCTGTCCGATCGCTACGAGCTTCGTGGTTCACCGACCCAGGACGTCAAAGTTGAGTAGTGGTTTCAACTACCCAAGCCACGTCCATTCATGCTGTGGTGATTCGTTTCGGTGGTTTGCTGTTGGGGAGGTTTTCCTGTGAGAAACACCGAGTGTTTCTAAGGCTGAAATGTAGCCGCAGGGCGGTGCAGTGAACTATTTTGGGTTGACTAAAGTTCGAGTGCACCAGTGTGATTTTCTACCTTGTGGCAATTAGTGTTCTGGTTGCCTGCCCTGGGCACTGACGTAATTTCAGGCAGCGTCCTTTCCTCGCCTATTGTCGCTGTCCAACATGGTGCGTAATTTTGACAGCTAATACATACTCCATTGTGGATTATCACGTTTGTAACCTTTTCTGTTTGAGTTCTCATGTACTGATTGATGGGAAGCAAGTCGCTGTGGCGGTCGGTCCGTGGCTGTCCCCTGGTTGGGTTCCGACTGATCAAGTGTCGTTGGGGTCATCACCTGCCTCGCCTAAGTGAACGAGTGCAGACCGACATCCCTGGAGGCTTCTGAGTGCCACCGGTGTTTAATTATCTGTTTTCAGCTACTTAAAATTTAAAGATTATGGTTGTTTTCCTTTTTTCTTAAAAATTTTGCAATATTAATTCTTAAATTTATCTTTCAAGCTTAAACATTGCGGCCTTCTGCCTTTAAAAGATTATGGAAATATATTTAAAAATTTTGAAACTTAATTGTGGCCTTGCAAATGTTTGTTCTATATGCTTTGCCTTGAGGCTTTCCACTTAGCCGTTATATGTTTTTTTATTTTTTTATTTGTCTTTTAATTGCATTTTTATCTTGTTGATTTTTAAGATTTCTTGTTTTTAAACACGGTGGCCTTCTGCCTTTAAAAGTCTGTGGTAATACATGCTAAAATTTTGAAACTTAACTGTGGCCTTCAGCCTTTGGTATTCCATCTTGAATTTGTTCGTTCTGTCTACCTTGCTGTGATGTTTTTTAATTATTTTATTGCTATCTTAACTAGATTTTTATCTTGTTGATTTGTTAAGATTTCTTGTTTGGAGGCCTTCAGCCGTGAAAGAGTTGCGCTCAGTAAAGGTCCGGCTATGTGCCGCTTTGGTTGTAAAAGTGTTATTAAATTACAATTAGAAGGGGAAACTGACCCCAACCTTATTTGGCCCTTTCCACAAACCTAATTGCCTGTTCTGCCCAGCGGGTTTAGTGGGCGTATCAATAATGACTGAGGTGCATTTGTGGTTACGGATTATCGAAGCATAATAAGGAATCGTGATGAAATGAATATTTACTTACCGATACACTCATCTGCGTATCACAAATACAGTATTCTTTATTCAAACAGATATGACCCATTGTGATTACAATGCGATACGCAGATAAATGTGTCCATAAACTAATTTTCACTTCATCATGATTTATTATTACACCTCGATTATTCCTCGCCACGACTGTAGCAGTATTATAACGATTATTATTATTCCTTTCGGAAGAAACATTATTCATAGTAGCGATACAAATGGAAAAATACGAATAAATGGTTGATGGGAAGCTACTGAAAATGTATGTTCCTCTATAATTGACACCTTTCGGTACTAAAGTAAGTGACTATAAACCTTTATGAAGCTCTTTATTATTTCTAGTATCAATTAAATGAACTGAGCTGTTGGTTTCAAAAAGAGATATGTTATAAACGAGTAATTTTGCTAAGCAATAAATGTATTGGTATCAGTAGTTAGTATGTCTAGTTCCCTAAACAGGTCTCTGCGGGATATTCTTGAGTACACACCACAAATAATTCTTATTACATATTTTTGGGCCTAGAAAATTTTGTCTCGTCTTTATGAGTTCAAATGGTTCAAATGGCTCTGAGTACTACGGGATTTAACATCTGAGGGCATCAGCCCCCTAGAACTTAGAACAACTTAAACCTAACCTTCCTAAGGACATCACACACATCCATGCCCGAGACAGGATTCGAACCTGCGACCGTAGCGGTCGCGCGGTTCCAGACTGAAGAGCCTAGAACCGCTCGAGCACACCGGCCGGGCTTTGTGAGTTACTTCAAAAAATAATCCCATTTCATATTATGTAATGAAAGCAAGCATGGTATTCTATCTTTTTCATTTTTGTACCAACTATGTACGGCAAGAATTAGGTGGGTGTTTCAGCAGTTATGGTAAGCTCCCCCCAGTTGAATTTATTATCAAGATATAATCCAAAGAATTTAATACTGTTAACTTCCATTTGTTGCCATCTTATTTCAGGCATATACTGTCGAGAAACTTCTTACAAGTTATAAACAGCATGTAGTGTGTTTATCAAAGCTTAGTGTCAAAGAACTGGCTAGGAACTTTTTATTAATGTCCATGAAAATTACATTAACCGATCTTTCTAACAATATACTGGAGGTGCTATTTATCGTAATGTTTGTATCGCCTTCAAAAAGCAGACTTGGTATCTTGTAACGTTACAGTCTACAGGTCACTGATATACAAGAAAAGGTAAGGGCCCTAATGTGGAACCTTGTGGGACACCTCGTGTGATATACGTTCCCAGTTGGATGATGCCTGATAACTTAATACACTTCTCCTTCCCTTGACACCCTTTGTTTCCTGTCAGGGGTAAAGTATTTGAACCATTCTGTAACATTGCCTATTACCCGCAATACTGATTTACTGAACAGGATATTTTGATTTACGTAGTCAAATTATTTTGACAGATCACAAAATATACCAGTAGGCTGCAATTTATTGTCTGATGAATTAAGTGCACTCTCTCTGTATGTGTAGATAGCCTTACAAACATCGGAAACCCTTAGAAATTTTAACCGTGACACTGACAATATACAAGATGACAATTATTAAACTATATAAAAAAACTTAATTTAGTTACAAACTACGGCGTGCACACATATTATTCAACCTGTTAACGTCACTACAGATATTTGGATGTAGGTTATGACATGCCTGCCATTATTGGCGATGATGTGGCGCAGACGAATAGCGAAGTTCTTCATGACCCACTGAAGTGTTGGAACATCGATGCTGTCGATACCTCTTGAATGGCTGTTTTCAGCTTAGCAATGATCTTGGGGTTAATTGTGTTTTTTTAAACATAATCACACAAAAAGGAGTTGTGTGTGTTCAGATCTGGAGAATATAGTGGCCAATGGAGGCCCATACCAGTAGCCTCTGGGTACCCCAGAGCCAGAATGCGGTCCCCGAAGTGCTCCTCCAGAACATTAAACACTCTCCTGCTTTGATGGGATAGAGCTCAGTCTTGCATGAACCACATCTTGTGGAAATCAGGGCCACTTTGAATAATGGGAATGAAATCATCTTCCAAAACCTTCATGTACCTTTCAGTAGTCACCGTGTCATCACAGAATATCGCATCTGGACTCTGCAGACCACAAAGGCACCCGTTGAGGGTGAAGAGACTTCTGGATCGCGAAATTCGGATTCTCAGTCCCCTAAATGCGCCAATTTTGCTTATTGACGAGCCCATCCAAATGAAAGTGGGCTTCGTCGCTGAACCAAACCATACAGCGCAAACTAATTCCCATCATGCCCCACTGCCCATTGCGCAGTTTGAACGTCCTAACTGAAACCGTTCAGAAGTTATGACAATTTTATTTCATATACTTCAATAATGGCCACCCTGTATTACTTCTTGTCTGATAGTTAAGAAGTAGACAGTTCATCCTTGTGCTCACAAACTTATTCCCTGACGATGCGAGCTGTGTGAAAAAGGGCCCTGTCGTCTTCGAACACAGTCGACCATTTGAGAACAAACATTGTAACATGGGACGGACCTGATCAGCCAAAAGGTTCACATAATCCTTGAGAGTAATTCGACCATGCAGAGTAACAATAAGGCCAATGGATTACCACGATTTCGCTGCCCAAGACATCACCGAACCCCTGCCATGTTTCTGCCTTGGGACGTATACACGGCCTGAGGTTGCAAAAAGTGAGAAACAAGACTCATCCGACCAAATGACATTCTTCCGTTGCTTCACAGTCCAGGTGTTATGGCTTCGGCACTTCATTTTGCTGTTACGGGAATTTGCCTCACTGATGAGTTTTTCCAGAATTCGAACAAGCCCTGCAGTTCTCTGATTGTCGAGCAATCTTCGCGTTGTTTTGACACTGACAGGGTTCGCGAGTGCGACTTTCAGTTCTGCAGTGACTTTTGCAGTTGACGCCCTCTTATTTCTGGTCACAGTCCCCCTCAGTGACTCTCTGTCTCAATCATTCAACACACACTGTCGTCCGCGTTGCACTTAGTGGATTTTTTCCCCCCGCTTTCCCTGTATGCGTCATAAATCTTCGATACGGTGCCTCTTGAAACACCAAATACTTCGGCTCTCTTGGTTACGGAAGCATTGATTATACGAACAACAACAATATGCCCATATCTGAATCCACTTAACTCCGACATAATGCACGCACAACTATTCAGAACTAGGGCTGTTGGTCAATTATCGATATATCGATATCTTTTCTAAAAGGAACCACCAAAAGATAACTTTTTTAAAAGGTATCGATATACACCGTTGACACTCTTCCCACCGATATATCGATTTCAAAATGCTGATAGTGAGTGCCGATATTTTCATTTGTATTCTATTTCTTTTACAATTTTTCGTAAATATTTGAAACTGTTATTTTAAAATTGTAGCGGAACATTGGTTTATTTTCACTGTGTGAAGGAGTCTTACTTCTTTTTGAGCTTCCACTCTCTCTCTTTGACTGTATGAAACAAGTATATGTTGTATGAAACAAGACGTACTATTGCATAGAGGGTGGCTGTGTGAATGGAATAACAAGATTTCCGATGTGGAAAAATAGCACACCAGTTGCACTAAAAAATAATTTTTAATGCTACTAGTCTGTAAATTATTCTTCGAATGCAGTTATGAAAATTATGAACAATACTTTAAATCACAAGATTGGTCTTCAACGTGAGCGTAGACGTGTGAGGGGAAATGCTGATGTAACCGGTGCTCGGCGTTAGGAACAAAAACTGCAACATTTAGCTTCACCCCACAATTCTCATATTACAACTGCTAGGTCACTGGCCTTGGTAAAAATGAAAAAACAGGGAAGTCGACATGAAGCGTCCGCGACAGATTCGATATGTGGCGAAGCCGGACGATGAACCCATCGGACACCTTTTATTGTGTCACTTACACTACTGGCCATTAAAATTGCTACACCAAGAACACATGCAGATGATAAACGGATATTCATTGGACAAATATATTATATTAGAACTGACATGTCATTTCATTTTCACGCAATTTGGGTGCATAGATCCTGCCCATGCAGCTTCAACACGATACTGCAGTTCATCAAGTGTAGTGACTGGCGTATTCTGACGAGACAGTTGCTCGGCCTCCATTCTCCAGACGTTTTCAATTGGTGAGAGATCTGGAGAACGTTCTGACCAGGGCAGTAGTCGAACATTTTCTGTATCCAGAAAGGCCCGTACAGGACCTGCAACATGCGGTCGTGCATTATCCTGCTGAAATGTATGGTTTCGCAGGGATCGAATGAAGGGTAGAACCACGGGTCGTAACACACCTGTAATGTAACGTCCACTGTTCAAAGTGCCGTAAATGCGAACAAGAGGTGACAGAGACGTGTAACTAATGGCACCCCATACCATCACTCCGGGTGATACGCCAGTATGACCATGACGAATACACACTTCCAATGTGCGATCACCGCGATGTCGCCAAACACGGATGCGACAATCATGATGCCGTAAACAGACGTTTTCCCATTCGTGCACCCAGGTTCGTCGTTGAGTTCACCATCGGAGGCACTCCTGTCTGTGATGCAGCGTCAAGGGTAACCACAGCCAAGGCCTCCGAGCTGATAGTCCATGCTGCTGCAAACGTCGTCGAACTGTTCGTGCAGATTGTTGTTGTCTTGCAAACGTCCCCATCTGTTGACTCAGGGATCGAGACGTGGCTGCACGATCTCTTACAGCCATGTGGATAAGATGCCTGTCATCTCGACTGCTAGAGATACGAGGCCGTTGGCATTCAGCACGGCATTCCGTATTACCTCCTTGAACCCACCGATTCCATATTCTGCAACAGTCATTGGATATCGACCAACTCGAGCAGCAATGTCGCGATACGATAAACCGCCATCGCTATACGCTACAATCCGACCTTTATCAAAGTCGGAAACGTGATGGTACGAATTTCTCTTCCGTACACGAGGCATCACAACAACGTTTCACCAGGCAACGCCGGCCAACTGCTATTTGTGTATGAGAAATCGGTTGGAAACGTACCTCACGTCAGCACGTTGTAGGTGTCGCCACCGGCGCCAACCTTGTGTGAATGTTCTGAAAAGCTAATCATTTGCATATCAACATCTTCTTCCTGTCGGTTAAATTTCGCGTCTGTAGCACGTCATCTTCGTGGTGCAGCAATTTTAATGGCCAGTAGTGTACATGCAGTTGCCATTGTCAGCGAAGTGGTTATCGCCAAGCGTGAACGTGCACAGTTTTCCTTTCAGTTCTTGCTCTAAGGAAGATAGGCAAGCTGCTAGTCTGTTGATGTACAGAATATCTAAGAGTAAGTCAATACTTAAATTTACGACTTTAAAGCCGGCAGTCTTTTTACAATGTTCAGATGGTATTTTTATCGATATGTATGTCGATTTCTTTTCTCTCAACAAATCGATAATTTTCTTCAACGTAGTGTTAAATATCGATGTATCGCATTCAGGATATTTTAAAAAATATCAACAGCCCTACACAGAAAAGGTAAACTCGATGATCAGTTGAATGTGTGCTTCTTTTGTCAGTTCTGGGGTGGCCTCCCTACCACGCGTGAGACTGGTAATACGCAGTACGGGAACAGGTGAAGAGTGGCTGAGATGTGGATAGGAAGGCGCCCGCAGAGAGGGGCGTGTTCCGTGTGCTCGAAATGTGCGCGGATGAGAGGGGGAAGGGGGGGGGGGGGGGCGGAGCCGGCTCGCCCCAGCCTTGACGCCTTGCGCCACCTGGCGTTCACCGGCAATTCTTCATTAGTGCAGCGCCTGCCTTGCGATCGAGCAGCACGTTAGAAAGTACTCCGCTACTGCAGCCTGGCTGGGTCGTTAGACAACCTTCAGACATTACTTCAGCATAGCCGGCGACATGTATAGTTCCTTCTCTAGATTGTCAAGCAGATGACAAAACGGTAGATATCGAAATAGATGACGGAGGAATAGAAAAACAATTAAAATCGCTCAAAAGATGAGAGGCCGCTGGACCTGATGGGATACCAGTTCGATTTTGCGCAGAGTACGCGAAGGAACTTGCCCCCCTTCTTGCAGCGGTGTACTTTATGTCTCTAGAAGAGTGTAGCGTTCCAAAACATTGCGAAAGGGCACAGGCCATCCTCGTTTTCAAGAAGGGACGTCGAACAGATGTGCAGAACTATAGACCTATATCTCTAACGTCGATAACTTGTAGAATTTTGGAACACGTATTACGTTCGAGTATAATGACTTTTCTGGAGACTAGAAATCTACTGTGTAGGAATCAGCATGGGTTTCGAAAAAGACGATCGTGTGGAACCCAGCTCGCGCTATTCGTCCACGAGACTCACGGGGCCATAGACACGGGTTCCCAGGTAAATTCCGATTTTCTTGACTTCCGCAAGGCGTTTGATACAGTTCCACACAGTCGTTTAATGAACAAAGTAAGAGCATATAGACTATCAGACCAATTGTGTGACTGGATTGAAGAGTTTCTAGATAACAGAACGCAGCATGTCATTCTCGATGGAGAGAAGTCTTCCGAAGTAAGAGTGATTTCAGGTGTGCCGCAGGGGAGTGTCGTAGGGCCGTTGCTATTCAAATGGTTCAAATGGCTCTGAGCACTATGGGACTTAACTGCTCTGGTCATCAGTCCCCTAGAACTTAGAACTACTTAAACCTAACTAACCTAAGGACATCACACACATCCATGCCCGAGGCAGGATTCGAACCTGCGACAGTAGCGGTCCCGCGGTTCCAGACCGTAGCGCCTAGAACCGCTTGGCCACTCCGGCCGGCCGTTGCTATTCACAATATCTATAAATAACCTCGTCAATAACATAGGAAGTTCACTGAGGCTTTTTGCGGATGATGCTGTAGTATTTCGAGAGGTTGTAACAATGGAAAATTGTACTGAAACGTAGGAGGATCTGCAACTAATTGACGCATGGTGCAGGGAATGGCAGTTGAATCTCAATGTAGACAAGTGTAAAGTGCTGTGAATACATAGAAAGAAAGATCCTTTAACATTTAGCTACAGTATAGCAGGGCAGCAACCTGAAGCAGTTAATTCCATAAATTATCTGGAGTACGCATTAGGAGCGATTTAAAAAGATTGGCCATATAAAATTAATCGTCGGTAAAGCAGATACCAGACTGAGATTCATTGGAAGAATCCTTAGGAAATGCAGTCCGAAAAAAAAGGAAATAGGTTACAGTACGCTTGTTCGCCCAGTGCTTGAATACTGCTCACCATTGTGGGCAGCGTACCAGATAGGGTTCATAGAAGAGATACAAATAATCCAAAGGAGAGCAGCGCGCTTCGTTACAGGATCATTTAGTAAACGCGAAACCGTTACAGAGATTATAGATAAACTCCAGTGGAAGACTCTACAAGAGAGACGCTCAGTAGCTCGGTGCGGGCTTTTGTTGAAGTTTCGAGAACATACCTTCACCGAGGAGTCAAGCAGTATATTGCTCCCTCCAACGTATATCTCGATAAGAGACCATGGGGATAAAGTTAGAGAGATTAGAGCCCACACAGAGGCATACCGACAATCTTTCTTTCAACGAACAATACGAGACTCGAGTAGAAGGGAGAACCGATAGAGGTACTCAAGGTACCCTCCGCCACACACTGTCAGGTGGCTTGCGGAGTACGGATGTTGATGTAGATGTGTCTTACAACTACACAGAAAAGTGTCAGTTTTGTGTAATACTTATTTGACAATGCCTTGCCTTGTCGTAGTGGTAATACCGGTTCCTGTCAGGTCACCCAAGTTAAATGCTGTCGGGATTGGCTACTAATCGGATGGCTCACCGTCCTGGTCTGACGAGAACTGTTGGCAAGGGGATGTACTCAGCGTCTGCGAGGCCAATTGAGGAGCCACGGAATCTGACAACGACTGGGGAGTGCCGTTCTGACCTGATTCCCTCCATACCTATGCCTGTCGGTGAGGAGGACACGGCAGTCAGTCGGTACAGTTGGGCCTTACGAGACCTGTTCGGACGGAGGAGCTCCTTTAGAGATGCTTGCATGTCTGAAGGAACGGACAGGGGTAACGATCTACAGCTCTATTAATACTATTAAATTTATTCGCCAAATGCGACATTTTGACATCAGCTGTGTTAGTTATGGTAAATTACCCATTTTTGGCGCATGAAAATCTGTGCCGTACTAGGACTCGAACCCACACTTCCTGCTTATCGCCAGAGGTCGCCGTAACCATTTCGGCTATCCGTGCACGCTCCCCTTACCGGAAAATAAATGTTACAAGCCTAGACTGGCAAAATGACGACAATAATACTAACTTTGAACACATTACTTTCATTAACCTGTTGCGGGAATCAAATAATGTAGCGGACAATAGAGGCGTAGACAGTGTGGCGTCTGGAAGTTTAGGTGGGTCTGGGTAGCGTGCACGTGTAGTGAAACAAGCGCTGTATCATTTGAGAGACGCAGAGTCGAGTGTGTGTGCCGGGACTTACCCAGTTCACTGATAATAGCGCCACGTCATCATACCGCGCCTGTGCGTAGCATACAAAGTATTGCGTCATAACCTAAGAATAAAGTTAAAAATTCAAGTAGCTTTTCCAAAATTATTTAATATATCTTCTTTTTCTTCTTCTTCTTCTCTCGGCATTACAACCCTGTGTGGGTTTTAGCCTCATCAACAAGTTTCCTCCATTCTGTCCTCAGCAGCGCGGTTCTCCGCCATCCTCGGACTTTGAGAAATTTTATATCTTCTTCCACATCATCTATCCACCGTTTTCGTGGCATTCCTCTCTGTCGTCTTCCTTTTGGCCTCCATTCAAAAATCTTTTTTGTTGTTCTCCCAGTATCCATACTGAGTATATGCTCAAGCCAGGCTATTCTTCTACTTTTTATAATTCTTACGATGTCAGCTCCGTGTATGATGCGGTCCTGCTCAGTATTCGTTCTAGATCTCCATTATCCTGAACTGCCCCATAGATCTTACGCATTACTCTACGTTCAAATATCCTGAGCTGTTGCTCGTCAACACTCGTTAGCATCCATGTTTCGCATTCGTAGGTTACAACTGGCCTGATCATGATCGTATATAGTTGCAGCTTCAGATGCCTCTTTAGTGACCTAGATACCAACTACACTCCTGGAAACTGAAATACGAACACCGTGAATTCATTGTCCCAGGAAGGGGAAACTTTATTGACACATTTCTGGGGTCAGATACATCACATGATCACACTGACAGAACCACAGGCACATAGACACAGGCAACAGAGCATGCACAATGTCGGCACTAGTACACTGTATATCCACCTTTCGCAGCAATGCAGGCTGCTATTCTCCCATGGAGACGATCGTAGAGATGCTGGATGTAGTCCTGTGGAACGGCTTGCCATGCCATTTCCACCTGGCGCCTCAGTTGGACCAGCGTTCGCGCTGGACATGTAGACCGCGTGAGACGACGCTTCATCCAGTCCCAAACATTCTCAGTGGGGGACAGATCCGGAGATCTTGCTGGCCAGGGTAGTTGACTTACACCAGAGGTGTACGGCCAGTGTAGGAGATCGCTCCCCACACCATGATGCCGGGTGTTGGCCCTGTGTGCCTCGGTCGTATGCAGTCCTGATTGTGGCGCTCACCTGCACGGAGCCAAACACGCATACGACCATCATTGGCACCAAGGCAGAAGCGACTCTCATCGCTGAAGACGACACGTCTCCATTCGTCCCTCCATTCACGCCTGTCGCGACACCACTGGAGGCGGCATGCACGATGTTGGGGCGTGAGCGGAAGACGGCCTAACGGTGTGTGGGACCGTAGCCCAGCTTCATGGAGACGGTTGCGAATGGTCCTCGCCGATACCCCAGGAGCAACAGTGTCCCTAATTTGCTGGGAAGTGGCGGTGCGGTCCCCTACGGCACTGCGTACGATCCTACGGTCTTGGCGTGCATCCGTGCGTCGCTGCGGTCCGGTCCCAGGTCGACGGGCACGTGCACCTTCCGCCGACCACTGGCGACAACATCGATGTACTGTGGAGACCTCACGCCCCACGTGTTGAGCAATTCGGCGGTACGTCCACCCGGCCTCCCGCATGCCCACTATACGCCCTCGCTCAAAGTCCGTCAACTGCACATACGGTTCACGTCCACGCTGTCGCGGCATGCTACCAGTGTTAAAGACTGCGATGGAGCTCCGTATGCCACGGCAAACTGGCTGACACTGACGGCGGCGGTGCACAAATGCTGCGCAGCTAGCGCCATTCGACGGCCAACACCGCGGTTCCTGGTGTGTCCGCTGTGCCGTGCGTGTGATCATTGCTTGTACAGCCCTCTCGCTGTGTCCGGAGCAAGTATGGTGGGTCTGACACACCGGTGTCAATGTGTTCTTTTTTCCATTTCCAGGAGAGTATTTCTTAAACGTGTGGAAACATCTATTAGCACCGACAATGTGCAGTTTTATTTCAGTTGACATCGAATCAGTGCTATTAATATTAAAGCCCAAATAGTGAAAGTTTTGCACATGTTCAAAATTGAAACCGCCTGCTGATAGTCTATCCAAGTCATTATTTTCCTTCCAGGGGAAATTCATGTACTTAATCTTTGTTTCATTTATAGAAAGTCCTCTGGGTCCTGTGACTTTTTTCAGCTCACATATTGTCTATTCCGCTGCAAGAATTTCGCCTTGCTTCCTTTTTCTGTTCCACTGCCTTTCTACATTCATCATCATCATACCAGTCTTCATTCCTAAGCCACCATCTTTTGTTTGTAACTCCTGTCTCAATCTGTTCTGGTACTCCAGAGCAGTAGCCCTATCCTTCAGTAGTTCTGTATTTCATTTCCTTATTCTGGCACTACTTTCTCTGGCAGCCATGGCAAGTTTCTGTCTCATTCTGGCTCCTACTACGTAATGATCAGAATCTGAGTTTTCTCCTGGGAAATTTCTCACATTTTCCATATCGGAATCCCACCTCTTTGATATCAATATAAGGTCTATTTGGTCTGCTTCATTTGTTCCTGGTATTTCCCATTTCCCTTTGTAGATTTTTTCCTCGGGAAACAGGTACTTACTACCTTCAACTTCTTTGCAGAAGCAAACTGGGCAACCCTTATACCATTATTGTCAGTTTCACCATGTACACTTTCCCTACCAAACACACTTCTGAACGCCTCTTCCTTTCCCAGTTTTGCATTATGGTCGCCAAGAACTATTATGGAATCATATCTGGGTATTTTGTCACACACTTCCTGTAGCTGATCATAGAAGATGTCCACAGTATCTCCATCTGTTACTTCCGTTGGTGCATATATATTCACAAAGGTCACATGGTGAAATTTGCCTTTCTTAAGCAGAGTAAATATGCTTTCATTATATGGGATGAAAGCAATAATTTATCTACGCATATCCTTGGAGACTCTAAACCCAACTCCAGACTCTCCTTGTCTTTCGCTTTCCTGAATAGAACATGGAGAATTTCTGCTTATAAATCTCTCCCTTCCACCTGATTTCCTGGAGTGCAAGAACTCCCATTTCATACCTTAGCACCTCTTATACAACACTATTCATCGCTCCTGTTTGTAACAACATACGCACGTTCCATGTTCCAAATTTAAACACCGATAAATCCATATTCCTGTTTCCTAGCATAGATGGACTGTGTAGGGGCACTCCAGAAGTCCTTGTTGAATTATTCGCAATAACAGATTTTTTACAAGGCAGGGGTATCAACCCGCGCTCAACCCACAAGCTGGAGGACGGGCTTTCATTTCGGGGTTAGCTCCCCTACAGGGGTTGACGACCTAGGCTATAGAGTCCCCCCTACCCTATGGTGTGGCTCCTCAGTGGAGACCACTCCGGCTTGGATGACCCTGCCAGTAGCTACACTACCGCCGGTACAGCTCTCGACCTCATCAAAGAACGAAAACCCTTCATCCCAGCTCTGAAGGTGCCAAAGATAAGTCGGTGTCCCCTGCTTCAGCGTAATAACGTTCGGACTGAAGGAAGACATCGAAGCAACTCAGAGGCGGGCTGCTAGATCTGTTACCAGTAGGTTTGAACAACACGTAAGTGTTACGGAGATGCTTGATGAACTCAAATGGGAATCCCTCGAGGGAAGGCAACGTTGTTTTCGGGAAACACTATTGAGAAAATTTAGAGAACCGGCATCTGAAGTTAACTGCCGGGCGGTTCTACTGCCGCCAAGATACATTCCGCGTAAGGACCATGAAGATAAGATACGAGGAATTAAGGCTCATATGGAGGCAGAGAGCCAGCCCTGACAACACTCTACCATCTGGTGAGCAAGGTGTATGAGACAGGCGAAATACCCTCAGACTTCAAGAAGAATATAATAATTCCAATCCCAAAGAAAGCAGATGTTGACAGATGTGAAAATTACCGAACTATCAATTTAATAAGCCACAGCTGCAAAATACTAACGCGAATTCTTTACAGACGAATGGAAAAACTGGTAGAAACCGACATCGGCGAAGATCAGTTTGGATTCCATAGAAATGTTGGAACACATCAGGCAATACTGACCCTACGACGTATCTTAGAAAATAGATTAAGGAAAGGCAAACCTACTTCCTAGCATTTGTAGACTTAGATAAAGCTTTTGACAACGTTGAGCGGTATACTCTCTTTCAAATTCTGAAGGTAGCAGGGGTAAAATACAGGGAGCGAAAGGCTATTTACAATTTGTACAGAAACCAGATGGCAGTTATAAGAGTCGAGAGATATGAAAGGGAAGCAGTGGTTGGGAAGGGAGTGAGACAGGGTTGTAGCCTCTCCCCGATGTTATTCAATCTGTATATGGAGCAAGCAGTAAAGGAAACAAAAGAAAAATTCGGAGTAGGTATTAAAATCCATGGCGAAGAAATAAAAACTTTGAGGATCGCCGATGACAAGGTCAGAGACAGCAAAGGACCTGGAAGAGCAGCTGAACGGAATGGACAGTGTGTTGAAAGGAGGATGTAAGATGAACATCAACAACAGCAAAACGAGTATAATGGAATGTAGTCGAATTAAATTGGGTGATGCTGAGGGAATTAGATTAGGAAATGAAACGTTTAAAGTAGTAAATGAGTTTTGCTATTGGGAGAGCAAAATAACTGATGATGGTTGCAGTAGAGAGGATATAAAATGTACACTGGCAATGGCAAGGAAAGCGTTTCTGAAGAAGAGAAATTTGTTAACTTCGAGTATAGACTTAAGTGTCAGGAAGTCTTTTCTGAAAGTATTTGTATGGAGTGTAGCCATATATGGAAGAGAAACGTAGGCGATAAATAGTTTAGACAGAAAAGAATAGAAACTTCGATATGTGGTGCTACAGAAGGATTCTGAAGATTAGGTGGGTGGATCACATAACTAATGAGGAGGTATTGAATAGAATTGGGGAGAAGAGAAATTTGTGGCACAACTTGACTATAAGAAGGGATCGGTTGGTAGGACATATTCTGAGCCATCAAGGGATCACCAATTCAGTATTGGAGGGCAGTGTGGAGGGTAAAAATTGTGGGCGGAGACCAAGAGATGAATACACTAAACAGATTCAGAAGGATGTAGGTTGCAGTAGGTACTGGGAGATTAAGAATCTTGCACAGGATAGAGTAGCATGGAGAGCTGCATCAAACCAGTCTCTGGACTGAAGACCACAATAACAACAACACGGAAGCATACAGACAGTCCTTTTTCCATCGATCTATTTGCCAGTGGAGCAGGAAAGGAAATGACAAGTAGTGGTATGAAACGTCCCCTTTGAACAATTATACAGGACTGTGCTTAAACTGACACACAATATTTTTAACGTAACGGAATCTGACTTTCAATAAACTCTACAAAAGAATGGCCCTGACTAACATTTTTAAACTATACCTTTCACAAATAACTTATCTCATCAAAAATCTTCGTTACTCGAACTACAGCAATACAGCGAGCGCCACTACTGCTAGCTAAATAAAAGATTCAAACTACGGAAGGCACTAACTATTGATAGGCACAGTTAGCAAATGAAAGATTTCAATAGAGAACAAACAATGTATTTACCTTAATAGTCATAATATATATAGCAGTTCATGAAATCCGTTCTTACAAATTTCAAAACTCCGCCATCTCTCTCCCCACATCCACCACTGCTGGCGGCTCACCTCCAACTGCGCAACGCTACACGCTGTTAACATCCAGCTGCCCAACGCTACAATGGCGAGTATTACAAGAATGCCAACCAGCCACAGACTGCACACAGCACAGTCAGTGATTTTCATAAGAGGTGGTGTTACCAATAAAAAAAACCTAAACAGCCTACTTACATAGCCCCCATGCTCCCCACAAAAAATTTTACAAATTGTTTTGGGCACTGGCGAATACAGATTTCAATTTTTTTTCATAATTATAATTACAATAACAAAGAAATCAAATGCACACACTTATTGATACAATGTTGGTCAAAAGCTAAAATTTTCTCACAGTCCATAAAGACAGTCCTGATCATTCATCACAGTAGAATAGCAGTGTTTTTCTCAAAGTCTGAGCAGTAATAGAAAATGCACTCGGAAGTAGTGGATTTCCATGCGATCTTGAAGTAGTGTTGTCCTTCCAACGGAAAGACAGTACTGACTCTTGACATGCAGACAGGTAATGGGCCACATCAGAGCAAACCCACAGCAGAGTCAGTCGAAGTTGAAGACTATTGGTAGGTAGGTCATCACAGAGCAGATCCACTGTAGTCCTGGTAGAGATTATGGTATTGGTGGGCCACCAGAGGTGCAGACCCACTGTAGTCCTTGTAGAGATGGCTAGCAGCCATCTGTTGCGACGATGTAGGTGCACAATCACCATCGAAGAGTCTTGTGGACAATATAGCAAGTCCATAAACCACCACTTGTGCACTCACAAAGTTTTTGAATTGTCCTTAGAACCAGCAATGCTGTTATCCAGTTCCTTGCTGAATTATTAAATAATCCCCACAAAAGAATGGCCCTGACTAGCATTAACCTATACCTTTCACAAATAACTTACCTCACCAAAAATCTGCGTTACTCGAACTACTGCAATACAGCGAGCGCCACTACTGCCAGCTAAATAAAAGATTCAAACTACTGAAGGCACTAACTACTGATAGGCATAGTTAGCAAATGAAAGATTTTAATAGAGAACAAACAATGTATTTACCTTACTAGTGTTCAAAAGTTATAATATATATAGCAGTTCATGATATCCATTCTTACAAATTTCAAAACTCCGCCATATCTCTCCCCACATCCACCACTGCTGGCGGCTCACCTCCAACTGCGCAACGCTACGCGCTGTTAACATCCAGCTGCCCAACGCTACAATGGCGAGTATTACAGCAATGCCAACCAGCCACAGACTGCACACAGCACAGCCAGTGATTTTCATACAGAGGTGGTGCTACCAATAAAAAAACCTAAACAGCCTACTTACAGTGGTACAGGGTAACCTCCGCCACGCACCTTACTGTGACTTGCGGAGTGTCGATGTAGATGTAGACGTAGACACTCATGATGCAGGTGGTCACGGAAGGAAGCCAGTGTCAACCGATGATGTAATTCAGCAAGTGGATTCAACGCTTCAATGAAATCGAGTACGAAGGGCAATTCAGGACAAGAGATGAGGAATGTTGTCATCAGGCATTGCCCTTCTTCACATCGATGCTAAGCCATAAATTGCAGCTGCACCAAAGATGCTCCTTGAGGATTTCTAATAGGAAGTGTTCTATCACCCATCATACACCCCGGGCTTGGCTTTCTCCGATTTTCATTTCTTTACTCCCAGGAACCGCTGGCTAAGAGGAGAGCATTTAGATACAGACAACGATCTGCAGACCAGCATAGAGTATTGGCGGTAAGCTCAGGCGGCTGCCTTCTGTTACAACGGTACTAGAATATGGTACAACGTTACGACAAATGACTAAGTCGGAGCAGTGACTATGTAGCTGGAAGATGTAGCTAAATTCTGCAGGTAAATCATTTTTGATTTCACTGTGGTTTCTATTTCGTGTCAAATCGGATCTTAAAAATACACTCCTGGAAATGGAAAAAAGAACACATTGACACCGGTGTGTCAGACCCACCATACTTGCTCCGGACACTGCGAGAGGGCTGTACAAGCAATGATCACACGCACGGCACAGCGGACACACCAGGAACCGCGGTGTTGGCCGTCGAATGGCGCTAGCTGCGCAGCATTTGTGCACCGCCGCCGTCAGTGTCAGCCAGTTTGCCGTGGCATACGGAGCTCCATCGCAGTCTTTAACACTGGTAGCATGCCGCGACAGCGTGGACGTGAACCGTATGTGCAGTTGACGCACTTTGAGCGAGGGCGTATAGTGGGCATGCGGGAGGCCCGGTGGACGTACCGCCGAATTGCTCAACACGTGGGGCGTGAGGTCTCCACAGTACATCGATGTTGTCGCCAGTGGTCGGCGGAAAGTGCACGTGCCCGTCGACCTGGGACCGGACCGCAGCGACGCACGGATGCACGCCAAGACCGTAGGATCCTACGCAGTGCCGTAGGGGACCGCACCGCCACTTCCCAGCAAATTAGGAACACCGTTGCTCCTGGGGTATCGGCGAGGACCATTCGCAACCGTCTCCATGAAGCTGGGCTACGGTCCCGCACACCGTTAGGCCGTCTTCCGCTGACGCCCCAACATCGTGCAGCCCGCCTCCAGTGGTGTCGGGACAGGCGTGAATGGAGGGACGAATGGAGACGTGTCGTTTTCAGCGATGAGAGCCGCTTCTGCCTTGGTGCCAATGATGGTCGTATGCGTGTTTGGCGCCGTGCAGGTGAGCGCCACAATCAGGACTGCATACGACCGAGGCACACAGGGCCAACATGGTGTGGGGAGCGATCTGCTACACTGGCCGTACACCTCTGGTGATCGTCGAGGGGACACTGAATAGTGCACGGTACATCCAAACCGTCATCGAACCCATCGTTCTACCATTCCTAGACCGGCAAGGGAACTTGCTGTTCCAACAGGACAATGCACGTCCGCATGTATCCCGTGCCACCCAACGTGCTCTAGAAGGTGTAAGTCAACTACCCTGGCAAGCAAGATCTCCGGATCTGTCACCCATTGAGCATGTTTGGGACTGGATGAAGCGTCGTCTCACGCGGTGTGCACGTCCAGCACGAACGCTGGTCCAACTGAGGCGCCAGGTGGAAATGGCATGGCAAGCCGTTCCACAGGACTACATCCAGCATCTCTAAGATCGTTTCCATGGGAGAATAGCAGCCTGCATTGCTGCAAAAGGTGGATATACACTGTACTAGTGCCTACATTGTGCATGCTCTGTTGCCTGTGTCTATGTGCCTGTGGTTCTGTCAGTGTGATCATGTGATGTATCTGACCCCAGGAATGTGTCAATAAAGTTTCCCCTTCCTGGGACAATGAATTCACGGTGTTCTTATTTCAATTTCCAGGAGTGTATATTGAGCTCTTATGTTGCCTCATTTCACACAAAACTACCATTAATCAGCAATTATTAATGTTCCAGCTTAAATTCTGCGATCCGATTCGTGACAGTACATACCGCGACTGCCTACGACTCACAAGAGGGCCATCATGTCTGATAATTACCGATTCTGATGAGTCTTACGGATAATGTAGAGGGACGTTTCCTGAGTACAATGCCTACTGGATTTTCATGTTTTCTAGTTTCCGAGAAAAACGATGTTTAAATCTTACTAGTACCCTCTATACCTGTAACGTTAGTCATATTTCGACTAAGCGGAAGAAGCGCAGCGGCTAAGATTCACGATTATCGCGATGGCTGTACAGGTTCAAATCCTGTGCATTTATTTTTCTCTTTTCAATTTCGTCATACAGAATATCTTTTAATAGTACATGTTAGGCAAAACTATTCAAAAATAGTCATTACTGCCGTAGTGATAACTCAATCATTACAGCAAACTTTCTTCGAATGTGTATACCGTTTGTGGTTCGTAGTTAAAATTCCGAACATTTGGACAACGCTTGCTTGATTCGTAGGAAGTGCAGGGCAATCAGAAAAGTTACGATCAAATGTTTGAAAATGAAAGAAAAGCAAGAAATTGTGACGTAAAAATTGTCTCACCAAAATATGTACTCCATTTTACCAACTCTGAGATGTTAATTTTTACATGAAATTTAAAATTTTCACGAAAAAAAAATCAGACAGCTCACAACTTGCTGAAGACTAGTAAAGAAACCACTTCGAGAGAAGATTACATAAAAACACATTCTTTAATTCTGCATCAGTTTACTGCACTTGCTTTCATAGGAATGATCAAATACGCATGGTTCGCAACGAAATTGATCGAAGAAAGAACAATCATTTTGAATCCAAACGAACTGTGTTTTATAACATTGCTTCTGAAGAATCGTTGTGCCAACAACAGTAGCAGTCATTAAGTGCGCTTGGTCTTTTATGGATTTGTTTACTATCAAAAACAGTCTTGATCACAATTTATTTATTACGGTGACCGGTTTCGAACACTACTGTGGTCATCTTCAGACCTACAAGTCGTATACAAAGCTTTAATTAGAGGGCTACAAACATTAAAGTTATAAAGCTGTAAAACGATGAAGTAGCAATGAGTAAGGACCTCCTTCTGCTGGAGAATCACTACCGGAGAAACCAGTGTACATCTTGCTATATATAAAGGAGGCTCCGCCCACTTCTGACGGAATGATGTCATTACTAACCAATGGGATATAGGCCGAATAACAATGTAAAATTTCTTAGTTAAAAGAACATTGTCAAGAAAGGAAAATAAACACACACTAAACTTAGCTTATTTAACAGCTATTTTCAATTAAAATGCGTTAAAATATTTAAACATGTAGGATAAATGAACTTCGTTTTGGCAGTACATGGGTTGTCCTCTCAAGGCCTGTTAGTGAACCACTTGGAACCACAGGTTGCCATGGTGAAGCTGGACGCCTTTCCAAAGATGTGGCAGCAGACTTCTTTCCATTGAAGTTGTAAAGTCGATAGGCAGACTAGTGGTTGCCATGGTGAGGATAAACGTCAGTGCAAAGGCGTGGCAGCAGGCTTCTTTCTAACGAAGTTGTTGCGAAAGTTGTTGATAGTAAATATTTGTAGCACTTTGATCACTGCTCACTCGCACAATGTATTCAAAAGTAATTATGGATTTGTGTTTCAGTTGTTCCTAAAACTAACACCATCTGAAATTATATTCAAGCACAGCAAGCGATAACGAGTAAGACGATTGCGTAATCTATTCTGTAACAAACAGAGTACACGTTTGTAGAAACTTTGCTTTGACAATTGATTTCCTGATTAAATTACTGCAGAAGAAATGACTATTTTTGAATAATTTGGCGTGAAATACGGTATTTAATAATCAAAATGTCCACGGGTGTACTGCCGGTCTACAGTGTCCAACGGGCACAATATTTCGGCGATCATACATCAGGTGAACTGACGGACTGAGCTCCTGTGAACGTGCCGGCACGGAGATCCGTACGCTATGGCTGCTCAGAGGGAACTGGGTTCCGTCGGCTGTCACTCTAATTTCTTCCTCTGTCTTTAGAGGTTGTTGATGCGAAGGTTTTTGTCCAAATCGGACATTTCCTTCTTTTTTTTTTTTTTTTTTGCGTGGTATCGGATGTGCTTGTCTTCTGTGTGTTCTATTCTTTAGAGTGTTGTGGTTTCTTTTCTGTCACTTTGGTAGTAACGGTTTTTTAATTGATTTTTTATTTTATTTTTAATAATTTTTTTTTAATTTTTAATTTTTTATTTTTAGTCGAAAAGTAATGCTTTTGGTCTTTTGTACCGGTTCGGTACGTTGTTGTACCGACCAAGTGAGTTTACCAGGTCGTTTTGCGATCTTTCCTCGTTGGCGTAAAACTGCTCCGCCAGCGTACGGAATCGTGTGTTTAATGTTTCAATGTCTGCCGCTATGTGGAAGTCTTCCGTCGGGAAGCGCGGCGGTGAGTGTAGAACTCTTCTGAGCGCTCTGTTCTGGATCTTTTGTAGCCGTTCTATCGTCGATCTAGCAGCGTAGCCACATACAGGGCATGCATACTCCAGTGTCGGTCTAATTAGACTTCGATAGACTGGGTTCCGTCGCGGCGGCGAACGATTTAAATACCCTCCGCCCGCGGCGCGCACCCTCCGCTGTACGCGCCCCGCGCCACGGTCGCGCGGTGGAACAGATTGCGACGGCGTCTGAGATGATGTCGGAGTGATGGCTCTGTCCGCCGTGGTCGTCACAACTATACGTTTGCTCGATTTACTCTCAATTAACCCAATCGCTGGTTCCCAAGCCTTGCTAAGATTATAGCCACAGTCACAGTTTATGAGGTCGTCATTGGTGCGAATTTCGATGGCCTCTCTAACAACGCTGTCCCAGCATCTCGACGTCTGTACCAGAATCCTCGTGGCGCGGGGCGGAGGGAGCGCGCCGCGGGCGGAGGGTATTTAAATCGGCCGCCGCCGCTACCGAACCCAGTTCCCTCTGAGCAGCCATAACGTACGGATCTCTGTGCCGGCACGTTTACAGGAGCTCAGTCCGTCAGTTCACCTGATGTATGATCGCCGAAATATTGTGCCCGTTGGACACTGCAGACCGGCAGTACATCCGTGGATATTTTGATTATCAAATACGCCGGAAGAAACTCAAGAATCACACAGTATTTAATGATATTCTGTACGGTGCAACTGTAGAAAATTTTACGCGCAGAATCTGAACCTGTACCGCCAATATGATAGCTGTGAAACCTAGCCTGTGCGTTACTTCCCGTTGGTCAAAATGTGGCTAATGTTACTGGTTTAACAGGTAGGCAGCTACCCAGGTACGCAGCACAGAAGCACCACAACAGGTCGACCACAGGCGTGGCAAACTTTACGCGTGTAGCAACCGTGGGCTAAGAGTGGGCCAGGCCCCGCATGTCGCTCGGCTCTTGTCGGAAGTACCCGGAAGAACGCGACATTTCATTAAATATTCCGGTGCGGCATTTTTCGGTCGACAGAAATATCTTCAGTTCGGCAGAATCGAGAGGGCAGCGTTGTTTAACCTCCGCTACTTCTTCGTTGTATGAAAGTAGTTCTCTGGACCAGTGGCTGTTTGCACAAAGGAGGCAGTCTAACGACCTATCGTCGGAATCCTTTAAAATGAACGGAAATGAGAAAAGTGAGGGATGAGAGTTTTCAGTTCGCATAACTGACAGGTAGTGCATATTTGCAATTAAATGACATTACAGTACCATGCAGAAAGAAATTAAAGATTTAGTTGACAGTGAAAGAGCACAAAATTACGGTTATGAGAGACGGAATTAATTGTTTTGTACATCAAAAAGCACTTTGTGCTAAATCTGCAGGCCTGAAGCACATGAATAAATTCGTGGTACGGATAGTAAAATTCCTGAAGTCACATGCATTATTCCATTGTCAGTTGAAACAGTTTTCAATGGAACTGAAAGGAGAGTATAGAGACTTCAAATCTTATTGGAAATTACGTAGGATAAGTCAATGAGCATGCTGGAACGATTTTTCGACTTAAAACTCGCTATTGTTTAATTTTCTGAAGGAAAAGGAAGTGCAGGAACGAAAATTAGAATATCCAGAATGAAGTGCACACTTCGCATTGTAAGTGGCCTTGACTGCACACTGCCCACTGCAGGCGTTCGACTCAGTTCCACACTGCTTGCTACAAAAAGTGCGCGCTTACGATCTATCCGATGACATATGCGGTTGGATAGAAAGTTTTCTAACAGACAGGGAGCAGTATGTCGTCCTGAACGGGTGACTTCAACAGACACAAGAGTAACTTCAGGTGTGCCCCAGGGCAGCGTAATAGGTCCTCTCCTTTTTACGATTTACATAAACGATCTGGTTGATGGTTTGGCAGCGGCCTTAGACTGATTGCCGATGATGCTGTAGTCTACAGGAAAGTAGTATCACACGAAAGTTGTGAAAAAATCAATGAGGATTTGCAGAAATCCCCATTAATGTACGAGTACAAAATAAACGCCCAGTCTTTGGAAGCGGTAACGTCCGTCAAGTATCTGGGTGTGACTATTCGAAATGATCTCAAATGGAATGATCAGATTACACAACCAACGGGTAAGGCGAACTCTAGATTGCGGTTTATTGGTAGAATCCTGAAGCGATGCAGTCCTTCAACAAAGGAAATTTCTTATAATACGTTAGTTCGTCCAGTCTTGGAGTATTGTTCGTCTGTGTGGGACCCTTACCAGTTGAGGCTGATTAAAGAGCTTGAGAAGATCCAAAGAAGAGCGGCAAGATTCGTGACTGGTACAGTTAGCCATCCCGAGTGCGTTACAAATCTGATAGAAAGTTTGAAGTGGGACACACTTGCAGATAGACGGCGCCCTAAACGGAAGAAGCTTTCAGTAAATTCCGAAATCCGATATTCACCGACGACGTAGAGCATATATTATTACCACCAACTTTCAAATCGCGCAATTATCACCATTCAAAGATAAGGCAAATAAGAGCTCGTACTGAGGCATTCAGACAGTCGTTTTTCCCTCGCGCGATCCGCGTGTGGAACAGAAGAGTTCAAAAATGGTTCAAATGGCTCTGAGCACTATTGGACTTAACATCTGAGGTCATCACTCCCCTAGAACTTAGAACTACTTAAACCTAACTAACCTAAGGACATCACACACATCCATGCCCGAGAGAAGTTTCGAACCTGCTACCGTAGCAGTCGCGCGGTTCCGGACTGAAGCGCCTAGAACCGCTCGGCCACCGCGGCCGGCGGAACAGAGGGGTGGGGGAATATGACTTTGGGGTGACTTGTGCCCTCCGCCACACACCTCTTGGTGGCTAGCGGAGTATATATGTAGATGACATTGCAAGTAACGTCTTTCTGATTTGATGGGGATGAGTTTAAAAAGAATATCGCTATGTAGAAAGGACACATCCTGACGTCCAGTTCTCTAAGCATCAATGGTGTTAAAGGATATACGAGGTTTGAAGAACTCATTGTGGCCTAAGAATGATTCCAAGGATAGTTATGCAAATTTTTTGAGGATAATGTCGATCTTACATAGTTTCCGAGCCATTTTCGAGACTGTTAGTCTTTCAGCTGAAAGCGCCGCAATGCATGTGCAGATGTAACTGATTGACCTGGAAGGTAATTCCAGTTATAACCAATCTTTTGACATTAAATCTGTCCAGGATGTCTACATTGCTTCCCTCTGGTACAGTTTCCACGTCTCCATAATGATGTTGCGAAAGTGCTGCAATATTTCGATCGACATATTTGTTTGACAGTCGTTTTTTGGGCTACGAAATTATATAAGTCACGATTATGTGGCGACCTGAGAACGAAACTCTGTGAAATTGTCTCCGTCAGTCCGTATGCTGGCAGTTTGTACCAGATAAAAATTATATTATGTCTACAGCGCTCCAAAATTATTAAGTGAGTTATATTGTTGACTTACGTTTTTGACTTATGTTGTTGAGAAATGTGAAATATACACTACTGGTCATTAAAATTGCTATACCAACAAGAAATGCAGATGATCAACGGGTATTCATTGGACAGATATATTATACTAGAACCGACATGTGACTGCATTTTCACACTATTTGGGTGCATAGATCCTGAGAAATCAGTACCCAGAACAACCACCTCAGGCCGTAATAACAGCCTTCATACACCTGGGCATTGAGTCAAACAGAGCTTGGATGACGTGTACACGTACAGTTGCCCATGCAGCTTCAACACGATACCACAGTTCATCAAGATTACAGACTCGCATATTGTGACGAGCCAGTTGCTCGGCCACCATTGACCAGACGCTTTCAATTGGTGAGAGATCCGGAGAATGCGCTGGTTAGGGCAGCAGTAGAACATTTCCTGTATCCAGAAAGGCCCGTAAATGACCTGCAACATGCGGTCGAGCGTTATCCTGCTGAAATGTAAGGTTTCACAGGAATCGAATGAAGGGTAGAGCCACAGTTCGTAACACATCTGAAATGTAACGTCCACTGTTCAAAGTGCCGTCAATGCGAACAAGAGGTGGCCGAGACGTGTAACCAATGGCACCCCATACCATCACGCCGCGTAATACGCCAGTATAGCGATGACGAATACACGCTTCCAATGTGTGTTTCACCGCGATGTCGCCAAACACGGATGCGACCATCATGATGCTGTAAACAGAAACTGGATTCATCCGAAAAAATGACGTTTTGCCAATCGTGCACCTAGGTTCGTCGTTGAGTACACCATCGCAGGCGCTTCTGTCTGTGATGCAGCGCCAAGGGTAACCGCAGCCATAGTCTCCGAGCTGATAGTCCATGCTGCTGCAAACGTCGTCGAACTGTTCGGGCAGATGGTTGTTGTCTTGCAAACGTCCCCATCTGTTGACTCAGGGATCGAGGCGTGGCTGCACGATCCGTTACAACCATGCGGATAAGATGCCTGTCATCTCGACTGCTAGTGCTACGAGGCCGTTGGGTCCCAGCACGGCGTTCCGTCTTACCCTTCTGACGCCACCGATTCCATATCCTGCTAACAGTCATCGGATTTTGACCAACGCTAGCAGCAATGTCGCGATACGATAAACCGCTATCGCGATAGGCTACAATCTGACCTTTATCAATGTCGGAAACGTGATGGTACGTATTTCTCCTCCTTACACGAGGCATCGCAACAAAGTTTCACCAGGCAACGCCGGTCAACTGCTATTTGTGTATGAGAAATCGGTTGGAAACTTTCCTGATGTCAGCACGTTGTAGGTGTCGCCAACCTTGTGTGAATTCTCTGAAAAGCTAATTATTTGCATATCAGAGCATCTTATTTCTGTCGGTTAAATTTCGCGTCTGTAGCACTTCATCTTGGTGGTGTAGCAATTTTAATGGCTAGTAGAGTATTTTCCCGAAGTTTTCCGTCTTACCAGGTACGGTGGACTGTAAAACACTCGTAAGGAACATCAGTGCTCACTACATCTACATCTACATGACTACTTTGGAATTCACAATTAAGTCCCTGCCAGAGGGAAATTCAAATAGTATGTGGAATCAGGCAGCATAGATGCTGATTTCTAACATTTCCATAATGATAGAATAACGATAAAATCTACTCTGTCGGTTCCGTCCACTACGTGCTCCAGAACAGTTATTAATGCTTCCCTGACCCTCTGTAGCACAGCTACGAACTGCTCTGGGCATAGCAGAGTAGGACTCAGTTGTTCAAGCTCATTATAGTGGTCCCAGGGATAGTAGCTGGGAGGTGAAAGGTAGTTCCTGTTACATAACAGGCAGTATGATTAATCAGTAACCCACTACCTTGTAATTCATCTCCTTGGATCGACCCTGTTCGTAACAATTCACAAAATTTACAGTTACTACTTCTGGTGCGCACATGGAGTAATCCCAATGCATACCAACTCTTTGGAAGTAAGGATGCGGTACCTGAACGTCACTTTGGAGTCCTTCTCTATTCATTTCACTTAAAAATAACTTTTTTCATACATTTTCGTGTATTGCTTCCTGTAAAACGTCCCCTTTTGCCTCTCCGCTAGTGATCATAGAACTCTCACTACTTACATACTAACTTCCAGCAAATTCAGCCGGCTTCGTATTATGTTTAAATCCTAATTCACTGTCCCATCGCTGTTTTCATTTACCTTGTTAGTTTCGAAGTTACTTCCCGTAATTCTCGAGTATTATTTAATACGCCTTATCCCAAGTTCATTAGTTGTATACTATGCCACTCCATAGCTGCTCTGTTGTTATTCGCATTTCCCAAAGTATTATTTAATTCCTGGCTATTGTCGATATCTGCCATTCGAAATACTCTTTTTAATAATTTCCCACTTTCGTCTAGACACCTACTTCTTTAACGCCACAATGTGTGTGGTGCTAGATCTATTACTTGGCGAAATTGTTCTAATAACCTTCCATCCGAGGGATGTAAACCCCAGGTACTCTTTTCATACCTCTTCTAACACTCCCTTCCTTCCGGCATCGAGATATAATCTAGAAAATGTCTCCTCCAGCCTCCGCACCTTGTTTCTTGCATCCCACGCTTTCACGTTCAGCCTCAGGGTACAATGGTGGCTCCTTAGTACGACGTTTTTCTGCCTGGAGAACCATATTTCCCCTTTCAGTTGCTGATTCCGTAGTACATATGCCAGTTCTCCACTGAGGTGGTGTAGCATTACCAGAATTACCGCACACATTCTGGTCACCCCGGTGATAATGTTACCAGGGGGAGAGGAATCCATATCATTTTCCCTCCCTCTCTTGAAAGTCCAAACGAACTTGGTCCACATACACTACACTATCTACCATTTCCATTACCAAGACATATTACTAATTGAAAACATTAGCCTTGCTAACCTAACACAATGTAACAACCTCATAAAAAATAAGGCAATGATTTATTTAATCGTATGGTGATTTTATGCAATACAGAGTTGATATAAGGCAAATTATTTTATACAATATACATATAATATAAGACAAGATTAAACCTCTAAGTCCGTGGTTTTTCAACTAGTTAATTAAGCTGGGTGTGAGAGTGAACAAGTCATCGGGAATTCCTGGGTATAATTGAAGTGGACAGCGTTGGACTAAATGTTCGATTGTCTGCTCTTCTTGATCACATTCACACATTGGTGAACTGATCCAGCCCCATTTGTACCTGAAGTAGCTACAACAACCATGTCCAGTCCTTAACCTGTTGAGGCGGCACCAAAGTTTCCTCGGAAGGTCAAAACCTTTTGGCTTGTTTGTGGGATCAAGGTGATGGGCTCTTGTTCCCAATGTTTTTGTTGACCATTCATGCTTCCAGCTTTCATTTAGATCAAAACCATCCTCGATGAGTTGTCCTGCAGTAACACTTGCTGGTCTTCTTGACCGAAATCCTTGCTGTGACGGATGACAGAATTCCTGGTGCAGAGGTACAGAAGGTGATGCAGAGATTTTCTTGGCCTCCCTCAGTAGAGCTTGTTTCCGCCTTAAGTGGGGTGGAGGGATGTGACTCAGTACAGGTAACCAGTGGCACGGGGTTGATTTGATGCAACCAGTAGTGCAGCGCACTGTGTCGTTCAGTTCTGTGTCTACCTTCTTCACATGTACACTTTCCAACCAGACAGGTTCACAGTACTCGGCAGCAGAGTACACAAGACTGATGCCAGTTACACGCAGACAGTCAGCAGAGGTACCCCAGGTGGTACCACTGAGCTTATGTAATATGTTGTTCCTTGCATCAAATTTATGAGAAAGCTTGGTGATGTGCTCTTTGTAGCTCAGGGTTCTATCTAGACTGATTCCGAGATATTTTGGGAAAGGATTGTACCTCAACGTTTGTCCATTGAGCAGAACTCTTGGTTTGTAGTTCGCAGCACGATTAGCTAGATGGAAACAAGAAACTTCAGTTTTTGATGTGCTGGGGATCAATCTCCAGGTCTTAAAGAAAGTTGACATCTTCTCCAGATCCTCCTACACGTGACCCCTGGGTGGTGCTAAACGAGCAACAGTGTCGTAAGTGAATTGCAATATGCCCGGAAACATAACTAGTAACCGTTCTTTTCAGGATCAGCCAACTAGAGACGAGAAATACCTAGTTCGTATTATGCAGCTTAATATTGAAGGCATAAGCTCTGCCACCTATGTGAAGTCAAGGCAAAGACATAAACGTTACACAATTTACTAGAAAACTCCTATATACATTTCAAAAGTCTTGTCCCTTATTGGCGCGATCTGAGTGCGTTAAGCTCCTCGCATGTATACTGAGACGAGTTTCTGCTTTCTCCCTTCCCATCTTGCCCATTACTTGCCTCGCAGATGGCGGCACATGCACCTGTTCAAAACTTTCTGGAGCATCTCATGTGGACAATGGACACATTGATCTGCAACTGTAATTTTACGTTAACAAGTGATGTCATCTCAATGATATGGTATGTCTCTTGATCCCTTGATACAACCCTATATTCTGGAAACTTGACAGCACATTGTCCGATTTTCCCTTGTCACTCGAGTGCCTTAGTATTTCCCTTTTTACTCGCTCCCATACGTCTCTTAACGTTTTCGCAAAATTTCGTAACGACTCTCCACTTTCCCAATTTTATGTTTAATAATTTCTAAAGGAAATCTACGTACAAAACTGGTCATTAAAATTGCTACACCAACAATAAATGCAGATGATAAACGGGTATTCATTGGACAAATATATTAAACTAGAACCGACATGTGACTGCATTTTCACACAATTTGGGTGCATAGATCCTGAGAAATCAGTACCCAGAACAACCACCTGTGGCCGTAATAACGGCCTTCATACACCTGGGCATTGAGGCAGACAGAGCTTGGATACCTTGTACACGTACAGCTGCCCATGCAGCTTCAACACGATACCACAGTTCATCAAGAGTACTGACTCGCATATTGTGACGATCCAGTTGCTCCGCCACCATTGACCAGACTCTTTCAATTGGTGAGAGATCTGGAGAATTTGCTGGCCAGGGCAGCAGTCGAACATTTTCTGTATCCAGAAAGGCCCGTACAGGATTTGCAACATGCGGTCGTGCATTATCCTGCTGAAATGTAGAGTTTCGCAGGGATCGAATTAAGGGTAGAGCCACGGGTCGTAACATATCTGAAATGTGACGTCCACTGCTCAAAGTGCCGTCAATGCGAACAAGAGGTGACCGAGACGTCTACCCAAAGGCATCCCATACCATCACGCCGGGAGATCGCCAGTGTGGCGATGACGAATACACGCTTCCAATGTGCGATCACCGCGATGTCGCCAAACGCGGATGTGACCATCATGATGCTGCAAACAGAACCTGGATTCATCCGAAATAATGACGTTTTGCCATTCATGCACCCAGGTTCGTCGTTGAGTACACCATCGCAGGCGCTCCTGTCTGTGATGCAGCGTCAAGGTTAACCGCAGCCATGGTCTCCGAGCTGATAGTCCATGCTGCTGCAAACGTCGTCGAACTCTGCGTGCAGATGGTTATTGCCTTGCAAACGTCCCCATCTGTTGACTCAGTGATCGAGACGTAGCTGCACGATCCGTTACAGCCATGCGGATAAGATGCCTGTCATCTCGACCGCTAGAGATACGAGGCCGTTGGGATCCTGCACGGCGTTCCGTATTACCCTCCTGAACCCACCGATTCCATATTCTGCTAACAGTCACTGGATCTCGACCAACGCGAGCAGCAACTTCGTGATACGATAAACTGCAATCGGGATAGGCTACAATCCGACCTTTATGAAAGTCGGAAAGGTAATGGTACGCATTTCTCCTCCTTACACGAGGCATCACAACAACGTTTCGCCGGTCAACTGCTGTTTGTGTATGAGAAATCGGTTGGAAACTTTCCTGATGTCAGCACGTTATATGTGTCGCCACCAGCGCCAACCTTGTGTGAATGCTCTGAAAAGCTAATCATTTGCATATCACAGCATCTTCTCCCTGTCGGTTGAATTTCGCGTCTGTAGCACGTCATCGTCGTGGTGCGGAAATTTTAATGGCCAGTAGTGTACCATATGCCTTCTCATACAGCAAGAGCCTCACACTACGATGCAGTTTTGAGTTATACGCAGCCACGGTGTATGATAGGGAAATGGCCCAGTTGGCGTCGTCACAATTTACACAACAGCTTAACATCTTGCCAATAGTACATTGAATGTATTCTGTATCCCACATGGCTGAGGGTACAGGGGATCAGTTCCTAGATTCTGGATTCACAATAGATGACTTAGTTGCTTAATTAGCTTTCACATGTACTTGGTGCCTTGATCCACAATTATTATCAAAGATGCCAAACTTCAATAATCAGTTTTCACCACTTCTTGTGCTACTGTAGTCGCTTGCTTATTTGGAACAGTGATGACTGTAGCATTACACAGTAAGTGGTCTATGCTAGTTAAATCACAGAAGTAACCTGCCAGTGTTTGCTTATAAAAACTAAAACTCTCCATTTCCACCATTTCAAATGGCCTGGGTGCCTCCAGTACTCTTTGAAGCAGTACTTGTTAATGGCTCAAAACAGCATGTTGAGCACATGGAAATGATTATGTACTAGGTAACGTCCTGTCTCTTCATCGTCCACCAATATTGGTCGGCTACTCTACGAGTTCTTGTTCTTTATCCCCCATATCCTGATAACATGTGATTCTTCTAATACGTCTCCTTTTAGCCTTTCATGTACCACAATGTATGGCCCAAACTTTGTCACCCTACGCAGTAGTCCATAATGTATAGTGAACTGTGGCTGCATTTTGAATAGTTGGCAACGCATGTTAGTGGTCTGCACCTTCTCCCATTCTACAATGTTTCAGCCAACAGCTCTTATGGCACTAGACTTTCTGCTTAGCCCCTCTCCAGTGCCATATTTCTTTCCCGGTTTGTGAACTAACTCAAAATCAAATTCACATAAATTCAGTACCCACTGACTCTCAACTGACTCAAGAGATATTTTGGCTGCGACAGCTACTTCAATGGTACATGATCAGTTACAACTCTGAATTTCCTACCATACAGGTAACATTGAAACTACAGGGTGAAAATCAAAGAACAACAAAAGACGTAAATTAGTCGCAAACTACAGTGTGAACACATTTTATTCAACATGTAAACGTCACTGCAGATATTCGGATTTAGGTTATGAAATGTTCGTTATGCCTGCCATCATCAGCGATAATGTGGCGCAACGGAAAATGAAATTCTGCACGATCCGCTGAAGTGTGGGAACATCGATGCTGTCGATGAGCTCCTGAATGGCTGTTTTCAGTTCAGCAATGGTTTTGGGGTTATTGCTGTACACCTTGTCTTTAATATAGCCCTGCAAAAAGGAATCGAATGTGTCCAGACGCGGAAAGGACATCAAACACTCTGCTGCTTCGATGGGCTCGGGCTCCGTCTTGCATGAACCACATCTTGTCGAAATTAGAGTTACTTTGGATAATGGAGATGAAATCATTTTCCAAAACCTTTACATACCGTTCGGTAGTCAACTTGCCATCAAGGAATATCGCAGCGATTATTCCGTGACTGGACACTGCAGACCACACAGTCATCCGTTGAGGTTTGCTTATTGACAATCCCATCCAAGTGAAAGTGGGTTTCATCGCTAAACCAAATTATAATAATTCCCATCATGCCACCTCGGCAACGTGCAGTTTGAACATCCTAAGGCAAACCGTTCAGAAGTTATGATGATGTTATTTCATATAGTTCAATAATTGTCACCCTGCAAGTGACACCATATATTAAATTCAACATGTCCTTCTGGGTTTTCCTTTCCAATTTACTTCGTGGCTTAACCCTTTCATTGCTACAGACATGCTGTCTGCATTCTGCGCTGAGGGCAGCTTTTATTATGGCTGTACTACGCGCCAAATATTGGGTCTGTGCTGAGACATTGGGTTAAAAAATTTGATTTTAGCACATCTTACAGCGTCAAATCTTCACTGGACATAGAACTGAATTTAGTTTTTTAGCCAACATTGCGCTGCATCAAATTAAGAAAAACATTGCACAAAATTCTAGACTTTTGCAGAGATAAAAATGCGTTGCGTAAACCTTGAGTATGGTTGATTTTAAGTCATGAATTGTAATAAATGAAATGTTGATAAGATGTATATTTTATTTAAATCTGAGTCCAGAACGATATCTCATTTTGTTCTCGAATTATTGGGTTTTATATCCGATGGACGGTCGCGAGCGACACGCCCGTTTACGTCATTATGCGTCACGAATCATGTGGTCATAGCTAGCGTCGTATTTCATATACGATTCAAGATATCGAAACGAAGTTTATTTCAAAATGATAGCACGCAATGAGGCACGTATGTTGTATGATAAATACTCAAAACTTTGTTCTTCGCCGAGATGTGGAAGTAACTCGTGCGCAGCCGTGAGAAGTTTTACTGCTCGGGAAGCAAACAGACGTTTATAGAGCTGTAGGACACCGCAAATAAAGTGCATATATACGTCCACAGCACCTGGGGAACGGTGTAGAGGATATTTAAATATGTACATAGCAACGAAAGGCTTAAAATTGATCTAATCGTCTGGTTGCTCACAACACAGGAGAGGATAAATTCTTTGTAATTTGGGAATATTTATATGAATCTAGTTGTTAGTGTCTCCTTTAATTTCTTGAATGCAGCTTGACTCTCAACTTTTCACTGCGATTTTACACCCTTATTTAATAAATGTGTCAATGGCCTAGTGATGCCAGCAAATGCCTTTACAGCCGGCCGCGGTGGTCGTGCGGTTCTGGCGCTGCAGTCCGGAACCACGGGACTGCTACGGTCGCAGGTTCGAATCCTGCCTCAGGCATGGATGTGTGTGATGTCCTTAGGTTAGTTAGGTTTAAGTAGTTCTAAGTTCTAGGGAACTGATGACCTAAGATGTTAAGTCCCATAGTGCTCAGAGCCATTTGAACCAAATCCCTTTACAAATTTCCTAAAATCATTCGTTAATCCTAAAAAGGATGTTACCTGCTTCATAGTCTGTGGTAGCACGAAACCATTTTCTGCACATATGCCGTGTTGGCTAATCAAATGGTCAACATCTTTCACTTATGCCAACACAAAGTGATATCTTTCCACATTAACTTAAAGCACACTACACACAAGCATTTATATACTTCTAACCGCAGTGTGAACTAGCACTATGGGACTTAACTTGTGGGGTCATCAGTCCCCTAGAACTTAGAACTACTTAAACCTAACTAACCTAAGGATAGCATACACATCCATGCCCGAGGCAGGATTCGAACCTGAGCCCGTAGCGGTCACGCGGTTCCAGACTGTAGCGCCTAGAACCGCTCGGCCACCCCGGCCGGCCTCCTTTCAGTCAACATATAAACATCGAAATAGCAAATACTGGGACAGCCAGTCACACAACAGAAAAGCAGCAACAATCGCTTAGTAGTAGAAAGATATTAAGACCAGATGAGATACCTGTAAGATTCTATGAAGATTATAAGTAAGAACTTGCTGTCCTCTTAGCAGCAGTTAATCACATTTCACTGGAGCAACGAGGGACACCTAGTAACTGGAGAAAAGTGCAGGTCACTCCCGTTTTGAAGAAGGATCATAGTACATGTGCACATAATTATAGGCCTATATCACAGAAGTCAATCTTTGGTATAATTATGTAACATGTTTTATGCTCAAGACTTACGACGTTTCTAGAGTATGAAAGTCTCCTCGGCAAAAATCATCATGGATTCTGCAAATCGACATCTTGCGAAACTCAGCTCGCTCTGTTCCTCCATAAGATCCATAGCGTTGTAGACAACGGCGCTCGCGCTGATACTGTGTTTCTCGACTTTAGGAAAGCCTATGACACCATCCCACACTGCTATTTAGTAAAAACTTCGAGCCTATCGGGCATTTTTAGGACCAGATTTGTGACTGGATTGGATTCAAGACTTCCCTGCAGATACAACTCAACACATCACTTTTAACGGAACAAGATCGACAGACGTAAAGTTAATTTCTGAAGTACCGCAAGAAGGACCATTACTGTTCAATGTATATAAATGATCTAACAGAAATCTTCAGAAGCTCACTAAGACTTTTCGCAGATGATGTGGTTGTCTATAAGAAAGCAGCAACAACAGAAGACCTACAGAGGATAGATGTATGGTGCAGGCTCCAGCAGTTGAACATGAAGATAAATAAATGCAACTTATTGTGCATACATAAGAAAACAAATCCAATGCTGTATAATTACACTATTGACAAATTGCTTGAAAATGTACCTGCCATAAAATATCTAGAAGTGACTATCCTGAGGAATTATCACTTAAATCGGATAATAGGGAAAGTAGATGCCAGACTTAGATTCATAGGAAGAATCTTAAGGAAATGTAACTCATCCATGAGAAAATTGTCATACAGGGCGCTTGTTGAACCGATACTTGTGTACTGTTCATCAATCTGGGACTCTTCCCACGTAAGGCTGATAGAAAAGACAGAAAAGATCCAACGAAGAGCGGCGCAATCCATCACGGGATTGCTTACTGAGTGCAAGAGCGTTACAGAGATGCTGTACAAACTCCAGTGTCAGACATACAAGAGAGGCGTTGTGCATCACGGAGAGGTTTACTATTGAAAATTCAAGGGAGTACTTACCGGGAAAAGTCGGACAACATTTTACTTCCTCCCACATACATCTTTCAGAATGAAAACGACGAGCAAATTCGAGAAACTATAGTTAATACACAGACTTATCGATAATCGTTCTTCCCATGTGTCATTTGAGAGTGGAACAGGGAGGAGGGTATCAGTCAGTGGTGCCAGATGTACCCTCTGCCACACACCGCTAGTTGGCTTCCGTATTATTGGTGTAGATATAGATTTCTTCATCGTGTCCAGTGGTTCCTTAGGCATTCTGATAACACGTGCTCCCCTGGAAGCGACGGTTGACATAAACTCCTTCCTTATTGGTTGCAAATGATGATGTATTCTGTACGTTTTCCTATGGACCGAGGATTTATTGTCTGTTGGGATTATATGTTGTGTAATGGGTGTCACTGCTAATGGTCCACTACGACTGAACGAATCCACAAACGCTAACAACATTTTCTCCATAGTTGATTCTATCTTCCCCGCTCAAATGCTGAATTTTCTTGTAAATGCAGATGTATTGTCGGTTTCCTTATGTCAGAGATCTGCACTTCACCTGTCCAGGTCATTCTCATCCTGAAAGTCCAAATTCCAAATTGACAACTAAGAACCGTTTTGCCAAAATTATCAAAAAAACTGCCAGAATGAGATTTTCACTCTACAGCGGAGTGTGCGCTGATACGAAACTTCCTGGCAGATTAAAACTGTGTGCCCGACCTAGACTCCAACTCGGGACCTTTGCCTTTCGCGGGCAAGTGCTCTACCAACTGAGCTACCGAAGCACGACTCACGGCCGGTACTCACAGGACTCGCAGGAGAGCTTCTGTAAAGTTTGGAAGGTAGGAGACGAGGTACTGGCAGAAGTAAAGCTGTGGGGACGGGGCGTGAGTCGTGCTTCGGTAGCTCAGTTGGTAGAGCACTTGCCCGCGAAAAGCAAAGGTCCCGAATTCGAGTCTGAGTCGGGCACACAGTTTTAATTGCCAGGAAGTTTAAAAAAAATGGTTCAAATGTCTCTGAGCACTATGGAACTTAACATCTGAGGTCATCAGTCTCGTAGAACTTAGAATCACTTAAACGTAACTAACCTAAGGACCTCACACACATCCATGCCCGAGGCAGAATTTGAAACTGCGACCGTAATGGTCGCGCGGTTCCAAACTGAAGCGCCTAGAACCACTCGGTCACAGCGGCCGGCCCCAAATTATCCACACTATCTGGATCCATATATTCTCCATTCACTTCTTGCGTCCGTGTTACCATATTACATATAAAAGAATACTAAGTATCCAATTAGTGATTGTCTACCAATGGCTCTACCACACAAAATACTTTATTCGGTCGGTCGGTACTCACTCACCCACAGTAGATCCTTTGTGTCTTTTGGCGGTCTAGCATAGGAATGAATGTGTACACAGTTTATTCGGTTCTAGCCTCATGACAGGAGAAGCTTGCAACAGTGTATCGTTTGAAGCAGTCTTTTCCAGCTATGAACGCTAACACATCCTCCATTGACTTGCTCGAAAAAAGTTCTATCAGACCATATGTAGTCGAATTCAATACCGGTGTGACTGGACTAGATGAATCTTTTGTGTCCTTACTTCCATTACATTTTGTTGCGTACGAATGTTATCTGTCGTCGAAGTATCTATTCACATTTTCAAAAGCAGCATTACTCTCGCTCAACACAGTTATCTGTTTCACCTAAGATTCTTGAGTCCTCATCGGTTAAGTTTATGTTCCTGGCATTTGTGAAAACTTTACTCACTAAAAAATGCAACATAGTTCTGCTACTATGCCACGGTCCCAATTTAATGAGATGTCGGAACCGTGGCATAATACCCAAATTTGCCAGAGTGACATTTTATTAAGACGACCACTGCACGGAAAATAATGGAGGAGGCGAGCAGTGCTATTGTCACGGAGAGAATTTGTTATACGAGTCGAAGATTGGATGCCATCTCAGAAGAATTGTTCCATCTACATTTGAAGATTGCAGCACTTCCTTCTCTTATATCATGGGACTGGGTGGATGGGGTGCCTTCAGTCAAGTTCGATTGGGTGTATAAGGCTGCTAGTTCCCGGCAAATGTCGAAGAAATTTGATGGCTTGGTGCCACAACAGCCGACGTCACAGGAAATAACTGCACAACGTTCCTTGGTTAATTTCACGGGGAATATTTTAGACGATGCGACGCTGTCAGTTTTGGGCAAAGGTCTTAATTTTGCACATACACCAGATGAAGTACGTCTTATAAGTTTCGTAAGTGGTATTGAACAAACTGTATGTCGCCTTCCTATGGACGCTGCTGAAAAAATAAGAAGGGAAACTGGTCCGGTTCTTCTGAAAGCTCCTCCCAACGCAGTAATATAACCGCTAAAGAAAGGGCTGCACTACGGAACCTTCGGGAAGATCCAGAAATATTGGTGCCTAAGGCTGATAAAGGTAATTCTACCGTTTTGTTGCCGGCCGGAGTGGCCGTGCGGTGTTAGGCGCTACGGTCTGGAGCCGAGCGACCGCTACGGTCGCAGGTTCGAATCCTGCCTCGGGCATGGATGTGAGTGATGTCCTTAGGTTGGTTAGGTTTAATTAGTTCTAAGTTCTAGGCGACTGATGACCTCAGAAGTTAAGTCGCATAGTGCTCAGAGCCATTTCAACCATATGAGCCTACCGTTTTGTTACCTCGTGGGTTGTATTTGGAGAAGATGTATAGTCTACTTAGTGATACTATGTACCGGAGAATTGATCAAGAGCCAACAGCAGGTGTGCAACGGAAGACGTGTGCACTTTTGAACTCTTCCTCGCTAGCTCCAGAGACCATCAAGCGATTATGACCATATGGCAGCGTACCACAGAGTTGATTGGTCTTCCTAAAGTTCATAAAGACGGTCTGCTTTTACGGTCTATAGTGGCTAATATTGACGCACCCACATATGATTTAGCCAAACATCTAGCTCCTTTGTTGAGACCATTTGTTGGCAAATGTTCACATCATATACGGAACTCTGCTGATTTTATCAACAGACTGGCAGCTCTCCACTTAAGTAGTTAGGATCTTCTAGTGAGTTTTGATGTAGTTCCCATTTTTATGAAAGTACCTCTTACGGATTCCTTGATTTTAATTGGTCAACAGTTTGAATCGGACATGCTCATTCCTCAACTTATTTTATGTTTAACCAGGAATATTTTGAACAGTCTGACGGTGTCGCCACGGGCAGCCCTCTGTCTCCTCTGGTGGCTAACCTTTTTATGGAGGATTTTGAGGAAAGAGCACTTGAATCAGCGGTTTGTAAACCAACTGTTTACTCGACCCGGCAAATTAACAGGGCCTTCTCAACTAAAGCCAGGAACCGGGAGGTGGATAAAGAGGAGAAAGTGCCAGCCAAGTCCTTAGCTTTTCTTCCCTTCGTTGGAAATATCTCCTTCAACATAGTGAGGATACTTAATAATTTTCATGTGAAAGTGGTTTTTCGTCCGCCTTCTAAGATTTCGGATTTTTTGGGATCGGTGAAGTATGATTTGTTTCTGCGGAAGGCGGGAATTTACAAAATACCGTATCATGTGGTATGGCTTTTATAGGACAGACAACTCGTACAGTGGAAGAGCGTTGTACAGAACATCAACGTTGAACTCACATACTGAAACCCAGTACGTCTGCAGTTGCGGAACATTGCACTTCTAACGGATACTAAATGGAGTAAGACAAAACTTCGATTTTGGCCACAGCAACAACTTTTTGGGACTCCATTATCAAAGAATCCGTTGAAATACGCATTGCGGGAAATCTAATGAACCGTGACAGTGGTTACCAATTCAGTAACGCATGGAATCCCGTCATCTCCGTAATTTGCTCGATAGCTACAGCCAGCGAAAATCCCAATGGCAGCTGAGTATTGCAGTTCCACCAGCGAGGGTGCTGTCGCTGGGCGATGTGGCCCTTCTGTCTCCGCAACTCCAACACATGCGCAGCGCACTATACAAGCTGGAGCGGAGGACGTCTTCGTTACTGTCACCTCACCTGGACCCCTCACCGCCAGACCATCCAACAGAAAGCCCATTCCCGCCACCACCTTCTGAAACTCCTGTCAGGCGGGACATGGGGATTGCATCCTTCTACCATCCTCCACACCTATAAATCCCTCATCCATCCTACCCTCTGTTATGCCAGCGTTTCCTGAATCTCCGCACCCACCCACTTTTACAAGGCCCTCCAAATCCTCGAACACCATGCACTCTGCCTTGCCTTCCATATCAGCCTCCCTTCCCCCACACGGCTCCTGTATGAACTCATCCCCTTGCCCCACCTCCATCTGTTCCTCCAACATCTCTGCATCCTCTACACAGTCCGCAGGGTTGATCCCCCCAACGCTCTGGTTTCCTCCTTCCTCTCCACCCCCCCCCCCCACCCATTGCCATGGCTCTGTCACTGTATCCCTCCCTCTCTCCACCTCCACACCCTCCATCTCCTTCATCAGAGCAATTTCCAGCGCCTCCCCCTCCCAGATGATGAACTTCGCTGTGAAATCTAGCCTTCCTTCCAACTATAACCTGGCCTTGTCCCCCCCCCCTCCCCAGAGCCCCCTTTTTCGTCTCCCCTCCTTCTCCCAGAACGGATTTTTCTCCTCCTCCCCCCCCCCCTGAGACCCTGTACCCCATCCTTGCCTCTTTCCTTCCCACATCCCTCCCTACCTGGCCCTCTTCGGTGCGCCCTCCGCCCATCTCCCCACTCTCTTCCCCTCCCTCCCTCCCTTCTTCTGGTCTCCCTCATCTCCTTGCGTCTGGCAGATCCTCTGTTTTGATCATCGTCAGTGTGCCATGTCAGTGTTACGTTTAGTGCTGTTTCTCCTGTGCGTCGAGAGGTGTGATTTTAATTGTGTGCTGGCCTTGTACTTAGTGTCACTGTCTGTATTTGTTATGTGCTACTCCATCCGTCAATACTTTTATGATCTAGTCATACTGTGCCTTGTGTTCTTTTAATTGTCCCATTGTGTGTTGTTTTTTTGTGTGCGCTGTCTGTGTTTGTTATGTGCTACTCCATCTGTCAATACTTTTATGATCTAGTCATACTGTGCCTTGTGTTCTTTTAATTGTCCCATTGTGTGTTGTTTTTTTGTGTGCGCTGTCTGTGTTTGTTATGTGCTACTCCATCCGTCAATACTTTTATGATCTAGTCATACTGTGCCTTGTGTTCTTTTAATTGTCCCATTGTGTGTTGTTTCTTTGTGTGCGCTACTTTTTTACGGTTTTTATCTCCATTTTACAGTCTCCCCTTTTTTGTGTATTGTCTTCCATGATGTTTCCTCCTTTTTTTGTACCTATGTTCACCATGTTTTCTATTGTTTGTTCTATATCTTTCAGCTGAAGAGCAGCGCATATGCTGCTGCCAGCCCGCCCCGATGGGGAATTGGCTGCAAGCCCGAAATCTTTTTGAACAGTTCATTTGCCGGAAAAATTTCTAATTTTACTCCATGAAGAGGTTTTCGAGTGGTCAAAATTATCCCTGAGCAGACCGTTAGCGATCCTCCTCGATATCGCTACCTTTCCACAATGTTCGGGTCTCGAAATCGTATTCCACATTCCCTTCACAAGCGAATCCTTCGAGAATGGCATCCCAGACCAAATTAGGACTCATCTGTGAAAATAACATTGGCCTATTCTTCGAGTGTACAGGTGGTATGTTGACGACTCCGCTCTAGACGTTCCCTTCTGTGAAGACGCGTCAGAGGGATACATACAGCAGATCTCCAACAGTGAAAGCCACTTTGTCGAAGCCTCCTCTACACCGTTTGCCTCGATGCAACATGTCCAGTGGATGCCGGGAGGTTCGATGCCGCTTGTTACGCAGTACTAAGGCCGTACCATCGAGCCCTTATAGCCAAATAACGGTCCTCTCCTCCTGTTATCACCCGTGGTGGGGTCTGCCCTGGTCTTTGGGATATAGTTTCGGTCTCTACAAACTGTCGCCACATCCGAGAAACAACAGAACAACCCACGTTAAGCCATCGGCCCACATCAGTTTGCGACTGTCCTGCTTCCATTCTTCCTATGGCTCTCCATTGCAGAGAGTCTGGTAGGCGTCTTCTCTGTGCCATGCTGCACCATCCGTGACCGTATACACAGTGGTTATGGATGTTGGACTACCCGATAAACAGTACTCCGTTTGATAGATGCTTTGACGTCACCGTTAGTGTAGTTTTTCCGTTGACCTAAATGCCATCTTCCGTGCAGAACACGATCGTACGGACTTCTATTGACAGTTTGTATGATTATATCGTGAATTAAACACGGGGGGGGGGGGGGGGGGGGGCAGCGGTTTGTTGCTTTAATTTTGGTCACCAATGTATCATCACAGTCCTATGCTGGATCGTGAGGCCATTAGAGACGAAGCACAAGCTTGTATTAGGAAAGTATGGAGAAGGAAATTGGGCGTGCCTCTTTCAAAGGAACCATCCTAGCATTTGCCTTAAGCGATTTAGTGAAACCACGGAAAATCTAAATCAGGATGGCCGGACGCGAGTTTGAACTGTCGTCCTCCCGAACGCGAGACCAACGTGCTAACCACTGCGCCACCTCGCTCGGCACACATGAGAGAGAAACCGCTTGCAGTGCACACGCATATGTCGGAACATAGTATCCTAACAGCTGGGAAAACAGCAGAATCGGGAGAAAAGGCGACACAGAGAATTTAGTACAGAACAACAAATTTGGTAACTCTCACAACATGTGAAACACAATGCTATCAACAATCTGTGGTCATCTGATGAGCACACACTAGCTGCGAAGTAGTGGACTAAAAGCTAATAGAGAGAAATCTGCTTTCATGAATATTGCATAACCGGAAGCCATGAATTTTGAATGTAATATAAGGCAAAACGGTTACTTCGTGCTAAAACGAACAAATAATCTGTTGTTTAAATTAACGTAAGTGCAACGCTATTTGTAATTATTGCGACAATTATATGCAGCCTTACAGGACTTACTCCATGTGTGTCGCACCATCAGATCCGTTTTGTGACGAAACTACGAAGTTGAAAATTTATGCTCGTTCTATAGCGCACGTGTTGTTATCAATGTTGGTAGTAAAAAATTACTAGCCTTATTGTCGTCTTGCGTTACAGCTATTACACATAGGTCCTGTACCTTTCTCGGAAAGGTTACGACCACTGTTTTATTACAACAGAACCGACCTACTCGCCATCACCGATTTCGTCCAAACTTATGCTATATGCTGGGCCATAAATGAAAGTAACAGGAGTGGGTGCTCCAGATAGTTAGATACTTCTATTACTTTGCAGTTACGCTTTACACGTTATGGGTGATATTCATTGTAAAAACAGGGAAAGATCCAATTTTCTCTGCAAATTGTACACATTATAAAGTCGCCTTTTTACAATTACACGGTAGTTTTAAAGTTATTGTAGAAAAACGGAAATGGTTTACATTAAAAAAAGGTTGTCCCTCATCGCACAGTTTGGCAACAAGCCACGCAAAAACCAAAATTCCACAAACATTCATGAGGATAGCTGGTGAAGTACAATGGTATGCATTTTGATGCGATCTTTTAGAAGGTCAAAATGAAACTAAAGAATTACGAAGTCCTGTGCGCTTTAATTACACTTCTTCGTTGAAATGTTATTTGCAGAGTACTCTTGGACGCTGTAAGTGCAACCCTTTCTAGGGACCTATTTTGCAATCCCAAGTTTTCCTTTGCCTCTATCTCTCATGCCTCCAATGTAAATCACAATGAATGCTGAACAATATTTCGATTCATTTTAGGTGCAAGTAATGTTAAAAATGAAAATAAAAAGCCGGCCGGGGTGGCCGAGCGGTTCTAGGCGCTTCAGTCCGGAACCGCGCGACTACTACGGTCGCAGGTTCGAATCCTGCCTCGGGCATGGATGTGTGTGATGCCCTTAGGTCAGTTAGGTTTAAGTAGTTCTAAGTTCTAGGGGCCTGGTGACCTCAGATGTTAAGTCCCATAGTGCTCAGAGCCATTTTAAAATAAAAAAGTATCTACACAACTGGCCATTAAAATTGCTTCACCACGAAGATGACATGCTACAGACGCGAAATTGAACCGACAGGAAGAAGATGTTGTAATAAGCAAATGATTAGCTTTTCAGAGCATTCACACAACGTTGGCGTCGGTGGCAACACCTACAACGTGCTGACATGAGGAAATTTTCCAACCGATTTCTCATACACAAACAGCAGTTGACCGACGTTGCCTGATGAAACGTTGTTGTGTCGCCTCGTGTAAGAAGGAGAAATGCGTACCATCACGTTTCCGACTTTGATAAAGATCGGATTCTAGCCTATCGCGACATTGCTGCTCGCGTTGGTCGAGATCCAATGACTGCTAGCAGAATATGGAATCAGTGGGTTCAGGAGGGTAATATGGAACGCCGTGCTGGCTCCCAACGGCCTCGTATCACTAGCAGTCGAGATGACAGGCATCTTATTCGCATGGCTGTAACGGATCGTGCAGCCACGTCTCGATCCCTGAGTCAACAGATGGGGACGTTTGCAAGACAACAACCATCTGCACGAACAATTAGACGACGTTTGCAGCAGCATGGACTACCAGCTCGGAGACCATGGCTGCGGTTACCCTTGACGCTGCATCAGACAGGAGCGCCTGCGATGGTGTACTCAATGACGAACCTGGGTGCATGAATGGCAAAACGTGATTTTTTCGGATGAATCCAGTTTCTGTTTACAGCATCATGATGGTCGCATCCGTGTTTGGCGACATCGCGGTGAACGCACATTTGGAGCGTGTATTCGTCATCGCCATACTGGCGTATCACCCGGCGTGATGGTATGGGGTCACCTCTTGTTCTCATTGACGGCACTCACCTCTTTAGATGCTGCCTGTTTTCAAAGTGATTTGCAGCGATTCGCAGCAGCATGCAGCAACAGCGGCTAAAGCTTAATGTTACCAAGAATGAATTTAATAAAAAGGAGTTTCCTTAGGTGGTGTGTTGGGGCTTATGGGCGCTCAACATCGAGTTCATCAGCGCCCTGAGTTTCCTTAGGGCCTGTTAACTACTAAATAACTTGTAAGAAGGGATTTCATATATTAAGTCTATTTACAATATTCAGACATCATCATGACCAATAATAGTTTGACAAGTATTAATAATGGCGAAATACCTGACAATGACGTTATAAGTCCAAATGACAATGACCTTATAAGTCCAAATTATTTCAATTTCAAAGTTACATTAACATTTAATAACCGTAGCATATTTATGAATATTGGTCGGGATTCAATGACAGTTAGCAGAATGTGGAATCGGTGGGTTCAGGACGGTAATACGGAACGCCGTGCTGGATCCCAACGGCCTCGTATCACTAGCAGTCGAGATGACAGGCCTCTTATCCGCATGGCTGTAACGGATCGTGTGCAGCCACGTCTCGATCCATGAGTCAACAGATGGGGACGTTTGCAAGACAACAACCATCTGCAATAACCGTTCGACGACGTTTGCAGCATCATGGACTATCAGCTCGGAGACCATGGCTGCCGTTACCCTTGACGCTCCATCACATACAGGAGCGCCTGCGATGGTGTACTCAACAACGAACCTGAGTACACGAATGACAAAACGTCATTTTTTTCGGATGCATCCAGGTTCTGTTTACAGCATCATGGTCCAAATGGTTCAAATGGGTCTGAGCACTATGGGACTTAACTGCTGAGGTCATCAGTCCCCTAGAACTTATAACTACTTAAACCTAACTAACCTAAGGATATCACACACATTCATGCCCGAGGCAGGATTCGAACCTGCGACCGTAGCGGTCACGCGGTTCCAGACTGAAGCGCCAAAAACCGCTCGACCACCCCGGCTGGCTTACTGCATCATGATGGTCGCATCCGTGTTTGGCGACATCGCGCACATTAGAAGCGTGTATATGTCATCGCCATACTGGCGTAGCACCCAGCGTGATGGTATGGGGTGCCACTGGTTACACGCCTCGGTCACTTCTTGCTCGCATTGACGGCACTTTGAACAGTGGACGTTACATTTCCGATGTGTTACGACCCGTGGCTCTACCCTTCATTCGATGCCTGCGAAACCCTACATTTCAGCAGGATAATGCACGACCGCATGTTGCAGGTCCTGTGCGGGCCTTTCTGGATACAGACAATGTTCGACTGCTGCCCTGGCCAGCACGTTCTCCAGATCTCTCACCAATTGAAAACGTCTGGTAAATGGTGGCCGAGCAACTGGCTCGTCACAATATGCCAGTCAATACTCTTGATGAACTGTGGTATCGAGTTGAAGCTGCATGGGCAGCTGTACCTGTACACGCCATCCAAGCTCTGTTTGACTCAATGCCCAGGCATATCAAGGCCGTTATTACGGCCAGAGGTGGTTGTTCTGGGTACTTATTTGTCAGGATCTATGCACCCAAATTGCGTGAAAATGCAATCACAAGTCAGTTCTAGTATAATATATTTGTCCAATGAATACCCGTTTATCATCTGCATTTGTTGTTGGTGTAGCAATTTTAATGTCCAGTAGTGTACATAATGATTCGACCCCACGACCCTCGGATTACTCCTAATATCGTGTCGAACCTCCTTTTGCACAGCGTAGTGCAGTAGCTGGACGTGGCATGGCTCAACAAGTCGTTGGAAGTCCCCTGCAGAAATATTGAGCCACGCTGCATCTATAGCCGTCCATAACTGAGAAAGTGTTGCCGGTGCAGGATATAGCGCACGAACGTACCTCTCGATTACGTCCTGTAAATATTTAATGAGATTCATGTCGGGCCATCTGGATGGCCATGCCATTCCTCATATCCAGAATGTTCTGCAAAACAGTCGTGAACGATTGTGGCCGGTGACATAGCGCACTATCATCCATAAAAATTCCATCGTTGTTTGGTAACATGACGTCCATGAATGTATACAAATTGTCTCCAAGTAGTCGAACATCCAGAGGACCCAGTCCACTTCAATTAAACACAGCCCACGCCATAATGGAGCCACCACCAGCTTGCACAGTGCCTTGTTGAGAACTTGAATACATGGTTTCATGGGGTCTGAGCCACACTCAAACCCTACTATCAGCTCTTACCAACTGAAATAGAGACTCGGCTGAACATGCCACGGTTTTCCAGTAATCAGGGTCCAACCGATACGGTCACGAGCCCAGGAGAGATGCGGAAGCCGACATTCTCTTGTTAGCAAAAGCCACTGACGTCGGTCGTCTGCTGCCATAGCCCGTTAACACCACATTTCGCCGCACTGTCCTAACGGATACGTTCATCGTACGTCCCACATTGGTTTCTGCCGTTAATTCACGCAGTGTTGCTTGTCTGCTAGCACTGACAACTCTACGCAATCGCCGCCGCTCTCGGTCGTTAATTGAAAGCCGTCGACCACTGCCTTGTCCGTGGTGAGAGGTAATGCCTGAAATTTGGAATTCTCGGCATACTCTTAACTCTATTGATCTCGGAATATTGAATCTCGTAACGAATTCCGAAGTGGAATGTCACATGCATCTTGCTCCATTTACCACACCGCGTTTATAGTCCGTCGTGTGCCCATAATCAATTCGGAAACTTTTTCACATGATTGCAAATCACACCTCCGCCAGGGCATTGCTATCTTCCACCTTGTGTACGTGATACTACCGCCATCTGTATATCTGTATATCGCTGTCCCATAATTTTTGTCACCCCAGTGTACAGTCAACTAATTACGTACAGGACTGGACAAAAGTACGGAAACACCGCGAGGAATGTGTGCTCGAAGTTAAACGCAGGTACTAGCCAGACCTGCAGGTTGTGCTGTTGTGTTTCACTAGTAACGACATTATAAAATTTCCTAGATACGACGCAAATGTCAGTCGCTGTCAGAAATGTGTTCTGTGTAATTGTGGATATACAGTATGCACATAAAGTCCGGGAACACTTTCAATTATTTAATGAACAAGAACTAAGTATTGTACAGATGTTATACATATTGCATTTTGAAATGATTTTTTTTTTTTTTTTTTTTTACAAACATTCGATAAGGGAACCATGAGTGATCCAGCAGACGTCAAAAAGCTAATCGAATTCTTGCCATACCCGTCCTAGCATGTTTTTTTTACAAACATTCGATAAGAGAACCATGAGTGATCCAGCAGACGTCAAAAAGGTAAAAAGGTAATCGAATCCTTGCCATACCCGTCCTGGCATGGCATCGTCGACTGTGGCAGCCACTTACCGTATTCTCTCCCTCATATCTGCTACATCACGTGGCAGAGGCGGTGCATACACCAGATCTTTAATGTGTCGCCATAGAGAAAAGAGAAAAAAAAGTCGTGCGGAGTGAGCTATGGTGATTGGGGAGGCCATTTCATGAAACAGCTCTCCCCTTCTGTAGCAGGGCCGATCCATCGATGCGGCAGCTCCGTGTTCAGGTACCCACGAACTCCACGGTGGAGCCCAATCCTGCTGAATGATGAAAGGAGAGTCCGATTGCAATTGAAGCATCAGCCATTGCTGCAACATGTCTAAGTAGGAATATACAGTGACAGTGCTCTCGGCGAAGAAAAATCGCCCGTACTGTTTTCGACGTGACGAGGCACAAAAAACATTTACCTTTGGGGAATCACGGTCAAATTCAGTGTATTCGTGTGAATACTTTGTACCCCAGATTCAACAATTATGCCTGTTCGCTTTCCCATTAGTGTAAGAAGTGGCTACGTCGCTGAAAATTAAGCGATCAAAATGCCATCCCCAAACTCATTCAAGTGTTGCAACTTCGAACAAAACTCAAAACGATTTTCTTTGTCGTCTTCATTGAGCTTCTGGTTCAAAAATCGTTCAAATGGCTCCGAGCACTATGGGACTTAACATCTGTGGTCATCAGTCCCCTAGAACTTAGAAGTACTTAAACCTAACTAATCTAAGGACATCACACACATCCATGCCCGAGGCAGGATTCGAATCTGCGACTGTAGCAGTCGCGCGCTTCCGGACTGAAGCGCCTAGAACCGCTCGGCCACCACGGCCAGAGGAACAGAGGGGAGGGGGGGGGAATATGACTTTGGGGCGAATTGTGCCCTCCGCCACATACCGCTTGGTGGCTAGCAGTCGCGCGCTTCCGGACTGAAGCGCCAGGATCATTGAGCTTCTGCACTAGCTCCAGTTTGGATGATTTCATAGACAGATTCTGTCGCAGGACTTTCCACACTGTCATTGGAGCCATTTTGAGTTCACGGGATGCACAACGCACCGATTTCTTTGGACGCCTTATGAATGTCTCTCGTAAGTGCTCCACATTCACTTCACTCACAATGGGACGTCCGCTTCTCTTTGCAACCCGTCGTATCGAATGTTTGTGTCAGTGGTAAATGGCCTTCCGCACCTGAACTCGCCATGTTTGCCACTATCGGCAAATTATCAAACTACGCTGTGGCGGTATACATGAAAATAGCTTTCAGGGTTTCTCTTCAAAATGACATATGTATCATATCTGTACAATGTTCGGTTCTTGTGCAATAAATAACTGAAAGTGTTCCTGAACTTTATGTTCATCCTGTATTATGTCGAAGTTATATGAAATCGAAGGTGAGCAAAGTTGTGGTGTTGGTATGGTGGGTGCTTCAGTAACCAAGAGAGCCAATGTGTTTGGTGGTTCAAGAGGCACCGTATCGAACATTGATGCCGCATAGGGGGAAAGAGGGCCCGCATCTCGTGGTCGTGCGGTAGCGTTCTCGCTTCACACGCGCTGGTTCCCGGGTTCGATTCCCGGCGGGGTTAGGGATTTTCTCTGCCTCGTGATGGCTGGGTGTTGTGTGATGTCCTTAGGTTAGTTAGGTTTAGGTAGTTCTAAGTTCTAGGGGACTGATGACCATAGATGTTAAGTCCCATAGTGCTCAGAGCCATTTGAACCATTTTTTGGGGGGAAGCGGAAAAGCATATCCCCGAAGTCACAACGTGGCCGAAAAGGTGTGTTGAGTGCCGACGGTCGTTGAAGAGAATTGTGACGAAAAATAAGAGGACAATAGCTGCAAAAGTCACTGCAGAGGTGAATGTCGCACTTGCACGCCCTTTCAGCACCATAACAGCACAAAGGGAGCTCCACAAGCAGGGAACTGCAGGGCGAGCTGAAATTGCAAAACCACTCAGCAGTGATGCAAGTGCCGGCCGGTGTGGCCGAGCGGTTCTAGGCGCTACAGTCTGGAACTGCGCGACCACTACGGTCGCAGGTTCGAATCCTGCCTCGGTCATGGATGTGTGTGATGTCCTTAGGTTAGTTAGGTTTAAGTAGTTCTAAGTTCTAGGGGACTGATGACCTCAGAAGTTAAGTCCCATAGTGCTCAGAGCCATTTGAATCGTTTGAGTGATGCAAGTGCCCGCACTAAACGTGGTGCCGAAGCCATAAAACCTGGACTTTGGAAGAAAGTCATTTGGTCGGATGAGTCTTGTTGCGCATTGTTTCCAACTTCTGACCGACTTTACGTCCTATGAGTGAGACATGTGCCATTTTGGCTCATCAGATCCATCCGATGGTACAATTTTCGTTCCCCAACAGTGGTGCCGTCTCTTAAAATGGCAGGGCCCATGCCCACATAGCTCGCGTGGCATGAGGATGAACTGTCGCCTCTCTCCTTGCGACCACAGTCAGCAGATCTCAATACTATCGAACCTTTGTGGTTTACTTTGAAGAGCAGAGTGAGTGTTTGCAATCCACTTTCATAATCGTTACTTGAACAACCCATTAGTTTGCAGGAAGAATGGTCTAAGATTCCCTTGAAAACCTGTATTTATCCATTCCGAGACTTCCTCTCACACACCCAAGTCTGGGATTTCATATCGTTCAAAGCACATGTTGATGAAATTTAGGAAGCTGAAATGATAGAAAGTCCCTCCGCATATTCTGTTTGCAAATATAAATGTATTAAATGTGTTAAAATGAACTGATAATGTAGTTCAACTAAAGACTACAATGCGACACAGGCTCCGGACGGCGTCTGGAAATGGGAGAGAAAGGAAAGATATCTACGCTGAAATGTATTGTAATTATCTGGACCAAAGCGATTACCATGTAAACCGAAGCACGATAGAACCGAAAAAAACTTCGTGATAATTAACGTAATGTTTCATATATAATTAAGTCACGTGACATTATTTTTGAAGTGGGCATAGATAGATATTTCTAGATGTTAAGAGGTTATGTGTCTTAAATATAACTACAGACGAAGCAATACGAACATATCAAAAACAGTGCGATGTAAGGAAGGACAACTGCAAATATTTTTTCACATAAATATCTACCCCTTACTATCCTATTACTATGTGCTTTATATTTAATAAGAAACTAGTTTAAATTTACTTTCAGAACAATATCATCACAAGTTACTCCTCATGAGAAAGTCTTTGATTTCGACTACACATACCTTCAGGAAGAATATACTGATTAGTTTAACGTCTGACTGCAGACAGATGATTCAGTCTGCAGTTAAAGTCACGTTAACAAATTATTTCTACAGCGTTTGATATATTTCAGATCTAGTCTATATGATCCAGGTGGAACTTTGGTCTATTACGTATTTAAATCATTTTATACGCTGAAGCGCCAAAGAAACTGGTTTAGGCACGCGAATTCAAATACAGAGAAATGTAAACAGGTAGAATACGGCTCTGCGGCCGGCAACGCCTATATAAGACAAGTGTCTAGCGCAGTTGTTAGATAGGTTATTGCTGCTACAGTGGCAGGTTATCAGTATTTAAGTCAGTTTGAACGTGGTGTTATAATCGGCTCACGAGCGATGGGGCACAGCATCTCCGAGGTAGCGATGAAGTGGGGATTTTCCTTACGATCATTTCACGGGTGTACCGTGTTTATCAGGAATCCGGTAAAACATAATATCTCCGACATCGATGCGGCTGGAAAAACATCCTGCAAGAACGGAACCAACGATGACTGAGGAGAATCGTTCAACAGAAGTGCAACACTTCCATTTACTGCTACAGATTTCAGTGCTGGACCATCAACGAGTGTCAGCATGCGAACCATTCAACGGAACATCATCGATACGGGCTTTCGGAGCAGAAGGACCACTCGTGTACCATGGATGATTGCACGACACAAAGATTTACGCCTCGCCTGGGCCAGTGAACACCGACAATGGATTGTTGATGACTGGAAACAGGTTACCTAGTCGGACGAGTCTCGTTTCAAATTGTATCGAGAGGATTGACGTGTACAGGTATACAGACAACCTCATGAATCCATCGACCCTACATGTTAGCAAGTGAATGTTCAAGCTGGTGGATGCTCTGTAATGGTGGGCGGCGTGTGCAGTTGGAGTGATACGGGACCCCTGGTACGTCTAGGTACGACTCTGACAGGTGACACGTACGTAACCATCCTGTCTGATCACCTACATCCATTCACGTCCATTGTGAATTCCGACGGACTTGGATAATTCCAGCAGGACAATGCGACACCGCACTCGTCCAGAATCGCTACAGAGTGTCTCCAGGAACACACTTCTGAGTTAAAACACTTCCGCTGGCGCCAAACTCCCCAGACAAAAACGTTATTGAGAATATCTGGGATGGGCCGGCCGGAGTGGCCAAGTGGTTATAGGCGCTACAGTCTGGAACCGCGCGACCGCTGCGGTGCAGGTTCGAATCCTGCCTTGGGCATGGATGTGTGTTATGTCCTTATGTTAGTTAGGTTTAAGTAGTTCTAAGTTCTAGGGGACTGATGAAAGAAAATGGTTCAAATGGCTCTGAGCACTATGGGACTCAACTGCTGTGGTCATCAGTCCCCTAGAATTTAGAACTACTTAAACCTAACTAACCTAAGGACATCACACACATCCATGCCCGAGGCAGGATTCGAACCTGCGACCGTAGCAGTCTCACGGTTCCGGACTGCGCGTATAGAACCGCGAGACCACCGCGGCCGGCGGGACTGATGACCTCAGAAGTTAAGTCCCATAGTGCTCAAAGCCATTTGAGCCAGTATCTGGGATGCCTTGTACCGTGCTGTTCAGAACAGATATTCACCCCCTCGTACTGTTACGGTCTTATGGACAGCCCTGCATGATTTATGGTGTTAGTTCCCTCCAGCACTACTTCAGACATTAGTCGAGTCTATGCCACGTTGCGTTGCGGCACATCTAAGTGCTCGCGAGGGCGTTACGCTATATTATTCAGCTTTACCAGTTTCTATGGCCCTTCAAACGGTTCAAATGGCTCTGAGCACTACGGGACTTAACAGCTGATGTCATCAGTCCCCTAGAACTTAGAACTACTTAAACCTAACTAACCTAAGGACATCACACACATCCATGCCTGAGGCAGGATTCGAACCTGCGACCGTACCAGTCGCACGGTTCCGGACTGCGCGCCTAGAACCACGAGACCACCGCGGCCGGCTGAAGATAATTAATCTATAGTAGTAACAACGTAAGATCGCAGATAGGGGCATTGAAACTGAAAACAAATAGAGGTAAAGTTCTATGTACTGACTTGGCAGAAAATCGTAAGAAATTTTGGCCTTATGTCAAGCGGTAGGTGGATCAAAACAAAATGTCCAGACACTCTGTGACCAAAATGGTACTGAAACAGAGGATGACAGACTAAAGGCCGAAATACTAAAGGTCTTTTTCCAAAGCTGTTTCACAGAGGAAGACTGCACTGTAGTTCCTTCTCTAGATTGTCGTACAGATGACAAAATGGTAGATATCGAAATAGACGACAGAGGGATAGAGAAACAATTAAAATCGCTCAAAAGAGGAAAGGCCGCTGGACCTGATGGGATACCGGTTTGATTTTACACAGAGTACGCGAAGGAACTTGCCCCCCTTCTTGCAGCGGTGTACCGTAGGTCTCTAGAAGAGCTTGGCATTCCAAAGGATTGGAAAAGGGCACAAGTCATCCCCGTTTTCAAGAAGGGAAGTCGAACAGATGTGCAGAACTATAGACCTATATCTCTAACGTCGATCAGTTGTAGAATTTTGGAACACGTATTATGTTCGAGTATAATGACTTTTCCGGAGACTAAAAATCTACTGTGTAGGAATCAGCATGGGTTTCGAAAAAGACGGTCATGTGAAACCCAGCTCGCGCTATTCGTCCACGAGACTCAGAGGGCCATAGACACGGGTTCACTGGCAGATGCTTTGTTTCTTGACTTCCGCAAGGCGTTCGATACAGTTCCACACAGTTGTTTAATGTACAAAGTAAGAGCATATGGACTATCAGACCAATTGTGTGATTGGATTGAAGAGTTCCTAGATAACACAACACAGCATGTCATTCTCAACGGAGAGAAGTCTTCCGAAGTAAGAGTGTTGTCAGGTATGCCGCAGTGGAGTGTCATAGGACCGTTGCCATTCACAATATACATAAATGACCTGGTGGTTGACATCGGAAGTTCACTGAGGCTTTTTGCAGATGATGCTGTGCTGTATCGAGAGGTTGTAACAATGGAAAATTGTACTGAAATTCAGGAGGATCTGCAGCGAATTGACGCATGGTGCAGGGAATGGCAATTGAATCTCAATGTAGACACGTGTAATGTGCTGTGAATACATAGAAAGATAGATCCCTTGTCCTTTACCTATAAAATAGCAGGTCAGCAACTGGAAGCAGTTAATTCCATAAATTATCTGGGAGTACGCATTAGGAGTAAGTTAAAATGGAATGATCATATAAAGTTGATCGTCGGTAAAGCAGATGCCAGACTGAGATTCTTTGGAAGAATCCTAAGGAAATACAATTCGAAAACAACGTAAGTAGGCTACAGTACCCTTGTTTGCCCACTGCTTGAATACTGCTCAACAGTGTGGGATTCGTACCAGATAGGGTTGATTGAAGAGATAGAGAAGATCCAACGGAGAGCAGCGCGCTTCGTTACAGGATTATTTAGTAATCGCGAAAGCGTTACCGAGATGATAGATAAACTCCAGTGGAAGACTCTGCAAGAGAGACGCTCAGTAGCTCGGTACGGGCTTTTGTTAAAGTTTCGAGAACATACCTTCACCGAAGAGTCAAGCAGTATATTGCTCCCTCCTACGTATATCTCATGAAGACACCATGAGGATAAAATCAGAGAGATTAGTGCCCACTCAGAAGCATACCGACAATCCTTCTTTCCACGAACAATACGAGACTGGAATAGAAGGGAGAACCGATAAAGGTACGCAAGGTACCCTCCGCCACACACCGTGAGGTGGCTTGCGGAGTATGGATGTTGATGTAGATGTATTAGAATTGTTACAATGCTATCAGAGAATTTTGTTATTCATACCTATGGTTACAATATAGTCCCTGTCAGGGTGAGTTATTGTGTCACCTGGAATATGAGGCAAAGAAAACGTTAGAAAAATCTGGGCACCGTCTATGTATAACACGCATAAGTAGTCTGCGAACATACTGTGCTTGTGAAACTTCCTGGCAGATTAAAAATGTGTGCCGGACCGAGACTCGAACTCGGGACGTCGGCTCTCGCAGGCAAGTTTGGAAAGTAGGAGACAAGGTACTGGTAGAAGTAAAGATGTGAGGACGGGGCGTGAGTCGTACTTGCGTAGCTCAGATGTAGAGCACTTGCCCGCGAAAGGCAAAGGTCCCGATTTCGAGTCTCGGTCCGGCACACAGTTTCAATCTGCCAGGAAGTTTGATATCAGCGCACACTCTGCTGCAGAGTGAAAATCTGATTCTGGATAGTATGCTTGTGGCTGATAATATAAACTAGCCTTACCTCTTAACCCAGAGATTCACGGTCAGACTTTAATTCACTTTTGGCACATGTTTGAGTTTGATGTTAATGCCACAAACGTCCGTAACAGGTTTCGGTAGTTCCACTGGAAATCTTATACTGCCTTTTGCTTAAAGAATCGCAATAGGGACGTGCCTTGCTGGCAGCAGGCAGATATTTTGCAGCACCACAGAGCTACGCTGTAGGTCGAGCGGGGAAAGTCATTCGCGCGGAATATGCAGGCTGCAAGTCGGTCGAGGCCGCTGGGCTTTCGTCCGCCGGCTGATCCGTGCATCGTGCTACACTGCCGCCTTCTCTACATATGCGGCAGCTCGAGCCTTAAAACGATGAGAACCCAGCAGATACACAACACCAAAAAGCATCTGTCGGAAAAGTTTATTCTCTAAATAACAGCTGTTGGAAATTGATGTAGTCAAGACAGCTATATCTGTGACTAGTAATGCTGACTCTTAAGATAAGACTTGTTGTAAACGCTTTTGTTATATATGTTCTGTAACTTGCAAATAAAATGTTGTGTTAGGCTGCAAATTGTTGCCTGCTACAGTCATTCACGACAATAATGATTTCGTCATTAGACTGATATTTGCCGCACGGGAATAGCCGAGCGGTCTAAAAGGCTCTGCAATCATGGACTGTGCGGCTGATCCCGGCGGAGGTTCGAGTCCTCCCTCGGGCGTGGGTGTGTGTGTTTGTCCGTAGGATAATTTAGGTTAAGTAGTGTGTAAGCTTAGGGACTGATGACCTTAGCAGTTATGTCCCATAAGATTTCACACACATTTGAACATTTTTGAACTGATATTTATTTCCTCCTCCATACGCTATTGGTATTGTGGCTTTGAAGCCGTTTCAAAGTAATGCACTCTTGTTCTTTCGAAATTAATTACATTACATGTAGTAGTACATGTCAGTGACATCGTATTCATTATTTCACTAAATATGGTATGATATGACACAGTGCAAAGAAGGATGTCTACAATTTTATGCAAATGATACTTTCACTTAGTGTTGCGACATACCATATAAGTGACATTAAAGTGACGATCTCTGTCTGCCGGCCGGAGTGGTCGAGCGGTTCTAGGCGGTGCAGTCTGGAACCGCGCGACCGTTAAGGTCGCAGGTTCGAATCCTGCCTCGGGCATGGATGTATGTGTTGTCCTTAGGTTAGTTAGGTTTAAGTAGTTCTAAATCCTAGGGGACTGATGACCTCAGAAGTTACATCTCATAGTGCTCAGAGCCATTTGAACCATTTTTTATCTCTGTCTGAACAAATAATAAATATAATTAATAAATGTGATGTTCTTGACATGTATCACCACGTGCAATGTAACAACTTCGAACGGACAATAATGAATTGCCGGCTGGTGTGGCCGAGCAATTCTAGGCAATTCAGTCTGGAACCGCGTGACCGCTACGGTCGCAGGTTCGAATCCTGCCTCGGGCATGGATGTGTGTGACGTCCTTAGGTTAGGTAGGTTTAAGTATTTCTAAGTTCTAGGGGACTGCTGACCTCAGATGTTAAGTCCCATAGTGCTCAGAACCATTTGAATAATGAATTTCTTTGGAATGGCTATATAACCGTTTTTTTTCCCTTATGTATATGCCACTGCAGTCAAATGACGAACGCATCATCATTTAGATAGTTCCTTATAACTTTGATTGCTAATGTGTGTGTGTGTGTGTGTGTGTGGGCGCGCGCGTGCAAGTGGATTTCAAATGTTTTCGCGGGCAGACAGAGTTAGCAAATTTAACCTCGTGGGGAAGTATCGCACAGAACGAAAAGGGGTGGGCAAGTCCAAAGGTAAATGGTAGGTCCCAATTTTGTTGGGGTATGACTGGATAGACGTAGCGAGGTCTCCCCCCTGCATCTGACAGAAAGAGGAAATGTTTCGGACTAGCGCATTTTTCATCACTCTCACGGAGAACTAGTAAGAGAACAGACAAGATGCCTTAAGCTGTTCTGTTCGGTTATGGATCAAGGTATTTGACTGTGACAGTGTGGCTTGTAGAAGTTCTTTTCAGCTTGGTTATATTACAGGAATGTTTCATTTTCCCCTTTTTAATTTTTACTGTTTAATTTCGTGCGCTGAGGATGACGTGTCATATGCTTTGTTCAGTCATTGAGTTTCCACCACGTGTGTCCTTAGTCTGATGCACTAGCCGTAGCGAGCTCTCCTCTGCTAACTTGAGTAATTGGTAACCGACACATCACATGGGGAATATTGTACCAAATTTAGTTTCATTTTAATTGGTAAGCTTTTATGACTGGTAACATCATAGTCGTCCGTTACATTCCCATGTGTTGGCGATGTCATAGCTTTCAATTAGTGTGGCCATTCATCTTATACAAAATTCTATTCCTAACAAATACCGACATGTGTGAAGAATTATTATTCGTTGGTAAATTCTTGACTTTTACTAAAATGACTGCGAGCACGCAACTTTAATGGAATACTACTCATTGCCCCTTCTGTTCGTTCTTCGGTTGCCTCGATGAGAGTAGATTGAAGTGTTGATTATCACCTGCTTTTCACAGTATGAATGCATGTGAATTGAAACGAACCTTGTCACATGGTCTCAGACTTCGTTTTCTCAAACACAATGATGAGTGTGTGAATATATGTATGTATTGAACTGGGGACCTAGAAACGACGTAGAGGCTTCGTCCCCGCCATAGCCCTCAGTGGTTCACAACCCCACAACAGGCTACAGCAGTCCACTCACCCCACCGCCGCCCCACAACGAACCCAGGGTTATTGTGCGGTTCGGCCCCCAGTGGACCCCCTTCCCCCTCCCCCCCCCCCCCCCCCCCCCCCCGTGAACATCTCATTCCAGACGAGTGTAACCCTAATATTTGCGTGGTAGAGTAATTATAGTGTATGCGTACGTGGAGACAGTGTTTGCGTAGCAATCGTTGACATAGTGTAACTGAGGCGGAATAAGGGGAATCAGACCTCATTCGCCGAGGCAGATGGAAAAAACCCTTAAAAACCATCCACAGGCTGGCCTGCACACCGGACCTCGACACCAATTCGCCGGGCGGATTCGTGCCGTTAGCCGCACGGGTATCCGGGCGGCCATGATTAGCGTATTGTCACTGTTCTGTTCTGATGTGTTACTGGAACCTCTAAATGAATAAGGAGCTAGGAATTACAATCATAAGTTAGACTATGTGCCCCCGTATGCACCTGGAAATTGTTTTTCTATGAATGCATTTTGAAATGCTGTCGGTGGCAATCTTATGTTTGACATAAATAAATCGTCACCATTCACAATAAAAGAGTCGTACCCTTTCTGTAAATGGTTTTGGCACAAAGAATTCCATTTCCTATCTACCCACGTGTACCTATACCTGGAAGAATAATGCAAACGTAATATTAGCGTGTCTAGAAGAGCTAGTAATAACCCATTAGAGAAATTTGCAATGAGATAAGGCTTCGTGCACCCCCTTAGTGTCATCTTCCTCTGCTTACTAGTATAGATTCAAATTATTTATTGCGCATAACCATTACTGAATTGGTTGATAAGCCATATACAGCTATATTGACCATTTTGAAATGCAAGGGTCACAGATCGTGAAAGTCGTTTAGGAGTAAAGGCATGGTACTTCCTACTTTTACAAAACACCCCCATTTTTTAACTTTACGAACTGAAAAGAGAGTAGCAAATAACTTATCCATTAACATATTTTATGAATCATCGGGTGGACAGGGGACTGGGGCACTACCTTCTGAAGCTGAAGCTACAGAAGGACATTAGCAATTAATAGATATAGCAACATATCGAACTGCTAATGTTCTGCTAAAACAGGCAAATGGATACAAAATGAGGTTTCTGGAACATGATAGTGTGCTGAGATGCAAGTTAAGTTTGTTGTATGTTTAATACTCTAACTCTTGTACAATCTGAAATACTGGAGCAATTATGTTTATTTAAATGGAACGATGAATTTTTTGATGACTTATGAAAGTTCTTGAAAGCTCAAGCACAGTGATATAAAACTCGTTAAGGTTTTCATTTACATCTACATCAACATCCATACTCCGCAAGCCACCTGACGGTGTGTGGCATAGGGTACCCTGAGTACCTCTATCGGTTCTCCCTTCTGTTCCAGTCTCGTTATGTTCGCGGAAAGAAAGATTGTCGGTATGCTTCTGCGTGGGCTCTAATCTCTCTGATTTTATCCTCATGGTATCTTCGCGAGATATACGTAGGAGGGAGCAATATACTGCTTGACTCCTCGGTTAAGGTATGTTCTCAAAACCTCAACAAAAGCCCGTACCGAGCTACTGAGCGTCTCTCTTGCAGAGTCTTCCACTGGAGTTTATCTATCATCTTGGTAACGCTTTCACGATTACTAAATGATCCTGTAACGAAGTGCGCTGCTCTCCGTTGGATCTTCTCTATCTCTTCTGTCAACCCTGTCTGGCACGGATCCCACACCGGCGAGCAGTATTCAAGCAGTGGGCGAACAAGGGTACTGTAACCTACTTCCTTTGTTTTCGGACTGCATTTCCTTAGGATTCTTCCAATGAATCTCAGTCTGGCATCTGCTTTAGCGACGATTAATTTTACATGGTCATTCCTTTTTAAATCACTCCTAATGCCTACTCCCAGATAATTTATGGGATTAACTGCTTCCAGTTACTGACCTGCTATATTGTAGCTAAATGATAAAGGATCTTACACTTGTCTACATTGAGGTTCAATTGCCATTCCCTGTACCATGCGTCAATTCGTTGCAGATCCTCCTGCATTTCAGTACAATTATCCATTGTTACAACCTCTCGATACACCACAGCATCATCCGCAAAAAGCCTCAGTGAACTTCCGATGTCAACCACCAGGTCATTTATGTATATTGTGAATAGCAACGGTCCTATGACACTCCACTGCGGCATACCTGACAACACTCTTACTTCGGAAGACTTCTCTCCGTTGAGAATGACATGCTGTGTTGTGTTATCTAGGAACTCTTCAATCCAATCACACAATTGGTCTGATAGTCCATATGCTCTTACTTTGTTCATTAAACAACTGTGTGGAACTGTATCAAACGCCTTGCGGAAGTCAAGAAACACGGCGTCTACCTGGGAACCCGTACCTATGGCCCTCTGAGTCTCGTGGACGAATAGCGCGAGCTGGGTTTCACACGATCAACACAGTAGATTTCTAGTCTCCAGAAAAGTCATTATACTCGAACATAGTACGTGTTTCAAAGTTCTACAACTGATCGACGTTAGAGATATAGGTCTATAGTTCTGCACATCTGTTCGACTTCCCTTCTTGAAAACGGGGATGACCTGTGCCCTTTGCCAATCTGTTGGAACGCTACGCTCTTCTAGAGACCTACGGTACACCGCTGCAAGAAGGGGGGAAAGTTCCTTCGCGTACTCTGTGTAAAATCGAACTGGTATCCCATCAGGTCCAGCGGCCTTTCCTCTTTTGAGCGATTTCAGTTGTTTTTCTATCCTTCTGTCATCTATTTAGACATCTACCGTTTTGTCATCTGTGCGACAATCATTGAGCCTTTTCGCAGAAAGTCTCCGAGACGTATGCTAAAACTGAAAAGTAATGCTGCGTAAACTGTTGTTGCGGAATGAACATAGCCTAGTGTGGCTCACGGCAGGCCCCGTCGTTATATGCAGCTTTATGCGACAACATATAGGGCCGGACAAAATTGTTGTAAATGGAATTATGCACTAAACTCTAGTGCATCAGAAGGTACTTAGCAAAATGTGTGTGCTCTGGTGTTTAAGTGGACAGAAATGGTGAAACAGGTGAACAGTCTAAATGCTTGATGCAACGACGTAGCATGGCATGAGATCCCCACTAGGCGACGTTAACGTCGAAATAAACTTTCAATTGGAGCACATTTCTCACAAACTTTTGCGTAAAGTTTCAGATCCAACATCAACAAGCCTTATATCAATATATTCGTCTTATCACGGTCTTCTAAAAGCCGTTAAAAATGTATATAGTTCCGACACAAAGATACCTGCTTCAATATTTCAGTTGTGCAAGAGTTAAGAGAATTAAACGTACAACAAAAGTACATTATCCGGTGTCGAGCCTTTATCTTTATGAGGGCTTGAACTCTACTGGGGACACTTTGAATGATGTGTATGAAGAGCTGAGGAGAAATGGCAACCCATTCTTCCTTAAGAGCCCATACCAGGACGCTGAGGCTGCAGCGTTGTCATGTTCTGACTCATCCCAACCGTGATCCATTGTGTTCGGGACAAGGTTCTGGTAGGTCAGTCCATTTCAGGAATGTCGTTGTCCACAAGCCATCCTCAAAGATGCTGCTATATGATAGGATGCATTCTCTTGCTGATACAAACGCTTACCGTTCCCAAACTTTTCCTGTATTGTACGCAGTACATAATGCTTTAAATGTGTTCATATCCTTCCACATTTAGCATTTTCTTAACCGTATTAAATTATCAGGACGTTTGGTTCATGGAGCGCTCAAATGCGTGGTTATCAACACAATCTCGCCACTTTCATGAATGATGATGAAATGATGAGGACAACACGAACACCTGGTCATCTCGAGGCAGGTGACAATCCCTGACCCCGCCAGGAATTAACCCGGGACCCCGTGCTCGGGAAGCGAGAACGCGACCGGGAGACCACGAGCTGCGGACATTAGGCGTAATAAAGGGACCAAACCCTATCCACTAAAAACGCCCACAAACTGTAAGTCAACCTCGTCCGTACTTCGACGTTGTCACCATAAACGATGGCAGGTAAGATTCTACAGCCATTCCACAAACCCAAAACCTTACATCGTATTGGCACAGGATATACCGCCGGTCGGAGTGACCGAGCGGTTCTATGCGCTTCAGTCTGGAACCGCGCGACCGCTACAGTCGTAGGATCGAATCCTGCCTCGGGCATAGATGTGTGTGATGTCCTTAGGTTAGTTAGGTTTAAGTAGTTCTAAGTTCTAGGGGACTGATGACCTCAGAAGTTAAGTCCCATAGTGCTCAGAGCCATTTTTAAACAGGATATACCGTGAGTCATCGCGCCAAATCACTCGTTCCTAGTCATTCGCTGTCCAGTGGCATCGCTCCATATGCCATCTGAAGCGTCACTTGGAACTGACCACAGGAGTCTGTGGGATGTAAGGAGTTGCTCGATCATTTGATCCCATTCTTTCTAACTCCCTATGCAGAGTCATTGTGCTAGCTGAACTGCTGGTAGAACTTTGAAGCTCACGGGTGATTCCTTCCGCTGAATTTATGCGATTTTTCACAAACATGCTCCGCGGTGTTCGACGGTCCCTGTCCATCATCATATGACAAAGACGTGTGGCTGAGGTGTGTTTGATCCCTCGCGCTTCCATTTCACAGTCACATCATTAATAGTCGACTTGGGCAACTTTAGAGGATTAGAAATGTTCCTGGTGGATCTGTTAGTCAGCTGACGTCCAATGACTAGTCCACGTTCGAAGCTACTCAGCTCTCCTAATTGACTGATTCTGCTGCTACTGCATCTATCTCTATTGAAAACAAAATACTCGCGTCCCCCTTTCAAGCAGGCGGACTCGGGTCTAGTGACATCTAGTGGTATAGCCCGCGTTCCAATTCCAAAGAAAGCAAGTGTTGACAGAGATGAAAATTACCGAACTATCAGTTTAATAAGTCACGGCTGCAAAATAATAACGCGAATTCCTCACAGACGAATGGAAAAACTGGTAGAAGCAGACCACGGGGAAGATCAGTTCCGATTCCGTAGAAATATTGGACACGTGAGGCAATACTGACCCTACGACTTATCTTAGAAGCTAGATTAAGGAAAGGCAAACCTATGTTCCTAGCATTTGTAGACTTAGAGAAAGAATTGACAATGTTGACTGGAATACTCTCTTTCAAATTCTGAAGGTGGCAGGGGTAAAATATAGGGAGAGAAAGGCTATTTACAATTTGTACAAAAAGCAGATGGCAGTTATATGAGTCGAGGGACATGAAAGGGAACCAGTGGTTGGGAAGGGAGTGAGACAGGGTTGTAGCTTCTCCCGGATGTTACTCAATCTGTGTACTGAGCAAGCAGTAAAGGAAACAAAAGAAAAATTCGGGGTAGGTATTGAAACCCTTGGAGAAGAAATAAAAACTTTGAGGTTCGCCGATGACATTGTAATTCTGTCAGAGACAGCGAAGGACGTGGAAGAGCAGTTGAACGGAATGGATAGTGTCTTGAAAGGAGAATATAAGATGAACATCAACAAAAGCAAAACGAGGATAATGGAATGTAGTCGAATTAAGTCGGGTGATGCTGAGGGAATTAGATTAGGGAATGAGACACTTAAAGTAGTAAAGGAGTTTTGCTATTTGGGGAGCAAAATAACTAATGATGGTCGAAGTAGAGAGCATATAAAATGTAGACTGCCAATGACAAGTAAAGCGTTTCTGAAGAAGAGAAATTTGTCAGGAAGTCGTTTCTGAAAATACTTGTATGGAGTTTAGATATGTATGGAAATGAAACATGGACGATAAATGGTTTGGACAAGAAGAGAATAGAAGCGTTCGAAATGTGGTGCTACAGAAGAATGCTGAAGATTAGATGGGTAGATCACATAACTAATGAGGAAGTATTGAATAGGATTGGGGAGAAGAGGAGTTTGTGGCGCAATTTGACTAGAAGAAGGGATCGGTTGGTCGGGCATATTCTGAGACATCAAGGGATCACCAATTTAGTGTTGGAGGGCAGCGTGGAGGGTAAAAATCGTAGAGGGAGACCAAGAGATGTATACACTAAGCAGATTCAGAAGGATGTAGGTTGCAGTAGGTACTGGGAGATGAAGAAGCTTGCCGAGGATAGAGTAGCATGGAGAGCTGCGTCAAACCAGTCTCAGGACTGAAGACGCCAACAACAACATAGGGGTGTCCGGATACTTTATCAGACGACACACGCTATGTGATCAGAAGTATCCGGACACCTGACTGAAAATGATGCTGGAATTCAATATGATGATAGCCCATCCTTACCCTTGACGACAGCCCCCACTCCCGCGATCATACGTTCAATCAGGTGCTGGAATGTTTTTTGGGGAATGGCAGCCCATTCTTTAGGGAGTGCTGCACTGAGGAGAGGTATTGATGTCGGTCGGTGAGGCCTGGCGCAAAGTTGGCGTTCTAAAACATCCCGAAGTTGTTCTATAGGATTCAGGTCAGGACTCTGTGCAGGACAGTCCATTACAAGGATATTATTGTCGTGTAACCACTCCGCCACAAGCCGTCCATTATGAACAGGTGCTCGACTGTGTTGAAAGATGCAACCGCCATCCCCGAATTGCTCTTCAACAGTAGAAAGCAAGAAGGTGCTTAAAACATCAATGTAGGCCTGTGCTATGATAGTGGCACGCAGAACAACAAGGGGTGCAAGCCCCCTCCATGAAAAACACGACCACACCATAACACCACGCCTCCGAATTTTACTGTTGGCACTACACACGCTGCTAGAAGATGTTCACTGGGTATTCGCCATACCCACACCCTACCATCGGATCGACACATTGTGTACCGTGATTCGTTACTCCAAACAACGTTTTTCCACTATTCAATCGTCCAGTGTTTACGCTCCTTACACCAAGCGAGGCGTTGTTTGGCATTTACCGGTGTAATGTGTGGCTTATGAGCAGCCGCTCGACCATGAAATCCAAGTATTCTCATCTCCCGCCTAAATGTCAGTACTTGCAGTGGATCCTCATGCAGTCTGGAATTCCTGTGTGGATAGATGTCTGCCTATTACACATTACGACCCTCTTCAAATGTCGCTCGTGCCTGTCAGTCAACAGACGAGGTCGGCCTGTACGCTTTTGTGCTGTACGTGTCCTTTCACGTTTCTACTTCACTATCACATTGGAAACAATGCACCTAGGGATGTTTAGGAGTCTCACGTACAGACGTATGACAAGTGACACCCACTCATCTGACCACATTAGAAGTCCGTGAGTTCCTTTTTTTAAGAATACTTTCTCTTTTGACATCGCCTTCATTCTTGTAGCATTTATGTGTGCTCCACATACATCTATAATAATTTTTTTTTTTTTATTTTATGTTTCCTTCATCTTTCTTCATGCGTACTTGCAGTGTTTGTGTGTGTTATTCGTTTCTTTTGTATACTTATCCAAGTCGTATTTTACTATTTATGAGTTTTTTAATGTAATGTGCAAGTAAAATGCGAGCATCGTATAAAGTCCGCAACAAAACCAGTTGACTGCAACCAATCAGAAAAGAGCAGGTGGGTTTTCTTTGGTGAAGCATTTCGACTGCATGAAAACTTTAATTCTGACAAATGCGTGATGGCTGGCGTTTTCTGACATCTCAGAACCTGTCGTACTACAGAGTGGTTATAATTAAACTTCCGTATTAAATACATTATAACACAGAAACCGTACCAGTACGAAGCTTGGTAACGTTAATGTTCAGAGCATGGGGTGCGTGATATCCATGCGTCACAGCGCCACAAGCCAGTTCTAACTATGTCCACCAGGTATCGTTATCAGTGGTGGTGGTGGTGGTGGTGGTGCTAAGTTCCTATCTGTCCAAACTGTTGACGTGATCGGTCCATAGGCTTAAAAATTTCTTACTCTAACTGAAACTAACTTACACTAAGGACAACACACACAGGGGGGAGGACTTGAATGTCATCGTGATTCATTGTCTCACACACATGACCATCTACATCTACATCTACATGATTACTCTGCAATTCACATTTAAGTGCTTGGCAGAGGATTCATCGAACCACAATCATATTATCTCTCTACCATTCCACTCCCGACAGCGCGCGGGAGAAACGAACACATAAACCTTTCTGTTCGAGCTCTGATTTCTCTTATTTTATTTTGATGATCATTCCTACCTATGTAGGTTGGGCTCAACAAAATATTTTCGCATTCGGAAGCGAAAGTTGGTGACTGAAATTTCGTAAATAGATCTCGCTGCGATGAAAAACGTCTTTGCTTTAATGACTTCCATCCCAACTCGCGTATGATATCTGTTACACTCTCTCCCCTATTACGTGATAATACAAAACGAGCTGCCCTTTTTTGCACCCTTTCTGTGTCCTCCGTCAATCCCACCTGGTAAGGATCCCACACCGCGCAGCAATATTCTAACAGAGGACGAACGAGTGTAGTGTAAGCTGTCTCTTTAGTGGACTTGTTGCATCTTCTAAGTGTTCTGCCAATGAAACGCAAAAACCTTTGGCTCGCCTTCCCCACAATATTATCAATGTGGTCTTTCCAACTGAAGTTGTTAGTAATTTTAACACCCAGGTACTTAGTTGAATTGACAGCCTTGAGAACCGTACTATTTAACGAGTAATCGAATTCCAACGGATTTCTTTTGGAACTCATGTGGATCACCTCACACTTTTCGATATTTAGCGTCAACTGCCACCTGCCACACCATACAGCAATCTTTTCTAAATCGCTTTGTAACTGATACTGGTCTTCGGATGACCTTACTAGACGGTAAATTACAGCGTCATCTGCGAACAACCTAAGAGTCCCAGAACGCTTCCCTGGGGAACACCTGATATCACTTCAGTTTTACTCGCAGTCGCAAGTTGTAGGGAGATGGGGTCGTCACTCCACTGTTGATATCAAATTGATATGCAAATTAATTAAATTGATCAATTAATCACCCCCACCCCGCTCACCCCGAATATAGTAGTCACATGAATGAGTCTGGACCGTATAATAATTTCTTGTGACTGAATGGCTGGGTGCAAATCTTTCATTTGGAGGTCACTCTTGCGGCTGGCGTATCCCTATTCGTCCACAGTTATCCAACTAGGGAAAGTGATACACAGTTTAACGTGGAATCCGAATTATATGTCGGTCCTGGCGACTCCTCGCAGCGCTGAGATACGAAGTTCAAATTAAATGCACACGGAAAATTCTGGTGATCCGAGCAGGATTCGATTCTGCGACCTCACGTTTTCCAGGTACATAATGAACCACTAGATCTCCAGACGTGACGTAGGAAATGTATTGAGAATAATGATATTCAGTTTTGGTGCTTCACCAGCAATCCCAAGTGAATGCCTAACGCGTTCTCCAACTGACGTAGCAGAAACCGCGTCGCGACCGCTGCAGCGTTTCAAAATTGCCATTGATATTTAACTGATAACCATTTACGTCTTCCACTACTCTTTTTTATATGATGACTAAACATCTTTCATGTGAATGAGCCCATCCGCCTTCCTTTTTATGGCTTCTATCGCAATTAATCATCTTCATTCTTTCATTCAAGTGAGCGTGGTGGTTCTGTGGTTAGCATACTGGAGGAAGAAAGGTTCAAATCCTCAAATTCTCTGTCCGGTCATCCACATTTAGGTTTCCCGTGATTTTCATAAACCACTCCAATCAACTGAAGGGATGGTACTTTTGAATATGGCATGGCCGATTTCCTTCCCCATCCTTTCTTAATCCTATACTGTGCACCGCCTCTAATGGCTCTGAGCACTATGGAACTTAACATCTATGGTCATCAGTTCCCTAGAACTTAGAACTACTTAAACCTAACTAACCTAAGGACAACACACAACACCCAGCCATCACGAGGCAGAGAAAATCCCTGACCCCGCCGGGAATCGAACCCGGGAACCCGGGCACGGGAAGCGAGAACGCTACCGCGTGACCACGAGATGCGGGTCCGCTTCTAATGACAACTCCCCCACCGGAACATTAAACTCTACTCTTCCTTGCTTCTTCTGTTCAAAAATGCTTCAAATGTCTCTGAGCACTATGGGACTTAACATCTGAGGTCATCAGTCGCCTAAAACTTAGAACTAATTAAACCTAACTAACCTAAGGACATCACACACATCCATGCCCGAGGCAGGATTCGAACCTGCAACCGTAGCGGTCGCGCGGTTCCAGACTGAAGCGCCAAGAACCGCTCGGCACCTTCTTCTGTCCAGACGGCATTAAAGAAGTATGACTTGTCTTAGTCTTATCTGTCTCTGCGGACAACTGCGTTTCTGAAATATTGAGTTAGCATTCACAGATCGTTCTCTGTATTCTGCGCTTTTGTCACTGTCTTTGTTATCACTCACTGTCATATTCTGATGCGTAAGTCATAGAAGTAATTATTACATAATTTCTGTTTTGTTTTTGAGATGATTCTATTGTGTCTCTCGAAATCACTGTGAAACAGCATAAACTGGCATCCTATTTCTCCACCTGGACGTCAAACTTACACCCAAAATGGAGTTCGTAGTCCTTCTTTCCAAGAAAATTAGGCTTTCTACTAAGAGCTACCTCTTCACGGATATAAAAAGGAAGATACGCTATTTACACATGTATAAGGGACTTGAGCACGACAAATCAGGATTGTTGCGAAAACCTCCATCAGTTTCTGGAGATGGATTTACCAGCTGAGCGTTATGTATGATAATTGTAGCACACAAAGCGATTGTTTTTTTTCAGTTGTTACATGTTGAGTATGATCAAATAAAGACTCCTCAGAATAAGCAGAGCAGTGTTTCCAAAAATTTCGCTCGATAGGTGGGAGGCTATCACACGGAAACTGAGCTGCATAAACAGTTATTTCATTTTTGGGTGCAGAACCAACAAACCCGCTAAGAAACACATTTGCATTCTTTGTGGTAAAAAATGCTATTGTCTAATGTGATAGAGTCTGATCCTTTTGAGACGCTGTGCGGTTATAACTAACTGCATAAGACATTTTGCTATGGCGAACACAAGCCTTCGAGCTCTGTTATAGCGGCGGCAAATTTCGCTGCTGTATGGGACGCCCGATAAAACTGAGCCCCCGCTGTTTTGCTATTGCCACGGCTAATGTCGCTCGCCGAGAAATCACGAAGTGCGGAGAACGCCTAATGACGGCTGAAGAAAAGAATGATCACAATTTTTGGAGACATGCTCCTCTGTCATTCGTCACAAGTTCCTATAAGCACAGAGCCATGTTGATAGGCTGGAAAGAAAGTGGAGAAAGAGACTTCAAATTTTTCCTTCTTGCAGCCCAGTCAGCCTTGCAGGACAGACCTTTCCTGCATACTAAGACAACATTACAGCAATACCATACAGGTGGTCACGTATTCTACACTTATCAGAACATTTAGAATTGTTGTGGGTACTTCTGTTTGTACTTCTGGTTGAGAACATGAGAATATGCTGCCTCTGATACAATATTCTCATACCTATAAAGGTGAAATAAAGAGAAAGTATACATTTAGTTTTCTGCTTTCCAATTTGCTGATACAAAAAAGGAAGGAAGTTTAGTGTTTAACGTCCTGTCTACAAAAAAAAAAAAAAAATGTTCAAATGTGTGTGAAATCTTATGGGACTCAACTGCTAAGGTGATCGGTCCCTAAGCTTACACACTACTTAACCTAAATTATCCTACGGAGAAACACACACACCCATGCCCGAGTGAGGACTCGAACCTCCGCCGGGACCAGCCGCACAGTCCATGAATGCAGCGCCTGAGACCGCTCGGCTAATCCCGCGCGGCTCCCGTCTACAGCGAGGGCGTTATAGAGGCGGCACAAACTCGGATTAGTAATGAGTGGGGAAGAAACTCGGCCGTGTCTGTTTCAAATGGCCAATTCCAGCATTTGCCTTAACAGATTTAGGAAAACCATAGAAAACTTAAATAACCAAGGCGGACAGGGGTTTGAATCCTGCTAAATGCGAGACCACTGTCTCACCACAGTGCCCCTACCTAGAGGTGTTTGCTGTCACATCAGGGAGTCAGGAATCAAAAACTTCAAAGTACCATCATGGTTTAACCTGATGATGAGAAAGCGGCCGTGCCAACTTTCTGTGACACGTTGTTATTGATGGTATATAACGTCAAACAGGGATGGACCTGCAGCTCAACAGATGGCAGAAAAGCCCTGTAAAATTTTTTCTAGATGACAGGGAAAAGCTTGAAAGTTTTGCATGCCACTACCAGTCATTTGACTTGTCAAACACTTCAGAAATTATTTATTTATTTTTATTTTCATATATTTCGCGTAGCAAAATTAGGGCATTGAGGCTCACTCTTACATCTAACCAGACAGCAAATATTAAAATTTTTATGGTACATGAGCAATAAATAATAATAATAAGAAGAAGAAGAAGAATAACAACAACAAAAAGCTCATCCAAAGGAGCACGAGGATGTAAAGAGCAACTGATAATAGATGCATCGGTGACATATCAAGCTAAAACTAAACAAAGGTCGCTACACTACGCATACATTGATTACCAAAAAGCTTTTGATAGTGTACCCCACTCATGGTTACTAAAAATATTGGAAATATACAAAGTAGATCCTAAATTGACACAGTTCCTAAACATAGTAATGAAAAATTGGAAACCCACACTTAATATCCAAACAAATTCAAATAATATCACATCACAGCCAATACAGATTAAGCGTGGAATATACCAAGGAGACTCATTAAGTCCTTTCTCGTTCTGCCTTGCTCTGAACCCACTATATAATACCAATTATGGATATAATATTACTGGAACATACCAACACAAAATCACACATTTGCTATACATGGATGATCTAAAACTACTGGCAGCAACAAATCAACAACTCAACCAGTTACTAAAGATAACAGACGTATTCAGCAATGATATAAATATGGCTTTTCGAACAGAAAAACGTAAGAAAAATAGCATAGTCAAGGGAAAACACACTAAACAAGAAGATTACTTATTGGATAACCACAGCGACTGCATAGAAGCGATGGAAAAAATAGATGCCTATAAATATCTAGGACACAGGCAAAAAATAGGAATAGATAATACAAATATTAAAGAAGAACTAAAAGACAAATATGGACAAAGACTAAAAAAATACTGAAAACAGAACTGACAGCAAGAAACAAGACAAAAGCTATAAATACTTATGCTATACCAATATTGACTTATTCATTTGGAGTAGTGAAATGGAATAACACAGAACTAGAAGCACTCAATACACTTACACGATCACAATGCCACAAATATAGAATACATCACATACATTCAGCAACAGAAAGATTCACATTAAGCAGAAAGGAAGGAGGAAGGGGATTTATGGACATAAAAAAACCTACATTATGGACAGGTAGACAATTTAAGAAAATTCTTTATAGAACGAGCAGAAACTAGCAAAATACACAAAGCAATCACTCATATAAACGCATCGGCTACACCACAGCAATTTCATAACCACTTCTACAACCCTTTAGATCACATAACATCAACAGATACGAAGAAGGTAAATTGGAAAAAGGAAACACTACATGGCAAGCACCCGTATCATCTAACACAGCCACACATCGATCAAGACGCATCCAACACATGGCTAAGAAAAGGCAATATATACAGTGAGACGGAAGGATTCATGATTGCAATACAGGATCACACAATAAACACCAGATATTACAGCAAGCATATTATTAAAGATCCTAATAACACAACAGATAAATGCAGACTTTGCAAACAACAAATAGAAACAGTAGATCACATCACAAGCGGATGTACAATACTAGCAAATACAGAATACCCCAGAAGACATGACAATGTAGAAAAAATAATACAGCAACAACTTCCCATAGAACATAAACTAATAAAACAACACGTTCCCACATACAAGTACGCACCACAAAATGTACTGGAGAATGATGAATACAAATTATACTGAAACAGAACCATTATAACAGATAAAACAACACCACATAGCAAACCTGACATCATGCTCACCAATAAAAAGAAGAAATTAACACAACTAATCGAAATATCCATACCCAATACAACAAATACACAGAAGAAAACAGGAGAAAAAATTGAAAAATACATCCAACTGGCTGAGGAAGTCAAGGACATGTGGCATCAGGATAAAGTTGACATTATACTAATTATATTATCAACTACAGGAGTCATACCACACAATATCCACCAGTACATCAACGCAATACAGCTACATCCAAACGTATATATACAACTACAGAAATCTGTAATTATTGATACATGTTCAGCTACCCGAAAGTTCCTAAATGCAATGTAACATATACTGTACAGTTAAAAGGAATTCGAGCATGATCAACGGCGCGTCACTTTCCATTTTTAAGCAGACATAACGTCTGGGAAAGGAAAGAAATGATAATTATAGTAATAGTAACCCACGGAGATGTTAAATAGCATGCGCTTATCAGACTCAATATTGAAAGGCATAATTAGTGGTTCCATGGTGATAATACATACAAATGATAACTGATTTTGGAAATTACTTGCAAAGCACGTTGCTAGCCCTACTGGGGACGTAAGGCCCTATCGAAATGTAATGGACCTGACCGTGGCAAGAATAATAGTTGGTACTAATCGATGGGACCATTGGTTGAGGATACCCAGAAAACAGGTTTGGAATCTAGTAGTTGCAGTGGTGCGAAACAATTTATGTCTATGACGTGCAAAAGGCTTCTTTAAAAGCTGACCAATGAAAACGATTACACTCCTATTTCTGTGTTCGTAGTGCTTAAGTGCAAATGTTTTGTAGAAGACCCCTGAATTGCTTTATAGTGATTAAGACGCCAGATACCTTACCGCGCAGATTCATTTCACAAACAGAAACAAATACGTCTCTCGTCGCAGAATCGAACCCTCGACTTGTTGCATGCTAAACCAAAGCGGTACCCCCTTCAGCGGCTGCACACCAAGCCAGCTTTTTCCACGGGGATGATTACCGTACATGTGATTACAATGTTGCCGGACTGCCGATCTTGAACCTCCGTTTACTCCCGGAAATATGCGTGGGACGAAATTTTGTGACAGACATTTTTGTATGTGAGGACTCACTCTGCGAAGTCCGAGTGCGCGAATTTTTCTTCAAACTGTATATTATGTACCTCAGTTTGTCTGGAGTTCTCGCTATTTGTGCCGTGTTTTGCTACATCACATAAGTAAAGATTTTTCAGAACTAAAGATTGGACTAATTTTTGTTTAATTTGACGTAGAAGAATTTTTCTAACTTTCTTATTGCATTTAGGAAGGAAAGAGATTTCCTGAAAGCTACAACAGTTTGTTCTTTCCATTTTGGATGCTGATCCGAGATTATGTCAAGGTCTTTTACTGTTTTTTTGAAATAACTGGATACCACTGAGACGCATTGGAAGGACCGTATAACCACAATGTCGGCTGATCAACTTCCGATGACATGTGAGGATAACACGTTTACTTTGTGAGTTGATATTCCACGACAGGAACTACTTTCATATATTGTGGCGTGAGACTTTCCTTTCCCTTCGGAATGTAAGCAGCAGTACCAGAGTTTATGGTAAAATATGCGTATTTTCGACGGGAGTTCCATTTCTGGATGTTCGGTAACAAAATAAAAAAAAAGGTATATGGCTGGGAAACAGATAATATTTGTTTGAGTCGCAGTTGCATTCTACAGCTTTTTTATAGCATATTTTTTCTCCATCAAAACTGATAGGTAAAGAGGCTTAATAAGGTACGTAAATCAATAACGAATAATAACAAGAAACCGGCCATACTGGCCGAGCGGTTCTAGGCGCTTCAGTCTGGAACCGCGCGACCGCTACGGCCGCAGGTTCGAATCCTGCCTCGGGCATGCATGTGTGTGATGTCGTTAGGTTAGTTAGGTTTAAGTAGTTCTAAGTCTAGGGGATTGATGACCTCAGATGTTAAGTACCATAGTGCTCAGAGCCATTTGAACCAATAACAAGAAAAGCAAATAAATTTCTCAAATGACTTGGTTTAGTACAGAATTAAAATTTTAAGCCTCGTTATGTAAAAAAAATTCTGTGTAGGACTGGTGCGAAGACGAGCGTTCGACGCACGTTATCGTATAAGGGAGAAAAACGAAGCTTTGTGGCGGTTGCACATTAAAAAAAAGCATTCATACAAGGCGCAATATTCCATCACAGCGACTGGAAATTTGTTGCCTAAAATTTTTCTGTGCTTATAAGAAACGAATGCTTCGTTTGTTCTCGAGTGCAGAAGAGATAATCGTTTAATCGACTCATTAAAAAAAATGTTTACTTCACTTGCTCTAAATAAGGAAAACTGATAAATTATTTTTTTTACAGAAGGTATATAAAAAACTTTTTAAAACCATACGTTACTGATAACAAGTTTTGTCTCGTACGGGGTTCCTGGGGCGGACAAAGTAATACAGTCGTGTGTGATAGCATGTTTTCAGATGACGAGGGTCAACCGACTAGCGCTCTAGAAGTAACACCGCCAAACTGCACACCTGTGTATCAGCCACATGATGTTAATTTTTATCGCCAAGTTGAAAACTTTATTTCGAGGCTGCCAAATTGCAGTCTGCTTCTGAAAACCCAGCGGGAAGAGCACAACCGCGCGGATGCGATAACGATCACAGCGTAATTTATGATAAACTTTCAGCACAGATTTTTCAGACTATGTTATCGTGTGCGTAGTGTGCATCAAACTTAATGCCCGAAAGAGAAACTTTTTAATGTGAACCGTGTCTGCTCTCTGCCGAATATTCGGAAGTAAAATATGACTTCCCGGAGATTGCATTTACCAGGTGTTCTTAGTGGCGCAAGTATTTTTGCTTCGACTGTTCATAGGACGACTATCATCCATCTATCTGTTCGAAGGCAACTGATGACATGCAAAAGAGTGACAGACAGCTACTGTAAAGTTACAAGGATCAAACTTTCAATTCGTTGCTAATCCAGTTCGTTAGAGAAATTTATTTATGTACCTTTTTACTATTCCATACTGATTTACTTATCTTATGAACCCTCCTGTTCCTACCAATTTCCATGTGGAAAAATACAAATAAAAATATTGCAGAATGTATTTGGAATCAAACGAAGTTTCTCTACTTCCCGACGCGGTGCCTTTGTCGCTACACTAGGGGCGCTTCCGATGAACTTCCTATACATTATACAGGGTGGTCCACTGAAGGTGACCGGGCCAAATATCTCACGAAATAAGCATCAAACGAAAAAACTACAAAGAACGAAACTCGTCTAGCTTGAAGGGGGAAACCAGATGGCGCTATGGTTGGCCCGCTAGATGGCGCTGCCATATGTCAAACGGATATCAACTGCGGTTTTTTTTTTAAATTGTAACCCCCATTTTTATTACATATTCGTGTAGTACGTAAAGGCGCTGTTATAGTCACAAACGTACAAGTACGTGGTATCACGTTAGATTCCGCCAGTGCGTACGGTATTTGCTTCGTGATACATTACCCGTGTTAAAATAGACCGTTTACCAATTGCGGAAAAGGTCGATATCGTGTTTATGTATGGCTACTGTGATCAAATTGCCCAACGGGCGTGTGCTATATATGCTGCTCGGTATCCTAGACGACATCATCCAAGTGCCAGGACCGTTCGCTGGGTAGTTACGTTATTTAAGGAAACAGGAAATGTTCAACCACATGTGAAACGTCATCCACGACCTGCAACAAATGATGATGTCCAAGTAGTTGTTTTAGCTGCTGTCGCGGCTAATCCGCACATCTGTAGCAGACAAATTGCGCGAGTATCGCGAATCTCAAAAACCTCAATGTTGAGAATGCTACGTCAACATCGATTGCACCCGTACCATATTTCTATGCACCAGGAATTGCATGGCGACGATTTCGAACGTCGTGCACAGTTCTGCCACTGGGCACAAGAGAAATTACGGGACAATGACAGATTTTTTGGACGCGTTCTGTTTAGCGACGAAGCATCATTCACCAACAGCGGTAACGTAAACCGGCATAATATGCAATATAGGGGAACGGAAAATCCACGATGGCTGCGACAAGTGGAACATCAGCGACCTTGGCGGGTTAATGTATGGTGCGGCATTATGGGAGGAAGGATAATTGGCCCCCATTCTATCGATGGCAATCTAAATGGTGCAATGTACGTTGATTTCCTACCTAATGTTCTGCCGATGTTACTACAAGATGTTTCACTGCATGACAGAATGGCGATGTACTTCCAACATGATGGATGTCCGGCACATAGCTCGCGTGCGGTTGAAGCGGTATGGAATAGCATATTTCATGACAGGTGGACTGGTCGTCGAAGCATACCATGGCCCGCACGTTCACCGGACCTGACGTCCCCGGATTTCTTTCTGTGGGGAAACTTGAAGGATATTTTCTATCGTGATCCACCGACAACGCCTGACAACATGCGTCAGCGCATTATCAATGCATGTGCGAACATTACGGAAGGCGAACTACTCGCTGTTGAGAGGAATGTCGTTACACGTATTGCCAAATGCATTGAGGTTGACGGACATAATTTTGAGCATTTATTGCATTAATGTGGTATTTACAGGTAATCACGCTGTAACAGCTTGCGTTCTCGGAAATGATAAGTTCAAAAAGGTACATGTATCACATTGGAACAACCGAAATAAAATGTTCAAACGTGCCTGCGTTGTGTATCTTAAGTTAAAAAACCTGTCTGTTAGTCTAAAATTGTGAGGCATATGTTTCTGACTATTACAGCGCCATCTATCACAAAGCGAAAAAAGTGGTCCAACTAAAACATTCAAATTTCTTTACGTAGTACACGAATATGTAATAAAAATGGGGGTTCCTATTTTTAAAAAACGCAGTTGATATCCGTTTTACCTATGGCAGCGCCATCTAGCGGGCGAACCATAACGCCATCTGGTGTCCCCCTTCAAACTAGACAAGTTTCGTTCTTTGTAGTTTTTTCTTTTGACGCTTATTTCGTGAGATATTTGGCCCAGCCACGATCGATGGACCACCCTGTATAGCTTTACCTATATATGATGATGAGAAATGCTCAGTTCTCAATCATTTTTATCTATCCCGTCAGTTTTAAGTCGATTGCGCATCATGGCCATTAGGGATGCTTTTCTCAAAAATGAGAGGAGCTGCTGAGCCAAAATAGATATGTTAGAGCCTTTCATTTAAGTTGTACGCGAGCGACCTGTGTAACATAACCCGAATCATATGACTGCGTGATGTCCGATCTTTCAGACATGTACGAAATAATAGATAGGACGCATTTATATAATTGATTCGCCTCGATGGGCAACGAATCCACCTTCTTAAGTGTGGATGCACAGTTACGTCTGATCTCCTGTGGGGATCTCGCAATAGCGAGTATGGAAGACATAGACAGCAACTGCGATGCATCTGGGTTGCGCAGTGGTTAACTCAACTACCAAGTAAACAAGAGATTACTGGTTCGAATCCTGTTCATTCAGCGCCCCTGACAGCGCGCAAGTCCCATGCAGCTCACATCGGTAGTTCCTTTCCTTTTCTCCCTCTCTACCATTAATTTACATATAATGAGCCGAATCTGTTGGCCTTGTCAGTGCATTCCTATTGTTATCACCATTTATGTTCGTGTATTTATTGCAACGAAAATATCTGCACAACAGCGCAAATTTCGAAGGTAGGTACTGGGTATCATGTTTGGGAACAAACTTCTTCCCTTCACTCGCGATACGTATTGATGAGAACAATGATGCGCAGCCGGCCGGGGTGGACGAGCGGTTCTAGGCGCTACAGTCTGAAACTGAGCGACCGCTACGGTCGCAGGTTCGAATCCTGCCTCGGGAATGGATGTGTGTGTTGTCCTTAGGTTAGTTAGGTTTAAGTAGTTCTAAGTTCTAGGGGACTGATGACCTAAGATGTTAAGTCCCATAGTGCTCAGAGCCATTTGAATGATGCGCACTTTACTCTCGTCCCTCAAGCTTGCGTTCAGGATTGCTCGTTTCGGACTCAGGTTCGTTTTTTCGCCAGTGTTAGTTGTATGTTAACAGTAACAGACAGCAGTACGGTTTATTTTGCTGATAAAGTCTTGGCTAATATGCGCCTCGTGTTTGGACTCATTGAATGCAATGGAATGACAGCACAAAGAGGCTATGGCGAGCTGTTCCCACAGCGACGGTATACTTTTGCGTCTGTGTAACGGTTGTTGTATTACTCTGTGTTCTGTGGTGGGTATTACAGGATTTCTCATGGTTGTGAACATATTTTCACGGAAATATGGCTAACTAGAGAAACGAACCCAATAAATCATAATGACATTATTACTGTGAAACGAACCACTGGAAACGACGGGTCCCTTATACAAAAATACTCAAAAAATGTCCCTGAAAATCTCAGAAATTTTGTGGGTGCAGTTCGGACTCCCCTGTATGTACTACTTTCATTCTAAAGACAGATAAAAATTTGATAATAAAAAGGGCACACAAACGTGTGTGTGTGTGTGTGTGTGTGTGTGTGAGAGAGAGAGAGAGAGAGAGAGAGAGAGAGAGAGAGAGAGAGAGAGAGAGAGAGAGACAAAGAGGGGGGGGGGGGGAGACAAAGAGAAATGAACTCGGGTGACTCACTGTAAGAAAACGACGTGAGTCGCATGATCTTCAAGTGCCTTATCAAAGTATCAAAGTTTGTTACTTCACTGCTGCAGAATAGTAACTTACATATTATTTCCGTAATCAGGAGTCTGCAATGAGCGCTGTTGGTCCACTGCTCCGCCGATGACGCCATTGAACGTCAGGCTGGAGAGGTATATGGTTAGGACATCCCTCGCATGGCCATTAATGTCGGATTCCTCGAACCATAGCTGCTATATCCACTTCAAGTAGCTCTTGAGCTCTCGTGCACCCTGTTTCACTACTCATACGAATTTTTTTTTTTTTTTTACACTACCGAAAATCGGAAATGGGACATCCCCGGCGCAGTCAAACACGCTGACGTCTCGGCTACAGAAGTGCTCACAAAAGTATTTGCACAGTCAAATTAAAATCTTTTAGCAGATACCTGTCTCATACCAATCCAGTAGTGATATTGAAACGAAGGTATATGACGCCTGCAGAGAAACCTGATTTCTGCCGTGCTGGCCTCCTTCGCCGTAAGAGATATCTGTGGACCCTTTCCAAAAAAAAAAGTTCTCAATGTTGTAGCCCCAGTTATCCTGATCTTATGATAGCAAAGGTGGTGATATAGTGCCTCGCTCCCGACTGTGTGTTAAATGCTCTTCATGCGATGAGATCATACAGTCTTTATAAGAGGTGAAATAAGATTGCTGCTTCCATTTCTAGAACCTTCAAATGAAGTAACGCCTAAAAATATTCCTGATGGAACCAATGAAATCATACCTTTGAAACTGACATTCCTTCGGATTTAAAGAAGCATCAATGTTTTATATGGCGATAAAATGCGATTTAAGGCGTATTTTAGAGCTCACGCTGTGAATCGACAGGTTCGACATGAGATATTGTTACGAGTAAAAAGATACATTGCAACCATTACGCACGCGCGCACGCACGCACGCACACACACACACACACACACACACACACACACACACACACACACACACACACGCACACACACACACACAGAGAGAGAGAGAGAGAGAGAGAGAGAGAGAGAGAGGAGAGATGGGGGGGAGAGAGAGAGAGAGAAAATAAACTGATTCTTGCAGTAAATTTTTGTAACAGAAACGTAAAAAATCAGAGTAGTTAAGAGGTGGTTTACTAAGTGTAGTGTAGATATTAAGTTTGGAAAGTGGAGTAATGTGTTTACCAAGGGAACTGTTACCATAGCATCGCGTAGACTGTCAAACAAATCTACTGAAGTACTTCTCATTATTAATCAATAACTAAGAAAGAAATATATATAAAATAACTTATGGGTTTGCTGCCGGGTGACGTCGCCGACCACCACCGATATTTCGACAGGAGCGCACCCTGCCATTCTCAACGCACAACTGCAAGAAGGAAGCAATGTGCAAGGGAGTTTAATACGTCGGTTCACAGAGGAAAAACAAGGAAGGTACCACACACAGGACAAGTGTCAACACAAACAAAGATAACCAACATCAGAAATATCGATAGTGACTGTTAATTAACAGGTGCGGTAGCACTAATTCTGTCCCTCTGTTTTTTGATGAGACAGATCCGGTTTCCAAGCAGCATTTAAACAAAATCAACCATCTCTGTTTCCAAGGTTGCTGGATAGTTTGATTTCAACAGCTTCCTTAATAACACAATCCCAATAGCTGGACGTGCAAGCCAGAATCTCCGTGTTGTTATATTCCATATGATGACCTGCGTCAAGGCAATGTTCTGCAGTAGCGGATTTGCTGGGCTGTTGTAAGCGTTTGTGACGCTTAAGTTCAATACACCGGTCTTCCACAGTCCTGATTGTCTGACCAATACATGACAAAAAAAATGGTTCAAATGGCTCTGAGCACTATGGGACTCAACTGCTGTGGTCATTAGTCCCCTAGAACTTAGAACTACTTAAACCTAACTAACCTAAGGACATCACACACATCCATGCCCGAGGCAGGATTCGAACCTGCGACCGTAGCAGTCGCACGGTAATACATGACATGCCACAACTCCAAGAAATACGATAGACACCAGCCTTACGCAAACCAAGATCATCTTTTACGGACGCCAACAGGGCCTTAATCTTAGAAGGTGGTCGAAAAACACATTTCACATCATATTTCCGCGCCATTAAAATTGCTACACCAAGAAGAAATGAAGATGATAAACGGGTTTTCATTGGGCAAATATATTATACTAGAACTGGCATGTCATTACATCTTCACGCAATTTGGGTGCATATATTCTGAGAAATCAGTACCCGTAACAACCACCTCTGGCCGTAATAACGGCCTTGATACGCCTGGGTATTGAGTCAAACAGAGCTTGGATGGCGTGTGCAGGTACAGCTGCCCATGCAGCCTCAACACGATACCACAGTTCATCACGAGTACTGACTCGCATATTGTGACGAGTCAGTTGCTCGGCCACCATTGACCAGACGTTTCCAATTGGTGAGAGATCTGGAGAATGTGCTGCCCAGGGCAGCAGTCGAACATCCAGAAAGGTCCGTACAGGCCCTGCAACATGCGGTCGCGCATTATCCTGCTGAAATGTAGGGTTTCGCAGGGATCGAATGAAGGGTAGAGCAACGGGTCGTAACACATCTGAAATGTAACGTTCACTGCACAAAGTGCCGTCAATGCGAACAAGAGGTGACCGAGACATGTAACCAATGGCACCCCATACCATCACGCCGGGTGATACGCTAGTATGGCAATGACGCATACACGCTTCCAATGTGCGTTCACCGCGATGTCGCCAAACATGGATACGAGCATCATCATGCTGTAAAGAGAACCTGGTTTCATCCGAAAAATAACGTTTTGCCATTCGTGTACCCAGGTTCGTGGTTGAGTACACCATTGCAGGCGCTCCTGTCAGTGATGCTGCATCAAGGGTAACTGCAGCCATGGTCTCCGAGCTGATAGTCCACGCTGCTGCAAACGTCGTCGAACTGTTCGTGCAGATAGTTGTTGTCTTGCAAAAGTCCCCATCTATAAATTCAGGGATACAGACGTGGCTGCCCGATTCGTTACAGCATTGCGGATAAGATGCCTGTCATCTCGACAGCTAGTGATACGAGGCCGTTGGGGCCCAGCACGGTGTTCCGTATTACCCTCCTGAACCCACCGATTCCATATTGTGCTAACAGTCATTGGATCTCGACCAACGCGAGCAGCAATGTCGTGATACGATAAACAGCAATCGCGATAGGCAACAATCCGACCTTTATCAAAGTCGGAAACGTGATGGTACGCATTTCTCCTCCTTACACGAGGCATCACAACAACGTTTCACCAGGCAACGCCGGTCAACTGCTGTTTGTGTATGAGTAATCGGTTGGAAACTTTCCTCACGTTAGCACGTCGTATGTGTCGCCACCGGCGCCAACCTTGTGTGAATGCTCTGAAAAGCTAACCATTTGCATATCACAGCATCTTCTTCCTGTCTGTTAAATGTCGCGTCTGTAGCAGCAATTTTAGTGGCCAGTAGTGTATTAACGGCCGCCCTCATGTAAAAGCCCCTCAAACTGCATTTTAAGTGTTTAGTCAATATATTGAAGACTATTCTTGGAAAAAAAGAAACAAACTACTTGTTCGAATTATAAAGCAAAGTGACTCAATATTTTTAAATTTCACCGCAATACCTGCCTTAATTTTTTTATTTATTTTATTTCATCTTAGCAGGTGTGAGGTGGCACCCTATGATGAAAAACGTTGCAGAACATTGTGACCGGCCACATCTGTGGGCCGCTCAATTAAGCTGGGTGTTGAGTGTAACAAATATATATATTTTCGTGTCGTAGCACGTGGGTTCTCTAGCTAACTATTCGATCTACAGTGCGTAGTGCCCAGTACCATCGAAACAAGAGATATCTCTCTCGTTCGAGCTTTTTATCATATTTCACTATCTTATGCACATATATCGTAGCTACAAGCAGACAAGCGCAGAGATTTCTAGGCTACGTCTTCCCTGTTGTGTTGTTAATTGAGGTGGCCATTAAAGACAATTCGACATTTACAAAAAGACGACCCATTAATAAGTTTAATTAGAAAATGTACACTTGATAATAGAAATATACATAACTTTTAAGGACTGTGAGTTCTTCAACCGTGCTGAGCTACACAAGATGATTCCATGGTGATGTTACAATCTTTCAGGGATGATGGAGAGGGATAAATGTATCAATCTGAGGTAAGGGTCCCTGTTCCGGAAACGACCGATTCGGAAGTTACGTGAGAAAATCGTTCTGATACATCTGACAGTGGACTTCATGTACCAGTAGTGTTGTTGCTACGACTGAAGGATTGGCAATCCCGACGAGCACTGAGGTTTAGAGGTTGGTACAATAACTCAATTAGTGCAGTGCGGATGGCGCATTGTGTAATGACATGAGCAGTTCTGGTGTACATTGTCTGTACTTTAGTAGACTGCAGACTGCATTTACAACTTTTAATACTAACGTCGAGCAGCCCTAACATGATGGAGCTGTAATGCAGAAAGTTACTCCAGGACCGCATATTCGCGCAGAAGAAGTCCAGGTAACCACATGTTTTCGAGACTGTTCCAACGATTAAGTGAAACTGGACAATTAGTACCACAATAGAACGACCGAGGAGGAAAACGAACTACACGACTCCCGACTTAGAAGATGCAGTGCTTGCCCGAGTCAGTGAGACGCCTGCAATTAGTACTCTATTAGTTGCACCTGAAATGAATGTTTCACTAAGCACCGCGTGGTGAGAATTATGGGAAACGCAGCGACACCCCTGCGATCCACAGAAAGTGCATGCTTTGATTCCTTCTTATTTCGGACCTTGTGTCGTGTTCAGACCAATGGTTCTAAAGTGCGCGTCATTTACGACAGCGGCCGAGTTTAGGTTCGTTCTGCGCATCTGACGTCTCAAAACACAGTCAGCCAATGAACAGAGAACGACGTTGTCAGAGCTCGACTGCAGTGCAGGGCATGGACGAGTGTCTTCAGTTTTAGAAACCTTCAGTCATAAATAAAGTAATTGAACAAAAGCAACGTCTTGATAGCAGACTTAGTTTTATAGAACGTTTGCAAAAAAGCATTCTCTATACCAATTGCTTCTTATTCTATTAATTAAACCAAACAAACAATAATCCTCCGAATTCAGGCAATAGCAAGGAAAGGTGTTTCTATCATTCTCACTTACCGCTTTTTCGCAATAAAGAACAGCGGTAATTGTTTATTTCCTATTGTACTTAGACGAAACGTAAGTAATTCATAGTCATACCAACAGTGTGTGTCGGTATTTTGCGTGCTATTTTAAAGTCTTTCGAGAATAATATTGAAGGATCAGCTGCATTAGCGTAATAGTTAAAGTGTGTGGCTGCTAGGAAAGGTTCTGAGTTCAAACCTTGTTTAGTGCTTAATATTTTCTTTATTTAAAAATTATATCGAAGTGTCTTACTTCATGAATTTTATTCGTTTGAATGTTTTTTTTTTTGGAAATTTCTAGTAGCAACTAAGGTCGACCATATGAACAGTATAGGCTATGAACTTTTACCTCTGTAAACTCTCCGAAGTTTCGTGCAATGCTTTACTACATCTTATGCTGCACAATAACTGCGTTGAACATCGAAACAAAGTTAAGTCATTTATTGGGGGAAGGTATCAGTCAAGAAGATGTGTAAAAATCAAATTTTTGGGCCAAATAGTTTTTGTGGAATCGAATGATAAAGTGTGACAAAGCAGTCGAAACACCATGTGTCTGAACAGGCGAGCAGTGCAGTGATGACAAAATCGCGCATAGCGCGGTAGGCGGGGAGCACGTCTCTGTAGCAGCGAAAGGGTTGTTGCGGCCGTGGTGGCTTTACTTCATAAATTGCGCGCTCCCCTCTAAACGTAAGTTTGCGAACTATACCATGGCGCTGCTTCTCTTGGCGCGTAAAACTGGCAACGCAGCAATCTCCCGCGTCTCGGCGGGCATGCGCGAACCCCCAAGATAAAATAATTGAACTATAGCAGCACCTCACAGTCGACCCTCACTTTCCTGCATATATAGTTTATTTTCTGCCATGAAGTCTGTTTCACCAGAGATGTAATGCTAAATACCCCCAATAGTCGTGTTTGGACCGATGAAAATTCCCACGCTACAGTTGTGAAGAGCCATTAACACAGATTATCAGTCAACGTGTGGCAAGGTATAATCAGTGATTATGTACTCAGCCCCTTCATTCTTCTTCCAAGCTTAAATGCACCATTGTACAATGGTGTTTATCGGAGATGTACTACCAGGGTTCCTGGAACACATCACACTTATTATTCGCCAACGGATGTGGTTCGAAGATGATAGAGCCCCACCTCACTTTGGACTGAGGACTCGTGAACTCAGACATTCCCTGAAAAGCAGACAGGCAGAGAAAGTCCTATTTCGTGGCCAGCACGTTTACTTGATCCCATTCCACTAGATTTCTTCTTGTGGGGCCGTGTAAAAGGTCTTCTGTACGAGGTGCCAGTTGAGACCGAAGTGGATCTCCTGGCAAGATTTCTCGCTGCCTGCGACACTGTTCAAACGACACAGGGTATATTAGACCGGATTTCACAGAACTTTGTGCATTGACGATGAGGCACGCCATTTTGAACAACTGTTGTAAATATAGCAGCTCGTGAAACTTCTACAGGTAAATGGACTTCATTATCACTGTACTGCTGAATTAGGGTTTTGGGTCTGTCCGACATCAAGTTACACGCCCCGTTACTTGTCCATCAACACGGGAAATTATGTGAGGGTATTGGGGAAATTAGTCTGGGTCTTTCTTATTAGTTTCATAGAAGTATTATCTGCGGTAGTCGATATTATTTATTATAAATAATCTATTTTCTGTAATTTTTTTATCAAAGGCGAATGACTGGTATGTTTGCCCAGTAACTGTCAGCCTATGTCAAAAAGTAAACCCAGGTTATACCCTGAAAGTTTTTCCTATTATGAAACTTCGTGTAAAATATATGGTTGAAATGGCTCTGAGCACTATAGGACTTAACTTCTGAGGTCATCAGTCCCCTAGAACTTAGAACTACTTAAACCTAACTAACCTAAGGACATGACACACAGCCATGTCCGAGGCAGGATTCGAACCTGCGACTGTAGGGGTCGCGCGGTTCCAGACTGTAGCGCCTAGAACCGCTCGGCCAATCCGGCCGGCGTAAAATACACTCCTGGAAATGGAAAAATGAACACATTGACACCGGTGTGTCAGACCCACCATACTTGCTCCGGACACTGCGAGAGGGCTGTACAAGCAATGATCACACGCACGGCACAGCGGACACACCAGGAACCGCGGTGTTGGCCGTCGAATGGCGCTAGCTGCGCAGCATTTGTGCACCGCCGCCGTCAGTGTCAGCCAGTTTGCCGTGGCATACGGAGCTCCATCGCAGTCTTTAACACTGGTAGCATGCCGCCACAGCGTGGACGTGAACCGTATGTGCAGTTGACGGACTTTGAGCGAGGACGTATAGTGGGCATGCGGGAGGCCGGGTGGACGTACCGCCGAATTGCTCAACACGTGGGGCGTGAGGTCTCCACAGTACATCGATGTTGTCGCCAGTGGTCGGCGGAAGGTGCACGTGCCCGTCGACCTGGGATCGGACCGCAGCGACGCACGGATGTACGCCAAGACCGTAGGATCCTACGCAGAGCCGTAGGGGACCGCAACGCCACTTCCCAGCAAATTAGGGACACTGTTGCTCCTGGGGTATCGGCGAGGACCATTCGCAACCGTCTCCATGAAGCTGGGCTACGGTCCTGCACACCGTTAGGCCGTCTTCCGCTCACGCCCCAACATCGTGCAGCCCGCCTCCAGTGGTGTCGCGACAGGCGTGAATGGAGGGACGAATAGAGACGTGTCGTCTTGAGCGATGAGAGTCGCTTCTGCCTTCGTGCCAATGATGGTCGTATGCGTGTTTGGCACCGTGCAGGTGAGCGCCACAATTAGGACACCCGGCATCATGGTGTGAGGAGCTATCTCCTACACTGGCCGTACACCTCTGGTGATCGTCGAGGGGACACTGAATAGTGCACGGTACATCCAAACCGTCATCGAACCCATCGTTCTACCATTCCTAGACCGGCAAGGGAACTTGCTGTTCCAACAGGACAATGCACGTCCGCATGTATCCCGTGCCACCCAACGTGCTCTAGAAGGTGTAAGTCAACTACCCTGGTCAGCAAGATCTCCGGATCTGTCCCCCATTGAGCATGTTTGGGACTGGATGAAGCGTCGTCTCACGCAGTCTGCACGTCCAGCACGAACGCTGGTCCAACTGAGGCGCCAGGTGGAAATGGCATGGAAAGCCGTTCCACAGGACTACATCCAGCATCTCTACGATCGTCTCCATGGGAGAATAGCAGCCTGCATTGCTGCGAAAGGTGGATATACACTGTACTAGTGCCGACATTGTGCATGCTCTGTTGCCTGTGTCTATGTGCCTGTGGTTCTGTCAGTGTGATCATGTGATGTATCTGACCCCAGGAATGTGCCAATAAAGTTTCCCCTTCGTGGGACAATGAATTCACGGTGTTCTTATTTCAATTTCCAGGAGTGTATATGTACGTATGTATTGGTTATACGGACTACCTCGTGTTTATATCTTGCCGGTAAATGTGTTTTTCAATGACGGGGTGAGCAGCTTCAAAAACTTCTCCATTCAAATGAATTACGAAACGAATCTCAGTCTTGAACCCTATGTGATGAATTATGTTACTGCAGAGTGATGGTAGTCAATGCTATATCCAGATTATGTATATTATGCATGTGCGAACTGAGATTAGATACCATTCTTTAACTACATTCAATTTAAAACCGAAAACAAAATGACGATTCAGTAGACTTAACTAACAAGTTCTACTAGCATATATGTTAGATCATTGTACAGTATTACTCTCTGTTCAAACAATTGATGACTTCATAATCCTCTTCGCCGGTTACTCCGCCCTTCTTCAACAGTTGCTAACGTAGTTAAGACAACTGTTTTACGAGCGTCCATTTTCGTACAGAAACGGTGTGCCTTACGCTCCAGATGCCGCTGCAGAGCGCTGACGGCGCAAAACGCAATAAGGGCACTTTCCGTGAGATGTAGCAAACGTTTCAGAGTGTGCAGCAACCACGACCGACACGACGTCTGGTGTGCTTCGATATGCGGAACACGTCCCGTGTGTGGACGGCTTTAGCAGCGTCGTGCTTTGTAGATGTTAAAAATGGTTCTGAGCACTATGGGACTTAACATCTGAGGTCATCGGTCCCCTAGAACTTAGAACTACTTAAACCTAACTAACCTAAGGACATCACACACACCCTTGCCCGAGGCAAGATTCGAACCTGCGACCTTAGCGGCCGCGCGGTTCCAGACTGTAGCGCCTAAAAGTGCTCTGCCACCCCGGCCTGCCTTGTAGATGTATTTTTTTCATTGTATTCTTACAGTCCAACTAGAGAAGGACGCGATATGTTGTCGCGCAAATTATATTCATACATAACGCAGTTAATAGAGCAACAAAATACATATACATCACAAAAATTGTAGCTATTACGGGTTATTAGAGCAGGCGATATCAGTCTCCAAAGTTACGATGAGAATATTGTAAGTATGAATGGTTTATTACATAAATTGATTATTTGAAATAAATATTCGTTAATACGAAAGGACATACAGAGTTTACTTATTTGATTACACTATCGTAGCCAAAATATATGCAAGTCAGCAATATCAGTGTGGTCAATGTGTAGACAGTACTCGCAGTGTGCGCGTTTGATGAAAGCAGGTCGGTCACAGTTCTCATGGAAACACTTTTCCGCTAATCCTCCTTCGAAGCAGTACTCCAATGGCATTTGAAATACACCAGACATATCTTTGATGTGGCCGCACTGAAAAAATGTAAATTTGATTAAGATGGAGAATCGTGCCGCTGAGAACTGGAGATACACAGACGACTGAAGGCGTAAGAAGTGGTGTCATGTTGTTGTTGTTGTTGTTGTTGTGGTCTTCAGTCCTGAGACTGGTTTGATGCAGCTCTCCATGCTACTCTATCCTGTGCAAGCGTCTTCATCTCCCAGTAATTACTGCAACCTACATCCTTCTGAATCTGTTTAGTGTATTCATCTCTCGGTCTCCCTCTACGATTTTTACCTTCCACGCTGCTCTCCAATGCTAAATTTGTGATCCCTTGATGCCTCAGAACATGTCTTACCAACCGGTCCCTTCTTCTTGTCAAGTTGTGCCACAAACTCCTCTTCTCCCCAATTCTATTCAATACCTCCTCATTAGTTATGTGATCTACCCATCTAATCTTCAGCATTCTTCTGTAGCACCACATTTCAAAAGCTTCTGTTCTCTTCCTGTACACACTATTTATCGTCCATGTTTCACTTCCATACATGGCTAAACTCCATACAAATACTTTCAGAAACGACTTCCTGACACTTAAATCTATACTCGATGTTAACAAATCTCTCTTCTTCAGAAACGCTTTCCTTGCCATTGATAGACTACATTTTATATCCTCTCTACTTCGACCATCATCAGTTATTTTGCTCCACAAATAGCAAAACTCATCTACTACTTTGTGTCTCATTTCCTAATCTAATTCCCTCAGCATCACCCGACTTAATTCGACTACATTCCATTATCCTCGTTTTGCTTTTGTTGATGTTCATCTTATATCCTCCTTTCAGACACTATCCATTCCGTTCAACTGCTCTTCCAAGTCCTTTGCTCTCTCTGACAGAATTACAGTGTCATCAGCAAACCTCAAAGTTTTTATTTCTTCTCCATGGATTTTAACACCTACTCCGAATGTTTCTTTTGTTTCTTTCACTGCTTGCTCAATATATAGATTGAACAACATCGGGAAGAGGCTACAACCCTGTCTCACTCCCTTCCCAACCGCTGCTTCCCTTTCATGCCCCTCGACTCTTACAACTGCCGTTTGGTTTCTGTACAAATTGTAAATATCCTTTCGCTCCCTGTATTTTACCCCTGCCACCTTCAGAATTTGAAAGAGAGTATTCCAGTCCACATTGTCAAAAGCTTTCTCTAAGTCTACAAATGCTAGAAACGTAGGTTTGCCCTTCCTTAATCTAGCTTCTAAGATAAGTCGTAGGGTCAGTATTGCCTCACGTGTTCCAGTATTTCTACGGAATCCAAACTGATCTTCCCCGAGGTCGTCTTCTACTAGTTTTTCCATTCGTCTGTAAAGAATTCGCGTTAGTATTTTGCAGCTGTCACTTATTAAACTGATAGTTCGGTAATTTTCACATCTGTCAACGCCCGCTTTCTTTGGGATTGGTGTTATACCAACTGCTAATCCAGGACGACGCCGACGGGGAGCATCAACATTTCCATCTTTTTCTCTGGTTGTTTTGCCAATATATCGAATGCATCAGCCAGATATCTTTCTGGAAACTTCCTACGCTTTCTTGGAGGTGATGGCTGATGAGATGAACTGTTGCGTCCCTGGAAATCCGCAACTGGTGACACTGCTTCATCCCTCTCTCCACGGCAGCGGCCTCTCCATCTGTTAAAAGTGTAGCAACTTCTGCTATTACAGCATCCTCTCCTCTCAACTGATGCTTTATTTGTTCATAAATAACACGCTCTTCTCCTGTAGGTACATCTTCTACAATACCAAAGTACTCCACCAACAGCTCCACAATTACTCACAAGGGAACCTCCCCATCGCACCCCCCTCAGATTTAGTTATTAGTTGGCACAGTGGATAGGCCTTGAAAAATTGAACACCGATCAGTCGAGAAAACAGGAAGAAGTTGTGTGGAACTATGAACAAATAAGCAAAATATATAAACTGAGTAGTCCATGCGCAAGATAGGCAACATATAAGACAGTCTGAGCTCAGGAGCACCGTGGTGCCGTGGTTAGCGTGAGCAGCTGCGGAACGAGAGGTCCTTGGTTCAAGTCTTCCCTCGAGTGAAAAGTGTAATTTTTTTGTTTTCAGAGAATTATTATCTGTCCGTCCGTCCATCCGATGCGAGGTAACTGTGAAAAGATTCTATGATTTTGCGAAGGCGCACAGTCACACAGAGCAGTATTGTTTACGTGATCGTGTGTCAATTATCAAAGTTCAGGCACTCACACATAATCAACTTCGCTCTTTGGCAATTCAGTGTAGTATTCCTGTGGAGGACCTCACGCGGTATAAGATGAAGTTAAACAAATAAGTGTTCCTTCTGCAATGCAGTTTTTAATGGTTTCAACTTTACTTATGATGATGAATGTGAACATAATAGAGGAAGACTATGAGGCTCGTGATAAGCTGAAAGAGGAGACTAGAATGCGATTTGACGACTCCTCTTGTGATATCAATTAGTTACGTGATTCTCACCAATTCAGACACCAGAAATTGGGCAGTTCATTGCTTGTTTTGGACCTTTCCGAGAAAGCAGTCCAATTATCAGTCTTGAGGCTTTAAGAAAAACGATTTCCTGCACATTTCTTCCCAAGTTTAATATTTTTGAAAGCAAGAACAAATACTATTAAATTACTTTGCAAAAAAAAAAAACGATTAGTTTAATGTCGTGACATTTCAGGAATTTTTAGTGATGTAGTAGTAACATGCTATAGTCCACTTGAATGGCAACTGCCTCTCAGTTGCTCCAGGCGCAGTCTCAAGACAGTTGTATTATAAAGCAGTGGATGCTTAGGGTTAGGTTTCAGTTTGTCACGTTGTGCATTTGAAAGAAGAATACAGCGACATAAAATCAATGACCGACTTGCTAAAATATCGTGAGCCAAACTGCATAATTTTTTTATCTGGCCGGCCGGTGTGGCCCAGTGGTTCTAGGCGCTTCAGTCTGGAACCGCGCGACCGCTACGGTCGCAAGTTCGCATCCTAACTCGGGAATGGACGTGTGTGATGTCCTTAGGTTAGTTAGGTTTAAGTAGTTCAAGGTTCTAGCAGACTGATGACCTCAGATGTAAAGTCCCATAGTGCTCAGAGCCATTTGAACTATTTTTTTTAATATAATAATGATCAACTCTTCCCCCCATGAACCATGGACCTTGCCGTTGGTGGGGAGGCTTGCGTGCCTCAGCGATACAGATGGCCGTACCGTAGGTGCAACCACAACGGAGGGGTATCTGTTGAGAGGCCAGACAAACGTGTGGTTCCTGAAGAGGGGCAGCAGCCTTTTCAGTAGTTGCAGGGGCAACAGTCTGGATGATTGACTGATCTGGCCTTGCAATATTAACCAAAACGGCCTTGCTGTAATGGTACTGCGAACGGCTGAAAGCAAGGGGAAACTACAGCCGTAATTTTTCCCGAGGACATGCAGCTTTACTGTATGATTAAATGATGATGGCATCCTCTTGGGTAAAATATTCCGGAGGTAAAATAGTCCCCCATTCGGATCTCCGGGCGGGGACTACTCAGGAGGATGTCGTTATCAGGAGAAAGAAAACTGGCGTTCTACGGATCGGAGCGTGGAATGTCAGATCCCTTAATCGGGCAGGTAGGTTAGAAAATTTAAAAAGGGAAATGGATAGGTTAAAGTTAGATATAGTGGGAATTAGTGAAGTTCGGTGGCAGGAGGAACAAGACTTCTGGTCAGGTGACTACAGGGTTATAAACACAAAATCAAATAGGGGTAATGCAGGAGTAGGTTTAATAATGAATAGGAAAATAGGAATGCGGGTAAGCTACTACAAACAGCATAGTGAACGCATTATTGTGGCCAAGATAGATACGAAGCCCACACCTACTACAGTAGTACAAGTTTATATGCCAACTAGCTCTGCAGATGATGAAGAAATTGAAGAAATGTACGATGAAATAAAAGAAATTATTCAGATAGTGAAGGGAGACGAAAATTTAATAGTAATGGGTGACTGGAATTCGAGTGTAGGAAAAGGGAGAGAAGGAAACATAGTAGGTGAATATGGATTGGGGCTAAGAAATGAAAGAGGAAGCCGCCTAGTAGAATTTTGCACGGAGCACAACTTAATCATAGCTAACACTTGGTTTAAGAATCATGAAAGAAGGTTGTATACGTGGAAGAACCCTGGAGATACTAAAAGGTATCAGATAGATTATATAATGGTAAGACAGAGATTTAGGAACCAGGTTTTAAGTTGTAAGACATTTCCAGGGGCAGATGTGGACTCTGACCACAATCTATTGGTTATGACCTGTAGATTAAAACTGAAGAAACTGCAAAAATGTGGGAAATTAAGGAGATGGGACCTGGATAAACTGAAAGAACCAGAGGTTGTACAGAGTTTCAGAGAGAGCATAAGGGAACAATTGACAGGAATAGGGGAAAGAAGTACAGTAGAAGAAGAATGGGTAGCTCTGAGGGATGTAGTAGTGAAGGCAGCAGAGGATAAAGTAGGTACAAAGACGAGGGCTGCTAAAAATCCTTGGGTAACAGAAGAAATATTGAATTTAATTGATGAAAGGAGAAAATATAAAAATGCAGGAAATGAAGCAGGCAAAAAGGAATACAAACGTCTGAAAAATGAGATCGACAGGAAGTGCAAAATGGCTAAACAGGGATGGCTAGAGGACAAATGTAAGGATGTAGAAGCTTATCTCACTAGGGGTAAGATAGATACTGCCTACAGGAAAATTAAAGAGACCTTTGGAGAGAAGAGAACCACGTGTATGAATATCAAGAGCTCAGATGGCAGCCCAGTTCTAAGCAAAGAAGGGAAGGCAGAAAGGTGGAAGGAGTATATAGAAGGTTTATACAAGGGCGATGTACTTGAGGACAATATTATGGAAATAGAAGAGGATGTAGATGAAGACGAAATGGGAGATACGATACTGCGTGAAGAGTTTGACAGAGCACTGAAAGACCTGAGTCGAAACAAGGCCCCCGGAGTAGACAACATTCCATTAGAACTACTGACGGCCTTGGGAGAGCCAGTCATGACAAAACTCTACCAGCTGGTGAGCAAGATGTATGAGACAGGCGAAATACCCTCAGACTTCAAGAAGAATATAATAATTCCAAGCCCAAAGAAAGCAGGTGCTGACAGATGTGAAAATTACCGAACTATCAGTTTAATAAGCCACGGCTGCAAAATACTAACGCGAATTCTTTACAGACGAATGGAAAAACTGGTAGATGCAGACCTCGGGGAGGATCAGTTTGGATTCCGTCGAAATGTTGGAACACGTGAGGCAATACTGACCTTACGACTTATCTTAGAAGAAAGATTAAGAAAAGGCAAACCTACGTTTCTAGCATTTGTAGACTTAGAGAAAGCTTTTGACAATGTTGACTGGAATACTCTTTTTCAAATTCTAAAGGTGGCAGGGGTAAAATACAGGGAGCGAAAGGCTATTTATAATTTGTACAGAAACCAGATGGCAGTAATAAGAGTCGAGGGGCATGAAAGGGAAGCAGTGGTTGGGAAAGGAGTGAGACAGGGTTGTAGCCTCTCCCCGATGTTATTCAATCTGTATATTGAGCAAGCAGTAAAGGAAACAAAAGAAAAATTTGGAGTAGGTATTAAAATTCATGGAGACGAAGTAAAAACTTTGAGGTTCGCCGATGACATTGTAATTCTGTCAGAGACGGCAAAGGACTTGGAAGAGCAGTTGAACGGAATGGACAGTGTCTTGAAAGGAGGATATAAGATGAACATTAACAAAAGCAAAACGAGGATAATGGAATGTAGTCAAATTAAATCGGGTGATGCTGAGGAAATTAGATTAGGAAATGAGACACTTAAAGTAGTAAAGGAGTTTTGCTATTTAGGAAGTAAAATAACTGATGATGGTCGAAGTAGAGAGGATATAAAATGTAGACTGGCAATGGCAAGGAAAGCGTTTCTGAAGAAGAGAAATTTGTTAACATCGAATATAGATTTATGTATCAGGAAGTCGTTTCTGAAAGTATTTGTTTGGAGTGTAGCCATGTATGGAAGTGAAACATGGACGATAACTAGTTTGGACAAGAAGAGAATAGAAGCTTTCGAAATGTGGTGCTACAGAAGAATACTGAAGATAAGGTGGATAGATCACGTATCTAATGAGGAGGTATTGAATAGGATTGGGGAGAAGAGAAGTTTGTGGCACAACTTGACTAGAAGAAGGGATCGGTTGGTAGGACATGTTTTGAGGCATCAAGGGATCACAAATTTAGCATTGGAGGGCAGCGTGGAGGGTAAAAATCGTAGAGGGAGACCGAGAGATGAGTACACTAAGCAGATTCAGAAGGATGTAGGTTGCAGTAGGTACTGGGAGATGAAGCAGCTTGCGCAGGATAGAGTAGCATGGAGAGCTGCATCAAACCAGTCTCAGGACTGAAGACAACAACAACAACAATGATCAACTTGCTGCTTGCACAACACAGAAGCCTTACAAAGCAACTATGTGCACTGAAATAGCCGAGCTCGAGAGAAGCACTGAATACTGAAGTAACGCCCTATGCAAGAAACACTGAAATCCAAGATGGCAAACATTGTCAACACCCAGTCGATAGATGAGACAAAATAAAAGTTCCCCTCATTCACATTAAGTGTGGCCTAATGTAACAGTTCGTCACTGCATTTTATCATGGCGAATGTTAACTCACACACTACTGGCCATTAAAATTGCTACACCACGAATATGACGTGCTACAAATGCGAAATTTAACCGACAAGAAGAAGATGCTGTGATATGCAAATGATTAGCTTTTCAGAGCATTCACACAAGGTTGGCGCTGGTGTCGACACCTACAACGTGCTGACATGAGGAAAGTTTCCAACCGATTTCTCATACACAAACAGCAGTTGACCGGCGTTGCCTGGTGAAACGTCGTTGTGATGCCTCGTGTAAGGAGGAGGAATGCGTACCATCACGTTTCCGACTTTGATAAAGGTCGGATTGTAGCCTATCGCGATTGCGGTTTATAGTATCGCAACACTACTGCTCGCGTTGGTCGAGATCCATTGACTGTTAGCAGATTATGGAATCGGTGGGTTCAGGACGGTAATACGGAACGCTGTGCTGCATCCCAACGTCCTCGTATCACTAGCAGTCGAGATGACAGGCATCTTATCCGCATGGCTGTAAAGGATCGTGCAGCCACGTCTCGATCCCTGAGTCAACAGATGGGGACGTTTGCAAGACAACAACCATCTGCACGAACAGTTCGACGACGTATGCAGTAGCATGGACTATCAGCTCGGAGACCGTGACTGCGGTTACCCTTGACGCTGTATCACAGACAGGAGCGCCTGCGATGTTGTACCCAACAACGAACCTGGGTGTACGAATGGCAAAACGTCATTTTTCGGCTAAATCCGGGTTCTGTTTACAGCATCATGATGGTCGCATCCGTGTTTGGCGACATCGCGGTGAACACACATTGGAAGCGTGTATTCGTCATCGCCATACTGGCGTATCACCCGGCGTGATGGTATGGGGTGCCATTGGTTACACGTCTCGGTCACCTCTTGTTCGCATTGACGGCACTGTGAACAGTGGACGTTACATTTCAGATGTGTCACGTCCCGTGGCTCTACCCTTCATTCGATCCCTGCGAAACCCTACATTTCAGTAGGATAATGCACGACCGCATATTGCAGATCCTGTACAGGCCTTTCTGGATACAGAAAATGTTCGACTGCTGGCATTGCCAGCACATTCTCCAGATCTCTCACCAACTGAAAACGTCTGGTTAATGGTGGCGAAGGAACTGGCTCGTCACAATACGCCAGTCACTACTCTTCATGAACTGTGGTATCGTGTTTAAGTTGCATGGGCTGCTGTACCTGTACACTCCATCCAAGCTCTGTTTGACTCAATGGCCAGGCGTATCAAGGCCGTTATTACGGCCAGAGGTGGTTGTTCTGGGTACTGATTTCTCAGTATCTATGCACCCAAACTGCGTGAAAATGTAATCACATCTCAGTTCTAGTATCATATATTTGTCCAATGAATACCAGTTTATCATCTGTATTTCTTCTTGGTGTAGCAATTTTAATGGCCAGTAGTGTACTTTCCCCTTGTAAGTTCAAAACAGGTAACACCTAATTCACACCTTTGTACGTGACGACGAGCTTATCGAGAGAATTTATAAGAAAGGGATGACAACTCGTTTTTATTTAAAACGTTCACGCGAACTTGTACGACCGGTGGCCCACGCAAAACCTTCCCATCGGGCGTTGTGTACAGCGAGGCCTACAAGAAAGACAGTTCAGCAGACGAAATGTGTTTCTAGACGTGTTAACTCGTTACTGGGTATTTCGTACTAACAAGCATTACATATTCTACTGAAATCTGCGTCTATAGAGTCTTACTGATTACTAGTATCACAACAAATTACAAACTGTGCGGCCACTCCCACCGGAGGTTCGAGTCCTCTCTCTGGCATGGGTGTGTGTGTTGTTACTAGCATAAGTTAGTTTAAGTTAGTTTAGGTAGTGTGTAAGTCTAGGGATCGATGACGTAAGCAGTTTTGTCCCTTAGGAATCCACGCACCTTTGAACATTTGAACAAACTGTGCAGTAACTGTAATTAAAGATCTATGACCTGCATAAATGGTATAACAGCTCGTTTATAGCATTCAGTCTCTACTGCGTAACAGTCCTCATTTCATACAAGATGCAGTGCCTCATCCAACCTATAAAATTTTGTTGTACCCAGTAGAACCGTAACAAATTATTACACTGAAGCGCCAGAGAAACATGTAGGCATGCCTATTCAAACACAAAGATATGTAAACGGGCAGAATACGGCGCTGCGGTCGCCAACTCCTATATATGACAACAAGTATCTGGCGCAATTGTTAGATCGGTTACTGCTGATACAGTGACAGGTTATCAAGATTTAAGTGAGTTTGAACGTGGTGTTATAGTCGGCGCACGAGCGATGGAACACAGCACCTCAGAGGTAGCGATGAAGTAGAAATTTTCCCGTACGACTATCTCACGAGTGTAACGTAAATATCAAGAATCCGGTAAAACACCAAATCTCCAACATCGCTGCGGCCGGAAAAAGATCCTGTAAGAATGAGATCAACGACGACTGAAGAGAATCGTTAAATGTGGCAGAAGTGCAACCCTGCCGCAAATTTCCGCTGGTTTCAATGCTGGACCATCAATAAGCGACAGCGTGCGAACCATTCAACGGTATGGGCTTTCGGAGCCGAAGGTCTACTCGAGTACCCTTGATGACTGCACAGCACAAAGCATTACGCCTCGCCTGGGCCCGTCAACACTAACATAGGACTGTTGATGACTGGAAACATGTTGCCCAGTCGGACGAGTCTCGTTTCAAATTGTATCGAGCGGATGTACGTGTACGGGTATGGAGAGAACCTCATGAATCCATGGACCCTGCATGTCAGCAGGGGACTGTTCAAGCTGATAGAGGCTCTGTAATGGTGTGGGGCGTGCGCTTTTGGATTGATATGGGACCCCTGATACGTTTCGATACGCCTCTGACAAGTAAAATGTACGTAGGCATCCTGTCTGATCACCTGCGTCCATTCATGTCCATTGTGCATTCCGACGACGTTGGGCAATTCCAGTGGACAATGCAACACCCCAAATGTCCATAATTGCTACAGAATGGCTCCTGAGTTTAAACACTTCCTCTGGCCACCAAACTCTCAAGACATGGATATTATTGAGTATATCTGGGATTCCTACTCTTACGGATTTATGGACAGCCCTGCAGTATTCATAGTGTCATTTCCCCCCAACACTATATCTGACATTACTCGAGTCTATGCCACGTTGTGTTGCGGCACTTCTCAGTGCTCGCGGGGGCTTACGTGGTACTAGGCAGGTGTACCAGTTTCTTTGGTTCTTCAGTGTTGTAGGCATATGGACTTTCGATCGTTAGAGGACTAATAAACAATAAGACTTCATAATAGTGGATTCCAGTAAAAAATACTATTATCATTTGTACGTAAACACACAATGACGACTTAACAGGTGCAGAAGCGTAGTTTGTATGGTGATCTGAGCGAGTTAGGCGTGCCTTCGTGATGTACGCACCACGGCCCGTCTTTCTCGTGGGCCTCCGTGTACAGCCAGTGTCACACGCTCGCCTCTACCAATTATTGTACCAGTAACACAATAACGTGTGATGTGTTACCTATCAGCCAGGCGTAACGAAACACCTCTGAATACAATTTTGTGCGACCTTCAACTAGAAAAGTTTCTGAGCAAATGAGATACCACATAATTTCTGATTAATTTAGTGTAAGATTGTTTTATGTGATCTCTAGCTGTTTTAAAAATAAAAGGTCAATACATTAAAATATTAGCCTAGAAAATTTGTGTACGACCGCTGCCCCACGGCGAGAAGCAAGAAATGCAGCGTCTTCAGAAGGAGGAAGGCATGAATACTCGCGCCGCCCCACAGCGTAAAACGCAATTCTCATCTCCGGCGTGAATGTTTAGGGAAATTATGAAAACTTTCCTATACCGTTAAAGGACAGACAGCTACGCAAATATCGTCACACCAAGTCGTTCACATCCCATGATCTTGACTGCAACGTGAGTATGAAGATATAATTGCTCTACAATCACGGGATCAGAAATGGTCCAAATGGCTCTGAGCACTATGAGACTTAACATCTGAGGTCATCAGTCCCCTAGAACCTAGAACTACTGAAACCCAAGTAATCTTAGGACATAACACACATCGATGCCCGAAGCAGGATTTGAACCTGCGACCGTAGCGGTAGCGCGGTTTCAGAGTGAAGCGCCTAGAACCACTCGGCCACAACGACCGGCTCAATCACGGGATCAAATTTCCTGAGAGTCATAGGGAGAGTGGCATATAATGGAACAGACTTATGGAGGATAATTGGTCAATGTTATGCTGGCTCGCTTTTGCTGGGGGATCAAACAATACTGCTCCTAACAAGCACAGAAACGTAAAACATACAAGATCAAATATTTGCCTGATTATAACATTTTTGAGCAGTATACTCCACGAATATCTACTTTCTCCTCATTATCTACATTAGATTTATATCAACTTTTCACTCTACTGAATAAATGTTTGATACTACAAAATGTTACAAATGTGTGTGAAATCTTATGGGACTTACGTGCTGAGGTCATCAGTCCCTAAGCTTACACACTACTTAACCTAAATTATCCTAAGGACAAACACACACCCATGCCCGAGGGAGGACTCGAACCTCCGCCGGGACAAGGCCCCACAGTCCATTACTGCAGGGCCTGAGACCGCACGGCTAATCCCGCGCAGCTGTTTGATACTCAACAAGTGTTTTTCGTTTAGTTGTGCGATCAATGTAATGCATAGTGTTTAGAGTTGTTCATACTTTTTACTAAATAAAAATATGTTTTTATTGAGATCTAAGACGTAATAGTACTGAAGACGAATATTCGTATAGTCTTTTGGAAAATTAAAAATATAGGGAAACGTTAAATTTTGCAGTGCAAACAACTATAGCTCATGGGGAAAAACCAACTCCGGATCTAGAATCAGAAAATGAAAATTATTTCAGAGCGTATGCTGGCGTCATTGCAAAAAACTTTTGTTCCTCTGTTATACTCAGTGTACATACAGTTCCTCTCCCGTCCTCCCATCTCTGGTTAACGCGACTTCGTGGCCATCAGAGGGACACAAACATAGAAATAAATGCCACGCTCACGCTCTGTGAATGCGAGTTACCTCTTACCTACACATTTCGTTCCTTGTTTTTCAACCTTGTCCTTTCTCATTGCTGACGTTATGCTTTCTTTTGCAAAGGAAGCTCGTCTTGCTCTTGGCTTCTCTTCCAGTCGAGTAGCGGTCAAATACCAAGACCTGTCTGGCGATCGGGTTAAGGTTTCCCAGCTTTCCTCATATTACTCCAGTGAGGTCGCAGAAGTTCGCACTCGTGGTACGCGTAAAAAGCTTGTACTTGGCGCATCTCGACAAACTGAGCTACAAATGTCACTGTGCTATGCATACGAGCACTGATTCGTGCTTGGAGAGGAACGTTTCCTGCGCCGTGAATATCTCGTGCCCATAAAAGCGCACAGAAAGACCGCCGCCGCGACGTAAAACAGCGCTGGCCGCCAGATGGCAGCAGCGCTCGGGCGCGCAGGTGCGCCGCGTCCTTGGGTGACCTTTGCCTGCACTTCCGACATCCTGGCCTGAGCCGTGCCAACGTCCCTTCAGGCCGTAACTTTTTCTTTCTCCGTTGTCATCTTAAATGCACTGTGAAAATCGCTTTTATCTATTTTACAATATCTATCGATGTGTTATTAGCTTCATTATTTTTTTCTACTACAAATTCATTCCGTCACTCCTGGTCAGCGGTACAAACTGCCATTTGAAAATTCAGAAATAACTTTAAAATTAAATTAAATATTAGCATGTTTACAAATTATTATAAGTATTGTTATGGTATTGTTGTGGTCTTCAGTGTTAAGTCTGGCCCTTGCTTTGGAAGCCTCTTAATCTCTGTATAACTACTACAACCTACACCTTCCACATCTATCGACCTAGTACCTGTCTGAAACTGCTTACTGTAGTCAACCCTTAGTCTCCTTCTACAACCCCCCCTCTCTTTTCACACACACACACACACACACACACACACACACACACACACACATTTTACTCCATTATCAAATTAACTAATCCGTACGTACAAACGGGGTGATTTTGGACACCGGGGCGAATTCGGACAGTATAGCTTATTTGCTCTTTGCCACTGCATAGAAACAAACAGTTACTTATTTTAACGTCCGTGCGCCAGTTATTTTAACCCCTTCGTGGGCAAAATTATTGAGCAGTTTTTTTTGATGAATGAAGATCAGATAGTAGTTAACAGATAGGTATATTTATCATACAGAATATCACATTTGCTCCAGCTGTGAAAGTGAGGTCACACAACAAGGTGGGAAGTATTCTTCCCACTGGCCATCCTTGGAGTTAAATGACAAAAACAACTTTTTCAATATATGTCACATTTATCTGATACATTTACTTCTCTTGTTACAATGATTGTTCACAATTACTTGCCATGAAATTTTCTGAAACATGGGTCTATGCAAAGTGGTATTTGACAATATGTACAAACACAGCAAGTGCTCTTTTCCGCAGCTTTGGTACTACAATGACGGCACCTCCAGTAGGTTTCTCCTAAAATGGGTCGATGCTCCCCTACAGCCACATGACGAAAATCTTTAGGTACCTTACCCCTTTTTGCGAGAAAGACAGGTTTTTGTCCACGCCTTTTTTGGGATGAGAAGCCAGCGATCAACTGTCTGTCTAGATGGATCCTGTATGTGAGCTGATCATGCTGTCCACTTTCTCTTTTACTAATTTTCCACAGGATAAAACTGTTTACTGCAGCAACATCCACCAGGAAATAAAATATTCTGTGCCACCATTTTACAAAACGTCTGCCAATAGCATACCTTTCTCGTAATTGATCAAACTCGTCGACACCACCCATTATTTTGTTGTATTCTGCCACAACTTCAGGACAAGAAATCTCTGTACTAGTACCATCCTTGTTTTTCCTTTTCACTGTGGCTGTTTCTCATGGGTCATGAACTGAGGACAGGATAGTGACTGGACAGTTATCCATCCATCTGCTGCAGAAATGGCTCCTTTTGTTTCAAACTGGAATTCTCCTCATTCCAATTTTACGTTTTCCTTCATAAATTTGGGCAAATCAAAAATATTTACCTTATACTATAGCTTTGAGGAAAAAAATCACAAAACGTCACGCAAACAGCACTGAAAGACTCCTTTACAGAGCAACACTCAGCTATACAATGCATCTGCATGAAGGTACAGCAAAAACGGCAGGAACTTCCGATTAGAAGTAGTACCCTATTCAATTCACTAGGTGGTAGCACTGTACAGAGGTGGTAACTGTGAATCCCACGGGACTAGGAGCGAGTTCATTGTAGTGGGAAGCATGTTTCCCACGGCTCACGAAAGGGTTAAGCGCAAGATTGCATTTATCACTTTCCACAACTTTTATTTTGCGTCAATTGTTTCCCTAATAATTGAGGAACAGTCTCAGTGTTAAAATTCCGTGCATTTTCATAAAGTGGAAACTTTCTATTGTTGCGCTGAGCGGGAAGTTGTTGTAACCGTAATTGTCGATGCGCTCAGTAGCTAACAGCTTTGAGACAATTTCTGTAAAAGTTTGTTGAGTTTCTTGTGCAAGGTTATAAAATAACGACGGTTTTTGTAAAACTGTGTACTGTGTGGGGTGATTTCGGACAATGCCAGGAACGTATAAGAGCAGGAGAGGTGCTACAATACGGTGTAATTATGGCCCGGAACTTTTAGATAAAGCTGTTCGTGATATTCAGAGTGGTAAATTATTGTAAAGAAAAGCCTGAGATTTGTATGGTATACCTAAATCAACCCTACAAAATAAAGTGCAGAAAGCACATCCGAAAAAAAATGGGAGGACAGCCAGTGTTAAATAAAGAAGAAGAAGAAATGCTGAAGCAAGGTATCTTGAGGGCTGCACATTGGGGATTTCCCTTCGCTAAATTGGATATTATATATTTAGTTAAAGGCTGCCTTGTTAAATCTGGCCGAAAAGAGAAAAAATTCGTAATAATTTCCCAGCAGAAGAATGGGTGCATTTATTCCTCAAACGACAGTCAGATCTTTCTGTTCGCTTAGGCGAAAATATTAAACGAGCTCGTGCAGAATTTATCCGTAATATATAAAATTCATTATATCATTCCATATCACTTATTCGTAACAAAGAGCTACCTTAAAATATGTAAAATGTCACCAAAGTCAAATAAAAACACGTAGAATTTTAAAAAAGGCAGTAACTGTCCGAATTCGCCTTCTATATACTGTAACTTCGGACAGAGATTTAAAAAACCCATGTGTCCGAAATCACCCCAATCCATGGCGTGACTTCGTACACTTTATTTAACTGCCTCAGATAAATATACCTACACATACACGTTCTGTTTCTGGGATATTTTATTCGTTAAACAACTTCCACAACAATCAATTTAATCTAACAATGTATACGAAAGTTACAATCAAAATAACGACAAAACCGTCCGAAATCCCCCCGTTTGACGAGAATGTCTCAGCACATGTCTCATCCCTTCTTTTACTCAAGTTTCGTCATATATTTCTTTTCTACCCCTTTCTAATCAGTACCTCCTCATTAGTAATCCGATCTACCCGAACGTTCTTCAGCTACGTAGATGCACGGCAGGTCATATTACGGTGCGGGCGGATGCACCCTGTACCACTAATAGTCCTTTCCTTTCCTGTTCCACTCGTAAACAGAGCGAGGGAAAAACGACTACCTATTTGCCTCTGCATGAGATCTTATCTTATTTTCTACATCTACATCTACATCCATACTCCGCAAGCCACCTCACGGTGTGTGGCGGAGGGTACCCTGAGTACCTCTATCGGTTCTCCCTTCTATTCCAGTCTCGTATTGTACGTGGAAAGAAGGATTGTCGGTATGCTTCTGTGTGGGCTCTAATCTCTCTAATTTTATCCTCATGGTCTCTTCGCGAGATATACGTAGGAGGGAGCAATATACTGCTTGACTCTTCGGTGAAGGTATGTTCTCGAAACTTTAACAAAAGCCCGTATCGAGCTACTGAGCGTCTCTCCTGCAGAGTGTTCCACTGGAGTTTATCTATCATCTCCGTAACGCTTTCGCAATTACTAAATGATCCTGTAACGAAGCGCGCTGCTCTCCGTTGGATATTCTCTATCTCTTCTATCAACCCTACCTGGTGCGGATCCCACACTGCTGAGCAATATTCAAGCATTGGGCGAACAAACGTACTGTAACCTACTTCCTTTGTTGTCGGATTGCATTTCCTTAGGATTCTTCCAATTAATCTCAGTCTGGCATCTGCATTACCGACGATCAACTTTATATGATCATTCCATTTTAAATCACTCCTAATGCGTACTCCCAGATAATTTATGGAATTAACTGCTTCCAGTTGCTGACCTGCTATTTTGTAGCTAAATGATAAGGGACCTATCTTTCTATGTATTCGCATCACATTACACTTGTCTACATTGAGATTCAATTGCCATTCCGTGCACCATGCGTCAATTCGCTGCAGATCCTCCTGCATTTCAGTACAATTTTCCATTGTTGCAACCTCTCGATACACCACAGCATCTGCAAAAAGCCTCAGTGAACTTCTGATGTCATCCACCAGATCATTTATGTATATTGTGAATAGCAACGGTCCTATGACACTCCCCTGCGGCACACCTGAAATCACTCTTACTTCGGAAGACTTCTCTCCATTGAGAATGACATGCTGCGTTCTGTTATCTAGGAACTCCTCAATCCAATCACACAATTGATCTGATATTCCGTATGCTCTTACTTTGTTCATTAAACGACTGTGGGGAACTGTGTCAAACGCCTTGCGGAAGTCAAGAAACACGGCATCTACCTGTGAACCCGTGTCTAAGGCCCTCTGAGTCTCGTGGACGAATAGCGCGAGCTGGGTTTCACACGACCGTCTTTTTCGAAACCCATGCTGATTCCTACAGAGTAGATTTCTAGTCTCCAGAAAAGACATTATACTCGAACATAATACGTGTTCCAAAATTCTACAACTGATCGACGTTAGAGATATAGGTCTATAGTTCTGCACATCTGTTCGACGTCCCTTCTTGAAAACGGGGATGACCTGTGCCCTTTTCCAATCCTTTGGAACGCTTCGCTCTTCTAGAGACCTACGGTACACCGCTACAAGAAGGGGGGCAAGTTCCTTCGCGTACTCTGTGTAAAATCGAAATGGTATCCCATCAGGTGCAGCGGCCTTTCCTCTTTTGAGCGATTTTAATTGTTTCTCTATCCCTCGGTCGTCTACTTCGATATCTACCATTTTGTCAACTGTGCGACAATCTAGAGAAGGAAGCACAGTGCAGTCTTCCTCTGTGAAACAGCTTTGGAAGAAGACATTTAGTATTTCGGCCTTTAGTCTGTCATCCTCTGTTTCAGTACCATTTTGGTCACAGAGTGTCTGGACATTTTGTTTTGATCCACCTACCGCTTTGACATAGGACCAAAATTTCTTAGGATTTTCTGCCAAGTCAGTACATAGAACTTTACTTTCGAATTCACTGAAAGCCTCTCGCATAGCCCTCTTCACACTACATTTCGCTTCGCGTAATTTTTGTTTGTCTGCAAGGCTTTGGCTATGTTTATGTTTGCTGTGAAGTTCCCTTTGCTTCCGCAGCAGTTTTCTAACTCGGTTGTTGTACCACGGTGGCTCTTTCCCATCTCTTACGATCTTGCTTGGCACATACTCATCTAACGCATATTGTACCATGGTTTTGAACTTTGTCCACTGATCCTCAACACTATCTGCACTTGAGACAAAACTTTTGTGTTGAGCCGTCAGGTACTCTGTAATCTGCTTTTTGTCACTTTTGCTAAACAGAAAAATCTTCCTACCTTTTTTAATATTTCTATTTACGGCTGAAATCATCGATGCAGTAACCGCTTTATGATCGCTGATTCCCTGTTCTGCATTAACTGATTCAAATAGTTCGGGTCTGGTTCTTAGGCGAAACCTATGTTGACGGCTATAGAATCGTTCTGTAGTGAGCTTCAAATCCGGTTTCACTAATTTTTCTCAATAGTGCTCGTCGAAAATAACGTCGCCTTCCCTCCAGGGTTTCCCATTTGAGTTCCCGAAGTATCTCTCTAACACTTGCGCGTTGTTCGAGCCTATCCACAACAAATCTAGCAGTCCGCCTCTGAACTGCTGCGATGTCTTCCTTTAATGCGACCTTGTGCGGATCCAAAACACTTGAGCAGTACTCAGGAATGTGGTGTCCATTACAAAAAAAATGGTTCAAATGGCTCTGAGCACTATGGGACTTAACATCTATGATCATCAGTCCCCTAGAAATTTTTCTGTGATTTGTCAAAAGCATTCGATTGTGTAAACCACAACATCCTTTTAAATAAATTAGAATTCTATGGTGTCACGGGCAGTGCTGCAAAATGGTTCAAGTCATACCTCGCTAACAGGAAACAAAGGGTGTCAGTGCAAGGGACTAGTGAATTAAGTCATCAGTCATCATCAAAATGGGAAGAAATTACATGTGGTGTCTCACAAGGATCCATCTTAGGGCCATTGCTTTTTCTTGTGTACATTAATGATCTCTCATCAGTTACACTCCAGAAGCAGAGCTCGTTTTGTTTGCAGATGACACAAGTATTGCAATAAATAGTATGTCAAGTGTAGTTCTAGAAAGATCTGCTAATGATATTTTCATGGATATTAATAAATGGTTTAAAGCCAACTCATTGACATTAAATTTTGAAAAGACTCACTACATGCAATTCAGAACCTGTAAGAGGTTTCCACCCAGCATATGCATAAATTATGAAGAAGAGCAGATAGAAAAGGTTGACAATCTTAAATTCCTTGGATTACAACTTGATAATAAATTCAGTTGGGAGGCGCACCACAGAACTGCAGAAACGCCTTAACAAATCTGTATTTGCAATTCGAGTGTTAGCAGACATAGGTGACATAAAAGTGAAAAAGCTTGCATACTTTACCTACTTTCATTCCATAATGTCATATGGTATAATATTTTGGGGTAACTCTTCAAGTCAAACAAAAGTTTTCAGAGTCCAAAAGCGTGTAATACGTATTATTTGTGGAGTAAACTCAGGGACGTCTTGTAGAAACCTCTTCAAAGAACTGGGTATACTAACTACTGCCTCTCAGTATATTTACTCCTTAATGAAATTTGTCCTAAATAATATATCTCTTTTTCCAACAAACAGTTTAGTTCATACATACTATACCAGGAACCACAATGATCTGCACACGGACTTAAAAGCACTTACTTTAGTTCAAAAAGGGGTCCACTACTCAGAAACACTCATCTTCAATAATTTGCCAGCAAACATAAAAAATTTAGCTACAAATAAAGATCAGTTTAAAAGGAGCCTGAAAGACTTACTAGTGGGCAACTCCTTCTACTCCATTGACGAATTTTTTAATAGAAAAAAATGATGTGTTGTATATATTTATACTATTAGTATTGTTATTTCAGCTTAAAAAAAAGTGACATGCTCCATATCGACGAGGATCTCCTCAACACGGATCTATGGAACGAAAAACTAATCTAATCTAATCTACAACTGAAACCTAACTAACCTAAGGACAGTACACAACACCCAGTCATCACGAGGCAGAGAAAATCCCTGACTCCGCCGGGAACCCTGGCGTGGGAAGCGAGAACGCTACCGCACGACCACGAGCTGCGGACGATCTCCATTACAGACGAGCCAAATATTCCTAAAAATCTCCAAATAAACCGAAGTCGGCCATTCCCATGCCTATACCAAAGTCGGCTATGATTCTTACACACTCATTCCATTTCCTATCTCTTTGCAGTGCTGCGCGCTGCACACTATTCATTCTGTATTCGAACAAGGATTTGTTTCTCCCACTCACCTGCATTAACTTCCATTTTTCTATATTTAGAGGTAGCTGCTATTCATCATATCAACTATAAATTTCGTCTAAGTCATCATGTCACCTTCTGCAGTCACTAAACTTCTACAGCTTCCCGTACACAACAGCATCAGCAAACAACCGCAGATCCTTGCCCACCCTACCTGCCAGATAATTTATCTGTAAAGAAAATAGCAGTGGCCCTGTCACACTTCTTTGGGGCGCTACTGACGATACCTTTTTCTCTTATGAATATTCGCCATTAAGTACTGGGTTCTCATACTTAAGTAGTTTCGAGTCACTCACATATCTGCGAACCTATTCCGTATGCTCGTAGCTTCATTAACAGCCAAATGTTTATAGAAATCTAGGATATGGGATCTCCCTTTTGTCCTTCATCCACAGTTCGCGGTATATCATATGAGAAAAGGGAAAGCTGAGATTCGCACGAGTGATGCTTTATAAAACAGTGCTAATTCGTGGACAGAATCTTTCCCGCCTCAGGGAAATTTATTATATTCGAACTGAGTATATCTTGAAGAATTCTGCAGCAAATTGATGTTAAGAATATTGGTCTGTAATTTTACCCTTCTTATATGCGGGAGTCACTTGCGCTTTTTCCCAGTCGCTTGAGACTCTGTGATGCGCGAGAGATTCGCGATAAATGCAAGCTAAAAATGGAGCCAGTGCCGTAGAGAACTCTGTATAAAACCGAACTGAGATCCCATCGAGACCTAGCGACTTATTTGTTTTCAAATCTTTCAGTTGTTTCGCAGCGCCAGGGTTGCTTACTACTATGTCGTCCATACGGAAGTTTGTGCAATAGTCAAACGACGTCATGTTTGTACGATCCTGCACCGTGAACGATTTCTTAAACGAGGAATTTAAAACTTCGGCTTTCCTTTTGCTGTCTTCTACTGCCACACCAGACTGGTCGACGAGTGACTGAATAGAAACCTTAGACCTGCTTAGAAATTTCACGTAGGAACATAATTTTCTTGGGTTCTGGTCAAGATCTTTTGCTAGGGTAGTTGTTGTATGCTTTGAGCACCGCTGTTTATACGGACGCACGAATCTCTACTAACTGTAGACTGTCGTCATTTGCGCGTTCCCTTTTGAATAGAGATTGCAACAGCCTTTGCTTCCTCAGCATTTTCCGAACTTCGTTGTTAAATCACGGCGGGTTTTTCCTGTCTTTAATCCACGTACTTGACATATACTTCGCTAAAGCACGATTTACAATCCGTTTACACTTTGCCCATAGTACCTCCCTGTCAATCATTTTGGAACTAAATGATGCACTTCCCCACTTCGGTCGGGCACACAGTTTTAATCTGCCAGGAAGTTTCAGGGTCTGAAATATTTTCGTTGCATATGGGCTGTCGAACTAGCTGCTCGCGACAGTTTTTTGATAACTGTGATCAAAAGTACCTCGCAAGACTATCCTTCTGTATTCCCTGCAATGAATCCATAGACATTACAGTCTATACTCGGTAGGTTAAAGCCCCCTCCAACTAATATTGCACGATCTGAGTATTTCAGCGCTTCTGACAGTAGACTATCTGTGAATGACAAACTTCCACAACAGAATCGAGTGGCTGGTAAAAACATCCAAGAATTAACTTGATTTCACCTGTACTTGCGCGATTTAACTTTTCACACTCAAATTGGACCTCAATTGAGACAATATTTGTACCAACTGCAGTGAACATTCCCACTCCTATAGCGTCTAATATGTTTCTTAGATTGTTGTTGTTGTTGTGGACTTCAGTCCAGAGAATGGTTTGATGCAGCTCTCCATGCTACTCTATCCTGTGCAAGCTTCTTCATCTCCCAGTACCTACTGCAACCTACATCCTTCTGAATCTGCTTAGTGTATTCATCTCTTGGTCTTTCTCTTCGATTTTTACCCTCCACGCTGTCCTCCAATACTAAATTGGTGATCCCTTGATGCCTCAAAACATGTGCGACCAAACGATTTCTTCTTCTAGTCAAGTTATGCCACAAAACTCTCTTCTTCCCAATTCTATTCAGTACCTCACTAATTATGTGTCCTATCCATCTAATCTTCAGAATTATGCTGGAACACCACATTTCGAAAGCTTCTATTCTCAACTTGTCTAAACTATTTATCGTCCATGTTTCACTTCCATACATGGCTATAGTTCATACAAATACTTTCAGAAACGACTTCCTGACACTTAAATCTATACTCGTTGTTAACAAATTTCTCTTTTTCAGAAATGCTTTCCTTGCCATTGCCAGCCTGCATTTTACAGCCTCTCTACTTCGACCATCATCAGTTATTTTGCTCCTCAAACAGCAAAACTCATCTACTACTTGAAGTGTCTCATTTCCTAATCTAATTCCCTCAGCATCACCCGATTTGATTCGACTACATTCCATTTCCTCATTTTGATTTTGTTGATGGTCATCTTATATCCTCCTTTCAAGACAATGTCAATTCAGTTCAACTGCTCTTCCAAGTCCTTTGCTGTCTCTGACAGAACTACAATCTCATCGGCAAACCTCAAAGTTTTTATTTCTTCTCCATGGATTTTAATTCCGATTCCAGTTTTTTCTTTTGTTTTCTTTACTGCTTGCTCAATATACTGATTGCATAACATCGGGAATTGGCTGCAACCCTGTCTCACTCCCTTCCCAACCGCTGCTTCCCTTTCATGCCTCTCGACTCTTATAACTGCAATTTGGTTTCTGTACAAATTGTAACTAGCCTTTCACTCCCTGTATTTGACCCCTGACACCTTCAGAATTTCAAAGAGGGTATTCCAGTCAACATTGTCAAAAGGTTTCTCTAAGTCTACAAATGCTAGAAACGTATATTTGCCTTTCCTTAATCTTTCTTCTAAGATAAGTCGTAGGATCAGTATTTCCTCATGTGTTCCAACATCATTTAGATATACGTCCATTAATCCGAAATATCTCAAAGCTTTCCATTTCAGGTTTCAGCCAGCTCAAAGTCCCGAGAATAATTTGATTGAGAGAACTTTCCTGGTAGGCAGTAAATTCAGAAACTTCGTTACAAATACTTCGACAATTTATTGATAAAATTTTGTCAGTCGAAGTGTCTTTACTCTGAAAGCGATGTGATTTCGTTTCTTGCGTGTTGCTGGAGAGTGTTCTTCAGACTACCTCAGAGTACTCCCTAGCCTAAAAAGCCACCATATGCACTCCACAAATATTCTTCTACCTAAGCAGCTGCTATCTTTGTATAGTGCGCTGCTGGTCTATCAAGGGGACCCCTACAAATCCCCACCTGATAATGCAGGTCCTTAAATCTGCAGCCAAGATAGTCATGGCGTCAACGAAGTCTTTGGTTGAGACCCTCCAGTGACTATAAACCGAGGAACCCTGATCAACTCTGGGAACAACGCTGCAATTCACGAGCTGTGCTTGCGCTCAGCACGAGAGGCCAGCAGCCTTCACCACCTCCGCCAGCCACATGTATGAACTGGGCGTCATTGGTGCCAACGTGAGCAACAGCTTGCGGACGACTGCTCCTCACACGCTCAACAGCTGCAGCCGAGGCCTCCTACACACATCGGACGAGATTCTAATTACAAGTTACCTTTTTTTCCGGCACTGAATGCTATCATTTCTCAGGCGCTCCTTAACTCGCCTAACATTGGAGCGCCCTATAACTAACAAACCTATACCCCTGCTGAAAGAATGCCCACCTGTCCACTCCCAAGGGGAATAGGTGCGGCCAGACGGCCATCCTCACATTGACTCCGCTCCTCAAGCGACATGAAGGCATCACCATTGCCAAAAATTCTCGGTATTCTTGCCGCATCAGTTCTGGATAAAAATCTCGAGCTTTCGACGATTACCTCCATCGTCATCGTCAGGAGCAACTGACTGTCTTCACTGCTGCTTTTTTTTTCTTTACTGAATTTCAATTCCCCCCGAAGGGGGCGGGCTGGCAGCAACTTAGTATGCCGCTCTTCAGCCTACAGACTTTGTTAAAAAGAGGAAGAGAATAAATTTAAAAAAAACAGGCGATAAAATTGGGGACTTAAATAGTAACATGGCGAAAAAATCGTGGAACTTAAAACATAGAACAGAGGGAAGATGATGCTAATAAAATACATTCGAAGCAGACAGATAAAATAATAGACAGACAATTAAAAAACACGACGACAGTCTGGTTTCTGTTCGCAAAAGACATAAAATTCACACCGAAGCGACAGCATGGTTTCTGTTCACAACACTAGAAAGACGAACAACACTGAACATTCACTGGAACACTGCACTAAAAAGTTGGCAAATGTGACATACCACAGCCGAGAGCAGGTGGGGGGAAACTGGACAGGTGATGGGAAAATAAAAAAGGGGGGGAAGGAGAGGAAAAGCGTAGGGGGGAGGGGGGAAAAGAGCCGATGGAGGTTGAGGACCCATAAGAAGGGTGGGGGTGCTGGACAGACACGACAGGGAGTGGGGAAGGCAGAGGAGGGGAATACAAAAGGACTCGGTGGGGGGGGGGGGGCGGGAGAAAGGAGGTAGGGAGAGGTTTGGTGGGGAGAAAACTGGATGGAAGGGGGGAGGGGGATCCCAGGGAAAGGACAGAGGAAAGGAGGGGGGTGACGATCAGAGTTGATAGGAGGGATAGATGGAGGGAGAGAGGGCATCGTCCAAAAGGGGGAGTTGATGGAAGCCACCTTGGGAAAGGAGATGAAGGGTGTAGACATGGAAGATAGGGGGGACACAACAGTGAAGGCGTGGCAGGGGGCGGGGATGGAAGAGGAGAGGAGCAACGAGGGTGTAAGGGGGATCAAGGCGGCGGGAGGTGTAGAGTATGCGGATACATTCAAGGAATAGTAGCAGATGGGGGAAGGAATGAAGTCATAGAGGATCCACGTGGGGGACGGGAGGCGTATATGGAAGGCGAGGCGAGGTGCGTGACCATCAAGAATCTGGAGCGACTTATACAATTTGGGGGGGGGGGGGGGGTGGCAGATATCCAGGCGGGACTAGCATAACAGAGGATGGGACGGATTAAGGATTTGTACGTGTGGAGGATGGTAGAGGGGTGCAACCCCCTAGTCTGGCTAGAGAGGAGTTTGAGGACTCGGAGGCGGTTGTGTGCTTTGGATTGGATGGAGTGGAGATGAGGGATCCAGGTGAGGTGACGGTCAATGGTAAGGCCAAGGTAGGTTAGGGCGGTCAGGACGAGCATAGACGGTAAGGGAGAAATCTAGGAGCCAGAAGGAGCGAGTGGTAAGATACGATGATTGCCTGGGTCTTGGAAGGTTCACTGCTGCTGCGGTAGCCTTTTTTATAACCCGTGGACGGCTTCTGATTGGTCGGCGATTATGTACTGCTGTCACAGACGGTGTCACTGTGTGCGCCGGTGGCGCCACCACTTCCACGGGAACATAAACTTTGGAAGGAATGTCTCTGCTGCTTCTCTGCATCAAGCGCTCGCTTCAATGCACAGCTCAGATGGTATCCGCTATCGTGCTTAAAGTTCTTTTGTCTCTTTCTCATTTCAACAGCCTCCTTAACAGAATCCCAGTACGGGGAGGCATGGGACAGAATTTTTGTTTCATCTAACAATATTTTATGTTTGTTCGTGAGGCTGTGCTCCGCAGTTGCCAATTTCTCCAGTTCTCTATTTTTAATATGGCGTTGGTGTTCTGCACAGCGGTCGGAAACGGTACGAATCATCTGACCCATATAATTGCTTCCACACTCACAGATAATATTATAAACTCCAGGGATCCTGAGGCCGAGGTTGTCCATAACAGGGCGCATCATCTCCTTAATTTTCTTAGGAGGACGAAAAATCGGTCTTATACCTCGTCTACGCAGGATTCTTCCAATTTGGTGGAAATCCCGCTACAAAAAGGAAGAACCGCAATCGGTGTTTCATCCTGTGAGTGTGCAGCATTTTCACGTTTCCTGTTTTTGGAGAACGCTGCCTTCATATCGCGTGGATCATAGCCATTGTTTCGGAGCACGTACTTCAGGGGGTTAATCTCGGACCGTAAGTGGTCCTGGTCAGAAACAGTTTTTGCTCTGTATACAATCGCGTTCAAAACGGCTCTCTTCTGAGCAGGATGATGGGAACTCTGTGCATTCAGGTACAAATCGGTATGCGTCGGCTTACGGTATACAGAATGGCCAAGATGCCCGTCCGCCTGTCGTTGTACTAAAACGTCTAAGAAAGGCAGTCTCCCTTCTCCATCTCGATAGTGAACTGGATGTTCGAATGTACGCTGTTCATGTGTTCTATGAATTGTTCGAGATCTTCTGCGCCGTGTGGCCACATCATACATGTATCGTCAACGTAACGGTAAAGTAAGGATGGACAGAGGAGAGCCGAATTTAATGCACGTTCCTCAAAATTGTCCGTAAAAACGTTAGCCAGTGATGGAGACAACGGAGAGCCCATCGCCATACCGTCCGTCATTTCATAAAATTTGTTACCATACAAGAAGTAGGTGGTTGTCATCACGTGCCGGAACAACTTTATAGTTTCAGGAGGAAAAAGATCCGCCAGCACTTTCAAAGTGTACTCCACAGGAACTTTTGTGAACAGCGATACCACATCCAAGCTGACTAAAATGTCATATGAACCAACTCTAATCTGTTGTGATGTTCACTCCGGCCGACTATTATCGTCCTAGCAGAGGTAATCGTCGAAAGCTCGAGATTTTACCCAGAACTCACGCGGCAAGAACATCGTGAATGTTTGACATATAAGTGCCGTCGCGAAAAACTTCGTTCCCATCACCATTGCCACTTACCCTGTGGAGAGGGCGGGTCCACTGCTTTATGTGCACTGGAAGGTGCCTCAGCAGTACAGCCAATGGGAGAAACAAGCGACACCCGAGGTGTCCCATGGGACGCGCCAGGTTCCTCACCACCGCTACACCTCAAGGCAGCGGCCTGAAGACAGCTGACTACAGCTAAAAGCATATTCAGGTGTTCGCGAGCTGTGGCCAGCTCCTCCTGCGTCTGCACATGGCACGCACACGTCCTATCCATCCAGGGCTAACTGAAGACGTAAAATATAAAAGCGCACAGAGCAACCTAGACGCGGAACTTGTTACTCTCCTTATGTGGTACCAACGTAGGCTGACGCCTTAATGAGCTGTGTAGCTAGCTGTGCAGAAGAAATGACAGCTGCGCTAAAGAGTGCCTAACTCTGCACTTTACAGTTACAAATACGCGAGATTACACCTCGTAAATAGAAAAACACGCACGAAATTCAAGAAATATGCTACTAAGAAAACACAGAAGAAGATAAATATATAAGTTGCTGCTCTCCAGATGTGTACCGGGAGACAGTGAAGCCTCCTCTTGTTTCGGTTGTTCAACGTCAACGGTTCACTTCTGCACAAGGATGCACTCGAGACAAATACCTTCAGGAAAGACTTTCCTTTTCAGAAACCTATTTCGATCATCGTTATTTTGCCAGCCGAGCAGCACAACATCTGCATCTACATCTACATTTACATCTACATGACTACTCAAATTCATTCTTACATTGCTGGAAGAGGGTTCATCCAACCACCTTTAGCCTCTTCTCTACCGTTGCAGTCTCGAATGGACTGCGGGAAAAACGGACTGTTGAATATTTCCGTACGAGCTCTGATTTCTGTCATTTTATTACAATGATCGTTTCTCCCTGTGTAGGTGGTTAGATTATTTTCGCATTCGGAGGATAAAAGTGGTGATTCAGATATCGTGAAGAGGACTCACCACAGCGAAAAACGACTTCATTTTAATGATTGCTACCCCAAATAGTTTATCACATCCACGACACCCTCTCCACTATTTAGTGATAGTGCAAAATGAGCTGCCCTTCTTTGAACTTTTGCGATCTCCTCGGTCAATCCTGCCCAGTAAGGAACCCCAACAGTACTCTGGTAGAGGACAAATAAGCGTAGTGTAAGCAGGCCGGACGCTGTGGCCGACCGGTTCTAGGTGCTTCAGACCGGAATTGCGCTGCTGCTACGGTCGCAGGTTTGAATCTTGCCTCGGGCATGAATGTGTATGATGTCCTTAGGTTAGTTAGATTTAAGTAGTTCTAAGTCTAGGGGACTGATGGCCACAGATGTTAAGTCCCATAGTGCTTGGAGTCATTTTTGTAAGCAGTCTCTTTAGTAGATGTATAGCATCTTCTAAGTGTTCTGCTAGCAAAACTTAGTCTGTGGTTCTTATTCCCCACAACATTTTCTGTGTGATGGCTTCACTTTAAGTTGTTCGTAATTGAAATCCCCAGGTATTTAGCTGAATCGACAACCTTTAAATTTGTGTGATTTATCGTGTAACCTAAATTTAACTGATTCCTTTTAGTACTCATGCGGCTGACCTCACACGTTCTACTGTTTAAGTTCAATTGTAACTTTCTGCACCATAGAGATACCTCATATTTTTAGTGTAAGTCCCTAATATAATTCCCTCAGCAACGCCCGGTTTAACTCGACTACATTCCATTACCCTTATTTTTCTTTTTGATATTCGTTTTTTAACCTGATACTATCCATTCTGAACTCTTTCCGAGCAGGCCTCGGAAGGCTCACCTCTGTCGACTGGCCGCCGTGTCATCCTCAGCCAATAGGCGTCATTGGATGTGGATACGGATGGGCATGTGGCCAACATCCCCGTCTCCCAGCAGTTGTCAGCTTTCGTGAGTGGAGCCTCTACTTCGCAATCAAGAAGCTCTTCAATGGGTCTCACAAGGGTTGTGGGCTTCCGGCTATCCAAAAGCGCCCCGCAGACCCAGATAGTCACCCACCAAGTGCTAGCTAAGCTTGACACTTAACTTCAGCGATGTGATGAGAACTGCGGCAAGCCCTTTTCTAAACATTCATGGTGTTGTCTGTTTGTACTATATCGTGTCTCCCTACCACTTTCGCGCAACGACGCTCTGAGCGTGTTTTTTAGGGAATTAACTAGTTTGAACCTGGGACCTGTTGCTGGTAAGGAGACGCCAGACCACACATGACATGTAGAATTCAGAAGAGTTCAGTGAGACTAGCGATGATATAACCAAATACTAAATGATCTCAACGTCACCTCCACTGCACTCCCTGTAAAAGAATCTTAATACTAACTAAATTTAATGGAATGGGTTCAAGGCTTTCCTATTTTTAGTTAGCTGGGAAAATAACGTCGAAAAACCAGTTAAGTTTACCATTGGAAATTTTATTCTACTCACAAAACATCGTTTATAAATTGCGCTATTGATAAAAGGAAATATTTTAATACAGGATGGTAAAAACCAACTGCGTTCAACAAAAATGTGAACGAATATTCCCTGAATGGGTTTCCAAGTTCTACAATCGATCGAAGGATGACCTATGCCATATCACATCTATAATCTAGGTTTAATTTAAGTTTCACAAAAGAGAAGACTATCAAAATGGTCTACAGTGACCCTCAATTATCTTTAATTACTTATCTAACTTGTCGTAAATTACAGTGGCTGATGTGGCTTCTCAATAACTATATAACAGAAAAATTATCGCGTTTCAGATTTTTACTTCAAGTGGCAAATGTGAACACCATGAGTTTTAATTAACGATCGACACTAGTATTACGCAAAAAGGGGGTGTAACAGATGAGACTTCTGCAGTTCTGAGTGAAGCCTTATGCCCTCAAAAATGCGGCATCGCGTGCGTTCATTACCTTGTCGGTGTTTAACCAGCGTCAGGGCGGCAGCGGCCGGCGCAGCAGCCATCCAGCTCGCCGTCTCGGAACCAACTCTCCTCTAACTTCTCCTTACTACAATTCACTGAAGTGTTCGTTAAAAAAAAACTATCTGGCTGTGTTTTAATCTGACCAATCAGGGTCTCAATGTTAACCTTAAGCTCCGCCTACAAAAATTCTGTCTATCCAATGAGAAACGTTATACTTTTCGTGGTGGGGCAATGATTTTAAAGTTTGCAACGTAACAGAGACGCTAAAAAGTCTCACGCTAAAACGTGCGGGTAGTGTGGTCCTTTTAGCGTTATCGTAAGATCTATACTGTTCTTCTGGAGAGCTCTATCTTTTAACATGGGCTGGGGGGTGGTCCTTGACGTACCTGAGACACGAAAAAGTCTCACGCTAAAACTTGCGGGTGGTAGTGGCCCTTTTTGTGTTATCGTAAGATCTATACTGTTTTTATGGAGGGCTCTAGCTTTTAACATGGGCTGGGGGGTGGTCCTTGACGTACCTGAGACGCGAAAAAGTCTCACGCTAAAATGTGCGGGTGGTGAGCCATAGTGGTTAGCTGGAGACGAGGGTGTCCATCCCTTATCGTAGGGCCTTCTAGCTTAACACGGTTCTGCTCTCGGCTTCTGTCCTCGTTTCTCCCCTCAGAACTGCGTCTGCCTCACGGTGGGAAGGTACGAGATGCATGTAGGCATTCTTGTGTTAGTCTGTGGTATTCCATTTGCTCACTCGTTACTCGTATTACTTTGGTTAATTTAATGTCACGATTTATTCGGAGCTATGTGACATACTACTGGATTTGCTTTTCATGTCAGGGTTTTCATGTAAGGTGTTGGATTTGCCTGACACCTTACACTTTGGCACTATCCCTTCCATTCAACTGCTACTCCAAGTCCTTGGCCGTCTGTGATGTAATTAAAATATTATTGGAAAACCTCAAATTTTAACTTCTTCTCACTGCACATTAGTTCCCTTTCTTAATTTTTGCTTGGTTTCCTCTACTTTTTGCCCGTTGTTTAGAATGAATAACATTATGGATGGCTACAACCCTATCACACTCTCTTCTCAACTGCTGTTACCCATTCATGTTTTTCGACTCTTGTAACCGCATTCGGGATTCTGTAAAAGTCGTAAATAGTTTTTCGATACTTGTTCGTTATTGATCTATTCACGCAGTTTTTTTTATTACAGAGGGCAGCTAACCCTCTGAACAAACACGCTGAGCTACCGTGCCGGCTACCAACTGAGCTACTCAAGCACGACTCACGGCACTTCCTCACAGCTTTACTTCCGCCAGTACCTCGTCTCCTACCTTCCAAACTTTACAGAAGCTCTCCCGCGAACCTTCCAGGACTAGCACTCCTGAAAGAAAGGATGTTGGGGAGACATGGCTTAGCCACAGCCAGGGGGATGTTTCCAGAATGAGATTTTCACTCTGCAGCGGAGTGTGCGCTGATATGAAACTTCCTGGCAGATAAGTTTGCAAAGTAGGAGACGAGGTACTGGCGGAAGTACAGCGGTGAGGACAGGGCGTGTGTCGTGCTTGGGTAGCTCAGTTGGTAGAGCACTTGCCCGCGAAAGGCAAAGGTCTCGGGTTCGAGTCTCGGTTCGGCACACAATTTTAATCTGCCAGGAAGATTCACCAGAAACGTAGGTTTATCTTTCTTCAGCCAATATTCTGAGGCAAGTGTGGGAATCAGTATTGCCTCACACGTCCCTACATTTCTCCAGAACCCAAACTAAGTTTATCCGAGGTAGGCTTCTACTAGCTTTCCAGTCTTCTCTAAATAATTATTGTAAACACACTGACTAGCCAAAAATTTCATGACCACCTGGTTAATGGAGTGTTGATTCACCTCTGGAACACAAGACAGCGATTCAGCACTACATCGGTTCGACAAGTCCTTCGTAGCTTTCTGGACATATGTGGCACCTAACGCTCCTGGACACGTCATGAAATTCCCATCAATTATCGCCCGGTGGTTTGTTATGGCGCAGATGTCGTCGCCCTATAGCGCCCCTCGTGTGATCCATTGATTCAGGGCAGGCGAATTTGGTGGCCAAGACATCAGTGTGAGTTCACTGACATGCTGTCCTAACCACTGTACTCATCAGGGAAGACATCGTGCAGGTGTCCCACAGCAAAATCTACACATCCCACTGCTGTCAAGGTGCCTTCCATTACTACCAGAGGTCCTATGGAAACTATACTAGACTCCGTTTAGCAAGAGTAATAGGAGGCAGATTTCAGACTACCTAACAGATCAAAACGAAAATTTCTGTTCCGACACTGACAATGTTGAGTGTTTATGGAAAAAGTTCAAGGCAATCATAAAATGCGTTTTAGACAGGTACGTGCCGAGTAAAACTGTGAGGGACGAGAAAAACCCACCGTGGTTCAACAAAGTCAGGAAACCACTGCGGAAGCAAAGAGAGCTTCACTGCAAATTTACAAGCAGCCAAAACCTCTCAGATAAACAGAAGCTAAACGATGTCAAAGTTAGCGTTAGGGGGGCTATGCGTGAAGCGTTCAGTGAATTCGAAAGTAAAATTCTATGTACCGACTTGACAGAAAATCCTAGGAAATTCTGGTCTTACGTTAAATCAGTAAGTGGATCGAAACAGCATATCCAGACACTCTGGGATGATAATGGCATTGCAACAGAGGATGACACGCGTAAAGCTGAAATACTAAACACCTTTTTCCAAAGCTGTTTCACAGAGGAAGACCGCACTGCAGTTCCTTCTCTAAATCCTCGCACGAACGAAAAAATATCTGACGTCAAAATAAGTGTCCAAGGAATAGAAAAGCAACTGAAATCACTCAACAGAGGAAAGTCCACTGGACCTGACGGGATACCAATTCGATTCTACACAGAGTATGCGAAAGAACTTGCCCCCTTCTAACAGCCGTGTACCGCAAGTCTCTAGAGGAACGGAAGGTTCCAAATGATTAGAAAAGAGCACAGGTAGTTACAATTTTCAAGAAGGGTCGTCGAGCAGATGCGAAAAACTATAGGCCTATATCTCTGACATCGATCTGTTGTAGAATTTTAGAACATGTTTTTTGCTCGCGTATCATGTCATTTCTGGAAACCCAGAACCTACTCTGTAGGAATCAACATGGATTCCGGAAACAGCGATCGTGTGAGACCTAACTCGCTTTATTTGTTCATGAGACCCAGAAAATATTAGATACAGGCTCCCAGGTAGACGCCATTTTCCTTGACTTCAGGAAAGCGTTCGATAAAGTTCCTTGCTGTCGCCTGATAAACAAAGTAAGAGCCTACGGAATATCAGACAAGCTATGTGGCTGGATTTTAGCAAACAGAACACAGCATGTTCTTCTCAATGGAGAGACGTCTAGAGACGTTAAAGTAACCTCTGGCGTGCCTCAAGGGAGTGTTATGGGACCATTGCTTTTCACAATATATATATAAATGACCTAGTTGATAGTGTCGGAAGTTCCATGCGGCTTTTCGCGAATGATGCTGTAGTATACAGAGAAGTTGCAGCATTAGAAAATTGCAGCGAAATGCAGGAAGATCTGTAGCGGATAGGCACTTGGTGCAGGGAGTGGCAACTGACCCTTAACATAGACAAATGTAATGTATTGCGAATACGTATAAAGAAGGATCCTTTATTGTATGATTATATGATAGCGGAACAAACACTGGTAGCTGTTACTTCTGTAAAATATCTGGGAGTATGCGTGCGGAACGATTTGAAGTGGAATGATCATATAAAATTAATTGTCGGTTGAGATTCATTGGGAGAGTCCTTAGAAAACGCAGTCCACCAACAAAGGAGGTGGCTTACAAAAACTCGTTCGACCTATACTTGAGTATTGCTCATTAGTGTGGGATCCGTACCAGGTCGGGTTGACAGAGGAGATAGAGAAGATCCAAAGAAGAGCGGCGCGTTTCGTCACAGGGTTATTTGATAGCGTTACGGAGATGTTTAGCAAGCTCAAGTGGCAGACTCTGCAAGAGAGGCGCTCTGCATCGCTGTGTAGCTTGCTGTCCAGGTTTCGAGAGGATGCGTTTCTAGATGAGGTATCGAATATGTTGCTTCCCCCTACTTATACCTTCCGAGGAGATCACGAATGTAAAATTAGAGAGATTCGAGTGCGCAAGGTGGGTTTCCAGCAGTCGTTCTTCCCGCGATCGATACGGGACTGGAATAGGAAAGGGAGGTAATGACAGTGGCACGTAAAGTGCCCTCCGCCACACACCGTTGGGTGGCTTGCGGAGTATAAATGTAGATGTAGATGTAGAATGTCCGCCATACGAAGGGGTGCCCTAAAAACGGAATTAATTTACAAAACAACCTTATCCTCTCAGAATACTCTCCGTTACAACTAATACATTTGTCCTACCGGTGCTTCCACTGTTCAAAACTTTTTTTAGTCATTTTTAGAAATGGCTGGCAGCTCCTCCCTCGGTTTTTTCTTAACTTCTTCAGTGTTGTCAAATCAGTGTCCTTTCATGTCCCTTCTGCTGCGTGGAAATAAGGAAAATCACACGGAACCGGGTCAGGCAAGTAAGGTATAGGAGGCAGTGGAAAGATGCAATTTTTAGCCAAAAACTGTCTGATAGAGATGGCTGTATGTGCAGGTGCGTTGTCATGGTGGAAAAACCAGTCTCCTGTCTGCCTGAAATCGGGTCTTTTTTGACGAACACTGTGGCATAATCTTCTTAAAACTTCAAAATAAAAGGTTTGATTGACGGTCTGACCTGAGGGACAAACTCTGAAGGAATAACGCCCTTGGCATCAAAAACGTAAATCAGCATTGTTTTGATGTTTGATTTGATTTGACAACAATTTGTTTGGGTGGGGTGACACTGACGTCTTCCATTGGGTTGACTGTTACTAAGGTTCATAACCATATTACCATGACTCATCACCAGTAATGTCCTTTGACAGAAAATCTGGATTAGTTTCAAGCTCTTGTTACAAAGCATGATATGTTTCAACTTGACGTTCCTTTTGATTGTCAGTCAGAACCTGAGGAACGAACTTGGCAGATATCCTTTTCATTCCCAAACCTTCCTTTAAAATTCGAGCTCCAACATAATCCACGAATCTCTGACAGGTGATCAATTGTCTGTCGATGGTCTGTGAGCACAATCTCCCGAATTTTTCCAATATTTTCATCGATTCGGGCAGTTGATGGACGTCCAGAACGAGGTTCGTCATCAGTCGACAAGTCGCCATTTCTAAATCGAGCAAACCAATCGTACACATGAGTTTTTCCCATTGCGTCATGTTGGTAAACTGTTTTCAGCATTGAAACAGCTTCGGCAGCATTTTTGCCGAGTAGAAAACAAAATTTCACAGATGCACATTGTTTACTTAGGCTTCCCGTGATAAAAAACGAAACAAGAACAGATTAGCGCTAGCAAAATCAGTCACTGCAGATGAACAGAACAAGCCAGGTCGACAGCATAGGCAACGCGTTGTGCTATACACGCCTAGGGACAGAAATGTGTACATATTTCGAACGGCCTGGATGACGGCGTATCCGAACACGATTAACGACCTGTTGTAACAAAGACCATGATTCATTCAACCAGGCGACACCATTCTATTGTTCCGCGGTTTAGTCTCCATGATCCCAAGCCCACTGCAGTCGTAATTGGCAATCTTGCTGGGTCAAAATGAGACAACATAGTGGTTAATCTTCTGCCAATCCCCATGTTCAACGGTGTGCACTGAATATCCAGGAAACACTTGTGCCTGTGAGATAAAATAGCACACCCCAGTAATTGTGAATATTAATTTTGAAAACAGACGCACATGTGTGCGCGTCCTGTTGTGACGATTCAAGATAGCGGCCGTGAAAGACGTACAATACGTGGGCTCCGTGTTTAATGACAAAAAATGAGTATATGAGTATGATAATACACTGAATAGTCAAAGAAACTGGTACACCTGCCTAATATCGTGTGGAGCCCCCGCGAGCACGCAGAAGTGCCGCAACACAACGTGGCATCGACTCGACTAATGTCTCGAGTACTGCTGGAGGGAACTGACACCATGAATCCTGCAGGTTGTCCATCAATCCGTGAGAGTACGAGGGGTTGGGGATCTCTTCTGAATAGCAAGTTACAAGGCACCCCAGATAAGTTCAATAGTGTTCGTGTCTGGGGACTTTGGTGGACAGCGGAAGTCTTTAAACTCAGGAAAGTGTTCCTAGAGACACTCTGTTGCAATTATGGACGTGTGGGGTGTCACATTGTCCTGCTGGAAATGCCAATTCCGTCGGAATGCACAATGGACATGAATGGATGCAGGTGTTCAGACAGGATGTTTACGTACATGTCACCTGTTAGTCACATCTAGACGTATCAGGGGTCCCATATCACTCCAACTGCACACGCCCCACACAATACAGAGGCTTCAATAGCTTGAGCAGTCCCCTACTGAAATGCAGGGTCCATGGATTCATGAGGTTGTCTCAATACCCGTACACATCCATCAGCTCGATACAATTTGAAACTAGACTCGTCCGACCAGGCATCATCTTTCCAGCCATCAACAGCATAATGTTGGTGTTGACGGGCCCAGGCGAGACGTAAAGCTTTGTGTCGTGCTGTCATCAACGGCACTCGAGTAGGCCTTTGGCTCCGAAAGTCGAAGTCGATGATGTTTTTTTGAATGGTCCGCACTTTGACACTTTTTGATGTTCCAGCATTGAAATCTGCAGCAATTTGCGGAAGGATTGCACTTTTGTAGCGTTGAACGGTTCTCTTCAATCGTCGTTGTTCCAGTTCTTGCAGGATCTTTTTCCTGCTGCAGCGATGTTGGAGATTTGATGTTTTACCGGATTCCTGATATTCCGGGTACAGTCGTTAAATGGTCGTACGGGAAAATCCCCACTTCATCGCTACCTCGGAGATGCTGTGTCCCATCGCTCGTGCGGCGACAGCAACACCACGTTCAGACACACTTAAATCCTGAAACCAGACACTGTAGCAGCAGTAACCGACCTAACAACTGCGCCAGACACTTGTCTTATATAGGCGTTGCCGACCGCAGCTCCGTATTCTGCTATTTCCATATCTCTGTATTTGAATACGCATGCTTATGCCAGTTTCTTTGTCTCTTCAGTGTATATGTGTCACTTGTCATATTTTAATAAAAAAAACGCTGGAAGATAAGAGAAAATAACGATTAAACCACTTGTAAGTACAGTAACTGTGACCAGCTCGCAAAACATGAGTCCTTGCAGCGAAATACAGACGATATCCTTTGTAAACTGGCTAGAGAAGAAAAAAATCACTAACGTCCACTGATACTGCTTAATAAAGCTGCAAAAGTACTTGAAATATTTACAGTCTTTCAAATGTGCAAATGTACTGCAAACTTTGCCAGACAAAAGGCCTCAAACTTCACACGCCAAATTCAATGCGGAACTGGGTTGTAGGTGCCACCAAGAAACCTGCTAAATGACGTAGAGACAAACAAAATTGCAGAAGAAACGTGTGCAAATCAAGCCACAATCAAAATTGCGTCAACAGACATAACGAGAAAGCTAGGAAAGCAATCTTTCAGTGTAAAAATTTACTCGGATAGTCACGGTAGTGGTCTCGCGAAAATTCCACGTAATGATCACGATGCTATAAAAACATGGAGCACCTATAAACGAAACCACAAAAAATATAAAAGTCGTAACTCCACTAAATGCAAACGAATTTACAGTCATAGTGAGGATTGGAGGTGTCAATGACGTCTATAAGAAAGTATTATCTAGTGATGCCCAAAATTTAAAGATAGTATTGGAATATAATACGAACAAAACATTCATCGTCATTGGAATACCTCATAACATAACCTTATAAACGAATCTTGTATAAATATAGAAATTACTAGAATAACAAATAATTTGAAAATATATGTAAAATGCAAAAAAACTCTCAGTTTTTACTTGTTGACCACTTGGGGAGAGACAATTTCACTTGAGATGGCATGCATATAAACGGTAAGGGCAAGAGGCTGCTCAGCTATAAAATTCTGCAAATGTTGATTGCAGCTGACAGAAGTAATAATGTGCCTAATATAGCAGAACCACCATTAGAATGGCAGCTACAAACAGTAGCACAGCAACATCAACAACTGCAACAGCAGAACAATCACCATCAATTGCTACAGAAGAGATATCATCGTAGCAATACCATCATCAGGAACAACAGCATTAAGAGAAGAAGCATTAATATCACCCAACGAACATCAGAACTACCACCATCAGAGGCAGTTGCTATGCTGTGTTACCAGTGACGGCAGCAACAACATCCCTAGTATCAGAAACTTTATCGCCAGAATCATAAGCAATAAGGGAAGAAGTAACAAGATGAAGAAGCAGCAACAACGTGTCATGACACTTGAATTACGTAACCATTACGGCACCTCACCTCAACCTCTCGATACCAGCAATATTCTACTGTCTTTCTGTAAAATACTTAACATATTTCTGTGACAACATTCAGATCTGATTTCATTAATGTAGAGGTACTTTGATACATCGATATGTTTATATTGCAATGATATTATTCTTAAATGTATTCTTTTTTTGTCACCATTATCTTTGACGTACTTGTAACTCTGGTTTTTGGGTGCGTAAGCGGTGATTAGAGAGTCAAGTCTTGGTCGTCATGTTGAAAAGACGCAAAATTTAGTCAGTTTATGAAATGTGAACTTTAACAGTGAGGAAGATATTTTCAAGTATGTTTTATATTGTGAAGTGATGGTGCAACAAACGTTAAGAAAAAGAAGTGTAACTTAAATTCGGAGTGCTAATTACTTTTTTACATCACCATTGTCTTAACTTGCAAAAGTTTAATCTTGAAGAATGGTTTATGAAACACATCTATAAAACTTTTGAATATCCCAGAATAACACCTAGGCCTCTTTGCATTAAAGGTTGGAATCATCACTACCTAGATTTTCGACGATTGAGCCATGAATTCACAACGAGAGCAGCGTGATAAACACGAAAGGATGAGTGCCTAGTTTATCCATTATTTCAAGAAATGACTGTATTAACTGTGCTCTAATGACACCTGCCACATAATGTAACTTTGTTGTTGCCCGAAAATGCAATATTTAGCAGCGTGAGCAACACTACAATCATAATTAATTTTTTACCTTTGTTGTGGTAGGGTTGTTAGAAACGTAAGAAGCAATATCAACTATGGAAGTAACAATTGAAGCCACCTGTCCCCTGTTATCAATATCACAGCAGGTTACAACTGTAATTTTAGAAGCCTCATTTGCAGAATCACCAGAAGTAGCAGAAAAAGAAAAGAGGAATACTGAACCACCTTTTTTTGGAGCATGCGCAGGTTACAGGCATGTCTGTTATTACGTCCCTAAGGAAAAACCACAGGCTAAGGACAAGCCACATGAATAGGAGAGCTGTTGTTCACAGCGACTACTTTTTATGGGATCAGTGAGCAAGAAGTAGGGAAAGACTCAAGTCAATTTGTAAGTAATGTGTGCAGAAACAGATCCTATTATAGGGATCCTGCCAGTAAATCGAGTTCTAATCCTCATGTATTGACAGATATTAATTTAACCCCCAAAGGACTGTAACTTAAAGTCTGTTATGAATGAGTCGGCCGGGGTGGCCGAGCGGTTCTGGGCGCTACAGCCTGGAACCGCGCGACCTCTGCGGTCGCAGGTTCAAATCCTGCTTCGGTCATTGATGTGTGTGATGTCCTTAGATTTCTAAGTTCTAGGGGAGTGATGACATCAAAAGTTAAGTCCCATAGTGCTCAGAGCCATTTGATAGCGAATGTAGCTCTTAAATAATTTGACTTAAGTATGTATGGTGAACATTTTAATTTTGAAATCTGTGGATCTCAAATTTTTTGTGACAATAGGTCTATTATGGTGTTGAAAATATATAGACGTCCTGCAGGGAAATTTGTACTTTCTTAAAATAGCCTGAATAAGTTCTGGTAAAAAGTATTCAGAAGCTAAGCAGTTAGTCATTATGAGTGACTATAGTGTAAACTTCGTTACAGAAAACACCAATAAAAGAACTGGAACATTTGTTACAAACCTTTAGTTTAACTTCAGTAGTTGAAGTTCCTACCCCCGTGACATACACCAATGGAAGCCTTATTGGCAACATCTTTATTGATAAGTTCAGTAGTAGCCGTAGTACTGTAAGTCAAATTCTCAGTAGTCTGACCGACCACAATGGGCAGTTGCTTACTCTCAATGACATATGTTTTAGTATTAAACCTAAACCAGTTTTTAAGTCTTTCAGAAAAATCAGTGTGGTCACATTAGAAAATTTCAATCAGCTCTCGCAGCAGACTGATTAGAGCCCAGTATATAAAGAAAGAAATGTTAATTTTAAATTTAATCTATTCACAGATGAACTGATGTCCCTGTTGGAAGCAGTATTTACAAGAAAACTGTAAAAATTAATCCCCACGTTGAGGGATAAAAATTACATCTAAGACAAAAAAGATTTATATACATCACAAAGAATGTCTGATGAGCCTGCAATAAAATAACACTGTTGATTGTATTGCAAAATCATAAGAAGAATTATAATGTGCTCCAAAACCTTACGTATTAAATCTGAAATAGAAACTCAAAGAACAAAATAAAAACTATCTGGAGTGTTATCAAAAAGAAGTTCAGAAGAAAGGTGATAGTGTATACAGCATAAAAATAAGAATTGTGGTAATTTGATTAAAGAAATGGATGCAGTTCCAAGTGTCCTTAATGAGCACTTTCTTACAACTTTTGAGAAAATCAGCTGTAGGTGTTCGGCTATGGACCCTCTGAAAGGGCGTGGATTGTGCAAAATAAATCAAATGCACATAACCGCTGTCATTGCTAGTTAGATGAAAAGGATCATCATTAAAACGCAAAACAAAAATTCATCAGGCTTTGATAATATTTCCACTAAGGTACTTAAATATCATCCTAATGCTATTTGTGTAATACTTTACCATATATTTATGGAATCCCTTCGACAAGGTACCGTTCCAGGCAGAATGAAGTGTACTGATGTGAAACTACTATTCAAGAAATCTGGCGCCTGATTTCCCTTTTAACATACTTCTCCCAAGTTCCCGAGAACCTTATGCATAAGAGAATTATGGAACACCTGAACATCCACAAGACTCTTAGCCACTGACCGATCGGCTTCCAAACAGGTCATCAACTGATGACTCTATATCTTCCTTTACCAGTGATGCTTTAGAAGCACTGAACAGTGGATTGGCTTCAGTTGGTATATTTGGATGTGGCGTAAGTGGTACATGACTGATAGAAAGCAGAGGGTATCCCTGAATCATGGAGATGGCACAATAGCTTCATCTAATTGGGGAACAGTAAGCGCAGGAGTGCCGCAAGATTCTGTGCTAGGCTCCTTGCCCTTTCTTATTTTTATTAATAACTTTACATTTTGTCCAATTCTAGTCGCAAATTTACTCTCTTTGCGGATGATACATTTCTTATACTTGAAAAAACACTTGGTTATGACATTGCAACATCTACCAATTTCGTGTTGCATGATCTCCATAAGGTTAAGCTGCAGTGGCCTGGCTTTAAATTAAAAAATTTAATAAGCCGTTCATTCATTTCCGCGGGTCTCAGAAAGTTCAGGAGGACGTAAGTCTAAGCTGTAATGATCAAGATATACACCAAGTTTATTCCTCAAAATTTTTAGGCCTCCACATCGACAATATGCTAAATTGGTCTCATCATATTCACGATTTGAGAAAAGGAGTTGCTTCAGCAACTTATGCGCTACGTACTGTGATATCAGTTTCTAAAACTGAATCTGTTATGGCTGCTTGTTTTGTCTAGTTTCATTCATTGTTGTCCTACGGTAAAATATTTTGGGGTAACCAACCAATGGTAAATAATGTATTTGTCACTGAGTAAAGAAAAATTTGAATTGTAATTGTAGTTAACAGAAATCATTCATGCAGAAATCCTTCTAAAATACGTAAAATATTAACTGTGGCCTAACAATGTATCCTATCCCTATGTGCTTTTTAATTAAGTACCAATAGTACCTTTCACGACTACAATACAAGATCAAAACACGACTTGCGTGTCTAGTACAGAAGGGGGTACACTACATAAGCATAAACGTGTTTAATTCACTCCCATCGGACATAAAAAATTATCTGCGTAATCCCACAATTTAAGAGTAGCTTAAAGGATTATCTTCTCGAAAACTATTTTTGCTCTTTTAATGAATTCTTCAAGTTAAACATTTCTTTATTGTAACTTGGATATGACACATTGTACATATAATGTTTGCTATTACTACTTTGTAATGGAACACGAGAACCTATGCTAGCACGGAAATCTTCGCTCAAACTAATGACGTACTTCAGTTCTATTGTTTTATAACTTGTAATGTGGAATAATTTCAATTTATTATTTGATTGTTTTGTATTCTGTTCACTGTGGGAAACGCCTAAGCTTGTAACAGTTAGCATACTTCTTTTCTACACACATATTATAATTTGTATCTATTAGCAACTGTAAGTACTTTTCTCGTGTATAATTATGGCTCATTCCACATCCAAACAGTTCGCTAGTATACTGTATCACCGGAACGCGAATAAATAAACGATGTTAGGAGCAGGCGCGTCTAGATGGGCGAGCGTTTTGATAGCCAGAATGGCGAGTCGGCCGAGCCAGACAGAGCCCAGTAGCCGCACGAGCTTTGCGGTGTCTTCAGCAGATGGCAACACCCTTTGAGCCTCCGTGATTGGTGGACACTCTGAGTGTGAGAATTACCAAGTAGATGGGAAAGTCCTGCCACTGGCATGAAACATGGAAGTCTAACCGCCATACCTGAACTTAGTGTACAGAACAAAATCAAAACGATTAAATACAATACAGACTCAATACAAATGTGGTTACTAAGACAAAATTAAGATGAGTGTGTGGCTGAGAACGTGCCCTAGATACGAAGTATAGTTTTCTAAGTCATTTAAAGTTAAATGTTTTATGTCTAAAATGAATTTTATAAGTTAATATCTCGACTATCACTGAGACGATATTCATAAACAAACTGTCTATGGACAGGTCTCATTGAGCACCATCGGACAATCATAGCAGATTTTTCATAAATGTAACCTACTTTGAATTACAGACCAGAATGGGCATTTTACATAAATAGTGAATGAACATTGAAAGTAGCGGCAGTATTATGAAGTATACTAAGCTAGGGATGTATGAATGTACTTCATTTATGTTGTTTGTAATTATAAGTAACAGAAAACAAAGTAGTGTTTACCTGGATAAGATAATTATTTGTGAATAAACTATTTAAGTTAGATAAAAATTAAGAACATCAATACAAAGCTGAGGAAATTTACATGCAAATTCATATACAATAAAAGTGTATAACTTAAAAATTTATAGTTTTTAATTACATGTGGCTAATAGTTTTCCCTTAAGTTCATATATTGCCCTCTGAATGTATGTATTGAACAAGACGGGAGAGAGTGAGCAGCCCTGTTGGACCCCTTGCTTAATATTAGCTTCTTCTTGATGTTCACATCTTGTATACAGCCTCCACACACATCTTATGTCCTTATACATTATGCCACTCTCAGCATCTCAAAAATTTATTGTCAATTTATCATGTCAAATTCTTTTTCTAAGTCAACGAGGACAAAATATGTGTCTTGTGCCTTCTTTAGTCCTTTCTCAAGAATTAATCATAAGCTTATCATGTGACTACACCTCTTCTAAATCCAAACTGGCCATCCATTATCATTATAACTATTCTGCCTTCAATCCTCTAGGGGTGATAGAGGTCCAAATCTTACAGGCATGTCTTACCAAACTCAGGCTCATATAGTGTTTACATCTGTTTGCAGATGCTTACTCCGGTACTGGCACCGTAACGCATTTTTTAAAAGTCTGCTGGGAACTCCCTGGTTACCGCCTGCACTGAGGTTAACCACTCACCTGCACTCAAGTGGTAGTGCATTCCAAGGTATGGCAGGCAGGAAAAGATTTTACAGGGGTCTATCGAAGGGCCTCCCCAGTTCATCTGATGAATAGGTTTCAGGCACAGACTGTGTCTGATAAAGAATCTGAGCAAGGCACAGTCACTTACCCTGTTTCAAAGGAAGCCTCTCGGCCCTCAAGATCTCGGCGTCCACAGGGTGTGGGATTACTGGTATCTGGGAGCGTGGTGGGGAACCTTATTGTATGCCTCTCAAGGATAGGAAGAAGTCCAGTGTAATTCTGTGTGCATACCATGATGTGGAGTCACCCCAGATGTAGAATCGGTGCGTCCAGATGGCATGAAGAGCACAGGGTGCAGGCAGCTGGAGGTGATGGCACACCTCGATACCAACGATGTGTGTCGCTTTAGGCTGAAAGACATTCACTCCAGTTTCAGGCAGTTGTCTTGCAAGAGGAAGGCGACAGGAATGGTTACGAACCTGTGCTACAGAGCTGAGTGGAGAGTCTGAATCACAAGCTCAGACGATTCTGCGACACAAAATAGTGGGTTTTTGGATTGCACTTAATAGGTCACGGTCCATTACACACAGGAAGCAGCTACACATATATCGGGGGCAGTGTGGAGGGGACTCGGAGGTTTTTAGGTTAGATGGTCTCGAAAATTACGGAAAGGGTATCGCTCTAAATGGATGCAGGACAAACACAGGACGAGGGTAGACCTAGCAACAATCGATATTGTACCTGTAAATTGTCGTAGCTGTGTTAGGAAACAACCAGAGCTCCACCCACTAATAGAAAGCACTGAAGCTCAAATCGCAGCCAAATCCGGAGATAAGTGCGTCCGAAATTTTTACTGAGGACTTTAAGGTGTTCAGAAAGCACAAATTAAATACAGTTGGTGGTGGAGTGTTTATTGCTGTTCGAAGTAGTTTACACTGTAGGGAAATTGAAATACATAGTCCTTGTGAATTAGTGTGGAAAGAGGTTATACCTGACAACGGGAATAAATTAATAACTAGATCCTTTTACCGATCCGCGATTCAGGTGATACAGTTGCTCAAAGTTAAAAGTAAACTTTTGCTTTTTCTTTTTGCAAACAGGTACCCCACTCAACAGTTATAGTTGGTGGTGAGTTTAATTAACCGTCGATATGTTGACGAAAATACGTGTTTAAAGTCGTCGGTAGACTAAAAACGTCGCCATGAATCGTACTGAATGCTTTCTCCGAACATCATTTTGAACAATTAGTTCAGAAGCCCGCTGTAGTATAAATGGTTGCGAATACATACTTGACTTCTTAGTAACAAATAATTCTGACCAAATAGCGAGCATCATGACGTGACGGATACAGGGCTTAGTGACCACAAGGTCGCTGTAGCAGGCTGAATACAGTAACATCCAAAGCCACCAGAAGTAAACGCAAAATGTATCTATTAAAGAAAGCTGATAAAAATTCGCTTGACGCCTTTCTGAGACAGACTCTTTTTCTTATAAACTAAGCAGATGTGGCTTCGGCTCAAAGAAATAGTATCGATGGCAGTTGAGAGATACATACCAAATACTCGTAAATTAATAAGAGATGATACTGCTCTCCTATGGTCTACAAAATAGATCGGAACACTGTTGCAGAAGCAACGGGGAAAGAATGCCAAATTTAAAACGACACAAAATCTCCAACATTGGCAACATTACATCCAAACATGAAGTTTAGTGCGGACTTCAGTGCGAGAGGCTTTTATTAGTTTCCATAATGAAACACTGTCTCGAAATCTGGCAGATATTCATGAGTAACATAGGCCAGCAGCAAGAGGCAATCAATACCTTCACCGAGTGGTAGTGATGGTAATGTTACCGATGACAATGCCACAGAAGTGTAGTTACTAAATGCGGTTTTCCGAAATTCCATCACTAAAGAAGACGAAGTAAATGTTCAATAATTCGAATCAGTGACACTGCCAACGTGAGTAACTTATAAGTAGATATCCTCGGTGTACCGAAGCAACTTAAATCACTTCATAACGTCCGCTCCAGATTGTATACCAGTTTGGTTCCTTTCAGAATATGCTGACACAATAGCTTACTTAGCAACAGTATACAGCCACTCGCTCGATGAAAGATCTGTACCTACACAGGAAAGCTGCACAGGTTCACTAGTACTCATGAAAGGAAGCAGGAGTATCAGCTGAATTACAGACCCATACAACACACTGTGGGGCGGTGGGTAAAAAATTATGGAGATGGTTGTTTATTGTTGTTCGCCGTCTTTCTCACGCTAGCCTGGCAACTATATGTTTGGTCAGCCAGAAAGTGATGGAGAACATACTGACCTTAGTTTCCAGTCAGCACAGCCACACTTTGGTCCAGCACATTGAAATAAATGTTTCTATTCTCTTTCTACTTAGCTGGATCAGAACTATGATTATAAATGAAGGTATACAGTTCTAGTTCAAACATATATTGTCTCTGGCACAACACCTTGAAAGTCACTATGTTCAACTGACAGTAAATCTCTCTATTCTAAATAGCACAGCTATAGGTTCAGAGGCGACTTCTACGGTACAATCCTACTAAATTGTCTTTCCCCCTGACTACTAATACTAAAATAAATGTTTGAAATAAAGGCTTGCCTCAAAAATGGAAATAATAGTTACCACTTGCCACGCGGATCTGTAATTATCACGGAGAGTTCACTAAGAGTTACTTTAGCAAAATCTAAGCGATATCCAGGACGGTGTACAGTCCTCTCGAGCTCACTAACAGTTATTACAGAAAATACGCCTTTTGTCACAGTACGCCTCTGACGTCATCCAAGGCAGAGAGCAATCCGACGTTTAACAGATGCGTTTCTTAGAGCGACTGAGTGCGAAGTGAACCTTTCTCCTGTTTTTTTTCTTTATTGTTATTTTCAAACTTGTTGACAGGCAGGCCAGCAGCAGCATAGTACGCCACTCGTTGGCCACAGAGAAACACAAAAGATACAAATGAAGACAATGTGAGAGAAAAATATGATGGACATATAAACGGAGACAAACACTTTTTAAAATACATGGAGCCGTTCACGGGCATCGAGTCCAAGATAAAATTTGTTCAGACACTTGGACACATACACTCCTGGAAATGGAAAAAAGAACACATTGACATCGGTGTGTCAGACCCACCATACTTGCTCCTGACACTGCGAGAGGGCTGTACAAGCAATGATCACACGCACGGCACAGCGGACACACCAGGAACCGCGGTGTTAGCCGTCGAATGGCGCTAGCTGCGCAGCATTTGTGCACCGCCGCCGTCAGTGTCAGCCAGTTTGCCGTGGCATACGGAGCTCCATCGCAGTATTTAACACTGGTAGCATGCCGCGACAGCGTGGACGTGAACCGTATGTGCAGTTGACGGACTTTGAGCGAGGGCGTATAGTGGGCATGCGGGAGGCCGGGTGGACGTAACGCCGAATTGCTCAACACGTGGGGCGTGAGGTCTCCACAGTACATCGATGTTGTCGCCAGTGGTCGGCGGAAGGTGCACGTGCCCGTCGACCTGGGACCGGACCGCAGCGACGCCCGGATGCACGCCAAGACCGTAGGATCCCACGCAGTGCCGTAGGGGACCGCACCGCCACTTCCCAGCAAATTAGGGACACTGTTGCTCCTGGGGTAACGGCGAGGACCATTCGCAACCGTCTCCATGAAGCTGGGCTACGGTCCCGCACACCGTTAGGCCGTCTTCCGGTCACGCCCCAACATCGTGCAGCCCGCCTCCAGTGGTGTCGCGACAGGCGTGAATGGAGGGACGAATGGAGACGTGTCGTCTTCAGCGATGAGAGTCGCTTCTGCCTTGGTGCCAATGATGGTCGTATGCGTGTTTGGCGCCGTGCAGGTGAGCGCCACAATCAGGACTGCATACGACCGAGGCACACAGGGCCAACAGGCGGCATCATGGTGTGGGGAGGGATCTCCTACACTGGCCGTACACCTCTGGTGATCGTCGAGGGGACACTGAATAGTGCACGGTACATCCAAACCGTCATCGAACCCATCGTTCTACCATTCCTAGACCGGCAAGGGAACTTGCTGTTCCAACAGGACAATGCACGTCCGCATGTATCTCGTGCCACCCAACGGGCTCTAGAAGGTGTAAGTCAACTACCCTGGTCAGCAAGATCTCCGGATCTGTCCCCCATTGAGCATGTTTGGGACTGGATGAAGCGTCGTCTCACGCGGCCTGCACGTCCAGCACGAACGCTGGTCCAACTGAGGCGCCAGGTGGAAATGGCATGGCAAGCCGTTCCACAGGACTACATCCAGCATCTCTACGATCGTCTCCATGGGAGAATAGCAGCCTGCATTGCTGCGAAAGGTGGATATACACTGTACTAGTGCCAACATTGTGCATGCTCTGTTGCCTGTGTCTATGTGCCTGTGGTTCTGTCAGTGTGATCATGTGATGTATCTGACCCCAGGAATGTCTCAATAAAGTTTCCCCTTCCTGGGACAATGAATTCATGGTGTTCTTATTTCAATTTCCAGGAGTGTATATAGACGAAAATTGTCACACGTGAACGTATGTGCACAAAACGAATAACACTGAACCACTTAAGCACAAAACGATGGCACAAACAGAACACGAGGCATTGATCTCTGCTGCGCAAATGTTCACTAACCGTGTACGAGTCCGGGGACCTGCCAAGTGAGGAGGAGGGAGGGTGGGAGAGGGAGAGGGGAGAGCAGATGCCATGGGCAGGGGAGATAGGGGGAAGGGAGGAAGGGGGAGGGGAAGCCCGGGGGAAGATGGGTGGAGGGAGGGGACGGGGGAAAAGAAAAGAGAAGGGAGGAAGGTTGCCTAAGGGAAACGACACAGGATGTGGGGGCGGGGAAGATCAAAGCTGATAGGAGGGGTAGATGGAGGGGAAGAGGACATCATCAGGGAGGGGGAGCTGGCGGAAGCCACCTTGGGAGAGGGTAAGGAGGGTGGATAGATGGAGACCGGGTGGGACGTGGGAATACAGGCGCGGCAGCGGGCGGGGGTGGGAGAGGATGGGCGAGACAAATGGGTGAGGAGGATCGAGTTTGCAGGACGTGTACAGGATCTGTATCCTTTCAAGGAACCCTTCGTCCTGCCTCTCGGGCTGTATTTATATCTGTGCCGCAGCGGACGGCCGAGGGAATATCTGTTGTCACCTGCCTGATGCGCACGGCAACACTCTGAACGACTGCTTTCTCGGACACATAATCTTTCATAACAAAGTTATGAATTAATTTAGAATCTTCTTAACTTGTATATGTATTATGGTAAGTTATTTGAAATCACAGAAAAAGTTTCAGCTCGCTTGAATAAAAATTTTGCCTTCTAGAATTTTTGTAGTGGAAATAACGGTAGATCGTTACCTCTGAACTATAACTTTAGTAGAACTTGTATTGGCTGTTATTAATACTACAGTTCTAAAATTTGTTACAGCTCTATTATTTAGTAGCTTTTATCATCTGCTGTACCCAGAATTTTCTATCATTAAAATTACAGGAACTTAATCTACTACAAATGGGTATATTTTAGTTACAGATCTGATTTTCCTTAAATTACTCAAAAGCTATAACAGGCAGCTTTATGTGGTCTCTTAGTTATCATTTTTAACGTAACCTCAAGCATCTTAGAAATTTTTATGTTTCTAAGCCTAATATTTAGCGCCTTCAATTTTTCTTAAAAACATGGATTCTGGGTGTAATTTTTATTCTTTTTCTTTGAAACTTATACCACTTATTTATGACCTCCATAGGCACATTCCGACCAAATTCTGGCTTTCTAGCTTTATTATTTAGCGCCACTTATTTTTTCCTTAAAAGTGTATTTTTGCGAAAACTATTGATTTAATTACCTTAAGACTTGATATTTAAAACGTCAGTTTTTCTCTTGAACACGGCCGATTTTCTGTAGGTTCAAGTGGCTCTAAGAACTATGAGACTTAACATCTGAGGTCATCAGTTCCCTAGACTTTGAACTACTTAAACCTAACTAACCTAAGGACATCACACACATCCGTGCCCGAGGCAGGATTCGAACCAGCGACCATAGCAGCAGCGCGGTTCCGGACTGAAGCGCCTAGAACCGCACGGCACAGTTGCTGGCTCACTAGGCAGCCGTCAAGGATAGTAAACAGGGGATACCAGGGTACAAAGTCTTTGCGAATTTCATTCCGTGTACTCAGATGGACAGTAACTATGCCTCGCAGGCACACGCGTGAACAATATACGCACATGTCATTTGAGAGACGAATTTCAGTTCGGTTCAGAGAAGCTAGTTGGTGCAAACGGCGAATCACCCCACATTTGAATAGGAACGATGTCACTATTTGACGACGTTTTTGCTGGAATGGGTGAACCATGGCCGAACACAGCAACAAGAAGGAAGCAGTCGGCCTAGAGAGAGTACAGAACTTGAGGACTGAGCAATCCTCGGAATAACATGGTCAGTCGTCAGAGAGGAGCTCATTATCTTCGATCCGAGGTGCAACTGGTGCTTCAATGAGCACAAGTACCATTAATAGGCGTCCCACAGAAAGGGGCCTCAGCTCACGACGTCCCTTGCACCGACTTCCATTGACCTCTACACACCCGTTGAAAATTCAGCCTGGAATCTCATTCACTGGAATAGAATTGTCTCGCTTCGAACTGAGTTCCGATGAACAGCGAGGACTTGTCTGGAGACGCCCCATTCAGCGGCGAGATACAAACCTGACTGTCGCCAGCCATACGTCCCGACAGCCATGATTTATGGTCTGCAGTAGCTTTTCATTTCATAGCATGGCGCATGGCTCCTTTGGTTGTCATCCGCAGCTCCCATACAGAACAGCGGTAGGCCGACGATACTATACGCCTCGTTTTGTTGTCCTTCATGACAAGCCATCCTGGACTTATATTTCAGCAACATAATGTATAAATGCAGAGTCTCGCGACGATAGCATCGAATAAAATGTTCTCGGGTTTCCAACCGCGTCAATTGCTTAAAACTACACGAGCTTTCGTCCAAGCTCTCCTTGGCCTTTGTCAAGTGGTATGACTGCCAGTGGGCTGTTGGTGCGCCCTTATATACGCTAGCTGCCGGCTGTGACGTCACTGGTGCCAGTGATTATGTCATATATTGGCATGTTTTGAGTCGACGTTCGATGTGCCCTCTTCAACCGCGCGATCGCTGGATCCCAAGCAGCGCTGAGGTGCAAGCCACCGTCTCTATTCAGGGGCCGGCCAGTGTGGGGGGCGGTTCTAGGCGCTACAGTCTGGAACCGCGCGACCGCTTCGGCCGCAGGTTTGAATACTGCCTAGGGCATGGATGTGTGTGATGTTCTTAGGTTAGTTAGGTTTACGTAGTTCTCAGTTCTAGGGACTGATGACCTTAGCAGTAAGTCCCATAGTGCTCAGAGCCATTTTTATATTCAGGGTTTTGGGGTAATTTTTATTTCAATAGCTTCCTTTATTAAACTGTCCCAGAAGCCATTAGTGCGAGCCACGACAGAGGTATCGTCAAATTTTTTTTGTGGTGACTGTTTTCTAACGCATGCTCAGCTAACGCAGATTTCTCTGGATAGCGTAGGCGATAATACCTCTCATGTTGTTTCCTGCGTTGTGCCACAGTCCGCACTGTTTGTCCGATGTACTTCCGGCCATACTCACGAGGTACTTCGTAGACTCCAGGTGTTCTGAGACCTGCTGGTCTCAGTAATTGACGGAGTTTCGTCAGAGGCCTGAAGATTGATTTGATCTTGTGTCTTTTCAACAGGCAGCTTATCTTGCCCGACACAGAGCCACAGAATGGCAGCAAAAGAAGTTTCTTTTCCTTCTCTTTGTCGGTGGTCTTATTCTGATATTTCCCAGAAATCACCTTTTTCACCTGATGGGCGCTGTAGCCGTTATTCCTGAAAACCTTGCGTTCAGTTCATGGGGCAGGTTATCGTCGTCTGATATTACTCTTGCACGATGCACCAATGTTTGTAATACTGCGCGCTTCTGAGCTGGATGATGATGGCTGGTGGCGTGCAGGTACAGATCTGTGTGGGTGGGTTTTCTGTAGACGCTGTGGCCGAGGCACCCATTTCGTTTACGGTGGACAAGGACGTCGAGGAAGTGCAATGCTCAGTTAGGACCAAATCATGTAACAATCAGGAACCTAAAATTCACTTACCTCGGTGTCAACATCAACCAACAAATTCTTACAGAACAAGAGATCGTAAAGAGGAGAAGGGGAAGATGTCTATCAGCTATAAATAACATCATTAGATCTAAGTTACTATCCAGGATGGCAAAAATAATAATATATCAGACCATCATCAAACCAATAAAAAAAACTTGTCAATCACTTACTTTTTAAAATAAAGTACTGAGAAAAATATAAGGACAAATATATGGACCAGTGAAAGAAAATGAAGAGTGGAGAACACGGAAAAACGGAGAATTCTCACAACTATACACACACTACGGACAAGTGAGGAGGAGAAGGGACAACACTGTAATAAAGGCAGTGATGGATGGAGACGTCAAACAATCGAGACCACTAGGACAGCTGAGAACGGGATGGACGGATAATACCATCGGAGACATGCAGATACTGGGTCTGGGAGATGAAGATGCAGCTGACAGGAAGGTATGGAAGGCTGGAATGAGTGAGGCTTTTAAGTAAGTAAGTATGTACAGGGTGGTCCACTGATCTTGACCGGTCCAAATATCTCACGAAATAAGGGCCAAACGAAAAAACTACAAAGAACGAAACTTGTCTAGCTTGAAGGGGGAAACCAGATGGCGCTATGGTTGGGTGGCACTCTAGATGGCGCTGACATAGGTCAAACGGATATCAACTGCGTTTTTAAAATAGGAACCACCATTTTTATTGCATATTCGTTTAGTACGTAAAGAAATATGAATGTTTTAGTTGGACCACTTTTTTCACTTTGTGATAGATGGCGCTGTAATAGTCACAAACGTATAAATACGTGGTATCACGTAACATTCAGCCAGTGCGGACGGTATTTGCTTTGTGATACATTATCTGTGTTAAAATGTGCCGTTTACCAAATGCGGGAAAGGTCGATATCGTGTTGATGTATGGCTATTGTGATCAAAATACCCAACGAGCGTGTGCTATATATGCTGCTCGGTATCCTGGACGACATCATCCAAGTGTCCGGACCGTTCGTCGGATAGTTACGTTATTTAAGGAAACAGGAAGTGTTCAGCCACATGTGAAACGTCAACCTGCCCAAGTAGTTGTTTTAGCTGCTGTCGCGGCTAATCCGCACATCAGTAGCAGACAAATTGCGAGAGTATCGGGAATCTCAAAAATGTCAATGTTCAGAATGCTACATCAACATCGATTGGACCCGTACCACATTTCTATGCACCAGGAAATGCATGGCGACGACTTTGAACGTCGTGTACAGTTCTGCCACTGGGCACAAGAGAAATTACGGGACGATGACAGATCTTTTGCACGCGTTCTATTTAGCGACGAAGCGTCATTCACCAACAACGGTAACGTAAACCTGCATAATATGCACTATTGAGCAACGGAAAATCCACGATGGCTGCGACAAGTGGAGCATCAGCGACCTTGGCGGATTAATGTATGGTGCGGCATTATGGGAGGAAGGATAATAGGCCCCCATTTTATCGATGGCAATCTAAATGGTGCAATGTATGCTGATTGCCTACGTAATGTTCTACCGATGTTACTACAAGATGTTTCACTGCATGACAGAATGGCGATGTACTTCCAACATGATGGCTGTCCGGCACATAGTTCGCGTGCAGCTGAAGCGGTATTGAATAGCATATTTCATGACAGGTGGATTGGTCGTCGAAGCACCATACCATGGCCCGCACGTTCACCGGATCTGACGTCCGCGGATTTCTTTCTGTGGGGAAAGTTGACGGATATTTGTTATCGTGATCCACTGACAACGCCTGACAATATGCGTCAGCGCATTGTCAATGTATGTGCGAACATTACGGAAGGCGAACTACTCGCTGTAGAGAGGAATGTCGTTACACGTATTGCCAAATGCATTGAGGTTGACGGACATCATTTTGAGCATTTATTGCATTAATGTGGTATTTACAGGTAATCACGCTGTAACAGCTTGCGTTCTCACAAATGATAAGTTCAAAAAAGTACATGCATCACACTGGAACAACCGAAATAAAATGTTCAAACGTACCTGCGTTGTGTGTATTTTAAGTTAAAAACCTGTCTGTTAGTCTAAAATTGTGAGGCATATGTTTGTGACTATTACAGCGCCATCTATCGCAAAGCGAAAAAAGTGGTCCAACTAAAACATTCATATTTCTTTAAGTACTACACGAATGTGTAATAAAAAATGGGGGTTCCTACTTTTAAAAAAATGCAGTTGATATCCGTTCGACCTATGGCAGCGCCATCTAGCGGACCAACCATAGTGCCATCTGGTTTCCCCCTTCAAGCTACACAAGTTTCGATCTTTGTAGATCTTTCGTTTGACGCTTATTTCGTGAGATATTTGTCCCGGTCACGTTCAATGGACCACCCTGCAGAATGTAGATTTTACTTCTGGTCAAGCCTGGCTTGCTATTGCTAGGTACGGCATACCTGGAGAAACTCTCTACCTGAAGAACCTATCTACTAATAGACTGCCGGCCTATGTGGCCGAGCGGTTCTAGGCGCTTCAGTCTGAAACCGCGCGACCGCTACGGTCGCAGGTTCGAATCCTGCCTCGGTCATGCATTTGTGTGCTGTCCTTAGGTTAGTTAGGTTAAAGTAGTTCTAAGTTCTAGGGGACTGATGACCTCCGATGTTAAGTCCGTTAGTGCTCAGAGCCATTTTACTAATAGACTAAAGACGGTGTTACATGGTCGTAGCGTTACAAAAGCAAAACGAGAATAATGGAATGTAGTCGAATTAAATCGGGCGATGCTGCTGGAATTAGATTACGATATGAGACTCTTAAAGAAGTAAAGGAGTTTTGCTATTTGGGGAGCAAAATAACTGATGAAGTAGAGAGGATATAAAATGTAGACTGGCAATGGCAACGAAAGCGTTTCTGAAGAAGAGAAATTTGTTAACATCGTGCATAGATTTAAGTGTCAAGAAGTCGTTTCTGAAAGTATTTGTATGGAGTGCAGCCATGTATGGAACTGAAACATGGACCATTAATAGTTTGGAAAAGAAGAGAATAGAAGCTTTCGAAATGTGGTGTTGCAGAAGGATGTTGAAGATTAGCTGGGTAGATCACATAACTAATGTGGAGGTATTGAATAGAATTGGAGAGGAGAAAAATTTGTGGCACAACTTGACTGGAAGAAGGGATCGGTTGGTAGGACATATTCTGAGGCATCAAGGGATCAACAAATTAGTATTGTAGGGCAGCTTGGAGGGTAAAAATCGTAGAGGGAGACCAAGAGATGAATACACTAAACAGATTCAGAAGGATGTAAGCTGTAGTAGGTACTGGGAGATGAATAAGCTTGCACAGGATAGAGTAGCATGGAGAGCTGCATCAAACCAGTCTCATGACTGAAGACCGCAACAACAGCGTTATGTCCTCAGGGGATGACCAAGTTTTTGTCTGATATGTTTAGAATCGTTTTATTGTCCGGTACGAAGACTGCGTGGCGTTTTAGTGGGATGAATTGGTCAGGGCTCGTGTACGAAGTTCGGTGCGAAAAATAAAGAAAAAAAACAGCGTCGCCTGAGTGCAGGTAAATATGGTACGGCGCGGCGCAGCGTGTTTGGAATGTCGCCTTTGTTAGGAAGCTGTGACCGTGGGCGCGTATTTGCGGTGAGTAAGGCGGCCCGGGGCTCGGAACTGGCAATGTTATGCGCGGTCCTGCCGGTGGGCGGACCGAGCGGCGAGCGGCCGTGAGGCAGCGCCCAGGAATCCCACCAGCTTTGTTTCCGCTTTAATTTATGCTTCCATTATCCGCCATTACGCGCTCGCAGGCTGCTGGGCGAATCTACAGGCATCTGAGAGAGCTACAGCCGCGATACACGAGGGACGGTCAAAAAGTTTCCGTTCATAGTCCGTACAGTCCAGAATCTATATGACAATCGGGCAAAATCCTTGCGAGAATTGAGGAAATTATCCTGCCGACACACCAGGTCGAAGATATATCTACATCTACATACATACTCCGCAATCCACCATACGGTGTGTGGCGGAGGGTACCTCGTACCACAACTAGCATCTTCTCTCCCTGTTCCACTCCCAAACAGAACGAGGGAAAAATGACTGCCTATATGCCTGTGTACGAGGCCTAATCTCTCTTATCTTGTCTTTGTGGTCTTTCCAAGAAATGTAAGTTGGCGGCAATAAAATTGTACTGCAGTCACCCTCAAATGCTGGTTCTTTAAATTTGCTCAGTAGCGATTCACGAAAAGAACGCCTCGTTTCTTCCCTCAACCCGACCCGATAGGGATCCCAAACGCTCGAGCAGTACTCAAGAATAGGTCGTATTAGTGTTTTATAAGCGGTCTACTTTACAGATGAACCACATCTTCCCAAAATTCTACCAATGAACCGAAGACGACTATCCGCCTTCGTCGGCCGGAGTGGCCGAGCGGTTCTAGGCGCTATAGTCTGGAACCGCGCGACCGCTACGGTCGCAAGTTCGAATCCTGCCTCGGGCATGGATGTGTGTAATGTCCTTAGGTTAGTTAGGTTTAAGTAGTTCTAAGTTCTAGGGGACTGATGACCACAGCAGTTGAGTCCCATAGTGCTCAGAGCCATTTGAACCATTTATCCGCCTTCCGCACAACTGCCATTACATGCTTGTCCCGCTTCATATCGCTCTGCAATGTTACGCCCAAATATTAAATCGACGTGACTGTGTCAAGAGCTACACTACTAATGGAGTATTCAGACATTACAGGATTCTTTTTCCTATTCATCTGCATTAATTTACATTTATCTATATTTAGAGTTAGCTGCCATTCTTTACATCAATCACAAATCCTGTCCAAGTCATCTTGTATCCTCCTACAGTCACTCAACGACGACACCTTCCCTTACACCAAATCATCATCAGCAAACAGCCGGACATTGCTATCCACCCTATCCAAAAGATCATTTATGTAGATAGAAAACAACAGCGGACCTACCACACTTCGCTGGGGCACTCCAGATGATACCCTCACCTCTGATGAACACTCACCATCGAGGACAACGTAATGGGTTCTGTTACTTAAGAAGTCTTCGAGCCACTCATATACTTGGGAACCAATCCCATATGCTCGTACCTTAGTTAGGAGTCTGCAGTGGGGCACCGAGTCAAACGCTTTCCGGAAGTCAAGGAATATGGCATCCGTCTGATACCCTTCATCCATGGTTCGCAAGATATCATGTGAAAAAAGGGCGAGTTGCGTTTCGCAGGAGCGATGCTTTCAAAAGCCGTGCTTATGTATGGACAGCAACTGCTCTGTCTAGAGGATATTCATAAAATTTACCCGTTTCGTAGAACACCGTACTTAACTGCCTGCTGCGCGTCCTCGTCCGACAGCAATCGTCGACTGTTTAAGGCCTTTTATAAGGGGCCGAACGCGTGATAGTAGCGTGGGGAAAGATCAGGGCTATAGGGCGTGTGCTCGAATGTCACCCACTTGAGTTGGCGTTACGATATTTGCAGTATGGGGATGAATTGCGACCAGCGCGAAACTTGGCGCGCCATTCCACAACGGTGGACATGCTGCCCCATACGCATTCTTCATTCTCCTATGGATATATTTCGGCAGCCAAGAAAATAGCAGCATGTTGGTCCTGTTTGGGCGCGAGTGATAATAATGTCACGTTTCCCCATTCACTACACGTGCGTTGGGAAAGACACGAATATCTCACTAATCCCCTGCCTACATGTCAGTGCTTATATACCTGCGTCAGGGTCGTCATATATTGCATATATCTTTTTGATGTCTTTGACAGTGGAATACATGTATCGGCACTGTTTTTGTTAAACTAGCAGGGTAGCGAAATTTCAGAGGTCGTATTATCTACATCTGCATCTATACTCCGCAAGCCACCTGACGGTGTGTGGCGGAGGGTACCTTGAATACCTCTATCGGTTCTCCCTTCTATTTCAGTCTCGTATTTTTCGTGAAAAGAAAGATTGTCGGTATGCCTCTGTGTGACTCTAATCTCTCCGATTTTATCCTCATGGTCTCTTCGCGAGACATACGTAGGACGGAGCAATAAACTGCTTGACTCCTCGGTGAAGGTATGTTTTCGAAACTTCAGCAAAAGCCCATACCGAGCTACTGAGCGTCTCTCTTGCAGAGTCTTCCACTGGAGTCTATCTGTCATCTCCGTAACGCTTTCGCGATTACTATATGATCCTGTAACGAAGCGCGTTGCTCGCGCTTGGATCTTCTCTATCTCTTCTATCAATCCTATCTGGCACGGATCCCGCACCAGTGAGCAGTACTCAAGCAGTGGGCGTGCAAGCATACTGTAACCTACTTCCTTTGTTTTCGGGCTGCATTTCCTTAGGATTCTTCCAGTGAATCTCAGTCTGGCATCTGCTTTATCGACGATACATTTTATATGCATTCGGGAGGACGAAAGTTCAATCCCGCGTCCGGCCATCCTGATTTAGGTCACAGAGTGTCTGGACATTTTGTTTTGTTCCACCTACCGCTTTGATATAAGACCAAAATTTCATATGGACTGAAACAAGAAAAACAGGTCTAGTACACAAGGGTAGTAAACGCATACCATAAGAAGTACAAGCTCTTGTTCATTTTCGGTACTGTGATACACCTACCGAAGCGATGCATACCGATCAGAAGAGTATGTCTACTTTAAAGTCTTTACATAATACTGGTTCTTGAAACTCCGTTGCTCCGCTCTTTCGCAAGGTAACTGGCGTGTACGAAGGGGTCCAGTAAGTAACGCAACACGTTGTTTCCTGAGCACGTTGGTTTTATGCAGGATTCCAACATACCATACTATTCCCCACCACCTCTGGCTACCAAATCCTATTTTTCAACATAATCTCCGTTCAATGCGACGGCCTTACGCCATCTTACTTAGAGAACCTGTATGCCTGCATGACACCATTTTACAGTGAAACTTTTCTATTTAATTTTTCTGCATATATTGCTGAGTGAAACTGAATGCAAGTGAACCTGCTAAAACTGCTGAGAGAAACTGAGAATGTGACAACCAGATCAAAAATTATAGAGGGTGGTCCATTGATCGTGACCGGGCCAAATATCTCACGAAATAAGCAACAAACGAAAAAACTACAGTGAACGGAACTTGCAAGCTTGAAGGGGGAAACCAGATGGTGCTATGGCTGGTTGGCCCACTAGATGGCGCTGACATAGGTCAAACGGATATCTACCGCGTTTTTAAAACATAGGAACCCCCATTTTTTATTACATATTCGTGTAGTACGTAAAGAAATATGAATGTTTTACTTGGACCACTTTTTTCACTTTGTGATAGATGGCGCTGCAATTGTCACAGACGTTTAAGTACGTGGTATCGCGTAACATTCCACCACTGAGGACGGTTTTTGCTTCGTGATACATTACCCATGTTAAAATAAACCGTTTACCAATTGCGGAAAAGGTCGATATCGTGTTGATGTATGTCTGTTGTGATCAAAATGCCCAACGGGCGTGTGCTATATACACTCCTGGAAATTGAAATAAGAACACCGTTAATTCATTGTCCCAGGAAGGGGAAATTTTATTGACACATTCCTGGGGTCAGATACATCACATGATCACACTGACAGAACCACAGGCACATAGACACAAGCAACAGAGCATGCACAATGTCGGCACTAGTACAGTGTATATCCACCTTTCACAGCAATGCAGGCTGTTATTCTCCCATGGAGACGATCGTAGAGATGCTGGATGTAGTCCTGTGGAATGGCTTGCCATGCCATTTCCACCTGACGCCTCATTTGGACCAGCGTTCTTGCTGGACGTGCAGGCCGTGTGAGACGACGCTTCATCCAGTCCCAAACATGCTCAATAGGGGACAGATCCGGAGATCTTGCTGGCCAGGGTAGTTGACTTACACCTTCTAGAGCCCGTTGGGTGGCACGAGATACATGCGGACGTGCATTGTCCTGTTGGAACAGCAAGTTCCCTTGCCGGTCTAGGAATGGTAGAACGATGGGTTCGATGACGGTTTGGATGTACCGTGCACTATTCAGTGTCCCCTCAACGATCACCAGAGGTGTACGGCCAGTGTAGGAGATCGCTCCCCACACCATGATGCCGGGTGTTGGCCCTGTGTGCCTCGGTCGTATGCAGTCCTGATTGTGGCGCTCACCTGCACGGCGCCAAACACGCATACGACCATCATTGGCACCAAGGCAGAAGCGACTCTCATCGCTGAAGACGACACGTCTCCATTCGTCCCTCCATTCACGCCTGTCGCGACACCACTGGAGGCGGGCTGCACGATGTTGGGGCGTGAGCGGAAGACGGCCTAACGGTGTGCGGGACCGTAGCCCAGCTTCATGGAGACGGTTGCGAATGGTCCTCGCCGTTACCCCAGGAGCAACAGTGTCCCTAATTTGCTGGGAAGTGGCGGTGCGGTTCCCTACGGCACTGCGTAGGATCCTACGGTCTTGGCGTGCATCCGTGCGTCGCTGCGGTCCGGTCCCAGGTCGACGGGCACGTGCACCTTCCGCCGACCACTGGCGACAACATCGATGTACTGTGGAGACCTCACGCCCCACGTGTTGAGCAATTCGGCGGTACGTCCACCCGGCCTCCCGCATGCCCACTATACGCCCTCGCTCAAAGTCCGTCAACTGCACATACGGTTCACGTCCACGCTGTCGCGGCATGCTACCAGTGTTAAAGACTGCAATGGAGCTCTGTATGCCACGGCAAACTGGCTGACACTGACGGCGGCGGTGCACAAATGCTGCGCAGCTAGCGCCATTCGACGGCCAACACCGCGGTTCCTGGTGTGTCCGCTGTGCCGTGCGTGTGATCATTGCTTGTACAGCCCTCTCGCAGTGTCAGGAGCAAGTATGGTGGGTCTGACACCGGTGTCAATGTGTTCTTTTTTCCATTTCCAGGAGTGTATGCTGCTCGGTATCCTGGACGACATCATCCAAGTGTCCGGACCGTTCGTCGTATAGTTACGTTATTTAAGGAAACAGGAAGTGTTCAGCCACATGTTAAACGTCAACCTGCAACAAATGATGATGCCTAAGTAGTTGTTTTAGCTGCTGTCGCGGCTAATCCGTACATCAGTAGCAGACAAATTGCGCGAGAATCGGGAATCTCAAAAAACATCGGTGTTGAGAATGCTACTTCAACATCAATTGCACCCGCACCATATTTCTGTGTACCAGGAATTGCATGGCGACGACTTTGAACATCGTGTACAGTTCTGCCACTGGGCACAAGAGAAATTATGGGACGATGACAGATTTTTTGCACGCGTTCTGTTTAGCGACGAAGCATCATTCACCAACAGCGGCAACGTAAACCGGCAGAATATGCACTACTGGGCAAGAGAATATCCACGATGGCTGCGACAAGTGGAACATCAGCGACCTTGGCTGGTTAATGTATGGTGCAGCATTATGGGAGAAAAGATAATTGGTCCGCATTTCATCGATAAATGGTGCAATGTGTGCTGATTTCCTACGTAATGTTCTACCGATGTTACTACAAGATGTTTCACTGCACGAAAGAATGGCGATGTACTTCCAACATGATGGATGTCGGGCACATAGCTCGCGTTGCGGTTGAAGCGGTATTGATTAGCATATTTCATGACAGGTGGAGTGGTCATCGAAGCACCATACCATGGCCCGCACGTTCACTGGATCTGACGTCCATGGTTTTCTTTCTGTGGGGAAAGTTGAAAGATATTTGCTATCGTGATCCACCGACAACGCCGGACAACATGCGTCGGCGCATTGCCAATGCATGTGCGAACATTACGGCAGGGGAACTACTCGCTGTTGAGAGGAATGTCGTTACACGCATTGTCAAATGCATTGAGGTTGACGGACATCATTTTGAGAATTTATTGCATTAATGTGGTATATACAGGTAATCACGCTGTAACAGCATGCGTTCTCAGAAATTGTAAGTTCACAAAGGTACATGTGTCACATTGGAACAACCGAATTAAATTGTTCTTTTTTGGTACAGATTTTTTCCCACCTTCCTTCCAATGAACTGACATCTACTACCTGCCTTTCTGAATGCTGATCGTATGTGCTTGTTCCGTTCATATTGATACAAATTGTTATACCCACGTGTATGAGCTGATTGATGCTAATAGTGACTCACGCTGAATTTTACTTTCCATAGTTCCTTGAAGTATACAATTTTATATTAGCCTATATTTAAATCAAGATTCCCATCTTTGCACCACTTCGAAATTTAATCAAGATCTGACTGGATATTTGTGCAGCGGTTTTCATATGGTGCTACATTTTAGACAACTGCATCAATTACAAAAAATCGCTGTTAACATTGTCTGCCGTCCCATTACTACACAACACGAGCAACAACGTCCCAACTCACTTCATTGCCGGCCTGAGTGGCCGTGCGGTTCTAGGCGCTATAGTGTGGAACCGGGCGACCGCTACGGTCGCAGGTTCGAATCCTGCCTCGGGCATGGATGTGTGTGATGTCCTTAGGTTAGTTAGGTTTAATTAGTTCTAAGTTCTAAGCGGCTGATGACCTCAGAAGTTAAGTCGCATAGTGCTCAGAGCCATTTGAGCCATTTCCCTGCTGCACGTCTTAGTTACTTCTACTTCTACCGATGTTCTCCCATCCCAGGAAACTAGCTGCATCCTTCCGAACACGTAATCTTCAATCAAGTAACAAATTTGGCTAGATACCCCATATTATCGCACTTTTGTTCATACACGGGTGTGGTACCGACTCATATGTTTTGTTATTGTATTAGATAACAGAGCGGGCAAACATCGGTTAAGTTCAGTTACATTTTAACAGCTGTGCCGTACCACTGAAATTTAGTGAACAAACCTTACAAATTTCAGTTTAAAAGCTGGGAAATCTCTTTCACGACAACAAAACAAGTTGCGCAGAGATTTAAAACAGTTATTGACGACAGACTGTCTGCAGATCGTGTCCCCAATGCATCCACGTAAGTAAAGTCGTACTGACGTAATCCTACGGCCTCGGCAAAACTGCCAAAGTTGTGCTGCTGCCTGCGGTGGCGCGGCGAAGGGGAGGGGGTGGAGGGAGGGGCAAAGAGATCTATCATGCTTCGAGCTCAGAATAGTAAGTGTAGAGAACAGAGAAAGGAAATCGGAGGGTGACTCCTGTGATTTGTATGAAGTCAAGCATTGCGCTCGGCGCCATATTGAAACCGAGTAAACTCGAAACGTTAGCTGCTTATTACTACGGTTAGAAATGGAGATTCTTACGAAACATAACTAATCTAACTGGTAGAGGCATGCGTATTTAAATACAGATGTGTATAAACGGGAAGAATACGGCGCCGCTGTCGGCTACGCGTATATAAAACTACAAGTGTTTGGCGCAGTTATCAGATCGGTTACTGGTGCTACAATGGCAATTTATCAAGATTTAAGAGAGTCTGAACACGGTGTTATAGTCGGCGCACGAGCGATGAGATACAGCACCTCCGAGGTAGCGATGAAGTGGGGATTTTCCCGTACGACCAGGAGTGTACCGCGCATATCAGGAATCTAGTAAAACATCAAGTCTCCGACATCACTGCGGCCGGAAAAAGATCCTGCAAGAACGGGACCAATGACAACTGACGAGAATCGTCACAGAAGCGCAACCCTTCCGCAAATTGCTACAGATATCAATGCTGCGCCATCAGCAAATGTCAGCGGACGAACCATTCAACGAAACACCATTTATATGGGCTTTCGGAGCCGAAGGCGCACTCGTGCACCCTTGATGACTCTACGACACAAAGATTTACGCCCCGCCTGGGCCCGTCAACACTGGCATTGGACAGTTGATGACTGGAAACATGTTGCCTGATCGGACGAGTCTCGTTACCAGTTGTATCGAGCGGATGGACGTGCACGCGTATAGAGACAACCTCATGAATCCATGGACCTTCATATTAGCAGGGGACTGGTCAAGCTGGTGGAGGCTCTGTAATGGTGTGGGGCATGTGCATTTGAAGTGATATGGAACCCCTGATACGTCTAAATACGACTCTGACAGGTGACACGTACGTAAGTGTCCTGTCTAATCACTTGCATCCATTCCTGTCCATTGTGCATTCCAACGGACAAGGGCAATTCCAGCAGGACAATGCGACACTTCCCACACGTCTAAAATTGCTACAGAGTGGCTCCAGGAACACTTTTCTGAGATTAAAGTCTTCCACTGGCCGCCACACTCCCCAGACATGAAGATTATTAAGCATATCTAGGATTCCTTGCAACGTGCTGTTCAGAAGCGATCTCCAGCCTCTCTTAGTCTTATAGATTTATGGACAGCCCTGCAGGATTAATGGTGTCAGTTCCCCCAAGCACTACTTCAAACACTAATCGAGTCCATGCCACGTCGTATTGCGGCACTTCTGCGTGCCCGTGGGGGCTCTACAAGATATTAGGCAAGTGTACCAGTTTCTTTGTCTCTCCAGTGTATAAGAGCCTCGTCATTACCTTTCAAAATCTTGGAAACTTATAACAACCTTATAAAAAAACCTTTTATTCATGTCTTGAAGCCCTACATGCAGGAGAGAAAACTTCTTCTGCTAACTCAAATGGAGAGGACAAACATGTCCATAATTATACGACGAGATTTTTCAGGATGAAGAAGTCTTGTCATCGTGCAGAGTTAAAGTGGTTCCCCCAGATGCACTATGTTAGTGCAAACCTGCCATGTTTGTTTCTGTCACCAAGCAAAGAATTTGATCAGGAAACTTCAAAACTACTCTTTTCTCACCGAGAGAAAAAAAAGAAATCCCATCCCGAGAAGACTGCATCAAAATATATTCTCTTGTACATCACCGGCTATCTTCGCCAATGGATGGCGACATGATGCGTTGCGTGTAATTTTATGCCAAAGTGTAGGATGAGAGGGACCTTTTAAAGAACATAAGACAAGCTTGCTTTTCCACTGAAACTTTCAAACAACTAAGTAACTGTAAAGATGCGACGTTTATGACGTACGAAGCAAGCCGAGAGAATTACTGCATTCCCTGTTTTTACGATTAATATCACCCCAGCAAGTGTAAATCATCAACTTTAACATAAAGAAATCATTTAATTTTACAAATGTAGTTCCCGTGTATGGTTTACAACCGCTTCTTAGAAAATTATATGTATTCCCAGACTTTTATTTGTCTTTTCTTTTCATGCCTTTTATGAACGTATTAATAAATACATTATATTAAACATTGTTTCCCTTTTATTTAACAATATAAGTAACGTAAAAATTTAAAATACCAAATATTAAATAGCTACTGCAGGTGGACTCTAACCCACAACTGAAGGCTTATCATCGCCCACTCCTTCGACTGTCCCACTCGTTTGATAGGAACTGTGCTACCTTATGGCTTATGCCTCACCTGAGTCGCGCTAAAAATTCAATTTTTTTAAACGCCTGGTCTCCTGTAGCACCCACTTGTGTCCCTTGCATTTCTGGCCAAGCCCTACATCTACCAAAATTTCGAAGAAATCGGTTATAATTAATAGGCGCGGTTCCAGGGTGTGCTGCAGGTTTCTTGTGCATGGCGCGCTCAAATAAAGTGCTTTAACTTCTATTTTGTCCACCGATTCTCGGCTGGCTCGGAGATTTTCTCTGCTCATCAAATGGGTGTTTTGTTGTCCTAAACATCATCCCCATCGACGCGCAAGTCGCTGAAGTGGCGTCAAACCGAAAACTTGCACCCAGCGAACGGTCTACCTGACGGGAGGCCCAGGCCATATACACGATGAGTCACCTAACGTTACCGCTGGATATACTTCGTAAACCACATCAAATACTGAAGAACCGATTCCACAGACCGAACGTGAGGAGACGGGCTAGTGTAATTGTTTAATACAAACCATACAAAAATGCACGGAAGTATGTTTTTAACACAAACCTACGTTTTTTTTTAATGGAACCACGTTAGTTTTGTTAGCACATCTGAACATATAAACAAATACGTAATCAGTGCCGTTTGTTGCATTGTAAAATGTTACTTACATCCGGAGATATTGTAACCTAAAGTTGACGCTTGAAACATCCGACGTTCAGTTGCGTGTTGTAACAAACACGGGCCACGGTCGGCGAGCAGCATCTGCAAGGACATGTTTACGATGACGACCGTGTTTACGAGTGTGGCTGTAGTGCACTGTTGTGGTTTTGTCTAGCTGTCGCAGTGTCCGCACGTAGCGCTTGCTGCTATTGTTATTCTGCATTCGTCTCCGCACGCAGACCAAATGTATTACACCGTGTTACCAGACGTCTGTGATAGTTTAGTGTTGTAGGAACTGTGACCATGGTGTATTCGAACTCTGAAAAGGCGGAGATGATACTCATCTACGGCGAGTGTCGACGAAATGCAGCTGTAGCCTGCAGGGTGTATGCAGACCGGTACCCGGACAGAGAGCATCCAACGTGCCGCACATTGCAAAACATCTATCGCCAACTGTATGCAACAGGTATGGTCGTAGCACGCAAACGGGTCAGTAACAGGCCCGTCACAGGAGAAGCGAGTGCAGTTGGTGTGTTAGCTGCTGTTGCCATGAACCCATACATGAGTACACGCGACATTGCGAGAGCCGGTGGATTGAGTCAAAGTAGTGTCATGCGCATACTGCATCGTCACCACTTTCACCCGTTTCATGTGTCGCTACATCAGCAATTACATGGTGATGTCTTTAATCATCGAGTGCAATTCTGTCAATGGGCATTAACAGAGAATGCGTTGCAGTTCTGCCTGTTTACCGATGAAGCGGGTTTCACAATCCACGGGGCAGTGAATCTACGAAACATGCATTACTGGTCCGTGGACAATCCTCGCTGGCTCACACAGCTAGAGCGACAGCGACCGTGGACAGCAAATGTATGGTGCGGAATCATTGGCGACCACCTCCAACATACATCGCGTTTCTACAGAATGATCTGCCAACGTTGCTCGAAAATGTCCCACTGGAAACGCGTCGACGTATGTGGTATCAGCATGATGGTGCACCTGCACATTCCGCAATTAACACTAGGCTGACCCTATGCAGGATGTTCGACGGGCGTTTCATAGGACGTGGAGAACTCATAAATTGGCCAGCCCGTTCTCCTGATTTTACACCTCTGGACTTCTTTCTGTGGGGTACGTTAAAGGAGAATGTGTACCGTTATGTGCCTACAACCCCAGAGGATATGAAACAACGTATTGTGGCAGCCTGCGGCGACATTACACCTGATGAAGCGGGGCGTGTACGACATTCATTACGCCAGAGATTGCAATTGTGTGCAGCAAATGATGGCCACCACATTGAACATCTATTGGCCTGACATGTCGGGACACACTCTATTCCACCCTGTAATTGAAAACGGAAACTACGTGTGTACGTGTACCTCACCCCTCATGTCAATGTACATGTGCGTCAGTGAAAAACACCAATAAAAAGGTGTTAGCATGTGGACGTAATGTGCTGTTCCAGTCTCTTCTGTACCTAAGGTCCATCGCCGTTCCCTTTGGATCCCTACGTAATTCGGTGCTCTCCGATACACACGATCGAACAGCGGAGGAGTGGTACTCAAGCGTCAACTTTAGGTTACAATATCTCCGGATGTAATTAACATTTTACAATGCAACAAACGGCACTGATTACGTATTTGTTTATATGTTCAGATGTGCTAACGAAAATAACGTGGTTCCATTTAAAAATACGTAGGTTTGTGTTAAAAACATACTTCCGTGCATTTTTTTATGGTTTGTCTTAACCAATTACACAGCCCCTCTCCTCACGTTCGGTCTGTGTAATCGATTCGTCAGTATTTGATGTGGTTTACGAAATATATCCAGCGGTAATGTTAGGTGACTCACCCTGTATATATATATATATATATATATATATATATATATATATATATATATATATATATATATATATATATATATTTATTTAAAACTTTGAGTACCTCTATCGGTTGTCCCTTCTATGCCAGTCTCATCCTTAACATATTGTTCCCCGCCTCTCCCCCACCAGCGCCCCAGCGCCCAACCCCTCAGGAAACTTCCAACCCATCCTCTTCCCCTCGCTGATACAAGTACACTTTCAGGTCTGAGTTATTCGAAAACCCCCTCTCACTCTTATCAATTTGATTGATTACATAATTAAATTGATCAGTTAACTAACCCCTCCCCTTTGCCACCCTCCTCACCTCCTTCTCACTTCTCCCTCTCCCCTCCTCTACTTGGACACTGGTGGCTCTGTGGTGGAGAGGAAAGATCTAATGACACAAAAATCAAGGGTATATCGTTTATTTATATAAAAAAAGTTTGCAGAGGTTGGATTTCTCCCGCTCATCATTCTCTGCTTTTTGGGAAGCTGAAGTTCTTGCAAGAAGTAATTAAATTGCTCACCTTTCTTTTTTTATTCTTATTACGCAAGGAATACAGTCATGAAACACACATCACATGTAATTACGAAGTTAAAAATCTTTCGATCATGAAGCACATGCCGCCCCCTGTTCCCTGTTCACTGAACTGCACAGAATGCCACTGCACATGCTGCCAGAAGTTGGCGTGCACTGGTGGCCCCCCAAAAAGTGATGACATGGCTGTCAGCTGCCAAGTCACGAACAGGTGTCCGTTCAGGTCCCGCAAGCATCAGGTGGCAGAATCCCTTATATATTTGACACCTCAGAAATTCCTGTCGAAACATGTGTTTACCTAGTCAAACTGGCATCAGCCCCAGTATGGAACAAAGACGTCTGCCGAGATGCTTTTTACAGCCCCAACCTGTTTGGTTGCTGTTACACTTTCTACGGCCATCTCCAGACTCACAAAAATATTGGGAACCAGGCACATATTTATCAGTGTAAATACAATTAAATATTAGGATTGCTGCTGCAGTCTGACACCAAGCAATATACTGGAAATGTCTCTGCTTGATGGCCGTGGCTCTAAAACGAATCTCAATGTCCATAATTTTCCAAATAAAAAAAATCTCTTATTCCCCTTACGTCTATCTCATCACGATAGGACACACAGGCAGCAGCAGCAGTTTTCCTATTAGGTTCAGTAAGAGCCAATCAGAAGACTCCATTCATTCACAAGACATCTTTGGTGCTAGGAAATAGGAGTCTCTACAGACCGTTTTGTACAAGTTTGGAAGGTAAATTCAGTAAGAGCCAATCAAAATGCTGCATTCATTCACAAGACATCTTTGGTGCTAGGAAATAGGAGCCTCTACAGACCGTTTTGGACAAGATGGGGGCAAGGTATCTATGGAAAGTTCTGAGAGTAACTTGCAAATTCTGTTTGCATAATTCTTCTGATTTTCCCATCTGTGCTCAGACAGTGCTCCCTTTCCAAACAAGAGGATTGGTTTTATGAATAACGGTGTTTTTGAAAGCATGCACAGGCATGATGAAGGCTTTCAGTGGTGAGAACAAGGGCAAACAATTACCATTTCTGAGATGTAAGTTGAAAACAGGGATGGACTTCCTATTAGGTTCGCTCAGAAGAATGCATCCTGTGTTATTCTGGGAAGCATTGCAACAGATTTCTACAGGGCATCCAGAAACTTGACTGTTATTTACATAGAAATGCGACATCAGTATAACACTGTCCACCTTTTAGCTGCACCTGCGATGGTGAGCTGCTATGCAGGCATCTTGCTGGACTGCAGGTACAAAGGTTACGCGTCAGCCACTTTGACTAGGTAAACACATGTTTTGATGGGAATTCTCAGGTGTCAAATAGAAAAGGGATGCCACCGCCTCATGCTTGTGGGATCCAAACCGACACCTGCGAGTGGCTCGCCAGTGACGGCCACGTCGGCGCTTTACAGGGGGCCGCCGGTGTACCCCGACTTCTATCAGCGTATGTGGTGGCGTTCTGTGCAGTCCAGTGGACAGCGGACAGCTGGCAGTGCGTGCTTCACGATCGAAAGATTTTTAACTGTGTAATTACATGTGATGTCTGTTTCATGGTGATATTCCTTGTGTAATCAGAGTAAAAAAGAAAGGTGATCGATTTAATTACTTTTTACAAGAACTGCAGCTTCCAAAAAAGCAGAGAATGATGAGTAAAAGAAATCCAACCTCTGCAAACTGATTATTTTTATATAAATAAACAGTATACTCTTCATTTTTGTGTCATGAGATGCAGCCTCTCTACAACATAGCCATCAATTTCCAGGTAGAGGAAGGGAGGGGCTGAGGGGAGGAGGAGGGGAGGGGCTTACCAGAGGGTAGGGATGAATTAATTGATCAATTTAATTAAGTAATCAATCAAACTGATAAGTGTGGGGTAATCGAATAACTCAGACCTGAAAGTGTACCTGTATCAGTGAGGGGGAGAGGATGAAATGAAAGTTTCCTGAAGGGTGGGGGGTTTGGGGGAGGGGTGGGGGAACAATAGGTTAAGGACCTGTCAGTCAAAAGGAAGGATCCTTTTAGCAGAACAATAGGTCAAAGACCTGTCAATCAAAGGACCACTATAGTAGGTAAATGATCTGTCAATCAAAGGAGAACAATAGGTTTGCCCCTGAGTGCATACTTGCCCCTGATGTAGGCAACCGGCACTAACAAAATTCATCATTACGAAGTTTGCCCTACTATTCACTTGTGGTGCTGCCCTGCACGCAAGTTCGATAGCATTTAGATGCGGAGACCTCGCTCGAAATTCGATACAGTAAATGTCATCACTTAAATTGAGTGGGCTAATACCACTGGATATTTATCCGTTTTGAAGATGTGCCGCTATAACGTCAGAATTTCTCAGCTCGACACAGAGTGTTAAGCTAGCGTAGACGCAATATCTGGGCAGCCTGCTACATACAGGCGTGTAGTGAACACAGCAATACGTTGCGAGTTAATCGCCATAGAACGTGGCATGATAATCGATGCAAGACCCATGGATAACAGCATATCCGCATTTCGGGAGGACGAAGGTTCAATCCCGCGTCCGCCCATCCTGATTTAGGTTTTCCGTGATTTCCCTAAATCGCTCCAGGCAAATGCCAGGATGGTTCCTTTCAAAGGGCACGGCCGACTTCCTTCCCCGTCTTTCTCTAACCCGGTGAGACCGATGACCTCGCTGTCTGGTCTCCTGCCCCAAAACAACCAACCAACCAACCAACCAACAGCATATCGAAGTTTACTCAAGAATTCCATTTTCCGAAGTCAACAAAGTCTAGGGTGGCATTTTAGTATCACAGAGATACTGTTACCACACGCATAAACCGTCGCGAAGTGCGACCACAAGCGTTTGGTGAACAGACGCCTGCACCTCCACAAAGCCGTATGGGCCCATCGTCGGTCTATTGTTAATTAGATTGCCTCCAATTCTTATATGGGACGTCAGGATGCCCATTTCTACCAGGTCATTACGCAGGCTAATCCACCCCATAAGTTTCGGCAGTCTACGATCGTCTCGTGTGCCTTTGCCTTCCTATCACTATTGGCCACTCAGTACATGAAATGATCTTGCTTTGCTGATGACCACCATCTGTATTATTATCTATCGCCACCTACATAGTGAGAGTCATAAAACACGATTGTACTTGGCAGTTAACTTGCTTGAGAGGTTGAGAGTGTAGTCGCCTGCCCATCTACACTGTGCAACACAATTGAAGGGTCATTTCTTTGAACCCCCCCTCCCCTCCCATTTCCATCTCCCGGGACGCAGATGTCTGTATCGGTGCACCATGGCTGACATAGTGTTTAGTGTATCTGGGATTGTAAAACAGTTAAGATCCTTAGACGCCAGAAAGGCATCTGGCCCAGACGGTATCCCCGTAAGATTTTATGTTGACTACGCTACAAATATAGCACCATTCTTATCCGTCATCTATCAGAGATCATTGGAACGGCGGAAAGTTCCACGGGACTGGAAGAAGGCCCAGGTCGTAGCAATCTATAAAAAGGGTAGAAAATCGGATGCACATAATTACCGGCCAATTTCACTGACATCGATTTGTTGTAGAATCATGGGATATATTTTGTGTTCAGACATAATGACATTACTAGACTCTGAGAAGCTCATCTGCAGAAACTAGCACGGTTTTAGGAAACAGCGGTCATGCGAGACACAGCTGGCCCTTTTTGTGCATGATATACAACAGGCTGTAGATACCGGCTCCCAGGTTGGTGCCATATTTCCCGACTTTCGAAAGGTGTTCGACTCAGTTCCACACTGTCGCTTGCTACAAAAAGTGTACGCTTACGGTCTATCCAATGACATATGCGGTTGGATAGAAAGTTTTCTAACAGACAGGGAGCAGTATGCCGTCCTGAACGGGGTAACTTCAACAGAAACAAGAGTAACTTCAGGTGTGCCCCAGAGCAGCGTAATTTTACGATTTACATAAACGATCTGGTTGATGGTATTGACAGCGCCCTTAGACTGTTTACCGATGATGCTGTAGTCTACAGGAAAGTAGTATCACACGAAAGTTGTGAACAAATCAATGAGGATTTGCAGAAAATAAATGCGTGGTGTAATGACTGGCAGTTATCTCTCAATATTAGTAAGTGTAACCTACTGCTTATAACAAGGCGAAAATCCCCATTAATGTATGAGTACAAAATAAATAAGTCTCTGGAAGTGGTAACATCAGTCAAATTGGTTGGTTCAAATGGCTCTGAGCACTATGGGACTCAACTGCTGTGGTCATCAGTCCCCTAGAACTTAGAACTACTTAAACCTAACTAACCTAAGGACATCACACACATCCATGCCCGAGGCAGGATTCGAACCTGCGACCGTAGCGGTCGCGCGGTTCCGGACTGCATCAGTCAAGTATCTGGGTGTGACTATTCGAAATGATCTCAAATGGAATGATCAGATAACACAAGTAACGGTTAAGGCGAACTCTAGATTGCGGTTTATTGGTAGACTCCTGAAGCGATGCAGTCCTTCAACAAAGGAAATAGCTTACAATACGTTAGTACGTCCAGTCTTAGAGTATTTTTCGTCTGTATGGGACCCTTACCAGTTGGGTCTGATTCAAGAGATTGAGAAAGTCCAAAGAAGAGCGGCAAGATTCGTGACTGGCACATTTACCCATCGCGAGAGCGTTACAAATCTCATAGAAAGTTTGAAGTGGGACACACTTGCAGATAGACGACGCGTTAAACAGAAGGGGCTGCTCACTAAATTCCGAAATCCAATCTTCACCGATGATGTAGAGCATATATTATTACCACCAACTTTCAAATCGCGTAATCATCATCATTCAAAGATAAGGGAAATAAGAGCTCGTACTGAGGCGTTCAGACAGTCGTTTTTCCCTCGCGCAATCTGCGAGTGGAACAGCCGGGGAGGGGAGGGGGGGGGGGGGGAATATTACTTTGGCGCGTATTGTGCCCTCCGCCACACACCGCTTGGTGGCTAGCACAGTATATTTGTAGATGCAGATGAAAAACGGGGCGCCCTGCAACATCACCCTCGCGTAGACGCTTCAGACAGCATGGTGTCGACACATGCCGAAAAAGGCCAGAGCTCAGGTGCTCTTGTTAGGTGTAAGATGGGTTAATGATATCACAGTGGCATCAGATTTCACCACAGTTCTTCTCAACATCACCGTAGACATGTCACACGATACGAAAGTCATCACACATCGCTTACTCACATCACACACCTTCTCTTGACGTCTCTGCAATGGAAGTCAGAAGCGCGACGTCCAGCGTTCAAATTACATGGTTTCCTTATGAAAGACCACAGAAAACATAATAGACACACCATAGCCCAGATACGGCATAAAAAGGCCTCGGGAGTTGGTATAGAGGGACGTCGAAGAAACCACGCCTTCCCTTGGGACGTTCATTTACAAACATTTCGCGGTCGAAAACGAAAGTTTGCAATGCGATGTGCAGCAGAATTATGTTCTTGACAACCTTAGAGATTGCTGACATCCCCAGGACGATTCAACCCCATTCTCTAAGGACACCATGATGTCGGCTGCTGTGGCCGAGCGGTTCTAGGAGCTTCAGTCCGGAACCGCGCGACCGCTACGGTCGCAGGTTCGAATCCTGCCTCGGGCATGGATGTGTGTGAGGTCCTTAGGTTAGTTAGGTTTAAGTAGTTCTAAGTTCGAGGGGACTGATGACCTCAGAAGTTAAGACCCATAGTGCTGAGAGCCATTTTTGATGTTACAACCCCACTGAACGCGATCTGACCTCTAGTGTGGAGCGCGATCGCAATTTTTGTTCTGGTATACAGATGGAACCACTATGGACTGTTCAAAACTATTCGACGAAATTTGAACGTGGTCTGAAGCATCAAAGGGGGTTTATGCTCTTTCAGCTCTTCTCTTTCGTGTCCTATGGTGGCATGATCACGGATCACGGTGGAGTCTGACATTGACAAGCACTTAAGCAGAAGTGGAAAGGGTCCGTTTAAGACCCTCCCCCCCCCCCTCCACACACACACACACACACACACACACACACACACACACACACACATCGAACAGTTCGGCAAGACCCTAGGTGCTTCCCACGACGGGCGTATGAAGAATGTCTCTGTACTGAGACATGCACTCACCTGTGACTACATGCTGGTGGTATAGGCAACCCTACTGCTACAACCTCAGTTAAGTGTCGCTATATCGCTGCATTAACGCCTGCTGGTTGCATGCGAAATATGAGGGCTGTCGAAAGTGTTTTTTAAATGAGTACCGCTTTGAAATTTAAAAAAAGACGTGCTAAGATATCGCAATAATTATATTTTTACATGAAAGCCTGTACCTTAATCTACTTTTCTACATAATTTCCGTCAATATTGAGGCACTTGTCATAACATTATACCAGTTTTTGAATATCATCCTCATAGAAGTCATACTGGCGTATCGTCCGGCGTGATGGTATGGGGTGCCATTGGTTTCACGTCTCGCTCACCTCTTGTTCGCATTGACGGCACTTTGAACAGTGGACGTTACATATCAGATGTATTACGACCCGTGGCTCTACCCTTCATTCGATCCTTGCGTGTTTTTGTTAAATGAGAACCGTTTTGAAATTTAAAAAGACGTGCTAAGATATCTCAATAATTTTATTTTTTCATGGAAGCCTGTACCTTAATCTACTTTTCTACATAATTTCCGTCAATACTGAGGCACTTCTCATAACGTTGTACCAGTTTTTTAATACCCTTCTCACAGAAGTCTGCCGCCTGACTTGCTAACCACTGCATCACCACTGTTTTGACTTTGTCATCGCTTGAAGACGCTGACCGCCCAGGTGTTTCTTCAAGTGCAGGAACAGATGGTAGTCACTGGGCGCAAGATCGGGGCTGTACGGAGGATGATCTAGAGTTTTCCATGGAAAATATGTGATGAGATGTTTGGTCTGATTCGCCACATGCGGACGGGCATTGTCTTGCAGCAAAACGATGCCCTTGCTCAACTTCCATGGAGTGTTGCTTTGATTCTGGTGTGACGTAGGCCACCCATGTTTCATCGCCCGTAACAATTTGGCTTACGAAATCATCACCGTCGTTGTGGTAGCGCTCGAGGAAAGTCAATGCACTGTCTAAACGTTTGGTTATGTGCACATCCGTCAGCATTTTCGGTATCCAACGTGGGTACAATTTTCGGTAATTCAAGTGCTTTGTCACAGTGCCATGCAAAACACTACGAGAAACATTAGGAAAGTCATTCCGCAAGGAGAAAATCGTAAAGCTTCTGTTTTCTCTCACCTTATTGTCCACTTTCTGCACCAAACTTTCATTAACGACCGAAGGACGCCCACTCCTTTGTTCATCATGCACATTTGTGCGGCCGTCTTTAAATGCTCTCACCCACTTTCTTACCATTCCATCACTCATAATGTTTTCTCCGTAAACTGCACAGATCTCACGATGAATGTCGATCGCTTTTAGGCATTTAGCACTAAGAAATCTTATAACAGCCCGTACTACACAGTCGGCGGGACTCACGATTATCGGAGGCATCTTAAACACTCAGTACACAACGTAAACAAGGAACAATTAGACTTTAATGGCGTCAGTGCGTAGATTAAGGTACAGGCTTTCATGAAAAAATAAAATTATTGAAATATCTTAGCACGTCTTTTTTTACATGTTCTGCTGGTGGGTAGTAGTCTGTGTATGCATTTCTCTGTACAGGAACATTTTTCCAGTGTTCAAAAAACGTGTGCAGATGGCACCGAGGGTGTTGTCGAACCGGGAGTTCGTAGAAGGACCCTTTCTCTCTTCATGTCACTGTTGCACACCCTCTCCCCATGATCATTCCACAGGAGAGCGCGAAGCAGGAGGGTTGGAAAAGCGTAAACACCATTTGTTGCTTCAGACCATATTCAAATTACATTGAGTGGTTTTGTACAGTCCCTAGTGAATCCACCATTTATACCAGAAGAAAAATTCCGGTCGCACTACAATCCAAAGGGGTCAGATCACGTTCAATGAGGCTGCAGCACCGCGATGTCCTAAGAGTAGTGTGGAATCGTCCGGGAAGTGTCAGTAGTGTTGCACGTTGTGAAGAACGTTGTCCTGTTGCTCGTCAAATTGCAAATTGTCGTTTTCGGCCGAGAAATTTGTGTAAATAAACGCCTGAAGCGAAGGGGTGGTTTCATTATCGCCATCTATACTAACCCAGAGCCGCGCGGTCTAGGCGCCTTGTCACGGTCCGTGCGGCTCCCTCCGTCGGAGGTTCGAGTCCTCCCTTGGGCACGGGTGTGTGTGCTGTCCACAGCGTAAGTTAGTTTAAGTAGGGTGTAGGCTCAGGAACCGATGACCTAAGTACACTCATGCTCAAAAATTAAGGATAATTGCAGAATATGGTGCCGTACAACGTGGCACTACACAAAACTGGCGCTAATAGCATAGGCACATAGGGAACACGCACGACACACATCTTTAAGTCCACGGTATTGGTGATAAGTTGAGAAAACCGTCCCGAAACATTTGAGCTACAAAACGCCACTGTTTACTGAGTGTGTATCCCATACATGGGATATGATCACCATGCAGACGTACACAAGCCGCACAACTGGTTGACATTGGATCAGGTAGTTGAGCAGGTGATGGGGTATAGCATCCCAATCTTGCACCAGTGCCTGTCGGAGCACCTGAAGTGTCCTATGGGTTTGACGACGTGCAGCAATACGTCGACCAAGAGCATTCCAGACGTGCTCCATGGAGTTTAGGTCTGGAGAACAGGCAGGCCACTCCCTTCGCCTGATATCTCCTCCACGATGGCAGCTCGGTGGGGCCGTGCGTTGTCATCCATCAGGAGGATGGTAGGACCCACTGCACCCCTGAAAAGGCGGACATACTGGTGCAAAATGACGTCCCAATACACCTGACCTGTCACTGTTCTTCTGTAAAAGACGTGCAAGGGTGCACGTGCACCAATCATAATCCCACCCCAAACCATCAAAGCACGACCTCCATACAGGTCCCTTTAAAGGACATTAAGGGGTTGGTATCTGGTTCCTGGTTCACGCCAGATGAAAACCCGGCGAGAATCACTCCTCCATGAACATATCTTGGGACCACTGTTCAAATAACCATATACTGTGTTCCTGACATCAGGCTTTACGGACTCTCCTGTGACCAGGGGTCAGTGGAATGCACCTTGAAGGTCTCTGGGCGAATAAACCATGTCTGTTCAGTCGCCTATAGACTGTGTGTCTGGAGACAACTGTTCCAGTGGCTGCGGTAAGGTCCCGAGCGAGGCTACCTGCAGTAGTCCGTGCCCGTCTGTGGGCACTGATGGTGAGATATCGGTCTTCTTGTGGTGTTGCACACTGTGGACGTCTCGTACTGTAGCGCCTGGACACGTTTTCTGTCTGCTGGAATCGTTGCCATAATCTTGAGATCACATTTTGTGGCACACAGAGGGCCCGTGCTACAACCTCCTGTATTTGACCAGCCTCCAATCGCCCTAGTATTCTACCCCTCATAACGTCATCAATATGTGTTCTTTGAGCCATTTTCAACACACAGTCACCATTAGCACGCCTGAAAACGTCTGCCTACTTACTCGATGCACCGTACTCTGACATGCACCAATACACCAATACACCTGGACTGCCGCCAGCGCCACCATGCGACAGCCGCAGGTCAAATGCACCTCATGGTCATACCCCGAGGTGATTACCCGCAAACAGCCCACCAGAGCGTTGTTTCACTATGAATCAGCATTATCCTTAATTTATGAGCATGAGTGTAGTTTGGTCCCATAAGACCTTACCACAAATTTCGAGATTGCCAAACCAGAGGTCTTTCCTCGTCAGCTCTGAGCGACGGCTTGTTTAAAATGTTTTCCTCTGCCACCCATATGAAAGCCGCCCGATTTCGACGTTGGTTGTCGCGGTTCTGACCTCCATTACAGAGGGATCAAGACAAGGGGTGATATTTGGGTAAACGTGGGGGGGGGGGGGGGGGGGGGACTTTCCCACCGTGTGACGCGCACCACGGTGGCAATGCGTAGAGCTGTGGTGAAATTCTGTGCCAGTGTGACATAATTAATCCTCCTTATATCTCATCCCCTTCTAAGCTCCCTATGTGTCGACACGTTGCTATTTGAAGCGCCCCCGAGTCCGAGCGTCGCCCGCGGGCGCCCCGCTTTTACATCATCACAGAGGAGGGCTGTAGCCTCCTTTGAGCTGAATTTCGAACTCGAGAATCACAGTGGGACAAAATAAATGGGTTTCAAATGATGGAGCCTTCTGCACACAGTATCCAATTACGCCCCACATCAGCCTGCTATAGCGAAGGCAAGTCATGCTTGGGTTGTGAATTTTAAAGATTCCCTGCGAGAACTGAATACTAAAGGAAATTTTGGGCTTGGACCATCTAGTCGTTAACTACACGCCATGATATTTCTACAGGGCACCTGCCAGTCATCCCCAGATGATCCATCGAAGACTGACGAAGATTTTTAAGTTCCCCACGAAAAAGTGGGTTGGTAGCGAATAAAAATGTTCTTTAGCCGCCGCCCGGAGTGGCCGAGCGGTTCTAGGCGCTACAATCTAGAACCTAGCGACCGGTACGGTTGCAGGATCGAATCCTGCCTCGGGCATGGAAGTGTATGATGTCCTTAGATTAGTTAGATTTAAGTAGTTTTAAGTTCTAGGGGACGGATGACCTCAGAAGTTAAGTGCCGTAGTGCTCAGAGCCATTTGAACCATTTTGTTCTTTAGCCAGTGGTTACGCAACTTGGAAAGATGTTGTAAAATACATAAAAACGTATGAGAAAATCACGATTTTGGGAAACACGCGTTATTGGACAATATTTACGATTTCTACATGAAAACGGATGAGGATAAGTGAAGTTTTTTAAACACATTGATAAACAATATATAGGCTGGTCCACTGATCGAGACCGGGCCAAATACCTCACGAAATAAGCGTCAAACGAAAAAACTACAAAGAACGAAACCTGGCTAACTTGAAGGGGGAAACAAGATAGCCCTATGGTTGGCCCGCTAGAGGGCAATGCCATAGGTCAAACGGATATCAACTGCGTTTCTTTAAATAGGAACCCCCATTTTATATTACATATTTTTTATTACCCACGAAAAAGTGGGTTGGCACCGAATAAAAATGTTCTTTAGCCAGTGGTTACACAACTTGTTTTAAAATATATATAAACGTATGAGAAAATGACGATTTTGCGAAACACGCATTGGTGGAAAATATTTACAATTTGTACATGAAAACAGATGAGAATAAATGAAGTTTTTTTAAAAACATTGATAGACAATATATAGGGTGGTCCACTGATCGACACCGGGCCAAACATCTCACGGAATAAGCGTCAAACGAAAAAACTACAAAGAACGAAACTTGTCTGACTTGAAGGGGGAAACAAGATAGCCCTATGGTTGGCCCGCTAGATGGCAATGCCATACGTCAAACGGATATCAACTGCGTTTCTTTAAATAGGAACCCCCATTTTTATTACATATTCGTGTAGTACGTAAAGAAATATAAATTTTTTAGTTGGACCACATTTTTAGATAGATGGCGCTGTAATAGTGAGAAACATGGCTCACAATTTTAGACGAACAGTTAGTAACAAGTAGATTTTTAAAAAATTAAAATACAGAACGTAGGTACGTTTGAACAATTTAATTCGGTTGTTCCAATGTGATTATGTACCTTTGTGAACTTATCATTTATGAGGACGCATGCTGTTACAGCATGATTACCAGTAAATACCACATTAATGCAATAAATGCTCAAAATGATGTCCGTCAACCTCAATGCATTTGGCAATACGTGTAACGACATTCCTCTCTACAGCGAGTAGATCGCCTTCCGTAATGTTCGCACATACATTGACAATGCGCCCACGCATGTTGTCCGGCGTTGTCGGTGGATCACGATAGCAAATATCCTCCCACTTTCCCCACAGAAAGAAATCCAGGGACGCAGATCCGGTGAACGTGCGAGTCATGGTATGGTTCTTCGACGACCAATCCACCTGTCATGAAATATGCTATTCAATACTGCTTCAACCGCACGCGAGCTATGTGCCGGACATCCATCATGTTGGAAGTACATCACCATTCTGCCATGCAGTGAAACATCTTGTAGTAGCATCGGTAGGACATTACATAGGAAATCAGCGTACATTGCACCATTTAGATTGCCATTGATAAAATGCGGGCCAATTATCCTTCCTCCCATAAAGCCGCACCATACATTAACCCGCCAAGGCCGCTGATGTTCTACTTGTCGCAGCCATCGTGGATTTTCCGTTACCCAGTAGTGCATATTATGCCGGTTTACGTTACCGCTGCTGGTAAATGACGCTTCGTCGCTAAATAGAACGTGTGCAAAAAATCTGTCATTCTCTAGTGCCCAGTGGCAGAACTGTACACGACGTTCAATGTCGTCGCCATGCAATTCCTGGTGCATAGAAATATGGTACGGATGCAATCGATGTTTATATAGCATTCTCGACACCGACGTTTTTTGAGATTCCCGATTCTCGCGCAATTTGTCTGCTACTAATGTGCGGATAAGCCGCGACAGCAGCTAAAACACGTACTTGGGCACCATCATTTGTTACAGGTCGTGGTTGACATTGCGCATGTGGCTGAACACTTCCTGTTTCCTTAAATAACGTAACTATCCGGCGAACGGTCCGGACACTTGGATGATGTCGTCCAGGATACCGAGCAGCATACATAGCACACTCCCGTTGGGCATTTTGATCACAATAGCCATACACCAACACGACATCGATCTTTTCCGAAGTTGGTAAATGGCCTATTTTAACACGGGTAATGTATCACGAAGCAAAAACCGTCCGCACTGGCGGAATGATACCACGTACTTATACGTTTGTGACTATTACAGCACCATCTATCACAAAGTGAAAAAAGTGGTCCAACTAAAACATTCATATTTGTTTACGTACTACACGAATATGTAATAAAAATTGGGGTTCCTAATTAATAAAACGCAATTAATATCCGCTTGACCCATGGCAGCGCCATTTAGAGGGCCAACCATTGCGCCATCTGGTTCCCGCTTCAAGCTAGACGAGTTTCGTTCTTTGTAGTTTTTTTCGTTGATGCTTATTTCGTGAGATATTTGGCCCGGTCACTATCAATGGCCATAATGTGGATGATATTGCGGTATGATGGTGATGCTCGTGGTGCATGGTAATTAGCATGTTCATGACGGAAGTGGAATGATGAGTACAGCTATGGGGCCCTGTGGAACCGCACTTAGCGACTAAAAGTCAGTAAGTTGGAGGAAGGGAGAGGGAGGAAAATGGATGGCTGGTGTAAGGTGGAGTGTTGTGACTCGTGTTGGAACGGGAAATATATCTCGCGATGTTTTCATTATTGCGGAGTGCGAGTTGGTTACAATTTCTGGAGATAGAGGATGGATAAGGCATGAAAGTGCATAGAAGGTGGAATATGGATGTACTGGCGAAGCAGGCTACCTGGAATGATGACTAGCGAGTGGGCACCGGACTGGACTTCCCTATTAATATATTTTCTGTGTATCGCAGAAAGCCCAGATTTACTTCAGGAGGAGGTTGGATGGTTACTACAACACACATAAAAAATTAGTGACCTGAGTAAGACACTGTCAATACTTAACGTGGCTGCAATCCATGTCCACTGGAATGACGGATAACATACAGGGCGTTACAAAAAGGTACGGCCAAACTTTCAAGAAACATTCCTCACACACAAAGAAAGAAAATATGTTATGTGGACATGTGTCCGGAAACGCTTAATTTCTATGTTAGAGCTCATTTTAGTTTCGTCCACCTACGCTCAATGGAGCACGTTATCATGATTTCATACGGGATACTCAACCTGTGCACGGTGAAATTCTGGACCAACGTGTTGGAGCCACTGTTTGGCAGCGTGCACAAGGGAGTCATCACCTTCAAACCTTGTTCCACGAAAGAGCCTTCCAGTTTCCCAAAGAGATGATAGTCACATGGAGCCAGGTCAGGGCTGTAAGGCAGGTGTTTCAGTGTTGTCAATCCGAGTTTTGTGATCGCTTCCATGGTTTTTTGACTGACATGTGGCCGTGCATTGTAGTGCAACAGCAAAACATCCTGCTTTTGCCGATGTACCCCTACCTCAACATAGCGTGACAATTCGTTCACTGTGATGCGTCTATCAGGAGTCACCAATTCGTTAACTGTCTGCACATTGTCTGGAGTGTGTGCAGTACGAGGCCTGCCGCTGCGAGGACAATCCTCAATATTGCCGTGCCCGTTTTCATCACGTAACCTGCTTGCCCACCGACTAACTGTACTGTGATCGACAACAGCATCTCCATACATCTTTTTCAACCTCTTGTGGATGTTTCCCACTGTTTCGTTTTCACAGCACGGGAATCCTATGACAGCACGTTGATTCTGACGAACGTCAAGTGTAGCAGCCACCTTGAAGACATGCCGTGAGGGCGCCATTCACGGAAACAAGTTAACTAAGTTTGAAAACAAGCGGGAAGGATGTATCTACACACTGTAAAACTTTCACACATGCAGAATGAAAATTGTATTATTACAAAGATAGAGTGCATTTCTTTTGGAGTGACCCTCGTACGGCGCTGAGCTATGTTGAGGCTGCCGCTGTGGACGAGAGGTTCTAGGCCCTTCAGTCCGGAACCGCGCTGCTGCTACGGTCGCAGTTTCGAATCCTGTCTCGGGCATGGACGTGTGTAGTGTCCTTAGGTTAGTTAGGTTTAAGTAGTTCTAAGTCTAGGGGACTGATGACCTCAGATGTCAAGTCCCATAGTGCCCATTTGAACCATTGTTTTGTTGACGCTGCTGTCTTCATTGGCGATCGCAGAGTGGGCTGAGTGACGTTGCGCTCTGAATAAGTAGTCTTCCGGCAGCGGCTGCGTACGGAGCCTCACGGGGGCGTGTCTTCGCTGACGACTTTCACTCATGGGTGCGCCTCGGAGCGACTGTCTTTCGCTTGTGGTGCCGATCTGAGGTAGCAACTGTATCCTGAAACGCCTTGACGACATCACAGTACTAGATCAGTAGAATAGAAGGTGTGGGAATTGGATGAGTTGGCATAACATGCCAGTTAGGGAAGGTAGGCGGAAGCAGAAGGCGAGGCGGAGTGTTCGTCTTTCCAGGATTTCAAGGGACTTGTAAAATTTGGGAGGGGTGGAGATCAGGCAAATCTACGCATGGATGAGGCGGATGAGGTATTTCTAAGAGAGGATAATGGTAGAAGAACGTAGACCCCCACGTGCCACCTGTTGGTAGTTTTAGTTACACTACTGGTCATTAAAATTGCTACACCACGAAGATGACGTACTACAGACGCGAAATTTAACCGACAGGAAGAAGATGCTGTGATATCCAAATGATTAGCTTTTCAGAGCATTCACACAAGGTTGACGGCGGTTGCGACACCTACAACGTGCTGACACGAGGAAAGTTTCCAACCGATTTCTCATACACAAACAGCAGTTAACCGGCGTTGCCTGGTAAAACGTTGTTGTGATGCCTCGAGTAAGGAGGAGAAATGGGTACCATCACGTTTCCGACTATGACAAAGGTCGGATTGTAGCCTATCGCGATTGCGGTTTATCGTATCGCGACATTGCTGCTCGCGTTGGTCGAGATCCAATGACTGTTAGCAGAATATGGAATCGGTGGTTTCAGGACGGTAATACGGAACACCGTGCTGGATCCCAACGTCCTCGTATCACTAGCAGTCGAGATGACAGGCATCTTATCCGCATGGCTGTAACGGATCGTGCAGCCACGTCTCGATCCCTGAGTCAACAGATGAGGACGTTTGCAAGACAACAACCATCTGCAGGAACAGTCCGACGACGTCTGCAGCAGCATGGACTATCAGCTCGGAGACCATGGCTGAGGTTACCCTCGACGGTGCATCACGGACAGGAGCGCCTGCGATGTTGTACCCAACAGCGAACCTGGGTGCACGAATGGTAAAACGTCATTTTTTTCGGATAAATCCGGGTTCTGTTTACAGCATCATGATGGTCGCATCCGTGTTTGGCGACATCGCGGTGACCACACATTGGAAGCGTGTATTCGTCATCGCCATACTGGCGTATTACCCGGCGTGATGGTATGGGGTGCCATTGGTTCCACGTCTCGGTCACCTCTTGTTCGCATTGACGGCACTTTGAACAGTGGACGTTACATTTCAGATGTGTTACGACCCGTGGCTCCACTCTTCATTCGATCCCTGCGAAACCATACATTTCAGCAGGATAATGCACGACCACATGTTGTAGGTCCTGTACGGGCCTTTCTGGATACAGAAAATGTTCGGCTGCTGCCCTGGCCAGCACATTCTCCATATCTCTCACCAATTGAAAACGTCTGGTCAGTGGTGGCCGAGCAACTGGATCATCACAATACTCAAGTCACTACTCTCGATGAACTGTGGTATCGTGTTGAAGCTGCATGGACAGCTGTACCTGTACATGCCATCCAAGGTCTGTTTGACTCAATGCCCAGGCGTATCAAGGCCGTTATTACGACCAGAGGTGGTTGTTCTCGATACTGATTTCTCAGGATCTATGCACCCAAATTGCGTGAAAATGTAATCAGATGTGAGTTCTAGTACAATATATTTGTTCAATGAATACCCGTTTATCATCTGCATTTCTTCATGGTGTAGCATTTTTAATGGCCAGTAGTGTAGTTTCGGGCTTTGTGCTGGATGTTAAGAAGGTGTGCATTCCATGTCAGCTTTCTGTCTGTGGTTAGTCATACATACTTTATTGTGTTAATCATGCGGATGGGTTTGTTGTAGATGGTGAGATGAGAGTCTGGACGACGGAAACACCGACTGGTGGACCAAAGATTGTGGCTGGGCTGTTCTGTGGATTTGCTTGGGGTTCCCACGTATCAGACCTGACGAGAAACAGATTGAAGTGGCGTCGGTGGGAGGCATGAGAGATTTGAAGGATTTGGTGACGCAGATGTCTCCCGTTACGCAGATCATTAGCTTGCAGTGAGTATTATGCGAATGCGCTTAGATTGTGATGACAGGCTGACCACAACAAAAATGGTTGAAATGGCTCTGAGCGCTATGGGACTTAACATCTGAGTCATCAGTACCTTAGACTTAGAACTACTTAAACCTGACTAACCCAACCACAGCACACACATCCATGCCAGAGGCAGGATTCGAACCTGCGACTGTGGCAGCAACGCGCCTAGAACCGCTCGGCCACAACGGCCGGCTGACCACAACACCCGGCGGGCAGCGACATCGCTAGTGGAACTGCACAACTCGGCTCTGCTCAGGTTTGTCGCTCGCCAAAACCATCGGCGAGCATTGTCGTGTCCGATTTCCTCTCCACGGTTCACACTAAATGGAAAGAGAGAGTACGCAGGTGTGCCGTGGCGAGGAACAACCCCGTGGACAGCCGAGTTTTGCAATTCCACCAGCGAAGGAGTTGGCCACCGAATAATGTCAGTCTGCTACCACCATCCTGACGCATTCGCAGAAAACTCACAGCTCGTTAATTAACTGCGGAACGGGGTACGTGTTCGCCCGCCTTCTATGGGTCATCTGAGGATCAGTGGCGGGTGCCCAGTCCAAGATTCATGGAGTACAGCTAACGACTGCCGGCGGAAAGCCCGAATTTCGTTCAACAACCATTGGGTTGCGACCTCAGACCCATTCCTTGCAGCACACAACAGCACGCAGTGGAGAACATAGCAGTTCACTGTTCCTGCTGAAATTGTGATAAAACTTGTTGTTAGTCTATAAGTAACAGGAGGAGAAGGATTGTATTTAACGTCCCGACGACACTAAGGTCATTAGAAATGGATCAGTGAGCAGTAGTAGGGTGAGTGCCCAGAGCACCTCTGATTTAGACCTGCCTTCAATCAGTCAACGGTGCTCTACAGTACACACATAAACGAATTTCTATAACAAAGACACTGAGAAGGCAATCGTTGTCATTTTTGTCACAGGCCAGTCTTCGCTTTATATCACTCACTCCGGCTTCAGGCCATAAATGGCGCATCGGGACCATCCGACCGCCGTATCATTCTCAGCTGAGGATGTGGATAGGTGGGGCGTGTGGTCAGCACACCGCTCTCCCGGTCGTTATGATGCCTCACTTATATAACCATCAAAAAAATTTTTGCATGAGCCCAGTTCCCAGACCTCCTGAAGATAAACGATGACTCTGGATATTGTATCACAGACACAGTCCCATTGACTGTTCAGATATTTCACTAAACAGCCCAAAGATGTAAACAACCATGCATGACCAGGGCCTATTAGACGGAGGGGGTCCGACAACCGATAGGTTCCAGTCATTCCACCAGGAAACAGGTACACGGCTCGTGTTGTCTGTAGTTCAACCATGCCCAAACGGCCAATATCGCGGTTCGATCGCGTCCGCATTCTTACTTTGTGCCAGGAAGGGCTCTCAACAAGGGAAGTGTCCAGGCGTCTCGGAATGAACCAAAGCGATGTCGTTCGGACATGGAGGAGCTACAGAGAGACAGGAACTGTCGATGATATGCCTCGCTCAGGCCTCCCAAGGGCTATTACTGCAGTGTATGACCGCTACCTACGGATTATGGCTCGGAGGAACCCTGATAGTAACGCCACCATGTTGAATAATGCTTTTCGTGCAGCAACAGGACGTCGTGTTACGACTCAAACTGTGCGCAATACGCCCCATCACGCGCAACTTCAATTCTGACATCCACGGCGAGGTCCATCTTTGAAACCACGACACCATGCAGCGCGGTACAGATGTGCCCAACAACATGCCGCATGAACCGCTCAGAATTGGCATCGCGTTCTCTTCACCGATGAGTGTTGCATATGCCTTCAACCAGACAATCGTCGAAGACGTGTTGGGAAGCAACCTGGTCAGGCTGAAAACCTTAGACACACTGTCCAGGGAGTGCAGCAAGATGGAGGTTCCCTGATGTTTTGGGGTGGCATTATGTGGCGCCGACGTAGCCGCTAGTGGTCATGGAAAGCGCTGTAACGGCTGTACGATACGTGAATGCCATCCTCCGACCGATAGCGCAACCACATCGGCAGCATATTGGCGAGACATTCATCTTCATGGTCTACAATTCGTGCCCCCATCGTGCACATCTTGGGAATGACTTCCTTGAGGATAACGTCATCGCTCGACTAGAGTGGCCAGCATCTTCTCCAGACATGAAAACTATCGAACATGCCTGCGATAGATTGAAAAGGCCATTTTATGGACGACGTGACCCACCAACCACTCTGGGGGATATATGCCGAATCGCCGTTGAGGAGTGAGACAATCTGGACCAACAGTGCCTTGATGAACTTGTGGATAGTATGCCACGACGAATACAGGCATGCATCAATGCAAGAGAACGAGCTACTGGGTATTAGAGATACCGATGTGTACTGCCATCTGGACCACCACCTCTGACGTTCTCGCTGTATGGTGGTGCAACTTACAGTATGTGGTTTTCATGAGCAATAAAAAAGGCGGAAATGATGTTTATGTTGATCTCTACTCCAATTTTCTGTACAGGTTCCGGAACTCTCTTAAACCGAGGTGGTGTAAAACTTTCTTTTATGTGTGTATTTCATACGCTAAATGAGGCATGAACGTCATTTGACCTAGTTATTTATCTCAGTTGTCTCCTTTCACGTGTGACAGTATGGAATGACACCCTAGGATGCTGTAAATAACGTGGTTTTGCCACTCTATGTGTTCTATCACTTTGTAGCTAGTATGTATCCGTTTTCCAGAGCTATTGCAGTTTTTGTGATTTTTTTCTGATTTGAGGAAATAAATGTATAATTCAGCACAACTCATATCTGAAGCAACTGAAATAAATGTGAACTTTAATATAAGTCAATTATCCTAGTATCTGTGAATCAGACGCTTTGTTGCGTAACAGTCTCCCGCTGTTAGCGTGAAAGAGACCGGAAAGTGAGTCATTGCTGAAATATGAATAAAAGTTTTGCGCTAAAAGAATCTGATATATGTGAGGCCCTCAGTTTAGTTCTGCACAGAAGGACAGATTGGTTAACCGTTCCCATAGTTTATTCTGGTAAATAAGAACGCGGAGAGAGAATGTGGGACAAGACATATTCCTCACAGCCGCTTATCATCAAAATCGAAACAAGCATTTAATAAGGCGAACAGCTGTCCATCTAAACAAAAGAATGTTTGCTTAATGGTCTCTGCAAATTCTTCAAGGAAGTCACGAATAAGAAATATTTTAAAGAGCGAATTTTTATGAAATGATTTCATTGGACTATTATTGCACAAGTAAAATAGATAATAGTGAAACGTCATTGCTGTTTGTACTACTTGTTGGTCTTCTTACTTTACGTAATTAATATGTAGCTACTTTAATCCGATTATCATTAGCTCAGCAATGTACTGCATATAACTTTCGAAATACGAGTACACTTGTACGTGTGGTAAACGAGATGAAGGGATTAACGAGGTAACAGGTACTGTGCATGAAGAATTATTACAATTAAATATGGAGTATCCCGGGTGCCCCAAGAGGAATGATCAATATTCTGGGATGTGACAGGAACTACCATTGGAAGACAAAAAAGTCTAGTAAACATGGTCTCTAAAATGCATACCTTAATAGCTATGAAAACGTAGATACTGTGAAACAAATGTTTGCTTATCAAATTTTAGGAAGTGGTACAGTGGACCAAAGCAAGGAAAAAATTTCCAATAAATATGGGCAGTAAAAGCACCCCAATGAGTACTTGTTCATCTTCGCTACTATGAATGACATCTCTTCTACTAAACAAGTCCGCATAGCTCTTACGGTGGGCATTTTAGAGTCCACCCTTACTAGGAATTTTTTTCTTGCTTTGGTCCACAGTACCTCCTCCAGGCAAATAGAAAGCGAACAGCCTGCAGCAGAAGAGATTTGTTCGCAGTATTTAAGATGAACAAGTGCTTGTAAGTCTTAAGTTATGCATTTTAATGTCCATTTTCTGTTCGAAATATCGTTCCTGAATATCGACCATTCATGCACTTTGTTTGGGAAAACTGGATGCCAGGAATTCTTAAAGGGGGTTACAGCTATTAAAACTTTTTACTAGCGGAATGTAGCTCAAACAGAGAGATAAATAAATTTCAGCAGAGGGGAAAAGGAAGAAAACTTTGAGTTTAAATTTTCACCGCTAGCGATACACTGGAGATGGAGTAGTTCACATGGACAGTCATGGGGAAGGAATAATCCGTGGAGTCGGCCGCGGTGGCCGTGCGGTTCTGGCGCTGCAGTCCGGAACCGCGGGACTGCTACGGTCGCAGGTTCGAATCCTGCCTCGGGCATGGATGTTTGTGATGTCGTTAGGTTTGAGTAGTTCTAAGTTCTAGGGGACTTATGACCTAAGACGTTGAGTTCCATAGTTCTCAGAGCCATTTGAACCATTTTTTGAATAATCCGTGGATTTAGTGAAAAAATAGTTCCAGTATTTGTCTAAACTGACTTGCACATCCCACGGACACCCTAAATTAGGACTGCCAGACCAATACGGAAACCCAGTAATAAGTGTTCATTGGCTGGACTATTCTGTCAACATATAGTGTAATTTACGAAAACAACGTCTTAAACAAAATTTTATTGTTTCTGGATTAAAACTGGTCAGTGATATAAATTAACAACTGATGTTTTAATTATTCCAATGATATTACACTGGATGTTCTCGGTATTTGCTACGTTAGCTATTCTCTACGTAAGTACTGCACGGCTTATATATATATATATATATATATATATATATATATATATATATATATATATATATATATATATATATATATATGCACTGAAATTTTTAAATGGCGATGGTTCTGCTTGTCTGTGTAAAGAATAATGAATAAGTCACAACTTTCATTTTATATATAGAGAGCTGATATATTATATGCTATTTCAAGTAGAGCAGTACATGACCTCAGTTCATGGCTTATAGAAAATAAACTAACATTAAATCACAGTAAGACTCAGTTTCTACAGTTCCTAACACACAATTCAACAAAACCTGACGTTTTAATCTCACAGAACAGGCACATGATTAGTGAAACTGAAGAGTTAAAATTCCTAGGAGTTCAGATAGTTAGTAAGCTGCCGTGGAAAGCCCACGTTCAGGATCTTGTTCAAAGACTTAATACTGCCATTTTCACTATTCGAACGGTATCGAAAGTGAGTGATATTTCGACATGTAAATTAGTCTACTTTGCTAATTTTCATTCACTTATGTCGTATGGTATTATGTTTTGGGGTAACTCTTCTCATTCTAGAAGGATATTTTTGGCTCAGAAACGGGCGGTTCGGGTAATAAGTGGTTTGAGTTCACGAACCTCTTGTCGACCTCTTTTCACGAGTCTGGGTATTTTGACATTGGCCTCTCAATATGTATATTCCTTATTGTCGTTTCTTGTTACCAATATTAGTTTCTTTCCAAGAATAAGCAGCTTTCACTCGGTTAATACTCGGCAGAAATCAAACCTCCATTTGGACCGGACTTCCTTAACTCTTGTGCAAAAAGGTGTGCAGTATACTGCTGCAACCGTTTTCAATAAGCTGCCACTCGAATTCAAAAATCTTAGCAGTAATCCACGCGCTTTCAAATCGAAACTAAAGTGTTTCCTCATGGGTCACTCCTTCTATTCTGTCGAGGAGTTCCTTGAAAAATTAAGATGATTCTCATTGTATTGCTGATAGCTTTTGCTTAAACTTACGGACTGATTTTCTTTCAGGTTCATGAACATTTATTTTTATCTGTTATTACTTTTTATGTTGTAAGTTCATTTACTGACACGTTCCATGACCTTGGAGATTTGCTCCTCAATTTGGTCCTACGGAACATGACATTTAAATAAAATAAAATAAAATAAAGTAAATAACTCCAACTACCTTCCATTAAATCTCTTTGCTGTTTGCATATATTTGTCAGGGTCAGTTGTGACCACATTCCATGTTATAACTCAAGAGGTTTTATTGTAAGTTTTTAATTTTTTGCTACGCATAGTTTTTACTGTGTATGAATCAGAGTAGATATATCGTTCATGAGCATGCACGACTTGCGGTTAAGCTAGTAAATTTGGTGTTCAGTGAATTTCGCTATGTGTTTCTCAGTTTCGCCAAAAATCTTTCCAGATGTAAATATTTCCCTACTGACTATATTGCTGTATACTGAGGCAATGCTACATGCCTTCGCTATAAAAGACATTGTATTGAATCATTTTACGTTTTACAATTAATGGAATCCTTGTCAAGTCTCTATAAAGTACGTTTCTATGAACATATGCTTTCTGTAGACAACATTGCGAACTACACGAAGTTCAAATTCGTGTTACATTCGACACAGATCTATAAACAGCGACCTATATTGTAGTGGCCTACAGATAGGGAAATTGTGCACATTTTTGGAGCAAGGTCTTGTGCGTGCTGAGGATAAAAAACATAACACCTACATAATAATGAATCACTAATAACGTGATAGGAGAAGTGACATTTCTTAATCAGAATTGGTTGCAGCAGCCGAGAACACGGCGTCGTGTCCTGAAATATTCAGCCAACAAATTGCGCTGCCTTCACCTGCTGGTCAGGGTTTCTTGTTGGAATGGTGACGGCCTTCGCTCGGACGAAGTGCAATCCCTATGAAGCCGGAAACTCGCATTTCACCAGCATCTACTACTTATTCTGTTGCTCTAATTTTAAGACATTTGCGTATTTGAGCCTAAACTTCGATTCATGTTACAATAATACTATGACGAAGCATTCGTTTTAGATTATAGGTAGAGGTCTGCGCAGTTGCTAATATCTGCAGTAATAATTACCTTGTAGTTAAAATGGTTCAAATGACTCTGAGCACTATGGGACTTAACTTCTGAGGTCATCAGTCCCCTAGAACTTAGAACTACTTAAACCTAACTAACCTAAGGATATCACACACATCCATGCTCGAGGCAGGATTCGAACCTGCGACCGTAGCGGTCGCGCAGTTCCAAACTGTAGTGCCTAGAATTGCTCAGCCACTCCGGGCCGGCTGTAGTTAAAACTTAAAGGACAGTGTCAGTACTATAATTTTCGTCTTTTTGCATTTGGGATGGATTACAATTATTGTTATTGATTTAAGTCACGATTAACGCTTATTTTGAATGGAGTGCCACCATGTGCTTCATTACGTAGTGCCTTGGAAATGTGCAGATGCCTTTTAGATATCTGCAAAGAACTTCTTCCTGGTTTTACACACAGTTACCCGTGCACGCTCTTTCCATCGTATAAGCAGCTGCCTTATGTCTCAGTCATTTCTGTTTGGCTCGCAGTAACAGAGGTCACTTAATGCAGTTACCGAATGCTGTCACAAAGCGACATGAAGGCTCTTTAGGATTATTCATCCATTGTAAGCTTCGATTCACAGTCTGACTCTTTGTTTGTGAATCACACAAGTCACAAATAATGTCCGGCGTAAAGTCAGTAAATCTATCAATGTTCCTCTTACATATATTTACAAGTACACAGTTCAGTGCTATTTACATTGTAACGTACATACAACAAATAAAGCCTACGTTCGTCTGTGAAAGTGGACTCGATAAGCAACCTGAGCTATCAGTAATCGGAATCTAACTTGCATAACACTGTGTGCGTTTTGTATGAGTGTCAGTTTCACTGTCATTTACACGAAAAATTTAAACTAGCATTTAAATAAGCTATCTGGCTGCGTATTTGAACATGAAATTACAAGTGATACAGAATCTGGCTTGTGCAACGGAATTTACTGGATTAGAGTACATGACATGCTGCGTCTCTGTCTCTGTTTTGTCCCTAAGCTTTGCACTCACCTCTTTAGATGCTGCCTGTTTTCAAAGTGGTTTGCAGCGATTCGCAGCAGCATGCAGCAACAGCGGCTAAAGCTTAATGTTACCAAGAATGAATTTAATAAAAAGGAGTTTCCTTAGGTGGTGTGTTGGGGCTTATGGGCGCTCAACATCGAGGTCATCAGCACCCTGAGTTTCCTTAGGGCCTGTTAACTACTAAATAACTTGTAAGAAGGGATTTCATATATTAAGTCTATTTACAATATTCAGACATCATCATGACCAATAATAGTTTGACAAGTATTAATAATGGCGAAATACCTGACAATGACCTTATAAGTCCAAATGACAATGACCTTATAAGTCCAAATTATTTCAATTTCAAAGTTACATTAACATTTAATAACCGTAGCATATTTATGAATATTGGTCGAGATCCAATGACAGTTAGCAGAATGTGGAATCGGTGGGTTGAGGAGGGTAATACGGAACGCCGTGCTGGATCCCAACGGCCTCGTATCACTAGCAGTCGAGATGACAGGCTTCTTATCCGCATGGCTGTAACGGATCGTGTGCAGCCACGTCTCGATCCATGAGTCAACAGATGGGGACGTTTGCAAGACAACAACCATCTGCAATAACCGTTCGACGACGTTTGCAGCAGCATGGACTATCAGCTCGGAGACCATGGCTGCCGTTACCCTTGACGCTGCATCACAGACAGGAGCGCCTGCGATGGTGTACTCAACGACGAACCTGAGTACACGAATGACAAAACGTCATTTTTTTCGGATGAATCCAGGTTCTGTTTACAGCATCATGGTTCAAATAGTTTAAATGGGTCTGAGCACTATGGGACTTAACTTCTGAGGTCATCAGTCCCCTAGAACTTGTAACTACTTAAACCTAACTAACCTAAGGATATCACACACATCCATGCCCGAGGCAGGATTCGAACCTGCGACCGTAGCGGTCGCGCGGTTCCAGACTGAAGCGCCAAAAACCGCTCGACCACCCCGGCTGGCTTACTGCATCATGATGGTCGCATCCGTGTTTGGAGACATCGCGCACATTAGAAGCGTGTATTTGTCATCCCCATACTGGCGTATCACCCGGCGTGATGGTATGGGGTGCCATTGGTTACACGCCTCGGTCACCTCTTGCTCGCATTGACGGCACTTTGAACAGTGGACGTTACATTTCAGATGTGCTACCACCCGTGGCTCCACTCTTCATTCGATCCCTGCGAAACCATACATTTCAGCAGGATAATGCACGACCACATGTTGCAGGTCCTGTACGGGCCTTTCTGGATACAGAAAATGTTCGACTGCCGCCCTGGCCAGCACATTCTGCAGATCTCTCACCAATTGAAAAGTCTGGTCAATGATGGCCGAGCAACTGGCTTCTCACAATACGTCAGTCACTACTCTTGATGAACTGTGGTATCGTGTTGAAGCTGCGTGGGCAACTGTACCTGTACACGCCATGCAAGTTCTGTTTGACTCAATGCCCAGGCGTATCAAGGCCGTTATTATGGCCAGAGGTGGGTACTGATTTCTCAGTATCTGTGCAGCCAAATTGCGTGAAAATGTAATCACATGTCAGTTGTAGTATAATCTATTTGTCCAATGAATACCCGTTTATCATCCGCATTTCTTCTTGATGTAGCAATTTTAATGGCCAGTGATGTAGATGTGGAGAATAATTATTACTATCTGGAGTATAAGGAGGCTTCTTTAACTGACAAGCAAAAGATGGGATTATTGAAAACTCGGACTAACAATCACGAGCCTAACACTGCAACTGCGAATTTTACCTTGAATTCCATCCTCAACCGTAGTTAAGCCATATAAATCTCTCCTGGCCCTATAAATGTAATCAGGCCTTGAGTGTAGTAAGATCTGCCATCACCGAAGTGAGGTCAGCGTGACACGTCTTCTGTCTCAGAGCTCTCGACCAACATTATTGAAATTTTACTCTCTCAGACAGGCCTCGTCTCATAAAAATGCTTAGAATCGCGCTTCCATGTTTCGCCCTCAGATTTGTACTAGCAATATCTGAGTGCTTATTTATTTCCATAGGGAGTTGCAGAATGTTACACAATGCAAAGAATGGCCTTAGCTATATTGTTTTCGATACTCAATGTAGTATTTAATCAGTGTTATGGTGAGTTCTGACACACTTCTTACATAGAGGGACACTGACACACTACAGCACGTCATGTACTCTAATCTAGTAAACTCCGCTGCACAAGCCAGATTCCGCATCACTTGTAAATTCATTTTCAAACACGCAGTCAGATACCTTATCCAAACGTTAGTTTTAAGTTTTTCGTGTAACGATCTGTCGAGGGCTTAATTGACAGTGAAACTGACACACACAACACGCATACATTGTTATGCAGAACAGATTCCGATTACTGGTAGCTCATGTTGCTTATCGAGTCCATTTCTACAGACGAAGATAGGCTTTATTTGTTGTAGGTACGTAACAACATGGACAAGTGGTGCAAGCTAATATGATTTTACATTATGCTGAATCAACGTATATTTGATAAACGAACTACCGGATCCAGTCAAATTAGTGTGCCCACCACCTATGTCCGACGTCAACGTGCAGTAACCACGAACAGCACTGGCGCTGGAGGGTATACAGGGTGTAACAAAAAGGCGCGGCCAAACTGTCAGGAAACATTCCTCACACACAAAGAAAAGATGTTATGTGGACATGTGTCCGGAAACGCTTACTTTCCATGTTAGAGTTCATTTTAGTTTCGTCAGTGTGTACTGTACTTCCTCGATTCACCGCCAGTTGGCCCAATTGAAGGAAGGTAATGTTGACTTCGGTGCTTGTGTTGACATGCGACTCATTGCTCCACAGTACTAGCATCAAGCACATCAGTACGTAGCATCAATAGGTTGGTGTTCATCACGAACATGGTTTTGCAGTCCGTGCAGTGTTTACAAATGCGGAGTTGGCAGATGTCCATTTGATGTATGGATTAGCACGGGGCAATAGCTGTGGCGCGGTACGTTTGTATCGAGACAGATTTCCAGAACGAAGGTGTCCCGACAGGAAGACGTTCGAAGTAATTGATCGGCGTCTTAGGGAGCACGGAGCATTCCAGCCTATGACTCGCGACTGGGGAAGACCTAGAACGACGAGGACACCTGCAATGGACGAGGCAATTCTTCGTGCAGTTGACGATAACCTTAATGTCAGCGTCAGAGAAGTTGCTGCTGTACGAGGTAACGTTGACCACGTCACTGTATGGAGAGTGCTACGGGAGAACCAGTTGTTTCCGTACCATGCACAGCGTGTGCAGGCACTATCAGCAGCTGATTGGCCTCCACGGGTACACTTCAGCGAATGGTTCATCCAACAATGTGCCAATCCCCATTTCAGTGCAAATGTTCTCTTTACGCATGAGGCTTCATTCCAACATGATCAAATTGTAAATTTTCACAATCAATATGTGTGGGCTGACGAGAATCCGCACACAATTGTGCAATCACGTCATCAACACAGAATTTCTGTGAACGTTTGGGCAGGTATTGTTGGTGATGTCTTGATTGGGCCCCATGTTCTTCCACCTACGCTCAATGGAGCACGTTATCATGATTTCATACGGGACACACTACCTGTGCTGCTAGAACATGTGCCTTTACAAGTACGACACAACATGTGGTTCATGCACGATTGAGCTCCTGCACATTTCAGTCGAAGCGTTCGTACGCTTCTCAACAACAGAATCGGTGACTGATACATTGGTAGAGGCGGACCAATTCCATGGCCTCCACACATCCTGACCTCAACCCTCTTGAGTTTCATTTATGGTGGTATTTGAAAGCTCTTGTCTACGCAACACCGGTACCAAATGTAGAGACTCTTCGTGTTCGTATCGTGGACGGCTGTGATACAATGCGCCATTCTCCAGGGCTGCATCAGCGCATCAGGGATTCGAAGCGACGGACAGCGGATGCATGTATCCTCGCTAACGGAGGACATTTTGAACATTTCCTGTAACAAAGTGTTTGAAGTCACGCTGGTACGTTCTGTTGCCGTGTGTTTCCATTCCATGATTAATGTGATTTGAAGAGAAGTAATAAAATGAGCTCTAACATAGAAAGTAAGCGTTTCCGGACACATATCCACATTACATCTTTTCTTTATTTGTGTGTGAGGAATGTATCCTGAAAGTTTGGCCGTACCTTTTTGTAACACCCTGTATAACGCGCGTCGGGGGAACCCGGAAACTGTGCAGTCGTTGTCGTAATGTGGGCCTGGAGGGATTTATCTGGCATCCAAAATAGCATTATCATTGGCTTTCCGGCCAAGGGTGGAAGCGTTTCAAATGGCTCTGAGCACTATGGGACTTAACTATTGTGGTCACCAGTCCCCTAGAACTTTGAACTACTTAAACCTAACTAACCTAAGGACATCACACACATCCATGCCCGAGGCAGGATTCGAACCTGTCGCGCGGTTCCCGACTGCGCGCCTAGAACCGCTAGACCACCGCGGCCGGCTGGAAGCGTTTCCAAAACGGCTAAGTTTGTGACATATTCGCGTGTCGTCGCGGTTAGAGTATACTGTGCATGGCAAAATTGACGATGCAGTCAATCGTCACCTAATGCTCCCTCTGGAACTCTCACCAACCTCCAGTACTTTCAATTTTTCCAGGTCTCATCTCCGAAATTTCCTACTCTTTTTTCAATTTCTTCAGTTTTAATCTACAGTTCATAACCAATAAATTGTTGGCAGAGTCCACATCTAGCCAGGCAACAAAATAAAAGGCAGCCTTTGTTCACAAACGAAAGTGTGTTTTTCACGCTCCAATTTGTATTTCCCTAAAATGGCATCTTTCGTCTTTTGGTTGCCATTTTATAAGATTCGACACTGTCTAAACAAACAGCTGCTTTTACAGGCAAAACTATAGCATAAATAACAGAAAATTTAAAAATAATATTCACGTACATACTACGCGATAGTGTAATGTAATCACACGCTTATGGTAATTGAAAATCTACGTAGCGGTTCCATAATTTTCTGGTTAAATATATCTACTGAGGGTAAAGTTAAAAGTATAATCTGATAATGAGATTTGAAAGAGGGCAAAATGAAATAGTGCAAAGTTTTACGATAGTTAAAGGGATTAATTTGATATGTGGGAAGTAGACAACGACCTGGATGAATATTTAAGATTTTCTCTTGAAATTTTGAATGTTGCACGTTGGAATCGAGGTACATTCCCCGCGGGGTACAATAGTTTCTCACAGTTATATGATGTAGCAGAACGTAAATATGCTTGATGATCTGCATTTTTATTTTTTGTGAAAGAAATATACACTGCCAGAAAAAATTAGTTCAATCTTTCAGCGGTTTCCAATTCGATTTATTGTTGAAACAGTGCATATGGAGTACATGAAACGGTTACATTTACAGATCAATAGCACAACCGGTTATGAGGTACCAGGTATCAACCCATGCTAGAAACTCTCATACACTACTGCCCATTAGAATTGCTACACGACGAAGATAACGTGCTACAGGAGCGAAATTTAACCGACAGCAAGAAGATGCTGTGATACGCAAATGATTAGCTTTTCAGAGCATTCACACAAGGTTGGCGCCGGTGGCGACACCTACAACGTGCTGACATCAGATAAGTTTCCAACCGATTTCTCATACGCAAACAGCAGTTGACCGGCGTTGCCTGGTGAAACGTTGTTGTAATGCCTTGTGTAAGGAGGAGAAATGTGTACCATCACGTTTCCGAATTTGATAAAGGTCGGATTGTAGCCTATCGCGATTGTGGTTTATGGAATCGCGACATTGCTGCTCACGTTGGCCGAGATCCAATGACTGTTAGCAGAATATGGAATCGGTGGGTTCAGGAGAGTAATACGGAACGCCGTGCTGGATCCCAACGGCCTCGTATCACTAGCAGTCGAGATGACAGGCATCTTATCCCCATGGCTGTAACGGATCGTGCAGCCACGTCTCGATCCCTGAGTCAACAGATGGGGACGTTTGCAAGACAACAACTATCTGCACGAACAGTTCGACGACGTTTGCAGCAGCATGGACCATCAGCTCGGAGACCATGGATGGTTCTGTTTACAGCATCATGATGGTCGCATCCGTGTTTGGCGACATCGCGGTGAACGCACATTGGAGGCAGATGACAGGCATCTTATCTGCATGGCTGTAACGGATCGTACAGCCACGTCTCGATCCCTGAGTCAACAGATGAGGACGTTTGCAAGACAACAACCATCTGCAGGAACAGTCCGACGACGTCTGCAGCAGCATGGACTATCAGCTCGGAGACCATGGCTGAGGTTACCCTCGACGGTGCATCACGCACAGGAGCGCCTGCGATGGTGTACTCAACGACGAACCTGAATGCACGAATGGCAAAACGTCATTTTTCGGATGAATCCAGGTTCTGTTTACAGCATCATGATGGTCGCATCCGTGTTTGGCGACATCGCGGTGAACGCACACTGGAAGCGTGAATTCGTCATCGTCATACTGGCGTATCATCCGGCGTGATGGTATGGAGTGCCATTGGTTACATGTCTCGGTCATCTCTTGTTCGCATTGACGGCACTTTGAACAGTGGACGTTACATTTCAGATGTGTTACGACCCGTGGCTCTACCCTTCATTCGACCTCTGTGAAACCCTACATTTCAGCAGGATAATGCACGACCACATGTTGCAAGTCCTGTACGGACCTTTCTGGATACAGAAAATGTTCGACTGCTACCCTGGAGAGCACATTCTCCAGATCTCTCACCTATTGCAAACGTCTGGTCAATGGTGGCCGAGCAACTGGCTCGTCACAATACGCCAGTCACTACTCTTGATGAACTGTGGTGTCGTGTTGAAGGTGCATGGGCAGCTGTACCTGTACACGCCATCCGAGCTCTGTTTGACTCAATGGCCAGGCGTATTAAGGCCATTATTACGGCTAGAGGTGGTTGTTCTGGGTACTGATTTCTCAGAATCTATGCACCCAGATTGCGTGAAAATGTAATACATGTCAGTTCTAGTATAATATATTTTTCCAATGAATACTCGTTTATTATCTGCAATTCTTCTTGGTGTAGCTATTTTAATGGCCAGTAGTGCATGTCACTACGCTGTCTGCTGGCGGAGGACGTTGGAACTATATGGTGACTCAATATTATGTGAACAATCATAATTTTATTTCGTTTTATATTCCAGTTTGTTGGTACCCATGGCTGACAGGCTCACACTGAAGCAGAGAAGAGTGGTTTCAAGGTTAATGGAGGATGTGTGGTCAGCGACAGAAATGCATGGAAGGTTTGCAGAACGATTTTGAGATATACGGCAACCAACTCGTTTATCAATTTATTGTATTTTCCAGGAGTTTGTAGCAGCTGTATCAGTGGCAGTCAATTATCACGGAAATTCGGGGCGACGTAGAACCGGCAGAAGTGAAGTAAACATTGATATACTGCACGAGGCCATACTACGGAGTCCACCAAAATCGATGAGACAGTGCAGACCGGAAACGAGGATTCCGCAATGGACAGTGAACCGAATTCTATCCAGAGACCTTGGCATGCAACCATATCACCTACAAATCGTTCAAGTTTTGAGTGTTTAGCAGAAAGAAGCACGAGTAGAACACTGTGAGATTCTGGTAGAATGTCACAGATGCAGTCGAGCATTGTTAGGCAAATGATTTTCAGTGACGAAGCTACGTTCCAGTCCAGAGGTCATGTTAATCGTCATAATACAATTTTTCTGGGGTACTTAAAATTTACGTATCATTCGTGAGCATGAACGTGCATCCCGAAGGTAAATGTGTGGTGTGTCGTGAGCGCTACTGGTGTACTTCGCCCATTTTTCTTCACAACCCCAATGGTGAATGCATGTCAGTACTTGCAAACGCTGAAAGACTTTCCCGTTGATAACATTCCCCTACAACTTAGACGGAAAGGGTACTATCAACATGATGGTGCACTGTCCCATTATGCTCATTCCGTTCGTGCTTTACCTTGATCAATTTCCGATTCTCACATCCTGTGACTTCGTGAATTTTGGCTATGGGCTATGATAAAGGAGAGCGTGTATAGTACAAAAGTGATAGACCTGGCAGAACTCAAGGACAGAATAAAATGTGTGATATCCAACATCTCCCAATAAATGTGTGTTCTGGCACTGCATTGTACTGTTGAACGTTAGTCTGAGTGTATTAATCGTGCTACTGCTCAGGTAGGGATCCTGTATAACGAAAACCCTGAATAAATGCTTTCTCTCAAATAGTGTCCACATAATGTTGACTCACTCTGTATTACCAGTACCTACCTCCCCTGTTCGGAGTAGGTATTAAAATCCATGGAGAAGAAAGATATTGTAATTCTGTGAGAGACAGCAAAGGACTTGGAAGAGCAGTTGAACGGAATGGAGAGTGTCTTGAAAGGAGGGTATAAGATGAACATCAACAAAAGCAAAACGAGGAGAATGGAATGTAGTCGAATTAAGTCGGGTGATGCTGAGGGAATTAGATTAGGAAATGAGATACTTAAAGTAGTAAAGGAGTTTTGCTATTTGGGGAGCAAAATAACTGATGATGGTCGAAGTAGAGAGAATATAAATTGTAGACTGGCAATGGCAAGGAAAGCATTTCTGAAGAAGAAAAATTTGTTAACATCGAGTATAGATTTAAATATCAGGAAGTCGTTTCTGAAAGTATTTGTATGGAGTGTAACCATGTATGGAAGTGAAACGTGGACGATAAATAGTTTAGACAAGTTGAGAATAGAAGCTTTCTAAATGTGGTGCTACAGAAGAATGCTGAAGATTAGATGGGCAGATCGCATAACTATTGAGTAGGTATTGAATAGAATTGGGGAGAAGAGGAACTTGTGGCACAACTTGACTAGAAGAAGGGATCGGTTGGTAGGACATGCTCTGAGACATCGAGGGATCACTAATTTTGTATTGGAGGGCAGCGTGGAGGGTAAAAATCGAAGAGGGAAACCAAGAGATGAATACACTAAGCAGATTCAGAAGGATGTAGGCTGCAGTAGGTACTAGGAAATGAAGAAGCTTGCGCAGGATAGAGTAGCATGGAGAGCTGCATCAAACCAGTCTCAGGACTGAAGACCACAAATACAACAACCTCCCCTGTTGGCATAGGTCGTCATAGGATAAAAATCGACGTCTTTCCAGATACACTATTTTTTCGAAGTGTAGATAATATTAAACGTGGTGATAATATTTAACGCTTCTATCAAAACTAATAGCAATGAGAAGCAATAAATGTGTCATTGTTTTGTATTACAAACCAACCGCAACTAAGTCACTGCATGTACGAGCTGAAAAGTTCCTGGTATGTCAGGGAAGACCCGCATCTCGTGGTCGTGCGGTAGCGTTCTCGCTTCCCGCGCCCGGGTTCCCGGGTTCGATTCCCGGCGGTGTCAGGGATTTTCTCTGCCTCGTGATGGCTGGGTGTTGTGTGTTGTCCTTAGGTTAGTTAGGTTTAAGTAGTTCTAAGTTCTAGGGGACTGATGACCATAGATGTTAAGTCCCATAGTGCTCAGAGCCATTTGAACCATTTTGTCAGGGAAACATACGATCAAGAATTACTCGTATATGCACAATTATGCAAAAACATGTTTCTGTTTCAGTGAATGTTACATATGATTAGCTTCTTACTACAAAACTTCTCAGGCATCGGGACAGTTAACGTAAATAAAAATGTATGACGTCACATGCTGCTGAGATCGCCAGTGTGGCTGTGATAGTGGAAATACTGTACATACTGTTACAGGTAGCTGGGACACAGTGCGAAACGTTGGAGCGATTGACTGAGTATGGATTACATTTGCATTTTTAAAACAATTATTAAAGAACAAATCTGCAATAAATTTCAATAATTTCTCTTTAGATTGGTCTAAAATTACTGTAATAGTATTGAACATTAAAACAGAACCCTTCAGAATAAAATATGTAAAAACAATAGTTTAGTTCTGACAAAAATCTTAGAAAGGAACCAAGGGCCTCTCACTTAAATCAGTAAACTTAGAAATGTAATAAAGCAACCAATACTTTACCCTACAATAAATGTTAAAGATATTTAGGCAAATCGTAAAAAAAACTGCCTCTCTCACACATACAAATACAAGTCAGTTACTAATTGCCTGTTTCACACTTTAGAAAAGCGTCTATAGTACTAGATGCTAATGCTCACTGTGTAGTACATAATCTGAGGTCGAACATTGCTCCCCTTTAGTCGGCCGGTGTGACCGAGCGGTTCTAGGCGCTTCAGTCTGGAACCGCGCGACCGCTACGGTCGCAGGTTCGAATCCTGCCTCGGGCATGGATGTGTGTGATGTCCTTCGGTTAGTTAGGTTTAAGCAGTTCTAAGTTCTAGGGGACTGATGACCTCAATTGTTAAGTCTCATAGTGGTCAGAGCCATCTGAGCTCCCCTTTTTGATAAACGGCTGGTCGTCTCCCGGGCACTGCTTCATCACTATCATATCCATTAGAATCCAGTATTAGTTTGCCAGTCGATAAAAATACAATACAAGATTGGCTCTTACAACTGTTCAGATGTGTGTGAAATCTTATGGGACTTAACTGCTAAGGTCATCAGTCCCTAAGCTTACACACTACTTAACCTAAACTATTCTAAGGACACACACCCATGCCCGAGGGAAGACGCGAACCTCCGCCGGGACCAGCCGCACAGCCCATGACTGTAGCGCCTTAGACCGCTCGGCGGCTCTTACAACTACAACAGCTCAGTATTAGATAATTGCATAAACAATCTCCTTGAACCCACTAGCACAATTATTCTTTCAACTTTAATCATTCAAGCCATTACCGTGGCCCAATACCAGCGCGTCAATAACTGTTTCAACAACTGGACCTGAAACAGTTGCTTATATAGGTCCATCCTATTTACACAGTAATATTTAAAAATACGTTCTGAGCGACTTTCTAGTCTCTAGAATAAAGCTGCACAGTTATAAAACACCAATTTCAGTCACCAAGATCAGTAGCAAGAAATGGATGCACCATCAAATACTGTAGCGAAAAAAAGACGACAGTAATATTGGCGAGCGACAGTACTTGTAGCAGACATTCCATTAGCGTAACAGCAACATTTCACTTCGCGCATCGGTCCTCCACAGGCACATTATTTGCAGGCCGTCTGCTGCAAGCCACTGTGTCTAAACGGTGTGAGCCACTAACTTCTCTGTCCAGCGTAGCCTCCATTAAACAAACAGCGGCGCTCCAAACCAGAGCTCCGCTTATGACAAACAGCGTGCCATTCTCCAGTGTCCGTCGGTAAAATTGTTACATACACACACTCTGCCGCCAACTTCCTTCTACCCCCCCCCCCCCCTACCCTCACCCCTCCTCCAAGCTCATCTGTTCGCCCGGATAAAACAATTTGAAGCAGAGAGGTCCCGCTACACCGGGACGAGAAAGCCTCACCAAACTAGTTCGCTTGTTGCTAACCCGGATCAAAATACCGTACACGACACAATACAAACGAAATTCGGAATACAGATGTGCTTCAAAAAAAATGGTTCAGATGGCTCTGAGCACTATGCGACTTAACTTCTGAGGTCATCAGTCGCCTACAACTTAGAACTAATTAAGCCTAACTAACCTAAGGACATCACACACATCCATACCCGAGGCAGGACTCGAACCTGCAACCGTAGCGGTCGCTCGGTTCCAGACTGTAGCGCCTAGAACCGCACGGCCACACCGGCCGGCACCCGCGGTGGTCTCGCGGTTCTAGGGGCGCAGTCCGGAACCGTGCGACTGCTAAGGGCATGGATGTGTGTGATGTCCTTAGGTTAGTTAGGTTTAAGTAGTTCTAAGTTCTAGGGGACTGATGACCACAGCAGTTGAGTCCCATAGTGCTCAGAGCCATTTGAACCGGCCGGCACACATGTGCTTAATGATACATGGACGTTGTTCATAAGATCGCTGCGTTCTTCAGCACATGTGTCGATAACAACTTCCACGTATTTTTATGGTTATCTGTGTGATTGGTTTATTGTTTTACAATGTTATATTATCAGCCTGTATAGATAATAATACGGCATAAAAACTTACCTTACGGGTGTTTCCAGTGCTGATAAACGTTTTACCAGAAGGTGCATCAACAGTAACCCAAAAGTCATTAATGTGGACAACTATGATTTATAAGTAGCAATAAACCTAATTCTGTAGGATATTTGACATAGCAGGCACTGTACAGCGGGAGAAATGATAGAAAAGTGGACTGTGGAACAAGCATTCCTCAACTATTGACAAATGTATGCATACATATCAAGTCAACTTCAGATGAAAGCGGTGAAACAAAATAACTGAAAGTTCAGTAGAGATTTCCGCGCGGTAGTTTGAAAGCGAAAAAATAGCGCAGTGCCTGGCAAACGTCTGTCTGTGTTGCGACAACAGTTGGCAAGCTCGTAATTTGGCACGAGCTGCATAAGCCATATGTCACACCAGCGAAGCCTCCCGTTGGCGGGGCCTATCCGTATGAGGATTATTTTATTACCTCGAATCTAATTCAGGCAGTAAACTTACTTTAAGCAACCAGTACCAGCATCCGACTCACTGCGGTGGTTGACCAAACCTTCACGACCACGCTTTTAGAGAGGTAAACCTCCTCCCTGGCACAATTGTTAATGTCACTGGCTAACGCCGGGTTAGATTCTCTGTGTTCACTCCAGATGCAATAGTGTTAAACGAGATTGTCTAATGAAGCTAACTGAGCAGGAACTAACACAGAAAACAGCGCAATTGGCACGAATGTCATCAGACTAAAGTGAGATCGAAGCACGTGGTAGTAGCTTATCACCAAGATGAGGTAGACATGTAGTTACACTTCAACCAGTTACCTTTTCTGCAAAAGGGAAAGCTTAGCATATACATTTACCGACGTTGAAATTATCCACAAAATTAAACAGAAATTAACATCATTTTCATTGTGTACGTGGAACATTATCCGGAGATCTGTTGAAACAATTCCTCATATTCCTTGAGATGACGTGAGAATAATTATAATCAACAATAAAAAGCACCTTCTGACCATGCAAGAAAATTACCACATACATAAAACCAAAGCAGAGGGGAAAATCCTGTTGAATGACCAAGTACACATGCCAAGCAATTCATTATTTGCACTAATAGATAAAATAATAGAATAATGTTCGCAAAAAGGATAAATATAATAATACTGTCCAATGTAATAATAATAGAACCCTACATCTTTACACTCACTCATGCATGACCCCTCCCGAGAATATTGAAACGAAAAGTCGAACCAGCTGTCACCAAAGTTTTCAGCCACTCGCTAACAGGTAGTACAACGGTTCCCCCCCGCCCCCCCCCCCAAAAAAATCGGCTCTATCCCCCCCCCCCTCTCTCTCACTCATACACACACACACGGTAGAAACATCTTAAACAGAAGTTAGTAACGAACACATACTTCGTAAAGTTGGCAAAAAATAGGTAAACATACCAAAGACGATGAAACACGTAATGGAGTCGCAATATTTACGCTGTGAAAAGAAGTGTGCGACGAAATAGTTGTATCGAGTGACAAAAGAACGATAATCCACCACAAAAAAAGAGTCTGAAACATGGTGAACAGTGTGTGGATGGTGAGAGCACAAAGGTGTGAATATAGAACAGTGATAAAAGTGGTAGTGCTACCTCCAGACCAGATGTGAGAAAACGCGGATCAGCAAGTCATAAGTAACTACATTTTTATAAAAAATTGCGAAGTGAACTGTTCGATAATCTATAACTAACAAAACTGTATCGTTATAGGTCCCACTCATGATACCTTAGAACAGGAGAAGGCGAAACACGTATGGGATAAATAAAGTAACTAGCAGCAGGAAAAGGCAGTTTGATTTGCAAAACAAGTATTCCTTGAGATCTGTTGGTTTCTATTCCACGAGATTAATTATTTTCTCTTGCAATAATACTACTGTAGAAATAACACCACTGGTCAGAATGACGTCAAGTTACAACGGAATATTATCGGAGGAGGGGGAAAACGTATGGCAGAAGAAAAATAACTAGTTCCAAAATGCAGCAATACGGTAGATGGCGCTGTAAGCATCACAATTTAATGGTGGTCGACTACACATGGCAAATGAATCATGCAACAATGCCTAAGGTGTACGTTTGACGATAAGCAAACTGTACTACTCAGTGTGCACGGGTGTACAGGTGTGATACTGTTAGTTACGTAAGCCCATCCACCATGGTAAGGTCATATCACATCGGATGGAAAAAATCGGTTTTTAATTGTCCTGAGGCCAAAAACCGCATAAAAAGCATCAATAACATCTGTTTTTAACTGTCCGGAGGTCAAAAACCGCATAAAAAGCATCAATCAAAATCAAATGGGATTATTAATTTCCGTGTGACTGGCGCAAACCATGTTGAGTATGCTGTCCACCGTTTTCGTTGAAATCGAGAAACAGCATGTTCCACGACTGATCGAAGTGTTTCTGGGGTCACGTTCAGAATGTGTTGCGCAATGCGTGCCTTCAATGCAGCTAAGTTTGCAATCGGAACACTAAACACAACATCTTTCAGATAGCCCCACAGCCAGAAGCCACATCGCGACGGCCAGGGTGTACGGAAATGACAGTTAATAATTCTAGCATTTTCGTAATGGCGCTTTATCAGCTGCAGCTGCTTAACTGGATTTGCAATGCGCGGAGGTGCGCCATCTTGCATAAAAATAATCCCATCCACATATCCACACTGTTGGAGAGCCGGAATAATGTGGTTGCGCAAGACACTCATAGCGCTTACCAGTGACGGTACAGGTAACAGGACCGGAAGCACCTGTCTCTTCGAAAAAATATGGCCCTATGATAAATGATGCCGTAAACCCACACCAAACAGCGGTCTTTTCAGGATGAAGTGCTACTGGTTGATTTGCGTGTGGATTTTTCCGTTGCCCATATTCGACAGTTCTGTGTATTGACATATCCTGTTAGATAGAAGTGGGCTTCGTGTGTCCACAAAATCTTCCACGGCCAATGACTGTCCACTTCCATGCGAGCAAGAAATTCTAAAGCGAAGGTCTCTCTTGCTGGCAGGCCAACAGGAAGCAGTTCGTGCACATAGGTAATTTTGAATGGACACCAAAGAAGGACGTTTCGTAGGATTCTACGTACCATGCTCACGGGTATGTTCAATGTTCGGGCAATTCTCCGTGCACTACTCATTTGCACACCACCACTCGTCTCCTCCTGCACCGCTGCGGCCACTACTTCCACTGGCATCGAATCAATTCGTTTCCTCCCTCTACCAGGTTGCACACCAAAAGAACCCATCTTTTCGAATTTCCGAATCATTTTCTCCAGAGACACGGTATTATCGTTCATCAATAGAAGTCTGGGCCCATAGCACCTTGCAACCAGAGCGCATGAGATCCCAAGATCTCCTCAAGGTACCTGACAGCAGTTAAATCTTGCTGTTTCACCTATACAATTTTATGAAGAGGTGTTCAAGTGGTCAACATAATCCCTACCCACACCATTACGGGTCCTCCTCGATATCGATCTCTTTCCACAATGTTTAGGTCTCGAGATCGTGTTCCACATGCCCTCCGGATGCGAATCCGTCAAGAATCACTCTCGAGACTAAATCCGAACTCATCTGCGAAAAGAACACAGGCCCACTATTCGACAGCCGAGGTGGCATGCTGAACAGTGGACGTTACATTTCAGATGTGTTACGATTTGGGGCCCTACCCTTCATTCGATCCCTGCGAAACCCTACATTTCAGCAGGATAATGCACGACCGCATGTTGCAGGTCCTGTACGGGCCTTTCTGGATACAGAAAATGTTGGACTGCTGCCCTTGCCGGCACATTCTCCAAATCTCTCACCAATTGAAAACGTCTGGTTAATGGTGGCCGAGCAACTAGCTCATCACAATACGCCAGTCACTACTCTTGATGAACTGTGGTATCGTGTTGAAGCTGCATGGGCAGCTGTACCTGTACACGCCATCCAAGCTCTGTTTGACTCAATGCTCAGGCGCATCAAGGCCGTTATTACGGCCAGAGGTGGTTGTTCTGGGAACTGATTTCTCAGTATCTATGTACCATAATTGCGTGATAATGTAATCAAATGTCAGTTCTAGTATAATATATTTGTCCAATGAATACCCGTTTATCACCTTCATTTCTTCTTGGCGTAGGAATTTTAATGGCCAGTAGTGTATGTGTGAGGGCATTTTAAAATTATTGGAGTTTGTGTACAAGTACCTACATAAGGTGTTCACGGCAGTCACTCCCTGCTCATGCCCCATGCTAAGTGAATGCCGCATATGGTACACAAGAGCAACCTGCCGAACAATTAATCAAGTGTCTGTTCACCTACCGAGGCCCACTGCTGTCATGCCTAGGTGCGGGACTTTACTTTTATTATTTCAGGCATGGCAGCTGCTGGAAAGTATGTGAGTTGCTGTTGGCGGAGGCTGCGTCTCCACCATAGATGGAAAGTGGTGCCCATCCCGAGCACATCACAGTGGAGGCAGCAGCAACACTGGCATGTAGCGCGATGGTTGCTGACACTGCGATGGCTATGAGGAGAGGCAATCACAACCCTGCAGACAAGGACAAGTGGGGCTCTGTTGTGACATGCAACAGAACCGCCAACAGGTATATTTTACAGCATAAGTACAGTATAAACTTTCACATGAGTAATGAACAGATCCAAAGAGCAAAACTGACAGTGTAATCTAGAACAATATCGTGAGTAGCTTTTTATGTAGAGACATTAGGTAGATGGTACACTGCAAGTCAAGAACTGCTTGAGCAGCTCATGAAATCGGCATAAATAGACAGCCATAGTTTAAACTAGCAATGGTGGAACTAAGCTGGCACCAGTGTGGGCATCACACACAGCAGATTCGCACAAGTACTTCCTTCTGACTGCAGGAACCTGCACTAAGCATCTCAGCTGGATCAGCGATCCTATGTAGTGTGCCGTGCTGAGACCCTTGGCCACTGCCACAGATGTGTGGCGTGGGGAGGGGTAGATGTGATGAGGTGGGGTGAAGTGGAATGGTGTTGGGTGGTTTCAAGGGTGGGGGACCCTGCACTTGGCAGGATGCCAGGAGGTGTGCCGGATGAGACGAAATGCCAGAAGGGCAAACAGGCCCAACCAGTTCCCATCTGGTACACACGGAAGTCTATGGCTGGAATGCGTCCACATGGCAATGGGTCCTAGGCTGCAGCAGTATGCAGGAGGGCGCTGGAGGCGCTGGAGGGCATGTCACGTCCACATCTGTCTCCAACTGTGAGGATACCTTTGCTGTAGGAGCTGCTCGGGAAGGTCCAATGGTGCTCCATGCTGTGGCCCTGCTGGTAGCTGCTCTTCTGTGGGTAGCCTATAAAATGAGAGTATGTGTGCACAGCTGGAGGTGGTGTGTGTGGAATTTGGGGAAGGAGGATAGAAGGGCTCCAGAGATGGATTGAAAAAAAACCTAGAGACGCACGTGTAAAGGAGACTTGCATGGCGTCACTGCAGGGAATTGCCAGAAGCATAATCTGAAACTGTTGTTCCGCTTACCCAACTTCAGGCAGACTGTTTTGATGTCACGTCACTATCCCAGCACCTGCATCTAACGTGAACACACAGTGGTCCCTTTGCCGCTGGATTACTGCTGGGATCCATTTGTCTTGGTGCCCAAAACCCCTTGCCTCCTGGATTATGTCAGATGGCCACTTGTTACGACTTCTGCAGTACTTTTTAGCAGCAGGCACGGTGGCTGTGCCAAAGACTGAGACGGCGTGCAGTTTTACAATTATTTATTGAGCTTTCTTTACAATTTCTCCGTCGCCGTCGCTGCCCAGCCCTGCGGATCCTTCCGCCTGGCTGCTGCTGTGTAGATTCTCCGACAATCCGCGCAACGCGCGCCACCAGTGCTCCGCTGAAGTCAGGATGCCCTGTGGTTGAGATGAAATCGTCGCCGCTCAGCCGCGTCGCCGTGAGGTCAGCTGCCGACGCCTGCTGCACCGGCGGCTGGGAAGCCGTCAGTCGCGAGGTCCCGTCATGGCCGGACCACGCGCCGTGGGGCCGGGTTGCCGTGAGGTCCGGGCGTCAGTCCCCGGCGGCGCCTGTGACCGAGACCGCGCTGCGGCCGGTCCTGCTGGAAGTTCTCGCTCTAGTTAGTCAGCCATGGTGCCGACCGAACTCGGGCCGACCTCCAGAGCTGAAGTTGACATCTGGCGGCGAACGGATGACTCCTGCGAGCTGGAACAGACTTCCAGAATCGTCACCTACGAAGATTGAACATTCGGACACGGACCACGCCCGTCCTCAGATCCGAACTGATTCCTAATGGCTTCTGTCCGTTGCTGCCTGCTCTCCACAATTTATATCCGGCAGGAGGACGTTTTTTACCCTCGGTGGCAGCTTCTTGTTATTACTCCCGCAGTATATTGCAGCGTAACTTAGCGTGCTGGCCTCACTTCCCTTACTCAGCACTCTCCAGGCTTCGCTCGGCGCTCGGTCTGCGTGCATCCTTGCGTCAGCCGGTTGGTAGACTGCAACTGTCAGCAAGGCTATCAGTGTCGCGCCTACCTCGCAATGACATGATCGCCGGCTGCCTCTGTTTTGCCATTCTCCACTGCGTAAAGCAACGCTTACTACATGTGGCCGCAACAGAGCGTAGAGACAGTAGGCTGGGCTGTGTAGTGAGAATCAGCAGTGGGAGGTGCAGGAATGTGAGAGGCTAGCAGCTGTGGTGCAGCTCTGTCAGGTAGATATAGCCGTGTATGAACTCAGATAAAGGGTTAAAGCATTACCTGTACTTGATTCATTGACATATTTTTCTCATTTGGGTTATGAAAGTGTAGAAACGTATGTCAGTTTCCTCACTGGATTAGGGATGGAAACGTGGTAACTTGGTGTGTTGAATGCGATTCTGTTGGCAAAAAGTGTCAAGAAGCTGGATACGGAATTGTGGCTGGTAATCTAACACAATCAAATGTGGACGATCTTCCACGACGAAAAGTTAGGTGGATGCCTTAATAGACGCTTCTATGCAGGTGGAACAGTTGTTAATATTCTAGGGAAATCTCGAGTAAGCATTAGTGATTATCAGACAAGTTGCATCCCGATAAGGGTCAGCAAAATCGATATGAATTCTCTCCCAAGGCTGCAAGGACGCCAGCTAAAGACAGAATGACTGATGAAATGCTGCTTACAGTATTGCTAATTATGACAGTTTCGTATGAGAGGCTTGATCTGCCGGTCAGTACTGGCACGGTAGATAACTAACATGGAGTACAGCCTTGTATGAGACGCACCCACAACGTGCACAATGCAGGAGGCGCAGGATATCCAGCTGAATGCGTTGTGAAAGGGCCACTTGCGAAGATTTTTAGTCCATTGATAGCAAAATGCCATCCACTAAAAGGACCCTATGTCGCAGATGAAAATAGTGCTGTGGTGGAGTATATTTCTGGCTGAGGAGCCAGTCCAGCCATCCCCACAAGATGTGTTGATGCACTTGCTTTAATGTTATGTCTGTGCCCATGGCACCTGCGATATGGGCTCCATTGATGGGAGCATAATCCATGACTTGCTGGGAATCATCGTCTAATTAAGGCTGGTGAGCTGTTCAATCAGGTAGCTTTGAGGCAGGGTCAAAGAATGATTCACAGGCTTACAGCTGATGATTAAATGGAACTTGGCTCTGTGGATAAAAACATGGAATTTTTGTAGTGCAAAAAATATTCCGAGTAAAAAAGAGTATAGCAATCAGGCTCAAGTAATGTTTATTGCAAATCCAGGTTTTGGTCACTGTGTGGCCGCCTTCAGTGGTAAAAGACGTATAACGCGCTGGTTACAATAAGATAACACACATGCCTTATTATATGTCTGGTTCTGTGAGCTATAAATGTGAGTCAGTAACAAAATACATACTATTAAATGTAAGTCAAAACATTAAAACCACTTATATATATTGTCCGAACTGGAGTATTTATGTCAAGGGTTGTGTGCACATGAAGGCCGCTGTCTCCAGCTACAACGCAGCTAGCTACAGTGTACATCCTACTAATGTACACAAATCTCTTTACATGTGTGATGCGTTGACATCATGCATTAACTTTGTTTCACAATGCAATACAATAACTACAACAAAAAGGTGTTTAAATGCAAAAGAAAATGTGAAGTCACTAATATGCATTAGGGACCTTTACTTCAAAAATCAAGTTTAAGCTGTTAGTTGTATTAGCTGCATTCTGCCTTATCTGCATTGGTTAACCCCAAGATGTTTTATAACTTGTTTATCTTTGGATATGAAGAAGTGGAGAAAGTTGACTTTGACACAAGACTTCAACATAACAAGAAACTTGTAAATCTAGTAAGCCACAATGATAGTGTTTATAGTGATGGCAGTTCGAATTTTAAATTTTATCCTGGAGTATTTAATTTTACCAATATTATAGTTGATGAACATGAAGAAGTAATACTATTCCAAGTTTGAAAATATAATATCCCTATTTAAAGGCACTACTGATGGGTTTACCACCAAATCTGAACAAAATAAGACAGCTGTGGCAGTTGATAAAATTATTGGGAGGGAAACTAACAACAATTCCAAAACAAACATGAATGGTAAATAGTTAGTATTAATAAAAAACTAAAAACTGAAGGTGCAATTGTCACATAAGCGAATAGGGGAAATTCAGAAATTGTAATAGGTGACAATGAATAAATTAATAACAAATTAAAAGAATGTAGTGAATTTTTATCTCATAAAGAAATTTGCCACTCAAGAGTAATGAACCCACATCCTCCATGAAAGAGATTTGCCTGTTAGTCCAACTGTTAACAGTGGAAGTGGCCCTTTTAGTAAAATAAGAAAACATCTTTCGAGTTTTTAAACAAGCATTCTGTTTTTGACCATCAATATTCTGTGAAAATTCGTTATGAAGTAGTACAAAAAAATAAAAATGTACCAGTGTGAAATGAGACGAAATTAGTTTCGTTAGATGTAACTAACATGCAGGGTGTTTCAGATAAAATGTATGTCTCTGTAACTTACAAAAAAAAAAAAGCTGACAAGAATATTTATTGAGATAGTTCCATATAAGAAACGTTACAACTTCTGCAGGATTATGAACATAGTTTATTGAGTTATTTTCAAAAAATGGTTCAAATGGCTCTGAGCACTATGGACTGAACATCGGCGGTCATCAGTTCCCTAGAACTTAGGACTAATTAAACCTAACTAACCTAAGGACATCACACACATCCATGCCCTAGGCAGGATTCGAACCTGCGACCGTAGTGGTCGCGCGGTTCCAGACTGAAGCGCCTAGAACAGCTAGGCCACAGCAGCCGGGCCAATTATTTTCCACAGAGTTACAGCCACGAGATACGATTTTTAAATTGGTATTCTCCTATCATGTAGCTGATATACTTAAATCAGCTGTCTGCAGATCAACTGAAATCATATTTCTATCACGTTTAATTTGGGAACTAAAAACCTTTGAAGTGTGGATGCAACATGCTGAACATAATATTTCGCTGTGCGCAGATGGATGTTCTAGTGGTGGAATTGTTGATGTAAGTGACATTCAAATGTGTGTCCATGTTCCTGAATGCACAACATAATGCACCTTCTAAATGACCTGCAGACAAAATGTAATATACTGCTGACCTGGAGCAACAATCTTCTTCGATGTGCTGTTTGAAGTCATCTGAGGTTGTGGGTTCAGTGACATAAACACAATTTTTTAGATAACCCCACAAAAATAAATCTCATGGGTTAAATTGGGTGACTGTGTGGGCCATTCCCGAGCACCACTGCGCCCCAACAATTTCCAGGAAATCTATTGTTCAGCTCTTGCACAACACTACGAGCACAATGGGCTGGGTGACCATCGTGCTTCATCAGCATAAAGCCTCTAATTTCTAGACACACATTTTCAAGGAGAGTACCCAAATAGTCACCGATAAAAGATCGATACATCTCAGCTGTCAGTGTGCCTGCAAAATAGTCATCTCCTCGCCAATGATTACACACCACACATTAATGGACGACCTCCATTGACAATCGACAGAACGTGCATACCTATGATTTTCTGTGTCCCAGTAATGCATACACTACTGGCCATTAAAATTGCTACACCAAGAATAAATGCAGATGATAAACGGGTATTCATTCGACAAATATATTATACTACAACTGACATGTGATTACATTTTCACGCAATTTGGGTGCATAGATTCTGAGAAATCAGTACCCAGAACAACCAACTCTGGCCTTAATAACGGCATCGATACGCCTGGCCATTGAGTCAAACAGAGCTTGGATGGCGTGTACAGGTAGCCATGCAGCTTCGACATGATACAACAGTTCATCAAGAGCAGTGACTGGCGTATTGTGACGAGCCAGTTGCTCAGTCACCATTGACCAGACGTTTTCAATTGGTGAGAGATCTGGAGAATGTGCCGGCCAGGGCAGCAGTCCAACATTTTCTGTATCCAGAAAGGCCCGTACAGGACCTGCAACATGCGGTGGTGCATTATCCTGCTGAAATGTAGTATTTCGCAGGGATCGAATGAAGGGTAGAGCCCCGGATCGTAACACATCTGAAATGTAACGTCCACTGTTCAAAGTGCCGTCAATGCGAATAAGAGGTGACCGAGACGTGTAACCAGTGACACCCAATACCATCACGACGGGTGATACACCAGTATGGCGATGGCGAATACACGTTTCCAATGTGCGTTCACTGCGATGTCGCCAAACACGGATGCGACCATCAAGAAGCTGTAAACAGAACCCGGATTCATCCGAAAAAATGACGTTTTGCCATTCGTGCACCCACGTTCGTCGTTGAGTACACCATCACAGGCGCTCCTGTCTGTAATGCAGCGTAAAGGGTAACCGCAGCCATGGTCTCCAAGCTGATAGTCCATGCTGCTGCAAACGTCGTCGAACTGTTCGTGCAGATGGTGTTGTCTTGCAAACGTCCCCATCTGTTGACTCAGGGATCGAGACGTGGCTGCACGATCCGTTACAGCCATGCGGATAAGAGGCCTGTCATCTCGACTGCTAGTGATACGAGGCCGTTGGGATCCAGCACGGCGTTCCGTATTACCCTCCTGAACCCACCGATCCCATATACTGCTAACAGTCATTGGATCTCGACCAACGCGAGCAGCAATGTCGCGATACGATAAACCGCAATCGGAATAGGCTAAAATCCGACCTTTATCAAAGTCGAAAAAGTGATGGTACGCATTTCTGCTCCTTACACGAGGCATCACAACGTTTCACCAGGCAACGCCGGTCAACTGCTGTTCGTGTATGAGAAATCTGTTGGGAACTTTCCTCGTGTCAGCTCGTTGTAAGTGTCGCCACCGGCGCCAACCTTGTGTGAATGCTCTGGATAGCTAATCATTTACATATTGCTCGAAATACTTTTTTCCATCTGGAAGGTTAGGTTAAGGAAATTTGGACTATCGTCTGTACATAATGATTGATTTCATATCTGTTTTCGGGAGACTACTCGTGCTTGATGTGATTAGTTCAAAGCCATGTTATAAACACTTAGCAGCAGAGTAAAAATGGAAAATTCGAAATATTTGCAGTGTACAGTTACGTATTTTAATTTTGACATCAATCAATAACGATTCAACATCTGTCATATATGTTCCTTCTCGGTTCTAGTAGCAGTAACTACGCAACTCGAACTAAATTTTTAACTACCGAACACGTCCTCGTCGCCCTCTGTAACAAAATAAAAAATTTAAAAAACTGAGTGAAGAAATCAACGATGAAATTGAACGGGTGTCATATGACGTCCGTCCAGACCAAATGCCACGAACAGTAACGAAAAAAATTTAAAAAATAAAAGAAAGAGGTTCAAAATGGTTCAAATGGCTCTGAGCACTATGGGACTCAACTGCTGTGGTCATCAGTCCCCTAGAACTTAGAACTACTTAAACCTAACTAACCTAAGGACATCACACACGTCCATGCCCGAGGCAGGATTCGAACCTGCGATCGTAGCAGGCAAAAGAAAGATGTGTGTCCAGGACTGCAATGCAAAACATCTCATGTTCAAACCTACGCTAATTCTCGAATTTTTTTTCCATTTGTTACTAATTTCTCCACTCTATTCGTCATAAAGGTTATAACAATAATACATGCCATTTCTTTCAGTACCATTGTAATCACGCCATACTCTCTGTTCTCCGAGAGTTCTGGACCACTGTTGGGCAAAAGTCTGTGTGCAACATCCTCACGTCGTATGAATCACATTGCTTCTTTTCGTTTACTTTACAGATATCTGAGTATTCAGATGTATCCACCGACGACGAAATCCAATGAGCTCCCCGCAAGTTCTGTGAAAGCATGAACCCACTCTTGCGGTTAAATAACAAGTCATTCAAGCTGAGGTTTCGCTTGGAGATAGGTTCTGCATAGTAGTTGCAACTAAGGCTCAGAGATTCTGTGATGAAACTATCTAAAAGAAATCAACCACTGACTGGAATGTGCATGTTGCTGTTAACTCTTAAGATTTTATACGCCTCAGGAAGCTTTCAAACGGTGGTTGGTAATACTGTGTAAAGCAGCCGTAGCAACAGCTTGCCCAGCTGTCCATAAAGTATCGGTCTGCATTGTCTCATTGAAAAATGAATTTATCAACATGCCTATGAATGAAAATGACGTTCGAAACACCAAGCGTGATTTTTATCAAATAACACATTTTCCTAGTGTTTTAGGTACTACACACTGCACTCATATCCCCACCAACGCTCCCGGTGGTGACAATGCTTTTATTAAGAAATCATCGCGGGTGATTTTCTTTAAATGCTGAGTTATTTAGAAACCGTCCCGGGTGGTTTTCTTTAAATGTACGTACAAGCAATCTCAGACGCTAAGCTGCTATGTTTAAATATCGTGGCTAGATGGCCAGGATCTGCTCATGAAAGCACCATTTTCAGAAACTCACGCGTACACGCTCAGTTGGAAACAGAAGAAAAAGGCATACTTCCGGAGGACAGTGACAAATTGCCGATAACTTAACAGATTTGAAACGCTGTACCGAAGGAGTACTCAAGGTAAGGGTACAACAAAACAAAGAAATTTGTAAAAATTACATTGATATTGTCCTTGCAGTTGCTGAAACAAATAGCAGTGCTGATTTCTTAAATAATCTTATAAGTCAGGTCAGTCCGGATGCATTGTATGTAAAGTGTGGAAGATATAGTGGTCAGGTAACTATAGACATGCATGCCACTTGGCTGGTACGAAATAGTTACTGTCTGGTCTCAGGATAAAGGGCAAGTCCACAGTCTCCAGAATTGTTTGTGTGATGAAAACCAGTTCCACGGCATCGGTTGATCATCTCACACAACAAACGTGTGCCTTTGAGCCCATGTTATAAGTGGCACAGTCTGGGGTCGGGACAATATGTAACTGATCAAGTTTCTCTCTTGAGAGCATGTCCATGAGATCATACCAAATGGCATGCATAAATGTTGGTAAGACTCTACAATGACATTGCTTTGTAATGTTAAACTAACCTCATCAGTACATGCTTGGATACCTAGGACAGTGGCCCCTAATAAGATATTGTTCAACTTGTATATAATCAGTTCTATGGCTAGCAGATCTTGTTTCAAGCAATGGGCAACCCAGTTTAAACCTTCTGTGTGTTTCTCCTTATTACGGGTGGCATTCATTTTGAGTCTCATAAATGTGTGGAGGATGAAGTGTCCCACAACCATGATTTAAATGGAATGCAAACCATAAAGTTACATGGCATGAAGTTGACAGTCCTCGTCTTTTTGAAACTAAGTCTTGTTAAAATATAATGAACAAGAAGGCTGTGGCTACTGATAATTTAGCATGACAAGCCATGTGAATGAGATCCTCATATTCGGTGAATGAACATTTTATGGGCCACAGTGAAGAGTGAAGAGTGTATACCATGTTAAGTATTAAGTAAAACTGTCTTCAGCCTGCTGCTCAAGGCTCTCATTGCAGAATACAAACTGGCCTAAATGCATTCCTACCAGAAAGAAATTTTATCTGCATCGGCAGGGCTACCAAGAATCAGATCACTCCTCAATGAACTCAGCTACTAAATTAATAATTATCGCACAACAGATTTAATGATATCAAAGGGTGGCCATGGTAACTGAGTTATGGATGTTGACCTTCACAACATCAATAAAAGTATACAGTATGGAAAAGGGATTCACGAACTACTAAATTAAAATCTTGCCTCAAGTGAATCCAAAATTTATTCCAATCATATGCAGTGTGCATATGTCAAACAATGATGTAAGACATAATTCAGTACACAATAAAAGAAACACCTAATAAGAACAGGTTATTGAGCTACACTAGGTATCAGAAAATGTCTAACTTCGTTCCTTCCTAACCAAAAAACGCCACTCGACATTCTCACTATAATTGTTGGGTCAAAATATAGACTGCATATGGTGTCGGTGGTTGTTACTGGAACTTGTCAGACATCGCTCAGGCCCCTTTCAAATTAGGAATTCTGCTTGTTGCTGCATTGAGTCCTTCAGTGACTTGAAGAGAAAAGTCTGTTCTAAGACCGAAATAAAAGTTTTCTGCTTGGAGTCCAAAACTGAAAAGTGTGTCCTGCTCTAAACCTAGAGGATATCTAAAAACCATGTCTCCTGCCCATGCTCTACACCGAGTCTACCCACAAAATATCATTCACCAATGAAAAACTTCTGCACAGGACTGACCAGTGGCATAATTGTTCAATGTCGGTCGGTGAGGCCTGGCATAAAGTCGGCGTTCCAAAACATCCCATAGGTGTCCTATGGGATTCAGGTCAGGGCTCTGTGCAGGACAGTCAATTGCAGGGATATTGTTGTCGTATGAACATTCTGCCACAGGCCATGCATTATCAACAGGTGCTCAATCGTGTTGAAAGATGTAATCGCCATCTCCTAATTGCTCTTCAACAGTGAGAAGCAAGAAGGTGCTTCAAACATCAATGCAGCCCTGTGCCGTGATAGTGCCACACAAAACAAGAAGGGGTGCAAGCCCTCTCGATGAAAAACATGACCACACCAAACACCACGGCCTCCAAATTTTACTGTTGGCACTACACATGCTGGCAGATGATATTCACTGGGCGTTTGCCGTACGCACACCCTGCCATCGGATCGCCACATTTGTACCATAATTCGTCACTCCACACAACGTTTTCCCACTGTTCAATTGTCAAATGTTTACGCTCCTTACACCAAGTGAGGTGTTGTTTGGCTTTTACCGTCATGATGTGTGGCTCATGAGCAGCTGCTCGACTGTGAAATCCAAGTTTTCTCACTTCACACCTGACTGTCACAGTATTTGCAGTGGATCCTGATACAGTTTGGAATTCCTGTATGATGGTCTGGATAGATGTCTGCCTATTACACATTACGACCCTCTTCAACTGTAGCAGTCTCTGCCAGTCAACAGATGAGGTCGGCCTGTACACTTTTGTGCTGCACATGTCGCTTCACGTTTCCACTTCACTATCACATTGGAAACAGTGGACCTAGGGATGTTTAGCAGTGTGGATATCTTGTGTACAGACATATGACACAAGTGACACCCAATCATCTGACCACGTTCAAAGTCCTTGAGTTCCACGGAGCACCCCATTCTGCTCTCTCATGATGTCTAATGACTACTGAGGTCCCTGATATGGATTACCTGGCAGTACAATGCACCTAATATGAAAAAATGTATGTTTTTGGGGTGTCCGGATACTTTTGATTACATAGTGTAGCTGTATACATGCCATTTTCAGAGTATGCCACAGCGTGGTCAGATGAACATTGCACTTTTGTTGTTGAGCAGTTAATTCAAAATGGCAGATCACCAATAACTTCTCCATGCGCCTTCTGCATTTGCTTCATGCTCAGTCAACAGGATCCTGTTTCCCATAAAAACTATTTATTTGTAGGTTTTGAATTTTTGAGACACAGGTTCTGCATTGAAATATAAACCCCAAGGTCAGCGAAGGATTGCTACAGGCCCAGAAATCGTTGCTGCAGTGGGAGGTTCAATTCAATTATCTCCTTGACATTCCAGAAGAAAGCATGCACTAGCCTTATGACTATCTGATCGAAATGCGAGGAGAATCTTGCATCACGAATTGAAAATGCATCCCTGCAAGACTGTGTTGATGCAAGAAGTAAGGGGAAGAGATTATAGAGTCCGTTCAACATAGTGTCAAGACATGCTTCAGAATGTTCATTGAGGAGATTACGTGATTTTTTTCAATCTAAACACATTTTTGTCTGTCAGTTGCAGTAAACAAACAAAATTGCAGGAGCTGGTCTGAAAATAACACCCAGGAACTCCTTCAACAACCCCTCCCTAGTACCAGAGTAACAGGATCGTGTGCTGTTTCTAATCTTGGTCTGATTGGTCCAATTTTTTTTTCCCCTTAGAAAATTGTGTGTTACTGTGAACAGCGATTGGTACTGTGCCATGCTCCATGATTTCCTACAGTGAAAACTAGGCAAACTGTTAAATGACCTTGAGAATGTGTGGTTCCAAGATGGCACTCCAATCCACACAGCATGCCAATCACTGGTATTGGTGAGGGAAATGTTTCCTGGATATGTCATTTATTTGTGAGGTGATATTGGATGGCCATCATGTTCCCCAGACTTGACACCCTGTGACTTTTTTTTCTATGGGGCTATCTCAAGTCAAATGTGTACCAACATCACCCTCCAATTTTAGAAGCCCTCTACAGAATGATAACACAAGAAGTTGAAGCAATCAGGCCTGACACTACTCGCAGAGTAACAAACAACTTCACAGAATGGCTCAACCTATGCATCAACAATGGAGGCAGCCATCTGAGTTACATATTGTTTAAAACACATTAATATTGAGTATTCTTAAATGACATTATGTGTGTTCTTAAATAATAAAAATGTCCCATCTTAACTTGGTTTTGTTTTTCTTAGGTTCCCTAACAGGGAAGTTCTTTCCTCTGCAACATGTATAATATGCACTGAATTCCTACAGTTCATGGAAGAAGTTTGCAGCAGCCACCAGGAGGGTGCCAGACTGAACAATAAGTCGGCAGCTTAGCTAGACCGGATGATCAGAATTATTGCCCCTCTCATTGTCAGTGGTGTCTCACAAATAAGCCTGTACCTTTGGAGTGTCTCTCAGTAGTAATCTCATCCTCTCGTCCCCACTGTGGCTAGCTGTTGGCTTTCCAGACCTCATTTCACAAACAAAATCCAACATTGCACATGCACATATTTCCAGTCATAGCAGGTAAGGTTAACACACAGAAAAAGATGACTTGACACTTATTACCACCTATATCATGACTATATATAAGTATCAAAATTAAACTGGTTGGCTGAAATAGAATTCTAATAGTGCTTAATTGAAATAGCATAGCAAAAATAAGATGTCTCACACCAGAGATGAACTGTGATGCCTCACATCATCAGCAACTTCAAAGATACACATTAAACATTGCAAGTTGGCCAAAAGTCCTGAAACATGAGAGTGCTATTTCACTTCCCTGTCTCCACTAATTTCCAAATATAAATTTTCATAACAATTTAACGTTATTTAAACAGGAATTACTGTTTCTTGTGTTTAGCAATGTACAGCTGGGAAGTCCAAGTTTATTGCTACTCTCTACATAACAGTGAGACGAGTGTTGTCCCTTCTTCAGCTTTGAAGGTAGCATAGCAGCAAAATTCGGAGACAAACATGGGAGCCATATTTTCCATTGTTCCGAAGGGCCGCGAGGAAGAACAGCCTGGCAAACAGAGGCAATGTAAGACAGTGGGGCTGACAGTGCTAATGTGAGTAGAAGAGATTAAAAGCAGAGATGCCAACATGGCTTCTTGAACCTTCTAGAAAGCAGATCCCCCCCCCCCCCTCTCCCTCACACACACACACACACAGATGTATTAACTTACCTCTTAACTTTAGCTCGTCTGTTTAATTTTTCATTGGTTTCAATCCTTTTTTTACAAATAACTTATTAAATAATGTAATGCCACACTGTTCACTCATACCTCCATACCTCACTATTAGTCACTGCACACACACACACACACACACACACACACACACACACACACACACACTGGTGATCTCTGGGCCATTTTCTGTATTACCGCAACTTCCCATTTGCTGTCCTGAAAAACTGAGTCAGCACCCCTCCATAATGAGTGAGGTGTTGAGCTGAAAAAGAGGAAGATGTGTTTGTATAGTGCAGTGCATAGTTTGGAGGCAAATATTTCTAGAAAGGAAAAAAACATAAAGTGAAGGTGTTATGTGGAATGCTGGATGTTTTATTATTATTATTATTTATTTATTTGTATAACATTTTTTTATCAAACTCCTAGTCTGTTTTATTTAAGTAATCCTTAAATGTATAAAATGTATTGCACAACAGGTACTTTTTGGCTGCCTTTTTAAATAAGTGTATTTTTGCAATTTCTTTAATCTCTTTTGGTAATTTATTGTACAGTTTTTTTATGTCTATTTTTTCTTGGTAAATATGAGTGTAGCTGTTGTTGCATGGTCATGGACAAAGCTGTTTGTGCAGTAATTATCAATTTTATTTTTTATGTGTACAACTGACTGGAAAATGTATTCACATGCAGCAGTTATAATCCCCAGTCTTTTGAACAGATCTTTACAATGAGCTCAACTAGTATTTTTGGTTATTATTCTTGTGGCTCTTTTCTGGAGTTCAAAAATTCATTTTTCCTCTTCATACTGAAAGTCATGGCATTAATTTTCTTTCTGTTCAATGTCACTTTATTGCTTATTGACCAATCACAAAGTTCCTCGAGAGTTTCATTTGCTTTCTCTGCAAGTTCTCTTGCTTTCTCAATGACTATAATATTGCTGTCATCAGCAAAGAGAATTTTTTCACCATGAGTGACACTACTGCGAAAGTTGTTGAGTATATCAGGAATAATATCGGTCCTAATATGCTACCTTGCAGATCCACTATATTAATGTATTTTGGTTCTGGTAAGTGTTTTACTAAATGTTTAGATGTATTTGACGTATGTGTTATCTCTACTCTTTGTACCCTATCTGCTAGGTATGATCGAAACCAGTCATTAGCTATCCCTCTTATTCCTAATGCTTCTATTCCTTTAATAGACTCTTGTGGTCGATTGTATCAAAGGCCTTCGAAAGATCCAAAAATATGCCTGTGACACATTCATCTTTGTCAAGAGCATCAAGTATAACTTTTTGGAAGTCTACTATGGCCGACTCCGTATTTTTGCCACTTCGGAAACCAAACTGTGATTCGCTTAAAAGATTGTATTTATTCAGGTAATTCATTAATCTGTCTTTCATAATTGCTTCTATTATTTTTGAGAATTCTGACAGCAGGGAAATGGGCTGGTAATTTCCTGTCTTCTGCATTACCTTTCTTAAGCAAAGGTACAACTCTGGCCTGTTTTAACTGCTCTGGAAATGTCCCCGATGTGAAGGATTCATGTGTTATATTTGTTTAGGGGTCTTGTATAACCCCTCTGCATTGTTTCAGTACACACATTGGTACTTCATCTAAGCCTACTGGCATTTTATTTTTTAGTTTTTGAATAGTTTTATTGACTTCATTCTCTGTGGTTGGAAGTAACATCATTGTATTTAGTGCAACATTATTTACAGGGGTTATATTTGTTTTGGGGAATTTTTGTTGTAACTTCTCCGCAATACTTGAAAAATGCTCATTTACATAGTTTGCTAAGTGCTGTGTATCATTTATTACCTTATCCCCCTCTCATAGCAGTATTTTATTCTGTGTGTTTGCCTCTTCCCGTTTCCTTTTTTATAACATCCCAGACTGCTTTGCTTTTATTCTCTGCATTATATATTTCATATTCACATTGATCCCAGCTTTGTTTTTCTAGTTCTTTTGAAAAATCTTTTATTTTGATTTCTGAAAAATGATGTTTGTAGGCGTGTAGTTTAGGGAATGATTACATGCCTGATTTTACTGTTATTTGACAGATCATCTGATAATCTGAGATCCTTTACAGCTATGTCACATTTTTCCCTGTCCATATTTGTGGCCACATGGTCAATTATTGATGCTTGATGCAGTCATCGTGGTAACCCTTGTTGCACTATTGACCAATAGGGACATGCCAAAACTTTGAAGGATATTTATGAAGGTGCTGCTGGATTCATTTATGATATTAGAGTTGTTGTTAATGTACCCACACAGAATTATGATGATCTTTGTACTTGAGACTTTATCTAGAACTTCTGTTAATTTATTGAAAAAAGTGTCCACACTACCACTGGGAGATCTATAAGCACACAAAATGATTAAGTTCTTGGTGATATCAAGCCCTGTTAATTCAACAGCTGATATTTCAAAGTGTTTGTCTTCACTTACTGTACTGAGGTCATGTCTCGATTTGACTGTGTTCCTTTTCCGATATAAATGCATCATCCTCCAATCCTTGAAGCAGTTCTGCAGTTAGAGTTTGCCCTTCCATATAATGATAATACTACATGTTGGATTTCTATGTGTCTACACCAGTGCTCAGTAACATAAACTACTGTGCAGTTCAAAGATTGGAGCTCAACTTCTAATAATTGTATTTTATTTTTTTATTAATTGCACATTTTGATGGAGGATTGTTAAGTCTGTGAAATGCCCCATGTTACTCTTTCCAATGTTTTGTTTTTCTTTGTGACATCTGGTATGTGTGATATCTGAAGTGTTAAAGTATGTCTTGTGAGTGATTGTTTAGTACTTTTTAAGCTGCTGGAGATACTCTTTAGGCAGGAGAACCTGTTGTCTGGATTTGTCCTAAAAAATACCTACTGTTCCTACCTATGACAGCAGGTATTTGACCATGTGTGGCCTGAGATCCACCACCTATACTACCATGAATCAGCTGTACCAATCTTCCCTTCCCAGTCCTGTTTAGGTGTAGGCCATGCCTAGTGAAATGCCATATGTTGAAAGTCTCGACAGGCATCAGAGAAACATGAGCAGAGTTGGCTGTCCTAAGAGCCTTCCCTAACCCCACATTGATTCGCCTCACAGCTCCATCAAGGTGTGGTTGATCATGATGGCGGAACAGCTCAACAAAGTGTACATTGGTGTCATACTCTTAAGTCCAGCCATTTAGAAGAATTTCAGGGCCAGGAAACCAGTCGTTTATGCCACGTTACTACCATGTTAGTGTTTGATATATCCTAGAGAGTAATACGTACTAAAAAAAATCAAGCTTGATTTTTCATGTTTATTTTTGTTTTTTGGAAGATTACAAATTTTAAAACTAATAATGACAGAAAGCATAACCTCTCTCAAAAAAGTCAGAGGTGAGTTACTCAGCAATTTCACATGTAATTGGCTTTTTTATGGAAAAATCTGAAGCATTCTGGCATGCAGAGAGGTATGCTGCAATTAGGACAACAACAGTTTCTTTCTCTCTTGTTTATATATGTGGTGTCTGTTCTTTCAGACATATCTGAAACAACAGACACCATTTTTGATCCTGCAGCCACTATGAATCAAGACACAGAGGAATTCAAGACATTAACTGTCACTGGACAAAGCTGCAAATCTGTGCGGAACTGGGATTCCAGCAGGAGATGGCAGTTTGAATCCTGATCCAGCACATATTTTCAACTTTCCTCAGAGATTTAAATCAATGCCCAGTGGCAGCTAACATATTTAATTCCTCTCTCTCTCTTTCCTGTTTGTTTTGCCAGTAAATTGTCTCATATTTCCCAATCAAACCTTGAAAACCTGTGTTGGATGTTGCTTTGTTACAAGATTCATCTGTAAAAAAAAAAAAGATGAGATTGAGACAAAACAGAACTAGATTGTAATTACAGCAGCAGTATATGGAGGAACAATATTAATGAAGAAAAACTGCAACAGGCTGCAGCTTATCTTAGTAAGAATGCTCTTCAGACTGTTCCCACTCTTATCAAGAATGATTGATTTCTTCTTCTTCTTGAGCTTCCAAAATTTCTTTCTCACTCAATAAATATGACATATTTGTAGCAGAATTACAGCAAACTGAAAAACCTAATGAGTACAAGCATGAAATTCTCGACAAAACAAGCAGAAATGGCTCATTCAGTCATGACAGCAGCTCTTATGTTTGCTACTGTTTCTTTTTAAATAATTCTCGAAACTGACAACATAAGGTAGCATCTATCAAGTGGCTGGTAGTGAGAGACCAGTACATTTTTCCTACACAAAATTAGTTTGGGTTTTGAATAACAGGTGCTCGTGTGTTGAAAAAGTCATGGCGTGAGATACACTTGGGAACAATCTATTGAAAACATTGCTGAGACCTTAGTTATGCTCTAGCTTGGTTGCCAAAGTGTTAAAGGTAGGCAGAGGAGTTTTGCAGGTCACTGAGTTTGTAGCCATTCTCATCAACACAGTTGAGTGCGAGCCAGTGTGTCCTTGGGTGTGCTTGATGGTATGCTAACCAACCTCGCAGAGAGGTGATTTTTTAGAGAGATGCCAAAATTGTAACTTCCCAAAGCTTGTAGAAACTAACAGCTAATTTGCAATTAATATTTACAGTTTCAGAGGCTATTGAACAAGGAAGCTGTGTAAAACTAAAGATACAATGAACACCAGATATCTTGTATTCTACCATAATTAAAAACAAGACGCCTTCCACAACAAGTGTACCTTTTCACAAGGAAGTAAGACTACTACTTTTCACATTGCTGGTTATTACTTTTGACAGTAAGAGGAGGTACTATAATTTATGGGTTACATCCCACTGCATAAGTGACACTGTTGTGTATTCTCTGCTGTGGTTTTGCTGGCCACCTGTCATCCATTTAATACAGTTTACCACATAAAACACTATTTGCACCCTAAATCAGAAATTTTGTAAGCAATGTTTGTTATGGTACATAAACTTCAATGGCTCTTGTAGCTGTAAATTACTCCCAAAGAATGGAGAAAGATAATAACCCCAATACTAATCTATACAAGCCAAGCATTGATACAGGAAAAAATGAAAAACAAAATGCATTTTTGTCATTAATAGCATTGCAAGCCAAAAAACAACACTGCACTACAAAACGACAGCCAGTAAGAAGAATTTATAAAGCTATCATGGAACATTGTCACTGTTTCATTATTTTTCTATAGCATATATAGAACAATGCAATGCTGAATCACAACCTGACTCATCCTATGTATAACAGCACCGTTTTACCATATCATCATCTTATTTGGCGACATATACATCCATGCTTACAAAAATCTCTCATGTTAATGTGCTAGGAATGTTTCTTCAAGCTAGTCTGTTAAAGGGTATATTTAAGTTTATTTCAAGGATCAGCATATTATAACAACAAATGCTCAACACTAAAAAGTGAGCAACATTTGGTAATCATCTTCAGTCTGTTACTGACAATTACCTTGAACCCAAGATGATGTTTGAACGCTTACTGTATCTTGTCCTTCACCACTATCCCATAGTTGTGTGCTGTCACAGTCCAGTTAGAATTATTCACTTACTCCTTTCATTTTTTAATTTTTCAAGGCAAAGATCATCACTTATAAAACATTCAGACTCTTAATCCTATTGTGTATAGTTTGGTTCTATTTTTAACTTTTCTTGTCTACAGAAGGATACTGACCCACTTGCCACTGTCTTTATAACAATGCAGAACTCACTGGAGCAACTAGCAAAATGCATATTAAACTCTATCAATAAATGTGACAACCACCATAAATTTTAAATAAAGCTTCATTTCACTTCTACAATACTTGTCTTATTTGATAACCACTGAAAAGGATGTGCCAAAGTGTACAATGAGATTGCCATAACCTAGAGGTATCACTGTAGCATAGTGCATTGTATCTTTGTCACATAATAATTCTTCAACATCTAAAAGTTCACTTTTTTATATGAATAACAATTAATATTCTGACACAGGAGTAAATGGAAAGTATGGTTTTGGATACAAGACAAAGGCCAGTACACGAGTACAATGTTACTTTATTTTTATAAATTACACTCTGAAATGCTTATATGCACAACAGGTACACTTAAGAAAATGTATTGAGGACTTCCAATTTTGTAGATGTTCAGCCAGATAATTATAGAAAGTACACATCTTCACATATTTTTATATAAAATACACATATTCAATGCCACAAAATTTGAAAATCTGATAATCAGGCCCAGTTATTTTTCACTATAATTTGTAAGAAGTCTTACTTCCGCATAAGTTTAAAATAACTGCTTAAGTGATAAGAACATAAACACAACTCTGAAAAGTGAGTTGATTCAGCGCTACTACTATGACTTAGAATGTACACAAATTTAGCTTCTGAATACCTATCAACAGTACAGGCCTATTAACGTACACTCCAAGGAATCAAACCTGGGTGTCACAATAATGATAAAAGTATAAGTTCTCAGAAGTTCACAAAGTTTGGTCAACAAGGAGAATATTAAGTTCAAAAGTGAGAGGTAGTGCCAGTTGTAAGACAGTTGAAGTAGAACAGAAACTAAGGTAAACAGAATTGTAAGTTAAGCTGGGAAACACAAATGAAAGTATAGAATAAAACAGTTTTTGACAATGAATATTTCATCTAGTACTGTAATATCTATGCCTCTCGTGGGCAGCATGACAACACACAGAAACACATTTATAAATAGAATCTACATATTACACTAACACAGTAAATTAACAACACACATCATATCACAAATGTAGTGTTAACAAATGACACCAAGATGATGAGAATCAGTATCCACATGATGTTTTCTGACAACAAGTTACACAACAACATAAAAATTGTTGTCAAATCTCAAAGACAATACCACCAATGGACTAATCATTGCAGTGTTGAATTGATTTCTGTGTACCAACATTTTTATTTTGTTTAATTAACATCCATTATTAGTAAATTTCACATCTAATGCGTTACACCAAGAATTGATTTTTTTATCTTTTTTTTTACTTCCTTTTTTAAGGTATCCTCATGGAAAGGCAGTACTAATAAATCGCTGGTCATAGCTGTTTCCTCCTGTTTACTAGGCAAAATTCTACTTTATGGTGTGTGTACAGAAACCCATTTCACAACGCTTACACAAAAATTTTTCACTTCAACACAAACATGTCAACAGAAGTTTGTGAAGGATGATATACCCACAATATTTCTTAGTGAAGGAGTGTACATTAAAAAATAGCATTAACTGTTTCGACTTGTGCCAGAAATCAACTCACTGAACAATAATTTACAAATACTGAAAACACTGAAAAACAACTCCCACCCACAGAATAAATACTTATATACATACTGGTAAATATAATTATCACAGTAGAATGAGTTTAATCAGACATCTCTGTAATACAAATTACTAGCACAAACTTAAATAGGCACAAGTTGGTGATTTAGCATCGGTTTCTGAATGCCCTGCCTAGTCAGTTTCCCTGTTGATGTCTGTCGTGGTAACTTTTTGTTTATACTTACTCTCACATCCTTCTCTCATGTAAAATAAAACATAGGCTGCATGACTCTGAAAATAAATTTAAAAAATAGATAATAAATTAAACACCCGTCCATATACAACAATTAAAAACTCATGACAACAAAATTGCACTTAGGGTGGTGAATTGTGAATTGTGAATTGTGTTTTATTCATCTCATGACGTACATTTGCAATCCATTTGGTTTGCGTACAGGAGACATGTCAAAAATTTATAAAACAATTACAATGATTTTTACATTAATTAATGATAGCACTATAATAAATAACAACACTATAAGGATATTTCTTGGAACATGTAACACATTGTACCCAGCTCAAATTTCCAGATTGTCCTGCATGAATTCATCCACTGAGTAATAACACTTCATTGTCAGTACCTCATATAGCTTTCTTTTAAGTGAACCTAAATTCATCTGCATCAACTTGTTCCCTTTTAATTTATTGAAAATTTTCATTCCCATGTATTGAGGTCCCTGGGCAAACAGTCTGAGGTGGTGGGTGGGGAGCATAAAATTTTCTTTGTTTCTGGTATCATGTGAATGGACAAAATGGTTTCCCTCAAATAAGTCGCGTCTGGAGTACAAAAATATAATAATCTCATATATGTATAAGGATGGCAGAGTTAATATTTTGAGTTTCCTAAATAATGGTCGACATGGTTCTTTGTGATTGGCAGTGCACATATTTCGTATGATTTTTTTCTGTATTTTTAGTATCCGCACTATGTTTGTCGAGTTACCCCAAAAAACAATACCATACCTAATAATGGATTCAAAGTAGCTTGTATATGCTACTTTCCGCGTGTCAATGTCCGTTGCAGTTGATAATATTTGCATTGCAAATGCAAAGCTGCTCAATTTGTTTGCAAGGTATTCAATGTGTGCCTGCCACCTCAAATTTTCATCTACTTTTAGACCTAAGAATTTGACTGAGTCAACTTCTTCTATAACTTGGTTGTTGTGTACAATCTTAATTTGCTCACATTTTGACTGTTTAAATATAATACATATAATGTAAACTTGCTCCACAGAGGGGACAAAAAACGAGTGCCTATTCTAAACATTCGCGGATGAATTCCGTTGAGGCTGCAAATCCATTTCTACTATTTTTATTACAGTTGCAGCAAATAATAAATAACTCATTACACCTCAGAACTAGTGAACTAATCTAACAATTCTGAAAACTATTCTAAATACTGTCATGAAAAATATGCAAAATAATAATGATCTTTGCAGACAACGCAAACTAGAAACAGTTCTGTATTTCACAGTCAAGTCTAATACTACATTTAGCCAAGTGCAAGGCGACCCTCAACGCAAGGCGACCTTTTTTTTTTTTTTTATTTTACGAAATTGTTTTAACATATTCTGACAATCAAAAACTACAAACTGTTTTATTGACAAAGTAACTGCCAAATAGTTAACACTATACCTATTCTAAACTTACACCATTTATTGATTGCCTATGTTTCGATAACACTAGAAAACCACACACACACACACACACACACACACACACACACACACACACACACACACACACAGTTTACGTTAATTTTCAGATCGCTCTCTTTCCTAACTTTTTTTGCTTTCGAAGCCCATAGTAGTAATAATAATAATAATAAGAAGAAGAAGAAGAAGAAGAAGAAGAAGAAAACCTTAGAGGCCCGGGAAAAGAATAGGCCTCTGGTATGTTCTGCCAGTCGTAAAAGGCGGCAAAAAGGACAAACCACTAATAGGGCAAACCCCCCTTTTAGTGTGATTAGTTGGTTCATGACAGAACTAATGCAGCCTCGGACAAGCGCTGCCATGGTCGGGGACGACGCTTGAACCCTATGCCCGTCCACAATGGTAACGACACTGCTAGCCACACGGAAAATGATTTAAATCCAAACAGAGGTGTTTTGCAGGATATGCTTCCTGCAACCACTCTAGAAGGAAAACAAAGACAGAGGATGAGATGGTCAAGATGAAGTTAACCGACACCTCATGTTCTGTTATTACCAAGCAACAAACTTAGGAACCAACACAACTGGATACAGATCACAAGTATACACAAAATTTATTACCAGATACCCAGAATTAAAATTTTTAACAGAACGACTAGCTGATCAGATCCGTCTAATAATAAGAAAAACAGGATATCCCAGTCAGAATCAGAAAACATCAAACAACAAGTACCTCAAATACTGGTACAAAATAATGTGCAATCAGAAGAAGAAGAAAATATAGTAATGGACTCAAACATCCCACAGAAAAACAAACAAAGAACACCATGCATCAATTAAACAATCAGAGGAAAACGACATCTTAAGATGGCCACCAGAACAAGCACAAATAGAACATTGCATAGACCACCAAATAATCCACAAGTCGAAACAACAATAACAACTATTAACACAACAAAATAAATGAAAATACAACTTTTTGAAGAGTTACAACTACTGGTTTATATAGGAGCACTCACTACACTAAATATACACACTAGGCAGAGATCAGAACAAACCAACACACAGAAGAAACCCACAAAACCAGCGTGGCAACACAGGCTACAGATCAGAATAGAAAAACTGAGAAAAGACATCGGACAGCTAACACAATTTATAAGAAATGAAATATCAGACAAAAAACGAAAAAGGTTAGGTAAAATCTCACGACAAGAAGCAACAGAGCAATTAGATGAAAAGAAGCAGAAATTACAAGCATTGGCCAAACGACTTAGAAGATACAAAAAAAAGTGAAAATAGAAGGAAACAAAACCGAAAATTCAACACAAACCGAACGAAATTTTATCAGACAATAGATAACACACACAGAGGAATAGATAATACAAATATTAAAGAAGAACTAAAAGAAAAATATAGACAAAGACTAACAAAAATACTGAAAACAGAATTGAGAGCAAGAAACAAGACAAAAGCTATAAATACCTTTGCTATACCAATATTAACCTACTCATTTGGAGTAGTGAAATGGAGTAACACAGACCTAGAAGCACTCAATACACTTACATGATCACAATGCCACGAATATAGAATACATCACATACATTTAGCAATAGAAAGATTCACATTAAGCAGAAAGGAAGGAGGAAGGGGATTTATCGACAAAAAAAAACCTACATTATGGATAGGTAGACAATTTAAGAAAATTCTTTATAGAACGAGCAGAAACTAGCAAAATACACAAAGCAATCACTCATATAAATACATCGGCTACATCATTGCAATTTCATAACCACTTCTACAACCCTTTAGATCACATAACATCAACAGATACGAAGAAAGTAAATTGGAAAAAGAAAACAGTACATGGCAAACACCCGTATCATCTAACACAGCCAAACATCAATCAAGAAGCATCCAACACATGGCTAAGAAAATATACAGTGAGATGGAAGGATTCATGATTGCAATACAGGATCAAACAATAAACACCAGATATTACAGCAAGCACATTATTAAAGATCCCAATACCACAACAGATAAATGCAGACTTTGCAACAACAAATAGAAACGGTAGATCACATCACAAGCGGATGTACAATACTAGCAAATACAGAATACCCCAGATAGCATGACAATGTAGCAAAAATAATACATCAACAACTTGCCATACAACAAACTACTAGATTAGAATAGATGAATACTTGTTCCATAGATCATGAATACGACACTTCGTAATGATATGGAATGTGTCAGGTTAATGAAAGATGTCTGTACAAGATATTACATTACACAAAATATTGCATGACACTAATGTTTAAGTTAGTTTTTTTCCCTCCCTTAATTTATATCTAAAAATTCAGCCAATGAGTAGAAGGAGTTGTCATCTAGAAATTCTTTTAATTTATTTTTAAATGTTAGTTGGCTATCTGTCAGGCTTTTGATGCTGTTTGGTAGGTGCCCAAAGACTTTTGTGGCAGCATAATTTACCCCTTTCTGCACCAAAGTCAGATTTAACCCTGCATAGTGAAGATCATCCTTTCTCCTGGTGTTATAGCTATGCACACTACTATTACTTTTGAACTGAGTTGGATTATTAACAACAAATTTCGTAAGTGAATATATATACTGTGAGGTTACTGTGAGGATCCCTAGATCCTTAAATAGATGTCTGCAGGATGACCGTGGGTGGGCTCCAGCAATTATTCTGATTACACGTTTTTGAGCAATAAATACTTTTCTAGTCAACGATGAATTACCCCGGAATATGATACCATACGAAAGCAGTGAATGAAAGTAGGCATAGTAAGCTAATTTACTGAGATTCTTATCTTCAAAACTTGCAATAACCCTAATAGCATACGTAGCTGAACTCAGATGTTTCAGCAGACCCTCAATGTGTTGCTTCCAGTTTAACCTCTCATCAATGGACACACCTAAAAATTTTGAAAATTCTACCTTAGCTACAGACTTCTGTTCAAAGTCTATATTTATTACTGGAGTTGTGCCATTTACTGTACGGAACTGTATACACTGTGTTTTATCAAAATTTAAAGAGAGTCCGTTTGCTGAGAACCACTTAATAATTTTGTGAAAAACATCATTTACAATTACATCACTTAGTTCTTGGTTTTTGGATCTTATTACTATACTTGTATCACCAGCAAAAAGAACTAACTTTGCATCTTCATCAATATGGAATGGTAAGTCATTAATGTATATCAAAACAACACATTCCCACATACAAGTATGCACCACAAAATGTACTGGAGAATGATGAATACACATTATATTGGAACAGAACCATTATAACAGATAAAACACCACCACATAACAAACCTGACATCATACTCACCAATAAAAAGAAGACATTAACACAACTAATCGAAATATCGATACCCAATACAACAAATATACAGAAGAACACAGTAGCAAAAATTGAAAAATACATCCAACTCACTGAGGAAGTCAAAGACATGTGGCATCAGGATAAAGTTGACATCATACCAATTATACTATCAACTACAGGAGTCATACCACACAATATCCACCAGTACATCAACGCAATACAGCTACATAAATCTGTAATTAGCGATACATGTTCAGTTACCTGAGAGTTCCTAAATGCAATGTAACATATACTGTACAGTTAAAAGGAAGTCACGCTTGATCAAGGTCCGCGTCACTTTCCATTTTTAACCAGACATAACATCTGAGACAGGAAAGAATAATAATAATAATAATAATAATAATAATAATAATAATAATAATAATCCCAACAGCACATATGTTAAATTTATATCCTTGTTTGCACTAATTTTTGGTTGTTTCTTCCGAATACGTCACTATTTCTGAGGTTGTCATTGTGGTGGGACCTGAGAACAGAGCACTAATGAGTGTCTCTTTGCCATCAGTTTAAGTGACACTAACCTCTGCAGTATATATAACCTTGTTGATACTGTGCCTCAACGGTACACATATGGAGATAGGGTTATCAACTGTAGGTGGACCAGAGAGAAAATTGCAGCGATTAATGGGCAAATATACAAGTTACATTTTTGAAAATATTGGGCGTAATGAACATATTAAATAGAAGATGTATATGGAAAATGAATTCGAGAAAATACTTAAGTATCCGAACCGCAATAAGAAATATGGTAACATGAATCGAACTGACTTCTACAGAATAAGTATAGATTAGGGACAAGTGGATTCCTTGTGGGTTGGGCCATGAAGCACAAGCAGTGTGACGGAGAGGCCCCACTCACTACTTCCGTGGTGTGTTCCCAACCCTAACCTCCCCTACAAGTCACACATGGAAAAATAAATCAGTAGTACAGCAGATACAAGAATATGTTGGCAAAAATCTGGTGCCTGTAATAAAGGAAGATCTTTAACTCCAGGATATTGTTAGAAGGCTGAAACTGACAAAAATGACAAGGCAGTGAAGGACTCTGTGATGTTGCTGCTCGGGACTGTTGCTCTGTCTACTTAATTATCACTGGAGGAGACTTAGGAACATATAGGCGATATGCAAAATAATGTGAACACCTGTACTTACTTGGGAATGGTTTATTAATAAGGGTTTGGACCCCCATTTGCCCATTCCTCTTGGAATACTGGCATATAATGATTGCACAGTCTCCAGCAGAATGTTGTGCCACTCTTCAATCAGAACCTCTTCTAACACCTGGAGTGGACAGGGAGGCGGAAATCTGCTCCGGAGTCTGCACTCCAATACCGCCCACAAGCGTTCGATAATGTTCAAGTACGAGGACTGTTCTGGCCAGGGAAAATGCTGCAGTTCAGTTGCTTGCTCCTTATACCATGATTGTACTGTCCTGGCTGTGTGAATGGGTGCATTATCATCCTGAAATATGGCATCATTGTTGGGAAACATCATTTGAATCATGGGTGCAACTGATCCTAAAGTTTTCACATAATTGTTGGCTGTAAAACGGCCTGCGAGAGTAATGATGGGACCAGCAGTATACCACGACATGGCTGCCCACACTATCACACTTCCACCTCTATGTTCAACTGTTGGAATCAAGCAATGAGGATTGTAGGCTTCATTTGGCGTTCACGAGATGTAAACCCAACCAGAAATTGGAAATAATGAAAACGTAGACTCATCGGAGCATATGATGTGTTTCCACTGATCAGCCATCTAGAATTTATGCCCCTGACACCATGTTTATGTTTCTTTGTGTTAGTTGTCATCACTGATGTTTTTGGTATAGCAGTTCATCCATGAATATTCACTTTATGGAGTTCTCGGCAGGGGGTGTTGATAGATACTGGGTCTCTAATATGGTTATTGAGCTCTGCAATCACCTTAGCCACCATAGTTTTGAGTTGTTTAGACACAACTCGCGTAGTATATGACAATCTCTGTCATTCAGTTTTGATTTGTGTTCACTATTACATTTGCACAATGATGCCTTTCCATGTTTTGTGTTGGCTGTCTTGACTGTTGAAACAGTTATTCTTGAAACATTCAATGAGTTGGCTGTCTTTATTATTGATACTCCGGCTAATCAGGGCCCCACAATCTGCCCTCTTTGGAACTCTGTTAGGTCTTTCACTGCACATTGACCTTGGTCTCTGAATGCAAATATTAAGTTTGCACTACTCGTGAACAACCTGCACTGATGACTAGTCCATACTGAACACACACAATCCAGTGCTACATGTGCCTTACCTGCATTGTTGACCGTGAAGAGACAACCATCTCATTACTACCACTGTTCACATTATTTTGCCTATCTCCTGCACATCAAGGATTTACTGAATGATTAAGTTGGGTCTAGGAAGTGATGAAGAGGAACCTCACACTGCAGAAGAAGGAAATGTGAGTGCTGAACTGCCACCAGTTGAAGGTGACAGTGAAGATGCTAAATGCGTGCAACTACTAAGACTAAATATCATTCCTCATTCTGTGAGTGCTGTAATTTACGATTGCAATTACCTGTCACCTTATTTATGTCACTTCATTTTAAGCTAGTCATTTTTGTTGCTGTTTTTGTGGAGTAAAAAAATTGAAAAAGTAGTAACGTATTTGCCTACAATGCAGTGGGCCCAGGTTCACTTCCTGGCCAGGTTGGAGTTTTTCTCTGCACATGGACTAGGTGTTGTATTGTCCTCATCACTTCATTTTAAAGGTATTGTGTGATTTTTCTTTCGAGAAATACATGAGTACATAGCGTACAAACCACAAGCGACTGCCACAATTTTCTTCTTCTTATCGTCCACACTTTCTAATTATGAACTATTTTCAGAGTTCCAAAACATACTACAATAAATAAAATGTCACACTGTACAATGTTCCTGCGATAAGGCAGTCGTAATTCCTGAAATCCATCGCCTGTGGCTTCTTGCCTGCCGAGGAGCATCGCAGTCCTGGGTCCACGGATAAACCGTGAAAATCCACCGCATTACGCCACATCACATGCAAACAGACCTGGCCTGCAGGCATATGAGTGAGACTATATCCAACAGGCAGGGCCTGCATGTTAGTGGGAAACGAGGGGCTTCAGATTGGCAGGCCTGATCTGTTAGAGATACCCGCAGAAATGGCCTGCAGTTTATGGCCCAACATATGGCCAGCTATTCATATGTCAAACAGGCACCATGTTGATGAAATGAGATTGCATTGATCAATCCATGCAACAGATAACTTGTGTGAATACTCTGAGAATCAATACTAATGATGATAGGTAACAACTCACCTTGAAGGTGATCGCTGAGCCACAGACAGGCACGTAGGAAAGACAATCACACTCTTACAACAATTTTTGGCCATAGCCTTTGTCAGAAAACAAGAGCACACAGACTTTCACATAATCACTCAGACACAACTCGTGCACACACGACTGCCGTCTCCAGCCACTGCATCAACAGTCTCCGAGAATCAGATCCAAACAAACCATTCCTCACGACTCCCTGCCTCTCGCTGGCAGCTGCTACACTAGCAGAAAGAAGTGGTGGCAGCACTGGGTGCAAGCTGAGGGGAATGAAGGAAGGGGAGAAGCAGTAAGAATGAGGGAGCAGGGAAGCAGCGGACATGCCCAGCTGCGCAGAGCCAGTGACAATGCACGACATCTCAGTAAACAAACCATTTCATCTACTGAGACAAAAATGAGGTTGTTTGAATGGTAGTGTGATTATTATCATGATCTTTTGCTCACAATTTTGACAAGAATTCCAAATAGACTAGGAGTCACCTCTAGTTCATTTTTTACAATCACTCCTTGTCACTCTTTAAGACACACACACACACACACACACACACACACACACACACACACACACACAATGAACCAGACACTGTGCTTCTCTCTCTCTGGGAACACATTAACCAACACTTCCAGAGCAGTTGCTCTGTCATTAAGGATACCATTTGTAGACACCTAAATTTATTATTAGCTTCAATATGCCTCATGACTAATTTTTTGTCTGTCAAGCTAAAAATCAAATAACAACTTTGGGACATACTGGTACAATAACGGCTATTAATGTCATTACTACCTCAAATATGAAAGAGGTCCAAATGCACAATTCTGTCCTAATTTAACTGTACTATTGAAATCCATGAAGACTGGGTGTTTACTTGTATTTTCAAGTGAACTACTTACAAGTGCTATCAAAAAGTAAGGAGACTTTTCGAATTGCATGGGCAATGTACATTCGATTATGTTGGTACACATGTCCCAAACATATGTTCACAGTTTCAAGTATACAGCATACTTTTTTTTGACAGATTGAAAGGTTAGATGTGTTTTAGTGTGCTCAGCGATTTTCGATTATTGTAAAAAATTGAGCAAAGAATCTGCATCAAATGTTGTGTGAAAAATGGAATCAAGTGCTCTAAAACACTTGAAATGTTGACAGTGGCACACAGTGAGTCTGCTCTGGGTAAAAAAAAGTTTACAAGTGGTACAAACTCTTCCACGATTGCCAATAAGATGCCAATGACGAACCTTGCTCTGGACGCCCCAGCACATCAACTACAGACGATAACATCAAAGCTGTGAAGAAAATTGTTTTGGAAAATTGTCGAAGTTGCAGAAGATGTTGACATATTGGTCAACTGGTGTCATACAATTTTTTTTAGGTGTTTTGGGCATGAGACTTGTGTCAGGGAAGTTTGCTCCAAAACTTCTCAATTTTGATCAGAATAACAGTCGCATGAGCATCACTCAAGAGCTCTCAGACGTCAATGATGATCCTGATTTGCTTGAAAAGGTGATAACTGGTGACAAAACACGGGTTTACAGTTATGGTGGTGAAACCAAAGCCCAACTGCCCCAGTGGAAGAATCCTGGAGAGCCAGGACAAAAAAGAAGCACACCGAGTTCAATCAAATGTCAAAGTTTTGCTCAGTGGTTTTTTCAATTACCATGGCATATTACATCATGAATTTTTGCCTTAATGTCATATGTCCAATTAGGAGTATTACCTTGATGTTATGCACCATTTGCAAGATAATATACGAAAAAAGTCTGGAATTGTGGAAAAACAATTCATGGCTTTTGCATCATGACAACGCACCTGCTCATTCATTGTTGCTTGTGAAAGATTTTTTGGCCAAAAACAGCAAGACAATCATGCCTCAGCCACCATATTCACCAGATTTCGTCCACTGCGATTTTTTCCTGTTCCCAAAACTGAAGAGACCTATGAAAGGACAACGATTTTTAAAGACGGAGAAAATAAAAACTCCACCACTGGAAGTACATAAGACTGTACCAAAAAGTGCTTATGAGAAGTGCTTCGAGGATTGGAAGAAGCATTGACACAGGTATATTGTATTTGAGGGGGATTACTTTGAAGGGGCAACATGAATATTGATGAGTAAATAAATATTTTTTCATAAAAATATTAAGTCACCTTACTTTTTGAACACACCTCGTATTATCACTGTACTAAAGTATATACAAGAGTCAAAATCGAAATAAATACATTTCATTTTAACATGCTATTAACCCAACCAGATGAAATGAAGAGGGAGAAGAGTGCATTGCAGTAAACTTTGACAAGACACTGATAAAGAATCTGGAACATGCCCCAGCAGAACCACAACTACCTCAAAACAATAAGAAACATTTACACTGGTGGAATAACAATAAAGAATGAGTGACAGATTAGTAAAATTTTGACTTGACTTAAAGCTGTGAAAAAACTCTTTGGTGTCACAGCAACTTCATAACACAGACACTGAAACATGGTAGGTCTCTCTCTTCCCCCCACTATCTTGCTCGGCACATATTGGTCTAAGGAATATTATACAATGCTTTTGAATTTTATTCATTCATGCTATGATGGCACTATGTTTATGTAGAGGAGGTCATCAATAATCAGATACAATAAATTTGGGTCTGTTAAATGCTAAGAGGTCTAAAACGTTGTCTCTTCAGTGATATGCAGAATAATTTCACACGAATCCCTGTCTCTGAAACCAGTTTAATCAAACTGGCTCTCACATTCTACTGGTGACAAATTAAAGAATCTCATCATTTTTAATTAAATGTCACACCTAATTTCAATTATCCATTTTTGCATAATAAGAACATGTTGCAACAAGTTCTTCACAGCCAACAACCTGATGCGTGAGAACTACTGTAACGCCTCTATCTATCATTTTACACATCTTTTGCCTATTATAAAATAAATACCTAAATTTTCTCCATATTCCAAAAGTTGCAGCAAAATGCTTCAATATTTTGAACAAAGTATTATTTCAGCAATATTGAACTACAGTCTATTTTTAATCTTACATTCTGATATACATACCACAACACTCTGTTCCGAAATATCTGTAACACTGTTGTCATCGAAACAATACCACTTTTCATCAAGTCTGTTCTTTGCATATGCAGTATCTGGAAAGAAAAAAATATTCAAACTCATCACACAAATATTCTGATACCTTTTAAGACCACAGTTTATTCTGCAGATAATACAAATAAGACAAATATGCTGCAGGTCATTAAAACTGCAACATACAACAAACATCTAATGGTAAGAAGAGTACCACATCCTTCAACATACAAATGATCAGCATTTCAGTGCAAATGTACGAAGCATATAGAAGTAATGCCATCTACATTCTGCATATAAGTAAAGATTAAGCAGTGGCTTTCTCATAAAGAAAGTGCATTTGAATGTTTGTCAATTGTTACAAAATTGTGTTACACCTGGCGTAAGAGGAAGAATCATCTGCCAAAGTGTGTCAGAATTTGACAGCAGGAGGATCGCGACTTACCAACGCAAGTTTATCATTCCGTGATATGGCTACTTTCTTCGGTCAGGATCTCACAACTGTTATGTGATGATGGAACTCACTCATTCAGAGCAACCACAGTCAATACCACGTCAGGGCTCAATGGCCACAAGTGACTAGCATCCATGAGGACAGCTAGTTTGCTCCATGGTGCACACTCGTACAGCTGGGTCATGAATCAAGAGTCAGAAAATGAGCTTGTTTCCAAGGAGACAAGTATCGACACAGGCAATATGACAATGCCTGGGGCTCAATGAATTACCAGCACATCAACCATTGTTGTGACTTCTCTTGATGCTGAACCTGAGAGGGGTCCATCAATAGTTGTGTGCCCAGCAACAAAACTGGAAATACGAGTGGCACAAAGGTGTTTTTTTTTTTTTTTTGTTTTTGTTTTTCCCCCTCCTCTATCTCAAATGAGTCCCAGTTCTGTGTACAGCACCAGGATGGATGTATCCGTGAGTGGAGTTTCTGACAAGAATATCTATGCCAGATTACACCTGACATTGTCATACAGGCCCATCACCATCGTGTGATGGTATAGGGTGCCATTGGGTACGCAACATGATCACCTCTGGTGTACACAGCTGATAATTTGGAGAGCAGCCAGTACATTTCTGATCTATTAAGGCTGGTGGCTGTGCCCGATCTTCAAATTCTGTACGACATTATCTTTCAACAAGGCAACACAATACCATATGTTGCCCATTCTGTGCTGACCTTCCTCAGTACCAAGGGTACACTGCTGTTGCCCAGGCCAACACATTCTGCAGACTTCTCACACACTAAAAACATCTGGTCAAAGATTGCCATCACTCGCCAGCCATTTCAATCAATGAACTGTGCCACAGAGCAGAAGCAGCATGTAATGATACACCCGTATCTGGCATCCAAGCTCAGTTTGACTCGGTGTCAAGCTGTGTTTTTCCCAGAAGTGATGTACTAATTTCACACCTTGTATATCCCCAAATTATCTAAATATATATTCCAGTATTCTTCCAGTAGCAGAACACAATATAAGTAACATTTCGTTATTTGCTACCCTTCCCAATGTTGCAATTTTAATGTCTAGCAATGTACACTGAAATGGTACACACAGAGATTTATTTCAGCTGACAGGAGAGCCAACACTGTGATCTTAAATATATAGAAGAAATTCAATTTCTTTAAGTATCAAGCAAATCATTTCCTCACAGAAAATTAAAATGAACTTTGTTGCAACAGATTAGAACTATGTTCATCATAAAGCAATATACAACTGTAACCTTTATCTGAAACTCACAACACAGAATTCTAGACTTCAAAATTAAGATGGCATGTCATTTTATCAAGCTATTTTGGCTTTCCAATGCTGCCATTTCTCTCAAATTTTCTTCTGGAACCATTACGTCATACTGCTGTGCAACACTATGTTATAACACTGAGTAGCTTGCCACTGAATGTGAAGAATTTGAATGTACGCCTCAATTTTAACAATATTTGCAATAATGACAGCTAAAAAGGATTTATAGCCAATATCTCCATAGCTTCTGGTTAATTAAGTAAGCTTTATTGTTATATAACTAGTACCTGTACACAAATACACCTGTTCATGAGCAAGACATGCACAGAATGTGCTGAATATATTAAAACACGAAATAAATACAAACTGATCTTGTATAATACAGAACTGCCTGTATCTTGTTTTATCTAAGTTCAGTGACATTTCCTTTGCAGGTAACCCAAGTGTTGAAGTTTGCCCATTAGATGTGATTACAATTCTTGTATCAACAACAAACATAACTCTTTCCCCTTCCTGGATACATGATGGGAACTTATTTATGCATAACAAGGACAGGCGTGGACACAATATCAATTTCTGCTGTACGCCTATAATGATTATTTCCCATGCTGAAGATAAAAAGACACCCCTCACTGCAACATCGATGTTCATCACAATCTAAACAACGAACTTCCTCATCACTGGATTGGGGTAGATATGATGATGTGGTTCCGTTTCCTTAGCCTCATAGTTTGTCTGACCCAAAGCCTTGTACTTTTTTCCTTTCGGGGTACATTAAGGACCGTGTTTACATACCACCACATTGCCAAGAACACTGGAACAGCTCAGAGAATGAATCAATACAATTGTGATGACTAGACAGTGTGTTGTTACATAAGATATGGAATGAGCTTAACTACCGCTTGGGTGTGTGCTGTGTGACCAGAGTGGCAATCGCAGAACATTTTTAGAGTGCAAAATGCAAACTTGGTGAGCTTACAGTTCTAGTCAGGCATCAGTCATATTTTTGTACATTTAATATTTTGGAAAATATGCAGCTCTGAAGATGAATGAATAATTTATAGTAGCCTCGTATTCAAGTTTCTGGAATGGGATAATGTGAAGTCTGCAACTGAATACTTTCCAGTACATTACAGAAATTATTAGTTGCCAACAATTCATCATTTAAATTTTGTATAACCTGGTTCATGAATAGAAAAATGGCAAGGTTTGTGGAAAGACCCTTTCAAAGCCCAAGCTGAAACTAAGTATATCATTTCAAGATATATAGTTTAGTGTCCTTGCATACGTAATATTTTGCAGTACCTCTGGGCAGGAGGTAAGGAGCAAGACTGGTTCGTAATTAATACCTTTATGTATGACAAGAAGCAAATTATGATCAACAAACTTTTCGGTATTGTGGAAGAGGACATACAAAGATGAAATAAAAACTAATGTAGGTACAGAAGATTTCCATTTCACAACTTCCTTTTTACAGTAACACAGTGATGGAGATGCTATTTTATAATGTCAACAAACAGGAGACCTTACAGTGGACAGTAACTTAGCAATAGCAGAAAAAAATATTTTAAGTGTGGTGAGAACAAACAATATTCTGCAGTTCATAAACAATGCAAACAAAGTTTTACGAACATAACATTCCACCTCTTAATACAAGAATAAACCCAGGAGTCAAGCACATAATGTTTGTTACTTCCCAACTCCAATGAAATTCATGATGGTGGAACATAAAATGTTCACAATGCAGAAAATACGAAACTTGGAACTTCCATAAGGAAATAAATACAACACTCCCATGTATACAAATTACTTTGCGATGATTATAAAATGATGACAAAACTGATTTGACAGAGAGACACAATTAACTCCTGAAAAACAACAAAGTAGTGATCATGAAAGGTAATACAGACACACAAACAGTTGCAGTTCAATATATCAGGATTTCAAATACTTCCTGAAATTTGTTCAAAATGTGGGGATGACAAAGTAGTTGACATACATTTGTGTGTGTGTGTGTGTGTGTGTGTGTGTGTGTGTGTGTGTGTGTGTGTGTGTGTTGGATGTTCTGTTTCCTGATTCAGTATTTGAGACAACTTTCGCTCCTCCCCAACACCTGCAGAGGTTTTGTTAACTTTTACCTAGTTTCACTCAATCTTTTGTAACACGAAAACTGTTTAAAAAATTAAAAATTCAATGATGCAAACAGTTTCTGTTTCAGGAAGTAGAATCACCATCAATACAAATACAATTTTTTTTTTTAATGCACCCTCAATAACCTCCGGTTACATACGGTCCAACATTCCACTTTTTCCGACAAAGAATATCTATGAACAACATCAGCTCATCACTCTCAACACGCAGACTCAACCCCCTACTAGCAAGTGTTTAGGGACTCAAAATAATATAACTGTTTATTATTAAAAGTTAATAGGACACACTCTTGGAAACTCCGCACTCAAACTCTTATAAATGAGATTACTGCTATCAAAGCCATTTTACAGGTCAAATGGCATTGCCACTGTGATAACACCAGTTTCCGTCAGATCAACGAAGTTAAGTGCTGTCAGGTTGGGCTACAACTTAGATGGGTGACCATCCCAACTGCCGAGCGCTGTTGGCAAGCGGGCTGCGCTCAGTCCTTGTGAGGCAAACTGAAGAGCTACTTGACTGAGATGTAGAGGCTCCAGTCTTGTACGCTAACATATGGCCGGGAGAGCGTTTTGCTGATCACAAGCCCCTCCATATCCACATATACTGATGCCTGTGGGCTGAGGATGACACAGCAGCAGGTCGGAACCATTGAGCCTTCATGGGCTGTTTGCATCGAGTTTAGTTACAGTTTTTTTAAAGCTTGCTTGGTAACTGTTTTATGTAATTTCTATTGTGGGGTACAGGCAGGCAGCCATACAAAATACTTTTGAATGCATTTTTCGATAACTGTCTTGAGTGGCTAGCACACACAATGGAAATATCTTACACCTTGTTGCTACAGATAGGCCAGACCTTATCGACAATGCAGTTTATAAATGAGTATTAGCAATTATGGTGTCATTATAGCAACTATGATTATGAAAGATAATAAATCAGTCACAAAGTCTAGGGGTGTGTTTCTGCTAGATAGAGCAGATAAGCAGATATTAATAACTCGTCTAGACAATGAATTGGCGCCACTTAGCTCCAGTAAGATGGATGTAGAGGAGTTATGGACAAAATTTAAGCAGATTGAAAAGCATGGCCTGGAGAGTTACATGCCTAGTAAGTGGACAAAGAATGGAAAAGACCCACCATGGTTTAATAATAAAATTTGCAAAAAGGCTGAGGAAGCAGAGGCTGTTGGACTCTCGGTTCAAAAGAAAATGCGCAAATGACGACAAGTGAAGTTTAGTAGAGATTCAGGCGTCTGTGAAAGATCTGTGTGCGAAGCATACAACAACTACCACTGTCATACCTTAGCAAAAGATCTGGCAGAGAATCCGAGAAAATTCTGCTCTTATGTAAAATTGCTAAGTGGGTCTAAGGCTTCCATTCGGTCCCTTGTCGACCAGTCTGGTGTGGCAGTTAAAGATAGCAAAAAGAAAGCTGAGTTTTAAAATTCACATTTAAGAAATCGTTCACACAGGAGAATTGTACAAACATACACCATCATTTGACCATCGGGCAGACTCCCATATGGACGACATAGTAATAAGCACTCCTTGCATAGAAAAACAACTGAAAGACTTGAAAACAAATAAATCAACAGGTCCCAAAGGAATCCTAGTTCAAATTTACAAAGAGTACTGTATGGTACTGGCCCCTTACCTAGCTTGCATTTACCAAGAATCTCTCATCTAGCACAAAGTCCCAAGTGATTGGTAAACAGTGCAGGTGAATCCATTATGTAATAAGGATAAAAGATGGACCCGCAAAATTACAGACCATTATTTCTACCTTCTGTTTGCAGCAGAATCCTTGACAATATTCTCAGTTTGAATATAACAAAATTTTCTTGAGACAGAGAAGCTTTCGCTTTTTAGAAATCATCGCTCATGTGAAACTCAGTTCTCGCATGACTTACTGCAAACTATGGCTGAAAGGCAAGTGGTAGATTCCATATTTCTACATTTCCGGAAAGCATTTGACACAATGCTCCACTGCAGGCTGTTAACAATGGTATGAGCATATGGAGTAACATTGTAGATATGTGAGTGGCTCAAAGACTTCTGAAATACTATAACCCAGTATGTTGTCCTCGATAGTCAGTGTTCATCAAAAACAAGGGTGTCCTCAGGAGTACACCAGGGAAGTGTGATAGGACCACTATTCTCTGTATACATAAACGATTTGTCAGATAGGGTGGGCAACAATCTCCAGCTGTTTGCTGATGATGCCGTGGTGTACGATCAGGTGTCAAAGTTGTGTGACTGTAGGAAGACAAGACTTAGACAAAATTTCCAGTTGGTGTGATTAATGGCCACTAGCCTTAAATGTGGAAAAAGGTTAAGTTAATGCAGATGAGTAGAAAGAACAAACCTGTAATGTTCGGATACAATATTACTAGTGTCTTGCTTGACAGTCAAGTCATTTAAATATGAGGGTGTAATGTTGCAAAGCGATATGAAATGGAACCAGGAAGTGAGAACTGTGGTAGGGAAGGCAAATGTTGGTTTTGGTTTATTGGGAGAATTTTAGGTTAAAAATGGTTCAATGGCTCTTAGCACTATGTGACTTAACTTCTGAGGTCATCAGTCGCCTAGAACTTACAACTAATTAAACCTACCTAACCTAAGGACATCACACACACCCATGCCCGAGGCAAGATTCGAACCTGCGACCTTAGCGGTCGCTCGGCTCCAGACTGTAGCGCCTATAACCGCATGGCCGGAGAATTTTAGGAAAGAGTGGTTCACCTGTAAAGGAGACTGCATACAAGACACTGGTGCCACCTACTCTTGAGTGCTGCTTGAGTGTTTGGGATCCATACCAGGTCAGATTGAAGGAAGACATCAAAGCAATTCACAGGTGCACTGGTAGATTTGTTACTGGCAGGTTCGAACATCACACAAATGTTACGGAGATGCTTCAGGAACTGAAATGGGAATCCCTGGAGGCAAGGTGACGTTCTTTTCGAGGACCGGCATCTGAAGCTGACTGCCAAACGATTCTACTGCCATCAACGTATATTGTGCACAAGGACCATGAAGATAATATATAAGAAATTAGGACTCATACAAAGGCATATAGACAGTTGTTTTTCCCTTGCTCTATTTGTGAGTGGAACAGGGTAGGAAATGACTAGTAGTGGTACGGGGTACCATCTGCCATGAACGGTACAGTGACTTTCAGAGTATTTATGTAGATGTAGATATAGATGCCGAATAACGCAGCTCAGTCATGTAAAAATCATTGTTTAACACGGATCTGTAACAACAGTATTTTAATCAAACAGTGATTTTAATGTCATCTTGTTATTTTTTAACAACATTCCATGTTGATATGCTTTTACTGTCTGATATGTCAATTTCAGGCAGAATGTGCATACTCTGAATTTTTTACAACTTTTCTTCAAATGTTAGAGTACTGTTTATGATATGAAAGTCTTTCTGGATCATTGTGTGTTCTGCCTATTTAGTATATGCCACTTCTTCATTGTGAAGATTCACCTGTATTGATTCAAGATTTTTTAAATGAGTTCCCAGTATTGCATTTAATAATCTTTTACAAAAACTTTTTTTTCAAAAATGAATACAAATTCATTGAAGAATAGGTTTAATTTAGGCTCACTGTAAATTTCACTTCTTCAAAAATTTTAGTGGTTTCATCATTAGTCAGTCCAACTGTGTTCTTTGGCTGTTTCTGAAGTGAACACAGAGCTAAGTATGTAATGTGACTTAACTGTGTATTGTCATCTGACAATCCACTTACCTCAGGATAGGCATGCATTTCCTCAACTTTCGCTTGTTGTATGAAAACATTATCTGTACAGGTATACTACTTTGAGCGACACTGGTAGGAATATTTATGACTTATACTATATCACAAGTGGTTAACAGCACCTCTTAATTAACTTTACAGCGTCTTTTGATCACTTTCCCCCCCCCCCCCCCCCCCAGATTTACATTAAAATCACCACAAATAAATAAGCCCATCTTTTTCTCTGACAGACAACACAATCAACCCACACTTTTCTGCTGAGTAGTTACTCTTATTTTGTCCAGATCATCCCCAAAAATTATTAGATTGTTGGTATTGTAGTTTTCATTTTTAGACAGGTTGTTCCAGTACTCTCAAACTATCAACATCTGATTTTTTATTTATTTTTTGCTGAAGTCCAGAAACAATTATCATAAGTTTTCTGTTACCTGGCTAAGACTTGCAACTGATTTCACAAAACTTGTGACCAATTATCATAAGTTTTCTGTTACCTGGCTAAGACTTGCAACTGATTTCACAAAAATTGTGACCTAGTATACCCTGATCCAAATTTTTCCTGTGGTTGCTGGCCTACACCCCTCCCATAACTGCTACCTAGCAGCAGAAATCACCTTTCCCTGTTGTGTTTCTTGCCCGACTTACCTGTAAGTTTCCTAGTTCTGTTCTGCTGTATCCTGCATTCCTTTATATTTATACGATGCTCTTCCTTCTCTCATTCCGGTAGCAAGTGAAATCTATCACTTAGCAAACTTCAAATCTGCTAACAAAATTTTCCCCCATCTGTCATTTGCTTGCACCTTTTCCCAGCACCTCTTTTCGTTTTCCCTCTTCAACTGTCATCATTCAAATTTCACCCACATACAATTGATGTTATAAAGCTATAACATTACACACAATGAAAAAAAAAATGATGTCTGTTATTGCAGCAATTTATACTACCTAAACTAACATAATTTCAAATTAAATCAAACAATGGAAATGTAAGGTAGAAATATCAACAAGGTAGGAAAAAAGACATTGTTACTTACTGTACAGAAGACATGCTCAGTTACAGAAAGGCATTATTAAAATACAGTTACATAAAGCTTTCGGCCACAGCATTCATCAGTAAAAGAGAGAGACAGACACCATTCACACACACAAGCAAGCATATCGCATGCACACATGAATGCCAACTCCATCATCATCATCATCATCATCATCATCATCATCATCCTGAACTGTTTCAGAATTACACTTTGGTCTGTCGTACTTACGTTTTTCCTCTTAGTCTCGACAGATTTTGCTTAACCAAGTTCAAACTCTCAAGATCCCACCCAAATTTTTCTACAGTCTTATTGACAACAAGGGTATGCAATAACTCCTTCATAAACATGATGATCTCTTATTTCAGAAATATGATTTATGGATTAAAGAGTAAATAAATACTGACTTACAGTGGCCACCACCCATTCCTCCATAGTGATTACATACACCAATTAGGTCATATACTGCAGGAGGATGCTCTGAATTAATGACATAGCTTGACATGTCAAGTTCCCGTAGAGGAAAGTCCACATGTGTATCAATTTTATCCCTTCTGTATTTGCTGTATGAAAAACGTTTCAGATGAATGATGAGAATATCAGGAAGGTTCCAAAGATCAAACTTCTTTGTTGCACACATGTGTCTCTTGCAGGTTGGGCAATACCTGGAAAAGTAAACACACATAAATAAATCCCCAATTTCTCCACAACTAATTAAAAAAACAAAAAATACACACACAAATTTATTATAATCATCAGAATACGAGGTGTGATCATTAAGTAATGCAACACGTTTTTTTTCTTGGTCAATTGCAGTTGAAAAATGCATAATTTGTTGTGGGACATCATGTAATATTCCCACTTCATGAAGTTATAGGGGGTGAAGTTCCAGTAGATAACGGCACTATTCGTAGCCTTCAAAATGGCACCTGTGACGGAGGCGCATTCCAAGCTGAGCGCTGTCGCTGAGCTGCTTTTGGTGGAAAACAAGGCCATTGCAGACATTCGTAGGCGCTGCAGAATGTCTACGGAGACCTAGCAGTGAAAATGTTACAAGGCTGACCATGACAATTTTTTGTCCAACATCGTCACAGGCAATGAAACATGGGTTCATCACTTTGAACCATAAACAAAATGACAATCCATGGAGTGGCAGCACACCACCTCTCCTCCAAAGAAAAAGTTTAAAGCTGCACACTGAACTGGTAAAGTCATGGCGATTGTCTTCTGGGACTCTGAACAGGTTATTCTGTTTGATGTTCCACTTCATGGTGCAATGCTCAAATCTGAAGTGTGTTGTGCTACCCTCATGAAATTGAGGAAACTACTTCAGCTTGTTTATTGCCACATAAATGCAAATGAAGTTCTCCTTCTCCATAACAATATAAGGCCACACGCAAAGCTCACAAAACTTCATTGGGATGTTGTTCCCCATCCACCCTACAGCCCAGATCTCACACCTTTCAACTTCCATCTGTTTGGCCCAATGAAGGATACACTCCACAGGAAGCAATACATGGATGAAGAAGAGATTATTGATGCAGCAATGGCTCCAAAGTTGAACAGTATACTTGTAGCATGTGGGCATACTGGCCCCCTCAGTAAGATGGTGCAAGGCAGTTGCACTGAATGGAGATTATGTTGAAAAATAGTTTTCCTTCAACTCCTACGATAATTTCCATATTTGCATTTCTTAGTATTTGTCCATGTTACATCCTCTGTAGACCACTGAACTCTTTCACCTCCTTATATAAGTTAGTAACCATATTTCTCCTGAAGGATATCAATTTCTCTGCATTTCACAAGCATCCACGATTCCCTTGCTCCTCTGCATTGTCTGCATATGCCTAGATTTTTCTATTTTATGGACTCTTTGGTTTTATATTACCTTTATTCATACACAAGCTCCAGGATGATTTCACCAGCAATCCAGTTCTGCCTTTTGTTGTTGGTGTTGCACCCAATGCAACTTTCCTGGACTTGAGTTATGCAACCTTTTACACAGTACCAAGTGGATTCTACTTCTATAGGCCGAGTCTCTTCTACTGATTTCAGGTCACAAGTTCAATTTTTAGTAAGGCTCATTTGTAAGTGTTGTGTTAACAATTACGACAGGAAAAATGTTAGCTGCTAATGATTCACCATTGTGCATGTGGACTCATCTTGTAGAAACACTAATATTTCATTGGCCGCTTCCTTCTCACTCTGCGGAATTCTTTGGCTTCCTTTCAGACACAAAGTCAACTTTGGCAACTGTTGTTGTACATATAATGCACTGTTTGCTTTCTTTATCATTGCCATTGATCTGCTCTGTATCAACACTACGAGCACAGTAGCACTGTTGTTTTGTCACTCATGCTGTGCTCACCATTGGATACCTCCAATCTCACCCCCTGTTGCCATTAGCTGCCAATATTTTGGTTGCATGACGAACAATATGTGTGCCATAAACATCATTGGCCTCTCCTTGAGAGAAGTAACCTCCTGGCACTAGATGGAATATGTTAGGCAGCTATAGAAGTGAATTGGCTGACAGATCAAATCCGTGTGCTGGACTGGAACTGCAACTTTGGCCACAGAATTTTGTTTACTGATTGCTATTGAGGCATGTGCCAATTAAGGCATGTGCCAATCACAAGCATGCAGTCTCTTTCTCCATTGCCTAGCAAATTCAGATTGTGAAAACAGTTCACTACTAGTGTGGTGTCACCGCCAGACACCAAACTTGCTAGATGGTAGCCTTTAAATCGGCCGTTGTCCGTTAGTACACGTCGGATCAGCGGGTTGAGACTATCAGTGATTGCAGACCGAGCGCCGCCACATGGAAGATCTAGTCTAGAGAGACTCCCTAGCACTCGTCCAGTTGTACAGCCGACTTTGCTAGTGATGGTTCACTGTCTACATATGCTCTCATTTGCAGAGACGACAGTTTAGCATAGCCTTCAGCTATATCATTTGCTATGACCTACCAAAGTGCCATATTCAGTTACTATAAGTACTACCTTCAAGAATGTATTCTGAACAGATGATATTGTGAGTGTATGGTATAGCCTTTGTGTGAACACAAAACCCAATGACATGCACAATGTGTTTCTATCTTTCATTGTTTGTCAGTAATCAACAATTGAAATCTGTTCTTTCTATTTGAAGCACCCTGTAAATCACTCGCACCTCACCCCCCCCCCCCCCCCCCCGCCACACACACACACACACACACACACACACACACACACACACACACACATATATATATATATATATATATATATATATATATATATATATATATATATATATATTGGTAATCATGTAAAAAAATAAGTGAAGACGACACTTACAAAGAATAATAACAATGTCACATGGTACAGGCACCAGAAGGAATATGGAGACCCTCCCCTTTAGTCAATATCGATAAGTAAACTAACCTTCCTATGTTAATTATACAGGATGATTTATGACGATATGCAAATATTTAAATATGTTATTCTACAAGAAAAACTAAAGAAAAAAGTTCATGTAAACATAGGTCCACAAATGTTTAGTTACGGAGTTGTGGCTAATAAAAGATTTTGCCTGAAATTTAACAACTTCACCAATATGAAGCCATCGCAAAACTGTACGAGGTTAAAGTAAAGCATGATTTCCATTTATTTTGTTGTTATTTGTCTGGTGAATCTAATAAAACATGCCCCAGATGTGTATCTGCAGTAGTTTTCTAGAACATCCAGAGTAGCAAAGATTATTATACAAGTAAGTTTGTTCACTTTACATTAAGAATGCAGGAACATTTAAGTCATTGTTGGCAAACCATTAGTGAGTTGTTTCAGTAGTTTCCTAACCTTGAAACGAGTTAGTTTTCTGTACTTTTCAGTGAAAGAACATAACAACAACAGTGCATTTAAGTGAAATCACATAGTAACTGTTGTAGTTTGTAGATTATTTATGAAGTAGGGATGCCTTTCAAATTTACGGCAGAGAAATACGCCAATATGGTGTTTATTTGTGGCAAATGTGATGGTAATGCTATGGCTGCAGTTAATGAATGTCGCATAAGTTATCCAACTCGGAGGATTCCGAATGCACAAACCATTAGTGGAGTATTTCGAATGTTACAGGAGAGAGGCTCTCTACCTAGTGTTCATAATCAGGACAAGTGCTCGATACATGAAGACGATTATGAGGATATTATGGATGCTGTTTAACATAGCCTGGGTACCAGTACAGTGTGTATCACTCAATGATTAGGCATTTCACAATCGTATGGCATACCTGAAGTACAATAATCTCTATCCTTATCATACACAAAAAATTCGTCATTTACATCCAGGAGATCCTGCCCTTTGCTTGGAGTTCTGCCACTGGTTAAATACTCATTGGCAGTTACACAAATACATTTTATTTACTGATGAGGCACAGTTTACTTGAGATGGTATAAACAATTTACTTAACAATGCAACACAATTTCCAGCAGTGAGTTGGCATAAATGTATGGTGTGGTATAATCAACACACACTTTATTGGACCATTCACTTTCCCCAGACGTCTGACTGGTGAGACTTGTTTACAATTACTTCAAGAAGAAATGCCTCACCAGCTCGAAGATGTTCCACTTGCTATGTGATTGCAAATGTATTTTCAACATGATGGCACACCCCCAAATTTCACCAATGCCATTACTACACATTTAAATGAACATTTTCCCCAGAAATGGATTGGTTGTGGTGCTACACCTCTATGGTCACCCAGATTGCCCGATTTAACACCAACGGATTTTTGTTTATGGAGATGGATGAAAGGCATAGTTTATGAGGACAAAGTCAATACACGAGAGGCATTACTTGCTCGTATTATGAATGCAATAGGTGAAATTAAGAACAACCCTGTGAAACTGAAACAAGCAACAAAATCTATTCACACACATGCAGCTAAGTGCATTGAACTCTGTGGAGGCATTTTTGAACATTTATCGTGAAACTGTATGTACACTGTACAACTTCTTCAACACTGAGCTTTGTTTTTCTGGTTTAACATGAATTCACGTGTGCTATGGTATTAATAAAAGCAGATTATCTGACAGATTCATACAGCTTCAGTTAAAGTTATTCAGTTAATGTTATTACCACCATTTTTTCAAAATTAAATTCTCTACTACTTCTGTTGAAAACTTTGTGCAACTGTCTGGAATTTAAAAAACAAATTGAGCCAAGTAATTAATCAATTACAAAGTTTTCAAAATTACTTCTTTGCTTCTCTGGATGTTCTGGAAAACTACTGCAGATACATGTCTGGAACATGTTTTATTCAATTCACCAGATCAATAACAACAAAATAAATGGAAACCGTGCTTTACTTTAACCTCGTACAGTTTGCGATGGCTTCATATTAGCAAAGTTGAAAAATTTCAGGCAAAATCTTTTATTAGCTGTAATTAAACAGTTGCGGACCTATGGATATATGAACTTTTTTCTTTAATTTTACTTGCAGAATAAGATATTAAAGTATTTGCATTTCTTTGTGAATCTTCCTGTCTACAGTGACACAAAAAAATCAACCTCTTCTGCTCAAAACAGAAGCATATATTTATTTACATTACTTAGTAAAATTTATTTAAATGATGTCTAGTGAATACATATAGAAATTATTATTCATTATTCAAGAATGATAAATAATATTTATTTGAAACTTAATTAATTAAGTGGACAAAAACATGTTTGTCATTTGTGAATAAAAATGGTTGCGAATAAAAGAATCCAAAAACACTTACTGCTCCAGTTCTTTGTCATTTATCAAACAAATTTACACACTGCTACTTTCAATTAGTTTTCAGAGCAATTCTTTTTTCAAAATCTCATCAGAATGTTTATTTGATCACATTCCACAAATGCCAAAGAGGTTAGCAGTGCACTATATCCCTTGAGAAATCAACTTTATTTTCAGATAATTACCTAAGATTTTTATATCACAACTTTGTTAAGCAAAAGATTGGTAAATCATCAAGTTTGCTATTGTTTTACGCAAATAACTTTGCTGTGGTTCCATGTTAGTTCCACCTTCTACGCACGACTCAAAATCAAAAAATAAATTTTCATTTCCTTTCATTTGAGGCCAGTCTTTCAATTCCTTTGACAGTTATTTGGCTACTGTATTTGTGAAGTTTGTTGTAGGCCTGCATTCATTGTAGAGAGCAATACAGGTGAACTATATTTTTAAACTGTGGGTAAAATAGTGCTACAATAGCTGCATGTTTTCACTTTGGCATTTCGAGTGACTTTGGTCATCCAGCAGCACTCCATAAATAACCACATTTTTCTATAGATTGCAATGCACTTCAGTTAAGGCAATGTGTTCTTCAGTTTCATAAATATTTTAAAGGACAACATTAGCATCATTTTCTTAAATTTAGAAAATGAGTAGTGCAAGAAAAGAATGATGGTAATTGGATACTATGTCTACTGATACCCATATTATCACTTGTTAGAAAATTCTATGAGACTTCATTCATCTTTTCTATAATTATCTGCATAAACCAATTTGTCGCCGTCATCGTCGTCATCACCATCAGCAGCAGCTCCTCTTACTGTGACTCAAATGAACTATGGATAAACATACCACACACTTAAAATGCTTTCATGAAACTGCTTCCCTATATCAGTTACTGTTGCAACTACTCTTTTCCAGAATGAGATTTTCACTCTGCAGCGGAGTATGTGCTTATATGAAACTTCCTGGCAGATTAAAATTGTGTGCCGGACCGAGACTCAAACTCGGGACCTTTGCCTTTCGTGTACAAGTGCCCTATCCTTTTCCAGTTTAAACTGAATTCTGTGTGAATTTCACCTAACATTGTGGCTACATGATCACAGGTACTAGCTCCAGGAAACATCTTACCTGCTTGCCTGTTGAGGTTATAATCAAGCCTATGTACTATTGCCTCTATAGAAACTCCTTTCATAACTTGACCATATGTCCACAATTGTATATACCAATATAAGTTCTACCTCAACCAATAATAACTTATTCCTGGTAAAAATCTTTTATTTCATAGTAAGTGTCATTTGGTTAATTAATTAGGTTTATATTATAATGTGAAATGTTGAAGTTGTTCAGCATTTCAATAACACCGGGCTTTTAACCATCCAAGAAGGGCACAGACTGGATGAAAAACTTAGCAAGATCATTATCAAATGTATCGTGTGAAACATTCTTAGACAATTCATCGTTTTAAGCCTTCTTCGTCTTTTTTTTTTTCGTTTGCTTAGCATGAGCATGATATCTTTGACAGTTTTTTTTTTTTCGGATTTTCATTTCAAATGGCTCAATACATTTCATGTTTAATTAACAATTCCAACAACCTTGCGTGAATAATTCATATGCATAGTGACAATGAAGACAGTATCATTTTCATGTGAACTACCTTCATGTAAGCCACTTTATTATTATTATTATTATTATTATTTTAAGCCTGATGATGACAATGATTACCAGCAACAGATTCATTTTGCAGTACTATAAACATGAGACTTCCTAAATTGTATTAACAAGACCTATAGCTGACAGCATTAGTAATCTTGGTAAAATGTTTACGTTTTTCTAGTTATGTACAGTTGGCAGGGGGAGAAAGTCTAGAAATCATGGCACATGCAGAGTCCAATGAACTGGGTTGCATTGCTAGTGTAGCTGTTGTGCTATGAAACACTTCTCTTATTTGTATGCTGTTAACACTCTGGATACCAGCCACTTAGAAGAGTATTGGGCCGTGCAAATTGGTCATTTATTCCATTATTTAGTGCATTAGTGGCAGTGTAACTGATGGATATTTAAGAGTAATACATACTAAAAAGGGCCAAGCTTCAAGATTTATTTTTCATATTTATTGTAGTTCTTTGATAGATTACAAATTTTAAAATAATGACGACAGAAAGTATAAATATCCCCCTAAGAAAAAAAATGTGAGGTGAGTTATTGCACAACTTTTTCCTCTTGACCTTCCAAAATTTCTTACTCAACAAACATGTCATACTTTTAGCAGGATTACAGCAAACTACGAAACATAACGAGTACAAGCACAAAATTACGTCAATGCAATCATACTGGCTCAGCCATTCATGAGAGCGGCTGTTACATTTGCTAATGTTTCATTCGAAACAGTTGTCGAAATTGACAACAGAAGGCAGCACCAGTCAACGGGCAGGTCACAAGATGTCTGTGTATTGTTCTCATATGAAACGAGTCCAGTTTTCGAGCAGTAGGTGGCTCACACATTGAGAAAATTGCTGCACAACCTATACTCTGGTGTGGCCTTTTTAACACGGAATCTGTTCTTCAAAGTGTTAAGTACATAAAGCTGTCCTCAACCAGAAAGTTGGTTTGAGAACTGCAGTGTTCTACCAGATATGGTCCTAGTGGGGGTGGTGCACACTTGCCTCGGAATACAGTTACACAGTTACGAAGTGTCGTATTTATGATCTATGAAATAAGTATTAATCTAATCTAATCCAGCTACTTATAATAACCAAGAACTCAGCATTTGTCTCATTATCACGTAACTGCTAGAAATGAAAGACAAAAATCCTAGAATCAATGGGGGATCAAAAACCAAACCTTTAGATTTTTGGTCTGGAATTTACCCACAGGGTCACCCTTCTGTGTACAGCATTAATAAATCATCTACCAAAAAGAAACTGTGCTGAGCCACATGAACGAACACTGGGTATATGTGAAAAAGTGCTGATTAAAAATAAACAACGAAAATACAGTGGTAGTCTATGTTACTGGTTAGTTATCAATAATAAATAATTACTATTATTCAAAGAGTGAAATAACCTCATTATCCACAAATAATCTATTTGAGAATATTTTTTGAATTATTTATTTATTCAAATAATGACCACTTCTGGTATTACTGTGCACTTGATTCAGATTTAAAAGATTTTATTAGTGAAATACAAACAGGTAAACTAGTGCTAAAAAAGTTGTTGTTACAAAACAAATAAATTCTTTAAATTCTCACCATGCATCATCTGCTCCTAACTTCTCATTCATTGTGTAGAGGCTTATACAATCCTGGAGAGACAGTTTGGTGCTACTGCGTCGATGGCGCGGCTCGAATGAGTCCACAGACTGAACATCATATTCCTGATAATACTGCTGTCTGGTATTTTGATTCCATTGAGTGACAATATATTGACCACCTGTATGCCCTGAAACTTATTATTTTTATGCCTTCGACTATTGGATACAACTAATTAAACAAATAACCCTTCATATATAAATGACTGAATAAACAGAATAGGTACTTGGAAAGTTTTGCAACGTTTGACTCAAGGTGAACAAGCAACAACATGCTTATGTACATATTTCTAACTTGTCCTCACAGGCAAAGGAGCAGCTCAGGCAACCCCTATCGTTTTTACATAGCTGTCTATCAGTTAACAACAGACACAGTCACAGTAAAAGAAATTACTGGATAATTTTGTGGGAGTTTTTCTTTAAAACTGATAAAGGAAATGCTTTACATAAACAGACAAGACTGTCCTCAGTGCTCTAGAATATTCAGATGGTTTAGTGTATATGATAGGCATAGATAAACCCTTGATGATCCTATCTGCTGAAGTTGCCCTCCTCCATAGGACATTTGCTGCAGTACATGAGAGGCGTGCAGGTTATCACCACAAAGAAATCTTTGGACTAGTCTGTACATCCAATTCATTCAAATATTCAAGACCACACTGAAGAATGGAAGCTATTTTTGATGGGCTGGATGGAAAATTGTCGCTCATGAAATCTTCAAAATATTAGCAATTAAGGTGCATCTCACTTTGTGAATAGCACTGTTAGAAGCGCAAAGAACCTAGTTTTATTACCAAATAGTTGCAACAGAGTTTCATGGCAAAACATGGATGCTTGAAGATGAAGGTACACCTGTCACAGTCTGTCAAGAGGGAAATCATAGCTATTTCCATAATCCCATGAGGATCACGATGGAAAGCTGCATGAAAAAACCTGTCGATCCTTCATTAAGATGGCCACAATATTAATAAAATTGTACAGGTTACTTGGCTGCAACAGGCTTCATAGTCATTAAGTGTTACCCAAATATAACCAATTTTTAAACTGAAGAGCAAACAAACTAGTTCCCTCTCTCTCACTACCCCACTGCATCACAAGGAGAAACTACAAGTTGTTTCACAAACATATACTGACCCTTCTGCAATGCACCTTCCAAACCACAGATGATACAGAGAGTGTTTATTTCTCACCAAAAGTGTTAACACTACATGGGATATACAGAACTAGTACCCAATATCTGCAACAAAATAAACACACACCAACAGAATCTACAAAAATCACCGCATGCTGCAACGCTTTGCAAGAAACTGATTCTTGATCATCCAGTAAAGCAGTTTTAGCATTCTTCTTGGAAGGACAACTTCCCTCACCACAAGTGCTGCTCACTCTTCAGTTTACAGCCTACACTACTAATCTTGCCCCATGTGATAGGGATGATGATCTCCTATAGGTATGAGGTGATTATTGCACCCATCTATCTAAACATATTTGGGGGTGGGGGAATTGTTTCAGAAATGGTTCACAATAACCATACATTAAAAAAACTGGGACTGTATGCAAAACTTTCCTTGCACCTTAAAAGTAGCACTAGCTGCCAATTCACTTATACCACTGAAATCCACACGGCAAACTTGCTCAGTCTGCACCTTGAAACACTTCACTTCAAGGAATGAGTGAAAATAAGCTACAAACACTGTGTCATTTGGTGACAACATGTTTACATTTACTATGCGAATTAATCAATAGCCCAAAACAAGAAGTATATCTGAACAGAAATTAAATAATTTTAAAATAAAATCAAAGCTATCATAAAACAATTTGCAACATACCTGCAATTATATTCATTGCCAGAATCACATAAAATGCTATTCTAAATTATTGCGCTACTTACAGAACCTGTTCGTGCATGCATGGAGTACATGAATCTGACACTTTATCATTAGATACGTTTTTGAAACATAACTCTTGTCCTACTGATAATGTGTTTACTTTATTAAAGCACTTGCACAGATCTCCCAATACATGTACAACTAACAATAACATCTAAAACTATGTTGGTTAAACCATGATTCCACTGAAAGACAATATAACACTAAACTATCATCTTCAGTAAGTACCATTTCATCAGCTATCTCAAATAGTGCCAAAGACAATAAAACCCGTTTTAAATATTAATGCTACAAATGTACTGTTGCAACAAAGGGCATCCACAGATAGCTTTTACAAAATGTTACTTTACCTTACTGCTGACTATTAACTTTAAACTTGTCCCCCTACACAAACATTTATTTTCCTGTCTGTACTGAACTCTTTGCTGGAGGCAAAATGTGTGTTGTAACATACACAAAATTAATTAAAAATATGTTTTAGTAGTACTAAATTATACAGTTTCTGGAACTAACCTGGTAATTCAAATGGCACAAGGTCCGCATGTATTTTAAACACAACAGATGTAGTTGCTGGATTGACAACACACAGAGTGAACAATTGATCTTCAGTGGCATCACCATTGCAAGGTTGGTTAATGTTGTCAGTGTCTTCACTCTGATGTTCTATCAGCTGATTTGATACTACAAATAAGAGCACAGTAACTATTACAACAGGAAAAGTCTAATACCTTGGGTTTAACAATTTATTATAAAAATCTCATATTACAAACAATTATAGTTCTGCATTTCCACAAGTTCCGCTCAAATATAAACACACCTATGATGCCTGTTAAAACCTGATGTCTGCCAACAAACCTTTCACAACAATTATACAGCAACAGCATCTTATGCCACAGGTGTGGCTTGCATCTTTACAGCATAGGTTCTCAGATACGTGACTGGTTTGAAGACTTTTTGAGTTATAGAACCTAGTACAGTCTACTTGCAGGGAGTGTTCATCAGAGAGAATGATAATGTCAAGAATGCCCCAGGCAAGTGTGCCAGTCTTGCTCCTATTCTCTGCATATGTAAATGTAAATGATCTGTCAGATAGCATAGGTAGCAATCTGGGACTTTGTGCTGTAACTAATAGAAAGAAATGTCCTTGGCTGCCACAAAGCCATGACAGTGATAGGATTCCACACGTGCAGGTGCAAGATCATTCTACAAATAAACTGAGCTATATTTACATCACAGTAGTTTCTTTATGACACTATTGTGTATGGAAAAGTGTCACTGAGTGACTGTAGAGAGTACAGTATAACTTGGACAGAATTTCTATTTGGCAGAATGAGTGGCAACTTGCTTTAATGTGGGTAAGTGTAATTTAATGTAAGAGAAATATTTATTTAATGTTCGAATACAATATTAATTGTGTGCTGTTTGCCACAGTCACATCAATTAAAAATCCAGGAATAACACCGTAACACAAAGTGAAATGGAATGAGCACATAAGGTCAGCTATAGGGACAGCAAATGGCTGACTACAATATAATGTGAGAGTTCAGGGATATGTAGCTCACCTACAAAGAACACAGTGTACAGAACGCTTGATAAAACCATTCTTGCACACAACTTGAGTGTTTGGCAACCCCTCCAGATCAGACTACAAATATACACTGAAGCAGCTCACAGAGTTGGGGCTAGATAGTTACTGGCCAGTTCAATCAGCATTATGGAAATGCTTTATGTATTAAATGGGAATCCTTGGTTGAATTCATCCAATATTTTAGCAAACAGCTATGACGAAGTTTAGAGATGCAGCATTTGCAACAGACTAGGGAATGATTCCATACCCTCCAACATTTTCACATATGTAAGGGCTCTAAGGATAAAATAAGGGAGTTAAGAGCTTGCAAAGAAGTATACATGCAATAATTTTTCTCCTCACTCCATTTGCGAGTGGAACATAAAAGGGAATTACCACCAATGGGACAAAGTACCAACCCTTATGCATGTACAGTGGCTTCAGGATGATGACGACTACTACTACTACTACTACTACTACTACTACTACTACTATTATTATTATTATTATTATTATTATTATTATTATTATTATTATTATTATTATTTTGATACAGGGCACTGCACAGATACCCAAAATATGCTGGACTGAAAACGGCACAACACATACTTCACAGAGTGGTGGATCCTCTTGTGGGAGGAGGAAACTGTGTATTAAAGGGGTATGTCCAATGTGCAGTCTGGTGAGCAGCACTTCCTCCCACTGGTGAGGGTGGCATGAAGTCCACCATGCCAGTGTGGTCAATTTGAGTAACAGCTGTTTGTTTTCCACCATCTCCAACTATTCAGTTTCCCGCTGATGCATAATTTGTCTCTCAGATAATGAGGTGATGGCGCGAAAGGGGATGGCACATTGATATACACCACCATCCCAACATCTTAATTTGGCTGCTTTCTCAGCTACGTCACTTCCCTGTATCCTGGGGTGCCCAGGTACCTAGCAAAAGATTACCTCCTTGCCATGGTATTGGAGCCACTGTATACAGTCGTAGATGAGCTGAATCAAGTAGTCTACTGCGTACATTTTATGGACAGCTTGTAGCACACCAAGCAAGTCTGAACACACGAGAAACCTTGTACTGTGATGCCTTTGAATCCACTCCAGTGTGATTATCATGCTGCATAAGTCTGCATCATAATTTGTAAATTGTTCCAGAAGATGCGCTTTAAAAATGCTATCAGGGAAAACAGTTAACAACCTAGATATTCCTTTGCTGCTATCACTCTGTATAAACAACAATAAAACTGTGGTACATACTTAAAATTCAATAAAATACAGTTGTTGGGCATCTGAACACACCAAGGCACCAATTTGTCCCATACTTAGCTGTATATTCGGAGGTCTGACATATCCAGATTAAAGAAACAGTCAGTAGCACATATCTCAAATGATTTAGTCACATGGGAGCAATTGTTGAACAGCAGCTCAATGTTAGGGTGACTGCCACACTAAATGCCAATGATTGAGGCAATGCTGAGTTTTTCAGTGCCAGTTGAGCCAAGAGGTTCTGCCAAATCTAGAGTGGTGTTCAGCAGCCACTACACACAGACTTTGCAGTGGACTGATCTGAAAGGCTCCAGTCAATATCCAAATGCCTTCATGGTGCCTCTGGCATTTGAGGAAGCAGACAAAGTGGTGCCTAACCATGTGATCAAGAGTCTTACCCGCACAACTGGTAAGGGCTACACTCCACTAACTATTAGGACTGGCATTATCCTTGCCTATTTTCCATACAGAAATTAATATTGCTTCCTTCCAAGTGACTCTGTACTGTCAATCATACCAGATCTGATTTAAACAAGATAGGAGCTTGCCTTTGGCTCCACGGCACAGATCACAGAGTATGACACAATGAATCTGATAGGGTCCTTGAGCAGTGTCTGGCTGCAGCAGAGGTAATTCAAATTCCCACATGGAGAGTGGAACATTGTAGATCTCATTACACAAAAAAGCAGAGTCTCCTCATCTTCACTGTCCTATGGGACATCTGAAACCCAGGAGTCTGTCCAGATGATGCGGTGATGGTAAAAAAGTGTTTAGCTAAAACCTAAGCCATGTCTTTAGATGCAGCCACCACTCCAAGTCTCTACAAGGCCATATAGGGGGGTGTACCCTTGCCTGAAATTTGGCTGATTGGGTCCCAAACTAATGCCGTGAAAGTGGACCAACCAATGGAAGTAGTGAATTCCTTTCAGGAGTTCCTCTTCTGTTCTTTTATCTCTTGCCTTGCTTGTGCTCTCACAGTTCTGAAGTCACAAAGGTTTTCTGTAGTTGCATGGTGTTTGAACTGCTGCAAAGCCACACACCTGGCTCTGATTGCTGAATGACATTCATCATTGAAGCAAGGGACAGGCCATCATATACAGATGTTGCTACACTGGGTGAATGAAATTGATGACAGCCTGTTAGGTCACACATGTGGTATGGTTCATCATCTCCTAGGTACATTCCTATTGTTCAAAGAAGGGCTACTGACTTTATCGCAATCAATTTGCACTTGGAAGCATCCATCTTCGTGGTATCCTGTCAACCACTGTGAGTCAGTATGTGAATCCATATCGGAAAGTTGTTGATGTAATGCAAATCTGTGGCCACTTCTCACTGAACTGCATCTGCAATAGCTGGGGAGCAAAAACGAATGTTAATGATTGTAGATGACCTTGTAGTTGTAGAAAAGTGTGTTATCTGACCAGAGTTCATATGGCAGATACTATCTAAATGGACAGTTCTGTTGGTTCATCTGCCCACTGCAACTGCTCGTATAGCTGTGGTAAGAGGGACAGGAGAGAAATGGCATCTGTCTTCAATGAAAACAGCCACTTCAATGTTAGCCCTGTCTCCAGTAACATCACCCTTCCTATAGGTGTAGTAACCCCCTATTGTAGGCATGTCAGTGACTTTGAAATGAGGTTCTTGAAGCAGATGCACAATGGTCTCTCCTGAGCTGGGAGCTGTAATTCTGCCAAATTCAATTGGTACCCATTTAAGTTCTACTGCACTGTGGGAACCATTGATCAGCGAAGGTTGTCCTTTTCCTTGTTCCTCCAAGGCAGCAGTGATTTACCTGAGAGGTCAGGTGGAACATTAGATGGTGCTCAGCTCTCCAGTTCCTCAATGTGAATAAAAGTATTCTTGACAGTAAAACCATCATCAGAAAGGGAGAGTGCTCACCAATCCAAAGGTTTTGCTGCCGTTCGCTTTCACTTTGAATGACTTTTTGTGTGACTTTCTTACTTATAGGAGTTTCTTGCACAGGCAGAGACGATGGTTTAGTGAGTTTATCATAGTGTGCTGCAGTTTGTGGCTATGGTTCCAAGACCAACATCAATGGCTTCTGAATGATTTCGGATTCTGCTGTAGCTTTTCCTCCCCACAAGTACACTGACAAGTGCAACTACTGACACTTGCATCTCTAACCTTGCTTTGCGTGGAGGTATCACATTTGGCAACTGGCTTCTTGAGGGCTGAAGTAAAAGAAGTAGCAAACACTGGAAGTTGCATAGCTTTGAAAGCTTTTTTAGCTTACCCTAGGGTATGTCTCTCTTAACTTTCAACTCCTGAAGTTTCCATTTCTCATTATAAACTCTTCACTTCCTAGACCATACTGGGTAATCCTTGAGCAGCTTATAAATTTTGGAGAAAGTGTACGAGAGTTGCCCAATTTGTGAACTGAACTTTCAAAATAAGGTATTTGACCACTTTCTGGAAATCATCTTACATGATAATTATGTAATTTTATGCTCAGCACATGCTGTTTTCCTAGTGACTCAGTATTTCAAAGAAATGAAACAAGAAAGATAGAAAGAAAGAAAGAAAGAAAGAACTGAAATGAAATTCAAATAATTTGAAAGCCTGCGAGAATGTTGCATTTGAGTTACATGATGCCAGTGACATCACTGGCTAGCACGCTGCTCCTCTTGTCACAAAGCTCATTTACAGCGATTTCTTGTTTTGAAATTTATGATTTCGAAAATAGATTGCAATTCGTTCCTAAAAAGTTGTATTTTGAGTGTTCCAAAGAATGAGAAGATGTATAAAATGTGGTTCCAACTTACTTGTAGAGATCCAAATGAGATAGTGGTCATGTGAGTTTGTTTTTGTGAGGATCATTCTGATGTAAGTGAACACTCCATATGAACACAATGTCACATGCAGTATAATAGGTAACATGCTGGACTTTCAACACAACATTCGTAAGATCAATCCTCATTCAGTTTGTTCTCTCTCTCTCTCTTTTAGTATGTATTTTCATTTATTAACTTCCTTTTACACGTAATGAATTTGTGATGAGTCACAAGGATGGTGTTAAGAAACTTTATTTCATGCCTTACACAGTTCTTATTCTGGAGATTCTGAGAAATCATTTAATAAGTTAAGAGCACGATTCTTTCCAAACAAGTCATTGAAGATAATAATTTTCCACTTCCAAGTGTCTCTACTGAGCCTGTTGTAAAGCTGTACGATTCTGACAAAGAGAGAAATCGAGCACTGCTTCAAACCTATGAGGAATTGTCGTAAGACCAGCGCATTATGATAAAATGAAAATTAGTCTCGCTTAAGCACTTTTAATTCATAGTGTTTCAGTAACAGTTACACATACAGTAGAACAACAGATACTTTAAGTCCTGCTGCACTGACTGCGTATTTTTATAGACAAAATTTTCCAGTGGTTTAAATTAATGACCTGGAGGAACAGTAAAACTGCAATATGTAAAGATGTTGAATGAAAATGTAATGGTGCTCTGCAGTTTCCCATGTGTTATTACACTGACTGAAAATTTTAAAATTGAAAAAAAGGGCACCTGGAGAACAGTATTGGTTCTGGCAATAATGACAGCAATTAACAATCAGAATTATCTTCTGAGTGAAAAATTTTCCACTGTGTTTTATTCTGCAAGCTTCCACAAGCTGCCCTAGAAAAGCTTTCCAGCATGGTCCGAGCAAATAATTCAGTTCCTGAGTCCCTCAGCTGCAAGACAATTCAGTGACTAGAATGAAATTTTCACTCTACAGCGGAGTGTGCATTGGTATGAAACTTCCTGGCAGATTAAAACTGTGTGCCGGACTGAGACTCGAACTCAGGACCTTTGCCTTTCGCAGGCAAGTGCTCTACTGACTGAGCTACCCCAGCACAACTCACACCCCATCCTCAGAGCTTTAATTCTGCCAGTACCTCATCTCCTACCTTCCAAACTTCACAGAAGCTCTCCTGCGAACCTTGCAGAACTAGCACTCCTGGAAGAAAGGATATTGCGGAGACATGGCTTAGCCACAGCCTTGTGGTTGTTTCTAGAATGAAATTTTCACTCTACAGCGGAGTGTGCGCTGATATGAGGTACTGGCGGAATTAAAGCTTTGAGGATGGGGCGTGAGTCGTGCTTGGGTAGCTCAGTCGGTAGAGCACTTGCCCGCGAAAGGCAAAGTTCCCGAGTTCGAGTCTCTGTCCGGCACACAGTTTTAATCTGCCAGGAAGTTTCAATTCAGTGACTTATTAATGTGTCACAGTCCTTCTGTGCCAGTCACCATGCAATGCAGTTTTCACATTTCTTATTCCTTGAACATAAAAATAGTGGTTGGAGACCATAAGTGCGTCAGAGTTTTTGGGATGTTTCCACAATCGGCATTCACAAAATTCCTTTCCATTGTTACACTGAAGTTGTAAATATGTTTTCCATCACCAAATAACTCAAATGTTTGCAAAAAAAGTATGGAAAACACTAGTAACTTTGGCTAACAGTCCTATAAGACACATATAGCTTCGTCCTATTCCTAGCCTGTTATGTCACCAAAGATTCAGATAACAACAGCGCAGTTTCAATCACATGACCAAATCTTGAAATTTAATTGCTTTTAAGCTTTAATTGCACAAAAATAACACGTTTTGTGAGAATATTGACTGAAAATGCTATTTGAATGTTACAATCATTCAGAATAACAACAATAAAAACCATATTTTTAACAAATAAAAAGAGCCTGTTTTCACATGTAGCAGTGTGACTAAATCTTTTGACACCTTTAAGACGGATACAGCCTGCGTGTATATGTTCAGGTAATTCTGGAAGCAGCACACGAAAGATGATTTCAGTTAGGTTATATGCTAATGATGCAAAGGTAAAGCAATCAGATCAAAGCATGCCACAGCTATCTAGGTGCAGACATTGATAGTGACCATGCACTTGTATTAGCCAAGTGTAACATATAAATTTAAAAGAACCAAGAGCTTTATCACAAAGATCTGGAGAGTAGAATGATTGAAAGAAGAAGCAATAAATATGGATATTGAAGACAGAACCAATAAAATAGCTAGTGGAAATGATGAGCTAGTGCACTGGAATACTATCAAGATGGGGATAATAGAAGCAACAAATGGGGCTTTAGGAAAACGAAAACTGAAACCCAGAAAACTTTGGATGACAGAAGAAATACTACATTTAATTGAAGAAAGCAACAAGCTTAAGGAGGAAATCAATGTGGACGACTACAAAAGAATTAAAAGTCAAATTACAATCAAATGCAGAGGAGAAAAAGGTAAATGGACCAAAAGTGTTGCAAAGGCACAGAAGACGATCAGAAATAGGGAACACAGGACCAAGTTTATAAGAAAAGCAGAACGCTTCAGTACAAAACTAGAACAGCAGCAGCAGTAGTAGTAGTAGTAGTAAAAAATGAAGAGTGAATATTACTGATAGACTATGATGAGATATGTGCTCATTGGGACAAATACATAGAAGACCAGTATCATGATAAGAGCTTCACGAATGAAAGTAACCTGAAGACATCAATGAGTGAGAAAGAGAAGTTCAGGGTCCTCCAATCATGAGACATTAGTTTGAACATGCCCTTTGAGGCTTCAGAGAAGGAAAAGCAACTGGTGTTTATGACATTCCTGCAGAATTGCTGAAGGAAATGATGTAAGCAACACGGAAGACCACTTATTCAGAGCAACAAAAAGACTACTACAAAAAAGGAATAATGCCACAAGACTTCAGACAGTGCAGGACCATTCGTACCGCAAATAGGAAAGGCAACTGACTGCACTAATTATTGAACACAGCTAATGCTATCACATGCCTCCAAAATACTAATTAATATAATTAAAAACATGATAAAAGGAAAAGTAGATAAGTATATTGGAGAGGACCAGTTTGGATTTAGAGAACAAGAGAAGCAATTTTGGCCTTGAGAGTGCTATTGGAGAGAAGGCTAGATATATAGAACAACTCACCTTACCTTCACTATCTTAGAAGAAGCTTTTGACAATGTGAACTGGCAGCTACTCTTTACAAGTATGGAAAAAAAGGACTTGACTGGAAGGATACAAGAATGACTAATTATCTGGATGAGAACCTAAGCACAAAAATGAACATCAATAAAATAGAGGAAGAGGTCAAGATTAGAAAAAGAGTTACACAAGGATGTCCCCCAATCCAGATATTTATTTAACTTCTTCACTGAGGAAGCTATTCAAATCATGAAGGAGAAGACAAAGGGAATAAAAGCCAATGTTAAAAGGATTGTATTATATTTGCTGATGACATTATGATAGTTGCAGACTCTGAGAAAACTGGAGACAAAAGTAATGGTAGTTTGGAAAAGTATGGGAGAAATTAAAAACAATATACAATCGATGAATTCAGAACTGAGCACGTGAAACAATTTTGTTATCTCAGTAGTAAAATCACAGAGGACAATAGATGCTTAATGGAAGTGAATAGTATTTGCAAAGCAGGCATTTATGACTAAGAAAACATTTTAACCAGCAAACATATGAACATAGATGTCAGAAAAGCCTTTGTAAAATCATTTGCATGGAGTACACTCAGAGAAGGGGAAGTTGGACTCTGCGTAAACTGGAAAGGAATCGAGTTGAAGCTGCTGAAATGTGAATATAAAATAAAATGACAAGAATGGGCTGACGGAAAGAAAAACCAGGTTGGAAGGCTTAAGGGGGTGAACAAAAAAGAGGAAGAATGTTAACACTTAGAAGCTAACGCCCATAGAAATATGGGTGCACCTGACCAGCCTGAAAATCTGATGCTCGTGATTTTACGGGTGCGTATGCTCGATCTTCCCCTTCCTTCCTTTAAATGTTCGTAGGGCCCCCAATGGTCTGGGAGGCATGACGGTGCGGGCATGCTGGACAAGGGAGACCCACTTTTTTTTTTGTGAGGCTTTGCGAGAGGAAATATTCTGCCGCGTGCAGGCTCAGTTGTGTCGTCATGGGGAAGTGTGGTTTGACGGATGATGAAGTCGCTCGTGAGTTATCGCGTCAGTTTGAAGAAACTGATATTGATTTTTCGGAGGATGATGATTTGCTTGATTCTGATGATGACATAGACTATATTCAAGAAGAAGAGTCTGAGTCTTCTGGTAAGGAATGAAGATAACAGAACACACATTATTTTTATTCAGAGTTCAATTGAAAGAGCTTTCAATGCGTAACTACTGTAGTAAGTGATTTTATTTGCAAATACTAGTTCTATGGTAGATTCAGACGAGGAGAGCGAAAGTCAAAGTTCTTCACAAGCATGTACTGCCATTGTTACTACTGATACCACACTTGAAGCGTGTGGGCGACCAAGGGTGAGTGTGAGAACTTTGCGCCGACCGATTCTGAAGAAGGCTGGACGACTACTGATCATGTGCCAAATATCTATCCATTCTCAGAACACTCTGGAACAACAAATCATAAGGAAATTATAAAGCACAAATTCCCTTTCCCCTACCAGCTCGGTATCAAAGTGGAAAGGAGTTACTCTCATAGAAATAAGAAAGTTTATGGCAATTGTAGTCCATATGTGTGTACGTGAGAGACCCCATATATGAGAGCACTGGTCCAAAAATCCTGTTGTGTCATCTAATTTCTGTCGAAACATCCTGAGCCACGACAGGTTTCTTTCTATTTAGAGAAACTTTCACATCAGTGACAATTCAGTTGCTAAGAAAAAAGGAGAAGCTGGCTATGACCCACTGCACAAGGTGAGACCCCTCCTGAATATTGTGTCTGCTAATTTCCAGCGCGCATACACACACTCTCAAAACATTACATTGCATGTGCATATTTTGTGGCCATGTGTATTTCCAGCAGTACATGCCACAGAAGCCAAATAAATATGGTATAAAACTGTACATGTTGTCAGAGACATGTTATGTCTGGAATTTTTCTGTTTATGCAGGTGAGAGGTCTGACACAGTGACACTCGTAAAGACATTGCTTGGGAACCTGTCAGGATAAGGTTACACTTTGTTTACAGAAAGATACTACACCAATCCAGTCCTTGCTTCAGAACTGGAAGCTGCAAAACTGGTCTTGCGGGAGCTACAAGAAAATCTAGACAGGGATTACTTTCTGTTATAAAAGATCTGAAACTTCAGCTAGGTGAACTAATTTTTAGGCGCAAAGGAAATATCTTGGCATTCTGTTGGAGAAATGTGCACATGATGAGTACAAGGCACACTGCTGAGATTGTGATGTTTATTGATAAGAGAGACAGAGGGAAGTCAAAACCAGCCTGTGTGGTGGACTATAATAAAAACAAGTTGTGTTGACTTATCAGACCAATGACTATCATACAGGGCTTTTGAGCATCGAACTGTGAAGTCATGATAAATTCAAGTATATTGTACAACAAGGTAACCGGAAAATGCCTCACAACATCACAGTTTATGACAACTATCTTTGCAGGTCTCGCAGACACCAGAAATCTCGAACCATTTTCTGTAAAACATCGAGACAGAAATAGCCAAGAAACAGAAGCAAAAACAATGTGTAATGTGTTCTCTGGGATGCAAAAAGCTTACTGGGAAAGTGTGGCACAAAGACACAAGCTACCAGTGTAGTGAATGCACATTAGTATTGTGCAAACTACCCTGTTTCAACATTTATCATACAAAGACCAAAATTGCATCTTAAAATAAAGACTAAGGAGGTTACTGTATATAAAACAAGCAGTATAAATAATTATTGAAATTCTTGTTTAAAATAATGTAGTTTTCCTTCCGAGTATTAAGTGCATATATCCTTGACCAATTTTTCCTCTTTTCAAAAACAATGCTATAATTGAAAGTTTCATGAAAGCATATATTAATTAAAAGAACGAAGTATTATACATAGCTTCAAACGATAAAAGTTCAGGATTTTCAATAAGGGTAATGTCATTACTATAACAAAAACCATTTAAGAGTTGTTGTAAATTAAAATACGCTAAAAACAGCTAGGCCTTGTGGTAGAGCTTCATGCGCTATGGCTCGGGGCCCCAAATGTTAAAGCAAATATAGAAAACAGAAAAATAAAGTTTATTGGACATGTCATCAGACACAGCACCTTCATCATTAATATTCTGAAAGGAAAGTGCTGGGAAAGAAAGGACAAGGATAGCCTAGAATGAAGTAGCTGTAAGGCATCAAGAAGAGGGCAGGATGTGACAGTTACTAACATGAACAGCCAATGACAGAAGAGAGTGGTTACATCGACAAGACATTAGCCTTTAGAATCTGTATGAATGTAATTCTGGAATGCTGAAAATTAGAATAAAAAAAGCAGTTGGTTCCAATGTGCCATTGATTCTCCTCATATAGTTGAGAACTTCCATGACACCCACATTTTTCCATTCTTCACATAACTACTCAGGGTCCAGCTTCACTACAACGGAGTAGGTAACAATGCCTTTACAGAAGTTAAAGGTGTCATGCACCTCAGCCACAACAGGGTGATCAGGGAACACCTTGTATCCCAGAAGCTTAGATACATACTTATTGTGACGTGGCAGTTTCAATTACAAATGTTTTGTTACAGTCATTTAATACTTCCTCCAGACCCCAGCAATAAACTTTGTGAATACAGAAAGGACTTCTCAAAGGCTCCCTATGCTCTCTTTTTTATGATAAAAGTGTTATGGATGACTAGCATGCCGTTACTGTAATTCGCAGACTACTACTCGGACTGAAAAACCAACCAAACTTTCTTTTGTTCAGTGGGTGCAGATACTAGCTGACAGTACACCCGTCACTTCAGGAGCACATGTGAACTGAGTCTGTTCCATAGGGATCCCACAAGCCGTTAGAGAAACAAATATCGACTCGGGCATATACCTGCGTGCTTGAGCAAGCCTTGTGCAACTGGGAGGGGGTTGAGAGGAGGGGAGCAGTTGGCCCAGAGCTTGCCCACTTGAGATTATTTTACTTCAGCAGCCATTCACTCTATCAGCACAAAGCACACATTGAGGTTGAATTTTTTTTTTTTTTTTTTTTTTTAATACAGGTGTGCATCTTTCTCGCAGACCAGGCTGCAAAGCCTAGGCCCCAAATCTCTGAAACACACAATGCTCCATTGCTGTGTCTAACAATGGTCCCTGAAGCATGTGCAGAATTTATGGCAGCACCAGCTGCAGAAGTACTAGTACTGCTGCTGCTGCTGCTGCTGCTGCTGCTGCTGCTACATGCCTGTCCAGCTTGGGTGGCCTTGCCAGTAATAGGCTACTGCTGGCATAGTCCTCAGTGTCACTGACGTACACATATCCTCCCATCGAGCACTGAAGGTACCTACAATAAGGCGGTGTTCCCAGGGAGGGAGTGGCTTCTGGAGTAGATATGTAGTGGATCGGTGCATAAGATCATAGCATTTTCTTGTAAGTTTAATAAAAACACTAGACACACACAACAGAGTTTATATACATCAATAATATATTCCCCTTCACTATTTACAACAGTCTGCCAAGACTGGGGTAACTTTTTGATTGCTCAACTGTACAAATCAAAACAATGGCTGCAATCAAGTTCTTGCTAACACTATTTTCGTAGTTTATGTAAAACTTTTAAAAATATATGACCCTTCCACGATTCGAACATGTAAACTCTTAAACAGCAGCTGAATGCACTATCTGTTGTGCGACGCAATGCCTACCAGATGCAGTACCTCTGCTGAGTGCTTTCTACAAAGGAAATCAGCACTAAGTTTTGCCAAGGATAATTCTGTTGTCCTGTGGGTCATAGCTCATGACTGATAATCAACAATCTATTTAAAATATATGGACACATTTGCGAAAATTGTAGAATTCCTTAGTTTTGAGCGATTTTAATGGTGCTCCAGAATGCAGCGAAAAGAATGCCTGTCATTGCACATATCACCGCTGGGAGCATAAACGCATCAACTTTCGCAAGGCCTCCACTCTCAGTGTTCACAAAATTTCTTCCCATTGTTACTTAAAAGGTGTAATCGCATTTTCCATCATTAAATCACTAAACTGTTTGAAGTAAAAGTGCATAAAAACCTGGTAACTTTGGCTAAAGCTCCTAAGACGCATGTATGACTGTCTTATTGCTAGCCTATGGCATCATCAGAGTACCAGCCAATAACAGACTGTTTTCGATCACATGACCAAGTCTTGATATTTAATGATTTTTTAAGCTTTAATTACATAAAAATAACAGATATTTTGTGAGAATATTGACCATAAATGCTATTTAAATGTTATACTCAATCTGAACAATATTTTTAACACAGAAAAATAGTCTATTGCACCAGCTGCCTGTAGGCACAGAGGATGACCTCAAAAGCAAAGCAACGGGAGTCACTGGTGCCAATATAAGCCACAACTTTAACACCTAAAATTTGAGCTCTCAGTGACTAACAAACCCCTAACCCGGTGTGCCTGCCTGGACCCTGCTGAAGAAGCAGCCACATGTCCACTTGTTCTGAACTATAGATAAAAATCTTGAAATCTTGAGAACAGCTCATGATAGGAAGCACTGTGCCTGAGGCATCAATAACTAGATATACAGTGACACACACACGAATGGTGACATAAGGGACGATAACTATTCACTGTATAGAGAGTGTTCTCTCTCATTCCCTCTCTCTCTCTCTCTCTCTCTCTCTCTCTCTCTCTCTCTCTCTCTCTCTCTCTCTCTCTCACACACACACACACACCATGTCCCATTAAACAATTACAAAGTGATGGATAGTTTATTGCCTTAATGAATGTGCATCTACCTATGTTATACTGTATGTGAATAAATATTTGTATGTGACCTGCCATCAGATTTCATTAACTTCTGCCTGTATGGAATCATGGCAAATATACCACCAGAGATATACAGATACCACCATCAACATGAAAGGTATTCCACATATAAAATGGCATACCGCCTTATTCGGCCTTTTTAACACACATCTACCAATATGTGCTGCCATTAATCAGCCCAAGAAACTTTTCTATATCTTTCACAAAATTAAATTGTGGCATTCCCGCATCCATGTTAGTCATTATGTCCGGCAGATCACAGTCAACAAAGTATAGGTGGTTATTTTCTTCAATTAGGTGCTAATATAAACCTCTGCTGCTCTCTTCTTACCAGGAGCTTAATTTTTCAAAGGGAAAGGGCCTGTTTTCACACCCTAAGTGATTATGGAAATGTAAGTTTGACTGTGCCAATGACCTTGCACTGTTAACACCGGTTCCTGTCAGATCACCGAAGTTGAGTACTGTTGTGCTTAGCTTGCACTTTGATGTGTAACCGTCCAGTCTGCTGACTGCTGTTGGCAAAGCGGGGTGCACTCAGTCTTTGTGAGGCAAACTGAGAAGCTACTTGATTGAGGACCAGGCATCCAGTGATGCCTGTAGGCTGAGGATGACAAGGTGGTTGGTAAATACTGTTGGAGTCTTTCAAGACCGGTTCGGAAGGAGTTTAGTTTAGCTTTTAAGTTTGACTGTATGGACTTCAGAAAGTTATGTTCATCCCGAACAAAGACCATTGGATAACAAGAGTGTCACATTGTCAGAAGTGAGTAAATGTTCTGGGTCTCCTGCAAAAACAGTTCTGCTGCTGTATAGTTAAAATGTGCAACACTGTGTACGAATGAAACTTTCTCCAAACTCTAAGTACATGGGACAGTATGATTCTTGTGGGCAAAACATATAAAGTGCACACATACTCACCATGAAATTCTGGCTTTATATGGACCAAATGCAATGTTGTGTCCAGCCACAGTGAAATAGTGGCAAAAATTTGACCAAGGCAGAACATACATGGGTGATGCTGATTGGGAAGTCTGGATCTTGCACTATGTGATTTCCATCTTTTCAGCAAGCCGAAAGAACATCTGTGGTGGGTGTCAGGGTGGGGATGTGTGGTGGTGGTGGTGGTGGTGGTGGTGGTGGTAAGTTCCTAAGGGACAATGGACAACTCACACACCCATGCCTGAGGGAGGACTCGGGGGAGGGGGGAGGGGGTGAGGGGTTGGGGGAGGGGACTGGAGGGGGGGGGGCTTTCCTATGGTAGTTCCCTGACCAAGGAGAGGAAATGAACAATTTGTAGAACATTCAGGACAATTTTTACAGAAACTTGATGACTACGTTAAAAAATAGTCATGTATACATTCACTTTGAGGTACAGTGCAGCATTCAATAAAGGTTACTTAGCCTGCCATAATTATGTGTAGGTAACTTTTTGAAGTCTCCTCATAAACAAAGTACGATGGAGAGCTCACGAATAACACATCAATGAGGTGGCAGTAATAGCAACAATAAATGTGTTGTGAGAAAAACATTTAGTTTTCATACACCCTTCAGAAAGAAAATACTCAATCATTCACCATACTGAGCTAAATAAATATCACCCTAATTTTGCAACAAATATTTTTCAACTAAATTATGTTTGAAATTATCAGTACTTGCCTGAATTTGACTCCTCGTCAACACTGAGCCTATGAAGCCTGTTATCATTTTGTGACACCAAGAAAGGAGTTAACTTCTCAATTATGGCATCATATAACACAGCATGAGAAATCTGATCCTTTGGTAATGTCACAATTATAGGAATTCCAAATAGCTGACTAAAATTAAATGTTTGATTTGGGTTATATTCCCACATACAGACTGGAATCATTATCGAATTGGAATTGTTCCTATCTGGTACTTCATATCTGCAACATAACAGATTTAAATATTTTTAAGTATGAGTAAAATATTTTATTATCTACAGTACATCAAAATATACCGAATAACATAATCAAATATTATATTTCTTGCATCAATAAAAATACAATACTACTTCTTATTATTATTATAAAAAACAGCAAAGGTAAAAGAACACTATGATAAAAATATTGGTACCGTATCCACAATATATCCACCAAAAGCTATGAGTGTAAAGCAGTGACTTGGAAAACTCAAATGTGAATTAGAAAAGTGAAGCAGAAGCTAATGAAAAATGTAATTATATTATTTAAAAAAGTAATAAATAGATGTTATTTAATTACACAAATGACAGAATCAGTTATAACAGAATTTTGTATCTCTAATTTTGTCTAAGAGGTGGTGACAAATGAATTGTTCGTCAGATCATAAGTAGAAGTTCAGTCATGGTTCAGTTCTAATGATTTCATTTCTTTATTGTGGAATTCCATTTCTGTAAGGTTCTTTTGCGACACAACTTGAAGTAATTTCTGATATGCATTTTTCTTTTGTGTAACTCACTTATTATTTCACTTCCCGGAAGTACACACTTTTAACATAACTTCTGGACAGAATGCACAATTTATATTATACATAATATGAGGTGACATTATCTCCCATTTCCATATGCACTAACTGACAATTCATGACTGGCGGTCTGTGACATCTGCCTGGGCTCCACAACGACAATAAGCCGAGCTCAGCTCAGCTCAGAGATATACCTAGATTATTCAAAGACTTGTCGTAATTCATTCTTAATCCGTGACAGCACTGCTTCTTTCTGGCATCCTCACACTCAAGTTAAATACATCTATATGTTATTTCAGATTATTTCATTTAAGTAAGTATTTAATTTAAGTAATTAAAAGAAGTCTTGAATAGATAATTTGTCCTTCAGGTCCAGATAATTATTTCTTGTCACTGCAACCTACAGTCCCACTTCAAAAGCACACAAATAATAAGTTTCCACAGCTAAACGTATGAAAGGCAGTGAAAAGAAGGAAGGTTATGATAGAGTAACTGTATTTACTTTTCGTAAATCAACTGAAATGCACACTTTATAACAAAAATTTCATTCCTGATCAAAATTAGCTGTGCAATTTCCTGTTACCCACAAACTTGTCTGTAATGTGCTGCTAGAGAACTGCCGTGAAAATGAAACTACAGGATAGTTCCGTAAGTTTGTTCTTGATGCAGAAGATACACTTCAGGACTTTTTACTTGAAGTTCTAATGCCAAAGATAAATTAATGGTAGAAATATACCTACACTAAATACACCTTAACAAGCTGAAAATAAACTATGTTTCCCCTTAGTGATGCACATAATTTTCACTCAACTGTGGAATTTTTATAAAAGTAAGTCTACTCAAAAATGCCTGTTTTTCATAATGACAAATCTGTAAGTTTTCTTCTGTACTGAAGGTGTTGATTTCTTATCATGCAACAGTAAGTTCCATCCTCTCCTAGCTGTCAAAAAATGGCATCCTGTTTTTGCAGGAGACAGTGAAAATTGCTTTGAAATATCTAAGTTCAACTATCACTATACCATCTATAATTGTTGGAATAATAATTGGTCTATCCCTATGAAAAACTTAACATGTTCCAGTGGCACTATTTTAGTTCCTAATATGGTACAAGTTCATAGGTGAGTTTTGTAACTCACTTTTGACACTCCTAGTGGCATGTAGTGTCAAATCTTGCACACTGGACAGGTCCTACTGTCCAGTCTAATCCGCTTCCTGTTCGGAAATGCTGTAATTGCGATGGGTGCACCTTCCTGGTGCATCCGGTACTCTGTCCAGGGCATCAGATAAATGTGGGCCACCGTAGCGAATGGACACATGTCTTGAACGGAAAAGCACGCCTTGTGCACTTTGTAAGGTATTATGAGAATACACATATTTTGATATCAAAGGTTATGTTTTTGTAATTCATTTGAGTGGACAGAAGGGGAGGATAGTCAGTCCTGTACGGTAAACATACTAATGCAGGACCAGAGGCCCACAAGCAAACTACATACATGTTTTCACCTCCCTCTGTGTTCAGAGACATGTGTTTGCTGATGGTTAATGTGTCTTGTTGAACTCCAAACATGAGGAACACAAACACAGATGGTGCCAACCGTCATGTTTGTGAGGACACTTGCACCAGCCAAAACTTCACCACAAGCAGACGGTGTTGGCTACCATCTTCTGTGATGTCATCTCCTGCTCCTGTCGAAGCTTCAATATTGCAGGGCCATCTGCCAGTAGCCGTGACATCACTGCTGTTCCGCCCATGTCAACCACAACCAGGTAGGTCCAATTGCTGGCTGCCTGTTACCATCTGCCTATTCCCAAAATTGATTCTTGTGAGAGGACAAAATTGGCCATACAGGGAGGAGTCAAAAAGGCCACTGTGAGGGAGTTTTGTGCACACTGCAGACAGTGCTAGGCACTGAAATGCTGGGATCAAAACTAAGCAGTATGATGTTGATTAACATTGATTTTGAGTTGACTCAAGCACACCTGGAAATAAGGACAGGGTAGAATTCAAGGATTCCTTCACTGAAGCCAGATCAATGGGCAGAGCTAGAATTTTTTAAAAGAATGTAGTCACTGTATTCTGAAGAAAGCAACAGTACACAGACCTTAAAACTGCCACACAATATGTATTGTACCACATGCGTCAAAAATATTTGTGAGAGTACTTCACCAAAGAATGGAAGAGAAAATTGAAAGTTTGTGGCAAGGAAATATATGTTGCATTTGCAGTTTTGGAAAATGATTTTGATAATATGGAATAAAATGTTTTCTGTTCTTAGGTAATGTGGTGTCAGTTACAGAGGGAGAAGGGTAATTAACTCTCTTCATGTGAAGCAGAATGGGGTAGTCAGTGCTGAAAAAATGATAAATATTAACAGAACCTATAAAGGTATAGGGCAAGGTTGCTCATTGTCACCATATAAATTTGTACATAGATGAGGCAATTATGGAAATAATAGACTGTCTTGTGGGAGTAGCTTATCATGGCAGAAACAAGCAAGATAAAGTTTGCTGATAACATGGCAATAGGCGCGGCAACTGAAGAGAAATCAAGTTTGGTTCTTAATGAAATGGAGTATTTACTAACTGGTGGTTATAATATGCACATAAACACAGTAATGGCTGGCGATCATGTGCTAATCTGCAACAGTACACTGTAAATCATCACACTAAAATTATGTCACTTATTTTCAAATGCAATCCAAATGCCATTTCTCTTTGAATGCATGCTGGTATGCAAATAAAATGGACAAAAACATGTTTTGTAATGCGCTGCCCTCAGTTGCCTGAGACGGCAGTCACGTACGTGTGTGTGTGTGTGTGTGTGTGTATGTGTGGGGGGGGGGGGGTCTAATTTTTGACAAAGGTCTTACTGGCCGAAGGCTATACTTGTGACAGCCTTTTTTGTTGTGCCTATCTGTGACTCAGCACTTCCACTATATGGTGAGTGGCAACTTTCTTTTTCACAATATTGTTGACTATAAGATGAAGTATTTTCCCAAATTTTTCACTCAAAAAAATACAGGATTGTCTTATATTCACTGATTAAGCTATTGCTGCTGGGATCAATCTCCTTACATTGTTTAATGGATTAATATAGGGGTTGTTTTACATTTGCAGATGAAGCTTTGGCTATCTAGGTTTCATACAAATTTATTTTGAATAATCCTGAAGGGTAAAGCTCCGTAAATGAGACATGCATTTGAATTGGCTTGAGACTTCCTGATATGCTGAAGTGCTTTATACAGCATTGCCCTTGCTCGAACAATCATGTGACATTTGACTTGTGGTGCTGGTGCAAGAGATTCACGAGAAACTATGAACTAGCCACTACTACAAATCTAACACTCTGCTTAAAAACTGATAATTTTATGAAGCACAGGAGTATTTGAACAGGTTTACAATAAAAGTTCTCATTAATGTATGGATACCATATACATACGTTTATTCTGCTATTTAATTAAAGGTAACATTCAAAGACGAAAATCTTGTACTTCAAAAACCATTAGTTGATTCTGAGAAGTCAGTATTTTGCAGAGTTATGAGAAACTGTAATGATTTTCCAAGTGGACTGCAAATGACAAATTCGGTCACTGGTCACATATTAGAATATTGACGAAAAATGTTACAAGCTTTACAACAAGATTATGACAATCTAATGAAATGAGCAAGAAAATTAATCCAGAATTAAATGTCTAACAAATGAAAATACATCACATTAAATTGACTGCAACTGTTATCGCAAGAATAAATTACAGCATAAAGGCCTGTTGTGGAGATAGCACCAACAGATGTCACTAGATGGTGGGACAAGTGAAAGTTTGAGGATTGGACTGAATCACTGAATCATAAGTGTGAACTTTTATTTGTGTATTAGTTACTGTTGTTAAATAAGACCTGCAGCCTAAAATATATTGCCATCCACGTTCCACTGTTGCTCAAGTACAGCATTACAGAACGCGGAGGAACAGCGACACCAGCTTATCTGAGAATTGCGATGAGTGAGGGGGGAGGGGAGTATTGAGCAGACAGCAAATTTTGTCACTTACCAAACCATGAGACTGTATATTGGGTATTTTGGCTTTTTATGAACATGTGCCATGTTTGAATTGCACTTTGCCTGAATCCATTTGTACTCAGAATCAAACTGACTTTAAAATTTGACAAATTTTCCACAATAGCATACATTTCTGCAGGAGATGCTGAAAGTCTACATTGGGGCAGACAATCTGCTTGGAAGTAACAGACACTGTAACATTCACATGTCAGTATAGAAGCGCAATCCACTGTGATGTCAGGTCCCACAGTAACTAAAATTTCAGAAATTATATATTTGTGAAAATGAAGATGTGGTTTATAAGTTTCGCACATGTCCTGTTAGGATGACGATGATGATTAAAAATAGTGATACCACACACGACTGGATAAGTAAACAAAAAATTCAATTAAGATAAAAATTAGTTAAATCTTACATCAAAAAAGTTTGTAATTCTGATTAGTCAGACTGTTAAAAAATAAAAATTTTTCTAGGAGCCTCTGTTTTTTTAAAAAAAGAAAAAAATAGGCAGCTTATATTCAGGGTTGTCTTCTTTGTCTTCTTCTTGGGTAAATATGGTATAACCCAGGGTCAAATGTTGAAATGATTGTCATCTGCACAAAGTCAACTCAGAGGTGGGTGAGAGCAACGTGGTGAATTTTGTACATGATTTGCTAAAGGGGATCTTTTCCAGGAAGGAGAAAGTCAGAGTTAAAGAAATCGTTAGACCTACTCCAAACTTAAATTTAAAAAGAGGAAGGCATGGGATGGGGTTCACCGATTTTGCTCTAACTATGCAAATACGAGAATGTAGATGCCCCTTTCAAGTTCCTACAATATTTTGCCTGAATGGTTCATAGGTTAAAGTCAAATGCTCACTAAGTATTTACGAATAGAGTATGAGAGATTTTTTAAGCCACTCTGGATGTACTGATGTCATGGTGCAGTTGTCAAGAGCACTGATTGGCAATTCATCAGCTCAGGTTCCACCCCCCCCCCCCCCCCCCTACTACATCATTTTTGCCCTCTTTATTGCACTGTTAAACAATTAATTATAAAACATTTGAACAGTTCAATTTATATATGTAAACTCACGGTATTAAATTTATTTACAATTACTGCCTTTGTACGTAAGTGGTGAAACAAAACAAGTATATGAGGAAATTTAATATGGAAGTGTATGACAAGAGTTGGACTTGAAGGAGGAATGTTCACAATGCACTTTTTTGCTTTCCATGTTTTTTATTCAGGAACAGTGATGTATGGAGTACAGGGAAATGGAAGATCTAAGACATATTAATGCATTAACAAAAAACATAGCATAAATCATGAACATATAAAGAACATACTTGAACTCAGTGCATTAGGTGACGCTAATATCGCAACAATGTTAAATTGCACGAATCATGGTGACACAGTGAAACAATCTGTTTGTTTTTGTAATATTGTATCACACTGACAAAATTTTGCATGAGCTACCGCTGCATAAACAAAAGAAGGCTACAGTAATGACATTCACAGGAAGTGAACACACTGGATGGTTAAGTATTAAAGTTTGCCAAGAGACTCATGAAGAGGTGGATAAATTTTGCTATTTTTAAAGTAGAATGGATAATGAAGGAAGAGCTAACAAAGACATTGCAGCAAGGAAAGGACAGGTGCTTCGTATAAAAATAAACAGCTACTAAAATCTAAAAATATCAATCCTGAGACGAGAAAGTATTCATGAGACGCTATGTTTGAGTGTGAAATGTGGACAATAGGGAAGACTGAAATGAAATTCTTTCACAGTTTAGGCAAGGGACACAATTTTCCTATAGGTTTCTTTATCTGTCGACTGGCAGCTTTCACCAGCACTACATGCACAAGGACCGGGAAACACCAACACTCAACACCAAGGGATGGCATGCAAATGAGTAAACTCAATATAGCCCTTAATAGTGAACTTACTCTGACTTCCTCCATGCTTCACAGTAATGAGGCCTGCATATTGCAATCCATAGTGCTGGACAGGGCAAGACTATTTTACTGTAGATGACCCATTAGTTGAACTGCAATATGTGACTTAAATATAATGCATTCTAAACACTGCCCAATAATTCCTTTGGTTGTGTTATGATAGATAGAAATCCAAAACCTCCTACATATCATAGACAGCAAAAGTTGTGACCCAGCATGCAACAGATATTCATGTTCATACATTATGAGGATTTTTATAAAATGATGCTTTGCTGGTATAATTTGATGTTCCTTATTATACAATACCTCAGCATTCATTAACTTCCTTCCCACTCAAAAAATACCATCTGCATCAATAAATAAAAAGGAAGACAAGAATTGGCCTTTAACAAAGTGAACACACTACCATACTCACTATGTTGACCAGTGCCAAAGGCCCTTTTGATAGCATTTTGACATTCTTGTGAGGTAAGTGGTACAGTTATCCTGTATGCTTGTTGCAACCTAGTGTTTTTAGCAAACCTCAATGCACAGGCCAAAAACCTGTAAGTAATATTGACACAGCTATTCATCATCAAGTTTAATGACTGACACCAAGGATACTTGCACTTCCAGCCTGTCACTTTTTCTGTAGTAAGCAAAGGACAATTGAGGTCAGTGTTAGATACGCATGTGGGATCAGACCACCACTGAACAAGTGAGCTCAAAGATGCTGGATCAATAGCATGTTATAAGCAATTTGCACGAGTGTCTTCAGATTTGACATGTCTCCATTTGGGAACTGAACACAGTTACAGAATTTCAGAGACCATTGGCAATAAGTGTTTTCCTATGACCAGCATGACATTGCAGCCCACAATGAACTACAGTGGAGTCTGCTCACAGATGGATATCACTATTTTTTATTAAGTCTAAGGCATTAGTCACCTTACGAATGAGTTGAGCAACTAGCAGAGCACCATATATATAACTCCAGTCATGGGAGAGGTTATTGTTTGACAGAGGCTACGTGAGATTTGGTTGCAGCCAATGAGACTACAGCATTGTTATTAGGAAGAACCCGTCTAATGTATACACAAGTACCACATGCCAACTGCAAAGCATCACAAAAACCATGAATTTGCAATTTAATTTAGTGAGAGCAAGAAATGATCTTCCTGCCAATCGAAAGATGATTTAGTGAAATCAACTGCACATAAAGAGCATTCCGTTCATCAATCACATTGGCTGGAAGAACTTCATCCCAATCAAGGCTTGGTTGCCACAAGCACTGTACAAACAGCTTGCACCTTTTGACTGCTGAAGGCCCCCCACATGTTGCCAAGGTTGTTTCAAGTTCGCTACACAAGTTTCAATGGAAACGCCTTACATATCCTCTACACAGTCCCACTCTCTCCCCATGCGATTTCAATATTTTTTGGAGCCATGAAGAAAGACATATGCTTCGGACAAGGGTGTGCATGCCTGGGTACAATTATGGTTCTGCAAGCAACTGCAAAAATTTTTCCCTGAAGGTTTTACTTTTTCCTATCTGTCTCACTTTCATTTGACTGTCCCTTTTACATCAAGAGTGTGCGAATTCAGAGCTGCCTATTTCAATGTTTTGAATGTTTATATGTATGTATCTTTCCAATAATGAGTTTTCATAGTTAAAATAATATTTTTTGTTGTGAACAAGAATTGTTAGAGGTATCTAAATTGAGAACCTAAATTTATGTTACAAACTGAGAACATGAATCATATTTTTAAGTTTGAATGGAGGTGCAGTACTCAATGAGATCTATGTAATGAACTGAGTCTCAAGGTTATGACTTACTCTATTGTATTCCACAAGATCATCACTGGTATCTCAGAAAATTTTTAATAGGAATATAAAAAGGAGCAGTCTAGCTTTAGATAGGCACCCTCGCAATCTGAGTTACAAGGACAACAGAAAGTCAGTTCTATTAATAGACGGGAACAGCTACATAAATGAATGAGGACTTCAAGCCATCAATGTAACTGGAATGAGGGACATCACAGTATTATCACTGATTTCACCATCTATAGCTTCTTGTACCTCATACTAAGTCTTGCTTCATCACTTTGGTATAAAACCTTCTAACAGTGAGATTACAGCCAGTAAGGTAATGCCATATTTTTCAACTGCATAATGACATCTTATTTAACTCTTTTAGGATCACATACAACTCAGTGTTGAACACTGTGAAGGTCTTTGGTATGGAAACCTGAAGACATGATTAAGGGTATCACTGAGTAGCCAAAAGAGTCACACTGTTTTCACCCATGTGAACACACATTAAAATTTTGGTGCTCTCTGAAATATTATAAAATAAAGCTCTAATAATCATGTTTGTGGTGCTTTCTTCTCTGAAATTCAACCAATAAAAATCCTAGGCCTGTTAAGAAGCCAAAGTAGTGATTTATTCCATCCATTATGTAAAACATACATATACATACACCACATCCACTGCTGAAATACGTGTAACTCTACTACACACATACAGCCTTGTTGCTCACAGATGATTAAATATGTTCCATAGCCTGGCCACTAACAAAATAATATGTAGGTGGCTGTGGTACACTGTGCATTTCATATGCTCATCTCAACATGCGTAGTTGCCAACTGATGATGTGTGTCAGCTTGTTGACCTCAGTACAAAGGCTGGTAGTAGGATACATCCAATATTTTTCAAGTATACTATTCTGGCAGATCCTTCCACACACCACACATCTATAATCAAGCCAAGACCACAGAAAGAGTCTATAAAACTTCAGCAGATAGGTTCAGTCTGCTACCATTATCCCACACACCTTGCTGTTAAAATATTGAGTGCATTGAAGAATCACCTATTTTGCTCCCCCATATGTGACTCCCGCGTAAGCTACTAATAAAGTATGAGGTCCAGAAACCAAATTAAATATTCAAAATTTCAAACCATGTACCCTATTCTAAGTTTAGGAAAATCAAAAACAACAATAGGTATTGTTAAAAACATGGCACACAGACAATGTCAAAATCTTGAAGCCAGTTTTGAGTCCATTCCTCCAGCAGTCTATCACCAGTAGTAGCTAGAGAGAGAGAGAGAGGGGGAGAGAGAGAGAGAGAGAGAGAGAGAGAGAGAGAGAGAGAGAGAGAGAGAGTTTTGCAAGGCTAGAGGACAAACTAGAAATTTAAAAAATCAACCACAGATAATGACCACTGATTGGGCTCCTTTACAGTGGACTTTACACTCTCTACAGATTGCACAATACTGTCCAAGTAGACTGATGGCAAAAAGAATTACAACACCAAAAAATAAGTAACATAGAGTAATAAAATTTTGGGAATACATTTGAATAGGTAACATATTTAAGTGATTAACATTGCAAGGTCACAGGTTAAAGTAACTGCAAGATTATCCATTGCAAATGTGAAATGCTGGTACAACAATAATCGGTGTAGCCACCAGAATGTTGAATGCAAGCATGCAAATGTACATGCATTGTGTTGTACAGGTGGTGGATGTCAGTTTGTGGGATGGAGTTCCATGCCTGTTGCACTATGTCAGTCAACACAGGGATGGTTAATTCTGTTTGTGGATGACCCTGGAGTTGTCGTCAATGTCACATACATGTTCAACTGGAGACAGATCTGGTGATTGAGCAGGCCAAGGCAACATGTCAACATTGTGTAGAGCATGTTGGGTTGCAACAGTCATACGTGAGCAAGAGTTATCCTGTTGGAAAACGCACTATGGAATGCCTTTCATGAATGGCAGTACAAGAAGTCGAATCATGTGACTGACATACAAGTATGCATTCAGGGTGTGTGGAATAACCATGAAAGTACTCCCACTTTCATACGAAATTGCACCCCAGATCATGCCTCCAGGTGCTGGTCCAGCATGTCTAGTACACAGATATGATGGTTGCAGGTTCCTAACTGACCTCCTCAGAAACAATCACTGGCATCGAGGCAGTGCCACCATAAATTAGAAAACACAACACACTTCGACCCTATCCTCCAATGAGCTCTCACTTGACACCATTGAAGTTGCACAAGGCTGTGGTTTGAGGTCAGTGCAATGCACACTAAAGGGTGTTTGGCTCAGAGCTGACCTTCACGTAACCAATTTTAAACAGTTCATTGTGTTGCTGTGATGCCAACTGCTGCTCAAATTGCTGCTGCAGATGCAGTACGATGTGCCAGAGATGTATGCTGGGACTCTAATCTGGAACCTTGCCTTCTGTGGTCTTGTAAGGTAAGTTATCCAGGCACGATTCTCAACCTGCATTCACAACTCTCAGTAAATCTGTTCTTTTTTCCAAAGTTTACAGAAGCTCTTCTACATACGTAGCTTGACTAACAGTCCTGAAAGAAAGAGTATGGTGGAGAAATGGCTTAGCTGATCCAAACTGCCCACATCTCGTGGTCGTGCGGTAGCGTTCTCGCTTCCCACGCCCGGGTTCGATTCCCGGCGGGGTCAGGGATTTTCTCTGCCTCTTGATGGCTGGGTGTTGTGTGGTGTCCTTAGGTTAGTTAGGTTTAAGTGGTTCTAAGTTCTAGGGGACTGATGACCATAGATGTTAAGTCCCATAGTGCTCAGAGCCATTTGAACCATTTTTTGGATCCAAACTGGAGAGCGGGCACTGGAGTGAAACACATAAACCAATCTCCACTGATCAGTGTCAGTGAGAGTTGCACCCATTGAGAGAGTGATGGCAGAGAACAATGCATTTTAAATGCTGAAGTGCATAATTTGCATGAAGGACAAGCATCTTCTGACAACAAGAGGCATGCCAAAGCTTGACTCCTGGAGTAGGCAGTTGCAGGCCCATTATGGCACATTACATATACTGAAGTCCCACCTGAGAAGAAACAGTTGAGGGGCTGTGTTAGTATTTCACAGAATGGATCTTCACTTAGGACATTGTGTGCTAGCAGAGACAGAGCACATTTGTAAAATGCAAGGTGTAGCAGAAATCCCTCGATGACACAGGTGATAATGAATTTAACTGATGAAAGGAGAAAATATAAAAATGCAGCAAATTAAGCAAGTGCACCATTTCCAAGTTAATAAGCATTGTAGTTAGCCAATCAGGTTGTTGAGTGTGCATATTCAAGCAGCCCACCAGAGACAGTGTCGCCCAATGTGTTCTTCGTTTGGTTTTAGGAAACCAAACAATAAAGGGAAACACAAAACTTGGACACGGAAAGGTAGTAAGTATCGAACCTGAGACAATGACTAAGCAGTCTTGTGTGCTATCATCTGTGCTATGAGAACAACTGACACTAATTGTGTTTGGTGCACCATTTGAATTTGAATGCACAACAGCCTGATTGGTTAACTTGGAAACAGTGCCAAGTATCAATTTTTTTCTGAACAATTATTTCTCAGCACAACCTACTCTGCAACACGCTTACAAGCTTTTCAAACTGTTTTGGCCACCCTCTGTAGAGGTTGCATATATAAGGGAAGCAAACTTGAGGACAATGTTATAGAAAGAGAAAATGTAGTAGGTGAATATGAGATGGGAGACATGATACTGGGGAGGGGTAATTTGACAAAGAACTGAAAGATCTAAATGGTAATAAAGCCTGTGAAATAGATGACATTCCCTCAAAATTACTGAGATCCTTGGGAGAGTCAACCATGACAAAATTATTCCACCTGGTGTGCAAAATATACAAGACATGTGAAATGCCCTCAAACCAAATTTAATTATTTCAATTCCAAGGAAGGCAGTTGCTGACAGTTGTGAATATTACTGAACCATCAGCTTAACAAGTCATTGTTGCAAACTATTGACATGAACTGTTAACACAAGAATGTAAAAACTGGCACAAGATGATATGAAGGAAGGAAGGAAAGAGAGAAGATTAAAGTTAAGCATCCTGTCGACAGTGCAGTCATTACAGACAGTGAAATTACAAAAGGAAGGGGGATGAAATCAGCCATGTCCTTTTTCAAAGCAACCATTCATGCATTTACCTGGAGCGATTTAGGGAAATCATCAATGACCTAATTCTAGATGGACAGACTGTCCTCCCGAATGTGGGTCCAGTGTGCTAAGCACTGTGCCATCTTGCTGAGCACCAACCTTGGGGAAGAGTGGCTTGAGCTCAGGAGCAATGTAGGAACACACAAGACAATACTGACACTACAAATTACCCTAGAAGATGGGTTAAAGGAAGGCAAACCTATGGTTATAGCATTCGTACATTCAGGGAAAGCTTTTGCCAGTGTTGACTGGACTGCACTCTTTAAAATTCTGAAGGTAGAAGCAACAAAATACATGGAGCCAAATGTTATTTACAACTTTTAAAGAAACTGCAACTTTAAGATTTGAGGGATATGAAAGGGAAGCCATAGTTGAGAAAAGAGTGAGACAGCATTTTAGCGTATCCCTGATGTTATTTGATCTGTGCACTGAGATAGCAGTAAAGGAAATCAAGGAGAAATTTGGAAATGGAATTTCAGTCCACGGGGAATAATTAAAAACTCCAAAGTTTGCCAATGACATTGTAATTCTCCCAAAGGCAGCAAAGGACTTGGAAACGCAGCTGAACAGTGTGTATTATGACTTGAAATGTAGTTACAAAGATAAGCATTAACAAAAGTAAAACAGTGGTATAGAGTGTAATCAAATAAGGCAATGCTGAGGGAATTAGCTTAGGAAATGAGAAATTAATGCTCTGCTTACCAGAAAATCTGTACAATGTTATCTACCAGTCATGCCTCTGACACCCGTGTCGTATGAATTGACACTATTTTGACTACTTATGGAATGAACCACCTTTGACATGTAAATACTTTTAAAATAATTTTATTTATTTAAAATTTACATTTAAAAAAATATAATTTTTTGGTTTTACAGGTGCCTTTTTAAGACATAGTTTATTCTCATTCTACACCAAGTGTTTTTATAACATAATTCTTATTATAAGTTTGTGCAGGGTTCACAGTTAATAGCAGAATGTTCTGAGCATAAAGCTTTGGTGCACTTATAATTTGACTTTTTCTATTTTTCTACCTTTCTTCTCTATACAATATGCAAATGCACATAATCTCTTCTTAGCTGGAGGTTTCGCTGCCCTTCCTGGGTATGGTGCTACTAATGAATTCATTGACTTCTTTATCCCTGCCAGTTGCTTTCCTAATTTAATGATGAAAGTCCAGTGTCTCTCTCCTTTTAAAATAAAAAAAAATAATTGCAACAAGCATCCTCCAAATCATGTTGGCTTTCATTGCAATTACATCAACCATGACGAGGATCACATCTTCTGGGCCATGATGTGAACGCCACCTTTGGGACATTGTACGTCGCCATACTTCTGATGACAATACCGTTGCTTGGTCAATAAGAGTGCTAAAGGTAGTAGCAACTTTGTTCTTGTTAGGCACACAAGAAAACCAAATAAGATACAGTGTACTTCACATCCTTTAGGTGTAATAAAAATCAACACGCAATTCACGTTTTTTTTCTTCTTTTTTTTGTTGCTAGAACTGAATAGTCTATTCACAACAAATAATGAGTTGAATCAAGAGATATAAAACAGTTATCACATGTGATATATGTCCAGACGTTTCAAGTTCAATCACTAGGGTTTTCACAACATTCTCTCCAAGTCACACGGCTCTGATTTCTTCCTCCTTTCCCAAATACTTTCATTTTCCAGCAGTAGCTTGTTCAACTGTCACAATTTGCATAGAACTTTATACCATAACTACCTGGTTTTGATGGCACGTATTCTCGAAATGGACAGCAACCTCTAAATGTGACCAACTGTACATCCATGGTCATGCAGCATCCTTGAATTTAAGCATCCCTCAGGGTAGTTTCCCACATCCCAAAAGCTTCTCTGATTCCTGTTTGTCACTTGACCCTTGTTCACATCAGGCTGCTGCAGTGTCAAAGTGCAGCACCCTTGTTGGTCCACATTCACAGTTTTGTAAAGCACGCTGTTACACTGTTGTGACCTCTGTAGCCATGTTACATTTAAATGTTTGAGGTTTTTGGATAATGGAAGACATGCAGTGGGATATGCACCACTAGTCCAACTCTCAGTTTCCAGCACTGAATCACCAATGTAAACATGTCCACTGGGATGCTCCAGCATCATATCGATATTATTAAAGAAATTTTACGTATCACTAAGCTCATGGAGGACAATGTGGCAGTCATCATCTGTTGGCACATTGTACAGCCATATCCCCCTCATTGTCTCATACAAACCTCAACAACCCTCTCTCTCTCTCTCTCTCTCTCTCTCTCTCTCTCTCCCTCTCTCTCTCTCACACACACACACACACACACACACACACACACACACACACACACACACACACACGCACACACAAAATTCAATACAATATACTACAATACAAACTCTAGTGGCAACACTCCCAGTACGAGTCAAAATGAAATAAATCTGTGTTCCCCACACTGATCATTTAGGCCCACATGTGTATCATCCCTTTGTAACCTTAATCATTTATTGCTAACATACTGCTTTGCACATCATTCAAGTTTGCATGAATTTAGCCCTTTTTGCATGGGTGTTTCCTGTTTCACAAACAGTATTGTAGATAACAGATGGGCATGGTTCCCCTAGCCCAGTTTACCACAGTACTTGATCTTACAACGAAACTATATATGAAATTATAAACATAAGAATGTACAGAGTGTACAAAGCTGTAAAAGTAAATCTACATAGAGATTTTAAAAATATCACCACAATGCTTGCATAGATTCAAATACATATGGCAGATAGTTAAGAGACAGTGCAAAAATCAATATACTTACATAAATATTTCATCCTTTTCATCAATGCTATCCAAAGGATCATTGACAGTGTAAAACTTATGGAAATGGTGGCTCTGAATTTCAGCCACAATTAAGTGTTCTGTTTTAATTCTAGTCATACTACTGAATGCAGTTAACAATGTTTGTATAGTACCCTTCCGTATCATGTTTAATCGGTATTTACATATCTTGCTTGTAGTATCATGTGGCACAAATGTAACCTAGAAAAAATACAATCATGTTAGAATTTTAATTTTTATTAGAGCAATTTACATCCCTACACAGGAATATATTCATTACAAATTAAATAGCCACTTCATTTATTTTATATTATGTCCTGGAAGGACAAGTACACATGCTTTATACCAATAAATTAATATGTGCACTCTTAAAACTACCACTTAAGTGCAATTATTGAAGGGTAAAATATTACTGAAAATAAAAGCAGTTGAGTGTGACTTTGTATTTCTAAAAGAAATTTTAAAAAGGAAACAGCATGTGGACAAAATATATGCATCTTTCATAAGTTTTTTAGCACACTGGACTCACATTCGGGAGGACAACGGTTCAATCCGACGTCTGGCCATCCTGATTTAGGTTTTCTGTGATTTCCCTAAATCGCTCCAGGCAAAGGCCAGGATGATTCCTTTGAAAGAGTACTTCCTTCCTCATCCTTCCCTAATCTGATGAGACTGAAGACCTTGCTGTCTGGTCTCCTCCCCAGCAACAACCCAACCCCATCCTTCATAAGTTTATACAAAGTACAAATTTCTAGATGACATTTCCTAACTATCTATACCTGTGATTTTATCGACTAACAATTATTCAAAAGTTTTCAGTATTCATTTTGCAAAAACTTATTTCTGCCCTGCTCAGCATCTCAAAGAACTTCCATATTATGCAGTCCGTAATAATTTATTCAGTTACATACTTGGTTAAGTTATCACATGATCATAATTCAACAGCTGCAATAAGGGGGAAGAAAGTGGCCGCAGAGAGGAAAGAAAAAAGTTTGAGTGTGGCATAATGAATTGAAGTTGGAGAGGCAAGGAAGACAGAGGTGATGGTGGGTGTGACATGGCAGCTAGGCTACTGAAATCTGAGGCAAGGAGGCTTGTGGGATAGAAGTATGCAGCTCCCATTTACATTATTCAGTGACACATTGGGGAGGGGGAAACCTGGATGAAATGAGTGCTGAAACAGGCACTGAATGAGAGCCTTTTTCACTCAGTATGTTCTATCCCTGGATAAAATTTTGCTGTTGGCCGTAGTTTGGCAGTGATAATTCATTTCTGTGAATATCTGATTGGTGGTCATATCCACACTATGCAGAAGTTATAGCAGAGTTGGTGTTATGTCACAATCACTTTTATATATGGCCTTTCATCTGATACAGCAGAATATCCCTGTGATTGAACTGGAATAGGATGTGCTAGGTGGCTGCACACGACAGGTTTACATCTCCATCCAATTGTGACCCTCTCTAATGCCCACTCAACCACTCCCTGGTTATCTATCAGAATTTTCTTAGGTTCAACTTATCCTCACCTTTGTTTTTAGGTCGAATGCAAACCTCTCAGCAAATGAAAGAGAAGCCAATTCAGTTTAGCTGACAACAGGCAATGCATCTGCACTGACAATCAATCCTCTTACTTAGTATGAAAGAGGTCTTACTAACAAGGGAACCTCCCCATCGCACCCCCCTCAGATTTAGTTATAAGTTGGCATAGTGAATAGGGATTGAAAAAACTGAACATAGATTAATCAAGAAAACAGGAAGAAATTGTGTGGAACTTTGAAAAAAAATAAGCAAAATATACAAACTGAGTAGTCCATGCGCAGATAGGCAACATTAAGGAGAATCTGAGCTGAGTAGCGCCGTAATCCCGTGGTTAGCGCGAGCAGCTGCGGAATGAGAGGTCCTTGGTTCAAGTCTTCCCTCCAGTGAAAAGTTTAATTTTTTTATTTTCAGACAGTTATCAAAGTTCAGGCACTCACACATCACCAACTTCACTCTCCAAAATTCCAGGACATGTTCATATTTGCTTGGACATATGCAGGATTTGACAGTCTACACACGGAAAAATTTGAAAACGTTAAAAACATATGTTTTGACAGAGCACAGAGAAAACCGTGCGACTGTGAAACTATTGCATTCATTTGTTGCAGTTTATGTGACAAACTCTTATGTTTCCAACACTTTTTTGAGAGTAATTATCACATCCACAACAAGAAAACCTAAATCAGGCAAGGTAGAAGAATCTTTTTACTCAATCGCCAAGTGTACAAGTTAGGTGGGTCGACAACATATTCCTCTCACATGTGACGCACGTGCCGTCACCAGTGTCGTATAGAATATATCAGAAGTGTTTTCCTGTGAAGGAATTGGTTGACCTATGACCTTCTGATCAAATGTTTTTGGTTCCCATGGGACAGGCCCATCCTTTCATCTACTGATCATACGGTTTTACGGTGCGGTCGTAAAACACAGACACTAAACTTATTACAGTGAACAGAGACATCAATGAATGAACGGACAGATCATAACTTTGCAAAAATAAAAAAAGTAAAACTTTTCACTCGAGGGAAGACTTGAACCAAGGACCTCTCGTTCCGCAGCTGCTCACGCTAACCATGGGACCACGGCGCTCCTCAACTCAGACTTTCCTTGATGTTGCCTATCTTGCGCATGGACTACTCAGTTTGTATATTTTGCTTATTTTTTTTTCTTCATAGTTCCAAACAACTTCTTCCTGTTTTTCAAGGCCTACCCACTGTGCCAACTTATAACTAAATCTGAGGGTGGTGCGATGGGTAGGTTCCCTTGTAAGGACTTCATTGACAGAAATTACCTTCCAAACCTGGGCCACAAATAGATCTGCCATGCCGTCCACACACATGCTTCTAATACCCCAGCCACAACCACGAACCAGGTGCATAGAAATGGAGCCCCCCCCCCCCCCCCAATTTTACTCATTGTCACCCGACATCCCCCACCAGCACTTCAACAATATTGCATTGCATCCTGACATTTGGGAAGAAACTTCTCCCAATACTTCACACCTCTTCAAAATTGATATTCCACTGTCCACCCAATCTGCAAAATTTCTTGGTGTGTCCCTGCAGCATATCTCTCCCAAAACCTTGCCACATGGGTTGTACCGCTGTGAAAGATCCAAGTACAAGAACTGTCTTCTTCCTCCACACTGGGCATCACACTCCACTACTAACACAAGCACAGCCTATCCTATTAGAGCCATAGGCATATATGAAACCAGTCGTGTCACACAGCGAATCTCCTAAGACTTCTGCACAGTCTTCAACGTGAGCACGGCCAACAACTAGCTGCCCACCCACATAAATAGGCACTATCAAACTGAGGTAAAGAGCGAAGAGAAAATACTGACAAGCACAAGCTCAACTTTGTTGGCTGCTTCACAACCCTGGCTGGCTCGACCATTCCAAACTATATTGGCTTTCCAGAATAACGGAGATGGGAATTGTCCTTAGAACAAACTCATCCACACCACAGTCCACCTGGCCTCATTATCCACTACCCATATTCTAAAACCATCTGAACCCCTGTCCCCATATCTACCACTTTAATCCATTGTTCTAAACTCACATGGGTCTGCCTCTTCCTTTGCTCTATTCCAGCTCTCTTTCTATCCCACTTCTTCAATTCACCAAGCAGCTTTCTCTTCCAGAGTGGTCTCACTAGTAACACATTTCAATCTCATTCCCTTGCTGCATCTCCCTCCCAGCCATCAGCTTCCCAACCCTCCACCCCTACCTTCCCCTCACTGCGTTCTTGCTCATCTCACCCATTTCAGCTGACACAATACTCAAACCAATCAGCCTGCAGTGCCACAACACTATAAGTGTGTGTGTGTGTGTGTGTGTGTGTGTGTGTGTGTGTGTGTGTGTGTGTGCGCGCGCGCGCAGAAGTACATTTTTCAAAAGCTTGGTAGAGTTTTCAATCTTGCTTATGTTCCTGTTAACAGTTCAATGCCTCAAATGTACAGCAAGGAGCTACCTCTACACCTCTTATTATTTGTATTCTAACTTCAGTGGTACTCCTGCATTTTCAGCTTAAACAATGGATGATTGACCAAAAAAATTCACATGTTACAATAAATGTGAAATAGAAGCAAATTCTGCCTCAAAATACAAAATTACTTAATCGCTATTTTATAGCGGCTTGTATCCAGGTGAACTATTTTATCAGATGCAGGCTGAAATAACTATTTTCTGCATATAAATATAAAAAATGTGACCCATTTCCAATTACTGGTATTGTACTGGCAAAGCTCAATTTGGAATGTGTGTAAGAACCCGTTTGCAAAATAAAAAGTGTACAAATGAAATGACGGATCAAAGTGCTCAGTGATTTGGTGCCATGCTGACTGTGGGCAGTTGAATGGTCTAGTTAAAATACATGCTGCATAATGCAACACAGTACTCAGCAGTGGAACCTGGCATTTTATAACAAAGGAGTGTGTGTGTGTGTGTGTGTGTGTGTGTGTGTGTGTGTGTGTGTGTGTGTGTGTGTGTGTCTTTGGTAGCTAAAGTTCAAGAGATGGTACAATGCAGACACTTTTAACAAGGAAAATTAGTTGGAAGATCTTTCAAATTATGGTTGCATCGAATATTGTTAGAGGCCGGGCCAGGACTACGCCATTAGGAATACTCTATTAACCTAAACAAGTCAGTGTGCAGCAGCCACCCCTGAATGCTTTATGTTGTGCATTGATCATTTTCTTTTCTTACTTTGAAATAAGTGAAGCAGTTAATCCTGGTCCATCAAGGATTTTGATTATGATGCTTACAACACCAGAAGCAACTGGCGATCTCTGTGACTCAATATGTCAGTTCTGCTATAGGGCACTCCCCTGAGAAATGGAGGTGGAGCTTGTTCCCTCGTACCTTTCCTCTCCCCTGTGGCAGACAAATTCTAGTGCATTTACACTCACGGCCAACAGCCACAATAGCCTACAGTGCCCGCACTCTGTGCTATAGGGATTGGGTAACAAAATCTGTAACTTTTTTTACTGTGCCGATATTCTTCCCCTAACATTAAAAGAGAGTTATCACATCTTCAATTCTACTTCTACTCTAAGTGTCTTGTCTGTTCTATCTGTAGCACTGTCAAACATGGGTTGCCCATGAAAGGTCGAAATTAATAATCTATAGATTCTGTAATCATCAAACTGGGTGAGAAAAGACAAACAATTTCCAGAAACATTTTAAATCAGAAATGCATAGAGTTCACCCACACGAAAATGCTGCTCCTTTACAACAGGACAAATTATTTTTGAGAGTGTAAATCCAGCCAAACGAAGAAAACTAAGAATATTTTGAAAGAAAAAGGTGTTGAGGTTCTTGCAAAAGTGAACGTTCTAGTCAAAATGTTCCAAATCAAACACTTTTTTTTTTTTAAACAGTCAGTTTCAGAGAATTAAAGATCAGTTTGTCTTCACTCAAGTAACATTACAACCTTACAAATTTGTGTGTCTAATCATTTACTAACAAAAAAATAGATGAGAATTTCAACAAAAATAAATGCAAATTTAAATTATTTTTAAATAAGTGACTGAGTGCTGTTTTCCACATTGTCATCTAATATTCCCAGTTTTGTGTACTAAAACAATTCCTAATTTTCCACAGTAGTATGCATAATTTTCAAACAGGACCAAATTCTTTTCTACTATATGACTTACCTCAATTACCCGTTCTCTTCTGATAGGTAGAGGCAGAGACAAATAGCAAAATGGATCGAATGTTATTGAAACCTTCGAACATTCTGGGCAGACAACAGTAGATTTTAACAGCCCGTGGAACACATCAACAATAATGGAATCATTTCGTCTACGATAATTTTTCCACGACTCTTCTGCAACTTCCTGTGAAAACACAGAGAGGGTGGTGCTTATAACTATGGTGACACTTAATGAGTGCATAAAAAAATGTGTACTATCCTCACACTACAGCACTTTTTTCTGGTCAATGATTGTTCTAACACAAAGATTCCAAATTCAGATAACACATACTTAGTTTAGTCCTACATAATTCTTGGAAAATATGATATGGTTAGCATTTACAATTTAACATAATCTATTTCTTCTAATCACTTCCGCAAAATTAAAATCTCAAGCAACATAATTTGATGACAATAAATGTTCTGGAAAGACATCAGATATACAACAATATGTAAACAGAAAACATTACTGCATAACTGTTTATTATTATAAAATTATGTTAAAATATTACTGTATAGTTAATACTTTACATCAGAACAAACTGCTCAATCAGTCTAATGAAAGTCTGAGTAAATTGCTAGGAGACCAAAATACTCATGACATATACTTTGGCTTATATATTTCTCCCACACTTCAAGTTTTCTTTACGTGTATCATTATTTTTTTCACTGGAAAATTTGTTATCTCAGAACCATAACTCTAAAGATGTGATGGCTAAACTTCATAAAACATTTTACAACAGGAATATGCTGTATCCTGTAACGAAATCTTGGCAGTAAATCAGACTGTAGATTCAAATTAGCACAATTAAAAAGACTGCTGTTTGTATCTATGAATTATCATTGCAAGAAAACCAAACTAACAGTGAAAATCATATACAGGGTAATACTACAACATATAAGGGAATAGTACAGGTGAAACTATCATATTGTTTGCATGCAATAACCATCTTTTTGTACAGTGAAACCCCACTTTTACACTTTTCAAGGGAATTTATAAAAAAATGGTGTAAAATGCGAGAAAATGTAAAATGTGGGAAATAACATTTTAAGCTGTAAAAGCTATGTCTAGTATAACCTCTTGCATTTTATGTATGTGCACTTAATAGGCATCAAAATACTCATATCAGAGACTTGAATATTATCTAACAATGGTTTATTATCTAATAAAAACTTCTGATATTATGGGAACCGATAACTGGGAAGCAGAAACGTTTTGACTGAATTTCATATGCCATTATTGACGTTATTGGAATGCCTGCAGCTGTCATTCATTATTTAAATAATGAAACACTGCATCAGTCACATATTTTTTTGTGCTTAGCACAGTGTGTTTCAAGATTTTTTTTCTTGATATCGTCGTCTTTTTGAGGTTATCCTGTAATGTGCTTCCTCAGTTATGTAGATAAACACACACACACACACACACACACACACACACACACACACACACACACACACACACAGTTTTTTGTGTAACATCACAAAAAATACGTACTGAAAAATTGCAATTAACAATGAGAATAAATACTTGAAACACGTTCTGCTCACCATGAGAACATACGAATTAGCACGGTGTTTAAACTGAAAACATTTAAGCAATGCAAAGTGAATGAAAGTATCGACTAGTGCTACAAGTGGCCAAAAGCCGAAACACACTACATGTGGTTTGACAGAAATGTGATGACGATTACAACAATCATAAAACTGCGCATGTGCTGTAGAGACAGTTTGGAAATGGTTGTGATTGGTCATGATACCTTTATTCATACAAACCTAGTTACTCCTGTCAGCCACCATGCAGAGTAGATTGGTAGCGGCAGGAGATACAGAACAAATTCTTCCCACTTTTACACACTTAACAGTTTAAATCCACTAAGTAGAGCACCCTGGCATCAAGAAACTTAACTACATAATGTTTGTAAACACTACTTGTCGGCCAGCATCATTCCCCATAAAGCGTACTGCAGGAAAATTATAAATATGTTGACACGAAATTGGGTGTGAATTAACAATGTGGACATAGGAAATTTGACAGGAGTGATAAAAAATGTCGTAAATGGCGGGAAAACATTAATTCCAGGAACGTAAAAGTGGGGTTATACTGTAGTACAATTTCAAATCTCAATGAATTTTATGTATAAATTCACACATAAAACAAGTGGTACAATCAAAATAGCTACCATTGCAGACAACAGCGAACAAAAATACACTGATAAGTGCCTTGAACAAAAACAAAACTTTTAGAGGAAAAGTAAACACTCATAGGAGCAGTTTCTCTCCAGCCTCAATGAATTCCTTCCTATTAACCATTAAATAATGCACATTCCTAGTGTTTCTTTTGTTACAATCTGCTACTTCTACCTTACACACCATTATTTATCTGTGGTTCCTCACAGAGTAATCCAGTTATTTTAAATTCAGAGGCCTTGGAGACAATATGACCTGTTGACCCCTATCAGCCTCATAATTGCTTAAAAAACAGAATATAAATTATGTCTGTAGTCTGTCAAAATGAGCTAATAAGCCATGAACAATGTATTCATTCTTGTAGCCAAATTAAAGATTACAAACACTTTCTGTTTTAAGAACAGCAGATAGAATCAGCTGGAAAGTGAAGTCATAGGGTGCAAGATCAAATGTTTTTACCAATAACGCATCATAATCTATTTTCTGTAAATTGTACTTAATGCATCTTCTCTGGCAAAAATCTATTTTCTGCAAATTGTAATAAATGCATCTTCTCTGGCAAAAAGAGTTTGTTTTCTTTTTGTATGAGTATTGTGCATATTCGGAAAAAAGGTTGTGCAAGAAATCTGTTTCTTCACTGAATAGTTCATATTGTCAGAACAAGTTCCCATAAATGGAAATTTTTCACATTTGTCTGCAGATGTACATACATTTTTGATAGTTTGAAAGTACACATTTCTGAACGTGTTATATAGACATGTGTAATGCTCAGTTTTCTTAAGAGTGAAATAAATCATCTGGATTATCAACATCAAAAAAACTTTTGTTTATATTATTCTTTAGCTTCTCCCAGAGTGTTCATTGGCATAACCATCCATGAAGCAGCAGATCACCTGTGTACTGTTCTATCAACTTTTATTAAGATTGGCAAGACTGCAGTCTTACTTTACTGCAAAGAATCCCATCTCCCTTAAATGTCTGTTGAGAGTAATAACACTGTTGCACTTCAGAGCTTCCTATTTAAGTATGTCTCTCCATACAGAAAATGTGTTTCTCCAGCACTGTTCTATTTCAAATCACTCACGAGTTTTATATTTACATAATCCTCATTACAGAATGTCAGCATTTTCTGAAAAATAAGTATGTTAGACTCACCACAGTACCTTTTTATAGGCTGGCCCACACAATGCTTATTTAGATGAGCAGGCAAAAGACACGTATGTAGTATAAACTGTCCAGTAAATAATTCTGCACGCTGCCTGTCTTACCACTGAATGTACTGTGTTCTCAAAGTTAAGAAAGCCTTCGGCTTCAATTCTAACAAATTCAGTGTAGTTTGTGACAACATTCTTCATTTTTCAATAAACTTCTCACAGTGTAATCATTCTACATATAAATTATTTCTCAAGCCAAAGGCTGGTTTTAATGCCACAGTGGTTAACTATGCATGGGCCTATTGAAGGTGATATGCTGCTGACATCCTCAGGCCTTTCAACTGACTTACTCAAGCAGTTACAGAGGACTCTGCAGTTAACATGGACTCCAAACTATGGAACTTAGCCATTTTTTCCATATTAACAAATTATTCCCATTAGTGAAAGAAGCAATAAAAATTATGTGGACCAAATGAGGAGTGAACCTCAGATCATACTAGCATTAAATTCAACAGAGTGGTACTTTTGTTGTATAGGCCTGTCACTTACTTCACAAGTAATAATTAGAAACTTCTGTCATCATTACACACAATGGTATAATTACCACACTAATCTGAACAACTTCCAAATTATAGTAGATATTTACTGTGTAACAATATTAAATTAAACATACTCACTTTATCTGGACGTTCATCAGCATCGCGTAGCTCAATGTATGGCTTCTGTCTAATTCGATTTAGATCCTCATGCAATCCATCCAATAAAAAGGTTAACAATTCTTGGGAGTCATGCTGTTGATATCCTGAGAATTGTGGAGCAAATTTTCCTACCTGGTGCTGCAGTTAAATGAAAAAGAAAAATTATGTATGTGACGCACAAATATCATGTAAAAATTTAATAGGCACCCAAGGCCCTTCATATACTACAGTATGAAAATGTTACTGGTTTTGAAACTACGACTCATGTTAGAACTGGACCTGAAATTTACTGCAAAGCATATCATCAAAACAAGTTCCATGGAACAGAAAAAGTGAAGTCGTTACTGCCTGTACAAACACTCATCAGATGAGCATTAAAACATTTCACACAAAAGGTTGATCTTTTTGTGCGCGTTACACTTTACGATAAGTCCCACAAATGTGCCAGTAAAATTTTTAACAATGACATAAATGACTGATCTTCTGGGCTTGAAATTCTTTTAAATGGTCATCCTCAAAGAGTTGATTTTTAAATGGGAGTCAAACATTCTAAGATTTAAGAAATTCTTCATACACACTCACACATAGTTCATCTTGTGTAAAAGAAAATTTACTTTGGAAGTAACACTTTTCAAACAACCATTCGCGATATTTTCCTGCGACCTGTTAGAAATAGTTTCTTTTCAGCAGCAGCCAAAGGGCACCAGATAATGGGTGTCACCGCGCTTATGCAGCTATGATGATGCAAGAAACCCGTATGTTCATACATGTAAAACATTTAAAGATCTTACATTACGTCATAAAAGAAACAAGATATTAGAGGATATTCCAAGAGCATCGGAATTTCGTGAACCATACTAAAATGCATAATTCAGCTTAAAGTGCACATTTGTATGTACAGCTTTGGATGTAAATTTTCTTGTAGTACCAGTACTGTATTATCTCATGTTTGGTTCTTTATTATGGCATAATGCCATATGTGATAGGAGATGAAAATATGCACTCAGAATGCAGTGAACACTTGAAACTAGCCAATAGTGTGGCATTAAACACTTTGTTTCAAATAAACTGACTGCCTTAGTGGAAAACATTAATAAAAGCCAATTTTTTTCGGTAAACCAACAAAAAATAATTTGGGTGTGCAAGACAATTAATGCTTGACTGTCAGAAAAGTGGAAATAAAATAAAATCTGGAACTAATGACATATTTTAGCATTCCATAATTATGTGAATGTATTTTAATTCACCAAACAGCTCACAGTGACAGAAATTCGTGTTTTTTTCATTTGACGTGAGAGTAATAAATAAAGAGAAAACAGCAAAATCACAAAACAAACAGGGGTCATGTGGAGACTGACTAACCCCCACTACAACTCAGACTGGTATGTGCATCAGCCCCAAATCTACGATATTTTCAAACCGGAGCAATACTACATAGTGGCTTAACTTCACTAACCCTGCCACAATCACCAGTTTAGTTATCCCACGTTAGGAAGGCTACCGTCACCAACATTTTCAAAAGCCATATGATGATGCCGACCCTGTAGAGAAATGGGAAAATGCAAGGCAGATGATGATGATGAAGAAGAAGAAGAAGAAGAAGAAGTTGGTACATCTTTCAAATAACAAGTGTTAGAATTACTCCTCTTCGACAGACAGCAACTGAATTTACTGTTATAGCATTTTTCACTTATTATTAAGTGATTCTCAGCAAATCGATTTTCCCTTGAATACAGAAAATTATATTTAGTTCTGCACAGCAAATAGAAAACCACCAATGATAAATGTAGCATGAATATGAGTCGATGAATTGGTCACAATGTACCAGGGTTTTTGCTATACATGTTTATGAAAATTTGAATAGGAAGAAACATATTAATGAACTGCTTGTGCAGTTAAGTTGATCAGTGTTTTGCTTTTCTCATAACTGGTAGTTTCAGAAACAAATGAAGATCTCAATGTAATTTACATATTACTGTTTATTAATTACTTATTCTAAATTTTCCTAGGAGAACACATCAGTCATAAAGCACCAACTGCACATAATAATATGTGATATTTAGACACGGGTCATCTCATAACAGATGTCCCTTCAAGAATTTAGGTATTCTAACTGTGCTTTCACAATATATTCATTTATGAATTTCATCATAAATAATCCAACAAAATTTGTGCAGGTTAGTGATGTTCACAGTTAGATGGAAAAAAATGACCATTAGTCATCACTAAAGCTGTCAGTGGCTCAGATATGTGTTCAATATACAGCCATGGAATCCACTGATCATTTTCACAGTAATATGAAATGACAGGTAGTAAAGTAGGAAGTAAAGTAAATTTTATGCCCTGTCTCAGATGGACAGCCAAAGCAGAAACCTGGAGAGAACTTTACAAGAATATAACAAAGACTTCCAAGAAGTAGGATTAGTAAAACCTGGTGCAAGCATGGAACACGTTACCGATGTTAACCTGCAGCAGGGAAAAATGGAAGGTGGAAGGTGAAAAGGAATATGTTGTGTGCCTAGCTGTTACCAACGACATCACAAGAAATGGGGTGCAAAATTGCTTCGAAAGGCTGAAAAACTTTTTAGAAGTTAATAAATCTTGTAACACAGTAGTTACAACACTACCTAATAGGTATGACCTAATGTATAATTCGTGTGTCAACAATGAGATCTGAAAAACAAACATCAAAATGAAACAGTTGTGCGTTTCATTTGGAAAATGTAGAGTAGTTGATATAGGTAAATTGGACAGATGGCTTCATACCAAACAAAGGTTGCACCTAAATTTCGAAGGCAAAAATCTTGTGTGACAAAATAAGAGAAATTATCGCAGAAAAAGGTGACTTAAACAAAATTCTAAATATCAGAGGTATTAAGAATGTTTTTTAAGAGTAAATGGTAGCATAGACCTACATCCAAACCTCCCTGAACAAGAAAATATTGGCTTAACAGCTAATGGTCTTCTGTAAATTATTTTATGTGATGTAGCTGATACTTAGTAGCTTAAGCTAAAACGATGCATTAGTGTCTAGTGACAACTGTAGTGAAGCACTTCATATAGGTAGCTGTGCTTTTGTAAAAAATTCTAACCGTGTTCCACCAAAACATTCAGTGTATCAAAAACAAAGCGCAGCAGGCTGAAGTCAAGTTGCAAACCCTAAAAAGCTCTGTTATATACATCACTGAGCACTGGTGCAAGGAAAGTGAAATTGCCTATGTAACTTTACCCTCATATATACTAGCACCTTCTTATTGTGTAGAGTTTCAATCAAAGGGGGAGGGTTATGTATTTATATTAAGAATGAAGTCCAATACAAGGTTGGAAGTGACATTGTCTCTTTTGTTGAAGAAAAACACCTCGAAGTATCAGCAATAGAGCTGTCATCTCAAAATGTTCCCAAAAACCTTGTCATATTATGTGTATATTGTTCTCCTAGTGGCGATTTTGATATACACTGTGCAAAACTAACACAGAGTTTAGAACAGGCATCAAATAGTAAAAGTAACATCCTGCTATGTGGAGATCTTAAACACAGCAAAAATATATAATCTTACTAATGCTTTTCTGAACACTTTATGTAGCTTTGGAATGACATCACTAGTCAGCATTGCAACAAGGATAATGACACACTCAGCCTCTACTATTGATCATGAAACCACTGATATTGGCTCAGAAAACAGTGACTTAGTACTAAAGAATCTGGGACTTTCAGATCATCTTTGTCAATTTGCAAAAATAAGTGTTCCTATGGGAAAAGCAACCAAGTTACATGGATACAAAAGAATCTACTCCAAATCAGCCATGCAAAATTTTACTGCACAGTTAAGTCGCAACACCTGGGATGATGTATATGCACAAACAGATTTGAACATTTGAAGTCCTACTTCCTGTTGGACCACAGAGCAAAACAAAATGGATTACCTGTGGGATTACAAAATCTGCCCAAACCTTCAGACAGCTCAGCTCTGTAAATAATACATGCAGTGACCCTGGTTTTGTAAGCTATTACCAAAAAAAAAATTACAGAAAGGTACTTCAGGCAGCTAAAACGTCAGCTAATAACAAACTGATAAGAAATGCAAATAACAAAAGTAAAGCTGCTTGGACTTTGAGTGTGTCCTTTTTTTGTTTCCAGTCTCACATTTAACCAAACATTAAAATCAAGAAATCAGGCAATACAATCAGTGATCAACTTCATAAATTCATACTTCACCAGTATTGCAAAAGACCTGAGGAGCAAATTTCCAAAAAGATCTGATATTCCAGTGCAAAATTACATTAAAAAAAAAAAAAAAAGATAGTTCTGCTCCCCACTACTGAGAGAGAAGTAAGAAGTACCAAAAAACAATTAAAAAACAAACTCTCAACAGGACGGGATGAAGAGTGCATAGACAGCATTAAAGCGCCTTTAACTGACATCGTTAACGGGTCTTTTAAGACTGGCCACTTCCCAGGCTACCTGAAACTAGCTAAAATCATACCTCTTCACAAAAACGATGATGTTGAAAACAGAAAATTACAGGCCAATTGCTTTACTTCCAGTATTTTCCAAAATAGTGGAGACTTTAATGAAAAATAGGCATATGAGTTACTTAAATAAATACAATCTCCTCTGTTAACAACACCATGGCTTCAGGCCGGGCAGAAGCACTGAAACCGAAATAGCTCAGTTTACAAAAAAAATTTCTTGTATCACTAGACAAGGACAGTTACGTAACTGGAATTTTCTTAGATCTATCAAACGCCTTCGATACCGTAAATCACAACATTCTTCTACACAAGTTGGAGTATCTGGGAATTAGGGGAGTGGTAAATAAATGGTTCCAATCATCCCTAAACAACAGAGTGGACAGAGTAGAAAATGCAGGAGTTCCACAAGGAAGTGGTCTGGGTCCAATATTGTTCTTGATTTATATTAATGGTTTCCCACAATGTGTGGAGCATGGAGGAAAAGTACTTTTTGCTGATAACAGTAGTATACTGATTACCAGCAAGACACCTGGCCTGCTATTGGAAAAAAACCAATGAAGTACAAGCAGATGTTTACAAATGGTCTACAGAGAACAGAGCAACTCTCAACATTAAGAAAACAAACAGCATGTACTTTAGAATAAACAAGAAGTACAAGTCCATAAATTTAAAACTACACAACACTTCAATAACAGCTGTAACTAACACTAAATTCCTAGGTCTGTACATCAACAGCCAACTAAAATGGAATGAACAAATCATGATTATCTCAAAGAGAGTCTTCACAGTATGCTACGTGCTTCGAGTTCTTGCATCACTATGCAGTGACACCTGTGTAAGGTCAGCTTACCTTGGTTATGTGCATGCCATCCTTAGCTACGGAATAATCTTTTGGGGAAATAGTACCCAGAATCTACAAACAGTTTTCAGATTACAAAAGAGAGCTGTAAGAATAATGACAAAATGCAATAAATGGGCTCATTGCAGAGAATTATTTAAAAACCTGGGCATTCTGACTGTTCCTAGTGAGTTTATTTTTCAGACCATAATGTATATCAGAAAAAATCTTGACAATTATAGCTTGAATAACACTATTCATGATCATTTGAGTCATTGCCTCCATTTAGATAAAAAGAATAAGCTGAAAGTACAGAACAGTCTTGATTATTGAGCTGCCACAGAATATATAAGAAGTATGTACTCTTTTAACAAAAACTGTAAACCTGTTTTTGGAAGAACATTGTTTCTACACTTAAATGAAAACCGAAGAATTGATGGGAACACCACGCTTAAGTTATATCTGACATTTTCGTTTCTCTCTCGTTCATGTATTATGTATTTATGGCTATGTATTTATGTCTGCTAGTTCCATATCAACACACATAGTATATTTATTTTCACAATATAAATTATCTTTTTTATTTATGTAATATGTATGCAGGGCTTTGTATTTATGTATTTCAGTTCTACATCAAAATACCTATGCTTATTAAGTAATGTAAAATGGCACTTGTTAAGAAAATATTTAGACTTCATACCATAAGTTGTACATTCACTTACAACAGCCATACAATGTATATTGTCTAAGAAGAAATAAATAAATAAATAAATAAATAAATAAACAACCTAGTAACAGTTGACCAAATGATTCGTCTGTACTCTTGTAATAATGCAATGTGTGTGCATTACATGATCAGATGCATAGTTAGAAGGTGGTCTGTATAAGTTTGGGTTGATTATATATATAAACACAAACCCGCGCGTGCGTAATGTTCTCTTCATGGCAGTTGTTCTACATTCTAATCAAGCAAATGTTATGTTAATAGTAATTAATAATAGCATAATACTATAATTTAGCTAAGTTTTCATCATATCTCTTGTACACACAAAAAATACTTACTTTGAAGTTATGTGGTACTGTGTAAGCATTATGCCCACTCCAGATTGTTTTTATCAAATCTCCAAATGCAACTGCAATTTCTCCCCTCATTCCAAGTGGATTATCTGTATTCAACTCCTTTTGGTATACATCGTTCAAAAAGTACAGTGTTATAGGGGGACAATTACTCATACACTGAAACAAAATGACAATTTAACTTCAGTGATAACAATCGGTCATAACAGAGAAACAGAAAATTACCAAAATAGTGATAAAACACTAATCTTAATTACATAAAATTATTCACTAGCACCAAACAAACATTTCATCTGGTTCATTTCTGCATACAGTTGCACCAACAACAATTTATGTTCTGCAGTGCTTCATGGGCCTGTTCTGAAAGTTTTTTTTTCTGACTGCCCTAATTCACCAGCAATGACTCAGATACCATAACATTTTTCTATTGTGATGATGGATAGCACAGGAAATTTTAAGTGGTGGGATGTACATCACCTAATATCCCATGAGGAAAGAATAAGCATTATGATATTCTGAGGAAAGTGCAGTCAAACTACTCTAAATATTTTATAACACAACTATTTAACACTTAAATCAGTCCAAGCTTTTACAATAAATTCAAGATCTGTAACATTGTGTGATCATCTCTTCATCAAACACAGTAAAGGTGCTTGTAATATAAATTATGTTGTTCAGTTACATAGTTTACTATTTCTTGGCTAAAAAAACTGCTTCCTGGTCATAGACAGTACATGAATTGTCTAAATTGATGATTACAAAACTGGAATCACTTATCAAAATTATACACTGTTGGATCCAAATTAGAGTATTTTAATGCAAAATCATCTGTTTTTTGTCTCTTAGCAGATTTGTCAGGCATATGCTCAGGCTTTTCTTCGGAATTGAAGGTAGTAGTGAAAGTAACATCAAAATCTGGATATGCATTTTACTGGTGCAGTATTTGCTGGTTCACTAATATGTTGAATATTTGTGATGACGGGTTCACCTACAAGCTCATCAGCATCACTATCAGTGCAATCATAATCAGTTGGATTGGGCACGAAGTCCTTGTAGTAACTTTGATTTGGAAGACTCAGCACAGCTCATTTTCTGTAAATGGACAGTAATGTCATGTCAATTTATTCGATGACATGGAAAGTGCAGCACACAAACTAGGTAATGTTATGATGCAAATGAACTCTAAAGGGAACTAGGCATTTCCAGTATTCTGGAAATTAGACTGCATATTTATGCAACAATTATCTCCAACTCACTACCCAGAGAGTAGGCATTATATGCATCATCTACACAATTGTAGCAAGGAACTGCTGTAAGTATTTTTCACAGCAAATTAGTATATATATGTTTGGAGCATTGAACGGTTAATGTACATGTACTTTTGGAGAAGTGAGAGTATTAACTGTAGTATGGACTGTGATATTTATTTGATCCCATATCTGTGATAGTAGAGCTTCCTCAAAATGACTTACATTGTGGAGTTATGATCTTACAAGCGCACCAGCTTCCCAAAGAACTTCCTTGTTTTTTAGCCCAGTCTTGTCTTCCTCCATTCTTCTTGGTTGATGTGAGCTTAATTAGCATTTTCATGGATAGCAGACTCTGATCACCTCTACAGTGAAAACGGAGAACCAGTTCAACTGTCTGAGTGTCATCTGCCAATATTAGAGGTAAAGAACTACTATCTCTAAGGAGCCACAAAACAATGTGGGGGTGGCTCATTACATACAATAACATACGAACATACGGTTAAACGGGTACGAACGATGTTGAGGCGACAGAGAACAATGGATTCCTTACAGGAGGGGTGGGAGAAGGAGCGAGCACAATAGTTTCGTCAATACTGCAGAGTTAATTAGAGAGGGCAATAGCCGAACAGATATTTTTACATCTCAGAGTGAGAAGAGGTCTTATTTGCAAGCGCAAATCTACATGTGGGATTGTCAATGCAAATGCTAGGTAATTAATACCTCACCTAGGCAAATGGTTGGCCAGTTCACTCCCTGCGATACCCACATGACTTGGGACCTACAGGCAGTACAACTAACATCAGAGATAAAGTATAGCAGTTATCTCTGAGTGACAAATATGACATCAATCAACAATTTGGACATTGCTCACACAAATTAAAACATGGTCGAGGAAGGCTCTATTAATGGCTTTTTGCTCCTCTGTAAAAGCACTGCAATTTCATGGAAACAAATGTTGTTCTCATTTAAATCTTTTCTGGGTATACTGCTACTGCACCTCATAAAATACTAAAATGAATTAATGTTTCAGCCAAGTTTAAGTAGCCTCCCTCAAAGCACAGACTGACTAGCTGTGGTGTGAGTACATCAGTACTGCCACAAGCTGTAGTGTGTAGTGTTGTGGTCAGTGTCTCTGCCTGGTGTGCTGAGGATCACCAGTTCAAGCCTGACCACTAGCAATTACTTATTATTCAGTATTTATAATTCCCAGAATGTTCTTGAAATATTTTGTAAATTCTGCAATATTTTATGTTTTTTTATAAATAACAGCATTCAGAAATATTCTGTTTGTATAAGTAGCTTGATTCTCAGTCCAGGAGGTCAGTTCTGTTCCGGTTGTACAACAGTGTCCATAATAAATGTACTTTCAGTCATAACCACTGCACTTAATTGATGGCCATGCCTTTGGATTTGGACCTGTGATTTACATGTGACATGATTTGGTGGACACACTGGGGTACTTAAAAACATCTACATCACCACGTTTCCAACTATGAAACAAAAGCCGTCACCTACACTGACAGGAATCACTATGTAAGTAGTACATCATTCCTCAGATCTGTATATTCAGGAGATAGATGGGCTCCAAGCCAGCAGTAAGTCAGCTGCACATCAGGCATCCATCAATGTTTTCTAAAGATGCTGGTCAGGACCTGAAAAAAATGGCTGAAAGGATTTGAATGACACCAAATAAAACAGGTCGAATGACATCGTGTGTTTGGTTGGCAAATGTGCCCTTTTATTGGATAGTGCAGTTCAGCAGCAGTTTAAGACAGGTGAAGAGAAGCTCATAGCTGGGATAAATTCCAGGCTGAACTGGAGAGAATCTTTGGCAACAAGCAGGAACAAGTCCACTTAGCAGAAGAAACACTGAAGAACATGGCTGAACCCCATGGGGAAATGATACAGTCATACACATACAATATTTTGTCCCTATACCACATCATGAACCTAACAAAATCTCACGTACGACAAAAGGAGCTGCAGAAGACATGTAGCAAGCTCTTCTAGTAAAGAATGTCACAAAGACAGAGGAATTCATCAAATGGTGCCAGTGAATTTAATGCAACAGTAAAGAGTCAGATGGAAGACGTATGACCAACTGCCAAATGTACTCCCCATGACAAATGTGCAAGACCTCTATAAGCTCACCTGTCTCAAATGCCAAGAGATACAGCACCATATGGCAGCCAAAAATGTCAGACCGGATACAAACGAGATACGAACCTTGAATGTCAACTTAGTGTTGGGAGGTAATAATGTCGAAGAAGAAATGTATCAATCTTTAGCACCAACTGCTGCCAGCAGCCGAACAAAACTGGAAGAATGCACCCTGCCAACTCAGCCTTATGCTGCAGCCATCAAACAACAACCCAGTACCCGACCAAAAGAGGTACAACCAACTCCTACACCCTGCAGAAGAACAGACACTTGGAGTACAGAGGACAAAGTACCAGAGTATTCACACTGAGGACACCCAGGACATTTAGGTTATTGCTAAGAAAGACTGCGATTTTCGATACCTACTACACTGCCAGATGTAAACCATTATGACAGTTCTATCTATGCCAGTCAGCTACAGACAATTACAGTCAATCTGTGAGATGAAGACCATTGCCATACCATGGGCAAGGTCAGTGCCCAAATTGCTGTAGCTATGTACCATCACTGTACAGAGGTACCAGACACTGGCCTATCTGCATAAGTCAGGAAAACTAAGTGGAGCGACCAAACTGATGGATCTGTTGGGTTGACTGGTTTGATGGGCACTGAGGCTTCAGGAATATGTCATCACAGTGGAATACAAAAGAAGACACAAACACAAGGACACTGACTGCCTTTCAAGGAATCTTCTGGTGGAATACCACAGAGGCCTTGAGAAGTGAGGAACATACCAAAAGAGAAACCCAGTTAATTAACAGAGTATTGTGCAAGAAGAGCTATGATCCAATGGGGTAAAAATGGTTGCTTGTCATCCACCTCATCTACAGCCAGCTATCGTGAAATATTTCCATGAGGCTCCAACACCTGGTCACCTGGTATTTGTGAAAACTCTATAGACAGAATCAGATACAGATATCACTGGCCAGGCCTCTACCAATCCAAGGTATGGTAATGACAGAAGTAAATGAAGCAATAACCTCCGGGACATGTGGTATAAATCCCACCTGTAGAAGAGCCATTCCTTCAGACTGGAATTGACCTCTTTGGGGGGGGGGGGGGGGGGGGTGTCCTGAAGTCAACAAATGAGAATTTATGGATAATGGTCTGCACTGAATACCTCTCCCGCTACTATGTCACCAAAGATGTCCAGACTGTTGAAGTACCAGAATTGCACAGCTGCCATTTTGAAGCATAGAGCACCCCGTGTGATGATGCCAGACTGCCGTAAAGTTTTCTGGAAGAGACTACAATTGGAGATAATTCCATGCTGCTACATCACCTACAGTATGACAACTGCCTACCATCCATAGACAAACGGCCTCGCAGAACTCTTCAATAAGACACTGGCAGATGTGCTCTCGATGTACATCGACGTCGAACAGACAGATTGGGATACAGCACTGCCCATTGTGATTTTCACATACAAAACAGCAAAGGAAGACACTACGAGCTCTACACCATTCTTTTTGCTCCACAGCTGTGAGGTTGAAGTGACAATGGATACTTTTAAACAGGACAATACTAAGGATGAATACTTGAAACATCTCATTACAAGGCCTGAAGGAGCAACACAGCTGGCTCACATATGGATCCTGGACGTCCATGAGGAAGACCAAGAGCACTGTAATGTCAAGTAACAGCCAGTGTGATACAGCACAGGAGACTCAGAGTGGATTGTTATGCTTGTGTGGAAAGTGGACTATTAGAGAAGTTGCTTAAGTGCTACTTTGCTAAACACTGTCTCCCTCGGTGCTTGTCAGACGTCACACTGAAGTCACGGATTATGGCCCTTAACCCGGAAGACAAAAGCAGAGACACCTGTGTCATCCGTACAAAGTTCTACTAACATCCAGGGCCACATATCAATGATGGGAGGTTCCAAGAAACTAAAGACTCATTGAATGATCATGAAACTTCCATAGGAGGAGCAGTCTTCAATGCACACCATGGTGAAGAGGTTATAACAATATGACCAGCACCGAGAATCTGCCAGTGCTGCCATACAGAGAACTACTGACAAGTTCTAGATCCAGAGCAATGTAGTCAGCTTCAATGAGAACTTCTGAAACAGCAGTTTGCTGTTTTTTCCAGAAGATGGAGCAATGCCAGAAGCTGTAGTGTGTTGTAGATCGCCAGTTCAAACCCAATCATTGGCAGTTGTTTGTTATTTAGTACTTACAATTTCTGAAAGGTTTTGTAATACTTTATGTTTGTATATTCTGAAATATTTTATGTTTCTAAAAATACCTGCACACACTGTCCAGGAGGTCAGTTCTGTTCTGGCTGCACACTGATGTCAGTACCAAACATCCTTTCAGTACTAAGTGTAATAACTTCACTGGTGACCCAGCTTTGGACTTGGGCTTGATTGTGGTTTAGACATGATGATAAAGCACTTTTCTGGTGGTGTCACTGGGCTACCAACATCAATTTTTTATTGGCCCTAAAATAACAATGGTGTGTATAAGAAGAGAGGGAGGGGATAAGTGGTAGACTACGAGTCGATTGCACAGCATAGTGGAAATTGGTAGCCCGCAACCAGTCAGCAACAAGCTCCTGGGGGCTGCATTTTACTGCTGTTAGTAGTGGAAAGACAATGCCATTTGTGCATACGCTGTTTGTTTAGCCAGTAATGGCAGTGTCTGGTAAAGCTGCTGCCCCGCAATTGTGCATCTGGACATGAGATTAGGATGCCGGATATGAGTGTGGCTCAATGAATTTTTAAGTAAAAGAACCCAGCATGTTGTCCTCGATGGCGAGTGTTCGGAGACAAGGGTACTGTCAGGAGTGGCCCACACAATTGTTATCAGATTGCTCTTATTCTGTGTAAAAGTAAATGTTCTAATGGACATCGTGAACAGCAATTTATAGTGATGATGCTGTGGTATACAGGAAGTTGCTATCGTTGAGAAATTATAGGAGGATACTAGGAGACTTAGACAGAATTTCTAGTTAGTCTCATGAATGGGAGCTTCCTCTAAGTGTAGAAAAATGTTAAGTTAATGAAAATGAGCAGGAAAAACGCTCCTTTAACATTTGAATATGGCATTAGTAGTGTGTCACTCGACACAGTCATATCAATTAAATACATAGGATTATTGTTGCAAAGCGATATAAAATGGAATGAGCACATCACACTGGTGATTGGGAAAGTGAATGCTAAACTTCATTTTATTGGCAGAATTTTGTGAAAGTGTAGCTCATCTATAAAGGAGACTGCATACAGAACGCTAGTGACCCTTTCCTGAGTACTGCCTGAGTGATTGGGACCCTCACTACGTCACATTAAAGGAAGACACTTAAGCATTTCAGAGGTGTGCTGTTACATTTGTTATAGGAAGGTTAAATCAGTATGCAAGTATCATGTAGATGCTTTGTGAACTTACATGGGAACCCCAGTAAGGAAGACAATCATCTTTTCCTGAGGCACTATTGTGGAAATTTGGAGACCTAGCATTTGAGGCAAACTGCAGTCGATTCTACTGCTGCCAATGTACATTTTGCATATAGACCATGAAGATAAGATGAGAAATTAGGGCTTGTACTAAGGCTTACACATAGTCATTGCACCCTCCCTCTATTTGCGAGTGGAACAGGAAAGGAAAGGTCTATTAGTGGTACATGATACCCTCCACCATGCACTGTACAGTGGCTTGTGGAGTAAGTCTTTTGATGTAGAGGTACCCTTTGTACCAGGATTACTGGCAGCCAGAACACCAGAGGCCTGTACCTGTCTTCCCAGTTGATATCAGGCTGCTCCATGATTTTGATTGGCTCTCTTACTTTTTGTGTGCGTATCCATGGCCATCTTCCAAGTACTTATGTTTCTTACAACTTGATATCCAGCCTACAACTGCAATGATACTGCACTAATGCTGATCTGTTGTGCTGCCCCAAATGGACATAGCATTCATGCTATGGAGACATCTTTATGTAGTCACATGAGTAAACTGCTTCAAGCTCAGTGTAATTCTGACCACACTCTTGGCAGTGATATATGGACGATAAATTCATCATTTGGTCACACGAAAAGCAGAGTCATGGAAGTTCCATCAGCATATTATAAGTATGCATAAGAACATCCAGTGCTTTCTACAACCAGACTGTAATAGTGCAATTCCATTCCTGGGTGTGAAGGTCTACAGAACTACCAATTCCAAGCTAACAACATCTACCAGAAAACTGGTACCAACACGCCAAATATCATCATCATCATCATCATCATCATCCATATCAGAAGTGTCCCAGACACCATACGCTGACCACTTGAGCCCACCACATCAGTGATAAAAACAATATCAAACAAGAATTGAAAGAGCCAAAAGATATGACAACAATACAAGAAGGAAAGCTACTAAGTGCTGCAGCAAGCCAGATACAGAAAATTAACTAAAAGAACAGTTCCAGTGGTGCATTTATCTTATGTCATGGGTATCAATGATCTCATATGCAAGTTGCTTCACTGAGGAGGCATCAAACCAGTCTTCTGGAGTGTCCACAAGATCCCAGATTTTGTATGGTGTACTAAGAATGCAATAAAAGCTCTCAACACTGCAGGTGTATATGTAATACAGTAAGAGAGTAGTGACACCTACATTGGGGATACTGAAAGGCCTATTAGCATCCATAAAGCAGAGCCTGAGCTCTGTGTTCAGTTTGGGCGACACAAAAGATAGGCTCTAGCAGAACATGATTGCAATTGTCAGCAGGCTACCAAGAAGGGTGACAGTCATACCCATTACAGTTTTATTGTATCATCACATTGAAGGTGCCCTTAAAGGCCACAAGGACAGATCATGTCTCACGATCACTGTCACCAATGGGGATAGAACAACATCAATAGACATTGGTTTGGAGTCCGACGGTATGGGGCATCTGGTGCCTCCAGGGTCACTGCACAGGTGGCTCAAGGGTCACTGCAGCAGGTTTCTCCCAAGATTTCTTCTTTTTCTCTTTTATAACTTTTGGAAGTCGAGAATCTTGTGAGGGATCATCTGCTTTGGTTGTAGGAACAGAAGGTAAGCAGTCTGTGGCTCATTAAAACTGTGTGCCCGACTGAGACTCAAACTCAGGGCCTTTGTCTTTCGCGGGCAAGTGCTCTACCAACTGAGCTACCAAGCACGACTCACGCCCCGTCCCCACAGCTTTACTTCTGCCAGTACCCCGTCTCCTACCTTCCAAACTTTACAGAAGCTCTCCTGCGTACCTTGCAGAACTAGCACTCCTGAAAGAAAGGATATTGCAGAGACATGGCTTAGCCACAGCATGGGGGATGTTCCCAGAATGAGATTTTCACTCTGCAGTGGAGTGTGCACTGATATGAAACTTCCTGGCAGATTAAAACTGTGTGCCAGACCGAGACTCGAACTCAGGACCTTTGCCTTCCGCGGGCAAGTGCTCTACCAACTGAAGGGCGTGAGTTGTGCTTGGGTAGAGCACTTGCCCACAAAAGGCAAAGGTCCTGAGTTCCAGTCTCAGTCTGGCACACAGTTTTAATCTGCCAGGATATTTCATATCAGCACACACTCCGCTGCAGAGTGAAAATCTCATTCTGGAGTATGTGGCTCCTTTAGCCACTGTCTGGTTTTGGGCTGCTGACCTGTGGATTTCCAGTGAGAGGGTTCCCGGAAATGAGTTCTGTCAGTGGTAGATGTCAGAGAGGGATACTGCTTCTCCATCTGGGTTAGGGGAGTTGTTCCCAAAGATTGTGCTCCAAGAGCCATGAGAGGTGTGGGCCTATCACCTCCATGTTCTAGTTTATTTATGTGACTGCCAGACTCAGTACATGACAGATTGACACAGAGGTTGCCAGATACTGTTGACAACTTGGCCACAGTAGTGACAAAAGGTAATCCATGTCACTGACACTGGATACAAATGATCATATTTTTCCATGCTTTAAAATATGAAAGGCTATCTGTGACATTCATTTCCTGGGTTTTGCATTCCTATATTAAGATAGCATGTTTTGGAGCTAGGGGATGGTGGTTGTTCCCACAGTTTACAGAGACAGGTGGTAGCACACTGGAGTGGTAGACCATGATTCTGAACTTCTCTGGAAGCAAGTACGGCTGTGCCTGTATCAGTGAAAAATGACGTGGATCCTTCACCTCTCCAAGTGTTTGCGTAATTCTTCCTCCATCTGCAGTGTTAGGTCTAAGTGAAAAATTAATCCCTGTACCAATTTTAGATTATTATGGGACGTTATAGTGATAGGTACATCACCAAGCTGTTCACAAGATAGTAAAGCCTGGGCCTGGGTACGATTTGGTGGGTTAATTATGATGGCACCACATTGTAATTTCCTCAAATACATGTTCAATACTATCCACAAAGAGCTTTGTCTCATTGGAGAGAGAGGTACAAACACATAACTGAGCAGAGTGTCTACAAATCACTTGGATTTGTTTTCCTCCCACGGCATGACCAAGCAATAAAAATTCTTAGGATCATAATGATCTGCACGGAACTGTGGTCTTTCTGAAGGAACTGTGAGAGGCTCATGGCCACTGGCTGATAACTTTGATCATTTCATTATGCCAAATAATTGCTATGATACTACCTACTCTGAACATGGGCCCTCCCCACAGGTGGTGGTGGTGGTTGGTTTGTGGGGTGCTCAACTGCGCAGTTATCAGTTATCAGTGCCCATACAAATTCAAAACCTTTGCTCAGTCCCATATCGCCACTTTCATGAATGATGATGAAATGATGAGGAAAATCCAAACACCCAGTCATCTCGAGGCAGGTGAAAATCCCTGACTCCACCAGGAATCGAACCCAGGACCCCATGCTCGGGAAGCGAGAACGAGACTACGCGACTGCGAGACCACGAGTTGCGGATGCCTTCCCACAGGCATCACCCAACCAGAACCAAGCAACCTGGTGAGATGGGCAATGTCCAGAATCCCCCAACAGACAGGCACCAACTCCTCAGCATGTATTGGCAGGTGACAGCTCTGGTATCAATAGTGTCATCCGTGCATCAGAAGGGGCTACCACCATATGAGTACCTGATGACTCCCCCCCCCCAAAAAAAAAAAAAAAAAAAATGACTGGATACCATGCTGGGCAACCTTCCCAGGACAGACTGCACGTTCTGTAAAAGAATTCTGAAGAGAGTCTGGATGGCAGAGGCAGACAAAGCAACCATTCTAGAGAAGCGGAGCATCAGGGTTTGAGTCCCGGTCTTGCACAAATTTTCAACTCTTGCCGTTGCATTGCCACAATGCCCTGTCTGGATGGAAGTAATTATTTCCTTCCTATCTCTCTCCCATCCCGTTTTGTTCTCATTTCTTTCCTCAATAATGTCCATCTAGATAACTTAATGTATTTTCATTTATTGCAGACTGCAACAGTAATAAATGAAAATAAATTAAGCAAACTAGATGAAATTATTCATATTAAATCAAAATTGTCTCTTCTGAAGCAGACTGGTATAAATTAATTGTCCACCTGCACCAAGTTACAAACTACACAATTCTTCATCCCTTATAGTACTAGTGTTGTGCACTCATGAAACTTTAGATAAATGTTGTCCTATACCATAAAGGAAACTTTAGAAGCTGAAGTTGCAGAGATTATTGTAATTGTTAAATGTGTTGGGCACGTGACCCAATATAAATAATTATGGCAAGCTGCAGCAACACTTTTAAATAAAGAAATTAGTTATTTTACCAAACTTAACAACAGTGGTTTCTGCGGATGGATTAAACCAACTTTGGGGCTATTATTTTTAGCTATACCTAAATAGTGGTAAATACATACCTGAATGACAGAATTCATGAAACATGTATTTCCAAGATTTGACAGTCCACAGATCCCAGGCTGCGATGGATGAATCATTCGACTATAGCCAGAACCACTCGCACTGTACCTGGTGGTCCTATAGAAAATAAATAATGGAACATATGTAATGCAAAACCTCCTTAACTAATTGTAACAAAAACTTTGAGTCCCAGAAAGAAGAAGAAGAAGAAGAAGAAGAAGAAGAAGAAGAAGAAGAAGATAAACAAAAGAAAATAGTGCACAAGCTTTAAGACAGAATTAGAGCATGTGGAGCCCAATGTGGGAATGCTGAAAATTTATTGTTGCATTCCTAAGGAATACAGAATCTATTTATGGTAATCTTCAGATATGATGAATCAGGATCTCACTTAGGTAAGCTCTGTCAGAAAAGCACAAAATGTACAACATATATTCAAAAAGTAAGAGTCATTCACCCACAAAAAATACCCATTAAAAAGAGCTTTTATTGGCAGTTTCAGTTTCCTACAAATCAACTTCACATTTCCACTAAGTCATAATAATGATGCATAATAATTATAAATCTTATGTATTATGAAGTGGGCCTCACTGTGTATCCCTCTTGTAATGGTAAATACAACAAGCACAACGTTATCCACTGTGCTGCATGAATTGTAACAGCAACTGCTTGGACTTCTGTAACCGTATGGACAATATGGCCATGTCGCCAATAAAGTCATCCATGCTCTGGAGCGTACAGAAACTTATTACTGAGGCATCACAAGTGTAATATATAGTTTCTGCAAATACAAACACATGGTGTCTCCCATGTTCCATGACTTCCCAGTTCCTCAACATGTGTCCAGCACATTTTAATCTTCTTCTGCAGTAAAGGAGTCATCTTACACTCGAAGCGGGAATTTATCAGAGGGATTTGAATCCACTCCTCTTGAACCCACTCCTCTTAGGTCAATGCCTTACCCACTGTGCCAGATTGCTTGGTGCTGCAATCTGGCCACAATGGAATCTTGCTGTAATGACCCCAGAGGTACTTGTGTGATTAATGCGAACATAAACGCTTCTATCTGCTGGAACTGCCAAGCTATTTATGATTCATAATCATAGTGGCATAACAGAATATAGCAATTTCTGTGAAGTCTTTTCGTGATTTTAAGAATTCAAATAATGTTTTACAACATTTTCTGAAGTGTAAACTGATATCAAATGAACCTCTTCCTCATTTTGCAATTAAATACACATTATGACAAACAATGTGTGTTCTATCACTATTATTTTTGATACTTTTTAATATTTATCTTGAAGTATATTAAACTGCAGAGTGTTTGTTGGCTATCTGTACTCCACAGCAGCACACCCAAACCACAGCTCATGGCTCTGAGCACTATGGGACTTAACTTCTGAGGTCATCAGTCCCCTAGAACTACTTAAACCTAACTAACCTAACGACACCACACATATCCATGCTCGAGGCAGGATTCGAACCTGCGACAATAGCGGTAGCACGGTTCCAGACTGTAGCACCTAGAACCACTTGGCCACTCCGGCTGGCCCAAACCACAGCAAGTGCTTTTATGGGATATGATAAGTGCCATTTCTTTCCTACAAGAAGTAGGTAGAACCTTGCAAATCTCAGCACATATAATAGACAGGGGTGCAACGGGTGGGCAAAGAGTTGTTCACTAATTTATGTTTTGAGACAACAGCCATCCATCCAACAGCACATAGCTGACCTTGAAGTTGATTGTTTTATAGAGGTTTTTACCATCCTTGTGACCCACTTAGTTAGACAAGATCCCCATTTCGTGGCGCGCACACACACACACACACACACACACACACACACACACACACACACACACACACACACACTAAACATTCTACTACCTTGGCCAACAATTGTCACTGAAGCAAACCACAGTACTTAACACGAGGACCGGTGTCATTGGCCAGGCCCAGCTCACACACCACAGATTCAATGAATACATTCTCAGCAATGACTAGCTGAAATCCATGTTGTATTTTTAATTCATATAATTTATACAGAACTCTCCACAGCTGCTAGGAACTGGGATAAATTCTCCTCTGTAATGACAAAAAGATGGATCAAAATTCCTCACAACAAATTCATGCCTGTAGAAATTGAACAAAGTAGATATGAACTTGAAATAAGCTCTTGCTGAACTACCTTAAACTTTAAAATTTCAGTGCTGCATCTAATAAGAAAACACTGGAGGTCTGGACAGTTATGCAGTTCTATTTTATTGATTTGAAGTTAATTTGGCAGGTATTGATGTTTTTTTGTTTGGTGATAACTGGCTTTCACTATACTGAATATTATTTACAACTGCAATCTTCTTTTAACTTATTGTTGTATTTTTTGTTCTTCAGAAAGCAGTTTTCCATCCCTCCTACAGTCAAGGTCACCAAAGCACAATAGTATTCAACCTATAAATGTATTTCAAAAACTGATTATTTATGAAATTACCAATCCAAAGTTCAGCCTTAAAGGGATGCTGTGAATAATTTCAGAAAAATCTGATAGCTGTATTATTATATCTTTCTTTAAACATCGTTAACATCCGATATTAATATGGGTAAGCATAATCCTATCTGTTCACATACTGCACGAATGCTTTCATCTCTATAGATCCACAATGCGTATCATAATTTGTTTTCCAAATTCTAAATCTTTTTCTGTCCCTACAACTTTTTCTTTTACTGTAACTTGCAGTGTAAAGTTATCTACTCAAGGTGCCTAGGCACAAACCTCCCTAAGCTGTCTTTTGCCAGCAAGGGCTAGCCACAGATATCTTCGCTCATCTATTCCTTCAAAATACTTCACCATTTCATACTTTACTTTCAGAAATTTCTTCCTTAATTTCATCTCAATTTTCAATGTCAGGAGATGTCTTGTTAAAGAAATTTTGCTTCTGGCACCAACCTCACTTTGGCCTTTGTGTGTAACATTGCTTCAAAAAATGATGAATTCTTTCATTATTAAATTGTCTCTTTGCCAGTTATAAGTAACACAACAAATGACTAAAATCAAGAACTTTTCAAGGTCTCTGACTGCCAGAACTTCGTATAAATCCTGTGGACACTTTCCATTTTGACATGTTCTGCTGCCTCCAATACAAAATCCCACAGGTATTACTATGATAACTCCTATATCACTGCAAACAATATGTAGTTGCTTACCATCAGACAATAATAAGAAATCATCAAAATTAAACAACTGATAAGCAGTTTCATTACTGAGCACTTACATGGAACTCGTGCTCGGAGCTGATGACGGTGACCTTTGTGACAATGATCCGACAGATGTTAGTGTTGAGCTGCTCCTAGATCGTGCAGTATAGCCAGAAGAAGTACCCGGCTCAGGCATCATACTCCACATTGATGACTGACTTGGTGTTGCATTAGAAAAACATGTACTAGACGAAGATGAAGATGATGAAGCCGGTGATAAATTTTGTGGTAATGTTCTCACATACTCAGAAACTTTTGTATATGACTGTACAGTTGCAGAGCCATAATAACCAGATGAGGCAGGTGTGTCTCCCTCTGCTCCGATATTCAGTGATGTTGAAGAAGAACTGGAGGAAACTGGATTTTCAGCTTCAGCACACGACCCTTCAGCAAAAGGTGGCAGTGGGCTGCTGCAACAACAATATCTGTATCATGTCAAGTATTTGTATCCACTTTTATGTAGTGCTCATCTACAGGGGAGTGCAGGGGTAGGGACTTTAGTAATATACACAGAATTATAGAAAGGCTTCTCATTCAAATGTAATCACATGCTTCGTGCATCATCACACTCGTGCTTGTCACCAAGCTATGTTTTCAAATTGTCTAAATTGAAGTAATGGCACAAAGTCAAAATACTAACTTAGAACATTTTTTGATTACACGCCACAAAATGACGACATTGAAATATAAATATGTCTAACAATTAATTGTTTTGAGCAAGTAAGTAACAGGAAGATAACAAAAATTACTTACAAGCCTTCTTCCTAAAGTTTTACGCATCTTTTGTGCCTCTAGCACATCTAGAGTCACAATTATAAGCTACATACTGTATAGTTTACATTGAATAAATTTGCAAAACCATTCTTCAACAAATGATACTTAGAAACCCTCTTTCAGCACTAACAGACAACAATGAACGAACATAGAGGCAGCTCTGTTGGCAACCCTGTGTTCTTTGTTTCTTCAGCTGCATACCAGACATCTGAAATGCGCGCACTGTTTGATTACTGTTTTTGTGGTCCTTGGTGTTTTAATTAAATAATCTGAAATGGGTCACAAACCAAAAAAATATAGTAACTATGGATCAGAAACTACAAGCTGTAATGTGACTCAATTCTGGGTAAGCAGCCAAAACTATTGCATTTGAATTAGGGGTAGGAAAAGTACTGATGAGGACTGGAAGAAAAATTGAGCAGAAATTGAAAAGTGGTATGCTGCCCCAATTACTGGAAGTAGAACAAAAGTATGGAAGACAATGGTGAAAGGTAAACAAAACGAAGTTGAGGAAGCTTTACTTTTGTGGCATTACTGTTCCAATATTTCAGGAAAAACCACTGCAATTTCAGCAGTAAATAGGAATATTCACATTTTACTGCCAGTGAGGTAAAGTTGGATAGGTGGAGAGAGAGAGTTGTGGGGAGGCTTTATCCACTACCAAAGTGACTGTGCCATTGTTTAAATACTACCTCTCCAAGTTAATTAACAAGGAGGGAATTTCTGGTGAACAGCTGTACAATTGTGATGATAGTGGTGTAAATTACAAGATGCTCCAAACCAAAATGCTTGCTTAAAAAAAGAGAGAGAGAGAGAGAGAGAGAGAGAGAGAGAGAGAGAGAGAGAGAGAGAGAGAGAGAGAGAGGACATTGCAGCACGAGAGAGAGAGAGAGAGAGAGAGAGAGAGAGAGAGAGAGGACGTTGCAGCACCTGGATACAATAAAAGTGAGGAATAAGTTATATTGGCTTGCAGTAATACAACTGACAACTGAGGTTTAGGCCTAAGTTAATAGGGAAAACATAGAAGCCTAGAGCTTTCAAAAAATTGGGTATCACTGCCTCTAAATTACACTCACCAAAAGGAAGCATGGATGAATTCAGAAATCTTTCACCAGCTGTAGAGAACTATTTGTAAAACAACAATTTACTGAGGAAAGTCCTGCTGCTTCTTGATAACACAACTTCATATTCTGTCAGTGATAAACTCAGGGATGGAGGTATCAAAGCAGTGTTTTTACCACCAAATGTGACTGATCTTTGCCAGCCGGTGGACCAGTGCACCCCTGGAATGCTAAAGAAGAAGTATCACTACTGTCTTCTCAATTCATAGATATCAGCAATTGGTAATAATGAAGACCGTGTAAATACTCTGAAGAGGATTGATTTGCTAAATGTCATAAGGTGGTTGGCCAAAGCAGGGGAAGATATTCTGAACATATCACTTGTAAGGTCTTTGAGAATTCTTTTAGACCACAAAGATCCATGGGTGAAACCGAAGTCAAAGATGGAAGTGATGATATTGCTTCATTGTTCAAAAACATACCAGGCTGTGTGGATATCGATACAGAGGATGTCACAGAATAGGTGGTAAATGATGAAGGTGATGAACTAACTGACAATGATATTGTGGAAATGGTAATATAGGAGGAAGCAACACAGGAAGAAGAGACAAACTTGGATGACATAAGAAATCTCATCCCACATTTGGAAGGGGTCAAAGTGACTGAGGCTATGCTGCAGTACATAAGTGAGGAGGAGGAAGCAATGCCAGCTGATATCATCTGTTTGCGTAAGTACAGGGATATTGCAAGATGAAAGAGGGCTAAAGGAGGGAAACTGTCATCTACCAAAGACTTTTTTTTCAAACTTCAAACCTGTAAGTTTCATGTCTGCTGTTACTCCTGGCTTTTCACATGTGTGTAATCTTACATTCATACTTTACAAAGCAGATTGTTTTATGTATATAGGAATAATTTTTGAAGGGTGTAGTATGTATATAACAAACACTTATAACTAGGGTGTATTATGTAAAAAGTCAGAAAATTTTAATAAATTGGGTTATGATATAAAAAAGGGGTGTTTTGAATGGTACGACTAGGTGTCTGAAGAGAGAATTTTCAGAACTCCATACTATCTGGATTTTTTGTTATCTGGTTTGACCTCCTGCCACATTAGGCCAGACAGTCAAGAGTCTGCTGTATATATAAGGTGAATCTAATAATAATAATAATAATAATAATAATAATAATAAATGTAGTTACATCAGTACTTCAAATTATTGCTGAACAGCTCTTGATATATGTTAAATAATGACAAAGTCATCCCCATGTACTACTGTAGCTTAGTTTACTTAAAACAAAGTACACTGTCTTCTTTTCTTGTTATTGATTTGACACATTGACACTCACATGTAATAACTTATGTTATATTTCTTTTCTCCTTCCTTTCTTTCCAGTTGTTTTTCATTCTTTTCCTATGCTTCTCTCTTCTTTCTTCTGACAGTACTGCACCAGTCTTTTTCTTTGTTTTCTCCCGGAAGCCCTATAAACTTTTTACTTTTGGTCTGAATTTTCCTTTTAATTGTCCATAGCATACAACTCTTCTCTTCCTCACTGCGTCTAATATTGGCTCTGTTCTTTCATAAACTTCTTCAGCAATTTTTTTATTTCCATTACCCATTGTCATATATTGGTCCCAAAATTTTCCCGATTATTTTCCTTTTATTCTTTTCTATTTCACCTCATTGTTTAACTCTATTTTACAAAAGGCATTATGGACCATAAAGACATTCTGGTCTAATTACAGAGTTTTGCAGTTATGGAAATAGCTTTATTGTTATAGCTTTATTGTTATACAAGTTTTTTGTTAACTGAAAACCCACTTCCACTTTCCCTGCTCTTGCTAAGTTAGCTTCCTTATCCTAAGCATTTGGTTGTATTATTTTGCCAACAAATTTAAATTTTACAGCCTTTTTTAATTATTCCATAATCAGCTTCCGTATATTTTGGTGCCTCATTCGAATCTGTCATCCCCACCTCACCTCACCTGCCATCCACCAAACCAGATATACACAGGCTTGTTTTTAAAGCTGTCTATTGTAGGACACTGATCTATTCTGTTGCATTTTCTATAGATTCAGCTAAGATGCCAAAATTGTCTGCTAAAGCCAAACAATTTTTAGATTTTTGCCTTTTCTCGTAATTACAATTTTTTAAATTTCTTCTTCTTCTTCTTCTTCTTCTTCTTCTTCTTCTGTTCCCCTCTTCCATTCCCTGATTACCTTTCCTATTATACAACTGAACAGCAGTGGGAACATTCCATGTTCTTGTCTTACACCAGTTTTGATCTCAAAAGTTTCTGAGATTTCACTTAAAAATTTAATTTTGTATTTTGTATTTTTTAGTGTTTATTTTATGATTGCCACTGATTTGTTGTCAACTCCAAACTCTTTTTAAAGTGCTAAATAACGTTTCCCAGGCTTTTGTGAAGTCTACAAATGTTATGCAAATGCTTTTGCTCCCATTCTTCTATACCTGATTACAAAGTTTGTTGCGCAGATTTAAAATTTGTTGCACACAGTATAATTCCTTTCTGACCCCCCCCCCCCCCCCCCCCCCCTTTCAGGACTCTCCTAATTGCTAATCCAGTTGACTTTCCAGCCTGTTTTGTAATGTCTTCGAGAGAATTTTGTAAGTCACTGAAAGGAGGGATATTCCTCTACAGTTGTTGGAGTAGTTTTATCTCCTTTCTTGTGGAAAGTGTGATTTAAGGCTGTTTTCCAATATTCTGGTATAATTTCTGTTTTCTAGACTTTTTGGAGGGCTCCATGTAGCTTCTTGACTGTTCCAGAAACTGCAGTATCCACATTTCAGCAGTCACTGATTCTTCAGATCTTTAATGATGCTTTGGATTTCAGGCTGAAGGGGCCAAGTTTGTGTAAGTGCACCCCAGATTTTGTTCTACGAATTTTGTTCTTGATCCTCCACAATTTAACAACTTCTTGAAATAGCTTTCTAACATTTCACAGTTTTCTTGGTTGTTTATGACTTACTTTACATCTTCATTTTTGAAGCACATGTTAAGTGGCTGGTAAGTTTGGAAGTTTTGTTTAAAATTTTCAATGAAGTTCCTGGTATTGTTCTTTTGGAGGTCTTCCTCATTTACTGATAGCTGTATGGTTTTTGATGTATGACACCTTTGTTGTTTAAAGCTGATAAAGTAATGACTTATTTTGGTGGGGTACAATTTCTGCCAGGCCTTTTTTCTAAGCAGTAATACTTTTTTGACATTGTTCATTCCCTGATTTGTGCTTTTTGTCTTTTCTGAATGGTGCTATTTCAAAAGTGGGTTTGACTAATTTCATTTTAATCTCCTCCTAGTCTTCTGAGATGATATTTAGCTGTTCCTGGAATTCTTGTTTCTTAACTTTCAGAGTTTCGGTATCAATTTTATGAAGCCTATGCTCGTCTTGGAGCCTTGCTTGTGGAAAAAATGACATTTTATTGTGATCATATGGAGATCTGTTACTATATTTGCACTGTTTCTAACTTTTATGTTCATGAATTATTCTTCATTCGTAGCCAATCTGCTGCTGTGGGCACGTATACACGTCATGCTACACCATTCCGTAGGTGTTGTGGACTTGTATATGCACACCACTTGGATTTTCCTACACTGCTATGGACATCTGAATGCATCCTGAACCACCGAGCTCTCACTGCTGCTGATGAGTTACTTTCACATCTTCTAGAATATAAGAAGTTTCGATTTATGTGCCTCATTGCGTGCTATGATTTGCAGAAAAGTTCGCTTTGATAGCTTCAATCGTTTGAGATATGATGACTTATGACCACATGATGCGCAACATCCAAGGACGCGAATGGACGCATGGCACGCAAGCGTCCTTCATATATAAAACCCAATAACTCGAGAGTGAAATGAGACATCCTTCTGCTTTTTAAATAAAATTTCAATAGATTTCCTATATCTCGTTTAAACAATGGAAAATCCAGGGTGGAATGTAACAATATTGTGAAAAGGAAGTTGCTACTCACCATATAATGGAGGTGTGCGTGAGTTGCGCTCACATGTGTGTGTGTGTGTGTGTGTGTGTGTGTGTGTGTGTACAGTCTTTCTTTTTGTTGTGCCTATCTGTGACTCAGCATATCCACTATACTGTCAGTAGCAACTTTCCTTTTCACAATATTGCCAAATTTCATTTATTGTGATGTATGAGCTAAAAATCAACCATATGCAAAGTTCACACAAGGCATTTTTAACTCTGCAGTATCTTTAAAATTGCATGCAACGTTTTACTTGATTTGATTCAGCAAAGTAACTACGGCACATAACAAGAAGAAATTCAGTCCTTTATCAAGGAAAGATATCAGACTGTAAGATGTTGAAAAAAATCAAATTTTTTCACCTAACTGTTTTCTTAAAAATGGATGATAAGGATTTCATAGCAGTCAGCAAGTCTGCATGGGTGGAACTGGGCGTGTTGTTCCCAACCGTCTGTCGGATATAAACCCACAAACGTGAGAATGAATTATTATTCTGCTCTCAGTTTTGAATAAAATTTTGGTAACTTGTCTACAATTCATTCACAGCAATGTATAAGATAAAATCAACCGCACACAAAGTTCACACACAGTTTCACCTCTGAAAACACTTTAAAATTTTGTGCAATGTTCTACTTAATTTGATGCAGCACAGTTAGCATGAGGGATAACAAAAAGAAATTCAGTTCTTTATAAAGTGCATATATCAGGCTATAAGGTGAGCAAAAAATCAAAATTTTCAGCTAATATGGAACACCGTCTCTCTGCACAGGCACAAACATTTGGCAAGCAGTACAGCCACAAGAAATGCAGGCTCAGCATGGAGGGCAAAGAGCTTGTTAGTAGCAGAAAAACAGTTATCTGAAATTTTCCTAGGTTTGTATTAGTTGAGTTTCAAGTTTTCTGTTTCCTCAGCAGTTTCTTAAAATTTGTGGACATGAATTTGATGTTGGACCTCTGTGTAGTTCTGATAGTCTTTCCCCATTTTTATTTGTACTTTTGTGTGCTAGATACTCTTCAACAGTTTTCCAGAATTTTCTTTCTTTTCCACTCTAAGCACTGAAGTTTCCTATTTTTTTTTTTAAACACTTTTCAACTGAATCTTTGATAATCATGTTCCAGTGATTTCCACAAGTTTTCAACTCTTTCTGGATTCCTTTATCACCCTCATTTATTAGAGCAAAAGTTTATTAAGATGTAAGGCTTATTTGCACATTATACATTAAGAACTGAGAGCCTTTTGCTTGGAGAGTCAAAGATCTATGACTGAATTTACTGCTGTTCTGTTGACAATGAATCCTGTTCCTAGATGTGGAATACCTTTCTTTACTTTGAGAATCCTATATCTCTCAGATTCTATAATGTCTTCATCTGTGTATCTTGTTTCCTGAACAGCCAGGAGTTGTGTTTGGTATTCAACTAATACTTTAAATAGTTATTTTAGTTTCCATGTTTTCAAAAGTGTGTTCATATTTGGGGTGTTCATATTTCGGGCACCAGAGAAGAATATCCTTTTTGTCCTTAATTTACATATAAGACTTAGAAGAACACTGCAAGTCCTTTACTTTGCACATTGTTCTGGGCTCCCGAGAATTCAATGGCCCGTATGCACTGCTTTCTGTGATAAAGGGTTTCCCTTTTAAATTATCTCCTGGGGTAGTTCCATTTGGAAAAATTTCCATCATCAACTATTTGATATTCTTGTTCGTGATCTGATGTGCGCCAATTCATATTTAAAATGAGATTGTAAGTCCCAGAGTATTATTTCAGCTGCTCCTCACTACAAAACTGCCAAGTTACAAGAATATGTGATAAAGCTGTTCACAACTAAATTCTTCATATAATACTGTTACAATCCAAACTACAGTACAAAATGGGCAATTTTTTTATACCCATGGCCTTTCAGTGTTGCATTTGCTAACCTAGCACCAGATCTTCAAACTTTATATCCAAAATATCAACACAGTAATGAAAAAATACAAATTTGAAATAACAAAGTCAGACAAAGGAGTATTGACACAGACTATAGACCAAGCCTGGCAAAGTGTGGTTCATGAGTCATTCTCCTTGAGCGAGTCCTTCGCCCTCCAACTCAACTTGTGTGGCGTCATCACGGCCTCATCACAGATAAGTCAGCCAATTGCAGGGATGACTATCTGTCATCTCGAATCTTGAGCTCCAGCTGCTCGCTATACACAAACAACACAAGACATATACTACTAAAACTCTGATCTTCATTTGGATATCTATCCCAAACTCTTACACCTGCATTAGTTACAGTATTATGTAATGGATAGTTTGCCACCCATGATATAGAAGATATGTTAAGTTTTAGACAGAAAAAACAAAAAGACTGCTATAAATTTGAGGATTTGACCAAAACGCCTTCTTTTAAAGTACAAGTGAGTTTCCTAATTCAGAAGGTGGTCTCTGGGCTGAAAGCACAAATTTATAACAGTCTTTTTGTTGTGA